>NC_064901.1:24528945-25862555 GCF_929443795.1 Astur gentilis
TGCTGCTTTTTGAGAGTTTACAGTGGAAGCTTGATTTAGTTGCCTAAATCTAGCCTCCAGCTGCCTTTTCCAGATGGACATGAGTCTCCCATAGATCCTGTTATATCTGCCAGACTCCTGACAATGTCTCACATAATCCTGGAATATGTCAAATAACATTAGACGTTTATGTTTAAGCAACAGATTGAGCCCTGTATGTTTAAATACCAAGAGTATACGTCAGTTAAGCTTCACTGAGGGACATTAAGAAGCTCTGTGGAAAAGTAAAATGTTTCTGGGCTGGGATCAAGACAAATTCCGTAGGTTTGTCCAATATGGATCAGGATTTAACTGCAGGCCGTCAAAGGGGAACCTAGTATGAGTCCCGCAGATGGAATTAATTTTGTCTAAACTCAGATCAAATCCAGTATTTGTTTGGAATAAGGATACATCTGCTTTTATGTATGCCTAGTAATGTTTCCTAGTGATTCTACATTAAAAAATAAAAAATAAAATAAAAAGGAATACACCTCCAGAGAACAGGGATATTATTTCTGGTTTCTTTGCTATTTAGAAGTTTGGCTAATTCTACTCTGTCTCAAAGCACCCTATGGTTTTTAAATGGATAAGATATTTACATCTACCTACTATTCTAAAGGGCTGACAGTGTTCATCTGTGCTGTTAAACCACTGCTGTGTTCTGTCTCGGAGTTGGCCGCAGTTCAGTAGTAAATGGAATGATTCTATTATTATAGAGTTGTGAAGTGCTTTGAGGTCTGTCAGGATGTAAAATATTTTGTGACTGCTTGCCAGATAGGTAAATATCTCAACCATTTTACCCTCTAGAAAAAAAGAGAAAAAACTTAAAATATATGTTGGCATTTTCATTAGCATTATTACTTCTTTTTAGCTCTTTACAGGAAACAGAAATGCTGAGGAAGAAGTGGTACACTGAGAATTATCCTGACACTTTTTTTAGAAATACACAGTAGGTGTTTGCATAGCATGGAAATATATTCACTTGGATTTTTTTTTGGGGGGGGCTCCTAATTTTGTTTCTTTCTTAAGGTTTAAGCAGATGAGGAATTAATGCGGCATTGTATGATATTCCTCTTCAGGAAATATGGAATTTTGGGGTTCTGTTTCACTGTTTTGTGGGAAGGAAATTCAGCACTTTTCACAGAACCACAAAGCAGAAACAATAAAGTCTTTCCATCTGACATGTTTTAGTGACCTCAGTAGTGATATCATACAGTATCATCCAAGAATGATTTAGGTTGGAAAGGACCTCCAGAGGTCGTTTTGTCTGGCTGCCCACTTGAAGCAGAACCAGCTTAGTTAGATGAAGCTGCTCTTGAGTCTTGTTCAGTTAAATTCTGAACAATCCCCAAGGATGGAAATTCCTCAGCCTCTCTGGGCACCTGTTCCAGTGTTTGATCACTGTCATTGTGAAATGGTTTTTTTCCTTACATCTAATTTGAATTTCCCTGGTAGCAGCTTGTGTCTGTTGCCTCTCACCCTGGCCCCATGTACCTCTAAGACAGTTCTGGATCTGTCTTCTCTCTGTCCTCTCACTAAGTAGTTGATGATGGTAATAAGATCCCACACTGGCTTTTTTTTTGGGGGGGATTGAACAAATCCAGTTCTCTTAACATCTTCTGGTACATCAGGTGCTTCAGCCCCCCAGTGATCTTGGTGACCCTTTGCTGGATTTACCGGAATGGTGACCCATTCCAGTATGGCAATGTCTTTCTTATACTAGGAATCTCAAAATAAAGCACAGTATTGAAGATGTGGAAATACTGAGTGGAGGGGAATAATCACTGCTGTTAACTTCCTGACTAGTATGGTTTCGGTTGTCTTTATCACAAGGGCATACTATTGTTCTCCTTTCTATCCAGATAACGTCTAGCCTGTCCTGTTGTACAGGTTATTTCATCCTAAACGCAAGGACTTTGCATTTCCCTTTATTAAGCTTCATTTATTCTGTGCATGAATGCCTGCAGCATGGGAATCTCACAGGAGAAATGAGAAGTCGATGCGCAGCTGTAGAGCTATGATCTCATTGGAATCACAAAGTGGTGATAGGATAGATTACATAATTAGTGTGCTGCTTTGGATGGATACACGCTCTTTAGAAAGGGTCAGGAAGGTAAGGAAGAGGAGATGTACTTTGTCCAGTGAGGAGCCTGGAGCTGTGTTTCAGAATAGATGATGAGCCATTTGGGCACTTAAGAGCGAAGACCAGATCAGTGTGTGTGACATTTTGGTAGGCATCTTCTATAGACCATCTGATCAAGAAGAGAAAGTAGATGAAACCTCTTTTTGGAGAACTGGAGAATGTGTCATGATCACAAGCGCTGATCCTTACTGTGGACTTGAAGATCTGCTGGAAAGACGCCGTTACAGTCCAGGTCCCTGGTGAGCGTCAAGAACAGCTCTGGATAGAGGCGATAAGGAAGCTGACCAGGGACGCTTTAGTAGACCTGCTAGTGCTGAATAAGGAAGAAGTGGTCAGACTTGTGAAGTCTGATGAGAGCAGTAACCATGAAATTGTGGGTGTTAAGTAATGGTAACTTTCAACACGTTTGAATTCTGTGACAGTCAGATGTGGTGACACACTGAGAAAATGCACGTTAAAAAGTTGTAGGTTACTACTAAGACTTTGCATTGGGAGTTCGATGATCTCGTAGGTCAGTGCTAGAGATTTGTGTAGGTAGTGTGTGTTCTGCTAGAGTCTCGATTTCCACTAACTTTTTTTTGTTTTGTTTAATAAAAGATATAAAAATACAGGATAAATGAGAACAGAGGTATTTTAGGAACGCTAGCTCCAAATAACTAACCTTGAAATATTCTCACAAATTGCTTTGGAAACCCCCTTAGGTATTCAGAGAGGACAAGGAAAAAAAAAACCTCAAAACCCGCCACCCAAACCATTAAGGGAATATTGCAGGCCAAAAAATCCTGTACTTGCTGCAGGATAGGTGATCAAGATGCACTTTGTTAATTCTTCATGAACAAGCAGAGGACAGAATTGTCAGGATTTAAAATTTCTTTACCAGACGAACCAATAGTAGAGAAACAGAATAACAAATAGAAACAAATTACAGAGAGAATGATTCAGAAAAATAGCTTGTAAAAGAATTATGTTTGGGCAGTAGCAGTGAGAGAGTATTTTTATTCCTTGGACTCTTACTTTATACGAAATACTTGGCAATTTTGAAATAAAACTTCTTTACGCAATGATCTGAAAAACAATTGGCTAGGCAAAAGTGGACTGACAAAATATTGTAGCATGGACTTTGCAATGCCAGAGTACTGGAAAATGATCACAGATTGTTTTCCATTGTAATGAAATGAAGGGCGAAGATGAATCACCAGATGATAAATGGATTAGTGTTGCTTCTAATGATGTACATTATATTCAGCTCTATGTAGTTTGCAATTTTTATTGTATTTGGCTTCCAAACAATGATTTCATTCATGTGAAGAATGTACTATGAGCCCAGTTAAAATATTTCTTTCGATGTTCAGGTCCTAGCAGAGGGAATTTATATGAGCTGCCAAAGTAAGACTTTCGTTAAGGTGCACAGGGTTTTAAGTACCTTCTGTCATGTAAGTGTAGGAAAAACCCCTCTTATTTCAGGGCTCGTGATTTCTTCTGGAAGTGCACTGATGACGAAGTGTTTGGAGGACAGTAAAACTAAACAGAAAGCAAAACGATAAAGATGCTCAGTCGTAACAAAAGTTTGGCTTCCAATACTGAAAGTGCCTAGTCCTTTTCGCCATTGCTGGCATTTATGAAATGAGCATAAAAAAACCCAAAACAAAATAAAAACAAAAGTCCTGTTCAAACTGGTAGAGAAACTCCAGTAGAATGGCACTGGAAGTCAATGGTATCTGTGAGTTTTCAGTCATCTTCTACAGTATTTGGTATGTAACGTATCAGGAAAGAAGTAAACAGGCTGCTCTACAGCTCAGAAATTATGATTCATGGTAGACACAAGGCTAAGTTGTGTTACAGGCTAAAAAGAGAGACAGCATCAGGTGTGTTTGAATAAATAAGAGTCTAGGTGGTATAATCTCCAAATATTTGATGCAACATGGAAGATAAATTTTTCATGAACTGCATCCCAGTATACAAGATAATCTAAGAGATGAATCACTTGCACTAAGGTTACAGATCCTGAAAAATAAGTGAAATGTCAAGTACATTTCTAGCTGTTACTTCGGTTAGGAAAAGCCATTTCAAAATCTCATGACAAACATAAAGGAAAACATGTGTGCATGAATTCCAAGCAGGTCCCCTCTTCGCCGATTCCATTTTTAAATCCTGAGAACTACTGATTATGAATGGGTTTGAATAGCACATACAGTGTGGGTCACAGTTGAGCTGGAATCCTGAAATTAATGCAAGAAAACAAAGATGTTGCGAGCTATAAAGCTCACAAGCGTCTTCAGTGATTTTTGATTACAAAATGCACGTATCAGCACTCGTGCATTTTTATTGATCCTCCCCACCCTTGCCGATCTCCTGGAAATGTCTAGATACACAGTGTCTTTTCAAAGCAACAATGTGCAACAAAAGAATAGTTTTGAATGTCTGAAAAATCTTTTTTTTTTCTGTAACTTTGGACTTAGATTCTGTTCTAGATTGGCAGTAACCCTACTACGTGGAAACTAGTGTGGGATCATATTCCATTCTCTCATTCTTTTTGCTAAGCCATATGGACTTTGGGTTCCCTATAGCTGTGAAAAGTGTCTTTCTGTCACCACTCTGGTTTTGCTTGTAAAAATCCACTTTGCACTTATTTCAGTAAATCCCACAACAATATGTTGAGGTCTCTTTTTGTGTTTCTTCAGTGCAAAGCATCACAAAAACTCGGACATGGTCATTCTACCAGCCTCTCATCATTCATGGCAGTAGCAAAGCATCAGAGAGAAAACAGCACACAGGATTTCTCCTGCAGCTATATGTAAACATTGCAGAAGTACAGATGCAAACTACTATTGCAATCTTAGGAACCATAAAGTAGAGGAAAACTTTTCTTCTAAAGATGAGTTCAATTAATTTATTTTGGGTCAAGTTTCCTTGTGGGACAAAAGTAACCACAATGTTATTTGTTGTGCTGGCACCACTGGAAAAAAACATGTTTAAGAAAGAAAGAGGCAGCTGAGGGGGTGGAAGGACCCACCTGGAGACACACTCTTGGAAGGAGGCACCATGCTGGGCAGGAACAGCCTTGAAGGACTGTGGCCCATGGGTGACCCATGCCGCGGCAGGGATGCTAATAAACAGAACTGCAGGAAAACCTGAAGAACCAAAGAACGTCTGAGAAAAGGGGCAAGAAGCAAAGCGTGGGAGAGGAAACCAGCAAGAAGCAAAGTATTTGGGAGAAACCGTTGTGCACATGACCCTGACATCCTTTGCTGCCTATCACCTCCCTGTGGAATCGGAATGGATTTAGTAACCTGTAGGGAAAAAAAGGCAAACTTGGACTAGGAAGCAGGGAGGCGATGGGTTTGAGTTACAGCGAAGCTGGGGAAACGGGGAGGAAGGGTGTTCACATAAGTGGTTAATCGATTGTGGTTCCCCCCCACCTGACTTGGTGATCAAAAGTTGGTGTTGATTAGCAAAGTTAAATCAAGTAAGAATTCCCCGAGTTGACACTGTTGTTTGTCACATATAAACGTAATGGTGAAAAAGTAGGTTGCATACGTAGCGCTAAAAAAAATAATCAACAGTGACTGAAAGCCTGTAGAGCTTAATTTCTGAGTCTAAGCCTGATATTAGGCACCAGTTGTCTTCTGAGAACATCTGTATTTTAGCTTCTCAGCCTGGGAAAGCAAATATTTGCAGACAGCCACATTTATAATAAAGTGTTAGATTGTTTCCACTACCTACCTTATATAGGGGTAAATACTCTTTCACGTAATAGGCTTTTCTTGTGAAGCATCACCAGGAGGTAGTGTTTACACTAATCTGTTGTGATTTAATTTAGTCCTTAGCATTTGTTGCATTTAATTAGAAATTATGAAAAACATTTCCAAAAGCATATATAGAAACGTTTTTGTTACATTTTCATTGTCAGTATGCATTTAAATAAAACACAATTCCGCTATATACACCCACATACAGAAACTACAGGAACTCCCTTATGAGTTCTTACCCTATGCACCACAAAAGTCTCTTCATCCTTTACTTTTATATTTAGAGGTAGGACCACTGGTTTTAATAGTGCCACTCAAATGCATAGTTAGTACATGTGTATTTTGAGGCTTGTGGCGCTAGGGTTTTTTCTTTGTTGACTTGAGTGATCATAGATCACTTAAGTAGATCCATTTTCTGTAGGGTTTTGAGGAGAGTAATCTGTTGCTATGTCTCCAAATGTCAAAGCAAAGACTCCCCCCCCCCCCCCCCCCCCAATTCTGCAAACAAGTTTGAAGATTCACATTCTTCCTTCAATGTGATTTAAGATCTGCAAGATCAGCCACCAGGTATGATAAAAATTGGTGATGACATTTTCTTTTTCCAGGTGAGTGTATTCTATAGAAAAGCCCTGTGAATGGAGTTATGGAATCCAAACATCATTGTGTCAATCTCAAAAAAAGAAAATAACAACTTAAGAAGGTAAAGAGGAGCACATGTGTAGAATCAGGCAGTTTAGAGTCACTGAGCTAAAATGGTTTTATGCCTTCCCTTTGTGTATTCTATGATAGTGTTAATTTTCCTAACAGGTAGCTTGACAGATTAAAAATACTAAAAGAGGCAATTCTTTCCTCTCCCTTAGCCTATTTCATGTAGCTTTTAACCAAAATTATAAGAAATAGCCTATGTTTCGGACTCAACCCTCTCTTTTCTATGAAAAATGCATACAACCTTTAAATTTTCATTTCCTCTATGTAATGGTACACAAACTATCATTTTATCTCATATTTTATTCATGCATTTAGTATAGGACATACACTATGAGGTTGAAACAATGAAAATCTTACTGCCTCCTATGCTGTCGCTACAATTTTTATTACCACCTTCACTGACAACTTAGTAACAATCATGTGTATGATGCTACGAGTGACAGACAGAAGCATCTAGTGAGCAAAGGTCAACAGAAAACCTTGGAGGGACTGGAAAGCATCCAATAGGAAAAAATTGTGAATCTGGTATTTCTTTCGCTAAGCATCATCTCCACTCTTCTTTTCTGTCCCCCCTGATCAGTATTGTTTCTTCTAATGTTCAGATTAGAGATTTAAGCCACTAGAAAATGAAAAATAGGGTTGGGGATAAAGAAAAAGCATGCAATATATATTGGAAAAGGTGTAAAATATAGGTCATGATATTTCAAGCTGAAATGTAGGAAATGCTCTCCAAGAAGTCTGGCGAACCTGCCAACAGGCATGCTGAATGTGAATGTATTATAGGATATGACTTAGAGACGCAAGCTGCATTTTAAACTTAGCAGATAGTGGAAAGAAAATATAGAAATAGGCTACTTGTTTTGTTAAAGGTCTTTTCTCTATCTTATATGATTCTGTTATAATTGTTTTAAAAAAATTCAATTTCTATCATAGATCTTGCAATAAGGTATTAAAGAGCATTGTAAAGATGGTATTTCAATTATTCCCCCCCCCCCGATTTGCAGACTTATCATGACTTGGTATTGATTATTGGTCTCCATTCATTATACTCAATTATTATAGTTCTCTTTGAAGCTCTTCTAATTTGTTATCTGAAATTTATTTTTCTAACAAACTTATAAATACAGCTTTACAGAGAGTTAAATTATTATTTTAGGCATAGGTTAACTACTGAGAAAAACATAGCAATATATGAGTGTTTTCTTACTGTTTTCTTTTGAATGAAGCAGTAGCTATGTCATAAATTTATCAAACTAAGTTGGCAGTGCTTAGCTGCATCTTATAAGCCTTATACTGCTAGTAACTAGGGGGGATTGTCCTTGGAGATAAGTTTTTAGAGAGAAGGGACCTGAGATCCAGTGGCATGTTCACCCTAAAAGTCCCACCTGAGTGTGTAGCTGGTATTCTTTATTTTGCTAAAGATTTTTTTTCTTTTATGGGATAAAACCCCCTTGTAGCATATCAGGTAAAATAGAAACTCTAGCAGTGATTCTTTGGACATTACATATGTTGCAGATGTGTGATTCTGGAGGGGTTCAGCAACCCAGCTGAAATGGGCAGCAGGTGTTTGAAATTTGGCTGCTGTGTTATTTCCTACTGCTTAATCTGTTGGTTTTAGTGTCAAAAGGAATTACAAGATAGACCAATCACCTGAGTGACATTAAGAAAATCTGTTCTTTGTGTTGTTCTGCCTGACAGTTTAGCAGGTGAATTGTGGCAAACATTATTGCATCGACTGGAGTAAGCATTAGGGTCACTGGAGGGTCAAGTTTTCCTTCTTTGACTGAATGTGCTATATTGCTTTCTGAACCCTCCAAATGGCCTAACACCTCCCTCACTTATCTCTTCCAATAAAGCATCTTTGACAGAAAATGCAATCTCTGCTTCTTTCTCAAAGGACACACTAGAGATGCAATGCAGTACGTGCCTGTCACTCTGTTGAATTACCCTGGTTGTGAAGATGATGATGTCCTTAAGTGGCTTCAATAATCTACTTCTCCTCACTCTCCCTGGGAAAACAATTTGGGAGTATTCTGCTCTGGAAGAGAGCAGAAACAGATAGAGCTTGAAACAGCTCTAAATTGTTGGGGTTTAGTTGCATAAATCCTACAGAAAGAAAATGCATACCGAACTCTTTAGCTTTACTGGATCTGCGAAACTCGATGTGGCAACAGCAGCTCAAGTACATCTTGGCTTTAGGACTTTGTTTACATTTGCTTCAAATGTAAACAAAGAATAATATGAAGATTAGGATGTGAGAGAATGTTGAGAAAATTCAGGATAGGGCTTTACTTGGTCTAATTACTTAATTTTAGATCATTTATGGTAGTATAATATTATACAGCGTATAGTAGTATAATGATTTTTTCTGATCCAATTCTCTCCAGTTTACCCAACAAATGAAAGATTAGGAAAAAGATAAATGAAGATACTGAACTTCCACCAGAGCTTTAATGCATAGCAGCTTAAGGCTAGTTGGCAAGCTGCAGAAATGGGACTTGAAAAGTTAAAGCTTCCATTTTCGACTCTGCCATAAATCAAACTCACTTCACTGCTTCATCATACCTGGCATTGGTCAAATCACTTAGCCTTCTACTTCCTCCATTTTTCCATTTATCTCACTGCTTAAGGATCTCAGTTGTCATACATTAGCACAGGCAGTCACTGACAGTGATAACTTTGGAGGCTACCTATTATTACAGAAGCGTGTGAAAAATCATGTATTTACAGTTTGTGTGTACTGACACACGGTTCAACAGAAAATCAAAAGCTAACTAGTCAGCACGGATGTAGTATATTTATGAAAATATATCTTCATGAACTTGATAGCCTCAATTGCCAAAGCATGTTGAGAAGCCCAAGTAGGACATATCCTGCCCCAGAATTTGGATGTGGGGGAGAGGTTTATGGAGAAACTGATGTGGTTCCTCTTCTTGAAGGAGAAGGGGATTTTAGAGAGATCACAGGTTTTTAGCCATGAATTTCAAGGAAGAGTACAGGAGTCTTGAGTACATCACCAGAAGATTTTGATTTTTGATCTCCATGAGCATTTGAAAGAGGTAGTGTGCAGTAAAAAGCCCCTTCTATCTAAGATGTATGAAATGTAGAACATAGTTGCCATGGATCTTATGTTAAAGTACTGAGAACACTCTAGTTATGAGCTGTTATCTTCAACCCCTTTATATTTACTAAATCAGATACTGCAATAAAAAATAGATTGCTACATTTCCTAATTCTCACTTTCCTTTGAAAAAATGCATATGCTCAATAAATGTTCAATGCTCATAATTTTTTTTTTTTTTGAATGTTGTGGAATGTGACAGTAAAATGCTGAGAATCCTGGTTTTGGTTACATTACAGGTTTTTTCTCTATAATAATTTCTAATGTAATAAACTTTTGTAACATTGCTGGTAATACCATTTTAGCTATCTTTCATCTTTTTGTGTCTTCGTAATAGTTTCTGATCTCTCTTTCATCAGAGTGCATGCCATCCTTAGCAGCAGAATTTCGACACCTCTGTCCAATGTAGTATCTCATCTTTCTTGTATTTATCAAAAGTGAAAATTGTTAAGAAATGCAGGTAGTTTTTGCTGTCTCTTTTAGAGGCATTATGTGCTCCATGGAAACTAGCTCAGAGATGGAAAAGAAATGTTCAAGGTTTTGCTGCTATTCCTAGAAAGTTTTCTTCTTCAAAGCATGACAGCAGGAAGTTACGCAACTCGTGTTTCGAAATGTATGAAGATGTTGTCAGTAATGGCGCCATGTTATAGATACGTTATTGTCCACCAAAAATCAGTAAATAGTACTATTCAAAGTTTAAAATGAAAGACATGGATAAAAAATGCAGAGCCGTGGAAAAGCTATTGTAAAAAAACAACGCATGGAAAAGGTAGTAAAATGTGCTTTCCTTGTTCTATGAAACTTCTCTGTTTTCAAGTGTATTCAGTTTCCAAGACAAAACAGTGAATAATAATATACAGAATCAACACCTTGTTGTTGTGTGCTAAAAATCGGTGTTTGCTGAATCTTCATTAAACTACAGTGAAAGAAAAGCAACTTTTACTCCCCTCAGAATACCTTCATAGGAAACAGCCTGTCAATATGAACATGACTGGACTGGACGCAGACACATGCACTTTTTATGGCAGCTAAAGGGCCCCTCTTTGCAGTGCTTGACTTTGAGTGATGAATGACAGTGCGTTGGCATGAATACTGGAAGACACGGTCTGACATGCCACATTTGGCACTCTCGTTCTAATGTTTCTCTATGGCAACATGAGTGTTAAGGAAAGAGTGGTTTCCAACTGTAATGAAAATATTCTATGGTTACACATTTTCATGGATTCTGTGACAGAAGTCGATAGTTTCCAATCAAATGTATCCCATAAATGAAAATAACCCATTAATTTAAATAGTACGTATATCTGCTTAGAAAATAAAAATAGTCGTAAAAGAATCATACCAATACAGTACCTTTTGTGTCCTTTAGCTAGAACTGTTTGCTCTGTAGGAAGGTTTTAAGGTTGCTCAACACTGAACAGTGTTAGTAATGATACAGTACTAGGCCTAAGGCCTATTTTCGGAACTCAGAATAGTACAAAGAAAGCTTGTGCTTTGCCTGAGGGTTCTGCAAGTTAAACTATTTGCTAACTCTTCTTTCTTTCAGTGAATGTGCTGAATGCTAGAGTGTACACTGGGGAAAATAAATGCTACCTACTTCATGGTCTTAATGGATAATCTGATAGAGATTGAAGGTGAGCATCATTGTATTGGGTTTGCTTGGCAAGGTTTTGGTAGCAGGGGGGCTACGCGGTGGTTTCTGTGAGAAGCTGCCAGAAGGTTCCCCCATGTCCGATAGAGCTGCTGGCCAAAGCTGAGCCAATCAGCAATGGCGGTGGTGCCTCTGGGATGACATTTAAGAAGCAGCAAAAACAACCCTGCTGCAGAACAGCAGCCATAGAGGTTGAGTGAGAGAACGAACCCCGCAGAGCCCCGGGTCAGTGCAGAAGGAGGGGAGGAGATGCTCCAGGCGCCGGAGCAGAGATTCCCCTGCAGCCCGTGGTGATGAAGACCCCGGTGAGGCAGGCTGTCCCCCTGCAGCCCAGGGAGCTCCACGGGGGAGCAGATCTCCACCTGCAGCCCGGGGAGGACCCCACGCCGGAGCAGGGGGATGCCCGAAGGAGGCTGGGACCCCGTGGGAAGCCCGCGCTGGAGCAGGCTGCTGGCAGGACCTGTAGACCCCTGGAGAGAGGAGCCCACGCTGGAGCAGGTTTTCTGGCAGGACTTGTGACCCCGCGGGGGACCCACGCTGGAGCAGGCTGTGCCTGAAGGACTGCAGCCCGGGAAAGGGACCCATGCTGGAGCAGTTTGTGAAGAACTGCAGCCCGTGGGAAGGACCCACGTTGGAGCAGTTCATGGAGGACAGTCTCCCGTGGGAGGGACCCCACGCTGGAGCAGGGGATGAGTTAGGAGTTCTCCCCCTGAGGAGGAAGAGCGGCAGAAACAATGTGTGAGGAACTGACCCCAACCCACATTCCCTATCTCCTTGCACCGCCAGTGGGGAGTAGGTAGTAAAAATTGGGAGTGGAGTTGAGCCCAGGAAGAAGGGAGGAGTAGGGGAAGGTGTTTTGAGATTTAGGTTTTTATTTCTCCTTACCCTACTCTGATTTGATTGGCAACAAATTAAATTAATTCCCACAGTTGACTCTGTTTTTCCCATGATGGTAATTGGCGAGTGATCTCTCCCTGTCCTTATCTCGACCCATGAGTGTTTTGTTATATTTTTCTCTCCCTTGTCCAGCCGAGGGGGGCAGTGATAGAGCAGCTTTGGTGGGCACCTGGCATCCGGCCAGGGTCAACCCAGCACAATCATTTAGAGTTTACAAATAGATAACGAAGATGAGACCACCTTTCCACCCATGTCTTGCTATTACGGTACACAGGCATGTGAATTCTCAAGGTTCCTCTAAATAATGACTGTTTTGTAGTTATTCCACTAGTGCATCCTAACTCATCACGCTACAGAAAACCTTGGTGATGAAGGATGGCCCCTCATAACAAATCATAGTGAAAGAGGCTAGACCAAACACTAAGATTTGAGTTTCCACAAGTCACTACTCTAAACAGCAATTGAAATTCTTTGGGGGCCTGTACCTGACAACCTAATGTTCAAAAAAGATGATGAATGAAAAGATACATAATTGCATGAAAGGCATTTGACATTTTAATTTACTTAGAATTCTAACTGCAGTTATTTGGAAAGATCACAGGTTTTTTTCTTTGCAAGGGGTCACTTCTAGTGCAGGAGGCAGCTCAGTGAAAAAATGGAATTCTCAGCTGCTCTGTAGGTAACATTATTTCTGCCTACTTTGCCCTGTGGTAGTGATAACACCATACGTTTTACTAAGAAAAAGGGCTATACTAGCTTTGTATCACAACATTTGTTAGCTTTGTGAAGGTTGACTTTGGATTTGATTTTGATTTTTACTGCCCATCTGATTCTCGTGTTATGTTCTGCATATATTTGGAGGTCTGGACCTCTGAAGAGTAACCCAAAATGCAAATAGGAATTGATGCAACCCTTCCCCTTCCTGTTCTAAAACTGATTGAATCATTCAGAGTCCGAACTGGTATCTTCATTTAACATAGCAGATTCTGCTATCCCTTGAGGGACTGACTGGATTTTCCTGTTGTGTGTTCTGCTCTACACAAGCCAATGCTATGTTGCTCTCAGAGTGGGAGCCCCTTCGGAATGGTGCTGGTTTTGCTAATATGTTACGTTTCCCCCTGCGTAAAGCATTATTCTGTGATAGGAGCCTGTGATCATCCAGCTGTTATACAGGACCTGAAATTTCTCAGCGAGAGTTCAGTCATAGGGATGGGTTTCACCCTGACAGATTTTGGAAGGTAGTATTACTACTCCTCATTATTATGCAGGTATTAGCATATTCATTACTTGTGGAAGAAGCTAGGTTTCTTTCTTCTCGTTGTAATGCAATCAATTACTCAGCGGGGATATTACTGAATATAAATCAATAGCACTAGTGCAATAATGCAAGTGCATCTTTTTCCTGAGAAATGGAGAACGGCAAGGTTAACAGGGGAGGATACAGGCAGTCACATCTCATACGTATCTCATTGGATGTTGTATGCAAGAGCTGCATTTAATGCTTCTGCCCGTTTGTCATAAATGCGGATTGTTGCATGGTATTAAGTAAGTCTAAAGATGTAATAAAGCTGGGAGATGCAGTAAGAAATCCTGAATTTCTTACACTGTTTTCGGAGAGTGAAGAAGTGAAGACATTACTTAAAATCCCTATTTTTTTTTGCAGGGAATAGATTATTAAAAGAAATGTATACGTTTCAGAATTAGTAGTATGACTGTGTCAAAATGAGGGGCGTTTTTTAACAGAGTAGAGGAACAGGGAATGAGAGAGATGAGAAAATCTGCGCTGCTGAACTTTCCAAATTTCACTTTCTGTCTGAAACTGCTGAAAATGAGATATAGTTGGACAAAAATTACCATTTTAGTAACATTTTAAACATCAGAAAAAAATTAGTCTGATGCATAAAAACTATGAAAGGATACCAGAAGGTCCTCCAGCTCGTCTCTGGACATTTTTCTATTCTTGTCCTCTGGAAGAGAACACCTGCACTATGTAAGTCCTGAAACACGATCATCTAACTGGATTTTAGAAAATTAGTGATGCAGACTAGGCTATGTGTTCCAGTGCTTACTTGCAGAAATTCTCCCAAAGTGTGTCACCTTTGTGGCAATTACATAATATTTCTTTTTCAGTGACCCAGAATGTTTACTGAGAATAGTTTAATCTCTTTGTGACGTTTTTTTACATTCCTCAGTCGTGTCTTCTCTAAACTGAACAAGGGCTATCCTTTTCATTTACGGTCAGGGTATATAGATTCTAGTTCAACGTTCACTGTTCTTAACTCTCTCAAACTGATCAACATCTTTCTAGCACTGCGGCTTCCCATTACAGAGATAATTCTGAGCTGAGGCCTTACCAGGGCAGGTTAGAGTAAAAATACAATTTCCTTGTTTCACAGACAATTTCTAGTCTATACATTGAGGTTTCATAATTACTTTTTTTTATTAAGGCTGCTGATTTTGACTTGGGTTCACTTTCTGAACCACGATCTTCCCTTTGTTTCTGATCTTTACGGGTCAGTCCTTTCTGAGAAGACTTCAGTTCATTCTGAATTATTTAACTGTAGTGAATATTCTGTGTTATCTGTTGGTACGTGTTGATAAGATTAGTTTTTATACTCAGAAATGCAATGAAAGACTTAACAATTCTGCATGTGAGAGTTGAAGCGTACTATCCCTTAAATATTTCAGTTACCAGAAACTGTTCTACTTAAAGTGGCACGTTGACTGCTGCTACGACTGCTTTTTTTGTGCTGAGCCCTTTAGAGGCAGTTGGCTGAGGCACACTCTCTTCCATCACTTCATTTGAAATAACTTCACTCACTGACTCATGTATATGTTTCCTCGAACGTGCTGAGAGTATCTGGTAGCGTACCAACCTGCCTGCGGCTTTTCGTAACACGTCTTGTCGGTTTTGGTTGGCTTCATCTCATCGTTGTCATTCATGCAGTATGTCAGTAAATGGATATGAAGAAGTTCAAACACTTTTTCTTTGAAACCCATTGACTTTTAGTCTCCTGGAATAACACTACTGTAAGAATAAAAGTAAACCCTGTCTGGAATGAGCGTTTCAGGTTATTGGCCACCTATACCAAAGACATTAGTTTTTGTTTTAGCTCTGTCAGCTAGTCTGTGGAAAAGTGTAATTGCTATATATACACACAATTGGACTTCACTAACTTATGCTTGTGATTACATTTTTTAATATTTATATTCCTGTTCTTTGGGGAATGAGCTGCTTTTCCTCTGGTTGGAAACTTTCATATACATAATTTAGGTCTCCTGTATATCAATAATAAATAACAGGAGAGATTCTGAGTTTTAGGATAAAGTTGCTCATTGACTTTGTTTTGTGGGTTTTTTTGTGAATAGATCATTCTCCTAACATGGCATTTTAGAGATTTATCAAACCTGTGTTGAATTTGGTAAACTAAATCAGTTTGGAGAAGTTATGTTTCTTTTATCATTTTCAAAATTGGAACATCTTACTTTGTTTTTTTGTTTGTTTGTTTTTTTAATTCATTGATATTTATTTTTAGGAACAGGAACACTCCAAAATGAAAAAGTGGGGGTTTTCTCCATTTCAGTGAAATTCATATTCACTTAGAGATTTTTTTTTTCCATGTTAGTTGTTTTCTCAGTTCTATATCAAACCAAACAAATCAGTATATACAGACTAATTCCGAAAACCATCACTGAATCATGTGTATAATTGTTTTTTTTACGTATGTATTGACACAAATAAGAAGCACTAGGTATTTAGAACTTGTGAAAGTCCAGAGAGTTTTGATGCTAAGGACTTTGACTTACCATAAGTGGGCAAATAAATAGAAGTATGTTGATTTTCAGTGATTCTATACAGCAAATACTCCTACTGACTAGAGTAAAAAGGCGCAAGGTGCCACCAGGAACTTCTAGAATAGTTGCTACCTTTGTTCGGTTATTTGTTTACTAATTTAAATGCTTAACTCTACATTCACAAGAAAAATACTTTTTTTTCATAGTAAGTATTAGGGTTGTCATATCTTCGTTTTTTACTTCTCAAGTTCCTGCAGAATTGTATTCAATTTTTAAAAAAGGCAAGAGAACAAAAATAGCTTACCGTTCTGTTAGAGAAACTTTAATTATAGTGCTTGCAGGTGGGAAGAGAGACAGTAGGTCATGTCTTTATTAAAACATACCTAATTACATAGTGTAGATAAAGCTTTCCCTTCTTACAGTGTGCCTCCTTTTTGATAGAAATCTGACAGCTGATTGGGCTGGAGTTAAAGAGTAAGTTTCAGGTCAACCAGTGCACTCAGATATTGCTTTCCCATTGAAGTCACACTCAGCCAAGGCAACAGGAGTCAGTTTTAATGAGGCTCGTGCTGCCCAAGAAGGAGATAGATCATAAATTAGTCATACAAGAAAAAGGAGACATAAAGGGATATACAGAGGAGATAAAACAGTTTTGGCAGACAAAGAAAGGTGACTTCCTACTGGGGACACTCACAGGTCCTTCGAAATGAAAATAGCAGATGGCAGGGGCATTGTCACCAAGTCGGGATGACAATTCTTTAGAAACCGATTATTGTCAAGGATATTCCTCTGATGAAGAATCAGAGATGGGATTTTCTGAAATTTGGTTGACTGTCTCCTGTTTGTTCTCACGGAAGACAAACCACTTTGGACTGCGTCAAGGTTTGACTCACACCATGCTAGTGATGTCCATATTGTGTTTAAAACCCCATGCACGAATGATGTGTCAAAGTGCTGAATTGTGATGGAAAATCTGAAGCTTGGATCTGTGGTAATTAAAATTAAACCCTTAAAGCAAAATTATTTAGAGAATTTGGCTTCTTATCTGTGAAGGGGATGACACTTCTGTGGTTCTCTTTCCTACTTCGTATTGGAGCACGGTGCGTGCCCCAAATGTCAGTAAATTCATCCTCATAATGAAAAGATGATTTAAGAAAATGTTGTGAAGTCTGTTTTCTCAAAAAATAGCTGAGACAAAATGAGTAGACAGGGCTTAGTGCCTGTAAATTTCTTTTATTATATTATTTATTATTATTTATTATGTTTTAACAACCAGCTTCTTAGACCTCTTAAAAACATAATTGCCTATTTAGAGTACGTATATTGAGCAGCTGTGTTATGTTGCTGTTACTGTGTTATGTACAAGACATTCGAACCCAGCAAAATTCTTGCAGAAGCCGATTATATTTGGCACACGGACAGTATTTCAGGAAACCGAGGCCCAACATAATGAAGCCTAAGGTTGCCCGAGTAGTCTGAAATAGAGTGGAGATGTGAAGAAGTTCCACGACAGGACCGCAAGTGTAAGACCATCCTTCTTCCTTGTATGTAGTGGCTCTGGGTAGAAATGCATCTGTTTAATTGATGTATTTTTTAGATAAGAAAATGGAAGCGTTACCAATACACTTACTACTTTCTTTAGCAAAGCTCAGAAAATTTAAATCTTGATATTCTTTATGTGTATGGACTGTCATTATAAAAATATGCCAATTAGATATTTTCAGCTAATTTATGGGATTGATGCATCATAAATCAAATAGCTCACTAGGTTTATTCACTATAGGCAGAAATAGTTGTGTTGTTCTCAACACTTTCAGTACAGCTAATTCTTGCAATGCTGTAGACATTAACTACCGTGAGTGGTTCCAGCTAAGTAAATTATTTTAATGAAGCTTACTCAGAGTAATAAGAATTAAGGCACTGCTAAAAACTAAGCTATGATAAACTATGGTTTTGGGGAGAATTTATGTAAAAACCACTGTTGATTCTAGGGATATACTGGCAAAATATTTCAGTAATTGAACATGTCAGAAAAGGCCATATTAAAGTGTTTCATTGAAGAACTCATTCCTGGCATAAGATAACATTTTATTTTTTAGATTTTATTTGAGTTTACAGAAGCTGGTGACAATCTGTGCTCAACTGGATTAACAGAATTGAACATTTCCACCATTTCAATCATTTAAACCCCTGAATCAGATCGTAAACCCCTCTCTTTCCTTGGTTTCTGAATCTCTAAGTAGTTGGATAGTATTTTCAAGTTTGGGTTTTTGGTTGTGGGTTTTGTTTTGGGGTTTTTTTCCCTCCTTTCTATAAATGTAGCATTAGAATCTGGTTACAGAGAAAAGTGTGAAAATTAAGATTTTGTAAAATAAATTCATTCTTGGAGTAGTGCTTTAAAGATAAACCCAGCATAACAAAATATGTGCTGAAACAGTAGGAGCTGTCAGCATTACTAATGATGTAAGACTCGTGCTTTTTTTCAGTCTGCTTTCTACAAAAGGATTAGTAAATTTGGTCATAATATGTAATTAATAGTCATTTGAAAGAAAGGCAAATGATATATTAGATAGCGTGTGTGAGTCCTTCTGTGCGGGTTCTCAAAGCACTTTTCTAATAAAACTTGTATAGAGTGACAGCACATCAGGAATGGCGTGAATCGGTTTCTTCAGGTGGCCGGGCTCAGGGGCTGCAGACCTCCCAAAGACCGCTGAAGGTTTCCCTTCCGTGCCGGTGTTCTGGTTTACTTTACATCTTAACAATACAATATATCAGAGTGCCTTGACTTTTCTTCTGCCTGCCCACACAGAAGTCCACAGAGATGAAACCCCCTGGTTTTAAGAAAAATATACACCCATCAAGAAAAGCCAGGATATATTACCGTATTTATTTGTTCAGTCTGTGATCTCTTAGTCTTTCTGTTGATGCTGTTTCAGAGATGATAACTTCAATGTTAGCATCAGTGAGCTATGAAGCTGTAGATTTCCAAGCTTTCCTCTGACCAGCAAAAAGCCTAGAGGTTGATATTTTTTTCTTTACTCTCCTGAAAAGTTGACTTTTAATTCTTTGACAGCAAACCAGCATGTTTACTGGAAGAAAGCAAACTCCTGTAAACTTTGCAGGCCTTCTCCCCTGTGTTTTCTTGGAGTGCCTGATTATTTTGTACTACTTAGTAAACGTACTAATTCAACATTGAAATCTCAATTTCAAGAGAAGAGCGTAGAAAGGGGATGAGTAAAATGTCTGTATTGCCTAGCCATAGAGGTAAGCTACAGTTAATGGTTCGTTGCAGCATATTCTGTGCCATCTGCACACACTGCTTGGGCTGTGTCAGCCAGGACAACCGTCTGCCTCCCTGCTTTGGCAGATCTCAGTAGCCCTGCTGCTCAGAGATGTATGGGGCGATCAACATGAAGGAAGACTCCAGTATCCCCATAGGTAAATTTGGGATCCTAAATCCAAGAGGATGATTCTTGAAACCCCCGCCCTGGGTTGGCTTTGGGTTTGGTCATGACACTTCCCTGAACAACTGAAGTTTGGTATGCTCAAACTTCTAGTCTGTTGAAGGGACTAAACAGTGTCACTTTTGTCCTATGTGCTAGTAGTAAGGAAATATAATTTTTTTGGTCGGGAGGGGAGAATGTGAGAAAAGGTTAATTTTCTACAGGAAGGCCCACATTTATTAGAGAAGTATTTTAATTCTCATGTTCTCTTCCTAACATCAGAATCTCAAACACACTGGTACGTTTTAAATGTTTTAAACAAAGTAAGAGGTAGAGGTCTAAAACCTAGGTTGATCTGAAAGGGTTGTTGAACTAAGGCTCCTCACTTCCCAGAGGTTATTAAGGACATATTAAACGATACCAACCAAGTTTTAAGAATAAACATGCCTCGTCAAGACAGACTAGATGATATTTTTGGTTTTTTCCCTGCCTTATTTTCAGTGTGTAATCAAGTATTTCACTTCCAAAAAGAAAAGTCACACAGTCTTTTAGAAATCTTTCGGTGTGCTCCCCAATATGTTTTCAGGGAGCTTTCCTTGGTTAGCTCTTTCTTCAGAAGATGTTTCTTCTTCTGCTTCGACTTTCAAAGAGGCCCGAAAAGCTTATGTGAAAACATACACACTCTATCTTTTAAATGCTCAGGAATTTAAAGAGTATGTAGGAGTTGGGGTCCTGCTTGATTGTCCTGATAAATCACTTCTAAAATCCCCTTGATCAGCTATTAGTTAACTTAAAAAACCCACAGTAATTCATACTGGGTTGAAGTGAAAACTAACAAGCAAGAAGTGGTGAGTTTTGCTTTGTTTTTACCAAGTATGAAACAGGGAACGCAATTTCTGCAGTTTGGTAAAGACACAGATTTACGTAATTGTAAAGAAGCAAGACTGTCTTTGTGTAGCATTTAGATTAGCTTCAGAAGTTCCTGTTTGGTTTGGCTGACTCCTTATTTCTTCTGCTGTGTTCTGTGGAGGACCATATTCTGAATATTCCTCAACTACTTCTTCACAGGCCTGCTCACAAAAAACCACTGCACAAACCTTGGTTGACCCAATCAATTGACAGAATTTTATATACTTTTGAAGTTTCCTGGTGAATTTTGTCTTATTTTTTACTTGGATTATCAAATGTAGAAATCAATAATCATTCCAAACAGAAAAATAAAACCATTTGACATATTGAACATCTACTAATAAAGAAGACCTACGTGCTCAGCTGAAAAGAGCTACAATATATATGCATTGGCCTGATGGGACAACAAGTTTATGAACTGCTGCTTGTATTTTTTGCTGACAGTGGATTGAATGTTTTAGGGGCTCTGAGTGCGCCAAAACAATTAAGAGAAAATCACGCTGGAAAGACTGACATTACAATGCCAACCAATACCCTTATGACATCAGAAAAAAACAGAATTTTAGAGAGTATGCCAGATTCTGTGTGGATGTAGTGTCTTGTAAGCCAGACAAGGCAAGTCTCTGAAGATGGTAATAGCATTGCTCTCAGATGTACTCTGAGGCAGTTACTGAAATAGAGCTGAACTCCGTTACGTTCCCTCAGTACTTCCCTATACAAAATTTATTCAGCTCAAGTAAAGCTGCCTTTGCAACGCTCATCATTTGAAGTTGCAGATAATGCAATACTTTAAGTGCAAACGAGCTTCTGTGCAATTCTGCAAGGTTCTTAGTGAAGTGTTAAGATAGACTTGTGACTTTCACATCATATTTCTCAAGTAACTTATTAAAACTGACTGTTATGTGCTAGAGATGATCGTTGACGTGAAGAGCTCCGCTGAGATGAATGGAGAAAACATTTTTCCTCTGAGGCGCCTTTGCAGTCTTTTCCAGGCTGCCTATTTGCAGCACTACCTTATATCAAGTTTTCGTACAGAATGTTACTTTCAGAATTAGGAGGTCTAGCAATACTTTGTTGACTTCTTCCTTTGCATAAGTTAGAGATCCAATACTTCAAAGATTGATAAACTAGACCGGAATCAACAAAAAGGGTCTTTTTAGTTTTTCAGTTCTTGTTCTCATGGAATTACTTTCCAAGGGCAGCAAGCACAACAAATATTTAACTTGTTAGCCTGTTAGTTTATTAGACAAAATTTGAAGCGGAGTGGCTTTTCTACCAGATACTTACACCACTTGTAAGTGTTTGAGATCCTAAAGGGGAAACCATAATAGAATATAAACCTGCTTTGCAGCAGGCAATCTGTTTGTTCAGTTTGATTACTTATTATCAAATTTGATTATTTTTTATCAAATAGCTATCTCCTTCACTTGAAAAATAAACTCCTGGTGAAGCATACTCAAGTAGAAGGACCCCCACTAAATTCTCTCTTCTATGCAATAGTATTTTATGGTATGGTAGTCAACTGTTGACACGGATTCAGTGCACACAATTGAAAAATGCTTTACATTTGGTCACATTTTGACTTCGTAACATGTCGAGCTATACAGGTAATTTATTCACATAATATAATTTTCTGTTCTGTAGCCAAGCTAAAAAATAACATAATTAAATGGGTTTAGGTTTTAGCTAGAGAGGCTGGAAGAACTAGTGCAGAGGATAAAGTGAAAGCATGACTCTTGGTTAAACATTAAGTTCTCATAATTTTACTTATAACTTAATCGTACACTGTGGAATGAGAGAAACATATACACATTCTGTATACATTTTAAAGTAGAAAAAATAAGGAGACTTCGAAACAACTTCCTGAATCTGAAACAAATTAATTTGCAGTATATATGCATTAAAGAAAGCGGGCAAAGCCTAATCCCTTGGTTTAGTTAAAAACACTGTCGTGGTTTAACCGAGCCAGCAAATAAGCAGCAGGCAGCCACTCACTCACTTCTCCCCCATCCAGTGTGTTGGGGGAGAGAATCAGGGAAAAAAGTAAAACTTGTGGGTTAAGAATGGTTTAATAGAACAGAAAGGAATAAAATAAGAATCACAACAACAATAATAAAATGACAGTAATAATAATAATAGGACTGGAATATACAAAACAAGTGATGCACAATGCAATTGCTCACCACTTGCCGACCGATGCCCAGTCAGTTCCCGAGCAGCGATCTCCCCAAGGCCAACTCCCCCCAGTTTATATACTGGGCACGACATCACACGGTCTGGAATACCCCTTTGGCCAGTTTGGGTCAGCTGTCCTGGCTGTGTCCCCTCCAAAATCCTTGTGCCCCTCCAGCCTTCTTGCTGGCTGGGCATCAGAAGCTGGAAAATCCTTAACTTAGTCTAAACACGACTTAGCAATAACTGAAAACATCAGTGTGTTATCAACATTCTTGTCACTGAATCCAAGACATAGCACTATACCAGCTACTTGCAAGAAAATTAACCCTATCCCAGCCAAAACCAGGACAAATGCTTTGGATGTAGTTATAGAAAATATATTTTTAAAGACAATCTGACCAAGCAAGGAGCAGTAATTAGATATACAGCAGAGGTTTCTGATCCTAAAACACATTCCGGCTTCTTTTATGTGCAAACCACTTAAGAGCAGGCCCTAATAGCTGCGAAGAATCATTCTCGTTGACATTGCTGCTTTTTAAAAGAACTCTTTTCTTTAGTAGATCAGTATGAAAGGAACAAATTTGTATAGTACTGAGGTAATCGAAAACACATGCCAGAAAAGAAGCTGAACATATTAAACCGGTATCCCTCTTATACCTAACATGCACTGTCTTTCCTAGTGTGGCAAGTTCAGATTGAACTAGTATTTTTTGTAAAGCAGGCATGCAGGCTGTAAATTTGACTTAAAGCCAGTGATTGCTGCTTTCTCTGTGTTCATCAGCACAGGAGTTACAGTGGCACGTGGAGAAATTTCCCTTCCCGTGCTAGAATTGCCACGAGAAAGGGAAGGCAAAGGAAATGTAGGCTGCTTGGCTTTTTGCTGGTGCTGAAATTCTTCAATTCAGTAAGGAACAAGAAAACATAAGCAATTGTCAAAATGGTTGTTTTGTATGTTTGTATTAATTCTGTGTTACTCCTCTCTGCAGCAAACAGTGTGCTTGTAGGGGACTTTTCCTGAATGATGGAAAAAATATTTTTCAATGGTATCTAGAGTTCACTGTCTATATATACCCATGACACGTATTTCTTGTTTTACACCCTTTTCCCCCACAAACAAGCTTTCTTAAAATTTGGAATGAGCTATTCCATCGAATCAAATAAGGTTGCATGGATGAATTTTAATGTAAGTTGGGAGGATAGATAATTGCAGCTGTGGAAATCAGATTTGTGATGATCAAACACACTTCACGAAGGCACACTTATACAACGTGGAACAGATCACGTACCAAAAGGGAATATAGTGCAGTTGACTATAGCTATATTGTAAAAGCTGTCTAGGTACCCAAGGTGGCATTTAGGAATCTGTAAAATTTTTGTGGAAAGCAGGCACGTCAAATGTTGACAGATTTTTTTAAAAATCTGTTCTGTACATATCTTCTTGAGCACCTGGTGTCAACTTTTTGACAGGATCAAGTCTAAATGAAGTGAAATGCACAGTAGCCTGGGCATTAACAGCAAGTAGCCAGTTGAATACAAGTTGAAAACAAGTGGTGTAAGTTCAACTTGATTTTAGGCTATCTGCTAGGGAAATGTGGTTGTTATCTGTGTAGTAGAAAAGGCTGGGCCACATAAAGTGGTTAGCTAAGGGGCAGAAACTATAATGTACCATAAAATCAACCTCTCTAGTGAGTCCATGATCTTCGTATTTTGCAGAGGTATGAATTTTTGTTTCTGGCCTGTGTCTTTGAAGGTGTGTCATAGTTTTCCCCTGGCTGTAGAATAAAAAATTCAGTACATGAGACTCTCTTATTTTGAAGGGAAAGATAAATGTATGTTGGGTACTGAAGGAAGAGTCACGATGTTTTAAAAACTAGTGCAAAAATTCTGTTTCCAATCCATGCTGAGCTTACTGTTGTGTGAGCCCAAGACTACCTGAGTATTTGAGGTTTTGGAAACAATTATTTTTAATTTACTAGAGTATGTTGGAAGGCAGTCAATAGATTTGCTGAATACCATTTAGTAACTGGCAGAGGATGTAGGTCTCGGAAACGTGTTTGCTGTATTAAGGGCAGAAAGTGTGAGGAGATTCAGAAGAAACTGTGTGCAATGGAAACGATTACAGAGAATCAACAGGGATATCTTTGATAAGCAGTTAATGCCAATGAATTGCCAGATTGTATCATTTTACATGAACATGTAACTTCTTAAAACTAGGTCTTATGCTCTGGAACGTGCATGAAAATATCTTTGCCATAAAAAGAAGAAGGTACCTTAACACTCTTAATGTTCATAGGCATAAATCACTCGGTTAATATTTACTTATTCTTTAATATCTATTGGATTAGACCTAAAGTATTAAGATTTTTTACCATCTTTGTCATTTGATACGTCTTCAGTATTCTGATAAAGTGAGGTCCCAAACCTTTCCTGTGTCTGGGGTTTTAAACTGATGCTTGGGAGAGAAAAAAGTTAATTCAGGAGAATTTGAGGCATCTTGCTTGCTTCATTGTACCTTTATCTTTTTGACGTAGGTGAATTCAGTTTCCAACTTTGAAGAAAACCAGGAAATGCTTTGAGACAGGGTTTTTTATTTTATTCTTCACATGCTTTTTAGTAAATCAGATAGTAACATGCATATTTGTGTAAAATAGTTTTTGTATAATGCATTTCACCTCATTGGCTCACTTGTTTATAAAATGTGCATTCCTAGTGATTGTTTTTAGTCTAGGATTCCTTTTGTTTGGGGTTTTGATAGGTTTAAAGGAAATGCTGAAAATGAAAGGCAGAAAAAATAATTTAGCAAATGAATCAGATGAGAAAACTCTGTGGAAAAATTTAATAGTCCTGTGGTGGGCTGACCCTGGCTGGATGCCAGGTGCCCTCAAAAGCCGCTCCATCACTGTCCCTCCTCAACTGGACAGGGGAGAGAAAATATAACAAAGGGCTTGTGGGTTGAGATAAGGACAGATTAATAAAGCAAAAGTAAAGGTTGTGCGCAAAAGCAAAAGAAAGCAAAAGATTTTATTCTCTACTTCCCAACAGCAGGCGATGTTCAGCCGCTTCCCGGGAAGCTGAGCTTCAGTACGTGTAGTGGTTGCTCTGGAAGACAAATGCAAATAACGAATAACCCCTTCCTCCTCCTTTCTCTTAGCTTTTATTGCTGAGCACGACGTCATATGGTGTGGACTATCCCTTTGGTCAGTTTGGGTCAGCCGTCCTGGCCGTGTCCCCTCCCAAGATCTTGCCCAGCCCCGGGCTACTGGTGAGGGGGGGAGATGTTGGAGAGCCAGCCTCCATGTAGTGCCAGCACTGCTCGCCAGTAGCCAAAATGCTGGAGGGTGATCAACACCTTTCTAGCTACCAGGACAGAGCACAGCACTAGGAGGGCTGCTATGGGGACAATTAACTCCATCTCAGCCAGGCTCAATGCAAGTCCTCACTTAACTCCTACCTGGAACATTTTCTTGAAAGATCATCTGCCTTGATTATTCCAGTTTATCATAGAACAAATAAATAGAAGACTTATGTGGCTGCCTGTACTTGATCTGCTGTCATTAAAATATCTGTACTCAAATGTAGTTCCTCATGTAATAATACAGATTACAGTGAAGTGAGAGAGAGCATGGAGAAAGAAAATGTAATGAGGAGATGGTTTGGAATGGTCTGAAGATCTAAAATAGACTAGCGTTTATAAAGAGTTGTTTTTCATGGCTGCTAAAGAAGTTGGAATAATGCAGTCATCCTGAGCTGTAAAAATCATTGAAAGTTGGTTACCGCTGGAAAATAAAAAGTATACTGTAGAATCATGAGTTGTATTACAGCAGAGAAATGTTACTCATTTGACAAAAACAGGTGCTTCTATGATACTTTTTTTTTTTTTTTTTACAAAGTTATGTAGTCTTTAGAAGAATAACTATTACCTTTTTCTAGGGGAACATTTAATGATGTATTTCTTTGGGAGAATTAATTTTTATGAAATCACATTTTGAGATGTTCTGGTGAAGTATCTCTCTTCTGTTGATTATAAAGTGAACCTGAACTTTCATGTCATAGTTAAGTGTCTAAGTAAGGCAAAAGACGTATTTGAAGTCTGAAGGTGATATTACAATGAGCTTCATAAAATCATGGAATCGTTTGGATTTGAAGGGACCTTTAAAGGTCATCTAGTCCAACCCCGCTGCAATGAGTAGGGACATCTTCAACTAAATCAGGTCCCTCAAAGTCCCATCCACCCTGACCTTGAACACTTCCAGGGATGGGGAAATTAATTGAGGTATTGTTCAGGGCCAGGAATCCAGAAATTCTGTGTAAATGGGTAGTGATCTTTTGTGGCCAGCACCAGCTTTAAGGTAATTTTTAGGTCTCAGGTTGTGTCTTGGAAGTATATGGACTTCAGAATTTGGAGATCAACTGAGTTAGCTGCAGATTTTGCATCTTTTATGGCAGGAATTTCTGTTACCATGTAGTTTCAGCTATGGAAATCCAGTACAAGAGAACGTAGGAAGCAAAACCAGACTGTTGTGGTTAACTGTGGATGTTTGGCAACAACGAATTAAAAGCCGGTGCTGCAGCATTTTCTGATGATACTTCACAGAAAGAGCTACAATATCACAAAATACTTTGGGGTTTTGGTCTCTCGCTTTAGCTTTAAAGGAAATAGATGCATGTATCACTGTGTTTTAAAATATATTTAAAAGTCAAGTAAACATAATTTAATATTATACGAATAATATGCTACTATTATTAACACTAGCGAATGGTCATTCTCCATCTAAGATGGCAGTACCTGCTGCTAGTGCTTTAAAAAATGGAATCATTTCATATATTGCAAAAATGCAAGAACTTTAAGACTGAACAATGGTATCTGTTTAAAATGGTGGACCACAGCTCAGTGAAGGTGTATAAACTTCAGTATAAACTTCTACCATGTTTAATACCAGTGAGATTGACTCACAAGTACAGTTCTTGTGTACAACAGAAAGTGTTTGTCAGATTGAACTTCAAAAAGGAGTAATATCTGTTTGCAACAGGTGAGGCGATGTTAGAAGAATGTAATTACTTAAACTTGATTTGACCATGCTGTGAAAAGCATCATATGCTGCCTCATAAAATGATGCAATTTTTACTTTTAAATGATGTCTATTCTGTCAGTAACTAACCATCTAATTCTCTACTCCATGCCATGAAGGAGTAGAAGAGTAACTCAAGTTAGTGAAGCTGCAAAAGACAAAGGCAGAATGTGGGGGAAAAGAGGGAGAGGACACAAAAAGCAATACTAATTGAAAAATCATAGAATTATAGAGTGGTTTGGGTTGGAAGGGACCTTAATGGTCACGTAGTTCCAACCCCCCTGCCATGGGCAGGGACACCTTCCACCAGACCAGGTTGCTCCAAGCCCCATCCAACCTGGAATTGAACACTGCCAGGGATGGGGCAGCCACAGCCTCTCTGGACAACCTCTTCCAGTGCCTCACCACCCTCACAGGGAAGAACTTCTTCCTTACATCTAATCTAAATGTACCCTCTTTCAGATTAAAGATGTTACCCCTCATCCTACCACAGCGGTCCCTGATGGAGTCCCTCCCCATCTTTCTTGCAGGCCCCTTTAGGGACTGGCAGGCTGCTTTAAGGTCTCCCTGGAACCTTCTCTTCTCCAGGCCAGACAACCCCAACTCTCTCAGCCTGTCTTCACAGGAGAGGGGCTCCGGCCCCCTGATCATCTTCCTGGCCCTTCTCTGGACTTGATTCAACAAGTCCATGTCCTTCTTATGTTGCGGACCCCAGAGCGGAACGCAGTACTGCAGGTGGGGTCTCACAAGAGCAGAGTAGAGGGGAGAATCCCCTCCCTCGGCCTGCTGGTCATGCTTCTCTTGATGCAGCCCAGGATACAGTTGGCTTTCTGAGCTGCCCACACACATTGCTGGATCACGCTGAGCTTTTTGTACAACCAACACCCCTAAGTCCTTCTCCACAGGGTTGCTCTCAATTTTACTCAGTGTCCATTACTGTATTTGTGCTTGGGATTGCCCTGATCCAGGTGCAGGACCTTGCGCTTGGCCTTGTTGAACTTCATGAGGTCTGCACAGGCCCACCTCTCAAGCCTCTCCAGGTCCCTCTGGATGCATCCCTTCCTTCCAGCGTCTTGACCGCACCACATAGCTCGGTGTCATTGGCAAACTTGCTGAGGGTGCACTCAATCCCACTGTCCATGTCACCAACAAAGGTATTAAACAGCGCCGGTCCCAGTACTGACCCCTGAGGAACACCACTCGTCACTGGTCTCCTCTCAGACATTGAGCTGTTCACTGCAACTCTTTGAGTGTGACCATCCGGCCAATTCCTTATCCACCGAGTGGTCCATCCGTCAGATCCATGTCTCTCCAATTTAGAGACAAGGATGTTGTGTGGGACAGTGTCAGAGGCTCTGCACAAGTCCAGGTAGATGACGTCTGTTGCTCTTCCCTAATCCATCAATGCTGGAACCCTGTCGTAGGCGGCCACCAAATTTGTCAGGCACGATTTGCCCTTAGTGAAGCCATGTTGGCTGTCATGTGAGGTCTTCTTTTGGTGTGCATGCATACACATATACAAATATAAATGTATATCTCTATGTATATAAATGTCCTTTTGTCATGGTGAAGGCTTGTGTTTGGGAAACCTAAAATTTCATTTTGGAAGCAGAGATGAAATTTTGCAAAGTAGTCCTTATCTCCAGCATTGCTAAATTGATTTCTCAGATTAAGCTTTAGTGACATTGGCTTTGGTCTTGCTGGGTACTATGATCCTGATCCAGTGAAGTGTGTAAAGATATATTTAATTTATACAAATAACCTCCTTATATTAGTTTCATACTAATATATTAGTATAATTTAGGTGTATAGGTGAGTGCTCCACTGGATTGGGATAAAAATACTCATTGCTTTGCTGAACTGAGTGCACTGAGGCAAGAAATAACCATTCAAAGGTGTGAAGCAAATATTAACGTTACAGCTGTATGATAGTGTCCTGTGTAAATATAATTCTGTCTGATATTTGGCTCAGATTATTGGCATAGTTTTGATATTTGGGGCTTATACTCTGGAATTGCTCTGCCACTTTTAGTTGTATTTTTTTGAGTGTTCCTCCATTAGCAGACAAGGAGAAAAGTAGCTGATTTCCTTGCAACTTAAGTCAGATGAGAGAATGGCAGTTTTGTTTTTTTTTTTTTTTATTAAGTATGAATAAATATGTCCATGCGTTTTACCCCCCCACTTTTTTTTTTTTTTTTTTTTTTTTTTTTTTTTTTTTTAATAGGAAAAGAAATAATTGTTCAGGGCCACACTGACTTAGCCAGGGGATGTGACAAAATGTTATTGTGGTAAGGTGAGACGTGGCTAAAAGCAAATCTGCCAAAAACATAATTAAGGTAAATGGAAGCCTGTATTAACGAAACTCATTGCGAAGCTGATACAGGAAGAAAATGTGGTTTGAGAATAATTATTTGAAAGCAAAATCGTCAAGGCTTATTCCATGAAGTAAAAAACAGTTATGCGTTCAATGACAGTTTGAAATTAAAAGAAAGTAAAGGATTGCAAATCAATAACAATAAAAAGTGCACTAAGCTAATGGATCCCTTGTTTCAAATTGAAAGTGACAGTTTTGAATTCCAGAGTAAACGCTTAGTGATGGCCCTTTTCATTACCACGCAGCAGCCCTGCCATTTTAGCTTCCCCAGCTGTACTCACTTGGCTACACGCTGCTTTGATCTATGACTCTATTTGCTATGCCTTTCAGGGGTAGGGAAGTGGGAACTCATTACTGAAAAACACCCGAGTGATTTGGAAGATAGATTTTCATGTCACCAGCTGATCCCTGAGGCTCAGCATCCACCCTTTGAACAGAAAGTTAAGTAAAACCTGAGAAGATGTTTTCCATGTTGCTCTTTCAAAAGGGACTTTGCTGACTAACTGATTTAATGGGCATATCTGTTTACAGGCACTTCTGTGTTTTCCAGTAGAGTAAACGCTTCTCCTTGTAGCGAAGAAATAGCTCAGTGGTTTTCTTAGTCCTGTCTCTTGCTTTTAGCTGTGCGCTATTCCCATAATACTCTGGACCACTGATGCTTGACATGTAGGAGTTGAAATAATCAGAACTGATTGGAATATGCAAGATAAAATAGCACAAAATTATACCATAGGAGAAAATCCTGGAGACAGAGGAGCTTTAGTCTCCCCTCACTCCCCCAATCTCCTTAAATGCTACGATCATTGTTTCTGTAAGACAGCTCTGATAGTTTTTTCTCTTAATTAATTTTAAAATATCTTATTTAGGGAAACAATCAGGAGTACCCTACGTATACTGGTATGTTCATGCATATGCTTTGAGACAGCAGCTGGGTTGTATGAATAATTAGTTTTGTTTCTCAGGATAAATAAAGGATGAGTCAACCAAAAATTACATGAGGGATCCTGTTTATGAATAAAAAAGAGAGAAACGGATTTACTTATGAAACAAATATAGCCAAGGAAGCTATAGGCAGATAAACTCAATTTAAGGCGCTTAACATTAGACACAGTGGCCTCGTATCTTCAATGACTGAGGCGTTCCCTCATATTTTGAGATCTAGGTTCTATTTACCTTTTTGTTTTTTTTTCAGTAGCACTTACTTTTCAGAATGGTCCCCTAAATTTTATGCTTTAAAGGGCTTTAGATATGTCACCTCCCTTTTAATGTTTGACTTCATATGAACTATATTCATTTTCTGTAAGTAGAAAAAGTGATGCTTTATATTGTTTTTGTAATATTCCCTGGAGAGATGAACGCCTAAATTCAGCTCCATATGAGTATATTAGAGAAAAGTATCAAAAAAGAATATTGAGGAGCCATTCCTGAATACGCACTGGGCATTCGCATGCTTTAGCTCAGGAGGAAGTGGATTCAAAGTATATCACTGGAAGAAGTGAATCGAATCTGGAACTAAGTGAAAGCTAATGTGAATTCATTAAAATTTGGGTTTGGGGTTTTTTTGGTGAACAAATGAGCGGAAAACCAAAATGTAAAGACAACCAACCCGCTATCAGTTTTTCAGAAGAACATGGCTATGTCTTCAGAGAAGAAAAAATCACAGCTCTTAGAAGAATAGGTAGGTGGAAAATGTATGTGGGCGTAACCTTTGAAGCCCTGCTTTTAAAAGCAGCTCACAAGAAAACTTAAATGTAGTCTGTTAAACTCTGAAGAATGAGGCAAAGATTTTTAGCTTTGTTAACGTCCATCTTTTAGGGTTTCTTCTGTGAAAGAATTTGGGAAGTAAACAACTATGTTTTTTCCTTAGCTAGTTGCAGTTTAAGACCTTAAGTCTTTCCCCTGTTCCATCACTGTCTCTCCAATGTACTTCAGTATTCTGTGGGAACACACTGGAATTCTCCCTGTGAGTGACCTTAGTTTACATCAGCGCAGACTAAAATCCTTGTAGTTCTTTGTGCTGAAGCTTTTCTTTGCACTGAAACAGAACAAACCCAGTCACCTTGCGCGTTGTAGCATTTCAGATACGAGATGGTAACTGGAAGAGTATTACTCCTGGCTAGTTTGTGCACTAGAAGCTTTATTGACAAAGTGATAAATTTTGCATCTTGGAAAACAATTGATGTACTTTAACATTGAAATATTCTATTTATGTTTTTAACAAGAATGGCAAACATTTGTGCGGTAAAAACATGGGGAGAAAAAATGGTTGTGAAAAGACAAAAAGCAAGTTTGTATTATAAAAACATTAGAAGCCTTTGAAATAAATATTTCTATGAGCATTCTTCCAAAGTGGCTATAAAATAATAATAACCCATTCTATACTGCAAGCAGAATAAAACTTCTGTTTTGTTATCATGTACATGTGTACAGGTTATCAAGTAAAATACTGCAGGGAGTAATAATTTAACAATTGGTGGAAATAATGGGAGTCATCTTGATATTGTCTAAATAGCTTATGTTCAGATGATTGGAATTATTTGAACATTTAATCGTCACTAAAATTGGTAGGTATTATATGCCTAATTCCGTCATCCTTGGATTTGCTCTAATTCTCTGGCTTTGCAATTAATGGAAAAATTCTTAGCTGCAGTTTTGAGGTTTAGATTCTTCATGCATCCATTTCTCCAGTCAGAAAAAAATGGTTAAAATGATCCCTAGCAAGTGTCTTGATCTGCTTAGAAGAAATCTGAGGCTCATGCAACGCATCAGTATATGCTGGGGGCCGACCAGGTGGAAAAGAGCTTTGCAGAAACAGACCTGGGGGATCCTGGTGGACACCAAGGTGAACATGAGCAAGCACTATGCCTTTGCCCCAAAGAAGGCTAGTGGTATCCTGGGATGCCATTAGGCAGTATTGCCAGCAGGTAGAAGGAGATGATCCTTGCGTTATATTCAGCACCGGTGAGGCCACACCTGGAACACTGTGTCCAGTTTTGGGCTTCCCAGTACAAGAGAGACACGGGCAGGTTGGAGAGAGTCCAACAAAAGGCCATGAGGATGATGAAGGGACTGGGGCATCTCTCCTACGGGGAAAGGCTGAGAGAGCTGGCACTGTTCGGCCTGGGGAAAGAAGGCTCAGGGAGGACCTGATCAATGTCTAGAAATCCCTGAAAGGAGGCTGTGAAGAAGAGAGAGCCCGGCCATCTTCAGTGGTGCCCGGTGACAGGACCAGAGGCAACGGGCACAAACTGAAACCCAGGAGGCTCCCTCTGAACATCAGGAAACATTTTTTGACTGTGAGAGTGACCAAGCACTGGCACGGGTTGCCCAGGGAGGTGGTGGAGTCGCCCTCCTTGGAGATGTTGAGGGGCCACCTGGAGATCGTCCTGTGCAAGCTGCTCTAAGCAGCCCCGCTTGAGCAGGGGGGTGGACCAGATGACGTCCAGAGGTCCCTTCCCCCCTCAGCCATTCTGCGATGCTGTGGTTCTGTAGTTTTATAGTGGTCTCTTGCCGTAGTAGTCATCACATATCTGATGATGAGTCCCCAGAGAAGTAATTTATCCAGATTTGAGATAGACATAGACGCACACGTGGCCATGCATGTACTACACATACACGCATGTGCTGGCCATCTTACGTGTCAAAATGTTAGCATAGCTTTGGAATTGTTCAGTGATACAGTTGAACTGTCACCAATGAAATGAGCGGTATTGCCATTGAGTTCAGTGAGAGAATTTCTGTGTTCTGTCAGGAGTTTTAATTAGTATTACTGTTATGCTGTAGGATTAAAGGAGGAGAATTAAAACTGGGAACTCAAAGAGGAAGTTGAAAGTTGTATTTCTGGTTTAACCGGTGGCTTGCTCTGTGAGCTGGGGAAAGCTGTTTTAATTATCTGTGCCTTCATTTTCCAATTTGTAGAACCCAGATAATAAAATGCACCTACCTTGCAGGGGTGTTGTGAGTTTCAATTAGTGCTTGTAAAGTGCTCTGAGCTCCACAGATAAAAGACCCTGTAGCAGTAGGAACTTTTTTGTTGTTATATCATTATAATATATGTTAGCTTAGCTCTGTGACATCAATCTTCCTTTATCAAGAGACTTATAACTCACTCCTGGCTACCTCTCTTGTGCATTATAATTTTCTCTATGTACCAAACATATACGTCATATTGTTATATAACCATGTTGAATTTTGTATCTATATGCGCTGTGTATTCAGGAGATAATAGATATTTTTTAAAGCTGCTGGAAATAATTCATGCTCATTGATTGTGGTGATTTTGCTCTTGACTGATGTTATATTTTTACCTGTTTTTAAACAGTATTGTAAGAAATTAATAAATAAACTAGTTCCTCAAAGCGTTGTGTCATGTGGCATTATTTCCCTTTGTTGAAGCGTATCATTATGAAAATCATAATGTGGACCTGCCTTAGTAAGTGCATTATTGCATATCAAACATTAGGACAAGTACAATGCTTTCCCTTGAAGAATGAAGCTTATTTACTGCTCACAGTGTCTAATATATTACCATTATTGTATCTGGAGTAGAGAAATTGTACTAGCAGGGTTTGTTGCGTAGCATTGGCTTGCATGGCTGTATCCCTCGCTGAGTAATCAAACATATTGCATGATGCTAGAAGAGTTTTGAAGGGAAAAAGCTATGTAAAGCAGTATTAACAATAGGGCATGTGGTGTCAACTGACGGATGTTCTTGCCTTATGTATCAGAGATCATCGTTAATAGCTGCTGACACAGATCCCTCCTTCCTGTGAAAACCATTACGTTTCAATAAGCAGTTTCTGCAAAATCATTTTCACTTTGTTTTGTTCCTTTTTGCTCTAAATGCTTTATAGGCCATTTTTTTTGCTAATGCCCTCCTGTTGTTTGCGGAGTTGCTTGACATTTTGAGAAAGGTGAGGAGTCTTATTTTTATCTTTTAGTATTGGTTCAGAGACTTTACTGATAGAAGTGAATGTGAATATAGAAATATAATTTCTATAAATATTATATAGTAATGTTAGCTTGATTAATATTAATTATATTATTCTTTAAAAATATATCATGTAAACCCATTATTAATGCTTATACAATGTTGTTTGGATAATATAAATAATGATGAAGGTGAATATATAAATAATACATTTAATTGTAAAATGTAATACAATTTCTAATTGTTTTGTTGTGTGTGTGGTTATCACATGGTTTACAATGGTCAACCAAAATTATTACTAGATTATGAGGACAAGTGGATGATGGTCAAGTAATTGCTGCAGAATGTGAAAGAGATGTTTAAGATGTTCCTGCTTTAAGCTGTATTTTCAACAGCTCTCTGCCCTCCCATCTGTTGGACCGTGGAAGAGATTATTCAGTTAATCTCAGAAGCAGTTTAATGTAGTTTGTTTGGTTTTGTGTTAGAGCACACTACAGCGCATTCATGCCTTGTCTCCAGTTCGCATTGATGCAGATGAGGAATATTATCTACAAATCACTTCTGTTGTGAGGCAGAAATCTGTGATGAGAAGGTTGACAGGGTGGAAAACAGAAGCATAAAGAGCCATACAGGCTTTTTGCAATTGTTTGACTAAAGCCACAGTTCAAAATCCTTTGATTTAAAACGAAAAGTCTAGGTTCATACTTAGGTACAGCAGCATGTTTAGGTAATTGTAAGTTTAGGTATCTAGAAAACTATTGGCATGGTGAAGATCGGGTCCTGAGGTGGATATTTGCAGACTGAAGTGTCTTTTTCCAGTCTTGATTAATTAATTATTACACTATTTCACTTGTAAGAGTGTGCTTCTTCATCAAAACCAGTGGCATCTTACACACATGTTGAACTGGTAATAGCGAGTAAAAGGAGAAAACCATATTCTTGAATACAATTAAGCATCGCTTCTGTCACAAACATAACATATATTCTCCATTAGTACCTCAGGTTCTTCTTTTCCATTTATTGGTTTTACATACTGAAACAAAAGGAGTACTTTCATGTAAATGTCTCTAATTGTATTAATGTTGGCAATTTTATTTAGAATGGATGTTTTGCAACCATTTTAACCTCAAGCAAATATGTTGTTGCCCCAACCAGCCTAATTTAATTGATGCCAGAACAGAAGTGATTCATCCCCAGCAACTCTAATGTTTTCATGAACTTAGTACATAGTGAGATAAAGGGTACATTCATGTCATGCAGAAAATTTAAGCTGGAAGTTAAAGTTTCTACTCACAAAATAAGACTTCTAACGATTGACATATTTAATCTTGAGCAGGCTTCCTTTCTACTTACAGAAACATTGAAACATTTTAATGCTCTGTAGTTATATCATATTTTTCAAGTGAGATATCGGAAGAGAATTTTTATTATATGTGTAAAAAACAGATTGTGAATGCTCTGAGGTAGAAGGAAGTTTGATTAAGGTCTTCTGGAATGTTTAAAACTTGACAGAAATTTTCTTCTCAGTAGATGTTTTGCCTTGGATTGTAATGGAGCCAGGGTTCAATCTCTTAAGTTTCAATATCTCTTTGCGCTTTATCAGAACTGGGAAACTCAGAGGTTAGCTGGAAAAAAACTTGATAATTATTTATTAACTCAGACATTGGATTTGTGGTTTTGCTTTTTCTTCTAGCATGTCAAACAGTCTTTAGTAAGCAAATTTCTCCACATTTTTTTTCTGGTGTAGTTTTAAAATCCCTCACTAATCATCATTGTGTGTCTTTTTATTAAAATACTCGACCTTCCTAAAAAGAAGCTACTTGTATGTTTCTTTCTTTCTTTCCTTCTTTCCTTTCTATTGCCAATCATATGTCAAACTGGTGAGTTTCTTTTCAGATACTATGTATGAATAGTTTGGCATAGTTGGCTTCCCGCAGTCTTTTATCAGCGCTTGATTCCTAGTGAGTATTTTTAATTGGATGACAACAGTAAGAATCCTATTCACTGATGACTTGTATGCATCGTGTATGTGGCTTGCCTTTTTTTTTCCTCACTCCCCCCTATCTATATTCAACAACAAAAAAAGATTTGTTAGCAAGGTATTTGATTGATTTTAAAGCAAATAATGTGAAAGACAACTTGTTAAGCTTAGCACATTTTCTAAAAGTATTTTGTAGTGAGTTGTATGTGATAAAACAGAACTTTTAAGAGAGTCACAAAGTCCTTTTCATTTGATAATAATGAAATGATGTATTTTCACTGCACATTGTGCATTAAGGAAAAGCCACTTTGCTGCTGCTAAAGCTTTTTTTGATACACACTGATTTTATTATGTCTTCACAGGGATGTTTTTTATTGAGATATTATTAAGCAAGAAATGCGTTTTTGATACAAAGCAATAGCCTTTGTTCAGAGTAAGGCTGCCAACTTCCCCAAGTTGTGAGAGATACTGAACTCACGCTCAAGTGTTACTGGATTTGAGCTCTGCTGAAGAAGGCTAGAAAAGTCACTCCATTCAAATTGAAAAAGAGAGTTATGGGAAATATGAAGGGAAGAAAGAGAGGAGAACAGAAGTGGAAGAGAGCATACGATATATGTAAAGTCGTTTCATAGAAAGGACAGGGAAAGGTCCAAATGAAAAACTAAAGCCTGTAAGATCTTTACATCTGTTAATGTTAGCGAATTACCATCTGGCGGTATAAACGGACGAGTCGCAGGATGATGAAGCAGATTTCAAAATAATGAATACAACTGTTAGTCTAGCTAACTGCTAGTTTATCCTGCTGTTGGCACACGAATTTATACAGCAAGCTGGTGATTATTAAAATTATAATCAAAATCATGAGTCATATATGCTTAATGAGAAATTTCATGTGAGATGCAAGTTTGCATTGAAATGCATCTCCACACTGCAAAGAGTGAAGAGAGTAGTCTGCCATCACCACATTTGCTTGAGAGTATCAGTTAATGGCAGAATGAATGAATAATGAAATGAGTAATGAAAGAAATGGCACAATTCTGACCACGTGGTATGGTCTTCCTTATTGCAATTAAATTCATTGTTACCTTGGATGGAAGTCCCCTAGAACTATAGAAAAACAGCAAAGAAGTAAAATCTTTCAGTGTATTCCTTCTTTCCTTTTAGAAAACCTTTGCCTCTCCACCCCACCCTTGTTTAATATGCTATCTATGTTTTTCTCTTCTCAATGTTATTACATTGCTGGTAATTATGCCAGCTAGAACTTGAATAATTTTTCCTCCTTGTTTATTCCTTTGACGACTTCTTTTGTGTTAAATTCCATGTTCTCATTAATCAATTTGACATATATTTCTCTCCTCTGAATTTCTGTTTACTATGACAGTGCACTTTGGAGGCCCACACCAAGAAGTGAAAAATAGGACAAACTTTTGCCTTGGAGAGTAGACAACAAAGCTGTATAGGCTTGCAATTTCTTAAATTGCTTATGTGGCCAATAGAAGGTATTGCATCTCTCAAGTTAAAAACATTAAATTAAAATTAATCCTGGTTTAATTAAATGATTGTGTTGTTGGGAAAGCATAACTTTGCTTTAGCTCGTAGAAACGTAATGATGCTGTTCTTTAAAGAATGCTTTTGTCCACATTCATGAATAAGTTTCTAATTTTCTTTAGCAGCACATTTTATCCCAATCCTGAAAAGTGCTGATCTGCCAAATAGTCCCAACTATTTTATTGGATTAGATTGATAATCTAAGTTCGTGTCAAGATTAAGATTTTTTTTGTGGTGGAATGGACTTCCCATAGAGTATGTACATCTAAATTGCTCGAGAAAAAAATAAATAAAAACCTATGGAGTACAGAAATTTCCTTATGGAGCATTTTTGTCCAGTGTTACATGAAAGGGACAAGTAAATATGCATGAGTAAGAGACTACCTCTTCCTTTGACTGATGGAGTATTTTGGTTTCCATGTTAAAGAGAGGATATCCATTAGAATACAGTCTGGGTCACCCACATATATATATGTGTATATATAGTTACAGTAATATAATTATTGTTCCTAGAGCAGAATTACAGGAAATAGTTGGATCCTGACAGAAATGAAGTAGACTTCCAGTTTCCAAATTATGAATGCCAAATGATTTATATAGGCTGAAAACATGAATCACTGATTTCAGTAAAAATTGCTTTAGGGGATTATCAGATCATCCTCCAGTGTGTGGGTCTGTGCAAGTGGTTAGTGCTTTAGAATATTTACTTTACTTGTGATTTCTGTGACATTCTGTCATATAATCAGGGATGTAGCTGATTTTTCTGTTATATTTAATAAAACCTGAAGCCTCAAGCACAAAAAGCATGCATTCCTGAAATAGGAGATTCATTTATATCGAGTAAGAATGCTTGTAGTTATGGTCAATAGTCTTTAGCAGCAGACAATGGCAATTCATTAGTCCTTCTTTGGTTTGTTTTTTTGTTTTTTTTTTTTTTTTTTTTCTTTTTTGTGTTGTTGTTTGGGGTTGTTTGTTTTTTCTGTGTGTTGATTTTAAATGGTGACCAAGAGCAACTTAGATGAATTGGGTGTATTTCTGTCACTTGTAGAATTGTTCAACTCCTGTGAAAGTTCCTATATTTCATTAATTTAGGTTATAATTCCAAGCTGGAGAAAAAAATGGAGATACTTAATAGTTAGCTGGAATGTCTCTGAAATATTATTAGATGTTTTCATATATTTTGATTGAAGTTTTAAATGAGTGTTCAAAATTCAGAAATCATTGTCCAGTTCTTATTTTCTGTTCTAGACATTGTAGAAGTACTACTGTTTAACCAGTTGTGTTCAGTAGAAGTTACCAGATTATGTTTTCCTAATGTTCACTGCTGTCTGCCAGTGCCCATCCCAAGGTTCTGCTTTCAGAACTGCTTTCACAACTTAGCTGACAATAATGCAGATGATTTCAGAAGAGGAAGCTTGGTACAACATACTTTATTCTCCAGTAGTGATATTTGCTATGCAAAGTTCAAAGGAGCAGAAAATTATTGTTCAAAATGGTTGAGATAGTTCTCTGCAGATAGGAAGGCAGCAATTGTATTAAATGTCATATTTTCTGTTATCGCTTTTCGGAATATGACAGCACTATAAAATACTGCCAACATTTGTATGGTACCATATAACGTATCTAACAACTGGCCTTCATCTTCTTTTATAACAAGACATGAATTAAGTATGTTTACAGTTGGCAGCAATCCATTTCAGTGCTAGGATATAGCACTGGAATTATGTGCTTCTCCCCAGCCCTTTCTCTGCTCTCTTTTAAAGAGCATGATGACATTCTCACAATTTAAAACGTATTATATGGAAGAAAATTGTAAGCCTTTGTCTTCTGACAGCAGAAGAGAATTACTGACCATTTAAATAGCCTATGTGTTTTGTCTAAATAAGTGATTCATATTTGATTTTTCATAATGTCTTTTGTTAGTGTCTGTTAAAGCGAAGAACAGCATGCAAAATATGGAGACTCACACTTTTAAAAATTGCTGTTAAAAGTTATGTTTTAGAGTAAGAACAACCATCCATCTTTGTTCTTCCTTCTCTACAGTGTTTCTCTAGTAAATCAAGCCCAAAAGAAAATAAACAAAGGAGTAGTAGGTAAATGTCTTAGTTTTTACATTGTTATTCTTGTACATTTAGTGTTGCACCATCGTGTTGGTGTTGGCTCAAATGGTGAAACGCGTACTTTATTTACATATTTATACTACAACAACTTTAATTAATCTGCAAAAATTCCACTAAAATTTTTCATCAGATACGGTCCAGTTACTGTAAAATTTGGGATTGAATTATGATATGATAACTGATTAAAATGTTTGCCACTTGAAGTGTGCCACGGAGAGAGCGGTATAATCTCTGTTGAGAAAACAGGAGAAGGTCCGTTGGAAATAGTGTTGCACTCTCTGGATCAGTCTGGATGAGTTTTGCTATACACAAAAAGACTGCAAGCCACATACACTCCAACTAAAAGGAGAAAGCAGTATTTTATTGACTGAGACACAACGGATGTAGCTAGAACTAGCGATCTACTAGGCTAACCACTAATATGTTTCATCACCCTCGATGAGGCCCTTGGTGGGTCCGTGCTGGCCAGGTGGGGAAGGGTCAGCTGCTGCTGCACTTTAGGATGGGATAATCCATGATATTCCTGAACTGCCATGTTCCAGCTCTGGTTTTCCCCTTAGATTTTTATACTTTTTTCCACATCCTTGGTTTTTCCTCTTGAGCCCTTGAGCTGCTGACAATCCTCTTCTCGATTTTACCTCTGTCTGCAGTTTTACCTTTCGTGTCTTGCATGGCTTTAGGCTCTGTACTTTGTCGCAGCTCTTTCCTGTAACATAGCGGGTTTTTAAAAAGTCCTAGCCAATGTTAGGCACCTGTGCTGTGTCAGAACTAGTGTGGGGTCACAGAAAACCGAACCCCTCCAGAGAGAGAGAGAGGATGATTTTTTTTGCTGAAGCATTTAGGGGCTGTTCCACAGCTTGAACCTGAAGTGCTCTTGGTTCCATTAAGTCAATACTAGTACTACTGTTGAAGTAAGGAGGCCTAAAATTTCCTCTTAAGTCTCTAGATGCTCATTCCTAAGACCTTTCAGCAATTATGTTCCTTAACTGCATTTTAAATTAGTAATAGTGATTTTATTTTGATATGTACTTAATATGTAATGCTGCTTCTTCAAAGAAGATGTAACGCATATGTTTTTTAAAAGTATGTACATTTTCTTACTCATTTGATCAAGAAAAAAAGTGACCTTTTTGTCCCAAGAACTAACCTAATTTATAGATGCAGGATTCTACAAAAGTTTTAGATTCTTGAAGAGTCAGAGGAAGGTAGCATAGACATAAACTTATGTTATAGTAAAAATGGATTGATAGATTCTTGAACAGAGGTTTGCAGTAGATTTTGACTAGGATGAAACATAAGGAGTCTGTTTTGCATCTTTCCTGTCTGATTTCCAGAGCACTATAACAGGTGCAGTGGTAGGGTTGCCAAATGGATCAGTCTTTTCCTTGTCTTTCATTTTCAACTCTACGTGTCTCATCCACTGAGTATTTCTTAAAAAGTACTTATGATACACTTCTTCTTTCTCAACTTTGAAATGGTACCAGGAACTGAAAGAAGAGGTTGAAGGAGACAGACGATTGGGATATTAACAACAGAATTTGTAGGAGGATGCAAAACTTCTTCAGTCTCTCCTCCAGCCGTGACCTGCGTGTCAGAGTGTAATGCTCTTTATTGTAATGTGCTGACTCCAGTGTATCTGTATGAAAAAAAAAGAGAAGAAAACCAATACCTTAAGCTCTGCTTTTGGAATCCATCCAGAAATATTTTCCCCTAAGCTTGTAACAAACAGCTGCCAGGACTCCATGAGTCCCATAACATACAGCAGTGAGTACTCCTCATGAACGTTGCATTAGTGTATGTGCTTGGTCAACAGTTTCACAGAGGACTGAGCCAAAGATATACAGAGAAGAAACAAGGTCTTCAGGGACGTTGCTGTACTTTCTGCCAAAAACCAGAGTGAAAACATAAAAATGTCTTTCTTTTATGCTTAATTCCCACTTCTCATTCAACTGAACATTTGTGGAAGTGCAGTATGCTGTAGGTATCTCCGATTTCACTTGTCTTTCCTTTCAATATATTGAGAACTCTGTTTACAAGTTCTGAGCTTTACCCCTCTGCTATAAACACATGGCTGGACAAGCCCAACCCCAAGACCTATGCCTCAGATGCGTATTTCTAAGAATTTTAAAGTCATCAAATCTGCTTTTAAAACAGAAAATAAAAATTATACCAGTATCCGTGGTATCCGAGTTTTCATCCATGCAAAAATGGTTAACTGAAGGCAGGAAGAATTGGAGCACAAACAGGAAGAAAAAGGGTTACAAAAAATGCTGTAGACTGAATTGCCTGACCTGAACAAGATCAGCTTTCATGCGTGTACCTGAAGGAAATAAATGGTGTATTGCCTTGTTTTCTAACATTAGTAGCTTGTACAAAAAAAGCCCAGGGTTAGCTAGACACTGGAAGATGGAGCTTTAGAGAGAACTAAAATGTCCCCGTTAGTGGCATATGGGATTCAGCAGGTGGTGCTCTTCCCTCGGCTTATCCTTGATGAATCCAACGTTGGGGCTGCCTCATACAACTTAAAACTCTAGACATCTGTGGTTATTCAGTCCTTCACTAGACCATGTCACAACAGTAATGACAGTAAAAATTAAGAGCATATTTCAGACGAAGCCAAAGCTTACTTTTCCCTATGTGCACACTGCCTCCCCCCTCTTTCTCCTTCCCCTGGAGTGCAAGGATGGGCTGGAGCCTGAATACTCCCTTTGCCCTGTGGCCAAAAGCAGTATTCAACATCTCTGACTTGAGTAACTATGTTGACGAGTTTGTCTCATTTGCCCAGCGGGTTTCTTAATCATAATTAGTGATATTTCTTATATTTTCCTCACCTGAGGATTAGCCCTTCTGTTGCTAACAGTTGATAAACACCACGCCCTTCCCCCGAAAAAAAAAGGGGGTGGGAAAACAGACACTGTCACAACTGTGACAGCCGTGGATAACGAATGATGCCAATGAAACAGTCTCATGGGTATTTTCAAGTGGACACCCTTCTCTTCAGCTATACCTTCCTTGCAGTTTCTTCCCAGTAATAGCCCCTCTAGCACACTCCTCAGAACCCAAATCCCAGGAAGGCAGGACACTGCTGGAGTCCCAGCTCTTCCTATACCGTTAATGCATTTAGTTTTAATTCCAGCCACTGGTCTATTCTATTAAATATTCTTTCCATCAGTCCTTTCTCAGACACTTCAACTTTTTCTTGGTCTAACGCACAGGACACTATGGGCTATTTCCTCGAGTTGGGGAAGAGAGAGTAACGATGTCAGAAGACAAACCACAGTGCAAAACTACCCGCGGGGAATCTGTGCATTCCTGTTGATGCTCTTTTGAGCTCAATCCCAGAGCAGCCAGTCAGCTGTGCTTGGCACCTGGAGTCCCAAGAGGAATGACGTTGCAGTGCCAACTTACAATTTGGAGGTGCCCAACGGGTGCCATTTCGTAAATTATCTACAAGACTCTTCAGTGTTGTCAGATCTCTTTTGACCTTAGCGAGCTATGTATCAACATATAATATTGACTCAAGTTTTTATGTGGCAAAGTGTAACTTTAAATACAAACACACGGCAGGAGGTAAATTAATAATATTGCATTCTCATGTCTTTTTCACTTCTGCTTCAGAGTCTCTGCCATTGTGAAAAGAGAGACTGCTTCTGTTCTTCAGCAGCTAGAAGTGAACAAGATATCGTGGGCTTGTCTGTCAGCGTAATGCAAACTTTTACATGTAATGCCATGTTGTCTGTCAGCATATGAACATTAGAACAATAGGCTTATATGGCCATCATTGTTATAGGAAGCCTGAAAGGGCTTTGGTATGAGGTATATGAGTCTAGTTAAAAGTTTGACTTAAATAATGCACAGTACATGTAGGTTGCTAATGTGCTTTAACATTAAATGAATCCTCTCTGTGTGGTCATCATAAAAATGTGAGCTCTTGCCAGCAAACCATTATAGATTCAATTTTTGTTGTGTAGGAACATTCTGCTGTATTCTTGGCATTCACATATCTGTTGACAATTTTTGATTTTTAGTAATTATTGCATGTTTCTACATTTTTATCATAAGTTACTTTTGTTTTGAACCTACTTGTGCATTACAATCTTTACATTAATGTTTTGTTTATTTGAGAGTGAATTTCTGAAAACAGGGGAAAAGGTAAGTAGATCTTTAAGATTTTTCTAAGCCTTTCTTTTGTATGGTATGTGGTATTAATAATGCCCTACGGGGAAATAATCCGAAACCTTTATTGTAATACTGTGGTTCAGAAAAGAAGCATGACAGCCGTACATTATAACTAATTGAATTTAATGAGCTTCTTAGCACCATGCAAATAAGTCTTTGAAATAGAAGCTATTCAATTTAGATCATTTGGATTATAATTAAATAATTTCACATTTACCATAGGGGCAAGTTTAATCTTAATTAGACCTTTCTACAGAAAGGTGATGCCGTATATCTTCGCATCTGTATAGATGTACACTTTTGAAATACTTACGTTAATCAAAGTTTAATGTTGACATAGATAAATATGGCAGCATTTTCTCTAGGGAAATTTTAGTAGTGATGCAATTGCTCAGTTTGAGAAAATGAAAAGATATTTTCTTCAAAATATTGTTATGTCTACATTTTTAACAGAGCGATACCAGACAATTTGCCTAACTGAACGATATTTTGACTTTAGCACAGTTGCAAAAGAGAGGAAATTTCAGTCTGTATTGTTAAAATTACAGAAGACTTCTGAGTCTTTGTTACATTAGCTGATTGAAGTGAAGTTGGGCTTGAACTTGCTTTCACTGCTATTATTTTCTTACACTACTTTTGATCTCACTGAAATCCTCAATAAAGTTTTGAACCACAGTCTCAGATTCACTTAACAGTGAGTAAGAAATTGCCCACATCTTAAATAATCAATGCAGGTGATTGGTTAGTTGAGCTAACACTGATAAAATATGTATGCTGGTATTTAAGTCTTCTTCCCCTTGGTTACAAAATCTATATAATCAGTTTCTTTTTCTTGCTATATGCTTTCCGAAACCTTGCAATACATTTTCCCCCATTTTTGGAGTATTAAGTATCTAACAGGAATAACATGTCTGACTGTGTTTTGTCATCTCGGTTGAGAAACAAAGGATTTCTTATTTTTTTACAAGGTGACTGCTAATTTAGGTTCCTGGAATGTGAGGTGCCTCACTTCAGTGCAACAAGGACTTTCCTCTCCTCTTTCCGTAGGTTCAAGTTGCCTTTAATTTCTTTGAAAGTCAGTTTGAAATGCAGGTACTTCTCAACCCTGCAAAAGAGGCCATAGATGACTCAAAGCTCTAGGCATCATCCTGCAAAATTGAGAAGTCTTTTACCTTTACCAGTAGTCTCTCCAAGTGGGTGGTGGTGAGAAAGAGCTTGTAGTACAGCTACTTACACCGTTTCTGTTCTGTGGATGAAGAGAAAACTTAAGTCTCCAGGGCTGTCAATCCAGCATGAAATTCAGATATTTTTACAATTATTATTTTAGCTCTGTGAGTCATTCTGTGATACATAAGGATATGTGCAATAAATAGATAATGGGTTAGATCTAGCCAAAGTGCTTAAGTGTGATACTGGAGATGCACTTGTTATGCTTTTTTGTCTCTGTGTGATTTTGTAGAGATATTTCTAGGTATGTAAAAGCAATGATTCAAGCTTAGGTAATAACGCTTTAAATTCTGCTCATTATCTTCATATTTAAAAAACCAAAGAATATATAGCAAGAGTGTGTGATTGTCATTTCAGACACACACGCTCACGTCTCAGTCTCTTGATTCAGTTCCACTCGCCGTATCTGATCTGATCCCTCAAAACAAGCCCTGCAACAGAACTGATAACCCATAATGCTGTATGGAAACAGAAGAACTTGTGGAGACCTAAAATTCACCATAACTCTAGTAGCGGTTTGTTTGCTGCACAAACAAGAGTGTTGATTATCCTTGATTTAGCCTTAATGAACACAGATGTATTTAGTCATGCAGTTATTCAGCATTTAGATATCTAGCCATAATATTTGACTCGGTGATATTGTCAGCATTGATGCTGAGAATTGAAAATGATAAACAATGATGAGTGTTCTCAGTAGTATGTGGAAAAAGTTTGTTATTGGTTGGTTGGGGTTTTTTTGCCCCCACTGGAATGTGTTAAAGAGCAATAAGGGAGAATAAAATATATTCAATGCACCTCTCTCGCTGTTTAGCATCCTGTGTGTACGTCTTGACATCAGAAAATTGTACCTCTCAAACCTTCTTCACCTGCAAATCTTGAAATCAAGTGCAAGTCTTCCACGTCCTTTGTAACAGTTTCAGCGGTGTTTCTTCATTGTGTATCAGCATATAGGAATATATGATACCTACAGATGAATTAAAATCTGAGCACATACAAACACCAGTCAGAGATATTTAGATTTTAGATTTGGATTCCTCTACAAGTGTAGGAGATGAAGCTGAACTCAGGAACACGACTGCATGGCAGCATCACTCCACTGAGCTTAACAATTACTTCTACAAAATGCAAGGAGAAGGAAAATCAAGCATTTTTAGAATAAGAATTTTAACATCCATTTACCATACTCATCTGATTAGTTTATCTCTTCCTTTACTGTATTGAAAAAAATCCAAAGTTCTTCCTACTGACGTTTTTCTTCATTGCTCCCTGTCTTTTTTGGAAGTTTTCCTAATGGGCCTAGGACGACTAGTTATTAATTGAAAGTTGGAACCGTATAGACCTGGCATGCCCTGTGCCACTGTATGTGGTAGGCATCAGTGTAACAAAACTAATATTCCAAACTTGTGCTATCGTATATGTGAGCCGACTCAGTAGGCACAGTAGGTTTTGAATGTGGAATTGGTTTGACTTCCACTTACCGCTGTAGAGAAGTCTTGTTAAAGGCAGGTGCGTGGTCATTTCGTATGTTGTTCTGAGAGCAAGAGGAGAAGACTTACTTCTGATTTAGGGTTGACACAGTAAAAGCCCATTAAAAGAATGAGCATATTGCTGCTAGTGAAGAGGACTAAGTGTTACCTATCAAGGAAGGGTAATTTCCTTGATTTGATTTTAATATCATGTCATGAATATGTACTTTAGAAAGTAAGTAAAAGTATGTAATACAAATGAATGTTTCAAACAGTTCTAGGGAAATTGAACAAATTAATGGTTAAGCTATTCTACAGGTGTTTATAACATCCTCTTTCTTTATGATGGTCTCTATACTTGAGTTTCTCCTATTTCCTGTAACCACGTTTCTGCCAAATGGCTGAAAAGAATATACTTGACAGATGACATCCTTTCTTTTCCCAAGTTTTTGCCATCTTTAGGAGGAACAACAAACATGCAATTATATTTTGTCATTTGAAGATGAAGAATTCTTACCTATAAGTTACGTTAGTTTTACCCAGACTAGGTTATGATATAAAAACAACACATCTGATCCTGGTTATTTTTACCTTTAATCTCTGTACTTGCAAAGAGAGATGTTACTTATTGCTCTTGTGTTTTTCTGTTTTTTTTTTTTTTTTTTTCCTTTTTGTTGTAAAATAACTGGAAATGGTGGCCTTATAATACAACTGTTGCCAGAGACTGTCATCCCAGTGTATGTTGGGGCAGTAGCAAAACTGTAATTCAGCTAGCTTGGACACAGCAGCACTTTTTGAACACCTCCGCCCCTCTTATGCTTTGGAGGAATACAGACTCTGCCATCCTATCCTTCTAGTTCACATTCTTATTTTCCTGTATTCTTCCATGACTTGATGAGTCTTGAGACAATTTATCACCTCTCTTCAGGACCTGGTTTAGTGGGCATGGTGGTGTTGGGTTGACAGTTGGACTTGATAATCTTAGAGGTCTTTTCCAAACTTAGTGATTCTATTCTATTCCTTTGCCATGGCACTTAAGATAAAGATTCAGAAACTGAATATACTGTATTTTGGGGGAATCTGCTTCAGATAACCCTTTCCAATGTGGTATTTAAGCAAGATACGGGTGCCATATAGGTCCGAGGAGTGGAGGGGTTTGACAGTGTTGCTATGCTTTTGTGTTAAATCTCATTCATGCTTAGAAGTGAGTTATTTTTCATTTAGTTGAATAAATGTGTTTCATTTGACCTGGGGAATTTGTTCACAAGGTTATTATATTCTCTTCCCACCACCAGCCCCATCTATTTAGGAAAAAAGCACGAGAGTAGGAAAATCTAAGATCCTTACCATAAAATAGTGAAGGACTCCAAAGCTACATTCCAACTTTTCCTCCCCATCTCAAGGAGAATAAACCGGAGCAGCAGAATGGAGTTATCTTCTCAGTGCCGTAAGCTTTAACATTTTCACAGTACTTCAAGAGCTAGTTGTTTTTATAGCAGTACATAGTTACAGATGGACATGACCCCTTCTCTTCAGCATCCCCTTGGTTAACTGCTCATCAAGAGTCTAGAGACACTTCCAAAAAACTTGGAAAACTTTTTGGAACTATAGTAAAACTGTGACTATTTAATCTGTATATGTATTTTGACAAAAAGTAATAGAAAAAACATTACGAGTTACATTTTATATTTCTTGTCTCTGTTACGTATATGAATCTCTAATACAAGTTTTTTGGAAAGTCTTCTGCAGGTGAGTGGATTTGATGCTTCTTAGTATCTGGTAATGATGGGATAACTGGTGGAAGGCCAGCTCATACTCCTCAGACCTCCTGTTCCTGTTTCTTTGGGGAATTGACTGATCTTCACTGCCTTTCTTATTGTGTTCATCCTGCCACTGACCTGAGAAGAAAACAGAAGCTGAAAATAATTTAGTAAACAGTTCATTAGTACACTTGGTAGTGTGTTGGTTAACTTGTTCAAATTATCATTCTGGAGAGTTCAACTGTGTCTATAAATTCTCCAGACTCTTTGTGATGGATAGCGAATTTTCATCCATCCAGCTCTTTTAAATTTGATTTTTGGCTAGCTAGGTGATTGCCTGAATGAAAGGCCAATGAAGTGATACATATCTTAATAATAATTACATATCACTAAATTGTTAATTTCCATTAATTAAAATTACCACTCATATTGGTCGTGAAATAGAGTAGAATATGCCGATACGCATTGTCAGATGCCAAGTTAACTGGAACCAGTCAAGAGAAAGACACCTAAGTATTGCGGTAGACAGATAATGAAAATATGGAAAAGCTTGATGTGCAGCAGAGAAATGAAAGTAAATAGAGCGCTAGCACACATAAGAAGAAGGAAATATATTGAAAATGCTATGCAATTATATAAATCAACAGCGCTGTTTCCCTTGGGTACTGGATTCAGACAGGGGGAGGTATTTACTTTTGCAGAGTCAATAAAGCGGAGCCCTGAGGTGGAACATAAATGCTTCTATTGCAAGGAAAGGAAATGGCACCTGTGTTTCTATCTGCATCTTGTCTCTGAGAAATTACTAGTATGGCCTTCATAATCTTACCTGAGCAGAAATACTTAGCTGGATAGATTGTTAAGTGCCGTCTGTGACGCTGTGACACATCTGTATTTAGCGTTCACCAAATTTTGAATGCAGGTCTGAATATGTTTCCAAACCCGATTCTGTTTTCCTCCTCAGCCAATTTGTTGTTCTGGAGAACGTTAATATTTGTGTCCTTTTTAGTACGTGTTGGAATTGCTAATGTAGTTCAGCTGTACCGCTACTTTGAAACGTTTAGAAGAAAATAAAGAGAAAACAAAGCCTCTGTGAATAAAATCCAGTAAGAATACATTTCTATGTTCAACTTTCACTTTTTGTCAGGTAATCAGTAAAAGAAAATGCCTGGGGTGTTGCAAAACCCACTCAGTGCACATGCATATCAGCGTATCCCTCCTTAACAACTCCATCAGTAAAGCTGGGGGGATGAGGAATGACTAGCAGTAGGAGCTACTGAAGTAAATAATCATACAAGTACGAATAATTGAAAACTCCAGTTTTTGATGTATTTCAGGTTGTTTCGAGACCATTTATATTTTACTGTGCCTAAAGTACCACTATCTCTAAACCTTGTTTTGCTTCTGAAGGGGCAACGAGTGTCAGAAAGATTCTTGATTTCCGAAGTAAATACTGTACTTTAAGGGTAATCCTGGGAGCATCATAATGGAACACGAAGAGAATTTTGCGAATCGGCTTATGTCACTGACCGGCTAGGGATGGATAACGTACCTTCAGTCAGACTGCATTGCGTTGAATTACATTTTTCATGTATCTGCATCTTGGGATTATTTTTTTCTTCTGAATTTTCTCTGAAAATTCCCAGATCTACAGCTCTTGGGAGCATTGCTCCCACTTCTTTTGAGTAACTTTGATATTTGTCCATCTATAATCATATATATATATATGCCTGTGCTAATAGATTATATAAAGATCTTTGATCTTCCTTCCTTTCTCCCCCCTTTTTTTTCAGAGCGCTTGGCTTTTGCTATATCAAAGTCAGAAATCATAATAATTATCACCAAAGAAGGTTCTTGTTTTCCAGCTGAATCTACTTAAATTCCTATAAAAACTGAAATAAGAGGGTGGAATGAGCTCATTTTTTGGCATCAAAAGGTAATGTTCCATGTATGGATATCCAGACTGCTCAGCCCAGTCACTTCACCGTAGAATATCCCTGACACCTACACTCCTGATTAATGGACTCTAGGCAAAGAAGCAATGTATAGTTAAAATTTTTATCCTTCTACAGGGCTGTCTTGCTTTCCACTGTTGTAAACACCTCTCCACACGTGTTTTTTTCATTGGTGCGATGATATAAAGACCATGTCACTGCATTATCGATTATTATGACTGAAAAAAAAAAAATAGGCTGCTTTTATTTTCTTTCAGAGTTACTATATTTTAATACAATTGATACAATTTGTAATGCCCTACCAAGAGTAAGTTTAAGGCTGCTTCACGTTTACTTAAACAGAAAAGGAGTAATCTTTGTCTTTAATTCCATTTAGTCTCTGGATGTAATTGGAATACTTTCTCTATTTGTTGCTTTACATCTGTCTCAGACAGTGGTTTATTCTTCTTTTGTTTTTCTTCTTCTGCAATGTACGTATTTAGAAAAGTCATGTGTATCGGGCGTATTGGCAGTTACATAATACTTATGGGACCTTACAATATTTACACGGATAAATTGGGACCGTAAGTCCATGTGGATTTGGTGCCATCGTCTGAATTTAATTAAGAGATGAAGGGAGGTGTAATGATATTAATTATTACAATAAGCAATAGTACCATTTGACAAGGTAGAAACTTTTTTCTGACGAACCAAGTGTTTTCATATCCCCTGTGGCCAGAACGACAAAGAATCTACTGTGATCGCAAGTGACGTACCATCCTTGGTCTGTGGCTATCTGGCCACGTATGTGACTGAAGGGGGATGGCTGTGTGAAGCAGAGAACAGGGGTGACAGGCAGATGATCACCACATCTCCATCTTTTTATCTCTCTTTCCACTTAGTTGCAGAGGCTGAACTTTACTGAGATTGTCAACAAAGCCATTATTCCACTCATTGGTCAATGCGTGTTCATTTTCTGCTGACTGCTTCAGGGATCGATGCACTGTATGCTGATCTTTTCCTCAGGTTCATTTTTTCCAAGGGCACTTATGTGTAATCCTCAGTTCATCTGCATCATGAAAACATCATGATTAAGAGGTGGCAAATCACTGAAATAATAATTCACCTGTGGGGAAACTGAAGGACAAAGGAGTAATAAAATCTTTCACCTCTCCTATATGAAACTACTGTAGTAGACATTATGATTGTTATGGTTTTTTTGCCTTTTTTTTTTTTTTTTTTTTTTTTTGCTTTATTTTTATTTGTCTGGTAACTTCATCTTTTGGTTATTTTTAAATTTATTAAAGGAGCTCTGATTTGTGTTTTGACCCTCTTAGGCAGGGTTTCTGTTCATAGACGGATATGGAAAGAGGAGATGGAAGGAAAAGTAAACAAGCAGGTTCTCAGGGAAAAAAACAAGCTTTTTTCTTACATTTAACCTAATCTGTAGCCTACAGGGATGCTGTATTGCTGAAATCAAGAAGTTCTGATAAAAAAACCCCAACTCGGGTCTTTCACCAAAAATATTTAATTGTATTTTAGGATATGAGAAATGTCTTTTAATTGAAATGAGTCTCTGGAGGGTGGGAAATGACCTAAGGCAGTATTTGAAAGAAGTGCCTTGATACGGCACTCTGAGCAGCATATTCTGAGATAAATAAAACCATACTGAGCATAAGCAGAACCATGTGGCAACTTTCTGTATTATGCTGCCTGTGAAAGGCACATATAGGAGATAAGATATACTGACTCTATCCAGTTAGAGATCTCATTTGGGATCACAAGCTTTTGAGAAAACTGAGGTTTAGACTGATGTTTGCTTGATGTATGCTATTTCTAGTACCCATGGATTGATTTTACTAGGAAATAGGAAGAACTAAATCTGCAAACCTGCAAATCACAATAAGGAAAATGTATTTCTGTAAAAGTGTAGGTTACAGGTTATCAGGGGTTTTGCTTGCTTGTTTTGTTTTTAATTTTAGTAATATCTAAGTAATAATGATAGCATTTCTTTTGACTTTCTCAGGGTTAGGAACCTGACTTATATTCAGAAATTGCAGAATGGGTTTCAGCTTGTCTTTAATTCTGAGCACACACTGCTCTAAGGGAGAGATAATACAATACTTTTAAAAATATCATCCTACTACGAGGCTTAAATTCTGTTTCCAAGACATTTGTAAAATATATTATATTTTAGCAATTCCTGTAAACTCAGGATAGATAATCTGATCCTAGGATGTTATTTATTTAAAGAGCATTTATCCACATCCATATATTTATGATAATAGGATAATTCTTTTTTTACATGCATTAGGTATGGACTAAGATTTTTAGATGTTTGTGAATTCTAAGTGTATACAAATAAATTCTGTGACTTAGATTGTTCAATTGTTAATGAATAAATATGAAGCTTATTTTTTAAGCGACATAAATATAAAATCTTTCTGGTTTAGCCACCTTTAATGACTTCTGATTAAAGCTAAATATTGTCCTTTCTTGATAAATTAAATCATTTGAATTTGTCGATCGCAGTGTGGAAAATAGCTTCTGCTTCTGCATATATAAATAGTAATTATGATGGGTCTTTTCAGTGTGTCCAGAAATTGCTTTCCCTCTTCGTGGTAAGGGAATTCATCTATACTGCCTTTCCTAAGTGACTAGCATCTGTCACAGAGTATATGAAGATGACTTAGGTCCAGATATAAATCTGTACTGAAAACCAGTAATGACTCATATCTTCAGTTCTTTCAGGGTAAGCCCCACTGTAGACATTCATATTTCAGAATAAGTGTCATATTTTGATTTAGTTTAAGCCAGCTAAAAATGACTTAAATCAATGACTTAAAAATGACTTAATATAATGCAGTGTTAAAGTTGGGAATGTTCACAGAGGCTTAAAATACCAGTAGTCTTTACATTGCAATTTCATGCAAACTGTATATGTAAAACATCATTTGCAAGCTCTACAACCAGTAAAAAGCTCCGCCGCGCTGTCCTGTTTCCCAGCCTATCTCAAAGCCAGGGCATCTCATGTTGTTTCTCCTACATAGGAGTTGAAGGGACAGATTTGAACATGATGTGAGAAGGATGAGGAAACCTTTTGTGCCTGGGCAGGGGCACTCTGGCTCGGCTGGTGGGGCTCCTTCCCATTTGTTGGGACCATTGTGGCTTCCCTTGCAAGGATGAGGGGAAGGCTCTCCTGCTGCCCAGGCTGTCATTGGATATCCCCATAATTAATTATAGCAATTTTCACTCTGCCTTGCAACATATGTAGTCTTTTACACATGGGTAAGACAGGTAGAAAACGTTCCTATTCTGACTCGCTTGCAGTGTACACTTGTATAGTAGTCATTCCGCACGGGTGTTAATAAATCCACCAAATGCCAGACACTGGAGAATGAATTGAAAAAGGGTGGTTCATAGCAGTGAAAGTTAACTACCATTGTGTTGACATTACTTTTTATTTTGTTAGGAATGGAGTGGTAGCCAAGACTGTAGACAGGAGGGAAATGAAATTATCATTGAGAATGGAGAACTACCCCCTCACCCCTTCAAAAGAAATCAGGTGGTTTAAAGCAATGACAGAATAAGAAAACATCTTTGGAAAAAAGCGCCTAAAGTTTGGCCTATACCCTATGCTGTGGTAAAGAAATAGTTTATCAACTTGTCTTTAATTAAGCAGCTTTACGTGGCTGGAAACTATATCTCTAAAACCTATATAGTGGTTCGTGCATGCAAGGCATTTTTTGTCTGAATACATAAATGTCGTTTAAGAAAGAAAAAAAAATAATCTTAATTTGAAACATTTTAAAAAATCCTGTAGTTGAGTGCTGAGGGAACTTACTTCAGTAAGTGTACTAGAAATCCATGTCAGAATTACAGTGTAGGAAACATTTTTGTCTTTTTTCCCCCAGGAAGTAAGAGAAATACGTGTGGACATTTTATGCCACATTCTGCAACTGTGACTATGCCAACAAGTTGCATGATTTATTGGCTTAGTAGGAACAATGGAGTGATTTCCATAAAAATCCCAAGTATAAATCCAGCCAGGACTCCTACAATGTGGTACTTTGACCTAATTTATTTAGGAGTCCAATTCTTTTCAGCATGGAACCATCATAAAACAAGGAAATTGCCCTGCACAAGGTGCTGAAACTTTACGTCATTTAGGAAGTTCTGGATAACTGCATGAGCTTGCAGAATACATTTTGTTTCACAAGGACACCGACATGCATAGCATTGTGCAAGGGGAAGGAAAGTCCAAATAATTCAGTCTCAGTCACCGCTCATCAGGGAACAGTAATACCATGGATTTTTTCTAATTTGTCCTTAAAAATTTGTAATGTGAAATAATTTGGCCTTGTTATATCTGTGGGATGATCAGGACTGTGAAAATAAGGTTTTATTTAAATACAACATGGTGATGGATGAGGGCATTTGTCCTTCCTCAGTCATGTAGTCTTTGCTGTAGAAACAGTGGAAGGATGAGCTCATCAGATTGAAACATAACATTTATAAAGCAGAAAATACCATGTAGTGATACATCCTGTCAAACTACCAGAAAGCAGAGCCAAATCAGGACTCAAAATTAAAGGGTCAAAAAATGAATTTAAAGTTTTGAGGCACTAACAGGTTGTTGAAATACAGTAGAATGTGGTAGGTGTTTTAACAAGAAAATATTGCGCTGCCGGTGGGTGAAAGACCAGTCTTTTCTTCAGTGGCCGTTGTATTCTAGGAACACGATGAGGAAATAGCATTCCGTGACGTTAGAGGGAGTGGGAGAAACAAACAAACTAAATGCTCACTTTAATAGCACTTCCTCAAAAGAACATAGATGTCTCTGAAACCTGGCTTCAGGGAAAACAAGAGGCAATGGGCACAAATCGAAATACAGAAAATTCCATTTAAACCCGAGAAGAAAACTTTTAATGTTTGGGTGGTCAGACAACGGAGGGTGGATGAGGTGGTCTTCACAGGTCCCTTCCGACCTCCAAGATTCTGTGGTTCCCAAATATAGAATTAAAATTGTTTAGTAACTAATCATATATGGACTTGTATTTATACTCCAGGCAGTTCCTCAGTTGCAATTATAATGTAATACTTGTTTAACTCTAAAAAGATTACTGGTGTTATTACTTTTATTGCAAAAACACGAGTGTCAGGTTGTTATCGCTGCTGCACGCATCGTACAAATCGTTCTGTCTATTGTTTACAAGTAAAAGGATAAAGTAAACTATATGATGAATTACTGTTGCCATTTTACAGATGGAAAACATAGGCTGAAAGATAAAATCCATATGCTCGATGCTTTTCAATGCTTAACGCCCATTACCACCCTTGGTGACCCAGTTTAAACATACGGCTGCGCTAGAAACTGACCCTCAGCAGTCAGAGTCCCAGTCTCACGGGTAACCGTTGCTCCGTCCTTTCCCTGAGTTGTGGTCGGAAGCAGAACAGGAATTGAATGACGATAGCGCTTACCAGTATATACGGTGCATATGGGAGCGTGAGCTCTGTGTCGCTGAAATACCTCGGCTAACGTTCAGGAATTATTGTACTGGCAAAGCTGGGTTATTATTAGGTGCTAATTAATTCTGTGATGTTAAAAAAGACAGGACAGATTAAGAAATTTTTCATTGAAGCAATGCCTTCATACATTTAGTAGCAAGTGGCTGGTTTTTCTGTAATTATTAGACTAATATTCACTATTTTGTGCAAAGAGGGAAAGTATGTGATCTGATTTGGAGATTGGAGTGCCATCTGATCCATTCCTGTGCTGCTGCCAGAGGTAGTTCTCATAACATCCTTGTAAAGGATAAAATACGGATGGCCGGTAAAATATTTGAGGTTCATTTAAAATTTAGTAAAGCCTTACTATAAGATGAAACATACCTCCTGTTCTCCTTTGGCTCGCATAGTTGTAATGGTAACGTTAGGCCAAATTCTGATCTTCATGCAGCACGGAGTAAAATCGCTTTCCACAGGGAAGTTCTTGGAATGATCCTGGTGATTAAGTTTTAGAAGAGCAGTAGTCTCTGTAGCTTTCCCTTATGTAATAGTAAGTTAAACTGTGGGATAATCTGTGACTGTGAATACATCTGATGCATTTTTGTCTCTTGTGTCTATTTTTGTGCCCTGATTATTCTCATTTGTTATGGAAGATGAATAATATATCAGTGGTGTAGGTGTATGGATAAAGGGCTTTTTCCCGCTTTAAAGAATAACACTTTTAACTTTCATAATCTATTCCCTATATCTTACATTAATATATATTTGGTATAAGATGTTTCTATTTTTATATTCTCTAATTCTGATGAAGAATATATTTACTTTTAGTATCTGTGCCCAAATGCAAGTTCTTTCTGATGGTAAGAAACTATTAGATTCCTCAAGTTTTAAATAATGGTTTATTGGTTTTCTAGATACTGAAGCTATTTTTTCTTCTATACGTAGAAAGCAGTCAGCTGAGACAAGAACCTGACAATAGAATAATTTAATTACAGTTAATTAATAAACCCACTGGATCAGAATACATTAATAAAAGCAGCTGATAATATTTCTTTCGGATAGAAAATCACTGCTTGGAGAAAACATGATGGACGTGATCAAAACATTCCTTGTATTTCCATACTGCCTATTCACTAGATACATAATTTTCACTTATTCAGAATTATTATATATAACTGATGAGATCTGATACACAATGGCTAGTGATGCGCACTGTTGTAATTTCTGGTATTCAAAGAGAAACTGCAAATATTACAATATCTCAAATTAAGCTCAGTATTAGTTACAAAGGAATGTTGCCACATTTTTCTGCCTGAGTTTTCCTTCACACATTGCTTTCAAGCATAGAAGAAATGAGCCTTCTGGAATTCGAGTGACTTACACTAACCATATTGGCTATGGAAGTATTTGGGGTTTGGCATGAATTTGTTGGATAGCATACATCTGTGGTCTTTTGATTAATTAGGGATGACCATTATATTTACTACCAGATTTTTTTTTTACTTCAAAAGAGAAATTACATTTCCAGGTATCTGAACAGTTGCATCACGTGCAAAATTAAAGTAGGTTAACATAGTACACACCTGCCTTAGAATTTTGGTGTTCTTCAGTGGAATAACATGAAATAGTTTCAGATGAGTAAAATATTTAAGTAGCCATTAACGACTGTCACAGCTATATAAAACCACAATGGAAGCAGACTGGTGAAAATGTTGTCCTAGGGGATAAAAGAAATATATTGTTCGGATCTGCAGTTAGTAGGGAAGATAGATGTATGTCATGGGGATTCCTGGTTGTTAATTCATGTCAGGAAGTGGCTCTACAGTGTCAGAGAGAGTTTCTGCACCAGGAATACCCTGGAGTCCACAGGTGCTCCCTAGCATTGGTCACTTGGCGTTGTTTAACGTACAGCTCCTCCCAAATCCTATAAAATGCGATAAACATTGGAAAAAAAGCCCTAACCCCTAGCAAAATAACTAGCTGCATTTCAGTGTGCGCAGTTCAGAAAAGGATGATATTTTTTCTGTGTCATTGAGTCGTGGTGTGAACTGGTGCTACAGAATATGGATATTTTGTCTGGTACCTTATAGACTATCCACTCTGTGGTGTCTCAAGAACAAGTTCCACATTATTATTAATATTATTGTTGATGAAGATAAACAGAACTGAATATAACCTCTAGTCAACCCCAGTTGTATTCTCTTTTATTTTCTGTGTTTATAAATTGTAGGTTTTACATGGTCTGCCTAAGAAACTTTTAAGTAGTTGTACTTCAGAGGTGTTTCTATTTCATAATTAAACATGAGATTTCTAAATACGTTCATTATAAAGCACATTATAATCTGGTGCTCTGTCAGCATAGACGCACCACACCATAAGATGTTATTTCCCCCCCCCCCCCAACACAAACATGTTGCCAGAAAAAAAGGAATGTGCAATGGAGATAGTTAATAAGAAAATATCCTAAGATAGGGAATACCGTTTGAGAAGATAAAGACGCTGCACTTTGGCATGAAGGGTAATTAATTGTACTATGAATTACTGAAGACACATAAACTGAAAATCACTTCCCTTCTGTTCTTTCATTCATTAATATTGTGCGTCTGCTAAGGTCTGCTGTTACCTTCTTTCCAAACTTTATTCTTGGCTGTTCATCTGTACCTTTTCATATAGTCATGTATGGTTGTATAAGAAAAAAAGTGTCTAAAGGGGTGATTGGTGATCAATTTTCAGGACAGATCTCAAACTGACTTTTAAATTGGTAACTGTAGGTTCTCCGTTGGTAGCAGAAATAAATTATAGGGAATGGATTTCTTGGGACTTATCTATGTCAGTCTTGCAGCCATGTTTGTGCTTAAAGCATACTCTGGATCTGGTGCCAGCTGCATCAATAACGAAGAAAGCATTTGGAAAACTCTTGCATGCTCTCTTTCTTTCTGACTTTTGCAGCTTCATAAAGCAATTAAACGAAGCCAAGGATGGATGCTGTTGAGCTCTAAGCTAAAGGGAGAAAACATTTAGCAACCTAGAATGGATTTTAAAAAGGCACAGCCTCCTTCCTTTTTATCATGATAATATCAGAAATATACTCTTAAATACAGTATTTCAGGATAGTAGTAGCCCAGACATCCCTGTAGCAGGCAGGGCGCTCTACCAGAGTTTGTAAATGATGTGAAGTAACAGAATCACAGCGACTAACATTAAACATAGTCAAAGCAATAGATGACATTTTATTCTCGAATTGATTATATTATCTAGGAAGCATAAGTATTATACATTAATATTCAGAAAAGTCTGCATGAGGTCCAAGGGATGTGGGGGGCAGCCAACATGGAGCCTTTTTTAGAACATCAAAGTATGTTGAGGTGAGCACAGTCTTTTATTTCGCATTTGCACACAGGAATACTGAATCATGAGAGAAAGTTAGGGTTCAGGTCTTTCATTACCGTGGGTCTGATTTCTCAGTTCTCTGCATCCTTGTAGAGTCATGGTTGTGAAAAGTGAGTTCTGATAGTTACCAGCACTGGAATGGGCATTTTACATTTTCACATTTCAAATAATTAAATGGATTTTGAAAACTTTTGGTGGTGAAGAATCAGTTCTAGTTATGTTTTTCCTTGTACTAGAGTTCTCAGAGATTTTTTGCTGCATGTGAGTATGCTATTAAGTGAGAATTATTTTGAGTTGTGAGTTCCACAACCATCCAGGTCTTAACAAAAGCTTTTTGGATAAAAAAAGGACAAAATTAGAAATAATGATATTATAAGAACGTCGGGGTTTTTTCAATTTCTCCCTCTCCCTGCCCCCAAAGTAAAGCAACCTGTATAAATCAAGGGAGAGCATTATTTTCTTCTAAATAATAATTTGTTTTCTTTTTGGTACTTTCCAAATGCATAGCAAATAATTTTTACTGAAGAGCAGTTATTAGTATGCCTTATAGTAGAATGTTGTTATATTCTGTGATAACACTGTTAGAAATTAACGGGCAGTGATGAATGTCATGTGTTTTGGAAACTGCTGAGCAGTGTTTTATGAAAGTTTTCAGTGTGCTGATGCAATACAATTGGAGAACTTTCAAAGATAGTGATGAGCTAAATTAGAATAAATTTGCATTGGTTAGTATTAATTTACAAGCAAATTGAAGAAATATAGAAATTCTAAACGAATTCCTAAATCTAATAAACTGGATGTGGACTCGTCTGATTTGATATTTAGTCTTTCTTTCTCTTCCCCTTAGGAAAAAAGAGTTAAAACTAACTTTGTACTGTAGGTATTGATTCTGTTACTGCCACTTGTCTTTGAGAATTCCTATCTCTAATCTGTGTACGACCTGCTGGGTGGAATTCTGCTCATTTATTTATATACATGTTACAGCTTCAGGGGTTTTTTTGCATACTATTTACTGACAGGTTCTATCAGGAATATATTTGGCTAATATATAAAATTCTTGAAATGGTATGTCTTGGTACAGATAGTACCATTGTCGGTCATAGACTTAACAAAAGTATTTTTTAAAATACACTTTAGAATTTCTTTCTTACGCTGCAGAAAAGACTTGTTGTGTATGGATTAACATTAACATTCCATAAATGCCGGCTTGAAATTTATGGGTTTTACATTGCTTGAGGAAGCACAAATGGCTTATATGGTGTTTATATCATCTAAATACCCATACTATTATTTTCTGAATAAAACAAGAAATTTGCAGGCTTGTATATTGGGTTTGCATGGCAAGGTTTTGGTAGCGGGGGGCTACAGGGGCGGCTTCTGTGAGAAGCTGCCAGAAGGTTCCCCCAAGTCCGACGGAGCCAGTGCCAGCCGGCTCCGAGACGGACCCACCACTGGCCAAGGCTGAGCCCATCAGCGATGATGGTGGTCGTGCCTCTGGGAGAACAGATTTAAGAAGGAGGAAAAGTTGCTGCACAACAGCAACTGCAGCTGGAGAGAGGAGTGAGAACATGTGAAAGAACCTGCAGAGCCCCAGGTCAGCGCAGAAGGAGGGGAGGAGATGCTCCAGGCGCCGGAGCAGAGATTCCCCTGCAGCCCGTGGTGATGAAGACCCCGGTGAGGCAGGCTGTCCCCCTGCAGCCCAGGGAGCTCCACGGGGGAGCAGATCTCCACCTGCAGCCCGGGGAGGACCCCACACCGGAGCAGGGGGATGCCCGAAGGAGGCTGGGACCCTGTGGGAAGCCCGTGCTGGAGCAGGCTCCAGGCAGGACCTGTAGACCCCTGGAGAGAGGAGCCCACGCTGGAGCAGGTTTTCTGGCAGGACTTGTGACCCCGCGGGGGACCCACGCTGGAGCAGGCTGTGCCTGAAGGACTGCAGCCCGGGGAAGGGACCCACGCTGGAGCAGTTTGTGAAGAACTGCAGCCCGTGGGAAGGACCCACGTTGGAGCAGTTCATGGAGGACTGTCTCCTGTGGGAGGGACCCCACGCTGGAGCAGGGGAAGAGTGAGGAATCCTCCTCCTGCAGAGGATGAAGCGGCAGAGACAACGTGACGAACTGACCCCAACCCCCATTCCCTGTCCCCTTGCACCACTGGTGGGGGGGTGGGGGGGGTAGGGAGAGAATGTGGGAGTGAAGCTGTGCTTGGGAAGAAGGGAGGTGTGTGGGGAAGGTGTTTTAAGATTTGGTTTTATTTCTCATTACCCTACTCTGATTTTGATTGGTAATAAGTGATGTAACTTGAGGAAATGGAAGGTTTAAAACCTGAAAAAATTCATATATTTGAACAGGAAGGGACTTATATAAAATGCAGCTTCCTTCTCCAAGAATTGGCCCATCTAAAATTTGTTTTCAGTGGAGCAAAGATTTTCAAACATGTCTCAGGAAGCCCTTAGGCTGAGCTGTATCTTCCTCTTCCATGGCCAAAGAAGATAAACAGATGTGCCTTAGGAATTTTGCTCTTATGGGTCAAATTCGGCATTGTGTCTCAAAGTCTGGACAACTAACTTCTTTCGAGAGAAGGGAAACATTCCAAATAATGTTTTTTACGAACCACCAACAGGTGATATGTCAATGGCATTTATTTTCAAGATTTCATACTCAGCTTGGGTAATGAATTGGACCAGCTGAACCTGCATCCTCTCAGACCTTGTCAACTGCCAGAGCAAAATTTCCTTAGAGATTTTCCCAAGGAGCAGGTTGAGAACCGATGCACTGTGAGAAAACCAGGTATTATGCTTGTAGCTTCTGCAGGCGTTAAGTAAAAAACATAAGTTGAAAATAATGGCTCAATAGTTAATGACTTTGTAATCCAGATAGTATAGTCCTCAAAATCCACATCAAAATCATGAAGAAATATTGTAGATATTTAGCCTTTAGCATGCCCCAGAAGGATCAGATTGATCATGAACGTACTATGCTTTAAAGATTGATGTTTGAAAAGTCTTTGAAATGGTGGCCTTGCAATCAGAAATCCATATATCCTGACCTTCTTGGAAGATTGTCCTTCCTGCAAAAGATTTTCTATCTGACCAATGAAATTTAAAAAACTGTTTCAGCAACAGCTTGTATTCTTAGTTGAGAAATGTTAAAAACTTCAGTATTAGATTATTGGTACTCTCTAACTTCTCAGAAGCTGGAAGAGACTAATTGCTGTGAGAGCAATGGAGCAGGGCAAAAAAGCAAAGGACAGAAGTACAAATGTCAAAAGTGAAAAGCTAGAGCAAATATATTTAAAAATATTTGAAACCCTTTTGGATTAAGGAGTTTTTATGGGACCTTATGTGACATTCAAGAGGAAGAGTTGTTCCAGAATGATGAAGAACAGGCTGGAATTGCTCAGAGTTAGACCTCAAGGAAACGACCTGCTGTCAAGAAGTTTGGCAGATGACATGAACTCTTGCAGCCAGTAGCTGATGACAACTTCTTCTGACTGTTCAGCTGCAGAAAGACGGCGCTGCTTGCTACTTGGGGACTAGCTCGCTGCTTTTACTTGCACACTGCACTGAAATGTTTGCAGGATTATGTTCTCTGAACTTGCACTTTCTTAGGAACACTTTGAGGTGCTTGATCCAAGCAAGTAGGAGTGTTGCCAGAACCGTAATATTTTACCCTCGTCCACAAGACATCATATATTTATGGTTTAAATCTTTCCCCGTGCGTTTTCTTCCTTTTCAGAGATGTCACTTGCCACTGAATCCATGTTTCTCAATATGGTTTAAAAACCTCTACAAAACTTGGCCTGTATTTGAATTGTAATGAAACCTGAAAGCAGAGGAATTCTGACAGTCTTTCAGGGTATTTGAATTTTGAACTTCATGTCACTTTTAAATTAAAAATCTGGCTTTAAAAATTAAAAATCAATTTTAAATTCAAAATAAGAATTGTGTCTAGAAGATGACAGAAATGCTTCTCAATATGTAAAAAAGAGGTTGGGTTAAAGGGTATCTTATAAATACTAAAATTAATTCTTTTGGAAGCAAATAGAGTGACAAATTTTGTGAGCATCAGTATTTTTCATGCATCTTATTTTCTGTATAACCCTGACTTTATTTTTTAATGTGTCCTCAAAGAGGAAATTGTCACAGGTGAGAATTTGAGCACAATTCCAGTCGAAATACAGGAGAACCATTTATCTCATTTCCCACAGTGTCTTTGAAATATTTAGCATAAGTCTGTGAGTATTTTGTCTTCCCTGAGGCATACGAAGTTTGCGGACAGCTCTACTTCTGATTCAAGGTGTGGACTATACTGCCTTGCTGTGTAAGCAAACAACTTTGTGATTCAAACAACTGTTTTCTCTTCACCCTTCCTGCTGCCACCACAGGTAGTTTCCACATGAAGCTGCATCATTATGTTGCTGATCAAATGTTGGACTGAAAATCTCCTACAGTGTAAATTCCCTGTGGAAGGAGATGACACTGTTATTATGGAAGGATGCTTTCAAGTTTGCATTTGTCAGGAAACAATTAACATTGCTTGGGCAAATGATCAGTGCTGCTAGAGTTACTGAATATACTGATACAAGTTAAGAACTTTTACGATTCTAAATAATACCCCATTTCTTTCGTTTACAACTCTCACCACGCTTTCAGAAAAACAACAAAAGAGTTAGCCATGTGATTCAACCTAGATATGATAGTAGGCCCCATCTTGGACTGTAACACATCAAGTAGCAAAACAATCTTATGACTATTGTTTCTTTTATTTGTCTGCGTGTAGATGTTTTGGCATTTTAGATCCTTGATAACTCACTTGAAATGGATAATTTCTTTTTTCTCTTTTGTCTGTTTATCTTTTTTAGTTTTTGCTCTCTTTTTCCCCATAAAGCTTCATATTTCCAACTCTGCAAAATTACAGGGTATCAAAACTTAGAGATTCAGGAGTGAATATTTCTCACATCATGGGACAGGGGTGAGGATTACTGGAATAAAATAAAAAATGTTAGACTCTGCAGTGGCTTCTGAGACAGAAGTATGGACTGTGAAAATGAATTAATGAGCAAAATGCACAGGAGGAGTGATGATCAAAGGTTCATGGTTAAGTGCATTATCATAGGGACATCACACAAAATTGTATATAATCAAATGATTAGTTGCAAGGCTAGAAAGGTCTCTAAAAAATACTATCTTTTACTGTCTTGATTCACATATCTGGCTTCATATGTGTGATTTAGTGAAAACGAAGCACCCTGAAATTACTGATGCCAGCTAGTCTCTGTATTTTATGTAAGTTAGTGTGTGCCTAACTGCGTGTTAGAACTCTACATTTAATTGAAAAAACTAGGAATTACTACAGAAATAAATGGTACCTAGTTTTCAGCGAACACTAGAAGTACGTGAAGAATTGTTCGAGCTGTATATGAGAACCCCCTGAGCAAGGCTGACATATGGCTGGTGATATCCTGTAGGGAAATGTACAGTGCAAGGAGGTAATAATAATCCTTCTTGGAAAATAAAGGTCACTAGTGATAGCAAATGCCAAGAAATCATCAGGGATTTTTTTAGAGCCTATTGGGTCAGTAAAACCTCAGTGGGCTCATGTATTTCTTTAACTGTAAAAAAGGATTCAGCTTGGATCAGGGAATATAAGAGCTTGTCAGTGAAGTGGAGAAGGAACTTCTTCCTAGCTTGAGCCAAGGGTCCCTTCTTCTAGGAGGAGCTATTAGTTTGGGGAGGTTATGCTCTTGAGCCATTGACCTGATTTCCAGCACTGTTGATTTCCTGCAAATTCAAAGTCAGTAGAAGCTAAGACACTAAAAAATTCAGTTCCTGTATTTTCATATATGGATAAATAAAATACATTTCTGGAAATGTAAATTTTAAATGCTCATATGTTTAAGAATGTTCTGTGTTAACAAATGATTGATTGAACTATCCAGTAAGCAGAAGCTTAACTTTTTCCTTCTAGATTATCCGTTTCTTTTCATATAAAGAATTATGAAAAGTAATTCTGTTTTTTTAAAAAATGGTGGTGGTGATCACTCCAGGTTCTGAATGATGGATGTTCATATGGCAAAAGTTATTTTTGTGAACAAGTTATCTCTAAGTACAACTGGCATGCACTTAGCTTTTAGGAGTATGTTCAGAAGGTAGGAATGGAAATAAAGTCATGTTGTTGATGCAACCGGATAAGTGTTAAGACACGTAGGCAGAAGAAAGTATAGCAGAAGTTAGCACGACCATTAACTATTTTGTACATGGAGAAATACAGATTTTCAATTACCATCTTTGCCAATCTAAAACTTATTGACCTATTAACTTATTTACTTCTCAATTGTAATTGATTTTGGAGCTACACATATTAATTGATGTGTAGCCCATGCACTTACATAGAGAAATATGAGAATGCGCCTGTTCATGTTTGTGGAATGCAGAGATTTCCAGAAAAGAAATTATTTTGAAGAATGCATGTGATGATAATGCTGGCAATTTATTTGATTTGCCATACTCACCTTTATTTGGAATTCAGTTGCTGTATTCTGTCTCTCTGTTAAACATCAGCTTATCTGTGCTTGAAAATATTTACCCCTGCCTTACAATTATAATTCACTACTTTTGAAAAGACACCCTTTTTGTTAGCATGAGGTTGCTTCTTGGCATTTTTTTCTCCCAGACCCACCTTTCTGCTTGCACTGAGTTCCTCACAAATGTCTTCAGAGCTGAATTCTTTAAAAGCTCTCTTTACAGCTTTTCTTTTCACGGTACCTGTAATAGTTTTCTATTGTGTGCCAACTGCTGGTGTCCTGAGATCAACAATTCTCTGGCTCAGGAGCTCTTTGTCTGCCATATTGCTGCGTTCTTGTTCCTCAGCATTTACCATCCCGTTCATCTGTATTTGCAAAAAGCTAGCGCGATGCAGCTCTCATCTGCACCTGCACTATGGGAACAACTTGTTACCATGGCTGTCATCAGAATTCGTATCAGTATTATTATTCATTGTTGCTGATGGAGATTTTTCTACTGCTAATTTTTATATAAACTGTGCAGGCTGCCTTAATTTGGGGAATTTGATGACTCCATGATAGATAAGCTTATCAATACTTTCCTTTCAAAATTGAATCTATCTATAGTTTGTTGATATTGCAGTATAACTCACCCATCCATTCAGGCCAAGCTTTGTGCTGAATTTTAGCATTATGGGAATCAGCATACGTGAAAATTACAGAGGTTTTTAGTAGACAGATAGGTTACAACAACAAATTGAATAACAAAAATAACAAATTACTGAATTAAATTCAGTGAGTGCTATACGTCTCTAAAAATACTGAACTCTAACTTTACAGAAATATTTTATTATCCACTAGTGTATTTGTCCTGTTTCCAGAGGTAAGATTTTAATCCACTATGCTTTTTATGTCTAAACAATCTGTCACCAGATTACTTGAGAAACCCTAAGAATATAATTTTCTATTTCCAGCTACTATCAAAATATAGTGCTGTTTTATACTCCAGTATTACTATTAATCTGATTCCTTTTATTCCTTGGCAATTGAGAGTTACTTTTCGCTCAGTATGGTTAGGATTCTCTATTAGCAAAAATTGATAGCATTAGATGAGTCTATGATTCTCTAGCAATTGCATTACCAGGAAATTCTCAGATGCTTGTAGCCTTACCCATTTGGGCCATAAGAAATAAACAGGTTTGTACAGGTTTTGTAAACAATCAAATAAAATAAATAGGGAAGCTAAAACCATAATGATTACTATAGTGCTTTTTCTGGAATACTGCCAATATGACTGGGAAGATCACTTATGAGATTATTCCAGCAATTATACAAGGCTATAGATCTAGTAAAGTGCATACTTTATATAACTAAACAATAAAAAAAGCAAAATAGGAAGGGGGAGAGAAGAATAAGTGAAGGTCATTTAACTGTGGTTTTGTCAAATGCTGGACTGTATTCACTTACATTTGATGATATAGCACCCAGCTCTTTGTTCTCCTTGCCATCTGTCCTCCACGCCAGATGTGCGTGATTTATGAAAAGAGTGCGGGGACATAGTTCAACTCTGGATGTGCAAGCACTTTCCCAGGTCAGGTGGAGACTGCAGTTTGTGAAACTCCTCTTTTCCATGCACAAGTTCTTTCCTCTTTTGGTTCTGATTCTAAATGTGTATTTAGAAGAACTAACTCTGGCTTGTTAACATAGTCTCCTTTTTCATATTTACTTGTGATTGGGATGGGGTCTTTTTGTTTGTCAGTTCTTCTGCCCTTTAAAATACTGTATTTTTTACACTGGGAGACATTAATTTGTGGGAATGTCTGTACCTAGAGCTTACCAACTTTTAACAGCTACATCTCGATTTCGGTTTGTAAGGAGAAGAGCGATTGTTAGGCTCAGAGTAAATGCTCTGTTTTTGAAAATGTGATTTGATACAAAATGATATGTAACAATAAATGGCATATTTGTTGGCAGATTCACAGAAAGCTCAAAGAATCAGTCGACTTGTATTTTTTGTTTGTTTGTTTGTAGTGGAAGACCCTTACTAGCAGCACTGTCTTCAGGTTGTGCCCAGTCGCGCCAGGGCTGCTGATTTGCAAGAAACACCCTTGCAGCATTTTTTGTCCTCTGCTGCTTAGCCTCATTAATCCATGAAATGTTTGAGACTGAGGCAAAGCACGGAGGTAATTCTCTGACCTCTCACAGCTTGTTTCACTGAATTCTTTGAGGTTTTTGAGACTGGTTAAAGCACAGTCAGCTTGAACTACACTGGGAAAAGCAGGAAAAATGAAGAATAAAATTTGACCAGAGGCATGTCAGTTCATTGTTGAAGGGGATTTTGAATTACCAGCATATTCCCTTCAAGTTGAGTTTCACTTCAGGAATTACTCAGGCAGGTTAGACAAGCAAGCATCTTACAGCAATTCTCCAGGTGGAGCCAAGTCAGAATTCTTTATTTATTATCTTTTTAGTGCTTTGAGGAACTGCCCTCTCATTGAATTAGAATGCCTTCAATCCTCTAGCCTCCGGTGACACAAGGAAATAAAGACTGATTGCGAAAATGAGTGTAGTGACTGGGGGGCTGTGCGCCGGTGAAGCATGTTCTTAATGTTAGTGCTCCTTTCAGAGTAACAACCAGGTATGATCATGAGGAAGAAGGGAATGGTTTCTGTCAGCTTTTGTATTTGTGTGCTCTTATTCACTAGGTATGTAAACATTGTGTAGATGTAAGTTCAGGATTGGGTTTATGGAACCTGTACATTTAGCTTAATAAACAATCTGTACTTCCTAAATGCTTATACAACTTTGCAAGTCACATGAATGCAAGATTTAAGAACATTATGCTTCCCTAAAACCGTGGGGTTTGCCTTTTTTTTTTTTTTTTTTTTTTTTTTTTTTTTAAATAATCATAAATGCGGGTCAGATCTCCTATCCAGGCCAAGTTTTGTCAAGTTTCACTGAATTTTTATGCAGTTCATTGACAGTGAAATATTTCTATATTTAGACTAATAGGGAATCAGGGTGTTCTAAAGGAAGAGCCAAAGGCTGAGAGGAAGAGAACAAAACTGCAAGTTTTGTCATGGTGCGGACTGTGGTAATGGCTTTTAGATGTCATGCTGCCAAAGTGGATCCAAATGTAAGGAAGGGGGAGACAAGTGTAGTAGCAGCTTGTCTGGGGCTTATCAGTCTGGCTGTTTCATTTGCCCAAGGTGTCTTCAGATCTACTCCCATTTCTGGCATTCCAGGGACAACTTAGAGTTTCTTCCTCCCAGCTTCACGCTGCTGCTGTAAAGTACTTTTGACTTATTGTTTCCGGGTACAGATAAGGAAAAATGAATGATGATTTTAGAAACTCCTAGATTCTGAACCCAAGAAAAAGTACTTCCTCCCCTTTCTCCAATGCTGCTCTGTAGAAAGACGGAAGGGTGATCAGCTTTGAGAAGGCAAATTGCTTTAATGCTACTTGATTTACAAGAGGTTTGCATCACATTAGAATTTTCATGTTGTTACTGGGTTTTTCTGAAGAGCGTGGAGAATAAAACTCTTTTACTTTTTTTTTTCTACCTTTAGCCTCCTTTGCCTTTCAGATATAAGGAGGAAATTCAACGCAGCAGTAGCGCTGCTCTCTTATTTTGTGGTGGAAGACAGCGGTAACATAAAAAACACGTTTTGAAAAACTCACCGCATACCTCGGAAAACTAGCATTAGCAGAGTAGTTCACAGGTGGAGGATGATAAGAGCTTCTTAGGGTTTCTCAGTTCCCTGGTAAGTGACGGGGCTCAGCCTGGAGATGCAGCTGGACTCCAGAGCAGCCCTGTGATTTTAGCTTCCCAGCTCCTTCCACGGAGACGTGTATTGCTCAGCAGCACCCACGCCACGATAGCTTTGGTGCTTTCCGTGCCCAGGAGAGAAGTAGTGGCTTTGATGGGTTTAATGGCCCTCTGGAGGGGTACCTGTGCTTGCCAAGTAAGTGGAAAGGCTGCCTAGGTATGTAGTTTGGACCAGCTGTCTGACTTGTAGCTAGCTAGTCGACTGAAATAAATCCCGCTGCAGGTGACCCAAGCAAAAGTCAGTACCCGCTTCCATCTCAATTTGCTCAGTGGAATCCTTCCTGTTGCCTGCTTCGAGGGCAAAACACCGTCCAATTGGCATTGCCATACAGGAACAAATAAAAAGTTAGGGTGGTAGGTAACTACGAACATTTTCTTAAGGAAAGTTATGAGAAGTTTTGCAAAAATTCTGAAAATTAGCATAGCTTTCCTGAAGTCGATAGAGCAGCACAGATTGAAGCGATCTGAAAATTTATTCCGTACGTTTTAAAAACTAAAATTCTTTGCAATTAAAAATGTTGGCTTGACCATGGTTTCATTGCACAGGTGGGATTGACATCAAGTTTCCCAGGACACTTTCCCTTCAGCAAATGCAATGCAGGCCTGTTCTGATCTCGCTGTGCCCATTTGATCATTAATTTTTGCTACTGCTGCCAAGAGAGGTGCCAGTTTTAGTTTGACTGTTGACAGTGATTTTTCTGAACATCAGTCTGCTATGCACTGTGCTGAGATCCACCAAACTTATTTCAAATAACAAGTGAGAACATCCCCCCCTTTACTCCTCCACACACTGCTCTTAATATAGCGATTGTATTCACATCAAAGCTGTCAGAAGGTTTCTGTGATCTCATTAGCTATACTTATTTCTACCTACAGAATAAATGAATCATCAACTGAAACAGCATAAAGACCAACTGGTAAGACTCACATGGCTATATGTATATCTGTGCTGAGAATAGATATTTTCTCAAGTCTGTAGATTCCACATGTTAAAATTGCTGGCTTTGCAGACTTAAAAAGGGTTAAGTCACTTCTGAGATGAATTTAGTTCTACAGTCTTTAACATGGAAACAAAATTGCTAAACCCTTTAACAAGTAGTTTTATAATTTCATATGGCATATTAAAAAAAAAAAAAGCCCTTTCTGTTTATAGAACACTGAAGGAACTGAAAATATAATTTAATGCTTGTGGATTTTTTTTTTTGCTTTGTTTTTGTTTATGTGGTTAAAACACAGAGTCATTTCATTTTATGGCTGTGTGAGGTAAATTAGATAGACGGTACCCGATAGAAGTTAGCCGAGTTGATTCAGCCAATTTAAATGCTTCTGAATATAATCATGCACTGTAGGGGAGTGAAATCAGATTAAATGGGAAAATGAAGAGAGATTGGACATGGCTAGAAGCTAGGTGTTAAATAAGTGATGTAGGGATATCGGTGGTGGACGACAGCGAGTCCAGGACATGCATAGTGAAAAAGTAAAAGGATTCTGATGTCTAGCTACTGGTAACTCATACTATTTGAAGATAATTTGAGCTGCTAGTGGGAAGAGCGGTCACTGGAAACTAAACTCTCTAACAACCAGCAGCCACGTCTAGAGGAGCTGGGCAGTACAGAGTGTGTCAGTCAGCAGGTTGGGGCAGGTACCTCTCTGAAGGTTGAGGACTTCCAGTCACTCTTCGTGGATGAGAGAAATAGGTCTAGCAGAGAAAAGATGGAGAATTCAGAGTTGGTTAGTTGGACATGGAATTCTTCGGTATCCTCTTTCTTTACGGTTAAGGGGAAGGAGTTCTACAGACTTGACAAAGTGAGATTTATTCTGCTGATAAGGAATGTAAAGTGAGGGAAAACATAAAACTCTACATCCTCTCCTTCTCATTCAGTGAAACAGAGATACCCAGTCTAAAAGCATTCTTTGTACAGAGGAGCTCCGTGTGTCATTGCCACAGACAGCTCCTCTGCGCCCGTGCAGAACCAATCTAGTGGAATAAGTGAATGTCTGACCAATGAAAACAAATCTTACACCGATACACAAGCACACTCGTATTCTGAAGTGCAGGAGAAACAGCTTTTCCTGGTATCGCTTTGAAAGGAGTCGGTGTCTGTGTCTGTCTCATTTCCAGAAACAAGCATGATAAATCTGTAAATCTGAACTGGGATTAAGAATTCCAACCCACACAACTAAAACTTCCTATTTCCAGAATTCGATCCCTCATTTGGGGGGGGTTATGAAATTCTTATAAATGGAGGAATGACTTTTGTAGATCTAGAATGGTGTTCCTTGTGATAGTGTGGGGAGTTTCCCAAACTATTGGTTTGAGATCAAAGTACATCGCATCCAAATTGCATTTCCTAATAGTCTCTTGCAATCGTCCAATCGTGTCGCCTCGTTATTGGATGTCGGAAGGCCTCTGTAGATATGCAAAGGACAATCGTCATTGTTTCCACGTCAGGCTATGTTGTTCTGAGACAAACGTTCATGGGCCAAAAAGTAAAGCTACTAGGTCCCGATAACCTATGTAAATCAAGAGGCAAAAATTGCCACGTATAATCAAGCCTTGTGAGTCAGGAAAACATTCTTCTCAGGTAAATTGGCTGAATGTTACAAAGATTTACATGAACAGTGACCTTCAAAAACCTGGTATTCCAGTACCATGAACCCGAGTAATAAATTACGTGGTAGAGTGTGCCTGATTTAGCTGATTCTGTTCACTGCCGTCTGCATGGCTGGGTGTCCAGATCGAGGAACTGGGGAGTTCAGTGCAGACGATCCGAATGTCATGCAGTCAGCTCGCGTCCGGCCAGGTTGGCTGCATTTGGAAACCAGGAGGTGAGAGAAGTTTTTCTGGGGGGACGGCTGCCAAAGGCAAATGAAGAAGGCAGCAGGACTCGCTTCAGGAGCGGATGGAGAGGAGTCTACGGGAGCAGCAAATCCCAGCGCTGAACTTTCCAGCAGTTCATTTCACAGTGGTGGCCAGCCCTCGTGATCTTGGCAGGACACGTGCCACGCACGTCAGAGTATGAGCGGCAAGGGTCAGAGCCGAACAAGGGGGAGGCTCCCAATCTCATTCCCCTGCAGCCCGAGTGCCACGGGGGCTAAACGTGTCGGTGTCAACAGCACCTCGCCTCTCTCCACAAACATAGACGTCATCGCAAATAATATCAACTAGAAGCAATCCTAGGTGTGCGTACAAAACTGAAGTCAGTAAGATGCCGCTAGTGCCATGTCTCACAGGGATGCTCTGTTAGGTAAAAGAATTTAAAGATAATTTATTTATCAAATGTTGTGATTTCTTTTTTTTTTTTTCCTCCCCTTTTTTCCCTTATGATAAGTACAGTCATCTTTCAGGAAAAGTGATTTTATATGTTACGTTCCATTATAAACAAATGGCTTAATGGTCATGTTATATTCATAGGTCCTGAAATCTGTCAGTAGGCAGCCCTTTTACTTTAGTTCTTGTCTATAAAATGAAAGAATGATTTACAGATGCTGCACATTGACAGTTTGAGCTTTGCAAAGAAGTCCTTGCCAGAACAAGATACTTTATAATGGAGTAATACCCTGGGTTTGCTTTACTTTATTTTTCTCCATCTTTATAAAGTCTTGCGTCAAGATAGAGCTTGGAAATAACATCTTTTTCTCCCCCCCCCCCCCCCCCCCCCCCTTATTGTCTAATTTATGTCATTTATCTATCTTATCTCTTTCTGTTTTAGCATAAGCAGAGAGGCTGTAGTACGCAGAAACACGGCATGAGAGACACAGTCTCAGCTGATAGAAATCAGTGTAGCTCCTTTGAAGGCTGAGAATCTGGCCATTAATATCATGTAAAGTTACTGGGTTTTGATTTCCAGGAGAGTTGACTGAGCACACACATCTCCAGGTAAAGTAAGTGGAAGACACAGGCTCAATATCTCTGAAAATCAGGCCCGTGATTGCTAATAGGTCATAGGAATTTGTAAACAAAGGATTAAATTCTGCTATATCTTACTGACCTAGCCACAGTTACGCAGTTGTGTGTGGTACCCAGGTATAACTCAGCTTATGGAGAATCCTGGTTTTGTGGTTTTGCTTTCTAGTTTCATTTGGAAAACATGTTTGCTTCCAGATATATTTTCTGTGTTACGATCCACCGTCTTGTTTACAATTTCCAGTTTTTTAAAATATGTTGATGCGTCTGGTAAAGAAACAATGCATTAGGGCGGATGGGAGGGGCAGGGTAATGCCTGTGAAATGTTTGGGGAAACTGAGTAAGATCTTTGCTGCAGGGAAGCTTTAAATACCAATTCCCTTCCAGTAGGGAGTAGGCAAAGGCTAAAAAACTATTTTGGAACTTACCCCCTTTCCAGTTCAGGCAAGTAGCATTAACAAATGTCAGGTCCAATTGAATTTTGCCTGTTCTATGATCTGTCCATCCTCGAGGCGCACGCTGCCCACGAAGGTGACAGAATAACAATTATTTTCTCCAACTTCAAGGAGTTTCCACACACGTTGGGGATCCTGCTGATTCACTGTACAGATTATCATTAAAAGTGAAGTGCTATGCTAAAACCAGATTGTAAATTGTGTTACTGTATGTCTTTGTATGGGTAGAAGAAAAGGAAGCACGGGGCAAAAGTCAAAAACCTGAAGTAATGTAAACTTCTGTTACACTTGACATTTGAGCTTTTCCAGTGAGTTCTTTGTGTAAAAGTCCATTCCTGGGCATTACTGTCACTTCTGCTTTCACTATGGAACATTAACTCTGTTTTCATTGCTCACATCTAGCAATGATCAGATGAAGCGTGGCATATCCAAGCTGATAACCTATCATTTGCTTGCTTTTAAATACAGACATACACACATATTTCAGTACCATCCTTCTGCTGCTGGCTTCTTTTGTTAAAATGCTGGTTCTTCCATGTAGAAGAAACCCCTCCCCCACCAAAAAAAAAAAAAAAAAAAAAAGAAAAAGAAAAGAAGGTGGTTTTTTTTTCCTTCGCTGATGAAATATTTGAAGATGTGCTTGTGAAATAATAAGACTGTTCCACCAGGCTGGATCTTAACAGGCCGTAAGGCAGCTCAAGCATCACACCCATTATCTGCTATGCAAATTGATTCATCTTTCAGCAGTGAGTTTTGTTTCGGATTACAAGAATTACAGGAGGAATGTACCTCTGCTGTGCATGTAGCTCTGTTTTGGGGGGCCGCTAGTGAAAAGCCTTGCCTTGGGAACTAAGAGCGATGAAACAAGCAGCTCCACAGATCTTCCATTTCTGGAGATATACCCGTAGTCTGAGATCCCAGTGATACTTCCATGTGCCCTACTGTCAAGGTGGCTTTCCTAAATGCTGCAGCCCATTAAAAACTGCGGACATAAACTGGTTTGCAAAACTGCTGGTGTGGCAGCTTGAAAGGAATGTGTGTAGCAGAACTACCTGGTGTAGGCAGAGGGGCTGTGTTGTCAGGGCAGCTGGAGACTGAAACGATAGGAAAGTTGTTGATCTGGGAGGCAGTGCAATCCCTTAGGTACAGAAGCCTACAGGATTGAGCTTTACATAACTTTCTAGTGTTTTGCAAATTATCGGTTATTACACCAACTGCCCTGTTAATAACTCTTACTAACTTCAGGGTGATCTGAACTAGAGTGCTAGGATAGAAAGTTTGGTCCTGTATGCATTTTAAGTGCTACGGTATTTTCTGCCTCATAAGGCTATAACGTATTTTGTATCGTAGGTGATAACATAACTCTGATAGAGAGGAGTGAGGCAGTCTAGTAGGCAAAGTAAAGAAGAATGTGATGGGGACAGAGGGATAGAAAGAAAAGTATGGAGATTATAAAATGAGGGTGATTACAACTATGTAATCATATTACAACTTTTGAAGTGCTAATTTTCCCTTACGCCTGCAGACCCTCCTAGTCTCTGTAGGAGGAGAGGAAAAAGCTAAACCAGGTCATACAGAGACTCATAGAGGCAAGTGAGAGTTAAGCCATTGGCCACGAGACTTGATATCCCAGTGATTAGTATGTTGAGATACGCTGAATTAAGTAAGGGAAGGTGGAAAACTCTTGCATTTGTATTTATGCTGTATTTATTCTGTTGAGCATTGGGCGTTAGGTGACTTTGAAAGAAAAAGCTGCAGGTTTGCTGGAGATCCAAACATCTCCTATACCCGCAGTCACTAACTCACTAGGAATGTCTTACGTCCGCCTGTGACGATCATTCATTTGCAGAATTGCTCAACTCTTCGTGCAGATCTGTGGCATTTCCAGATTTAGAGGCAGCCAAGTGCATGAACTTCACTAATTTCCATATACTGTGTGGAAAATTATCCAGAATGTTTTACATTAAAATTCAAGGTTTGTACAGCACACCTTCCGTATAGCACTGCTGCAAATTAAACTCACTTATACATTAGGAAAGGTGCCAATGCAATCATAATAGAAGGCTGAAGTGCTGAAATGATAAAGTAGTTCTTTTGCTGCCTTCCTTGGCACACGTTCAGCACCCCACTTCGATTCAAACATCATACTCCATTTGGTAAAACTCTTGAGAGCAATAAAAATTACGTGTTATGAACCTGATTTGTAAGGAGAGGATGCGAGACGCACTAGAAGTCTGGTACAAAATAACCGTAGGTTTTTCAGATCATGCATATAACAGTTGTGGAAATTTGGTTCTTATGCATGTGTACTTCTGAGTGAAGAACTTTGGAACAGTGACTCTTCTCAGAGGAATATAGTCCTTGTTTGGACATTTGCCAGGCTGAAGAGCAGCCAGTCCCCCGTTCTCATCTGCTGGATTAAGCACATTGAGTTACTTTGTTCGTGAAGCGACGTCATCTGTGTCAAAATCATGTAGCATGTCATTTTTCTGTGCACTCAGACTGATTGATTAGTTCACTGTCATTCTAAATGCATTTCTGTTAAATAGTTTGTAGAGCTGATTGCTTTTGAAAGGATTTTTTTCATTGGAAAAGGTCATTAATCGCAATAACACTTTTGAAAGGAACTGTTGCTTTTGGCATTTTATTTTTGTTTCAGCATTTTCCATAGATACACTGTTTGCATTCATTTTTATTGGAAATGTTATGAAAACATTTATTGGCATTTCCAATTTGTCGCTGATCCAATATTCGGTAAATGATACGGAATATTTTGATGACTTCCTAAAAACCCCTCAAATACTTAAAAGGACAAAAAAGACACTGCTTACAGATACAGTAACATGAAAACAATATTTTATAACGTTTAGAAAATGTTTTATGCATTTTATTTTTGGTTGTTTAAATTTCTAATGCTTCTTAATGCTAGAACGCATGTTTTCCTCACCAGTAATTTCCATTTTAAAGTAGCATTTGGAGGCACTCTGATTAAGTTTCATAGGAAGCTGTCAAACAGATACTGTATTCCACCTTCAGGTTGTAAGGATTGTATTTGTTGATGTGGTGGGCCTTTTTAAATATATGCAAGGATATATAAATACATATATATGGGTACACAAGTAGTCCTAATAAGAATGAAGTAATGACTTCTTATCAGAGGACAGATAAATAATGGTAATAACATGAAACTTGCACTTTTTTTTTTTTTTTTTTCTGACTCAGAGCTGGAGGCAAAAATATGACTTAATACCTTTTTAAATAAGATAAATTATTTCTTAGACAAGGCGGTATTCAAAAGCGTGAGCACTGTTATTAGGCACAGATTGATTTTATCATTCAACAGTGAAAACCAGGGGGTGATCTTGTCCTGAGTTAATTGCTCTAGATTGAAACCCAGTAGTAAAGTCTGGCATGAAGGGAACTCTACTAGGAACTTAGATATAACCTGGGAACTTAAGAGTAGGAGGTGGTGGGAGAAGGAGGGAATCTGAATGTATTGGTCAGTTAGAGCATGACTATCTGCTGACAGTGTTAGGTAGCAGGGAAATGATAAAGGAGGTTCTAAAAGGCGTTAAGTGAGTATTATTAGCAACCTTAGAGGAATAATGTGATTTGGAACATGCTCAGAGTAGGGAGAGATACAGTGCAGTTCAGAGAACATGAGGAGACGTGGCCTGTGTATTCTAGTCCAGCTGAAATTGAGAGGAGATAAAGTGATTTTCTATAAACATATGGCAGCCTCTAATTTGCACTTTTATTTGCGTTAATCTTAAACTTCAAATCTTTCCTGGTCATTTGCTGAGGCCAGGGAGGTTCTTTTCTCCTTTCTCTTCTGCAGTTGCAGAATCCAGTTTTTAAATGACTAGAACTAAAATCCAAAGGGAGACAATATTGGCAAGTGGCAAGTTGCACTGGAATGAAATTCTCCTAACTGGTTCGTTGGTGTATCCTACTCATATTTTTAAGTTTACATTTCTCTCCATATTTAAGATCAGAAGGGAATTTAATCTCCTCAGTTCAAGTCAGCGTGGCTGTCTTTTTTTGTTCTGTCCTTTTTTTAAATTGTGGTGGGTTTTTTTTTGCTTCTCTTCATTCCCTGTAATGGCAGCAGGGGGGGTATAGTTCCATTTTCTAGGGTGATTTGGAAATTCTATTTAAGGAATTCCTTGCTTTCATTCTCATATAGGATATGTATGATATTGGAGTCTTCTTTGATCTCTTCTGTTCTCCTTCTGTGGCACATTATAGTTACGCAATTTTGTCTCTTGCTGCGTGTCACAGGCATGGCCAAACCACCTTAGCAAAGATTCACAGAAATCACTGAGAAATAGTTTTGTCAAAACCCCCCCTTCTTTTTCCACTGTAGGATTGTTTTCTCAGTATACGTGGACTTAACAAGCTGCTGAAGGAAGTTTCTACAATATGAATTCTTCACTGGGAGAAAGGTAATTGGATAAAGACACAATATATTCCCTCTATTCTGCTTGTACAAATTAAAATGGTAATTGTGTGAGCCCAGTACAAAGGGCCAACTTGAAAGGAAGAACTTTGATATGTGAGAAATTTACTTTCAAGCACTGTAAACAGAGAGAGGTGAAAAACTGTAAAGCTTCAGAGAAGCTGTTGCACTTTCAGAACATCTGTGTCTCTTCACATGCGTTCCCAGGACCCACTCATCCCAGCAGACAAAGCAGATAATAATTGTGCATGTGGGGCTTTTATTTAGAATTTGCATATGCAAACAGTAACAGCTGCTTGTACGTGCAAAGTTCTGTGCTTCTGTAATTGCATAGCCTAGAAGTTGATAGTTTTCAATCTTATTCGTGTACCAGAACCGAGTTTCCTTTGCCCCTGAGAATTCTTCCCGCTCCAAGGGAAAAGATCCAGATAATAGGCAGGTAGCAAATTATAAAGCTCTTGGTAAAGCCCGTGCCTGGCAACTCAAAAGCGCTGGTAATAACAGCAGGTTATTGTTATTTCGCAAAAGAAGTACGATGCACGCTGTCTGGATCCACCTTAGGCTGTGATTTCTCAGGGTTCTGTAATCCAGGAGGCAGCAGTTGGTTTGACTAGAAGTGTCTCCAAGAGGCTCTGGGAGGGTCATGTCAGGAGTGAGAATGGCCTGGGGTAAAAGCTGCGGATCAGATCCTTGCACTGTATGCCAACTGGAAGATGTCCTAGCTTTTGATAGGGTGGCGGTGGCCTTAAGTGGGACAATGGACCTAACATTTAAGTGGTATGCTTGGACAAGCTTCGAATGAGAAGTTAGTCTTGAAACTAAAAATGGTAATCTCGTAATCAGCAAGGGATGGGGAGGTGAGTGAAGGACCTGAATGTTAACTGACTGTTTCAACCCAAATAAAATCTGTGGGTTACTTAAGCAGAGAAAGCGATTTGTCAAGCTGAGTAGATGTAGTGGGAGTGGAGGGCTTCAGTCTGAATGGCCGGTGATCATTTTGGCTGCGGCGCTCTTGGATTTTACCATCAATTTATTAATTTCATTGCTCACTTAAAATGTGGAAAGCGTCTATCTCCATCCCATTTAATGCAGAAAAAAGGGATTTACTCTAGGTTTCTAAAGGATGTCAAGAGCAGGTGTGTAGGTACCGAAGTGGGCAGACACTGCGGTGGGAGTGCGGGGTGACACCGGTGTACGTGGGAGGGTGGGCCGGATGGGGGGGTGACAGTGCGGTAGCAGCTGCTTTACAGGTTTTTTGACCTCATGTGTGCTTTTGCTTGCTTTTTGCTACTGCAGGAATATAAGGCTGCAGAAAATCTAGTGTAGTCAGAATAGTGATTTCCTTTGTGGCAGTCATACTATATTTTGTGAAATCTTGCAGTCTGTAAAATCTTGAGGTATTCATTGGTTTTCCTTAGTGTCGCAGTCATAGGGATTAATGTAAGTCTCCCATCTGCTAGAAACACCTAGTAATTAGGACTGCAGAGTAAAAATATGCTGGTGTACACCAAGTGCAACCTAAAGTTCAGAAAAAAGCAGACAAATAAAAAAAGGCAACCCTCTAATCACACAACAAATCAAATATATTGATATTTGCTAGAATTTCCCGATTTCGTATGACTGACATCTATTATATAGAACTGGTCTAGAAATTTTTATAGGTAAAAGAATTTTTAGTTTTTAGTTTGAAGTCTCCATTGGATCCTCCTCAAAATTTAGAAGCAATCTGTTGTGGTTTAACCCCAGCCGGCAGCAAAGCACCACACAACCGCTCGCTCACTCCTCCCCCTACCCCAGCGGGATGGGGAGGAGAATCGGAAAACAATTTAAAACTCGTGGGTTGAGATAAGAACAGTTTAATACTTGAAATATAATAATAATAATAATAATAGTAATGAAGAGGAAGATAACAAAAAGAGAGAGAAATAAAACCCAAGAGAAACAAGTGATGCACAACACCAGTGCTCACCACTCCCCGACTGATGCCCAGTTAGTTCCCGAGCAGCGATCCCTCCTCCCAGTCAAATCCCGCCAGTTTCTATACCGAGCGTGACGTTCTATGGTATGGAATATGCCTTTGGCTGGTTCAGGTCATCTGTCCTGGCCATGCTCCCTCCCAGCTCCTTGTGCGCCTGCTTAATGGCAGAGCATGGGAAACCGAAAAAATCCTTAATTTAGGATAAGCGCTACTTAGCAACAACTAAAACATCAATGTGTTATCAACATTATTCTCACACTAAATCCAAAACACACTGTACCGGCTACTAGGAAGAAAATTAACTCTGTCCCAGGTGAAACGAGGACACAAATAATGTGTTTCCTCTTTAGTTTTTACCTTCAAAGTATAATGGGAGAACATTTTGAAATACAACAAAGATAAGGCGGATATCTGTGTATTAAAGTAGTGATTGGTTGGTTTACTATAATCTCTAAATTTGACCATCAGATTATTTGACTTTTCCTGGGATACAAAAGTTTTCTAGAGGTGGCAACAGATCTGTCCAATGTATTCAAAACATAGCATGTATGTGTACATGTATGGAAGTGTAAAAATTATACATGCAAATATATGTGTATGAATGTGTCCTCCCACTCTGTTTTACTGTGGTCTTAAATTGCTAATGCTAGAAAGCAGGCATTATGATTTCCTAGGTGTTTGTGTTTTTGTAGCATCTACTATTAAAGGAGATTAGGTGTTAACAGTAGTTGGACAAATAAATACTTATTTCAGTTATTTATTATTGGTGAATATTTTCATTTATGGTTTTGAAGTGGCAATTGTTTGGGTTGGGTTTAGAATGTGAGGACATTAACTTCAGTCAACTCTAACAAATTCATATGTGTTTTCAGTCTTTAGAAGTATTTTGGATGAGGTGCAACACAGGATATGTATAAAATAAGTGTTGGTAAAAAAGGAGATAAGATTCTATTTAACGAGTTAAATAAACAAGTGGCCATTAAGAGAATGAAAGTTAATTATAATTAAGAACCTGTATAGGAGTTTAATGAGGTACTCATAAGAATGCCAGGCAAATAAGAGGCATTTAAAGAATGCTTTTCTTCCATTTCATAATAATTTTCAAAATTTTAACATAGTTCCTTATTTTAAATTGGGACAAAAATAAAATTTCCTAGTTATTTTCTAACCTGTAAATACAACCTAATCTAGAAGAGGTTTTCTGAAACACATGTTGACTATTTATTTCCATTTTGAATTTTAAAATAATCCTGTGTTTATTTTTATAATTAAGCTTAATAGTTTTTTTGTTGTTGTTGGTTTTATTTTTTGTGAACAGAGGCTTTAAAAACCTTTCATTATAACAATTTTACATAAATAAGAGCTTGCTCAGGACCAGCCCTCCCAATCAGGCTCAGCAGGCTGAGACAGCTGATGTTTGGAATGGAGGAGTAACTAATATCTGCCATAATGCAAATTAACTGGGCATAAATAAAGAGATATTTTCCTGATATTTCTTTGCCTCTCAGTCAATCAAATAAACAACCACTAAATACTGTGTTCTTCTAGATTCTTTTACTTTCTGTGTCCTAATTAATATTTATCAGGATAACTTTTGAAAGTTAAAAATGTTAATTTAACTCACTAGGTCTCCTGCTTCATTAATGTGTTTAGTAGTGTCATTTAGAAGAAAATGCTTCGTCAAACAGTAGTGCTTCAATCATAAAAGGCTGTAATCGCAGAAGCATTAGAACTCACACGATCCAAAGCCTCTCAATTGTTCACATCTCATTTTCTAAATGGGACCAGTCATTATCTTTCTTAGCTCATTTCAGACAAGGAAAATACTCCCTTACTTTTCATATAGAACCTTTTATTCCTTGAGGGTACCTAAGGGCTCTGTGTACAACATTTATTATCTTACCTTCAAATATGCATTCACCTCTGGGCTGGAACAAAGTGGAATGCTTAAAGGCTCAAAATTTCCTGCTCTTTCTCGATGACAGTGGTTCTTTAGATTGCCTCTGTAATGAGAAAGCAAATGGTGCAATCTGTTCTAAAAGCCACCCCCAAGTTACGCCAATACTGGAATCCGTAGGCTCAGCATCTCTTGGGGGATTTGATAAAAAATAACTATTTGTTTTCTTGTTGCGGCTTTCCGCTGAGGACTTTCTAGTGTTTTCTAGCTGTTAATAAAGTTGGCTTCAAAAGCCTGTTAGCAACGTTTGCTCTTATTTTTTGACTTTACCTGTGTTTGGCTAACAAATGTATCTGATAGATATCAGACATAATCCTTAAACTATGCATGGCTATAGGATCATTCTGGATACTCTCAAATTATGCTTTATGTCCTCTTTTATAAATTTACATGTGGGATTGCCCAAGCACTTCTGATAAATGGTGAATCATGATCCAGGAGTTCTCATTCCCAGCTATCTCATCAAATGATGAGCTCACAATGTCTAGATTCTCTGTTAATTGTATAGTGAGCAATCTGAATGAAGGCTTCAAATGAGCACCCAGATTCGATTGTTATAAAGGGTATAACACAACTGTTAGACAAAGTCGTCTTCTAAGTTTATTATCAGGGAATATAGAGGGGAAAAGCAGCTCCTCTCTCTGTGGTTTGGATTAACCCCCCCAGTTCCAGCATTTTGGGGTTAAACTCTAACACTCTGTCTTGATTTTACTTTTGCTCTTAATGCTTTTTTATTCCCCCCTCCCTCCCCTTCCCTCATGCTACTCATGCAGATTAATACAGCTCAGAGCAGACTAGACTCTTCTTTTCTGAAGTGTTGCAGCTCAATTTCGAATCCCAGCCTCACTGGGCACGCTGTGATTTATACTCACACAGCTTCTAGGGGATCAATTTGGCTGCAGCGTCTTCTGAGGGATATGCAAAACCTTCTTTTATGTGTGATTTATAACATTTGAGACAGATAAACACCTGATAATCTTCCTGATACTAGTTCAGCTGCATTTGTACTCCAGTGAATGAATGGCAATTTGGAATTCATTCCTATCTCTAACACTTTTGCTTTACCACCTCCACTCTTCTCTCTAGTTTTTCTGCCCACTATGTAAAATCTCCGTCTTCTCTACATTAGTAGAAGAAACAGTTCACATGAAAACCTGACTCTGCTGGTGCTCCTGGAGTGAGTGATATTTGATTCCAGTATAACACCAGCTAGCTCATCCGGGGAGGGTATATAACTCAGCTATTGTCTTCTGAGGGACTTGAAATTTAATAACGTGTAAATGAGCCCCGCCACGTAACCCTTAGAGTAAGTACAACAGCTTTCAAAAGTCTGAAATTAATTGGCTTGGCTTTTTTTCTGTATATAAAACAAAAGTGCAAGAGACATAGTAATGTTTTTGTCTGCATCATCCTTTTTCTATATTGAGATGTAGGCTTGGAAATAAATCTGTGTACAGTCTCTGAATTCTTTCTGAGACTATGTGTTCAATCCACTATTATTATTTTGCCATATGCTTGCCCCGTATGTCTTGTATTCAGAAGACAGAAAACAGGCTACATAGTGTGGAGCTTGGAGGACCGTTGAAGACAGTTGAAACCCAAAAAGCTGTTGCCTAAATGGAACAATGGCGCGGCTGTATGCCAACTATTTTTATCCATCCTAAGTGCACAGGATTCCTCTTTTAAGGGGTAAAAGAGTCTTCCCAAAAATGCAGAAATGGAGTTGTTGATGTAAGAATCTAAAAGTCCAACAGAGAAAGTTTGGTGAGCTAGCCAAGAGAAAAAACTGAAGAAACAAAAGGGAGGGAAGGAGGTGTGTTGAGAGTAGGATGAAATACAGCTAAAACCCGAAGACTGCAAAGGTTAGAGAAGACTTCTTGGTCTGAGAATGTGTGAATGAAGTGAGGATGGCTACCACAACACTGTAGATAGCTAAAGGGCAGTAGGGAATCTAAGGCAAGAAATAGTATGAAAGAAGTTAGTATTTTACCTGGATGAGTAGAAGTCCTATGTGTTTTAAAGATTCTTGGTGTTAGAAAATGTTTACAAAATCTATTCCTTTTCCCTTAAACTATCATTTCGATCTGAAATTATATGCTGTAAACCAGCATTCATGGGCCTAGAACTCAGGAAGAGCCGGGTGTTTAAGCTTGTGGCATTTGTTAGTTCATCATTTAGACTTCTCTCATCATTTTGTGGTTGGGAACCTCTGTAGACTGAAACCGAAACCGTTTCACGAAATCCCTTTCGGGTCAATGAACTTTCAAGAAGTCACATCTGAACCTTTTTGTGAGTTTTCTGAGGGTGCAGAGTTCTGGGTCGCCAGTTCGGCGTGTTCTCCCAGGGGCATGTGGGAGAGACTGTTGGGTTAGAATGGGACGCCGCGCAGTTTGTCTAGGAGCTCTGCCTCATCTGCTCCTTGACTAAAATGGCGGATGAAGCTTGATGAGGTTTTCCACTTCAGTAAAGACTTTCCTGCCATTTCAGGAAATCTGTTGTGCTTCAACTGTAGAATTAACGTCTAAATTCTTTTTTCCTGTTTTTTTTTTTTTTTTTTTTTACTAGTGGAATCTGAGTATAAGCCTAACGGTTATGTGTATATACCAGGCATGAATACGTACACACACACAAATACAGTTTTTATTTCTGTATAGATTCTTGCAAAATAAAACAATTCCCTATTCTTTTTAAGGGAGGTTACAATTTTAGTGTAATGAAAAAGTGATGGTTATAATGAAAGGGAAAGGAAGGAAGTTAATTAAGAAGGTATTTCTAAAAACTTGCCCAGCAATTTTTTGCCAAGAGCACTAATCATGACATACAGATAGAATTCCAATTTTTTAAACGGTTACTGCGCCTTCAAAAAAATTCTAGCAATTTCCCTGAGGTTAAGGATCTACCTAACTAAAATATTGTGGAATCTTTTTTATCTTTTCCTCCTCCTCCTTCTCCTTCTCCTCCTTCTCCCTTTTTTTTTTCCTTTTTCCTCCTTTTCCCCTCCCTTTTTTCCCCTGTGTTTTTTGTTTGTTTGTTTGTTTATTTTTAAGGCTTGATCCTACCTTTATTAAAAGCAATGGGAGGTCTGCTCAGTGGAAGTGGTATGCCCCCTTAACGATCTTGTGTGTTTTGTCCCAGTTGTGGCTGCCTTTCTTCTGTTTATGAACTGATTTGTATATAGTACTTTGGGATCTCTCCACAAGAAAGATGCTACATAAGTGTATGCTAATTAACAGAAGGCATTTTTGTTCATATTCAAAAAACTGTAATTGAAAAATGATCTGAAAATGTTTCTACAGCTGTTAATATATTTTCCTCAACTTCTCAGAGTCATTACCAGGCTCACTGTGAATGAATTCAGAGCAAAATTAATAGAACTTTAGACTTTACTCATCTAACCGTGAACAGGTCCATTGAGTTGTTGCTGGGTGTGAATAAAATACCATCCTATTGCATCTCAGTGACATAACTTTTTTTATCTAGTTATACAGTTTTAGGTCCTGTTCTTCCTACCTAAAAAAGGAAATGAAGCCTGAAAATAGTGAAAATATATTTTCATTTCAAGGCTGTTCTTTCATCTGACTTCTTATACTGCCATCATCTTCAAATCATGCAAAAGCTGCCCTTTTCATACTGAAGTATGGTAAGAAAGTATTTAATGACGACTTACAAAAAAATTGTACCTGAATGCAGTAGTATCAGCAAAACATTAGCGTGCCAATATCTAGTGTATATACTAGCACAGTAGATGCTGTTTATGGACATAATTAACGGAGTCATTCAGCACATGAACTGACTTGGTAGAGAAATGCAGCCCCATTCCTAGCACTGTATATTCAATGCCATACTCGCCATTTTCGGGGGGGGGGGGGGTGGATACTCCAATTTTCAGAACTAAAGTAGATGTAATGTTTGGTTGTACCTGATCTTGGAGCAGCTGTGTTCTGGGATAATGTATGGAGTACATTCAGCATCACAGCTGCTGTGCCGTGCTTAATCTGGCAGTGAGAAAGAGCTTCACAGTAAGAGTAACTGTTTGCCCTAAAGATAGTACAAAACATGTGGTTTGCATTTCGGAAACCATGGACAATAAGACTTTACATTGATATCCCAGCCTTTACTATTTCTAGCTGCCTTTGTGGTATCTAATGAGGAATCAAATCTGATTTTCAGTAATAGCATTACCGTTCTTTTTTTTTGGTGAGTTTTGGTTGGGATCTCCACCTAATAGCAAGATTAAAAACCACAGTTTTCTGGTTATAACAGGTTTCTACCATGTAAGAAATTACTTTTGCCCTCTGCCAGTGTCTGGAGGAGCTGAACTGGAATAGTCTTAGCTGTGCATCTCTCTGTGCTTATCTTTCAGGAAATACTTAACGTAAAGCTTGTAGCTCCTTATGTATTTAGTACATTCTGTCTGCTAGCATTACATGATAAAGTAAAACAAGGTTGTTTGGGAAGTGGGGTTTAGAAATCTGAAATTACTTTTTTTCCCCAGCCTTATAAACGTTATTTAATATTAACCCACCTGTCTCCTTGCACTCCCTGCTTCTCTACTTACTCAGGTAAGACTGTCGGTTGAGTCTGGAGCCTGGCAGGCCATTAAGGGGTGCTTTGTGCAAATGGGTTGCAAAAACATAGACTTCTTGTTTCTTATAGTTAAGAGGCCGGCTCTGAGAAAGCTTAACTCCAAGTATGGAGACATAAATAAAATCTAATGCCACTTCTTCAGAACTATCGATTTCAACAGTTTGTGGGAGGTGGCCTATTTCTGCAAGGGTCTGGATTGTGCGGTGAATCAAGGAGCCGATTAAAAGTCTGACCGTATGGGCTATTGCCGAAGTCAACGCAGGATCAAGACCGCTTTGTAATGGCATTTTGCAGCCCAATCCAGGCACCTGGTAGCTTCCTCAGGTTAAGCATTTCATGATTCCCTGATCTTAACCCCCTTGTTGAAAATTGTAATCTTTTCTGGTTTGTAGGTGGAAAGGGGAGAGTAAGATAATGGTTGAAAGTTGATCACTGGGAGCCTGCATGTGCTTTGCTGAATCCTAATCCAACCCTGCTTTATCATCTGCCCTTATTGCTCTAACACCCGCTTCCCTCACAATCTTTAACATATTCATTATACTGTGAACTAGAAAGATGTTATTAATGCCATTGCACAAATGAGGAAATAAGATACAGGCTGAATGCTAGATCCACAAAGGGAAATTCCCGACTCTTGGACTAGCTACCCAGTTAGGCATCTAAACTGTAGGGTTTATATATATATATGCACTATCTGGAGAGTATCCGTAGTGATGATGACAGTAAGTATGAGAGGGGAGCTATAAAAGTCCTCCAGTATGTGAGCAGTTTATATTGGAAAGAAGTTGTTCTTTTTACAAACTGAAGAGAGTTTTTTGGTTTCTCTGCAAAGACAACAGGGAGAAGAGGCAGCAACCCAAACCTCCTACATGCCAAGGAAAGGTTAATAAAGAGGCAAAGCTCCTCTTCTGGACGACCTTTAGCATGAAACAGGTGAATACAATTGTATTTTCTTTTGACCTTAATTCTGTAGGTATTTCTTAGGTAAGCATTTGCTTACTATTTTGGGCCACATAGCGGTACTCTGAAGAAAATACCTCATCTGTGCATTTCAGGTTTAGGCATGAAAAAAATGTGAATGGCCTCAGTTTTGACATAATAGAAACAGTACTTAGTATTTTCAGAAACAGCAGCAGTGCCCACAGGGCTTTGCTGGTTGAAAGTCCAGTGCCTGGCACACATGTGATAGAAACTTTGACTGACCTTCTACTCTTTAACTTAGGTGACTGTACTGAGGAGAAATTTGGACCCAGGTCTGCTAAATCTAAGGCAAGATCTTACCATTGTACAACTTTTCCAGCCAATTGCCTTTCATAAGCAAGTGCCTTCATTTCACAGTGCTTCAGTGTCCTGGGTTCGGTTGGGATAGAGTTAATTTTGAGATAACGACAGATCTGACCAGAGCATGTTAAGACAAATTTGTTGTATGCATTTCTTATATTAAATAGTTGCTGGTCCCAATGTTGGTTCATTTGTTCACAGGGTTGTGTTATGTAAATTCTTAAATGCACTATGTATTTCCTGCAGTGATATTTATCACTTCTGGGAGAGGGATCAGAACTATCATTTTGCTGTACTGGGTAATGTCAGCTTATGATATGATTACATCACTGGTCATGAGGTTAAGCTGGTGTTTGTCCGTGGCAATGATGTCATGCCTGTAACTTGGGCGCCATCTCTCGGAATTTATTAGTAATCGCACCCAATCGATGGGGAAGGCGGGCTGAGGGGGATGCTGCCGCCCGCTCTTCCACCTCCCCTTTCTCCTTCAGGCTCATTACAACGGCTTTTGAGAATTTTGAATATCCCTGGGATGTTCAAGCCAGCACGCTTTTGTTGCTATGTCTCCTGAATGTGTCTCAGGTCTTGTTTAGGGTTACACAAACATTTTTTAAGAATACCGCTCAGAGATCTGCCCCAAGGCTGGGTAGTCATGGGTGGCATGGCATGTGGGAGAATACGGGCAGGTATCCAGACAAACTCTCGCCTCCAAAGGTTTGGAACTTCACTCCTGCACAACTACAGGACCCTGATGAAGTGATAGAATATTTGAAAGGAAAATGCTGTGGTTATTCCAAAGAAGCGCAACTTGTCACGCTGTGCTGGGCCTTGGCCAGTGCCTACCCAACGCCGCTCAATGTTATGCAGCACCCTCAAGGGGAAAGGAGGGAAAACAGTCCGATAGGCACTGCGGCTACTCCAGTCCTCATGACAAGCACTGCAGCTACCCCAACCCCAGTGACAGGCACAGCGGCTACTCAAATCCCAGTGACAGGCACTGCAGCTGAACCAGAGAACCAACCTCTGCTGCTATCAGTTGCCCCTATACAGAAGAAGAAATACACCAAAAAAATCAGTTTGCTTAGTGAGGGATGAAGATGAACCAGGGTCACCATGAGAACAGGGGGAAGAGGCAAAACCAGAGATAATCACCCGATGCCTATCCCTGAGTGATCTGTGAGATATGCAAAAGGATTTCAGCCGCCACCCAGGTGAGCACAATGTTACCTGGCTGCTCCGATGTTTTGAGAAATCCTGGGATAAGCAATGAGTACCAGTAAAGAAGATATATCCTGGTTCTGTAATGAATCTTCCTCTACAGGTTACGAACTACAACTGCCTCTTCCAACGAGAAACCAAGAATTCTCATTTCTATTTCCAAGGCTCAGGCTTTGTCTTCAGTTGCATTAACGTTTTGTGTATGCACAGAATTGTCTGTGCCCTGTTATACTTTCTGATTTCTAAACTTAGGCAGCAACTTTTCTGCACTCTTGTATTTTCTAGAAAAGATTTTCTTTTAATATACACAAATGCATAACAGTATGTAGGTGCATAAGATGAGCTGATTTCTGGTTAAGGTTGAAAAATCAAGAGAGCGGTACATACATTTTTAGGTCAGAATTTGTCCTGATAGCTTATATGTAAGTAAAGCCGTAATAAAAGTAAATAAATAAAGGCAAGATTTCACATTGGATCAAACCTGCGATCAAATGCTCATTTCTGATCATGCCTATTCTGAAAAGTAGATCATAGTGGAATGAACTTTAGCTTCTCTCATTTCCTGGTTGATGTGTGCCTTGGAGCTTGAGGATTTGTATCTCTCAAAAATTATTTTATTTCACATGTTCTCATTAAGCCTATTAAGTCTAATGCTTATCTGAATTCTAATAAGCCTCTATTTTCTGTACTATTTTAGCGCAGCTAGAACTATAGATTAAAGGTGCTTTATGTTTTAAATTCAAAAAAAGAAAAGATTTTTGAAGAAAACCCACTTTGGGATTTAATTGAATATTGCCCCGATTGTGTTCTTCTTTGAGTGGTAAAGATAAGTAAAACCGTATCTATATCTTCGCTGCTGTTTCAGGAAACTCCAGGGAACCTCTCCCAGTGAGGGTTACCTAGAGAAGATGAGCCCTGACTCTGTCTGAGCTGTAGGAGCTTTGGTTGCCAGCTAGCTCAGCCGTGTCCGAGCCTACCCATAGACCCTGTTGATCTTGGCCCTATCCCATGGATTGACTTCTTGGCTTGACCCGTCTTGTCCCTCTGAACCCGCTCGGTGATCTCGGGACGGTATCTCAGCCTCATTACCCTTAACTGCTCCTGACTTGCAGGTTGTTTTCCTGACTTTGTCTTGGACCTGCCTTATCGCTATGAACTTTCCTGCTGATCTGCACTCTTGGTTGAACCTGGTAATGATTTCTGGATCTGCTCCCTCTCTGAAGGGCCTCTGCCCTGCTGACCTTTTTAGTGCGCTTGGCTCCTGTCTCCTTGTCACTTAGGGAGCAGCTAACCCTTGCTGTGCCCTGATGATCTTTCTGGATGCAGACATGTGATGAGGAATGATAGGAGAGCTCCTGTCTCTGAAAGCTAGCTCATCAGGCTTCGTGACCTGATGGTCGCATGGAGGGCGAGGAAACAAAGAGCTTAAAATACAGGCATCCTTCTGGGGCCTTCTTAGAATATTATGAAACTATTCTTCACGTTTAAATGATGTACTCTTTTGCATGATACATAGGCAGAAAAGAAAGAGTGGGAGAAGCCTCTCAAGTTTCAGTTCTTAAAGTATCCACAGAAATTAAGCGAGGCTTTAATTAGCAAGCTCAGAATTTGACTGAAAACAAAAAAGGGCTCAGAAGATGTTCTACCTTTTGAAACTGGGCTGCAAATCAAAACTGAGAGCTGACTTGTAAGTAGTCTTTTAAAATATCCATTTTATTAAAAATAGTGACCTGTCTTGTGGAACAGAATTTTCATGTAGGTTTTTGTGATTTTATTAAAAATAGTGACCTGTCTTGTGGAACAGAATTTTCATGTAGTTCTTTGTGACCACTGGGTCACCAGCAGGAGACAAATTGCAGGTACTAGAGAAAGGGACAAGCATGGACTAAAGGCAGATCATTGCTTACTGTCATGCTTTCGGGTGCTTTCTGCACTGAATCTGTTCTCTGTGTGTTGAGTCTGGCTACCTTAAGGAACGCTTTACTACGGGGATAGGATTTGGCTTACCGCACCAGACATGAGGACAGCCAGGACCAACTACCATTTGCACAAGTTGCTGGTCTTGCGCAAGTGTATCGAAGCTGGCTAGCGAATCCTTATTCAGGATTGGAGAATGTCATCAGAAAGTAGTTCCTGGATCTAGTTATTGGATAACCAGTTATTGTAGAGTCCCATCATCATCACTACTACGTATAAGGCTTGTGTTACCTACTGACACATCCTGATCTGGAAGGTGAACAAGGGAAAAAAAAATCTTGTGGGTAATAGAAATACTAACATTTAGCTTAGTTGTCCTCCTGGCAGAAGCATTATGAATTTTTGGGGAAGAGTTCTTGAAAGTGTAGTTGCTGGTTGGTGGAAGGACTTGGTATGATTTTCCTGCTCTTGGCAGAGTGGTTCTCGTGGTAAGGCCCTCGGGTATTCTGCAGACAGGACTTACCTTGTTCTTCCTTTCTATTGAAAGTGCGGTATATGACTGTTAACTTAGTTGAGACCTCTTTGCTCCTGGTACAGGGTTTCTAATAGTATACCATAGTCTTAAATAATAAAGGGCATTGCTCTTGCTAACGGCTGTTGTAGCTGTTGACCATCATAATGACTGTCAACCACAAATTTTCTGGTGCTAGAAAAGCAGACTTTGATTAAAAATGTTTCTGTGGTATGTATTTATGGTATAGTATCTGTGGTAAGATATACATTAAGGATATATACCCTCTTAAAATAATAGTAGCGCATGAAATTCCTCAGTTGTCCAGTAGCTGTTCTGGCTGGCACACAGCTGCTGTCTCCGCTTGGTCAGACAAGTACATTTGAAAATTGTTTATAATGCTTTTATATTCTGAGTTTTTTGAAGAGTCTTATCTTTACAAAAGAGGTAAGACTTACTGGTGAGATTATCATTGAGGATCCTTTCGAATTTGGTGCAACGAAGATAGTTGTACTTTCTGTTATGTTCGATACTAAGTTTGGAAGGATGGCTTGGAGGTTTTCAATCACTAAATGCTAGGGTGTGATGTCTCCTGAAGTTGAAAGCATTGCAGAGGAGGCAATAATAGTGTTCTTCGGACTGTGTGATGTGTCAGTTCGGTATGTTTTTGCTTTTAACATATTTTTAGAGGGAGGAGGACAATGATTCTTGTCCCTCCTTTTTCTCTTTCAAATAATTCGTCCTAAAATGCTCCTCTGATACAGCCAATACTGAAGTGAGACAATCTTAAATGGCACCATCAGCAAAACAGTTTCTTGGAAATGACATGCTAAGTAGTGCAGATACTGATCTTCATTAGATAGTTAAATATTTAAATAATTAAAATAAACTACTGAATAAATACAAATATTTAAAATAAATCTAAAAGCAGCTTGGATGTGCAAAACAAAATGGGTTGTTCGTTCATCACTCAAGTATTGGTTTGCTCATCAGGATGGTATCATGCCCATGCTGTGTTTGAGAGAGCAGGTACTGTAAGCTGATCAAAGCATATTGCACAACATATTAGCTGAAATTGTTGACTGCATGGTTCTAGAGTATAAAATTCCAAAGCTCAAGGGTGCAATTTTCTCAGTTTATTACACTTCTGTTTATTACATTTATTTTTAGTAGCTGGAATGTTCCCTTAGGCGATATCATCAGAAGACAAATGAGAATGTTAAGATTAGAACATGAGTTGTAAAATTATGCAGCACGTTTTGGGACCTGCAGCTCTAGTTTCTGATCTACAGAGCCACTTACCTTCATGGCTTATAGTCCATGATGTTCGATGTTATGAATCATTCTTTTTTTTCTTTTTTTCTCCTTTGCCAAATAAAGGAGATTAGAGAATGCATCTATGTCTGTTTTTCACAGATTTTAAAAAAATCAGCATCAGCTTTTCATTGTCTCTTACATCCAGAATGAAACCTCTACAAGTCTCAAGTGAAAAAAACAGTCATAGATTTTCACTTAGCACAAAAAGCTACTTCAAATGAGCACTGAAGGAAAAGGGCCCTTAACAAAATGTTTTGGTAACAATAAAAATTCTTTTAAAGTGAGTTCCCAGAATGAAGGACAGAGCTTGACTAGGCTTTTGAAATTTATTTTAAACTGAAGGAAGTTTTGTGAAGTAGAATTTATTCATTGCTTAGCTGAAAAGCATATTGTATACAGAAATGCCTCTAAAAGAAGTTTCTGCTTGTAAACAAGCATCCTTACTCCTGAAGTACTTCTCTCCAAAGATAGACTAGGTATTTCGACACAGGATTTAGACCTACCTGACAGCTGCACCAAAGGGCACTTACCTTTTTTATCTGTGGAGCAAAGAACTGTGTTGCTAGTAGAAAGCTGATAGCCACTTCTTGTTTCATTTCATTTTTGGTCTCTGCCTTTGTGTAATAATACTTTGGGGCTATGTACAAGAAAAGGAGTCAGGTGGAATATTAATGCAAGCTAGCATTTTCCAAAGAAAAGCAGTGTCAAAATGTGCTAAGCTTTAGTGCCTTTACTTAGTGCAGAACATTAATGCCTAAGTTAGAAGTTTGGGCATCATTCAGGAAAGCTGGCATGCTATATGGTGTGAAGTACTCTGCATACGTTGGCTACACAGAGTAATATTCAGTCAAGTTGAGCCTCTAGCTCAGCATTTGAGGCCAAATCTGGGGGGGAAAAAAAAAAAAAAAAAATTAGTTTTGTGGTTTTCCTGTTGGTTTTTGATCTGCTGCCCTGTACAGTTTCAGAACAACTTGTTAACATGAAAATGATCACTCTTCTCTTTGTGTTCAGGTTATATGCTATATAGCTTAGCATTTTGGCTTACCTGTCATGGAGGAGTTGGGAGAATCTCTTCCATATTTCTAACAGCAGAAAGTCCAGTCAGTATTTAAACTCACTTGGCCATAATAACTGGAAATTCCACTATTTAAAGTAGTATGTCTATAAGGAACTGTCCTCTGGTGGTCTGGAAAGTGTCTTGAGTGTGCAGGTAGCTCTGAGTCATAGTTACTGTGTTGCTCTGATTCCTGATGCCCTGGAAGCATCCTTCAAGGAGTTCTAGATGAAGTCCCCAAGCACTAATGGGGTCATTCACTGCAACAAACACTACAGCTGACATGAATCCTAGCTTGCACAAAACTTCTGAAAACCAACTGTTCGTGTATTGGGATAAAAAGTGGAAACAAATACCACTAGCTTATATGACAAAGTGAAAGAAAACAGCTTGTATTAAAATATCAAATGGTGATCACGGTTTGAAAAATGCATTCTTTATTACTCTGAGTTTCATTACTGTAAATCTAATATGCCAAGTGAGATGTATAGCAGCCGCGCTTTGGCCAAGAGTTGAGACCAAGGCAAATGGTCTGAACGTGTTCAGTCAATGCAAGCAAGACCTGAAGGTAAGGAGCTGTGATCTGAGCTGTGGACCAAAAGCTGAGAGAACAATACCTGAAACCGCTGGAAAGATACAGCACAACATCACTGTGAATAGCTCGTACTGCCAGCCTGACCTAGCCCTGGTTAGTCCACTTAATTCATTGATTGTAGTGCCTTTTTTGCTTGGTACTCCTTTTCCCACTGTGACAGGATCAGATAAGCTACTTAACAGTGCACAGTATGACTGTTCATGCTTTTGTATATGCAAGCGAAGAGAATTATATTTAGACAGTAACTGCAATCATTTTATAATGCTGACAAAATCCATGTCTAGTTGGTATCCGTGTTGATAGTGTCAAACTGAAAAGGAAGAAGGTGAATCTAACAGGCTGTATGAGAGTAAAAATTCAGTGGTGTGAGAATTCTCCAAGTTTAGGTTGCTTAATTTTCTAGAAAGGTTCTTCAGTTATTCGTTTGAAAGTAAGAACTGTCAGGGCTATAGCAGTATGCTGAAATCTAGCAAGTCTAATGCTGGGAGAAAAAATAATTAAAAAATCTTGTAGTTCTTGTCCTTTTAATTTTGCATATGTTTGGTAATTTATTTTCATAAATTATTAGATTATAATGCAAAAATTGCAGCATATGAGGACGTGCACTCACATGGTAATTGAACACCTACTGAAGAGGAAAACTTTCCTTTCAGCTGTAATGTTTGTCTAGGGTACATAGCATGTTCCTAAGATGATTTCATGTATAAAAGATTGTGAGACAAATTAAAGCTGTCATGTTTCTGAGACCATGGCATAAATCTGAAAAATTTACCTCAGGGAGTTTGGGGTGGAGAAGAAGAAAAGAGGGGGTGGGAACAAAAGAGGAAAAGGAGAAAATATCCCAACTCTGTGTGTGAATGCATAGAAGGATAAGTGATGGGCTGTCTCTGATCAAATGGAACTGATAGGGGATCTGCACCCTTTTTTATTAATTCGTTATGTTAACTGAAGGTAAAACTCAATTTCAGGGGCTGGATTGCCCCAGTAGGAGTAATTTTACTATCTGAAGGATTTTAAATATTCTTAAAAGAATAAAACATTTGTAAATTGGACCCAAGGATTGCAGGTTGACTCCTGAAGTTGCCTTATGCATCCCCACCTGTATATTAATTCATGTATGCTGTTATCACCAAGTACAAAGATAATGTGTGTGTGTGTTTCAAGATCTTTTATTCACAGCTTGAGGCATCCTCGTCTTCAAGTGGTACGTTTTCCATTATGTCTCATGGCTAGTTTCTCCCTGTGATGAGGGTAGATGGCAGCGTTGTTGCCTCACCCGTTAACCTGACCTGTTGCCTGTGTCTTTCCCCAGCTCCGAGTAGGTTTGGGTTTTTTTTGGCAAAGGTTTTTCTCAGTAAGGTGTTTGACCCCGTTTCTTCTTTGATGAACGGTTGTTTTTACTGAGTCCAGGAATCCTGCGTCTGATCCGGACAGCGTCCATGTTAATCTGTTTGTTCTAGAAAGCATTTAGATAATTTGATGATTAAATTACAAGAATATTCTAGAAAAATCTGAATATATATTAAAGTGAGATACTTGGATCAACCAAGGTAGGAGAAAGCACTGAATGAACTAATTCACATGTATGTTATATGGATGTAATACTTTTACACATTAGGTATATAAATCTGGAAGAAGTCCATTGGTGGTAATCTAGTGCTTTTTGTAAGCGCTCGGGACTTTCCACCAAATGGCAAAAATTGTCAGTATTTTGTGTGTATATTTATTTCAGAATTTGCAACAAAAGTCTCGTGTGGTTGCAGCTGAATGCAGTCTGGGAAGTCCAGAGCCGAGTGAGATGTTTCTTCTAATGAAGTAACTGAAACTCTTTCCAAGGTAGTATAGCTTGCTCATACCACACTTGCCCTCCAAAGATCAACTCCAAAGGCTATAAAGACCGACTTCATTAGTTTGGTTTTAACTCTGAATCCAAAGGACCTTTTCCTTAGCACTTTAAGAAATACCAAAGGGACCTTTATATTTACAGTTTTTGACAACGCCCTAAGCCTCACAGGCCTTTCTTCCTCAATTAAATAAAATCTGCAGCGCAAACTGTGCAAATGCATTTTGTCATTCTCCTCCCTGAGTTGCCTCTTAGCATTTTATCACCGTGCGCATGGTTAGGTTATAGTGGTTTCCCCACAAGCACCTGTTGTACACCTAAAATGAGAAGAAAGAGGAGGGGAAAAATACCCCAACCCATAGCCTTGTGCCAGGGAAAATTGTGTCTTCTTTTCTCCTCAGAGAATGACGTTAGCACTGACACCTATAAATGTGAAATCACTTAAGATATCAACCATTAAAAGAGTATTTCTGATCACTTCACGTGTGCGGCTTCTGTAGCATATCCTAAATTTTCTTTTTCCAGTGAGATATCAAAGTTAAGATCATCAGCACTTGAACTGACTAGAACAGTAATCCAAGTAGTTCAGATGGCACTTTTCCCAGGTGGAATCTAGGGCGGAGGGGCAGAAATTTCAGAAATATCTTTCTTTGGACTTCATCATCACTAGCATAGAAATTAGTTGTGGAAAGGGTAATGCCAGCTCCCATCAGCAGGGTCTGGTAGCAAAGGAGTGGATGTTACAGTCTGTGGATTTTTGACGAATTGATGAAGCGCAATGAGCAGGAAGAATGGGTTACATCCTTCACTGATAGCAGATGTGTACAGAGCGATTGGTGCCCTTGTCAAGTACCCAGGTAACGGTGTATCTCACTGCCATAGATGCATGGTTCTCATCATGACAAAATAATCAAATTCATGTGCTTCCCTTTCTCCACGTTTAAGGAAAAAAATGTTTTGTTTTAACTTTAATCTGTCATCTATGAAGGTGTCAAGTCTTTCCATATCATATGTGTTGCATTTTAAGTTTGTACATAGTTTTAACACCTTGTAATTGGGGGGGGGGGGGGGGGAATCTAAATCTAACTCAGCTAGAGCAAATGAAGTATTAAGTTACTGATGCTACTGAAGCCTTTTTTCAGGTATCATTTTTTTTTTAACAAGGCCTCATCAGTCTGGCTTCTCCTCGACCAAGAACACTCAGTACTCCATCAGAACCACTAGAATTAAGGCACAATATTGATCCCCTTACCTAGCAGAAGCACTAATCTGTCATTTAGAGACTGTATCATACCAGAGTCAAACAATGATTTCAAAAATAGAAAATAGAGTAATATAGCCATAGACTAGATTCAGCTCTGAAAATAAAGAGAAATACCACCTTAGATACTGTCTGAAAAGATAAGTAATGTAAATGTGTATGAGTATCGGGGGAGTTTGCTTAATGTGTAATGACGTATTATTGAGAATGGAATTGTGTAAATTGAAATTCAGGGAAGGAAAGAAAAGGATAAACTTTAAGGCTGTTGTGGTGGAATAGGTGGCTGGAGCCTGTAAAAGATGTGAGATTAGGGCAGGAGAACAAAGATGGAACGGTGATACTACGGTCTAGAGAATAGCTGAGAGATGAAAAGCAATTATCAGTGTGAAAGAAGAGAAGGAAAAGTACTAGAAGTAAAGACAGAGCTTATTTCCTCTAGACAGCTTTTGGAAATAGCTACAAAACAGCTACTGAGAGAATTGCATCTGAAAAAAACCCCACCACCCCAACCACCACCCAAACCCAGAAAACCAAAACCCAAATCAAAACAAAACCAACGCCCACCCTAAGAAAGCAAGAAAACCCATCATTTTCAGGTTTTCATTTCCTCTGGTGAGTGGGGACAGGCTCCTTCACTCGGCTAGAGAGCAATTACTGTCCTCCAGGGTCCTGGCTCGGCTCTTGCTTGAAGCCAGCGTGCAAGCTGCGTGCGTGGCCTGCGCCCTTGGGGTGCGGGCAGGCTGACTGCTTGCAAATATGGCTGTGTTTGCTTTTCTGCTGGTCGGCAACACAGGAGGTGTTTTGTCTTTTAACCCCCTACAAAGCACAAATAGCTTTTTTCCCCCTATATTTTCTTTTAACTTCCACAGGTAGTCGCCCAAACAAATCACCCATGAAAGGAAGATATCCCTACCCATGGCAGGGCAGTTGGAACTAGATGATCTTGAAGGTCCCTTCCAACCCAAACCATTCTATTATTCTACAAAAGGTGTACCAGTTCAGTCAACAAGCAAAAAGCTTGAGCTAGTAAATGCACAGCCTCAAGCGATGCTCCTGATGCCTTTTTCTTTAGTTGTCTTAGTGGCTTTATGTACCTATGATGGATGATGTGATACAGGATAGTGACAAAACTGCGGGTGTGAGATGGTCAGGCATCGCCAAGACTGCAACAGAAGCTGTATGTGCTTGTGAGTACACTTGCGCTAAAATTCATATGGCCTGGGGGGCATTTTAATGCTTTCGTAAGGTGGAGCTGAAACAGTACGGGTCTAACTTTACTTACGATTAGTACTTACTTACGATTACTTACTTACCATTACACATAAAGAGATTATGTGTATACATGGGTAAGACATGGGTCTCAGGTTGTTGTAATGCCTACGATTCCTCTCTTGCATAGAGTTTTCTAAAAGTCCTGGGGAAATCCTGCACGTATAACAAAAAATATCCGTCAAGCTTACTGAGAAACCTAAACTAGGAGGTAAAAGAAGGAAAGATCGTAAGAATACAGATCTGTAGGTATCCGTGCCTGCTTATCCTAGAGCTGTTTCCATACTTTCTTTAAAAAACCCAAAACATAACAGAGTATCTCCTATTAAGAAATCAGGATGCTAAGTAAGCAATTACAATTAAAGAAGTAATTGAACTGTTCATGAAGGTTAATGGTTTGTCATCTCACCGTTTCAAATATTCCACAGATAACTAAGCTGAAGAACTCCCTTACAGACTAGGCATTCGTATTGCATGTTAGAGGGATAGAAACTAAAATAACTTTCTTGGCTGCACAAGAATTAGTTTTTTATGAACCAGTTAAGGCAGAACGATATGGATTTCTAGTGCAATGCCTTGTAAAAGAGGATGAGAAGCTGAGGAAGGATTTCAGAGGTATATATATGCTCAGCAGTTTATGGGCAATTGCAGAGATTTGCTGCGACTTTCCTGAAAAAAAGGTGTTGTGATTGTGTCCCCACCTTCCCCATGTCGTCTTAAGAGAAAAGGAGCTTTGGAACTTTTTTTTCCACAACCACATAATGAGTGACATTTTCTCTGAGGTACCCAACTAGGAACTGTGGAAACCTTTTTATATATATGTGTGTATATATATATATAGATAGACTGGACATCTCCAGAGTCCCTTCCACTCTCAAAAATTCTTTGACAGATACAATTTTAAGACGAGAGGACATTTACTGAAGGTAGGTTACACATGGGAGTGTAGTGCTTCAAAAGATGGTGTAATATTTAGATAATTCTAGAATTAATTTGTTTTTTGTAAGCTCAGTTCATTACTTCGAATCCAACAGTCTCTCCTTAGAAAAAAGGCTCCATCTCCATGCAAAGTATTACTGTACTTCTCCTTAAGCGTTGGGACCTCATTCTGCTCTCACATGAAAGAAGTCAGAGTAGCTCCATTAAAATGCTTTTGAGTTCCTCTATCGTACACTGACTATAGGACCTCACTGAGACGTGGTGTTTCTAGAAAACGGAGTTTTCTTTGAGGCACTGAGCACTCAGTTTGCAGTGGTTGAGCATCCCTGCAAGTGATGGCAGTACAGTTTTATCTGCGAATAAATTCCTAAAAGATCTGCATATATGTGTTCTTATACTACGCTCTGTTTAGTTTTCTTGTGTTCTCTCATTTTGTAGTAGCCAGTGGAAAATTTTATCATAAGGTTATCACAGGGAATCAGTGCCCAGTTAGTTTTATGGGGGTGTGTGGGTTTTTTTAAATGTCACCTTTCATTGATAAGAACAAATAACATATAGGAGGAAATATTTTAATTATTTTTTTAAGGGAGGGGAAAACAAGCAAACTAAAACTTTGTCGTGTCATATTAATTCAGTCTTAGAAGACAGGCCTGTGCACTGCAGAATCAGGTAAAAAGAAAGTGCCACATGGATATAAATAATATCCACAAATATAAAATAATAATAAACTAACTTGGAAGAATATTCAAAAGTGTGATGGACTCCATAAAAATTATCAACAGATTCATTTGAAAGATTGGCTACCCTGGAAGACTTACGTGCATGCAGTGGTCAGTGTTTTTCTTTTAGTTTCAATATTATTTGTTTACAAGAAGAAAACCAGGTTTTGCAGGATATCATTACTATCCTAGCAAGAAATGTATTTTGTATCTGTTAATTTTTTTCTCATCCAAAGGAAACCTAATATTTATATTTCTTGTTCATTGTTTTTTCTGAAGCACTTTTCTTATGTTTTCCTCTTCCTCATCTTTCTGACTTAGCTGAAATTAATATAGCTAGTTCTGTGTGACCCTACCTTTCAATACAAGGTTCATGCACCCAGAATCTTCACTGATATCAAAACGATTTAGCTTGTGCACCTGTTATTGATTTCATCAGTACTGAGGAAAAATACTGTGGTCTGATGCACTTGGAGTTTTTCAGAATTGCCATCAGAAAGGTCTTTATTGACCAGCCTCGTTCCCCAAATGTACACTTAAGTCTAACACAAAGATCAGTGCGGCACTCAGATTACAGTAGTTTGCAAAGACAGTATGTATCACCTAAAGAAAGCATAAAACACCTGTCATCATGCACTTCTGATGTATCATTGAACTTATCTAAACAACACTTTTATGGTTCATGCTGTCGGGAGAGCTTTGTGCAAGTTGGCTCGGTTCAGCAGTGGCTTGTCTGTGTGTTTCTGATCTATAGGAATAGTAGTGTAAGTAGAAACTTCTTGCCATGGTTTTGGAATTAAAATATTCTTCTATATTCAGGTTGTATATGTTACACTTGAAGGCATACTTGCCAAAATGGATAAATGATTTCTGAACAAGTTTACAAGGAAATTATGACTAAATCAATGATAAGGCTGATTGCAAAGACACGTGGGGATGGCAAACCTGCTGGTTTTCCCCGCATCTGTCTTGTGCCTCTGGCACAGAGAAAATGAAATGTAAACAGCAAACACTCTCCAAATGGACCCAGAAGATCTCTGGTATTTTTGTAATCGAGTCTCTGGATTTGGAAAGTTACTGCTCCCAACATAAACCATAATTTCAAACAGTTTACTGAGTTTATGTAAGGACAGTTATTTGTACGTGCCTGTCTTTCTCACTAATGAAATCTGAGTCCTCTACTGAGACAATGGCCTTTTGTATCTGATCCTTCCCCAAATAAAGCAGGGTAAACTGTCAGACACCATTTCTCATTTCTGTGCAGGATTAGTGTTGCTTTATAAATATACTGGGTTGAGGGGAAAAAACCCAACAGAAATTTAACTGCTTCAGTCTAGTTCAGGCAAACATAGATACATTTGGTTCCTTCTTTAATTGTCTTAAATGAGCTATCCTAATGGCTGCTTAAAGCCAACAGGATAAGCTAAAACCAAAACAATAGGACAGTTGAGGTGACAGAGAAAACTGAGAAAAGTGTATAAAGGGGTGATTTATAGTTCTGAGGCCTTTGGGGTTTTTTGCCCTTCACTTCATTCATGGGTTCAGCAGCCACGTAGTGAATTCATTCATCGTGCAGAATTATTTTACTTAGTTGTTCTTGGGGTTGCTAAGTTCATAAACTGCATGCTGCCTTGGAATAGATATTGTCATTACATTAGGTACTGGTAGGTTAAATAGTTTAGAGGTTAAATGGCTTAAAATTAATTTCTATAGATAATCTGTTTCGATTCTTAATTCCCTGACTTTGAAAATAAGATACATCTGCCATATAAGACTCATACTTCTTTATTAAGTACACATTCTCTTGTCACTGTTCTTCACTGTCATGTTTATGTCATTCAGTCTAGCCATATCTATTTCAGTGACATTTCCATGTTAAGCTAATAAAATTGCTCCTAAATACATGCGCGTAGTCTTTGAATTGAAGAGGTGAAGAACACGATGAAGAGCCCACAGCCACAGGTCTCAAGTCTGTTGAGCTGAAGTCAGGAACCGGTGTACCTCGGAGCTATGTGCCGAAATCCTGTTGGGATTACATGTCATAACACCTTTTTTCCCCCTCAGCTTTACTTGGTTGGTGAGATATTTATCAACTTTCTATTGTATGACATTGTTACATAGTCATTATCTTTTCATCCAGTGCTCACATTTGTTAACTAGCTTGTAGAGCTATGAAAGGTGATTTTAGACATTACTTGTAGTGGTTATGGTTTTTTCCTGCCTTCCTAGAGAATAAAAATACTTTTAAACTCTGATATTTTATCATGCTGACAAGGCAGGGGGAAGGTAAGCATTGTTTATTTTCTAAAGGCATGGAGACACTCAACTAGGTGTCCAACCTGCATGTAAGTGTCGTCATTACTGGCTTAATTACAGCTGCGTGTCCTCAAGTTCACTTAGTCTCAAGTTTAGCCACCTTATGATGTCCACTGTGTGTGGTGGCAAAGGTTCACAGAATGCAGTTGTGTTCTTCAGCTTAGATCATTCAGCAGGTCTGATTTGGGTCCAGGCTCTACAATTACCTTCCCCCTTGAATTAAGACCATGGTAGTCTGTAATCAGATAATTTCATCAAGACAAAGCTATATTTGTTTAATGCTACAGTATTTTGAAAAAGGCATATCTTAAAAAAATATCTCTTTTCCAAGTCCTTATCTGCCTAGACACTTCCAGGCTTCCCTCTCTCTCTGCTTGTCTCCCTGTCAGAGCTCACTGATATCATACCTCACAGACCCTGGCAAATCTTACTTACTGGGAATGAAGTAACTTTTAAAGTGTTTTCATGCTTTGCTCTGCTCTGGTAGAAGACAGCTGTTCCATTCTGTGGATTAACGATTTTAAAACTTCGTATCTTTCTCATTTTTTAAACAACTTCCAAGGTTGGGTGTTCTTGTGTAGGAAGTCATTCTGTGCCTCTTTTTTCCTCCAAACCCTATTAAAACTACGGTCCAGAGACATAAAAGAAACAAATGTATGCCATTTTACAATATCTTACTCCCCCTGGTATGGGGTGTTTATAAATTTATTGTATCACCGTATTTAGTATTACATCTAGACTATCCACTTAAGAAATAGATTCCACACTGCTAACACAGAGCATCTCTACTCTCTATTGATAGAACAACCTATCATGGTTTGCATGCAGTAGGAAGTCGTCATTGTAGGCAAGGACATGGCATTTTTGAAAGACCTCTCCTCTTAGGAGGAAGGAGTAAAACAGTAGTTAATGTTCCCATTGGCCATGTTGCCACTGACTGCTGAAGCAGACAGTCTAGACTCGAGCAACTTGTTGCTCTAATGACTTCTAGTCGTATTCATTTGCAAGCTTTTCAGCAATCGCTGGGAATTTACATGGAGTTAAACAGGCTAATTCAGTTACATAAACCTTAAAGAAAATTCTTTAGCTTACCTCCTCCCCTCTTACGTTTGAAGGCAAAACTCGGGTGAAAGGCAGACTGATAGACAAAAGCTTCATGCTGCCAGCAGTTTGATACTTCATGAAAAGACGACTCTAGTAAGGGATCCTACTCTATTTAGGTAGAATCCTACTGTGAGATAACATTCAGAATAGCATAATAATAGGGATTGGTTTCTCAGGGAATTGCAAAAGGAATATGGAAACGCTGATTTTTTTTTTTTAATTTTTTTTTTTTTTTTTTTAGCCACTAGCACAAATCCTTTCTAGTTAAGTAACTTAACAGAATATATCCTAGCAGGTTGTCTCAGTCCGTTTACTCCGTAGACATGGACGTCATGGATGCAGTCAGTCATCATTTGCACTAGGTGGCCACGTCATCTGGAAGTCACAAAAGGGTAAAAGAAACAATTTAGTGTTTCATGAAGACTAAGCTATGCTTTAATTTCTAAAACCAGGTTCTGTACTCTCAAAATGTATGTGGTGGCGTGGAGCGATTTTGCAGATGCAGCACTACTTCTATGGCTAAGCGTGGTGTCCGTACTCTCAAATGCTAAAAAAACTCCTTCAAAGTCTTGTGTCTATGCATTCTAAGTTTCAAATTCACTTAAAACTTTCCAACAGTTCTTGGTTGTGACTCTCTGCAATATGGGCGAATGCGAGAGGTTTGTCTTGCTACTTCATACAGTGCATGGACACTTCTAAAGCAGTATTTAAGTCCTAAGAAACAGCCCCTGATCTTGCTGTTTTCACATGGACAAGTAGGATTTACAATTTCATTTCTCAGAGGTGAAAAGTTTATTCTTAAAAACAGAAAATGACTCTCATTTTGCCAAAGCTGTTTATTTGCTGAAAGTAAATTGCTCACACCAGAAATAGTTTTGATGAATCAATCAACTTGAAATAATAGATATAATGGAAAGTAAAGGATTTCTAAAAGTGTTGAAATATCCTTTTTAAATTTTATTTTTTTTTTAAATAGCAGTTTTTAGTTGGAAATACTGGCAAATTTAGCTTAAGATAAACAAAAAATAAGATCAAGATTGCAAAACGAAATATTTTAGCAGTCCCCAGCTGACCCTGTTGAGAAGTTCTTGATTGTGTGGTTAAAATATTTTTGAAGCAAGGAAAGTAATATATTTAGTAGGACAAGAAAAAAATTCTCATCCAGTTCTTGCAGTTCCTCTGTAACGAGATGTTTCAGTACTGTTGAAGATGGACTGAAATCCAGGGGCCCTTGGATCTGATAAGTGAAGCAGTTACCCGTTACAGGGTTGGCAAACATTAATGCATTCATTTAGCTATTGATTATATTAAAATTGCATGAAATAATTTAGGCTTAGTGATATCCTGAAGTACACATTTGAGACAACTTTCGAGTGTTAAGTGTAAAATGCTCTGATTTGGTATTCCAAGTGCACCACGCAATGTTCTTGTGGGAGATTCTGACACTAAAAGGGTCTGCACTTTTTAGCCATATGGCACCTTAGGAAACATTCAAGCATACGATATTATCAGGATTATTTTTCTAGTATATTTTCAAAAGACAAAAGGCAAGCAAATATTCCCAATATTCGCAATGTCAAAAAAGGCTAACATGAGAACATGTTACCATGTTCTAACATTCCTCTCCCCAATATATTCTACTTCTGCCCAGTGCAGAAAGAAAAAGCAAGATTCCTCATTATGGTGGTAAGAAGAATTAGTTTGTACAGTTGTTGAGTTTTTTTTAATTAAAAATTAGTAAAATTGCAGACCAGAGCTACACACTACTCCTGCTTTTGGTCCTCTTGACAAAATGAAAATCAAAATAAGAAGAGTCTTGACTGACCTTTTTCACTTTGCTTTCCAAAAGTTTCTTATCGTTTCAGAACTTAGATGAATTTCTATAGAAAATTATTTCAAAATAAAAACCATTTATAATCTGAATGTGAAAAACACCTGCAGTTTTCAAATGTATTTATTTTTTTAAATAAAAATTAACAGCTGACTTCCATATGAATTCACCTCTTCTTGCCTCCCAAATTAGTATAGTGTCCAACTAAAAAAAAAAAAATTACCCAGATCTCACGTGCATCCTCTTTCCTTCTCTTAACATGAATGTACTGCAGTGTTTTAAGTCACCTATCAGAGAGAAATTACTTAACATAACTCACGATGAAAAAAAAAAAAAAAAAAGAACAGTTTATTCATTAAGCTGGTAACACACTTATTAAGCTTCTTGCTGTCTAATAGGAGAATATTAATTTTCAGAGAAAAAGTCAGTGTTCACTTCTTATATTCAATATAATGGAGATATTTGTGTGTTGATTGACCCCATAGCAATATATTTCTGCTTCCTGGCTAAAAACATTGGCATGGGTGTTTGAGGTAAGCAGAAATAATTCTCCAATAAGTTGGACATCTAATTATGGCATTTAAGTGAAAGGCTTTGAAGTAAGTAGAAATATTTTCCTTGTCTGTTCTTCTTTTGATGTTGGCTTAAATATATCTTTCATGAAATACAAACTTATCTGTGTAGAACTTTTTTTAGGAGGCTAGAAATATAATGTTTAATGCTCAGTGAAACAGAATGGGATCAAACCTCCTTAAACGCCTTATGATCAGCTGTTCTGAAATTTTAATAGAACATCATATGTCCAATTGGCTCAAAGAAGTTGCAGCAAACTAATCTTTGCTCTCATTTAACTTTGGATCATAGATTCCTCAAGAATTGAATTAACTGGTACACACGAAATCTTAACTCTACGTTTTCTGTAGTACACCTTTTTGTCAGGACATTTTTATCTGACGATGAGACAACCATAGTGAGATGTCCCAGTTCACGAGGAGCCTTGACAGCATATTTCTTTGGACAGTAGGACAAGAAAGTGCTATTAACATAAATGCTGTCAGATGCTGCATCAGATCTGTATTGGCTCTGTTGATTGCTGACATCTTTTTTCCTCCATCTCTCAGGGGGTGGAGGGGAAGTGGTGTTGTCTTGAGTGTTGAGCCTGCTTAAAAACAGCTTCTGAAATGATCATTTTGCAGCCTAACTTTTCTGGCAGGTGTCATGGTTTCCTGTTGCTAAGTTCCAGTGCCACAATTTATTCTAATACTGGATGCTTCATATGCTAACACAGAGAAATCACATATACCACAGGTATGCACTGCTGCTTTACTTATTACTGCCTAAACCAACCTAGTAATATTTCTCTTTCGCTGTTTAATGCAAATGCTCCTCACTTCTCAAATACCTGAAAATATTCGTTTGAAGGAACCATAACTAATCTCATAATTCTAAAAAGTAGGCAATCCATTACTTCCTACACTAGAAAGGTTTTTTTTCACACCAGCAACATAGGTCTTAAATATGCTTCTAGTGTGGTTTTGGTTTTCCCGGGGTGGTGGTGGTGGGTATTTGGGTTTTGGTTTTTGGTTGTTGTTGTTGTGGTTTTTTTTTTTTTGGTTTTTTTTTTTTTTTTTTTTTTGTGAAAAGCTAAGAACAGAAGAACAGACATTTTCTTTTTTTCTATATGTACCTTTGTAATGTCATAGCACTTAACGTTCTCAAGATTTATCGGGGGGGGGGAATCATATTTGTTTGGAAAGCATTTAATGAAATAAAGTTTGGAGAAACATAAATTCATTACCCTTAGTGGAACCATGTCAATGCTATTGACTTATATGAAACTATAATAGTTTAGGCTACATGAGAATCTGACTGTATTTTTGTATATACATAGGAAATATACACTTTTGAAGCTAGATGCCCCCGTCACCTGCAGAGTGTGGGGTCCAGGGGGGGTGGCTAAAGGCTGCTGTCTAGTGAAGACAATGCTAGGTGGCGCCTTGTTGAAGGATTAAATATTTACTTACTCTTTTCCTTTCCTCCACTTGCCCTGGTATAAAAAAGAATGTGATGACTCCTGGCCTTCACCAGGAAAGATGCAGAAATCAGAGGTGTGGTGACGTTGCTTGTACGTTTTCTTTGGCGTTTTGACTGAATGCAGTGCTGACTATAATTGATTGAGGGGAGAAAGATCTAGTCTAACTGTAGCGTCTCCTGCTAGAATTACCATTGTTGATAGTGTTTCCCTGTTTCCATTATAAACATCTCCACCCTGCCGTTTTCAAGGTTTATATTTTCAAGAATCTGAAGTACAATATCTTAACTCAGGGACAATTTTTTAATAGTTTGTTTCACTATTTTAGCTTTATTTTTAAAAAAAGTGTATTGTATTGTATTATAAAACAGCTCTGCTTGTTCAAAATAATGTTCCCTTGCTACAATTAAATGGATACCTGGATTTTAACATCCTTTTGTTCATCAGATCATTTGTTTTGGTTGCTCAGCATAGTTTCTAATTAGCTTACAAAAAACACTCTGTGACTTTTGAGTTGTAGGTAACATTTTATTCAATGATTACTACATACATTACTGTAATTACATAGTAATTGTCTGCTTAAACAGATCTATCACATTTTAATACAGAAAGCTTTCATTGTTTTGTGTGTATATGTACATGTGTGTATATACACACACAAATGCACACAAATTATTGTTGAACTTGTAAAGAAAATAATATTATAAAGTACTTTGAGGCTATTGTAAAAAAAAACAACTTCAGAATTCATGCAATTACTGGTAGTATGTTTAGCAATGATGTTAGAAGGATTGTAGGTAAGGGGAAGTTCTTCTAAAAACAGTCTGACTTGCTAAAAAGTTTATGAGACACAAAATAAACAGAGACCTGGGAAAAGTGGGAGAAGAATTACTTCAAAGCAGTGGCCTTCAGGAATATGCTCTGGTTCACTGAACTGGACCAAATTATCCAATGAATATATTCAATAACTTGTCGTGACTAAGGGCAAAACCGAATGTTTACCAGAAGTGAGCTTCTTGAAGAATAACGGTTGATTAAATTGAAAAAAAACAGGGAAGATGCTGGTAAAAATAGAAAACACAAATAAGAGGGCAAGTTGTCCCTAGCTTTAACAAAAGTCAGAGTCTCCATTAATCAAAAATATTGAAGTTCAAGCTTCCCAGTTGATTCCTTGGTAAGCTTTGATGTAAGCTTTGGTGCACCATCAATTATAACTTTTATGCTTCATTTCAGACTTTTGAGAAGTTTTGACCTTTCCTCCAGGGTAAGATCCAGCCAATAAGCCAAACATATTCTATCTGTTATTTCTAAAAGTAATTAATCTTCATCGCATCAAAGACCAAATTTGGCCCTTTAGGTTTCTGTGTGGTGTCCCTGTGAACCGCTACGCAAGACGCATTCTCAGTCAGAGATTTGGCTTCCTGCGGAGTCCAGGCAAATTCAGTATGCCATTATAATTAGGAAAAGCTGTTTCTTTTCCTTTCTATTCAAAGTTATCCATCCAGCATTGCTGACAAAGACTAGGGGAAAAAAAAAAACCAACACCCACACCATTTTTGTCTCAACCTTGTTGTGTTATCCCTTCAAGCTGAGTTTTAACCTACAACAGGATAAACAACACCATAGCCGTGCTGGGATTTTGCTGTAGCTATTGATTTTTCTGTTTACATCCCTTGATGGTGAGTGGTGACAATATCAAACACCAAAACAGTTGCAGAAAAGTAAGGTTTTGTCCTTGGAATTAATGTATTATACCGATTGACCAAATTTTTTTATGTTGTTTCATGGGGCATCAGAAACTGAGAGAATAGGGTGAAATTGGTTTAATTCCAAAGGCAAACACAGTGCTAAATCAGAGAATAGTCTCTAAATGGTTTTTAAATAGGGTTAAAATCATCCCCCTGTAAAGGTCTAAGTTATTACAGAAAGTGCTGGCTACTTGTTTCCTGCTATCTGTGAGAATTGTTTCATTAGGTTTCTGAGCGTATGTTGCTACTGGCCAAAACACATGGATATTTTTAGCAATTCAGTTTCTGTATCTCATGTCTGTGGACTATGTTTACCAAGATACCCATCTGCAGAATAACAGAAAATTATACAAAGGACTATTTACAATGACTACCCAAATTTCTTGAGGTTTTTTCTACTCGTTTCAACAGAACCATCTGAAGTGTTCCTTACATGAAGAAATAGCAACCAGACACCCCAACTATTATCACGTACCCATTACAGGTACAATAAGATGAACACTGTCTTTGTCACAACAAGCCAGCCTGGTATACCTAGAGAGATTTTCAGCTACTATCGAACTGTGAAACACAGCATTACTGACAGGTATCTCACCTGTCTGGACTCTACCTCATCCTTCTGTGGACAGTTTGTAAAAAATTACAAGCTGTCTTTCCTGTTTTCTGCTTTGCAATTCTTTCTTGGAAATGGGAATAATAGGATCCTGCTCTTTCTGCTCAGTCAGTCTCATTTTTAATGAACTCTAATGGGTTTCTTTGAACTCCATCATTACTACAGATCTATAAATAGTAAAAAAATGTTGCAGGACGCTGATATTCAAGGGTGGTGAACTATGAGTAAACCAGGTAACCCAAAAGCACCTTTTCCATGACAGGCTTTCAACAGGGTGCTTTCCCCTTGTTACCATCTGCAGTGCAGTAGATTCTAAGACCGTAATGTGATACAAATATATCTTACTCGGTCACAAAATATATTTTCAGAAAGGTTCATTTGTGTGTCTTTGAGAAACAGAAATCGTAGAGCTGTTGCAATTCAGTGAAGTCTTCTACTTGCTTTTCCCTGCGTTGACGTAACTCATCTGCTGTCTGGACGCTCTCTGCTATGGCCAGACAAAAGTGTGCTCGTAATTTTTAAGCATTCACGGGGAAGGGCATAAATTTTCTTTATTTCTCCTCATAAATTAAAAAAAAAAACCCAACAAACCCACTCATTGACCACAGGAAAAATTGACTGACCGTTGCATTCTCGTGTGAGACTGCAGATGTGGATCTATTTCTGTCAAGCACTAGAGGAAGAGAACGTAGTGTTGAGGAAATGGCACTATCAACTTGCTTTGGAGTTGAGGTGGAGGAAACAAAGATACTCGGTATTGGCCGTGTAGAATGTCTGGGCCAGGAATACTGAACAGGATGAAAAGAGGGATACACAGCTCACATACATCAGAAAGGGGGTCATGCTGCAGGTTGTTCTAGAGACAACCACAATTGTATTAGCAGTGCAGAGCTTGACGTTAAATGTCATGTTCAATTGCAGCTTATTTAAGGTGATGTCTGTGGCTGTAAGAGTGGTGAAAAGGCAGATGAATGTTTTATCTAATAATAACTGGGAGATCAATGGGAGTTTGGCCAAACACTGCTGAAAGGAATAGAGAAAGATATATCTACAACTTTGTGTTATTGAGCTGTGCTTTTCTATGTGAATTTCTAACTTAGTTTCCCTCTCTTTGCTTATATCTTATTATAACAGAAATATGTAAGTTTACAACTGAACAATACACTGTTGAAAATAGTCTGTAAGGAACTGTATTTGATGGGGGGTGGCGGAATGGATTGAATGGCATGATCATTCATTTCTGTCTCTGATGTTTGTATGGAAGGAACTCGTGATTTGTTGTTTCCAGCCAAAAGATTCTTTCTGTATCTATTTCAGCAGAATTTGTGAGATCTGCATCACTGGACACCGCAAAAATCACTGCACTAATGTGTAATTTGACACCTCATATCTTTGTTCATTGGCTTATGGCTTGTAGCCACTCCAGATTTTTTTTTAAAAATATTCTTTTCTTGAATAGTTCTGAGACAGAAATAAGTATAATACTCTATATTTCCAATTAAAATTGGATTCCTTATGAATGAATTGTGGACTAGATAGCTACATGTACAGCAGATGTCTCCAGGATGTCCAGAAGTCTCTTGGGAGTTTCTGCTACAAAATTGGGCATGTAGAAATCCCGGACACATACACAAAAAAATCCTGGAATTATACTTGGAGAAATTTTGCAATGGAAATAGAAGAATATTTCTGTAAACAAGGGATGTAGACTAGCCCTAAAGGGAGGTCTGCTGTATGGTCCCAGGCTTGATATTACCGATCACTCTGCCAGGGCTCAGCTACTTGCGTGACAAGCTAAGGCAAGATAACTCACCGTTTCTCGCCATTCCCACTGAAATAGTGATAGATATGAGATACTGTCCTGCCTGATTTGAAGTGACCTAGAGTGCAAATTTATGGCCCAGTTCAGGTGGAACAGGACTTGACCGTAGTGTTCTGACATGTCATGCCTGTGTTCTCATCAGGGGGCCACAGAATCTTGATAACCTACCCTCTTCGTTTCTATGGGGATGTTTTAAAAGCTCTTGCATTCCTCAGAAATGCATTAGAGCATTCTGCAGTTTGCTGCTATGAAGGCTGAGTTAGAGAGAACATCCAGATTGTGAGTCTAGATGGTGGATAAATTCCTATATCCTATATTCACATCTGACTGCTCCCGAAGTTCTCCATGTGAGCTTCATGATCTAAATTAGAGGTAGGCAATGAAATAACTAATTTTTAGAGAATCAAACCAAGCAAAATCTTCAGTTCCAGTTCAAGTTCAGCTGTGGCTGAAGCCGTTGTGATTCAGTCTTAGTCCTGGCTAATAACAGTTCATTAACGTATATTTGATTAAACTAGATTTGAACCGGATCACTGTAGAAAATGCATCATTAACATTAACATTAATACAGAGTTGCATAATGAGAATGGAATTAAAAATGTGACATCATCGAGGGGAAAGATTATAGCTCCCTACTTAACCTGCTGGAGCCTGGTTACCATTTGCCTTTCCAGTGCTGCACCATCACTTCTCTCCAAGTTTCTCAGACTTTCTGAGGGCCGGACAGAAGACATTGTGCCATGTTGCACCAGAAATAAGAGTGATTCCTCTGCGGTAACTGGAAACTGAGGGAGAGGGGATGGAAAAACTAACACCCACCAAGACCCTGACTTCTGTTTCTTCTAATAAGTCCTGTGCAGACATGCATACGACAGAAGTATGGAGATGCCTACATGCATACGTGTGGTCATGCCACGTCTGCAAGGGACCTCCATCAGTGGGATTTCTGGAAGGTATCTCAGAGATGAGCCCTTGCAGGCACTTACGGGACGTTGTTAGTTACACAGCTCTTCACCCTGTGATACAGGAATGAAGAGTATGGTTGTCACAACTACAAAAGAGTTTAGTAGAGTTCACTTTAACAATGAAGAGTCTTCAGAGTGCAAATGACCTTGAAAGAATTTGCAGAATAGCATGCTGTGGTATAGAATGGCGGGCTTGTGCTGCACGTGATGGCATCTACTGGGGAACAAAACTTACTTTGTGATGTTCTGGTTTCGTGCAGGTTGTCCCAGGGAACAGAGCTTTTTGTTCAAACCATTATTCTCATCCAGAACTGAAAACATTATTTTTTTTTTTTACAAAGGCTGAAAAAGAATAGCTCAGATTCAGTAGTGATTTAAGACAGGTGGGGGAGGCTTGAAACAGGTGCTATGGTTCTTCAGTTTATCAAGCTCAATCAGTTAAAAATCTTTGTTCCCTTGCCAAACTGTAGCTCTGGGATTTATTGCTTACCTTGTTGTCCCAAGAAGAACACCAGTCTCCTGTAAACGATATGGTGCCTGGCCCTGTTGTAGAGGTTGGGTACAACTGTTAGAAGGGAAATAAATAACAGTAAACTCAAATACAGTAAATAGAATATCTGTAATTTCACTTCTAAGGCCTGGTTAAAGAAGATCCAATTTTGTGACATAGCTTTGAGCAAAGAATGAATCTGTTTAAATCAAAGAGGCTGATCACCACACTTGTAATACAAAGTCGTGTATTTGATGTTATTAAACAAATAGAATCCTGAGTCGTATTCGGACCATAAGTTGTGAGGTCCAGGCTATAGTCCTACATCATCAACTTCTTTGATTCTTATTTGTAAATACTAAACAATTCTGTCTCTGTTCTGAACCTTCCCTGCCTGGTACCCATTCTTAAATAATGAGGTTTTCAGTTTTAAATTATTAACTTGTAAATGTAAACAACAGATTTAAGGACAAATCAGATTTAAGGACCAGAATAAATGCACCTGGTTGAGATGGAAAATGGCAGAAAGAACAACCACAAAAAGTAATGAATTTCTGAAATTATTTAAATGGTTAAAAATTGTGTTTTCTCTTCTCATCCTCAGCTGTCAAATTCTGTCTCTCCTTGCTGGGACTTGCATGCAGAACGTGTCTTTAGCTCAGCAAAAATTGAGTTTAATGTTTAATAATTTTAACCTTCTGAGTCCCAATATTATTATATGCTTTTGTAAATTCCTTGTGAATAAGTTATTAACAACAGCTGACTTCTTTTTATGAAATTCTTAGCACAGAAGGAAGATCTGGAATAAGAAACTTGTATACAAACCAAAAATCTATTCCCAGATATGACTTGTCCCTTATTTCAAAGTCATGTAATCAAGAAAGGAAGAAACCACAACATGCAAAAATTTCTATGGGATTTCCAGATAAATTATATTCTGTATTACTTTGTGCTTGTGGCCTCTTGTTCGGAAGCTTTGTCACTTTTACTCTGAATGAGACTGCATCAGTGCTCCTTAGGGACCTGACAGCCTGGGCCACATTTTCAGTATTCGTGCTCACCTCCACTCTTGGAGTAGCTGAAGAATCAGAATCTTTGGTTTCCTTCTCCTCAATCCATTTATGACTCCTTTCTGTCTGAGAAAATCTCTCGGCACTTTCCTTCTTTCTGATGAAGAACGGAAAAATTCACAGAAGTAGCTGGCCTAGATGAAAATGATAGTATTCAAAATGTCGCTTCCCTCTCCTCCCACCTCCCCCAAGTAATTTAGCTGGGGAGAAGCACGCATGCAGCCAGAGAGAAACTACACGTGTAGTTTTCCCTCATGTCTAAAGAACACTGTCTATAAAAAAAGTAATCCCAGGGAAAAAATGACAAAACTTCTTGCTTGAGGACTAAATCCATCTCGCTTAGGGCAGACTTTCTCCGTATTATCCTACCGTGCTTTTCCTTGTATAATTCCAATGGATCCGTATAATAAACTTGACAGACTAGTCAGCATTCTAATTCAATCTGCCCAACACCTATTCTCATCTTATTTACACTCATCTCATCCTAGTGTTATTCCACCAATAGCAGATGAATTAGCTGTGAATTTCATTAAGATTTATATTTCCTCATAGGAGGTTTTGCCTGATATTGAATTTTTATTGAATATCAGAATGGTTTGCTGAAACAGAGTTTGAGCGAGTCTTTTTGGCCTTGCTGAAGTAGAGAAGTACTATTGACTTCAGTGGGGAAAAATGTGAGCTAGGTAAGCATGTTTTGTGTCACTAAATGCTGAATGCCTTTACGTACAGAATTACCAAAATTTTTAGTCTAGAGAGTTAGTTTTAAGCTTGGCTAAATATGTTATTTCTTCCTTTTGTTAGTGTAATGTCTAAATTTCATGAATATGCAGTGTTGCTTAATGCCTATGTAATACACTGCTAATTGCCTTTATGTGTGGGATACTAATTTTTCAGACGCAAGTTTTAACTTTGTTTTCCTTTTATTCAGTAAAGTAAAAAAAAAAAAAAGTAAAAAAAAAAAAAAAATTCCCTTTCTTCAGTATTGAGTGAAATTGAAATTCAGGGGGATATCCTTGCCATCAATTTTAGGTTACTCAGGCATCTAATTAACACTCTAATGTGACTCAAAGCATCAAAATTTAAGTCCTAATGTAGTTTGTGGAATCAGTTAAGTGCATCCAGAATTTGATTTAGAGCATTTAAGTTATATCAGAAGGCAAAACACCTTATATGACTTGCATAAGTCCAAGTAATTTTATGTAAAGATACTCACAGTTTAAAAGTAGATAGGTTTTTTTTACTTAATTTCTTAAGCCAATCTTTAAATTAAAAGTAACCGAACATATTGTATTATGAGGAAGTGATTCTGTTCTTTGAGTTTGAGGAAGCAATAAACTAGCACTTTCTACAGCAATGTAAATTATTTACATTTAATTGGCTTTTTGTATTTTGAAAGCCGTACATTATCTTAATTTTACTTTCCTATTTTCCATCTACCATAAGAGTTTCATAATACATGATGCTTTAGCAACTTTTTTTAAAAGCAAGAACACTGCACTAATCAAAGTAAGTTATTAAGAATTCAGCAGGAAAACATCTAGGAAATACAACTATGTTTTTAAAAAAATACAACATTTTAATCTTGATTTGAGAATTCTGGTATTGAGAGGAAAAAGAATTTAGGTAGTCTCCGATACCTTTTGCGGAACATTTAATAACCGTCAATGTTTTATTGAAATGTAAAGGCCTGAAGGAGCTTAAACAAAAATATTTTCCATGTGAAAATCTTTTGTACTTCTGACTGTGTTTAAACTGGAGGCAGATAAAAAATAAAAGGTTTTTTTATAATATTCTTTGATTTATAACAGTATTTTTGTAGTCTGTATTAATGGTTTCAAAATCTGTATTAGAAAAGAGAATAAGTGGACAAGTGAAAACTTGATAAAAAATAGAAAAAACCTGCTTTTTTAAAGATTCTGCATTAAAAAAAAGAAACTTCTTGCCAACGGTTGGGTTTTGACACTTCATATTTCCCAGTAGGTGACAGAAAACAAAACCCTCTTGTGATCTCTTAAATGACACTGAATATCTCAAGCAAAGAAGGAAACAAAGGAAACCACTTCCCTCCAAGAAAACATTTCCAAATTGCATAATCAATGGTATGCTAATCAAGGATTGTGAAAATAGTTTGCAGTGAGCCAGTCTAACAGGAATAAAGCCGTAATTATTTGAATAATAAATACATTAATGAAATCTGGGGTTTCCCTCTAAGTAGTGTTGTATTTTGGTTGCATTTCTCCATTTCATCTCACCTCTATTTGGCACTTATAAGTGACGGATCTAGACCAGGGGACTGGCAGTGTTAATGTCATCCGACATGAAGTATTCAGTTAGCACTGAGAATGAAATTATTACTATTATTGCAGCTTTGAACCTAAGCTGAAATAATCAGAAATACTTTGGAAATGTTGACAGAAAGTAGTGGCAACAAACTTCCAATTTCTGAATCCATCGCGACACTTAAATCCATATATGGGGCTTATTGTGGGCAGACAAAAGTAAGCTTCTCGGGTTTTTGTATTAATTGGAAACCACATGAACTTAGTGTGCTGTTGAGCCCAAACTGACGCAATGTACCTTGACTCTGAGGAGGGCTTACTGTCTTAGAATCCATATCACATTAATTGCATTTTCATAGGTCCTGTGTGGGAAGAATGAGGCACTTTTTTATAATCCCTGGTGTTTCTAGAAAGAGTTTTATAATGCTGCTGACATTCATGTGTGAAAAACAATGGCTAGAACAGGGCTGTAAGTGGGCGGAAGGGGGATGAAGTGAAAGACAGAAGTGTGAACACAGTGTTATGCTCTTGGGTCTGATGTCTCATAGATGCTGCTGCCTCTGTATGAAGGCAAGATACTCCAGGTCAGACAGCAGCACCTGATCGAAACTACTCCAGAGTTCCCTCAGGAACAAAGAAGGAATGTCTTGCCTTTTATTTATTGAGTTCACATGATCATACTCAGAACAGCAAATTTGTTTGGTTTGGTTTGGTGTTTGTTTTGGGTTTTTTTTTCTCCTACTTTTTTTTCTTTTATTTTTCTTTTTTTTTCTCTCTTTTTTTTTTTTTTTTATTTATTTTTTTTTTTTTCTTTAAGATGGAGGAGTTATGACCAATTGCTGCCCACTGATCCAATTCATGTTCTGGATAGATAGGGAAAAAACCCTCTTTAGCCCACAGCTATGTCTGTGAATCATTCATATCTGATGGTTTAACCTTTGTCTTTAGTTGCAGTTCTTCCTAATATGGTGATTGTAAGACTTGGCAATGTTTTTTTGACTGTAACACCCTGGCAAATGAGAATCCTCCTGACTCTTCTCGCATGTTTTAGATAGTCTGAGATGCTTATCTACTACCATGTTGGCCTCCAGCTGAGTCACTAAACAGAATGATCTAAGATTCCATGACTTCTTTGCAAGCTTCCAGTCACTTACATTTACATCACGTTTATAGTGAGACCAAGAATCCCCAGATATCTTGATTTAGATTGTAAGTTCTCCATACTGAACTGTCATCGTTTCAATAAATAACAAGGTTTAACAGCTCTGGAAATCAGCCTACATACATGTAGGTACCAGAAAGTTTAGTTAAAGTCTGAATTCCAGCTAGAGGCGGGACGATCTTTTTATCTGCATCGGTAAACAGCACTGGGCGGTACCTACAGATGTGGTGATTCTCAATCACTTCTTCAAATGAAGATATTTTATTAAACTTCAAACTACAGCTGAAATAGAACCGTAGTGCAAAAACACTGGGTGAGATATGTCAAGAGATTTCAACTAAGATGCCGTGGCACGTAATGATAACAGTAACCCCTGCCCATAAAGTCCTTGCTCATGTGGCTGTTACTTTCACATCTGCATGTTTAATCTTTGTCAGTGAAGGGCTTACAAGATCTTAAGCAAGACTTTAATTTTTACCCCCCCCTCCCCCCCCGATGGCTAAATTGATGAATGCGCTAATTGTTTGGATTGAGGGGGATTCCTAATTCGTGTTCTAGAGGATTTTTTCTTTGTTTCTTTGCTCTGGTTTCAACAGTACCTTGTTCTGCAAAATGTCTGCGTTTGGGAGGAGGTCGTTTAGAACAAAACAAACTGGCTAAGAAACATGCAGGTGAAATAGTCTTGCTATTTTAAGCAAAGCTGTGCAAAAATGTTGAAGAGCAGATGAGGCTGGGACAGAAGTTGAAGGTTGTTTAATGGAAAGTTAGTACAAAGCTTACAGAAAAAAGGCAGAAGAATCCTATCTCCAGCTGAAATGGCAGGGATTATTTAGGGTAGGCTGCATGTTTTACCAATGTGCAAATTTGTCAAAGATATGAATAGTTAATTGGAAGTCTATCCGAATCTTTGAGAGGTTTGAAGAAATGTCTGTCCTTGGTAATATTTTGTCAACCTTTCTGCAGCACTGATGTCATTCACACAATATGTTTGCTCCCAGTGCACACAAGAAACAGTTACATGACTAAGAACCACTACACCAATTCTACTGGGTTCAGTGTGTTCTGGAGTGGGGGGGGGGGGGGGGGGGGGAAGCTTCTTTCCGACAGTACCTCAGCAGCATAACTGGAACATACATGTTATACAGTAAAATTTATGAACATAAATAATGTTACAGGAATAACACTACTAAAATCAACATGGCTGCATAATCTGAACTACAGACAGTTCCTGGCACCAAAATCTGTCCTTTCCGGCAGCCTGAAATTAGATTACTGCAAACCTGATCATTACTTGTATTTGGGGACATAAGTCTTCCTTCAGAAACCTGTATAAGGCAGGCCTTTGAGAAGACCCAGTCATTTTTTTCAGCCTGAATTTAGTGCTGTAGAAGTAGAGGGCTTTGCTAGAGAATGCACAGCATTGGGTTTGTGAACTGGGAGGTAAGCGTCAGGAATACCCATTGTTTTTTCTTTTAAATATGACCATGTCTATGCCAGCCCAGCCCTGTGGATTTTCCTTGAGTGAGCAAAGCTGGCAGGTGGCTGCTTTGCCCTTCAGGCTTCCCTACAAAATGCATTCACGCATTTTGTGACGCCTCCGATATTTAAAGCGAAGGTACACGTTTAAAGCGTGATGTTGGATCGGAGCTGCGGTGCAGAGCCAGCGCTCTGAAACGCTCTGCCGCAGAGCAAAACTGTTATCAATTGTCCAAATCGTTGCTAGACCGTATTCAGACATGCGTCGTGACGTTGCAAAAATGTTACGTTTGGAGTTCAGAATTTTAATTGCCTTTTTTTTTAACTGCATCTTGTATTTGGTTTGTGCCTTTTATGGTTGTCTTCTATTCCTTTCTCATTCATGTTCCTGATTCCATCTACAGCGTGCGTATGAGGGAGGGAGAGGAACAGACTTTTAAAAGTCCGTAAGGAATGAGTGGGGAGGAGTAAAATGTAAACAGGGTTTGTTGTCGTTGTTTTGTGTTTGTTTGTTTCTTTTTTTCTTCACAAGCAGAACAAAACTGTTAGGTAGTCTCTCTGTCTTTGGCACCCAGATTATTCAGCTAGCTGTAATTAACTCGCACCACTTGTTGCCTTCAGACACAAAGGCATCACGATTCTGATGAAGACTGCGTGCCTTTGGTTGTGGTATTTGTTTGGCACAAGCTAAGCTCCAGTAAGGGAGTTCTAAAGGTTGCTTTGTGCCTAGAACGAAATAAAAGTTTATGGCAGGTGATGCAAAAACTGAAAGGAACGTGATGGTGATTTAGAAGTAGCTGTCCAAGATATAAACACCTTCTGGGTAGCTTCCGTGCTCTAGGGAATGCAATGCGAAGTATGGCGTGGGGAGAGTGTCTGAGAAAGCAATGTTCCCCCAGATACTTTGAGAGTGCACATCTCTTCTGGGCTGGCTGCTTCTCCATATATTTGTTTCTTGCCTGTTAGAAGTCTTATGGCAATGTGATGTGGTTTCTTGCCTTTTAGAAGTCCTATCAGCAATGTGATGTTGGAGGCCAGCTGCATCATATCTCACTGTCTCAATCTTCTGAACTTCAATTTTGACAGCAATGAATTCAGGAAAAATATATTAAGTATTTTTGAATTAGTGGTTGTTTAATTTAATTTATTAACTTGTGGCACCTAGTATTCCACTTGTGTTGGGGTTTGGTTTTGTGGGTTTATTTTAAAAAGAAAAAGGAAAAGGCATAGCTGTGCAGGTACATAAAATCACAGGTGAAAGCCTGTGATGCTGCGGGAGTAGGACTTAAAGGATGTAGGGAATGGAGGTACTAAGGCAAGTTTCAGAAACCTCCTTCTCCAACTCTGGACTAGCTTTGTGGTCCCCAAAGCACCTGTATCTTCTGCAGTGCTGCATTTGTATTTTGCTTAAGCTCCATGTGTCAGAGATTATGGGGAATTTAAATTAAAAAAAAACAAAACAAAACAACCAGCAGTAATAGTTTCCTTTCATTCCTGTAGAGCTGGGAACTAATTTCCACTTAATGTGTGAATGTTAGAGGTCAGATGTGTGTAAAGAGGCATGAGTATCAATGAATACTCAATGCAAATATATCCCTAGCCTGAAATCCCAGCCAAGTCAGAGCCAGCTTTTAATCCTTCAGGTAGAACACGCGAGATTTCATGTTTTGTGTGTGAGCAATATGTCTGTGCTTCGTGTACAGTAAACATTCCAGGGTAGGGTCCTTTTTCAAAGTGAAAAGCCTCGCTTGAATATTTCTGAATGGTATTTTTTCCCATTTACCTTGTGCTGTGTATCTGTTGCAGGTTACTTTTAATGTTATACTTAGAAAAAGATATCAAGAAGTGAAAGGCTATTCAAAACCAAACTTGATAAATTCTGCAGCCACACGCTGTGGGAGGTAACTAGATTAATAAGAAATTAACTAACTCTTTTGCCTGAATGCACGGTGGTAGGGTTAGTTGATAGCCTGCGTTGTGTAGTGCGTACCATTTACTGTTTTCAGTTGCTTCAGTGTGTGACTTAAAAATGGAGGGTCTTCATAGCTAACAAATAATGTGCATTCTGTGTGCACTATTCTGTAGCAAAAAAGGTATTTTTTTCTCTCTTGGCTGTCCAAAAGGATATTCGGTAGTGTCAGCTTTAGCATATGTGGTTGATAGATAATGATGGCCCAAATGCTGCAGGGTTAAAGTACTACTTGTTTTTCACAGAATATAATAAGCTATTAGCACAAAAGTGTTTAGCTTGGAAAGGCAAGTTATTGACAGGAAAATGCACGTATGAAACAAGCAGTAATGTTTATCTGGCAAATTTTGTTTTTATAATTAAACCATCTGGTGTATCTAGTAAGATTATATAAATATCAGTGTATAGCTGTCCTAGAAATACATGTTTACAAAATACCTGTGGTACTTATCAGTAGAAAGTTCTCAAGCAATGAAGATGTAGCAGGAAGAGTCTTGCAGAAATTATTTCCAGAGTAGATATAGCACTTTGAAATTGATAGGTAACGAAAAGTATCGATGCAGTGGGGTATCTACAGGTAGTCTGACTATTGGTCACCTCATCAAAAACCAGTCGCAGGAGTAAATGAAGGTCGGCAATGAATGACAACACCTCCTCTGTGAATGACCTATCTGTTACCTCTACCAGTTACCCATATGCGGGTAAAACACCAAACTTCTCCCCTTTAGGTATTGGAGTCTGTGCCAATTTTTGGGAATTTAAAGAGAATTGTATCAGTGTTGTACTGAGCTCTAATGCAAGGGTGAAGCTAGCAAGCAGAAAATCACGAGTCATACAGAGAAGTCTAGGGTGCCAGTTATATGATACGATGAGAACAGAACAGCAATAATTTATACACCCTCAGTATTTTTAATCTGTTTCAAAATGATTACTGAAACCTTGTAATATTCAAGCAAAGCAGGTATTATTACTCATTTCATTCTTGCCTACAAGAAACCTTTCTGATCTTGCGATGCAGAAATTCTGGTATCTTTGGGAGCTGAACTCTGGATTTCTCACTCAGCAGTAAGTTTTAGATCACACTTAATCCAACTTTGCTTTCTACTGAATCTTCTGTTGTAATGCATACCAAGCAAAATGAATGTGAATTGAGTATACAATTCTGCCAAAATCAAATTCTTTACTACCTTGTGTTTGTAACTGGGCTTGCACATACATTTCATTCATTCTGACTCTGGTGATTATAACAGGTTTAAAAAAGAAAAGGCACAAAACTGCTGTGATGGTGAAGAATCAGACCTTATTTATTCGTTGATATAAATAGATATTTTGAAGATGAGCTTCAAAACTCAGAGGCTATGATGAGGTACAAACAAAGCTCTTTGGGATGTTGAAGTAGGTGTGATAATTCCGCCTACATTCTAGTATCTTACAAACTTGGGGGATTTATGTGGGTGTTCTTAGATTACTGACATTCTACAGAAGCTCATTACTTGAATACGCTTTCTGAATAGGAGATTTGAACAATGCCCACTGTGCTCCCACAATATACATGGTACCTAATATTGAACTTAGATGCTGTTTTAATGAGAAATAATAACGAGCAGTTGAAGATAAATTGCTTTCATTATAAACTAACATTTAAGAAACATAACGTTTTACTTTTCATCTTAGAAATGTGATATTATCAACTAGAAGCAGAAAAGAGCTCACTTTAATATAATTTTGAAGTTCAGGTCTTAGTAATTTAAAAAAAAAAATAAATTAAAAAAGGCCCCACCAATAAAATTCTTTTGTAAGAACAGTGTTGTAATGTGTCCTGTCATATGAGAGGGACAGTTCTTTTTTGTCATTGGAGATATTTCAAGAGTATCTTTGATTTCAGATACTGCAAGAAGCTGAAACTCAATAGCTGCTGTTTGTCATTCTGAGGATTTACCAGCTGGCAAAGTAATGACTGTTTATGGTCATTATCGATTGAATTTGACCAGCAGATTTTTCAAGAAATCTAGTATCAAGCTCAGATTTCAACCTACTTCTGAATCCTGATGATTGCATTCTACATCTTTAAATTTGTCTGGCACTTTTCTGTTGTTGTACTGAACTGGTAAAAAATACAGTAAAACACCTAACTCCCTTCTCCTGCCCCCAGAAAAAACCCAACCAAACAACCCCCCAAACCATCAAACCCTGCATTGTTCCATCTTTGAGAGTTATACTTCGGCTTTCTGTATTGGGTTTGCGTCACAAGGTTTTGGTAGCGGGGGGCTACAGGGGCGGCTTCTGTGAGAAGCTGCCAGAAGGTTCCCCCAAGTCCAACAGAGCCAGTGCCAGCCGGCTCCGAGACGGACCCACCACTGGCCAAGGCTGAGCCCATCAGCGATGATGGTGGTCGTGCCTCTGGAAGAACAGATTTAAGAAGGAGGAAAAGTTGCTGCACAACAGCAACTGCAGCTGGAGAGAGGAGTGAGAACATGTAAGAGAAAGAACCTGCAGAGCCCCAGGTCAGCGCAGAAGGAGGGGAGGAGATGCTCCAGGTGCCGGAGCAGAGATTCCCCTGCAGCCCGTGGTGATGAAGACCCCGGTGAGGCAGGCTGTCCCCCTGCAGCCCAGGGAGCTCCACGGGGGAGCAGATCTCCACCTGCAGCCCGGGGAGGACCCCACGCCGCAGCAGGGGGATTCCCGAAGGAGGCTGGGACCCTGTGGGAAGCCCGCGCTGGAGCAGGCTCCAGGCAGGACCTGGGGACCCCTGGAGAGAGGAGCCCACGCTGGAGCAGGTTTTCTGGCAGGACTTGTGACCCCGCAGGTGTCCCACGCTGGAGCAGGCTGTGCCTGAAGGACTGCAGCCCGTGGGAAGGGACCCACGCTGGAGCAGGGGAAGAGTGAGGAGTACCCACCCTGCAGAGGATGAAGCGGCAGAGACAACGTGACGAACTGACCCCAACCCCCATTCCCTGTCCCCCTGCGCCACTGGTGGGGGTGTGGGGGTGGGTAGGCAGAGAATGTGGGAGTGAAGCTGTGCCTGGGAAGAAAGGAGGTGTGTGGGGAGGGTGTTTTAAGATTTGGTTTTATTTCTCACTTCCCTACTCCAATTTTGATTGTTAATAAATTAAATTAATTTTCCTCAAGTCAAGGCTGTTTTGCCCATGACAGTAACTGGTGAGTGATCTCTCCCTGTCCTTGTCTTGACCCACGAGCCTTTTGTTATATTTTCTCTCCCCTGTCCAGCTGAGGAGGGCAGTGATAGAGCGGCTTTGGTGGGTACCTGGTATCCAGCCAGGGTCAACCACTGCACTTTCCATAAAAAGACTTTTCTACACACATAACTGAGGGACCTTTTTGATGAAGGTCTTTATGATTCTTCAAGGTGAAAACAACGGTATAAATATAGTTTTAGGCCTTCACCACCTTAACCTTCCAAACCCATCCAAATCTTTTATTCTGTACTTCATTTGTTGACCTTCGGCTTCTGTTTTTCCCACTTGAGGAATCAGTTCATTATGGTCCATCTGTCATCACTTTGGAAAGAGATGATGGCTTGACCCACAAGAATCACTTGTGCATCGTGTTCCTGATCGTTGTGTGTCCAGCGTGCCTGCTTATCGTGGGGTCTGCCACTATGACTTAGCTTTTTGCTTCCTGCTTATTGCTCTTTTTGGGGATATGTGTTTGAAAAGGTATCAGCTTTTCAATATGCTGATGGAGTAATACTACTGATTTACTTTCCTTTGAGTAGTGATATTGAAGAACCTTCCAAAGAAAATCGTACCTTATGCAGCTCTTTGTCATTTACAATACATTTGAAGACAAGTAAACAAGCCCCGATAAAAAATTAAAATCTTCCTCACAGCACTTTACGTTGATTTTTAATTATGAAGTGTGGCTTGTAAAACTGGAATTAGAACCAGCTTTCTCCAGTATTAGCAGGACAACTCTTTGCATCAGGAATTCCCAAACTGCAGGTTTTTTGCCACTTACGGCCAATGAAGTATCTTGTGGATGCCACAGAGGAGCATTTGCACAGCAGCATTTCTCAGCAGAGCACGCTGATTGTCAGGGCTGTAACAGCTGCGATTTTTCTTCCAGCTGCTCGGAAAGCTGGAGCTTTCTGCAGATGAGATGCCAGAAAACCCCTCAGCTGTACCCTTTTGATCCCGACTCCTTCCCAGACCGAGACACAGTATTGGTATTAGTTATGTATTCGCTTTTGCCACTGGTCCACTAGCGCCATTTAAGTGACCGAGATGCATGTAACAGGCGAGAAGCAAAGAAGGGACCCTATGGTGAAATGCAGCTAAATAAAATAAGGCATGGCACACCACCTCTCTGAAAAGGATTTTTGCCAGTGAGATGAGATTTGTGATCCCCTACGTGATATCTCATCTTTCAGTGGCTTTCTGCTTTAGCAAGGATACTTCAGAAAAAGTTTACTGGCTTTGACTGTTGCTAGAATTCACCTCTTATGAGAGATTCTGAATATCTTGCTTTTACTCTTTAATTAAAGATAGAGAGGAAGGAAGTGCTGTAGAATATTTGGCACTGAGGAGACAGAAAGGCTTGTTCCAAATACTAAGGTTCTTAGCAGTGTAACTGAAGGTAGGACTTCCCATTAAAAAAAAAACAAACAACAAACCAAACCCAAAAAAACAAACACAAAAAGCCAAACTAAACAACCCCAAACACTTTAGAATCAGAAATTATTTATTTTCACGATTTGGGTTCCGGAGCAAGCTCCAGTCGATTTGGTTCCTCAGAGAATTGTGCAGAGAGAACATGAACCTTATACTGACAGAAGTTGTAATAATGCATATAATAGTTGAGACTAAGGCAAAGGAATGAAGAGAAAACAACATCAAATTTAAACAGCTTAAGGAACAGGCAGAGAAACAGGAGAAAATAAGGATAGTCCTAAATGGAGGCACATGCACTTACTGTGAAGAATCAGGTCTTCGATAAAAAAATGTGCCTGTTTCTACAACAGTAATGTAAGAAAAAATAATGCTCTGCAAGGTGTCACTTACATGTTTCCCTTCAGTATTTTTTATTATATTGTTTTGTGGGTTTTGGTTACTGGAGCAGGAGACTAGAAGCAACAAATCATCAGGATAGGATGTTTTCATGGGATATTTTGAATGTTCATAAGAAGGACCTTAACATTTCTGTGGGCAAGACTTACACTTCAGCTAAACAACTGCACTTTTTTGACCTTATCTGGAATAACTGTCTATAGTCAATCAAAATTATTACATTAATGACTGTAGCTCATATATACACATAAAGAAATAAAGTAAAATGTCCATAATACAGATCACCCTGGGTATGCCTTCTCTATCACCAAGTACAGAAAATTAAAGTGGGTACTATTTGCAGAGTTTTTTTTAGAAATTGAAAGATGCAGTGCACAAAAAAAAAAAAAAATTAAGAAAAATCAATCTTGTGTTAAATACGAATTGTTTTTTTCATCATTGTCCTGTGAAATACTACAAACAAAATCCCCCTTCAAAAATATTAAAATGCTACGAAAGACTTCGTAGTTACAAGAGAGAATATTTTGTTATTATGAAGCTGTTTATTCAAGTAAACTAGAGAATTAGGTCACAAAGTAGAAGTTATGTGTCTCCATCCTTTTGACGTGCTTTGCTCTTGAAAGTGCTACCATTTACCTCAACATTTGCAAGTTTAGGGTATCTTTTCCTTGAAAGCAAGTTGAAGATGATGAATCTAGCTGAACATTTATGCACCATCAAGCAACAGGACCGACATAAATTAACATAGATTCATTAAGTAAATTAAACATGACACCTTCAGGGCTGTGACTTGAAAGTGCTATAATGCAAATGAGATAGATACAAAGAAAGTTAGTGGGAGAAGAGCAACAAATGCTCTACACAGAAATAAAGTACCCCCGTCATACGGCGTAGAAGGTAGGTGACTTCCAAAATTCCATCAGAAGCCTCTCTGACTCTTCACACAATTGTTTTTTTAAAATCATGCTCCACCTAACTGGAGACTGAGCATGAAGACTACTCCAAACTTCAGTTTAGAAAAACTTTCATTATGGCTTCAGATCTACAAGTTGTTTTCTGGACTGTTACACAAAAAGTGGCTGTTGCCATGGAAGTGTTGGCCAAAGCACTTTCAGCAAAAAATGTAAATGCAAAACAATTTCACGAACTCTGGAGGGAGTTGTCGCTGGGATGTAATAGAAATATAACAACCCACAACCCTTGCCTAAAAGGAAAAACTAAAAAGCTTTGAGAGGGGGTAAATCAACTTCTTCCCTTCTTTTAAAATAAGTATATATGTTTATACTAAAGAGTTTTGCCAGCTGCTTACATTATATTGCCAGTCTAGTCTTCTCTGTAAGATTTGCTTCCTGAAATCAGTTTAAAATTTTACTTTGCTTTAAGAACGGACAAACAAAAATTAACAACTAACTCTAAAAGGTTTCTGGATTTGTGCTTGCAAAGACGAGTGTCAGATTGCCATCTGATAGAGAAAAGAAATGCTGTATTTATTGTTTTTGACTTGTGATGTCCCTATGCTTCTTGGAGGTGACCAATGTGATTTGTTTGTTTGCTTTTTAATCTATAGGGCAATATGTACAAAATGGACAAGAACAAAATGGAAAGACAGTTGCTTTTGCTAAAACTTATTGGTACCTTAGGACATAGCTTCAGTGGTCACGAAAGTGCCCCAGAACCACCTGAGTTAATGCTGCCTTAGTTCAAGAAGTACGTGTAGTTGCATGAGTATGGTTCTGCATCTAAATTTACCTTCCTAGCTGAGATTTTACTTACTTGATTGGTGCGACAGTAGTGTCTATATACTTCTGAAACCTAAGGCAAGGAGCGTTCTTAGGATTTACTAGTAAATCTTATTTTACCAGCTGTTTAAAGCTTGCTCAAAAGTTTTTGCACTTAGATTATGCACTTAAAAGCACAACTCCCCATTGGAGTGCATGGGTCATAAAATCCAGCATCTGCAATTGTAAGCAGTCAAGTCATATAATCCCTTTCATAAATATTGTGCATGTGGGGAAGGGGAGATTTATGAACAGTCAGTGCATGAGTGGAGTGATTCACTGTATCTGCCGCCAATTGTCCTATGGAGCTGGCAAGAAAATTGGGTATCAAAATTTGGATTTGTTCCTTTAGTTGTCATGTTAATGTGTCAGAATTTTCTAGCAAAGTCACTGCTGCAGGGGTGACAGTTTTTATAGTGTGTTTTGTAATGGGAATCTAGATATGCTTTCTGAGATATTTTTATGAGCTTCTGCTCCCTTTTATAAATTTCTGTCTCGGTATGCTATCAAGGTGCTCTATCAAGGTATGTTATCAACTGCTTGAAATATTTGCTCGCTTAAGGTCCGACTACAAAACAAACACTCACGTCCACTGTTGTTTCTGGCAGGAATCTGACTAAATTGATTAGGATACACATCAGCAGACGTGTTATCCTATATGGAGTCACTTTTACACAAACAGCCTTTTATACTTTACTCCTGTGCCTGAGAATTAAGAAATGTAGTTAATCTCTCCCTGAGTGGCTGTAAAAATAATTAACTTTAGATTGTGTAAAATAGAAAGGATTTTGAAAAGCCACAGGAGGTTATTAGCCAGTGTTATTTTAAAATTATTTTCCATTTCAGTTTGGGATGAAGGTTCTATTTGTAAGGTCATTTAATAAGGCAGAATGCTTTCTTTTTGACACATGGTGACAGAGTGTGGGAAATTGAACAAGACTGGCAGGTCCCTGAGAAATGACAATGGGGACTTGTGTAAGTGAAGATGATTATGCTGCAAACTTGTGTCAATGAAAACAAGATATATCTAAAATCAATTTCCAATGGACATAACTAGTTCTTTAACCTTAAAAAGATGTCATTTTGGGATGGAAGATTAGCTTGCAATAAAAATTTATATGTTAAATTGCAGGCTAAAGAATTTCATCAAATTATTGGGGTTTTTTTCTTTTAAAGATAAATCTTAGTAGCCATTTCTGGCTTCACATGCTAAGTGTTTCTAATATACAGATCCTGAATATCACTTTGAACTTAATGAACACATCATAACTGAAATTTTACATTCTCTATTATGTGTGCATCGCAAGACTCAGTTTTTAGAAATTATAGGCATCTCTCAAGATTGGTATGGCTTTGATCTCCAACTGTAAAGTATGGACATCAATCACCACAAAAGTTCACTGTTGCCTTTGTGTCTTTTTATTTTTATTTCATATATTGCGGACGAGTCACGCTTGCTTTGCCTGTGCTTCAGTAAAAAGAAGCTTTGTAACTAGTATGGTCAAGCTGAAGCCAGGTTAATAAAAGCTTCTGAATATAAGGATGTATAGGATGGGGATGCACAGTGGATCAGCTACTGCTGCCTTCATTTCCAAATGCGGCTGTGGAAGAAGGTAATGCAGCCATTATCTTTTAAGTACAGATAGATAGCTGAGACACTCAATTCAGATAAGGGACACCAGGGTCTGTGCCTGTTGGATTTTGGATCCATTTGCACCTTTCCCAGGAGAGAGGTTGCATGGCAGCTGAAAGAGTCGTCATACCTATGACAGTTTAGGCTGATGTCTATCTGTGCTTGCTGTTCATTGCTCACATTCATTTTGATCATTTACCCTATGACTAATAAACCAGATTCAGTTAGTGATTCTTTGCAGACATTGAAATACAAAGCTATCGTCGCCATGTGCTTGAAATTATTCCAGAGCACATGGTCAGGGGTTATATGGATTAAAGACGACCCCGGAATGGCTGGAACTGTAAGAACTCAATGTGTTTATCTTTTTCTCTGCTTCTGAAGGAAAAACTTGTGCTGCGAAGTACTACAGAATAGAACATGGTATAGTTTCCCAAATAGATGGGGGATAGTGGGAGATCATGCGTTTTTATTTAAATTTATTGCTCACAGTAGTTTTGATGATTATATAAAATCACCATCATCAGGATAGGTATAGATCATGAGTTCTTTTAAAGTAAAAGTTAAAGTGCTTCTTAGAAAAATGCATCTAACCTGTCCTGCTAGGAAGTTCATTAAATAATAGAGTGTAATGTATTTGTAATCATTACTTCATACCAGACTCTTAGGTAATGCATGAAATCTGCTACGGAAGACAACACACGATCCCAATTGCTCATCTGCCTCCTTAAGTTCTACATGCAGCGTGAAAGCAGACAGAATATGGGCATAAACATCTGATCTACTATTGGGAAATTTTATAGAGACTTAATAAGTACCTACCTCTTGAAAAGTTTATAAAAATAGTCACACATTATGAAAGGCAGTGTGGGGGAAGGGGATCAGGGAGTGTGAAAACGACATTAACTGAAGAGAGGGAATATCCCTCCTTTTTATTCCGTGCTTTTAGCCATCCATCAATATCAGTGCTGGCTTTACATAGTAACAGTGCTATTAATATTCATCACTGCATTGCTTTAAATTTGCAGATAAAATGAATTGGCTGGGAGAGACCAAAACCACCCCACAAGTACAGTTGTGCACTTCTTATTTCAATTACAGATCTGAAGAAAGCACTGGCATCGCATAGAGAAGAGCTTTTAAAAGCAAGTCCTACATATAGCTAATGGAAATGTCTGATGAATTTTTAAACATGGCATTTACTGCCTGAGGAGTGAATGGTGGGGAGATAGCGATTAGACAACAGTTTACTCTCCCATTTACTGGTGACATCAGACTGGGACGAAAAAATTTCCTGTGAAACTTTTGAAGACCAAAGACACTTATTACGTGGGGATAATCAGCTTATGCGTTCATGTGTGAGAAGCAACTTTTGAGCAATTTCACCTACAGAGGAAAAACCCCAAGTAAACAGCTAGAGAAGGCTGAGGATTGGCATTCCCTCGTCGCCTTGTTATCCCCACACATGTTCAGCCCAATGACATCTCGTAACAGAGCAGGAGGACCATTGTTATATCTTTCTTATCAACTGCTCCCAAAGCTCCCCAGCTACATGGCAAAACATTGGAGTCAGACCACGAACACCCTCTGAGAGGTGAGATCCTCACCAGAAGACACTTCCCAACTTTGGCTTGTCTGAAGTCTAGTGAGCCCAAACCCAGAGCCTCCAGATTCCGTGGCTCTTTCAGAAGGTAGTCCGCGCTCCCTCTTCCCCTTCCATTCCTGTACCTGAGAATGGATTATAATAAGAATTAAATTAAATTGATTGATTCTGGGATTGGAATTTGGTTTGTGGGATATTGTTTTTGTAGGCGATGCTTCAGTTTTACCTTGGCTGTCCCCCTGCTTGAGGGACACAGTATGTCAACATCTCACTCTGCCAGTACTGCCATTTTCAAGAAAACGGTGATGACCTTCAAAGGCACTTCTTGCTGGAGGAGTATAGGAGAATGCATCTGAAACAGCTAGCATCTAAGTGCACAACTGAGCTGCCTGTTTGGCATCAGATCCCCAAATGGATATCCTTATTCCATACCTGGAGACTTTCTGTCAATTAAAAATTAGATTAGTCCACTCTAATGGATGGGGGGTGTGGAGAGATACTGTGAAGGAGCCGTTCGGCAAGAAGTATGACGCACTTACGGTTTTGTTTCTTCTACATGGGTGATTAGCCAGGAGGTTTCTCTTCGCTTACATGTCCACTGAAAATCTGTACTTCAAAATCTGAAAATGCAGACTTCCCATAATGTCTTTCCATTTTAATCTGATGTCCTGTAAGACAAAGTTACTGTTGAACTTGTTATTGATTCTGTGTTGTCCTTGAATCAGATGTTTTCACAGTGCCAAAGGAGCAGAAACTGGATTATTTGGCCAGGAAAATACATTTCTGTAGAAATAACAGTGGTCAGAAAAATTGAAGTTAGTTAAGTAAGATGTAAGTTGACTGTAAAGCCAGGTTCCTAAGTACTGTTCTGTCTTATCACAGGACTGAATATATTTAAGGAAAAGAACTTTCTTTTCATAAAGGCAATGCATCTTATACACTCCTTTATATACTGAGGGTTAAAGAGTAAATTAAGAGTTACGATTCTCATCCCTTTCTCCTCTTCTTCCTTATAAAAGGTGGAGAAAGGTAGCAACAAACGTTTAGGTTCAGTTTCTGGAAAACTGATGAACTTGTTCTTTAGGATATCCTGTGGCTTTAATCAGAGGATCACTTGATGCCCACATTGATCATTAGATCAGACACAGCTTGCATGGGTGTGTGCACGCTGCTTTCTATAATGGCATGAAGGTCGTAGCAGTTGGGTAGCATATGCTGCTAGTCTGCTGCATGGTTACACTGAATTTGCCCATTAAAGCCGTGCGTAAATAAAGCTCCATGGTGATTGATGGGGCTGGACATTTTCTTACAACATATGGCTGTGGATTTCCAGGTATCTTGTTGTTTGTTGGTTTTTTTTTTTTTTTTTTTTTTTTTTTTTACAGTTGAGAAAATTAATCTAGTTCTGATTCAATTCATCCTGTTACCATAGGAGAAGCTGTGAAAGATTCATAGCCTTCTGTAGGATTAAACCATGTTGATAGCTGAGATACCATATGACCGAGAAAATACCTACCTGGTGTTTTTCTGAAATTGCTTTTAAAAATAATAGGGAATATTATATGAATTCTAAACAGGATTTAAAGCTTTGTAAGGAGTAGGAGTCACTTGTGTTCATTAATGTTTCCACACAATTTTTATACTGTTTTGGTTGTTCTAAATAATGGTATGAATTCTGTCCACATTCCAGTTTTGCTAATAACTGTCTTCTTATTTCTTAAGTACTTCTCCCTATATTTTTCCAAATGAGAGAGATTCTTCTTCATTTTTTACTTGTAATTGTTCTGCAATATTGCTATGAGTACTTTACTAAACTTTTGCCTTTATTTCAGGATCAATACAACAGGGTTTGGTGTCTTGCTCTGCACTTTGCGAAGTCCTTTGCAGCGAGTTGAAACAAAAACATTATTTAAAAAAAAATCTCAAGGTGATCTATAGTAATATAATTTGATAGTATTTTATATCTACTTTGATTCATTTATCTTTCATTTTGTCATGAATAATCGTTGAATGATAGCACTGTCTGATGTTGAAGTACTCGGTTTTCTAGCTGATTCTGAGTGCAGACTTAAATTGTGGGGGTCCCAGAGAAGGGAGGACACTATATGGACCCTGACAGGTTTTGGCTGTGACAGTGCAAATGGGTTTTCAGCTCCTCTTCTTCACCAGCCTACGGAACTGTACAAATCATGGGGGACCAGTGCACAATAAGCAGGAAAAATGTGGGACAGGAGGAGTGTAAGTGTCAAGTATGCAGTCAGCTGTGACAAAACCCATTTAGTTAAATTGTAAAATTTTATCTGAAGAGGTAGAAATTCATGTCTTGGCTATAACTAAAGTTGGTCCTACAGCCTGGAGTTTATGCTGGTTAGAAACTCATAATGGTAATTTCTTTTAAACTAATGATCATCTGGAAGACCAGTGGTTGAGTCTCTGACAGGGACACGACTAGCCTGCCCAGCAATGCTTAGACCTTTTAATAGAATATGGATTATTTTTATGGACGCTACAGTTTCAAACTGGTATCCATAAGGCATAGCTAGAAGCCAGATTCCATTACTTTAGCTCTTTTAAATGCCTGTGTGATCTGTCTGCATTCTCTCTTATTGGTTGTGGGGACTATGTCAGAGCAGCCCTTTATTCTGCTTCTAAAATCTGAATTTGTTCCAAAATACTTCAGAGGTCTATGGTTTAGTACTTTTGCCCATGCTGGGGTGGCAGGGGGTAAGGACAGGGAGAGGACAGAAGAAAAGGCTGGTAGAAAATCTTAGCCATGATAAATAAGCAACTGCATTAATCAACTTCTCTCATCATGACAACAAACAGGGCTTCCTGGTTCAAGTATCTACCTTTGCCTTTTATAAGAGAAACAGAAAGAGAATCGGACTCTGATAGTACTGCACTGAGCTCTGAGGCTCATCTCACTGTAAATTTTTAAAAGGCCATAGAATGCCACAGTTACGTTAAGATTCAGTGACTCTTACTCAAGCAACGATTACGTGAGCTAATAACCCAGTGCCGGCCTATTGTGAAAAGAATGGACTGTCCTGCTAGCTTCAAAGCTTAAGAGGTTCGAAGTGGTTATTTTCAGCATGTAGGGTTTTCTTTTGCAAAACAGAAAACATGCAATTACTGCACAATGATAGAAGGATGGGTGTTCATTGAAAATAATAAAACAAGGAAGAAATCGGCAACAGTTTGTGGCTCAACTGTGCTTACTCCATTCTCTACTCGGCCGTCCCCCTCCATACACTTACTCTGTTCCTCTGCTTTGCCCGCTCACACCGTCAGTAACTGTGTCACCCCTTGCTACCTCACCGCACAGATGTGTGTTTTAGGGTAGAGCTTTGGACGTGTAGGCTGTGCTGCTCAGGTGGAGCGAGGTTTGTTCCCAATCCAGGAGGAAAGGGAAGAGTGGTTTTTGTGACTCCAGATCACAGTCTCTTTCCCAGTGGGACAGTGTACCCAAACTCGAGGCTTGGGGGACGCCCATAAGTAAGCCTTCGTTTTAAAGGATTGTACGTGGCATTTAGACAGGTACTACTGTATATGACCCTCGAGGTCATTCAGACTTAACAAAGTACCTCTCAGCGTAGTCCTGAGAGCAATTATCAAAGTTGAAAGTTTCAGAAGTATTCCTGGCTGCGTGTGTCTGTACTGAACTAATTGTGGCTTTATTTTCAGAACTGCTGAGTATCCACAGATTTCTCTGCAGATAGTAAAAGCAGCGAGTATTTTGTACTCGGTGCAAGATATATAAAACTGAAACACTGTTATGCCACCAAATTACTATTTTGAAATGATCTATAAAGATAACCTTAGAAACATCCTTTTCTTGCCTAATTAAAGCAGTGTTTAAATGAAGAAAAACTTGTTCACGGTTGAAATCAGAGTACTTTTTCCCTCCAGTGAAAAGGTATCACTACTCCTCCTACTACCTACAGGACAATACACCTCCATTTGGTAACGAGAAAGCTTTTGTTATACTCCGTATCTTGGTTAAAAGTGGGGTGTCTGCCTCGTGCAGTTGATTCTTTGCATGTATTTCGGACTGAAATTGTGGGGAGACTGCTACTGAGACAGCCAGTGTCATTTCAGCTGTTTCAAATCGCAATTTGTCTTTAACAGAAGGGAAAACAGTGAATACAATGTATTACAATACAGTAGTACAGTTGCCTGTGGTTTCCATAGCACCTTGGAAAACGAGAGCTGAAATGGCGTGTTGAGTATGTTGGGCAATAGGTGAGGCCAGAGAACAATGAGCCAACTTTGTTTCTGAGCGGTTATAGTACAGAAGACAAATAGTAACAATACCAGGTTTACTCATTACACAGCAGAGTGCTTACTGTTGCTGTATATGCATGGTAATTTACGTTCACGCAGCACCGTTGGTCTAAGGTGATCGGTGCAAATGTCCATGCTGTGGCCAAGGATGTTGGTGAGTTCGAGAACCATAGGGCAGTGTGGAAGTAAGAACCAGCAGCTTTGTGAGCCTTGGATGGCTCGAGATCAATTCCTGTCTCTGCAACAAGTTCTCTTTGTAGTTTGAGACATTTTGGTCATCTTGGCTTGTTTGGCTCTTTTCCAGGGATGGGGAAGCAGCCGTATTGTCTACTCCAGGGGCTAGAATATATTGTCATAATAGCATAATCATAGAATCTCAGAATCATTTAGGTCAGAAAAGACCTTTAAGATCATCGAGTCCAACCGTAAACCTAACACTGCCAAGTCCACCACTAAACCATGTCCCTAAGTGCCACATCTACACGTCTAAATACCTCCAGGGATGGTGACTCAACCACTTCCCTGGGCAGCCCGCTCCAATTCTTGACAACAGTGAAGAATTTTTCCTAATATTCTATCTAAACCTCCCCTGGTGCAACTTGAGGCCGTTTCCTCTCATCTTATCGCTTGTTATTTGGGAAAAGAGACTGACACCGGCTGTAATGGATGGGATCCATGCAAGGGGATTTTTTGAGCTAATGGGTATCATAGGGAAGCCATCCAAGTATTGCAGCTTCTGAAATGTCTGGTGCCTGTGGTGTTGGGACTTTCTAGCTACAGAAGTGCCCTGGCTATACCTGATGAGATGTGGTCACTCGATAGCCAGAGAATTTGGTTTAAGTGTAATCTGGTTTTGCCAAGGTCTCTTCAGGTGAAGATCTGTGTTCATCCTTACTGCCCAGTTAAACAGCCATCCTATTTTAGTGTGCAACAAGGATTGGGATGTAAAAAACCAGAATATATCTCCCAGCTGAAAATGGAGGAGAAAGCTAGGTCATCTGAACCTGACTAGAGATCTCAGACGTTTGTCAGAACATCAAGAACAAGGTCTGTCTGCTCTTGAATGGCATCACGAAATTCTTAAAACCAGGACCTAATTTTAAGGCTCGTGCTATAAGATCACCTGCCATGTGAAAGTGTAGCAGTTTAAGGTACAAAACACCTTAAGATTTATAGAAGTAATCTGACTGTAGATGTTTGATACTTCCATTTCATCTTTTTCACTTTCCATACATCTGAGTTGTGCTTCAGAAACTGTTTGCAAAGTGAAATATCAACTCTTTTTGTGTGTCTCTTTTGTAAAAAACCCTGATTTAAACTATCATTCTCTATAATAGACAGTGACTGGATTCAAGTATCCAATGCAGAACATCAACAAATATCAGTCTTATTTTCATGTTCCTTCTAGCAGGGCTGCCTCCCATACCAAAAGGGATATTATCAGATTGTGTCACAAAACCAAACTCACCACACAACCAAACCAGATAGCGGAGTTCAGGTATCTAAGAAATCTTTCTTTCTTTAGATGGCATGCATTTGAAATAAAGCTGAGACTAATGGAAACTTAATTTGATGTTAACTCTGCAGGTTCCTTTAACAACTCTTAGTTTGATTGGTAGTATTTTACTATTTTTATCCATTTCGCTGAACTATCACTAATAATGTGACAGTTGCATCAGAATGGTTTCCAAGGCTTTAATGATCTGGCAAGAAGATGTGTATTGTTCAGCATTAGACTAGATGCCTAAAAAGTATGTCCTACTCACAAGATTTTTGTACTCAAAATCATCTGACTTGTACTTCTGAAAGCACTTCATTAACTTTAAAAACCGGCCATGATGAAAGAAAATCTGCTAATGCAGGAGGTAGGATTTATCACAGTGAATTCAATATTGCTTGAAGTATTTTGATAAAAGAATATTTTATATACACACACACCCACCCCATCAGCATGATTTAAAAAACTCTAGACTGTTATCTAAATGTGAGTTTTATCCCAACTGCCCTCATCTGACCTTGAAAGAAGCCCAACATAAACTTTCAGTGATATTATAAAAGCAGATACCTTTATTCCTTTGTATCTGTCATTGAAGAAGAAAGTAAAATATTTATTGTTTGTCACCAGTCTGAATATCTGATCTAGTAGTTGAGAAACCCAGAAAAGGTGAAAAGGCTGGCTGTTCTGTAGATTTGCCCAACTTGGTGCAGGCATTATCTTTCTACTGTGAACTTGAAGGATGTACACACCTTCACTACGTAATGCAAGGAGACACTTCCCCCTGTGTAGCTGCTGCTTTGGAGGTGACAAATTAACTAATATTTCAATTTTCAAAGGTTTCCAGTTTTCAAAAGCAACAGGGCAGATATACAAAGGGATTTAGGCATCCAGGAAAAAAATATTAGTAAACTACTAATCCTACTGATTTCATCAAGGTCTTCGAGTTGTCAGTTGTTTTGGATCTTTTCGAAGCCTCACTGGCTTCTTGTCTGGTTTTAGCTGACTAAACACATTTGCTAGTATGATCCTCACATACTGAAAATCTGAAATTTTTACTGATACCCTACCATGAAGTTGAACTAGAATGACCTTAAGGAGACAATTAGCTTTAAGAAAACAAGCAGCTTTTATTATTGTTACATTCAGATTGCAAAGAATGTATTGAACACAGAAAATATATGGAACATATAATGTATATTGTTTTAGCTGTTACAGTACTGTCTCATACACAATCCTGGAACATTGTTCATTATTCTCTCTTTTTTTGTACTTATTTTTCAGGTGCAAGAAAATATTGTTTAAATTTTTATGGTGGTTACTACATTTCAAGCACAATTTATTTAGTTTTTGAAATCAGAATTTTATGTTGAAGATCTTTAACATAGAAAAAGTTAATTTCTTCCCTCTGTTAAATTGTAAAAGGAAACTAAATGACTAAAAAAAAAAGGAAACAAAACAAAAAAGCTTGGCAAAACTGAGAAAGGACAAGAATATGTTGTCAGTAAAGTGGTAACTACATTTATTTCAGACTGATTATATTAGTGGTTGCTAAATAATAGATTTTTCCAGATGTGATTTAAAAACAAATAAATTTTTTTTAAAAATTGATATGATTCATTGGAAAACTTCCAAACTAGAATAAAATTAAAAGTTAATCAAATGTCATTATATGCAGTTACTTTATCATCATGATGCTTGATTCTGAGATCTTCTCCATGCTTCCATTACATTCACACATTTTTATTCCTCAATTTACACCTGTCAGTTTTTTTCTAAAAGTGTCAAATAAAAATGAAATCATAGTTGTCTGGAAAAATACCCCTGCCAGATACCTTCTACATCTCCCTATAGTCAATAGGTTTGGTGGAGCACACAAGCTCTTTGGATATTCTGGAAAGTCTTACCTTTCCGATCAAAGGCAGGGTGCCTGGTCACAGGTGAAGAGTAACGGTGGGTGCAGCCATAATTAGCTCATTTGCATCAACTGACGTCTGGACAACTCTGGGAGAGTTCTCTCTCCCTTTCTTCCTTCTGACACTTTCATCTAATAGTTTGACACTTTAAGACAATTATAATTTCTGCCTTTTTTTTCCTCCGATAAAGCACTTTTGATACAGATCAATGCATCTGAATGTCCCTTTATTTTTAATGGTGCGGCAATGTTAGATACTGACAGCTGGAAACCTTAATTGGGCTGATGACAGGAAAGTAATGGCCGTTTGCAATCACTTATTCTGTCTGACCTTGTATTTAATATCAAAGGGTAAATGTTCATTTTTATTGGAAACCTTGAAGAAATTGAGAGAATGCAAAGGTAGCTGGGAATGTGATCTTTCTTAGAGATACCATAATATTGTTACAGGAATTATGCATGTCTCACTTTTTACCTTGCCGTTTAAAAAAACTAAGGATGGATACATCCTGCTTGTTTGTCACGATTATCCATAACATTGTGTTATGGATGCCTATCTATAATTCTTTTAAGCCTATTAAGTCCTGTAACAAAAATGAAGATAAAATGAGAGAAGATGGTGAAATTTTCCTGAATGGAATTGATTGTGTAACTATTAAACCTGCAATATTCCCTCATTAGCCAATTAAATGACCAACATCACATCTTAAAAACTAAAGTTTCAGATTCTCAGAGTATTTTGGCATTTTCTTGCTTTGGGGGTTTTGTTTTGGGTTTTTGTTTTCAGCTGAAGGTAAGATTCAAACATTGCAGCTTCTAAATAATTCACTGTGAGCTGTGTACTTCTATTCCCCACCGCTGTTCTGAAGTAGAGGCTTCTTTATGACCAGCAGAGATTAGCAGTTTTGTATTCCTGAGGCATGAGAGAGCGCTACTGTAACTTTCATGGCTAGAGCATCCCTGCTTTGCAAATCAGCTTCAGCAATTAGGTTCTATAGGTTGGCTACGCATTGCATATTGAAGTATTTTTTTCTGTCTTATAGTAACTATAGTGCAGTCTATGCAGTAAAATTAGTAAAACCAAACGTGCATTTTCAAATCTTAAACAGATCTTTAAGATTCTGGTGCTGCTACGATGATAGTTTCATACTTTGTTTATATTTTCATAGACTAAATACGGATTTATTCAAATGATACATAGAGCCAGTTCTCACTAGATATTAATGCTGATGTGTCTGATGTCTGTTCATAGATGCATGAATGGTTAATTGAGGACAAGCTTTCATTTTCTTTTATTTGGGTGAAAGCACTTGGCTTTCAGTCCAGTATTCAAATACTGATTGTACCTGCAGTACAATATCTCCTTTATTTCAGTGAGAGTAGAGCTAGGAGCTTGTTCCATGCAGGAGTTTTCGGCATGAATTATTTGCCAAAAGAAAGCACTGGAACTGGGTGAGGAAGTTAATGAGTTACCATTTGGTATGATCTTGACAAATGTTCTTCTTGGGAGCCCAGGAGTTCTCTTGCTTGAAATCAGAGATATTGCCTAGAATCCCAGTTATATGTTGGGCAAACAAAAGATGACATAGGCCTACGTAACTTGGGATAGAGGCCAGCCTATAAAATAGTAAACCCCAATCTTCTTAGTTGATATGACTTTTACTGGGTCAGCTACAATAATTTCTCTACCAACAAGAAGGGCCTAATGAGAATGTGAAGGTGAGCAGGCGAAATCTGGACAATAGTTGAAAGAAATATGGGGGCAGGGGGAAACGCAGACTTCTGGAAGTGGTACGGATATTTCTAGGAATATTTCTAAGGATATTTCTGGAATATTTCCAGGAAGTTTTATTTTGTACTTCCAGGGATACAGATAAAGATCTTGACCATGCTCAATGTTAAACCTCTAAAATAAAACTCTGACACTGTAGATGTCAGGTTGGTAATCTTTATGTTGTGGTCAAGTACAACTTGGTTTATTGTATTTCGCCTCTGTAATTTTATTCTGCTCTTTCCATTGGTTACAATGAGTGGCCTCATTCTTCCTTATGCAGTCTGCTTTGTCAATGCAGAGTGAGTACAACAGACGCCCAGATCAGAGGAGTAGAGTTTTTCCCTCATTTTGTCCTGGTAGAAACGTCTAGGTAGTTTAGAAGCTCGTGAAGAACTGCTGTAGCCAGAAATAGCTGGAGCAGTCCTGAAAATTAAATGGATTTACGTGCCTCTGCCGCGTCTAGAGCCTTAGTTGGAAAAAGGGTACTTTTTGATAACTTGTTCTTGTCAATGCTTATTACCACAACCGAGGCTCGCAGTGTGCTGTCCCATGCCACCTCTAAGACGTGGGCCGCACCTTACTGTATAGAAAGAGAGATTTGTGTCTTTCTAAAGCATTGGCAGGGGACAAAGCACCCTTCCAGTTGCGTTTTTACCTTTTTCTGTGAAAAGTAAAAGACGTGTGGTCCTGGGAGCTCTAATAATCCCGTGCTCGGCTCCACAGCTGCACGAATGTGCATCTGCACTGCCAGCCCCCGCCTCCCTGGGACAACGGAGCCCTTAGAAAATTAAGTACTGTCCCCAGAGTTCCCTAAAAATTCTACTTATACAGGAATTGTGTCTCAAGCCGGTACTTCCTACACCTCTATTCTTACTGTTTCACGCACCTCAGGCTGTGAAGAAGAATTTGGCCAATGGTCTGACGAGCTTTGGGAAGCTTGTGGGAGTCAGGTAGCTGTATAACTGGGAGACGTCATTATTATTGCAGTAGGTCAGCTCATCTTCCTGTGCAAATATGTGTGTTTGTTTTACGCTTGTATCTACACAGGTCGAACAGAACCCATTTGTTAAAATCTAAAGGACTAGCTAATGCTCTGGGGAAACAGAGAGAAGAACCTTCCATTGCGCTTTTCTTCTGAAATGCATCACTGACGTGCAGTGGAGGCAATAAGCAGTAAATTTAATTAATAATGGATTTTTTTCACCTTTCAGCTTCCAAAAGAGAATGTTTCTCCCATTCTGTAGAGGTTTATTTTATTAGCCACACAAAGAGAAATAATGCTTCATTTAACTATGTCAAAACCAATCTAAACTCTCTGCTATTTACTTTCCTTTCTATAAATTTTAATGCATTTTTAATTCCACCCCACTGGTTGGCAAATCAACCATTGAAGTTATTGCTGCCCTGTAATGTATTTCAGTCATTTCTAATAAACCTGGACTTTAAGATGATTTATTATTATCTCTGTACACTATGAAAATGGATTCACTGCCTGTGCTGAGTTTCAGCCCTTTCATTACTAGGAGTAGATATGTATAAGATTGAACAAACAAAAGTCACTAATTGGAATACAGACAGTTTCTAATCTTGCTTTTCTTTTGTAAGGAAGAACCATGTTTGAGGGAGAAAATACAGATGATGGATGAGTATTTTATGCATTTAAAGGAGCTTTATTGTGAAATTAGAGCAGCAAATAGATTAAAAGTTATTTTAACAGGAATTTTTATTATAAAAGCTGGGGGGGGGGGGGTTCCTGTTTGAAATCGACCCTGAAATATTCTGTAGCTTCTTTCTTAAGATTTTATGGAAAATCTTGTAAAAGCTTGTACCTTAAAAATTAGTTTAAGATTTCAGTAAGAAAGTTGAAAAAGATTCAAAAGTAAAATTACTGAAATACAACGAAAATATCCTATCAAAATGCTGTATCATGAAACATCCTCTTCATTTGAATTTGTTTGTTCAAATACAGCAAGAATTCACAATTCTCATTTTCTGGAAGCCACATCAAAATTACCTTGTTCATCACATTTATTACAGAAAAATAATTACTATCAGATAAAAGCATGCTCATTTACGTTAAGTTTTGTACAAATCAGAGCGGTAGACAATTGAGTCCATGTTATTCTCGTCCTTGATTTCTTAAGAGTTCCTTTGTGTCCTTAGCAGTTTGTCTGTTTTTTAGAATTGTTCTATTCCTTTGTATGACTGTTCCTTGTAACCAAACATCTTCATACGGAATATTTTTCATGGGCAGGGAAAAAAGATTTTCAGCTAGTGTTATGACTGGCAGCTGAGCAGTATTTTCAATCTTTCTCCTTCAAGCTGAATTTACTTTATTCAGAAATTGTCCAGGGAATGTCAGGTCAAAGTGAACAAATTTATCTATTCTTTCTTTATTCTTGCTTGTGACTAGAGGCTCTCAATTTCTGGAGCAGATACTATTTCAAATTCCTGCAAAGTCTTTTTTAACGATTAACCTTTCTTAAAAGAGCTAACAAAGCCTTTAAAATGACTTTCAGTGTATTTTGAAGGGATGAGCTATTCCAGTAAATGATGTCGTGCCAAATTTCCTTGAAATGTTCACTTTCTGTCAGTCCTGTGCTGAATTAAACATGTTTGTCTTTAATAACTACACTGTATGGCCTGTTTACTGGAATTTGGCCTGCTTCAAAGATGTCATTAGGCAAGCTTGTATGGCTTCTTAATAGCTTGCGTATTTTAAAAAATTAGTTATTTTGTCTTTACGATGTTGCTTTGCTTTACAAGAAGTCACAGCCTGCACCCAGTGAGCTGACACTGAGGACAGGTTCTGTAGGGACCGTCTTATATTCATGCAACTTCATCTATGTGGTGAGTCTCATTTGTGTAGGATTTGGGTGTAAAGAACCAGCATGGTACATTGGAACAAATCTGTTTCATTTTGGTCATGTAAAAATACACTTGGCACTTTGTGACTCAGCTTATCTATTTTTAAAAAGTAGATGATGACAAGGTATGCTAATCATTATTTTTCGCTTCTGTGGTGAATGTTATTTCAATTGCTAACAATAATTGTACTAGAGAGGTATTTAAATATATCACCTCTTGTGAGAAGTTCACCATCTAATAGATGTTAATTTGCTGAGGTTTTAAAAGCATCTCAAAAGGTCCTGTATTGTGATTAAGTCAGTCCCTCCTCATGTTGCTCTGTAACTTCTACTCGGTAGGAGATACAAATACAAGCTAGATTGCAAATGGAATACAAGTATAGGCTAGATCGCAAAGGAAAGGAATCTCGTGCAGATTTTATTGATATGTGTCAGGTGGCTTTTTCATAGCAACCATAAAAATCAAATGACAATCCATATTTTCTACAGCAAATTAAAGACTTCATAAAGGGGTAAGGGCTAATTTGCTCAGTTTTTATTCCACCTTCTTGTTGTTCTGTTAGGTTTTCTGTGTCTTTATTATTAGGTGTCGTTTAAAGAGCAGATGGCAGTAGTGGTGAGGGGGAACTTCCCCCTACATTTATACAAATGTTTTTAGTGTCCTTCTTCACATTGGTGACATACTTCCCCATATGTTGAACTTGATCAGTATCTGATCTTAAAATGTCAGAGGTAGTAAGAGCAGATAATAAAAATCTTTGAGATGTGGGTAAGAGCAACAAGAATGATTAGAGGCCAGAGGATTAATTTACAAGTAAAGATTAAATGAACTAAATATATAGCGTATGGCTTAGCAGAATGAGTTCAGTTGGGGAAAAAGGATCAAAGGGAGAGGCATATAACCATCTTAATATCTCTAAAGGATATAAACTGCAATGCCTGAAATGTGCTAGTTAGTCACAGACTCGATGTGGACAGTGCAGAGAATTCTCTTCAGAGCTCAGGGCATAGAAGGAAAAAAGTGATGCTGCCTTTTAGGAAATAGAAGACATACAAGGTCTGTTCACCTTGGCATCAAAAGATGATATGGAAAACAGCAAAAAATTTTTTGGTTTATGTCAGACCTTTCACACCGGCTAACTCAAATATAGACAACTATTCTGCTATTCTGTATTATGAGGCAGGCACAATCAGGCCCAAATACCAAAACAGTTTAACAGTGAAACTTGCCAAATAGCCTGGCAGTGGAACATGATGGTTATGAGCTGATTTATTGGATCCTTTAGAGCTGGACATAACCGAGTTAAGGCCCAAATCTGGATTCAAGACTCCCGACTTTTCGTGCAGAAACTTTATGTCAACTTTCCGGTTCAGAACCTTTCCCATACCTGCCATAAGGCTATTTGAACACCATTCCTCTGAATGTCCCCCCCGAAATACCAATTTTCTAGATTGAATTTGATTACTATTTGAGCTCAACTATTAAGCTTCTTTCTTCCCATTTTCTGAAGAATTTCGAAGCCATCAGGGCCACTTTTCTTCCTCTTTCTGCCCCACAGCATCTTTCTAGCTCTGCAAAATACCATTTAAATGTAAGGGGAAAAAAAAAAATACTGTCAGGGTGGTCAAACAGTGGAACAGGTTGCCCAGGCAGGTTTTGGAGTGTCTGTCCTGGGCAACCTGCTCTGGTTGACCGTGCTTTGAGCAGGGAGGTTAGATAAGATGATCTCCAGAAGTCTGTTCTTCTTCAAGTGTTTTGTGACTGTTTGGCTCCCCTAACTGAATAATGCTTAGAAATGTATGTCAAGTCTTGAAATATAGGTGATTTTTTTTCTCTGAAGAACACTGTTTGCAATAAATCCATTGCAACCTTTGCTTAAAATGATTTTTTAAAAATAATTTTTATTTTTTTAATTATAAGGGCTGGTTAAACTTCAGCATAACTACTTTTAAACATTAATTGAACAGTCCTATCTTTCAATACCCTGTTGAACTGTAACGCAGCCATCGTTCTTATTTTGTCTGGCTAATTAACTGTTCTGTTTTATTACTGGATTCTCTACATTAATTGACTTTGCACATTGGAATTGTTTTCTTATGTCAAGGTAAAATAGTGCTCACTAATAGTTCTGTTTTAATTTTATTCTTAAAGTAAATAATGCACATACTTTTAGCTGATAACAGGAGATTGAATTAATTTCTCCCACTCGTCTAGCCCTCTGCCCGTTTTCTTCTCCTTTCTCCCTCCAGACTAGTGCAAGTGTGCAGAATTACTTTTTGCAATGAATCTCTAGTACTGATGCTTATTTTGGTAGAAAGAGAAGAAATGTAATAAAAATGAATGACCAGTTTTCATTAAATTGATGAGTTTTGGAGGCTTCCTTTGATCCAGCAGGGTGAAATGGTTCATTCCTGAAGAATGAATTTAGCTGTAAGAAATCCAGAAATGAATGCTGCACACCTCAGTGAATCAAAGGAATTTAAATACCTCCAGGGCAAGTTGAAATGAAAATAGACAGGCTATTTCCAAATGCTGACAAACAGGGAAAATCAATATGACAGGCTTGGGGTTTGCCTCCACTAAAATCCCCAAATTTATTTTGGGTTGCAGTGTCTTTAGCAATCACTGTAATTATCTAATTGTGTGGATTATGAGGTGATTGTGGTTTGGTTTTGTTGTTTACTCTCGATTGAAGTACATGGCTGGTCTGTTTTGGCATCTTCATAGCATCAGATAAATCTGTGACAATGTCTGTCTTTGTATCTATAGCAGATGTTTCTGTTTTGAAAGTAGCTGTATCAAAGATGTACACAAGTCATTAAGTCATATCCTAACTCAGGTGGCTGGTGGGATAAATATGGCTTTGCAAACAAGCAGCAAAAGGATAAATCTATTCAACATCCATCATCTTCAGTATGTCTCTTATTCCACATGCACATTTTGCCAGGAGTAAAGAAGGAACAACTAATATTGATCCCTTCATCTATCTAGGGACAGGAGTCTAAAATTTTTCATTTGCAATATTTTATGTCTCAATGTTGCCAGCATAAGGACAACATCTGGATTAAGTAATGCAACATAGTTGTCTTCTAGGTAATAGTGATGGTTCCCATCCAAATAGGAGGAAAAATGGAATTTTTTAAGTCCTTTAAACTACTGTCTGGACAAAGAGTTGTGGGGTTTTTTTTTTTCCTAAGTTTTCCTTTTCCATGTGCTTTGTGAAATATTTTGGGTTTGAAAAGTCTTACACACAGAGCTTTCCTAATATCTGATAAACTACATGAGCCTGCATGTTGTAATCCTGCTGGAGTCTTGTATGCATTTAAAGTATTTTTCAGTATTACAGATGTTACAGGAAACTGCTTTGAGAGATCAGTTTGAAGACTGTGTCTCCTCTTGTCTCATAATTTCCTTTCCTGTTATCACTGGAAAAGTGGAGACATTTTTCCCAAAAATCTGGGGTCTAGAGATGCTGATGACAGAGAATTTGTATCGTTCTACATTCACCTTTCATACACATTTCCCACAAGACCATGTACTCCAAGAACTTAAGTAATTCCTGTTTATTTACAAAGTAGTTGTTTATAGACTGCATAATTTCTACAGCAAAAACCCTTCCTTTCCCCTATTCTTCTTTAGTCAGTATTTAAAAAAAAAAATTGATTAGTCCACTTAATTTGTCCACTTAATTTGTCCATGACAATTTGTTTGAATGAATAGGCTGAACCAATATTTTTATAGTTATTGAATACATCAACTGGTATTGTATGAACTGGTTGTGAATTCCAGGTGATAGTTGATACATATGACTCATAAAAAGCCTTACGTTTCTGCCCTTCTGCATCTCTAGCCTTAAGTATTAACCAGAATACTTATTATATTGGCTTCAATCCAACAAATCATTTGGGTCCTTGCTTAACTTTAAGAACATGAGCAGTCTTTTTGCATGTAATGATACTGCACATCTGCTTAAATGTTTTGCCAGATTGGCACCAGTATTACAGTAGAGTAGAATGAAAATTGGTTTAGATGCCATTACTGTTAATCCCGAGGAATAAACATTGCCTTCACTTAAATTTTCCTCTCAATCTTTAAAAATCATACATTTAACTTATAAGACATGGAAAAAATCTTCTGTCTGTGTATTTTTGTTTGTTTTGAAACGTGGTTAGTGACAGGGTACTAGACCCGCATAGGAAAATAAAGGGAAAAAGAAAAAAAAAAAAGGATTCATCTAGTTAAAATAATATGATTTCTTCTAGCACTGTATAAAACTAGACTGAGTTTCATCTTAAATATTTACTAAAGTTTTGGAAGAAAAGGGTTGAATTTTACATTTATGGAGATTAAGAATTGGTCAGGTTATGTATCACTGCATAACTCGGATTTTCCTCCAAGTTAGTTCATGATTGAAGGACCCACACTAATCTGCTGAAATAAACATTGATATTTTTTTCACAAGCCCCAGTAGTAAACCTCTTCATAAAGGACTTATTTATGTTTTGCCTCAGTGATTTTCTCTGCACACTTAGACAGATAAAATGTGATTACACGGAGTGGGTAAATAATAGTTCATTTTCAACACGTTTTCACTTGTGGTCTAAAATCAGATTGGTATGTTTTTCAATGTATTGGTTATTTGCAATTGTTTGACGTTTAAATTACAGGAATAATTGTTCTGTACTTCAATAAGCAGCAACTTAGTGTGAGTTTTTGAATTTTAAAATGTGAAAGGAGGTTGGTCATTTCTGATACAGTGGAGAGATGATCTGCTCCTACCTTATAAGACTCTGACTTCAGCTTCTGCTCTGAAAAAAATACATAGGATAAATTGAAAATTCCCTAGTGCAAATATTTACAATATACAAGTTATTTTTGAGAAAGTTGTCTCCTAGTAAACCAATTTGCTAGACTATTTCCAGGGAGGAAAACAGAAATGAGCCTAGAGGTAAAAAAAAAATAAAAAAAATTGGGGGGTGAACACTGATAATTCTTAAGGCACTAATATTTCCCTAACATTAGTAATGGTATTATATTGTATTATCTGCCAAGTGAATACATGGATATAATTTTTTTCCCTGAAATGCCTTCATCTGTACTAAAGCACAGTATAACTCCACACTGTTTCTCTTGCTCACTGTGCTACAAAAACGTTCAGTCTCCTATACGGTGGACAAAACTATTGCAAAGACCAAGGTTCAAGTCCTCCCTTGTGTTTAGACCATGGAGAGCCACCTTCACCTGTTCCTGTCTTATGCAGAAGAAATAAGGAGGAAGGCATTTCTCAAAAAGCCTGCCCTTCTTGGAGGGAGGGAGCCATCTCTTAAAGAGCTGGCTTTGCTGAGCGCAGTTTCTACGAGTGCTATCCTACTGAGCAACAGGTTTGCATCTGAGAATTACAATGACCAAGATGACTGGCCTTTGCCCTGCTTTAAACCTGCTTTTTCCAAGACCAAGATCTCTGAGGTTGTAGGCACTCTTAGTGCTTTAAGTAACATTCATTGAAGCAACGGGCTGAAAGATTTAATGCAGTTCAGACTGAATTAAGCAAATGGAAAAAAATATACAAAATGTTGAGAAGGCACATTCATCTTGGTCTTTTTGTTGGAAGGACAATATTTTGTATAAATTATTGGATCAATTCATTGTCCTGCTCCTAGAGAGCCTATTACTTAATTTATGAGAGAGGGAAGTAAAGCAGCTGACCATTGTAAATTCCTGAAGTGGAAAGAAAAGTAGGTAACTGGGAATATTTCAGTTGTCTTTTGGTTCAGTTGACACTTTTCAACATGTGGTCAAATATGTCTTATGATACAGTTAATTTCATTTTGTATTTCTTCCCCAGAGAGTGTATAAATATCTTTCGTCATATAGAATGTGTGTTGTCCTAAAAGTGGATTCATTATCCTGTGCGCTTGATTTGTGGAAAGTCCACCCAGCACCCTGCGCAGAATAAAGCAGTGTCTCTCCTGAGCGTGTGAGATTGGTCTATTGCACACCGGGCAACGACCCTGTTTTTAGGACAACATGGTTTATGGGAAATAAAATAATTGTTTTACGGAATTTTGGGGAAATAGTTTTAGAGGTAGGATTTCTAACTAGAGTTTTCAGGGTTGAAAGTAATTTTATTTTTTTTCAGGGGTGTACATCTTTGGCTTGTATCCCTCAGCTAGTAATTACTGCAAGATCTGTGGCTGTGTAGTGATTGATGAAGGAAATGTCAAAATCTACAATTGTTCCTGTTGCATTCAATAACTAAAATCAAGAAACAGGGCCATGGTTTTCTCCCAGAGATAAAAATACTTTCTAGGTGTAGCAATTGTGTTTGTATTTCAGTAGACAACACTCAGGTCTACAAGTCATTATGAAACAAAGGCTTTTGTACTAAAAAGATGCCATGCTTCTTGTGCCATCGTTCACATCAAGTGTAAATCTGAACCTCAGTGTGCTGTCCAAATTCACACTCTGGTAGTTATATTCTGCCCATTTACATTTGCTTTGCAGTTTCGGTAGACGGATTTTTTTTTTTTTTTTCTTCCCCACTTTCTGTCTGCAAGTATTCTAGCGTGATCAGTGCCATTATTCTGGTGTCTCTGTGTTTTCCAAATACATTTCAGTTTAAGGTAGCATATTCTTTTTTCCATCCCTGAATTAAAACCGTGAAACTTTATTTGTCTTCGTAAAAGGAATGCTTTGTTATAGGGACTCAATATTACTTACAGGAACTTGTTCTGCATGGGGAGGATGAACAGCTGTCTGTCTGCTGCTAATTTTGAACCATTAGTTGTTGCAAAAAGGCAACCATACCCGTCAACAATTAACACATCCTAGGGTTTTTGGTGGCATTAATAATTATATTTCTGAAAAGCAGGATAGTTAAGAAAGAACCGCTTATTATTTTGTCATGTTGGGAGGCTTTGAACTGGATCCATCGTGGTCAGGCCAGTGGTTGGAATGGGCTGTCCATCTTCCTTCTGATTTTGTGAGCTGAATATTTGTGATACTTTCATTTCTATACTATTAATGTGCAAACAAAATTAATTGACAGAGAAAGCAATCAGCACATAATGCATCCACTGGAACTTCTAATGTAAAATGTTGCCTGCTTCTCTAAACGTTGTCAATTATCAAAGGTTCTCAAAAGGGGAGCAACACTCTTCTGCAAAATAAGCAGCCATCATTACAGACCGTAGTCCACCATATCTATTACTGTGTGTGGAATAAGTATAACTTGTTGGAATACCTTACAAATGTAGGCATAAGTTACGTTCATGTGCAGAGTATGAGAAACAATACAAGCTGGTGAACACATTGCATCAGAGCTTACAGCACTTACACTAGAGACAGAAACAATCATATTTGTTTTTCTGGCTTGGTCCCTTCACTTCATTCTCCTCCACCCTTGTTCCATCCTCTTTTTGATGAGTGTGGAATAAACTTCAGAAAAAGGCTAGTGATGGACAAATATAAAAACTGACTAAGAAGTTACATAAGTTGGTCTTGGTTAAAATGTCTTAACATAAAACAGTCTTTTTTAAGAATATCAGCAAATTAATCTCTGTGGTGTCAACAACTTCATCCCATCAGGACATACATCTTCAAAACACATTGCTAGTTGCAGATGGTACACAAGAGTGTGATGGGTGTAACTTCAGAGTGTACTTATTATGCAAGTCTTTTCCATGTATAAGAATTTGTGTAGACTGTCTATATGCACACACATATTTGATTAATTTTTTAATAAATAATACTCTAACAATTTTGGAGTATGAGTTTTGAACTAAAAAAAGCTACAGGTTCTCACCTAATGGCCCTGACATTTATTTTTTATTCTGTAGATATGCAGTTAATCAAGATACACAGTAAGTCCCTGATAAAAACATTTCTTCTCAGGATGTTAAGATTGCACATCCATTATTATCAGTCTTCCTAAGGAGAAAAAAAGCCCTCAGTTTTCTGTTGCTAAGGAAGGTTGCAATGCATATGTCTAGTTTCTTATGTGGTCTTCATTACTCTAGTATCCTAGCATTCTCAAAACAGATGGGGAGATGAAGTACCATGAAATTAAATTCAAAATTACACAGGAAGTCTATACCAGACTTAGAAACTTGAATGAGTCTCCCAGTTTGTTTAATATAAACTTGTCCATTCATTGTAAGAAAGATGTACTATCTGAAGTAAGGAGCTTCACATCACCTTTTCAGAAATCATAAGGAGTTGCTGATACGTGGAAAAATGAAGTATGGTCTCATGTAATTATGAAGGTTCCCTGCTTGAGGATTTGGTCATTGTAGTTGTCTTGAAGATACCTCAAGCTACCTTTTCAAATTCTTTTAGCAGGCACTCTGTTAACTAAGAAAAACTTTGTTAGCTGATTCCTTTATTCACAAATACAGATTTTTTTTTCAATCAAGTTGAGAAATGACTCTGAAATTTGCCATCCCCCAAGTCCTCTTATCTCTTAACATTGGTTCTGCTAGCCATACTAGGTATTTACATCCATGAAGTAGGTTGCATCTGGTGTTTTGCTATTACTGGAAGGTTCTTGTGCTTTTCAGCATTTTTAGATCTTTCCCCCTACGGTCAGGGTTAATGCAGATCTTGATTTGTAATAACAGATGGAAAAGTACAATTTTAATAACCTATCTGTATCTTCATTGTCATCTCCATTTCTCCTTTACCTTTAGGTCATACTGTTTGATAGACTGTGCATATGTTTTTTTATGGAGCTTTTTACCTTCAGAGGCTCCCACAGTTTTGCACACATATCATAGAATCCTAGAATGGTTTGGGTTGGAAGGGACCTTAAAGATCACCTAGTTCCAACCCCCTGCCATGGGCAGGGACACCTTCCACTAGACCAGGGTGCTCCAAGCCCCATCCAACCTGGAATTGAACACTGCCAGGGATGGGGGAGCCACAGCCTCTCTGGACAACCTCTTCCAGTGCCTCACCACCCTCACGGTGAAGAACAACTTCCTTACATCTAATCTAAATCTACCCTCTTTCAGATTAAAGCCATTATGCCTTGTCCTATCACTGTATGCCCTTGTAAAAAGTCCCTCTCTGGCTTTCTTGCAGGCCCCCTTTAGGGACTGGCAGGCTGCTTTAAGGTCTCCCTGGAGCCTTCTCTTCTCCAGGCTGGACAACCCCAACTCTCTCAGCCTGTCCTCATAGGAGAGGGGCTCCAGCCCCCTGATCATCTTCGCGGCCCTACTCTGGACCTGCTCAAGCAGGTCCATGTCTTTCTTATGTTGGGGGCCCCAGAGCTGAATGCTGTACTCCAGGTGGGGTCTCATGAAAGTGGAGTAGAGGGGCAGAATCACCTCCTATGACCTGCTGGTCATGCTTCTTTTGATGCAACCCAGAATGCAATTGGCTTTCTGGGCTGCAAACACACATTGCTGGGTCATGTTGAGCTTCTCGTCAACCAACACCCCCAAGTCCTTCTCCACAGGGCTGTTCTCAATCCACTCATTGCCCAGCCTGTATTTGTGCTTGGGATTGCCCAACCCACGTGCAGGACCCTGCGCTTGGCCTTGTTGAACTTCATGAGGTTTGCATGGGCCCCCCTCTCAAACCTGTCAACATCCCTCTGGATCCTTCCCTTTCCCTTTCCCTTTCCCTTTCCCTTTCCCTTTCCCTTTCCCTTTCCCTTTCCCTTTCCCTTTCCCTTTCCCTTTCCCTTTCCCTTTCCCTTTCCCTTTCCCTTTCCCTTTCCCTTCCCTTTCCTTCCCTTCCCTTCCCTTCCCTCACAGCTCCGTGTCATTGGCAAACTTGCTGCGGGTCCATGTCACCAGCAAAGATGTATGGACTGGAGATATACTGGAGCTGAAATAGGGATCCATCTGGATCATAGAGAAACATGGAAGCATATCTCAAAGACTGGATTTTATGGATCAAATCTAGTACAAGAAGGTAGTTATACTCTGCAGCCAAAATGCTATTAGGGCCAATACTTTTGAATTTAAGGTACCAAATCTGTAATCAGCATAAAACATTGCCCCCTCAGGCTGCAACTAATTGTAGCTATTTATCATTTGCTTAGCAGTTAAATGAACTGTTTCTGTGTTGGAATACTACAGCTGTTTCCTAGCACTGAACAATATTTCAAAATAGTTTAAGTGAGGAAATAGAGAAGAACCTGCTGAAAATGCAGCTACTTTCCTCAGAATATAATGTTCTGAAGACTCTAGAGCTAATAATAGCCATATTTTCTCAAAAGGCATGCCATTTCAGTAACTACATGTGGCTAGTGATGAACCTGAGATGAAAGGGTTGTGTACATCAGAGGTCTTAAGTGCCAAGCTTAGACACTGGCTTAGACTGTTTCTTTGAAAAAAAGACTCCAACCTGGCTAACACATTGCTGACACTGCACTGAGAAATACCCAGTGTTTTTTGTAAAGTTTCTATCCAAGTACAGCTAAGCATCCTCTAGCACTGTTTTACAATCAGAGCCTGAGACTGTACTAAAGGTAGTATATTGTTTTTACAAAATTACTTAGATTTTAAGTGATAGTGCAAGCTAAAGATAACATTACAGCATATCCAATTATCTTTTTTTTCCCTTTTCCTGTTTATGACATTGATTTAATTTGGTTAATCTGCATGCCAGTTATATTTCCAGTGGCATAATTCCTTGTTTCCTAGACCTTTAGCCTGGTAGATACACTTGAATAATAGTGTTTCCTGGATTAATTTTTGGCACCAAGGTTCCATGCTATCTCCAGTTCTGATGTTTAATCCACCATGGTAGTATATTTTTACAAAGCATGGAGACTTGTGTGTGTTAGTGGGCAGCATCAGGCACTTCAGAATTTGAAAGCTGTTTCTAGAATCTCTACCTTATGTTATTTAAAATGGAAATTACTTTATTAAAAATAACTTGGTTCGCCTCAATGCACCTGTTTCTATGCAACAGCAGAGGCACCTGTGTCCTATTAATACTTACATTATGCAGCACATTTGAAAATGTTATAACTCAGGTGGATTATCCTCCTGGGAGCCACATACATCGCTCTTGCCTCAGCTCTTTCTCGCTGTATATGTCAAATTGTTAAATGATCTTCAGGTTACTTCAACATGTTTGCAGCTTGAATCCTTAAAAACACGTTACTCAGGCAAGTAAGAAGAAACTGATTCCAGCTGGCTGGTAGCAGGTTTCCACGTTTTTCTATATTCTGGTTGCCCAATATCTATTTTGAACCCATCCATTCTTTTGCACTGCAATTTAAAAGAAAAGAGATATATAGCTGGTAGTTGTCTACATTTGCTTGTCACTAGCTTAGTCTGTTGTTCAGCTAGAAATAATAATGTCTCTCATGCTGCGTCTTGTCTAGGTCAATTACTTTTAATATCATATCAAAGATCATGGAAATATTTTTAAAAATATCAGGTATTTTGTGAGTACAGCAATGTTAATTAAATATTCACATTAACATATGGCAGTTGGATCTCAAGCTTCAGTTGACTCCCACGGAAAAGACGAAGAAGAAATTATACTTCTTTTGCCCAGAATCTTATTTAATTTACCCTAAAACCAATAGCGTAAATTGACATCAAGGCTATGGAGCAGGGCTGCATATCACTCTGTTAACTAAATACGCTGTGAAACATTTTATTTCCTGCTGTGGCGTCACTACGCGTCACTACAAGTGGAAATGGCCAATCTTATGTTACATTTCATATGCAGTAGCCAAAGACCGACTGAATACAATGTGAACCTTGTCTAAAATACGGAACTCAGTGGTCATTATCCAAGATTTTTATTTTCATTGACTTAGAAAAGCATCTTCCCTTAGCTACTTCATAATTTTTCGTAAATTAATATTTTAAAAGACAGTGACACTCACTAAATAGGTTTTTGCTGTGTTATACAGCAAGGAAACCCACTACGAGTAGAACAACAGTCGTCCAGAGTGAGTGGAGCTTTATTGCAAGAGACCTAAAGAGGTCAACTGGGCTATGTCCGTCTTCAAAAGTAAGATGAAATATAACTAATTCCTGACATGTATTTATTTAACCCATTCTTAAAAAACCCTCCTAGACTTCACAGGCTCCCCTGGCTGACAGGTAGGTCATATGAAACCTCACAGAGCCTTATTCTGATAACCTCTTTTTTTAACATGTTTGGGCCTTTGTCCACTTGTAACCTTTTCATTTGTTCCTGTCCTTTAATGACATGCTAAGCTGATGAAAGTTTGATCTGCTAATATCCTCAAGGAGACTTGATCATTGTCTGTTCACAGGGTTTTCATGATATTTATTTGGTGCTAAGCATAAATTATATATATTATATCCCTGCAGACATGCTTTTTAACCTGATGTCTTGGGTGGGAGGAAGACAGGGGCTAACGTGTTTTTCCTTCCTTAAAAATTTAAAATGCATGGAAGAAGTATCGCTTGTGATACTTAGAAATCTGAGATCAATTGTGTCAGGGCTGTAGCAATCACTGGTTAGTGACTGAGGTTAGAAAGGAATTTTTACCCACTGCTCGAGTGGTAAGGACCTTTTTAGTTGGTTGGTTGGTTGGTTTTGTGTCACATCCTATAGTAGAGAGCCTGGACCACTCTCTGGGATCATGCAGTGAAATGCTTGCAAGCGATTGTTGGGAGAACTGTGTAAATAGGAAAACTAATGTAAAAGATCTGTTACAGCTTATACAGTAAAAATTCTGTTAATATAGTATGCTTCCTAACAGTCTTTTCAGGGCCTTTTGAATTAATGGATGTCCTGTCATGTCTGTAAATGGTTCTTACGTGCTTTAGTTCATTGGAAAGCTTGTTAGACACTCTGCTTGCATTCTGGCTAAAGAAAATTATATCAGTCTCCAGGGCTGCCAGTTGAGATAGCATTAAATACACTAAGCACCATTGTTTTGCTTTAGAAGTCAAGCTTATGGAATATTTTATTTTTATTTTATTTCTTTTTAAACACGTATTTTCACCTACTCGCTCTTTGCTTTGTGTGAAATGGAAACTGATACTATCTCTGTAATGCGGACTCCTTCATTTCTCGGGGTCATGTTTCAATTGAGATCCAGATGTCAAGTGCTTGCATGGAGCAAATAATTAATTTTTGTTTTCTGATGCTTTCCTAGATGAGCCCCTTGTCAAATCCTGACAACTTGTGAAGATTGTAGATTTTGGGACAGAAGGTATAGCCCTGATCTCATGAAAGTGAAAATGTGTATGACAACTCCAGCATATGATTTATCAAATAGCTGTGTTGCTCTGTGAAGTTAACCATTGCATCATATCTGCTTCTACCATATTTCTGATGATACTTATTTTTCTGCTAGAAGCAGAGAAATTATACACCTAACTCAAAAGTATGAAGTCAGTTTTGACTAAAGATCTCTTTTGAGATGAAAAATATTTAAGAAAGGTTTATGACTTGTTTATAGAAAAAATCTCTTTAAAGGATTGGAGGATTATTCTTATAATTTGTCATACACAAACATCCAGTGTTTTAGCAAATGGTATTTGTAAATGGACCAAGACAGTACTTATGGGTACAGGATTTTAAAATCTCAGCAATATGTTCTTATTACTGTAGAGTATCCAAAGCAGAAAACTTCTCTTACTATGTATGTTCATACATGAGATTGCATGATGACTGGTCTTCCTGCCGGAATCAATGACATTGATCTTACTTGCAGAAATGAACAATTTGAACGTCAGTTACTGGTCTTCCTTTGAAATTTGTCCTGAGCTCCATTCCTAGCAAGTATTCAATTAATCAAATTGAGAGGTATTTTTTATTGATATAGGCATAAAGAAGAAAGGTAGTAATAGCATTTACTGGGTTGTGGGTTTGGGTTTGGTTTTGTGGTTTTTTTCTGTAGTCTTGTATTTGGCTTAACTAGAACTAAAAGCTGAAAGTTTGCACTACTAGAGACCACTTTTCCAGATTTTTATTTTGTTATTTAGGATTCCTGTCATATCACTAGGCTGCTTCAAGTCTGTAGCGCATTACAGCATTCTAAACGACATTTGGTTCTGCCATATGTCATTCTGTGTTGTGGCACACCAGAGTAATATCATGATTTATCAAGTTTATCAATACTTAATTTGTCCTTAATACAGTTTTATCTAATCCATCTATTCATTTGACTTATATTCTTAGTCACTAACTGCCAAAGCACAGACACATAGTTTATCCCGGAAAATGGTATTTTGAGGTAAGTTCCTCCTTATGCTGTAGTTTAGGAGAAGTTTAGTAGCAGTTTAGCCAAAAGGCAGTTGTGTTGCATTATGGCATTTTTCAGATGAAATTTCAAAAGGGTTCATTCGGAGATTATACCAACCAGCTGTGAGGATTTATCTAGAAGATTAAAAGACTAGGGCTCAAATGTGTGAATTAAAAGAGTTTCTTGGGCCTAGTTAGTTGTTCACTATCAGTGTTGCATTTCTTTAGCCACTAATACTTTATTATGCCAATAAGGCTATTTGTGTGCATTTGCAGTCCAAGGAGGGCAGGGCAGGGAATCAGAATATAATTCCTCAAGAAAAATGAGGAGGCCTGACTGGTTACCAGTGTCTGTGGCCCCATTATTTTACAGAACACAGCCAAAGAGTTTTCAAAAAATGCATTACTAGGTAAAGGTTAAGGGAGCTGATAGACAACAAATACAACAGATAGAATGGTGTTCTGGAGAGATTCTGGTTTTGCTCATATAAAGACATTTTTATTTTCTTTCATATTGAAAAAATAAATAAAAACAGGTTAAGGGGGCTAGTTAGGAACTGGGTATGTGAAAGAACATTTCTGGACTGCGGTGATTTGCCCATTCAATCATGCTGTACAAAACACTAAGCATAAGAGCTCAAATAAGGTGGAAAATTTCTAAGGCAAAAAGAAATTACTCCATGGAAATGAGGTTGATTTTGCACATATTTGTCTGGAGGTTGGCTGTTCGCTTTGTTTTACTGCTGCATTGCCCACAATAAGTCATAACAGCAACAAAAATGAAGACTTGCAAATACCAAAACAAAAGTATTTGGCTAGAAACCAAATTATGTTGAAAATGAGATGTAAATGCATATAAGGGGAAATACATAAAAGGAAAAGCATTTTGACTTCTCTAATTATTACTGTCACCTCTAGTAAAGTCATGAATAATTTGATTCTGCTGTGCCTTTCATTTGCTCTTTGCATAGAACAATATTCCGATTGAATGCTGTGGTGGACTGTGGAGGGAGTTCAGTGTTTCCTTAGAACAATATAGTCATGAAATTTTTCTTTCTGTCTTGTCTCTGTTTTCCAGTTAATGTAATCCTTTAAAATGTACATGTGTACATGTACTATGAAGTGAACCATAAAGAAGGAAGTTTTGCAAATACCACATGAATGTATTTTCACACTGAGTAATAGCTGCAGGAGCCTGAATTCTTAACATAATATATTATATTCTTTCTCTTACCCACTGGTCACTAAAAACTTAATCTAAAGCCTGGTGAAGTCAGTTGAAAGGATCTACTACTGCAGAATCTAATCTAGTAATGGCTGTTAACAAAAAAAAAAACAACAAAAAAAAAGCAAGCTGGAAAGCTGCAGGAATCTTTTTTTTTTCCTTTCATCTTCCCTCCCCGGTTGCATATACAGTCACTTGAGTGATGGAAGCTAGTAAGATTTTTTTATGGATGTGGTATAAATCTAGCGACTAAAAGATCTCACCTATTGATAGCTGTTCTCGCTGTATATTTTGATCTCTGTGGATCTTAGCAGATCTTAAACCTTTAGTTTCCTTCATTGAAACCTGGAACTTCCTTTCACTTCATTGAAATCATCATGATAACTGCCATCCCTGTATCCTCCTTCTCCCCTCCAAAAAAAGCCCTATCAATGAGATCAATATTAGATAGTCTTAAATTCCATTGATATGATAAAATCCTATTTATTCCTAGAAAGGTTAATGCTTGGGAATGTTTTGTATGGAAGTGATGGCCCAAAGACCGGAGTGGAGGTGCATCAGCAGACAACTGCAAGCAATCCTTGCTAATAACTTGTCATCCCTTGCTGTATCTGTCACGTAACTATTCATTTAATCTTTATGAATTTAATTATTCATGAATCTTTAATAGAAACTTGCTAACAGTTCTTATGTGACTTAGGAGCCTAAGTCTTATAATTGTAAATTAATTACATAAGTAGAAACCAGAGCCCCATTGACAGTCAATTAGTTTTAGGTCATAAATGCCACTGTCACTTTGGAAAACTTAGGCTTATAAATCATTTAAGGAATTGAATATGTTTTTGCCACAAAACAGGCATAAAATTCTCTGGTATCAGCTATTGAATCTGAGATAAAGATAAATGTGTAAATATTTATACAAAATAAACTTTACATGAATGAAAATAGCAGCCATTCTACTCGGTAAGTTTTAGGTCCAACAGGAGTAAATAGGTGAGTAAGTACCTGTGCTCTTGTTGCAGATACTTCATCACAAGAACCCTCTGATTATGTAAATGCACCAAAGAGGAGTAAGCTACTAAAGAAGCTCCCAGAATTGCCTGCACGTAAATTCCTACCAGTTTCTTTTAATAATGATCTGATTAGTAGCTTGTTTGCAGGAAGTTTGCATGCTGCTCTTGTGACTTCTTCTATTCTTGGATTTCTTAGTGGTAAAGTTTCAGATGTCACCAACATCAAACAGCAGGAAGGAACATCTGCTGCCCTCATAAACTTCCATTAGAGATCTTCCCTGATGGCTCTGAGCGCAAGCCCGAGTATGGCCTTGGAGATGTATTATACTGAAGTATTTTCTAGGGCAGATGGCCAAATTAAAATTATTTACTTATATAGCATAAGACACAGTATTAAATCTACATGAATTAGTCCAGTAAAGTACATACTACAGAGGAGGAGGAGGAGGACTATGGTTTAATTTATAAAAACATGAGGTCGAAATAGCTTATTTTTTTAAAAATTTCTGCTGAAGAGGGAAAATCTGGGAATAGCAAAGTCTTTAAGATTGGTTTCCTAACATCAGTAGTCATATCTGCTACTTTTGGCATAAATGGAAAACTAACGTATTATGCTGGTAACTATACGCATCACGATACATAGTGAATGTGTATACACACACATACATAGAGTCTGTGTGTGAGTTCCAACATATGGGCTATATGCAATGACGGAAGAATTAAAAACCCCAACTATATATGTTTGAATGTTTTGTTCTGGAGGGCTTTTGTTTTCAGAAGTGAGTCTGCTTCCCTCAGTCATGAATGTAACTCAAGTATTTTATTGTTATACGATTTTAAATCTTAGTCAGAGTATCAAGCTGACAGAGCCCATTATGAAAACAGAAATGAAAATACCTTTTAAGTAATAGTCTCGACTAGTTCTTGACACAAAAAAAGATACAGGTGGAGATGAAATAAATAGCTATGTGTTTCTTTAATTATTTGCACATTGTGTTCATCCTATAGCAGGAATTACTGTAAATTTAACCAAATTAATATTCTCAGAAACGGTTCTACATAATCTGAGTAGGTTTTTTTCCCTAAGAACATAAATATGAGAGTCTGATCTTTTTCTTCATCTCAGAATTTGAGATATCAACAGATGGGCAGGGGGGATTGCCACTGATTTTTAAGTTTAAATAAATTTCATGTGAAATGGGATAAATATCAAAGCATCCAATGTAGTATTTATCATCCTTATTCTTTACTATGTAGCTTCTTACTGTGTTATTTGGAAAGGTTAGAGAGTTGCAGTATATTTAACACAAAGATTGTTGGCAATATTTGGCTTATACCTTCTGTCTTGTCCAGTAAGGAGGAGGGGGGGAGGCCAGCCCTCAAGGGAAAGCTGCTGAAGGATCCTATTGGATCTGCATTGAGTACGGCAGCATCTCAAATGAATAAATCCAGGTGGCTCAGCAATTTGAACCTTTTTGAAATTAGTCGAGTAGCGACCTGCAGATGTCACAGATTTCAGTGTTTATCCGACTTGATCTGAACAAAAATGTGTTTGGAACGAGACAGAGCATAGCATACAGATATTCCAGGATTTCTTAGTCCATGCTTCTCTAGCTAATTAATCAAATGCTGTCTTTTGGAGAGAGTATAAATCAGCTCTTCAGAGAAATGTCTTCTTTTCTGGTTTACAAAGTGCTTTCTCGGACAAAAACTCCGCATGAAACTGTTTAACGTCCGTAGTCACCAGTCACTCTGCTTGGAGAGAGAAGTCTCTAGTTCTTATGCAAAAAAATCCTCCCACTCCAGAGTGTTTTGCTGGGTCATTTCAGAAATCTGCCTCTAGTCTATGTATTTTAATGTCAATGGAATATGCTTCTGGTTTTTATCCCTAAACTTTTTGGCAAACGTGAAAGCGATCAGTTGACCATCTGATAGACTCAGCCAAGTTGCCTGTCAGACTTCTCGAGTTGCTGACTCCATCTGGTATGGAGTCAGGACAACTGACTGAAACTAAGTTCTGATTTGATTTTTTTTTGACTCCTTAACCTTTTCGGTGAGTTCCACCCATGAATTCAAACCGGCCTGAAGAAAGGCCAAGTAATTACTTTGTGATAAGAAGAGCAGCACTGAAGGATTTGCCTGGGGCTCAGAACACTGACGGTCGGATAAAACTCAACAAAGTCCATGTCCCCAAAAGGCTGCTGAGGCTGGATCTGCTGTAGGCTAATATGCTTAGAGGAAAGGTCAGGCGGTTGTGGAAGCCTGAACGGCAGACTGCCTCTCAGCGCTGTGGCTGCCCGTGTTCAGAAGCTGAGTGGGGAGCAGAAAGGGATTGATATAAATGAGTTCTCTGATACCTTTTTTCCTTCGGCCCGTATTCCCCAGAGGCGGGAGCAGGTGTCTGGGCTGTCACTACAAACAACCGGAGCTCTAACGTGAGCCTCCTGCATAATTGCGGTGGGACGAGAAGACCTGGAGGCCTCAGGCTCCGGGTCTAAAGGTTTGCCCCCACCCTTTCGTAAACGAAGTCGAGCATTTACATAAGAATGAGTGTTCGGAGCAGAAAGGAATTCTGTCTTTCTTCTCCTCGCGACACCAGCGTATTTCTAGGAGAAAGAGTATTCCTGGGAGCATCCTATTACATCTCGGCCACCCACCCTGATAGGAGTGGCTAATGGTTTCTATTGGCAACCACTGAAAAATCAGAGAAGCTTTTTAGCTTCGATTTATGATAGAAACCAGAATAACACCCGGGAAGAGCGTATAGTGGTTTCACTTTCAGTAATTCTCATCTCTGCCTCGTTTCGTCCGAGTGCAGTTAGGAGCGTAGCCAGGTGCCTTCAGCATAGCCACAGCCTTCGCTAGTTGCTTCCACAAGCAATGATCACACACTAAATGATGGGGGGCTGCTGGGATTCCTCCTGAACTTGTTGTAAATACGGTAGCTTTTGTTTACTGGAACATCCTACTTCTAAGACTGTGTAACTAAAGAAGGATAGACTAGTTAGAAAGACTGCCAAAAGTCAGTTATCTTCTAAGACTTGTCTCTGCTTAATAACCTTACATCGTTACCAGTGGGTTTTTTTCCAAGAGATATAATAGAATTGGCTTAAAGCTACTGCAAGAGGTAAACACTTTTTACCTGGGGACAAATTTGTCTCTAAGTAAAATTAATCTGTTGACTAGGATGCTTTCGTAGTCTGAAATTGCATTTGTCTTCTTAATCCTCTTAATCATGCTTTTAAATATTAATTGTGCAGTTAGCTGTTACAGAAAAATAGTTGGAAGTTGTTTGTCTGATTGTCAGGGAAATTCTGTAAGATTTTTCACTCTTTGAGTATTTCTTGAAATATGAAATATTTTTCTTGAAAGAAGGATTAAAAAAAGGGGGGGAGGGGGGTGTGTGTGTATGTACTAGTGTTTTCCCTTTCAATAATCTCAATGTTTTCAAACAATTCTGCATCTTTCGTTGTTGTTCCTCTCTATGTCCTCTTTCTTTATATGAATCATAGGAGACATTTTAAAAGCTATTGGACTGGCAAACTAGAAACCGAAGAAAGCTTCCTTCTCTACTGAAATAAATGAGTCAGAAGGAATCACTTTCAGTGGGTGAGTTATGACCCAACCTGTCACTGGCTTCTTTTCTGAATCAGCTAAATAGCAGATACCTCTCAAAAATGTTTGGAAATCACAAAGTTGAGATCACCACCTGTTTTCATGTAAGCTACTGAACAGCCACCAGCAGATAGTATTTTATCTTCCATAATTTCCTGACTGATAGTTATGAATGTAACTGGGAAAGCACCTTCAAATGGGTTAACTAAATGAATGTATTTTTTACAGCTACTGTCTAGTCCCACTCTGGCTTGATTTGTTGATTAGGTTTTGAGGGATCAAGTGTTTATGGTAGTTTTTGTTATTTCTTTGTCTTTAAGTAAAGACTGAATTGTAGCTTCTGTTGCCAATTAAAATAATAATTTCAGGATGAAAAAAAGTGAAAATTATTTAGTCCCTATGAAGTTCTCTGTGTGCGGGTGAAAGTAGAATTTGGCTAAATCTTGTACAGCTTGCATTTATATATAAGAATTGCAATTTTATTACTATCGCCTCTGCATGGAGCTCTGACAAAAACTGAACCTATTGGAAAGATATTGTTTGTGCTCGACTTAGGAGAGGAATGGAAGTCACATTTTATGCAAGAATAATATGGGGCAATGACAACAATATTCAGCAACAGAAAATTTGCACTTCCTTGGAGTCTTATTATTTGTGTTTGAAGAATATACTCATTAGTTGCTCAAGGTAAAGATTTCAACTTCAACTAAATTTCAAACCTTTGTTCTCATTGTCTTGCTCTGACTCGGAAAGCTGTTGTAATTAACTTGTATAGGGAATCTGTAGATGACCTAAAATGCTGTTTTTCTTCTGGGTAAATGAGGCATAGTGGATATGCGGGCAAGGAAAATGGTCCTGCTGTGCTCCAGTGATTGGACTCTTTACTGTATCACAAAAACTATAGGTTGGTGTGACCATGGATTTGCTTATATGTCAGCAGGTGAAGGGATGAGGTGGGTCTTTGAAGTGGAAAAGACATATCAGATAGGTTTTAGTTGTATGGTCGTGGGAGATCTCACTGGGCTGCACTGTTCTCTTTCGAGCTACTGTAGCATGTGTAGGGAAAAAACAAAACTTAGAGGGAAAAGCGTGTCTTGTGGAAAAAGTGAACGTGGCAGGAGGTGCTCTGTCAAAATAAGAGAACTGTAATCAAAAGCAGCCGGGGGCCTTGTTGCGTTTCTGGCGTCACCTCTAGGTCAGCGTATGGAGACCGTCAGTAACTTTGGTCCGATAGTGACTACGTGCAGGTACTCGCGGACTCTGGCGTTCATGTATGCATGGCAAAGGTTTTAAAAAGCACTCTGGTGCCTTGAAATGACTCCTTCTCGGAATGAGTGTCTGTGGCAGTGCTAAACGTTTCCTAGCAGACGAGTGCCATAGGCACTTTTAATTGAATTGAGGAGCTGATAGAAAGAGGCAAAGTGTATGCTGAAATCCTGCTGGCTATCTGCAGCACAAGTCTAGCAGACAGGGACAGCAAAATCTTCGGACACTCAGTAAACCCCGTAAGAGGTCTCCGGAGGGACTGCTTCTAGGAGTTGAACCGTAACCTTTTTCTCTGTGGGCGTCACGGTCTTTGTCTCGCCGCACAAAATGCTAGCCAGTGCTCTAAAGTTGATGTTGCCTGTGACGCTGGCACCTTTCCCCTGAGAGGTAAGATAAACTTGCTAATCTATTTCATATAGGTGATGAAGAATGCTGTCTTCTTGCCGGGAAAGGTGGAGCATTCCCTCCCACTGGCTTACTAGCAAAGGGTTTTCTATACTGATACCGCCGCAGCAATGCATGTAATGTGCCCCCATCTATCAAAACATAATTGTTGGCCTGCCAGTCCATACTGTAAATTGCATGGGAGAGAAGCACTAGCGTTGTTGCAATTGTAAGGGGAAGAATGAGTGCCGTCCTAGTTGCTGCAGGTGACTTGGAAGAAAATATTAGAATAATGTATAGGTCTTTGCCTGAAATTTTGTTAAAGGAGTTGGGAATGTTCTCTCAGGAATATTTTTTTGTGTTTTGTTTTTGTTTTTTCTAAAATTAAATTCTGCACAACTAAAAAAGATAGGCAGCAGTATTTACCAGATACTACAGGAGAGATTTTTCAAAAGGAGACTTTGGAAATTATGCAAATACAGCCGGCATTGTTTCGCTGAAATTTTCTGCTCCTGCAAATGAGGAAGGATGTATTTTTACAGGCTGCACTATTGAGTACAAAATGAGGTATTTTGATGAAGGAGATCAGGACATTGTTCATGTCACTTAGCAAAGATGCATCCAGAAAGCTATTTGCAATGGAAACCAAAATATTTTTATGTTATCTGCAAAATAAATGTAACAGTGTCTGAGAAGTAATTTGCCTGTTCATGTCCTGCAGCCACTGACCCTGGAAATCTGGAAGGATCCTCCTCTCTGAGGCATTATGTCAGGCAGATCTCATTAGAATTCATAAAAATTGAATGTTTTCCATTAAATGTTATAAGTTTGACGCATTTATTAACACCAGTAACAATTTGGGCCATCTTTTTGGTGCTGTTTGAATCAAGCTGGTCTCTGAGAGTAGAAGACTCAACTTTCTGTACTCATAACCCTTTTCAGTAAAATTGGAATAGCTTTGTTACTGGCCCATCTAGAGAGCTCTCAAGAGTTTCAGAACAAGAAGAAATAAGAAATCTTCCTGAGTGGACTTTTCCTGACTACACTGGTATAAGTTTGAATAACTGGAAGTAGAATACCTGGATATCAGAGTAACCCATGTAGTCTAAATGTCCATGTACCAGTTGGCATTTACTTTTGCTTTAAGCCACATACTACTCAACTAACATTTTTTACCTACACATTCTGCTGTTTTGATTGTAATGCTTGGGAACATTTGCAGTCTCCTGTTCACTTCAAAGTTAGTAACTTCATCAATTCTACATATGCCAGATACTGCTCTGCAGCATGTGGATGTTAAGCTGTTTAATCTCCCTGGGAGAATCTTGGTTTAAATCCATGACTAACAATCATATAAAAATACGTCCAAGGCAGATGCCTTTCAACTTGCGTAGCTTTTTGATGTTGGGGTGTCCCAGAACTCTCCAAGTAATTTTTTTTTTATTTCGCCCCACCCTGAAACTTATCTGGAAACAAGCTTGTGGTTTAAATACATAAAAAATTTAGTTGCCTTTTCGACCTCAAGAAGAGTTTGAAGATATTACTTATTTCTGTGGTTTTATCTCGAGGTCTTCAAGACACAAGATTTATGGGATCAGTTTTTCACATGTGAGAGTCTTGCTGCTTCAACACTTGTGGTTGAGGAGACCAAAACTATGCAAGTGTCTTGAAAGGATAGTTCAAAACAACTCTAGAGAGATATATAGAGAGAGAGAGAGACAGAGAGAGATACACACACCTATCCTATATAAGTATATATACATGTATTTGGCTAATTCCAGTGGATAAATCAGTAATACTTTAAGTTGCTGAGAAATTATATGAACATAAGAAAAAATTAGTCAATATCTAGTATTATTGTTACCTTTCTAATGGTAGTTCTTAAAAAATCATTAAAGCTGGAACATTTACTTCGTTTCTAGATTCTAAAATTTCACTTTACCTTTTTAGAATAATCTTTATTGTTTTCCTAACTGTGTTGCAAAGGGGCTTCTACCTCATTGAAAATAACATAACTATTTGTTTGGGAATGACAGGAAAATTAATATATTCTACACTTAGAACAACTGTAGAACTTAATTGGGGGGAAAATGAATACCTTTTATATAAAAAAGGGGTTTTATTTTAAAACATTTGAATTTTAATTATTACATTTATTTAACTTAAAATTTTCAATTTCAAATTTATTTTTTAAGTCAGTAAATTATTTTTTTTTATATGTCAATCTCCATTTCTAAAACTACATATCTTTAAACTTTTACCTCCTAGTTGTTCTCTGCCTTGTTTTTCTTTCCCCAAAGTAAAGGAAAAATTTGCCAAAATATTTGTTCTGCAAAATTTTTATTTTTTTTTTGGGGGGGGCGGGGGGAGGAAGGAAGTTGTTTTGTTGTTTTTTTATAATTGAAACTCTGTTTTTCCCCTCATAGAGGAAACCTCTGCCGTGCAAAAACGAAAAAATATCCCTTGAATAAACAAATAATTTAGACATTAGTAGTTATATGATCCAAACAAGGAAAGAAAAGTTCTGAAACATAATTAATTATATCTGGAATCCCACAGTAAGCTCTTTGTAACAGCTCTGAACCTCTCTCTCAAGACTACCACGTCTGTCCTTCATGTATTTTTGACCATTGCTTGACACTGCTGTATACACAGTCAGCAGCAAGTAAATTCCAATGAGTTCAAAAATAAAGCAAAGCAAAACAGTGGGACATTTGAAATATGTGTGGCTTTAGATTAAATTAGACAATGCTGTATGATCCCAGCTCATTGGGACACAGATCAAACAAGCACTAAAAAGACAACCTGCTAATTGCTGCAATAATGCCTTCTTACTGCAACACACTACATAATATTAATGACTTTGAAGATTATTTGGTTGTCACATCATTCCATTTTGGGGTGGATGGGGTGTGGACAATGACATACAGAAGAAGACGGTTTCTGTGGTACCAAAACCTAAGAGTAACTTCACCTGAGAACTGGTCAGACCACATATTATATAGGTATTGAATGACATTCACAACATACAGCTGTTTATTTGGTGTAAACATTATTCTCCCATTTATTTAAATTGAGAACATTTCTGTGTTAGAAAATGTTTTTCTAGAAACACAAATATTTTTCATATTTCAGCATTTCATATTAGGCATTTCATATTCCAGCTGTTTGTCTTCATCATGTCATTGCTGCTTCCCATGTCCACTCAACATTACATTAGTACCTTTTTCAAAAGAGCGAAGGAAAGAGTGAAGGTGAGGGGAATTTACTCCTTTACACCAACAGCTTTTTAGTGGGTTGTTTGTTGCCTTTTTTTTTTTTTAAGTTCTGTGTTCTACCAAGAGCTTTAGAGAAAATAAGCATTTTGACTATTCTTGTAAAATATTGTTCCTCTGTTCTCACTGTGATGCAGTATTTTTTACTATTTTGTATATACTAACAGAGAGGTACTTTTTGTTCCAGTCACCAGCATTTAAGTGAAAGATATGTCCTCAAAATGATTGTTAAATCAGTTATTTTTGATCATATTAGAAATCATATTATTTACTGGGTATGCTGTAAACATTTTTAATTCACTGAACGCCAGCTAAAGCTAAAACGGTTTTTCTTTTTTCACATTTTACGTATATCTATGGTCTTTTTATGTTGGTTTTTCTATTCTTCTATTTATTATCAGTCATAATAGATGTTACAGATTTGTGTTGTGGGTTTTAGTGCAAGACTTATGAGGCTCATGCTAATGCTGTCTAGACTGTTTCTATTTCGATTGTGAGAATGTGACCTACTTTCATCTCTGTCACTGCATCTGCAGATTCTTCTATTCATGTCATATTAATTTGGCCAAATTTAATGATTGTCCTGCCTCATTAGCTGGACTTGCTGGACACATATGGGAGACCTCAACCAGGCCAAAACTCATTTCTCAGTCATGCCAAGAAGGTGTCACCGTATTTTTCCAGCCCTTTGTGACCCAAAGATCTCAAGTAAATAGCTCTTCTAGTTATTACTGATGGTTGCTGAGATACATTTTGCAAAGTTTAACACAACTACTTAATGATGATCTGTCCATCTATGCTTTTAATGATGAGTAACTAATATCCATTCTTATGCATGCAGTTGCAGAAACAATTGAATTTTAATGCTGACTCATTTTTTTCTTGGAGTACTGAATAGAAGAAAATCTTTCAATTTGTGTCTTGATGCTACATTTGATTACAGCTTTTGCCAGAGTTTGATGCCTTTTGTTCCTTTGTAAATGTAGATATGTCTTGAATTTTGTTCATTGCTATTTGCTGTTTTTCTTACCATCTATTCGCTAGTTAGTAAAACAGAAAGCACGTCAACATATTTCACTGAAGAAAAACTGGAGTGGACATAAGTTTCAGATAGCTGTGCACAAAGGCAACTAGATTTGTCAATTCAGTATTTAGATCCTCTGGAATATCTCAGCAATTGCATAGTGAAATTCCCTCAAACTCTTTGTAAAATAATGCAGTATTATCAGCTTCAATTCTTTTATTATTTTCATAAGCACTACTGCTTTAAATATTAATGTCTGCATGGTATGGAACATAATATTTCTTAATTATGACTGGAGAAGAAGATAAAAATGCCTCGAATTACACAGTTAATAGGTTAAGTTAACAATAATAAAATTTTATGGGTAACTCCTTATTTGATCTCTCTGTCCCCAAACTTATCTGTTCTTATTTTATATACTCAGGGGAGATTTTCAAGGAGTTGAAGAGTGAAATTGTTGCATCTTAAGATGGTAAAGTTGGCTTTCTGATTTAGCTGTTGAAATGCTGCGTGCTGTGTGGAGAATATGGTTCCATAGCAAGATGTAGTTGCAGTTTTTTGCTGGTTATTCTTGTCAAACTACACTTCAGTGAAATTGAAACACAATACTTCTGACAAGGAGCAATGTACACGCAAGATCACAATAACGTCCTGGAAGTTAGGTGCTTAGGCATTTACCTGGTCTTGCTAAACAAGGATACATGGATTGGAAAGAATTTGAGAATAACGCTTTTTGTGAGTTTAGTTGGCCAGAAAGCCGAAAATACAAAACCGATGTGGAGCTTCAGAAAGCTGATTGTGAAAGACAAATATTCCTTGCCTAATCAGATGTTCTAGGTGGGTCACTAATTATTAAACTATAATTCGTTTACGTGCACATCATTTGGGTATTGGAGTTATTCAAGATGTAGCCTGGTACTAACCTATCAATAGGAAGTCGTCTTTATCTCAGCAGATGAAATAGTCCTCTGTACAAAAGAGTCATACAAGAACTATAGACTATTTAAATCCTCAGGTAGAACGTACGTGGTTTGTAAGTGGTTGCTAGACCTTCTGTTGGGTTTCTGCACCACTGTGTATTGTACTGAAGGGACGAATTAGGAACTTTGATAACAGGAGTCCATGTTCGGACTGAATTTATTATATAGTTACTGAAATATGTACTGTACTGTATTCAGCACACAGTTGTCTTCATTGCTTTGGTGCTCGAATTAAAGAAAAAGCAGAGCATCCTAAAATTAGAGAATTAGCAAATTCTCATAGTACTTCAGAATCTCAGTGCTTTTCACTGATCTTATTAATTCCCCTGCTTAGTTTTTTTTTTTTGTTTTTTTTTTTTTTTTTGTGAGGAAGTGCATCTAATGTGAATATTTTCCTTGCGAATCTTTTTTAATATGAAACAGAGCTGCTATGAACATAAGTAAGTGTCTCATTGTGTAAGCGTTGTATTTGGACTAGATCTTCCGAAAGTGAATGTACATTTGCAATTAGCTATGACTCACAGAGCATTAAAACTCTGCAGTGAATTAGTTTAATTGTATATAAAACCCGAGAAGATGTAAAACTTAGAATAACTTTTCCAATAGCAGAAGAAAACCTTTTCTCCTTCTTAGTTAAAAAGACTCTGTCATGTTAACATTACCACATTAATTGAACAAACAGAAATCTTTAAAGCATTTATTTACAGAACTGCACTTGAAGTTGAAAGTCTCCCATCCACAGGAGATGGGATGGAACCCTAGCAAGGCTAAGTGATTCATTCAGATAGTTCAAGAAATCTGGAAACTGGATTTCCAAATGCAAGCCTGGGATGCTAAGTTAGATTTTTTGAATACCACAGGTCTCAATACCCTGATTGACCTTTGATTTGTGAGTTGGCTTTTACGAAGTTTTAACTTCTAGTTTTAAAATGTTATTCAAAAAGAGTCCTTGGGATGAACTTGGTGATTTTGCAGTGAATTTATTGTTTAGGATTACAGGTACTGAAAGGGACGATTTAAAGACTAGTGCTTTGGGGAATTGCATAGAACATAAGATACTCAGAATTCTTTTCCTCTGTGCTTTTTTGGGAAATAGTCCTTCCTTCCTTTTTATGTCAAGCACTCAGCAAGTGCCAATATCAGAAGCTTTTCATAGCTGCCCAGAGCAGCCTAGAATGGTTGAGTTTACAAGGAAATGTTTGGTTTTGTTAGTTCATTTTTAAAAGAAGTCTATGAAATGGAAAACAGTTTAGACTTCAGTCCTGTACAGGTGGAGATGCGGCTTCCTCAACTGATGCCATCATAATGTAAATGTGATATATCCTTTTTCTATATATGCCCATTCAGATATATGACCTAAACAATATGCTCATGTTTTCTAGTTATTTTATGATCAATGATGATGTAATGAGCTAGGTAACAGTAAGTTAAAGCCATTTGTATTTTCCACTTTTTCTCCACAGACATTTTAGTTATTAAAATTCAGTTTTAGAAAGTATGTGCTCTTCATTCTATTTAGGATTAAAAGATTCATGTATTGTAAGTGCTGAAAACGCTTGCACTGTAGGATGATACTTGGCACTAATGCTTTTATTAAACCCAGCAATATACTTAAAGAGATTTTCAAACAGTTGTGGTATTATTTTTTTTTCTCCTAATAGAACCCACACAGGCATTTTCATGGGAATGACAAAGACATCGCTGCAAGTAATAGTTATTTGTACCTTGTCATGCATCAACATTGTCACTTTTCAAATGTAGCATGAAGAGTTGAAAATCATCAGTCTGTGTCAGATACAGTGACATTTTTCTCTCCCGTCTTCACTTTTTGCTCTAATATATATTATGATTATTTCTCTCTTTCCTAAATTGCTGATCCAAGTTACAAATATTAAGAGATCTGGGTGTCTGGAATGCATTGGCCAGAAGATTAATACGAGCAAGGCTATGAATTTAAGCTTAAGTATGATTAAAGGAGTGGTATGCAGTCTTTCATCCTTTTAAGACCCAGTACTGTGTTTAATACAGTTGCTTTAAGTGAGAAAAGGGAATGGAAACCAAACAAAGAAAAGTTAGATGGAAAATGGTAACGTTAAGTACACACAGAACCATGTGAATAATAAAATACTAGCTGTGTTAGTAGAATGACTTGACAGTTACTTAACGGTGAATCTGACAAAGCATTGCAGAGTATGATGTAGGAAATAACCCTGACATTCTTGAAGGTGGACAAAACATTTATAAACCGATTGACATTTTCAAAAGTAGTTTTTAAATGTGCACATGGCAATCTTGGCAAACCAATTTGTTATGAATAAGTTATTTTATAAGTGCAGATTGTATATCTGTTAATAGTTAGGATATTGAGGCTATTGAAAGGGCTTACATTTCCGCCTTTGAGTTTGTGCAAACCTTCCTCGTTTTGAAAGACACAAAACATGAATGCACACAGTTTTTATGCAGAGATACAAAAATAATCGATCTTCCAACTCATCCTTTTAACTACAAAATCAAGAAGGAAATGTATACTGTGATCAAATCAAAATAATTTTTTCTCTCTTCTCTTCCTACTAAAACCAAACCTGAACAAACCATTTTGGACCAAAAGGCACATTTTGTTTGATCTGAAATACAATGTTATATTTTGTTCCTGTCATGGATTTATGAGTTTGTTAATGAAATTTTAAATTCCATTTAAAAAATGAGCTATTACATATGATGGCAATGAGGAGAAAGGAGGTCTGGAAAACTGGCATTTCAGAAAGAACTGAAATAACTGACATTGAAAAGAAGAGAAGAGTGAGGGATGGAAACGGGGGAACAATACAAGTTTTCAGCACCTGAAAATTTGTTGAAAAGAAGGGTAATCCGTGATGACTGTGGGCAGGATATGTAGTGCGTTTACACTGTGGGAATTTTTTCAATGTTTTGTATTGGGAATCACTTTCTAATAAAGAAACTGAAATATTGGACCGTAAGATAATGGAATATCTATGACTGAATTCTTTCCGAACAAGTTAGAGTGCATATCAAAAAGGATGACAGTTTACTGCGAGAGAGAGGTAGTGAAAAAAAATTACCTGCTAAAGGGCCTAATGTTCTAAATACAAAATAGGATATATGGGTTCTAGAGCCAAAGTAAAGTCTGTTTTTACACTCAAACCTCATAAACTTAACTTTATTTCTGAATTTTAGTGGTTTTTTTGTATTGGCATTTGAAGTACAAACCTGTTCTTAGTCTTGAAATTGTGAACAGACTGGTTTGTACTACCTCTCTCACTTGAAAATAATGTTTCTGCTTTTTACAGACTCTTTTCAGACTCTCACAGTATAAAACAGCAGTGATTCTCCCATAGATTGCAAGAATTACTTGTTTTCCTTAACCAGCAACTATAATAAGAAAAATTAATTAAACTGGTGGCTTAAACTAATGACAATAATTTTCAAGAGCAAATAAACTGTTCATGGTCATGTGGGGGTCAGTCTATGAGAATGAAGTGCAAAAATACCACAAAACCACTCTGAACTAAATATTTTGAAATTTTTGCCAAGGGAAACGAGTTGATTTTTCCGCTGGGACTTACTTCATGCAGATCATTAGAACATGGCCAGTCCAAGACGAAGTAAATATGTGCAAATCAGAGGTTTTTCTCCAATTCTAGTGGCAAGGCAGCTATTTCTAAATTCAAAGGCAGGTTATTGTTTTGCACAGAGGGAAACTATTGCACATTTATGAGATATCCTTAAGTATGTTTTCCCCCCAGCACCACATCTTTTTCATTTGAGTGGCAGCTGAAGTGCAGAGCAATATACTGAATTAAGTGAACGGCTAAATGAAGCAATTAACTGTACCTTCCAAGACAATGAAGGCACTAAGTGTGATTTAGAACAGCTGGATGTTGACCCTCTTTTTGTATATGAATCAGGGCGGGAGAGGTAAAGCATGATCACAGAAGGTTTATCTCTGCTCCTTTTTACAGCTCCTTGAGCTCATGTTATGCAAATTCATGTAACTTTCATGTGTGTGAAACATTTGCATTTCCCATTGGGCAATTCTGGGGAACCTAGGAAGGGAGGAAACGGTCGTCCCTGCCTAGCCATTTTGTTGCTAAGATAGCAACCGCAGCTTTATGACCGTTACAGGCCACGCTTCCTATTTTGATTTACATTTCAGGCTTTCCCTTATTGTAATCTGCAACCAAATCTGACATGGGCGAGGTTTTTTTTGGTATCATGCCAAACACAGATTTCCTGGGCTTGATTCCACAAGTAAAATTGTGCTGGCTTTACAGCTATAAAGAAGCAGGTAGGACTTTACCTAGATGTTTCAGGGGAAGTATATACATCCCAGGGATGGCAATGGTTCAGCTCATAAAGTTTTACAGGGCCGCTTTAATTTGTATTACTGTGGTAAAGATTGCAGATTCTCCTATCTAGTAGACGGGCTAGTCTGTGGAGAAGGGTACTAAGCATGGACGTGTAGTCTTCAAAAGGTTTGGTTCTGTACTAACAAAATGACTGAAGTTTGATTTACTCTAATACAATGTGGCTCTAAGACCCTGTTGCAGAGTAATTGTACAGCTCTTAACAGCATTGTTGATGAAATGGTTTTGTTTTCTGTCTCCGAATTTGTGGCGAATTCACACGGCGTTAGTATGTCTTCATTTTGTCTTGTACTTTTCTAGTAACTTGAGAATTATTCAAGGATGATTTGCGTGTATCAGATTTTAAGATAAGGCTGGGAAATATAGGAAATGCATGCATAAAATGTGTGCTTTGTAATTTAAGGTCATACAAATACAAATATTTGGAAAAGTCTGTGAGCAGCCTTTTTTCTCCTGCAAAGTGCCATTACACAGCAACAGATTTGAGTGTCATTAGAGTGGTTATTGAGGGCAAGGAGAAAATCGAGCGTTGACTCGTGTATTTGCTGAGTTTACCTGGAACGGGGGATATGCAAGTTCATTTATTTCTGTTAGGTGATTTGAACATTTTGGAACTTGAATTCCAGTCAATGTTACTGTGCAGTTGGTAGAAGTTTGTGGTTACATATTCTTAAAGCTAGAAAGTTTTCTCCCCCACTCCCCCTAGATTTCTTCTGTTGCCCTGAATTAAGCTGATTTTTTGCTTTAACTCACGTAGGTGCCAAGAACAATTAACAGAGGTCAGTTTATAATGATATGCATGCAACTTAGTCTTGCTTATTTTCTCCTACCAGCTGTGTTCCGGAGGAAGTACAGGACTGTGCTTTAGAGTTATGAAATCTTTTGGGTTTTGTTGTTGGGAATAGTTAGTAATCAGGCTTGCTTTTTTTAAGACCTTGTGAAAATTGTGATTCTCTTAAGGGTTTTCATAAACTGTTATTCTGACAGCTGAAGATAACATATCCTAACACTTTAAATAAGCCATTTAGTATAAATCAGGTACAATCCAGTAGGCATAAGTCAAAACACTGCTCTGCGATCTCACAGCTAGTCTTCCACAGGTTTGTGGCCATGTCTCACAAACATGGGAAAAAAGGGCACACATAGCCAGGAGAGTATTCTGCTGCGTTTTCCATCACTGTCTCCTTTATTGAAACCTGTACAGGGAAAGTTCCTTGATGAAACAGCATTAAATAAAAGATCCTTTTGGAGATCTTTACAAGACACAGTTGTTCTTGTAAACAGGTAAGAAGAAAAGAAACAATCTGGTCTCCTTTTGTTCTAGTTTTCTAATCAGTTGGTTCTGTTTCAGTTTCCTTAATGCTATGATAGTGCTGGCAGGCAGCACAGAAAGACTTTGGCAGAGTGAGACATCTCTATTGCTTGTCTGAACTTTGGCACAAGAATGACAGTTGTCAGGAAATACCTCAATTTATATGCTGATCCCTAATAGAGTTTTCATGTCTTCTGATAATTTAATTTTCTCTTTCCTCCTATTAAACCTACTAAAATTTGTTAGTATCTCCAAGCTGTTTTCTCTGGGTTAATATTTAGAGCCATATTTGCACAGAAAATTATTCTTATTCTGCTTGTAAGGAGCAAGCAAAGTAAGTGTGTGTATACACACATGTGTATGTATGTATAAAACAAGTAGGTGGAACTATAGCTGACAGTCATTTTGTATTAGCTGAACAAATAATTCAGCTTTTCTAACTGAGGTAATTCTGACCAAGTCATTGTGTATACTTGCTTAAGCAAGTCAAGTAGGAACTGGCCAGTAATAGAAGTATCTGAGAATTAATCTTTAGGACACGTTTGGCCTCCCATTTCAATAGACATGCATCATGCTTAGCCACAGACTATCTTACACTTTTTCTGCTTTTTCAAGTATCATTTGAAAGCAGAATATTTGATAACCTCAGTAAACCCATTTCTTAGTATAGTCATATTCTAAAATTACCTATGACTAAATCTCATAGTTTCTATCACTTTATTTGGATTAAATCTTTTATTTCCTCTAAGAAAAAGAAACATATTCTATCTTACATATCAGTATATTAGAGAAACCTTTTTTATCAAGATAAAAAAAAAAGTTCTTGCATTTTATCTTTCATGAAACTTCTTTTTAGCCTGAGTTCTAATGATTCAGAAACAGGTACCGTATTTAATAACAGGATAAATTTATGGAGGCCAGATTAGGCCAGTTTAATCTGGAATGATCCAATGTAACTTGAAATAGAAAATGCAGCTGCTTCTGACACATTTAGGTAATAGTTACACTGTACCCGTTATACTTTACATGTATTTTAAAGACTGGAATTAGAGATGAACTTTTCTATGTTGGATAATTTCATTCCTTCTAACTTGATTTTCAATATTGAATATGTCCAGGACACCAGAGAATCATAAGGAAGAGCAGGATATCAATAAAACTCACAGAAAGTAACCAGATGTCCCACGACGCCCAGCTGATAATTTTGCATAATGGTCACCACTTCTCTTAGCTAATGTTGCTGGGATACTGGAGATACAGAGGTTCTCTGTTCCTTCTTGATTCCTTGTTCCCTCCTTTTCCGATTTTAGAGCTGCCTCTTCAGTATTTTAATTCTACAATGAGAAGTATAATATTTCATTCCCGCTTGAACATTTCTAGCACCTAGATTAGCACAGCTGATGCTGTTTATTCCTCTGACGTCAGGTAGTAGGTTCCCATTCAATAGACATTCGCGATGGTGAATTCAGCACAAAGGACAAAAAAGGCAGTGTTCCTAAGCCGTTCCACTCTCATGGTTAGCTCCCAGCCTTTGCATTAATAATAGGGGGAAAAAATACAAAATACTGTGGGGGGGGTGCTTAAATACCAGAGCAGACTGGCCAGAGAGATTGTGGGCTCCTGTAGGTCTCCACTGGATGTGCCCTGAGCTGCTTGCTCTAATTAGACCTAATTAGTCTTGAGCAGGAGACTGGACTGGACGACCCTTGGAGTTCGCTTCCAACCAAAATTATGACTGTCATTTTATTTGTCACCTGTAAAGATTAATGAACCACCCCCCCCAAACCCAGAATGCTACAGACAGATCATCACATACTAAAATATACTATTTTCTGTCTTTATTTGTCTTTAACTTACTTGTTTGTTCCATAGAAAGTGTAAAGATGGGGGGGTTTAATACCAAGTTTTGCTAGAGGTCATTGGATAACAATTCTGAATGTTATGAAAAATTAATCATAGATGGTACAGGGCTTATTGAAAGAAATGGATTTGCTAATGAAGATATGAATATATAAATGCTGTCTAGTTTTCAGTTTGATGTTCATCTTGACCTTCCCATACCACCTTTGCCAGCAGGCACATTGTCCTAAATTTCTAGCTTACTGTTCTCAAAGTACTCAGTGAGGTAAGACATGGTCCCACCATGAAGAACATGCTTTGTGCATGCCGTTAAATTCCTGACCAAATTAGAAAGTTTAGTTCAGGTCCTTTGATATCACTGTCTTTTGTATAATGACAGGAAAATGACAGTGCAGTAGTTGAATTCTACTTACATGATCGTATTTTGCCTACTAAAATTTTAAAAGAAATTCAACAGGAATGCCAATTCTTGTTCTTGGTGTGAAAATGCTATGTGGTACTACTGTGAATCATTTCCCAGAAGTTACGAGGCGGGTACATTTTGGTGGTCTGTAAAATGGTTCCTATGTGATGATTTTAGACACACTGTGATGAAAACACCTGCATGAATACAGCTTAATGGGGTTTTTTTTGTTAATTTAAAGCTAATACGCTTACACGGGTTTTTATATTATAATATTACTAACAAACTGATATTATTGATGGGGGGCATGATCATTAGCGCCTCTTTTAGTATTTTCCCAGGAAATGTTCTGCTTTTCAATCATTATCGCTCAAACTATTGCTCTAAGAAGGAAAATTACAGTGTGATTTGTATCCTGTTATCCACTGTATTCTCAAGCATATTAGCATGAGTAAAGTCTAGATGAGGTTTGGAAGGGCTGCTAGAAGGTCTCACACAGGGCTGGTTGCAATAGCACAACAATAATGATTCCTGACCTGATAATTATGTTTGAGAATTATTTCTCTGAATTGCTGCTGAAGTCTGACTTCAAGGTTTTTTTTATTCTTGACTCCCAGTTGGAAGTTTATTTTTAAAAAAATAAAACAAAAAACCCCACTGCAAAGCCAAAAACCCCTAAACAGAGAGTGCTGCTGTATATGGGGAAAGAAGACGGAGAGAAGCAGAAAAATGGAAGAATTTATCTCAACATTGCAATCATTTTAAAGATGGGGGCCAGGGGGAATGTATTTGCTCATTGTGATTTCATTTTCTGCAAATACTTGAGGAAGCAAATTTTTAGTGGAAAAAACACATATAAAGTTTTGCTCATGCAAGCTAATTTTCAAAGCTATAAAAACTGTTTTTAATTATTTATAGCCATAACTTGAGATATTCTTATTCCAGAAATTCAGACTGCCTTCTTTCTCTAATTGACTCCTCTTCTGTGTTGTGTGTGTATATTTAAACCCGATGCCTCCGTTCGATCTCCTTACTTTGCTGCCTTATTTCTTTATGTTCTTCCTGAGTGATTTTAAATTTTTATATTTATGCCTTCTCTGACCCTGCAGATTCTACCTTCTCTTATTAACCTTCTTCCTCAGTGCAGAGGGTTGTGCTGACGCCCGTACCCATACAACTCTTTGTGCATTTGACCTGTTCTTTGTTCAGATCACTTTCTCCAACACTGATAGATGTGGCTGAATAATATTTAGCGAGTACTTTACATACAGAATTCTGACTCCTTCTCCAGAAACTTTCACAAATACGTCTTGATTTGCAGTGAATGAGTTTCGTTGGTTGTTAGTAACCAGTTGATGATCCCCTAGCTCGTGCTGCCAGCTCTGTTCCACAAAGAGCAGCAAACCTGTGCCTGGATTGCGACAGAGATTATTTCCCCCAAATGGCCCATGTCTCTGCAATCCTTCTCGGCGCCGTTCCGTGCTGACAACGTGCATGCTCTCTGCTGTGCGTTATACCGCTCTGGGTGACGCGCCGCGCAAGGGACGATGTGTCATAGCTGCAAGTAGGTAGACCTTCCCTCTCTTACTTCTAGCACTTTGCCTAGCAAACTCCTCTACTCCCACATAAGTTTTGTGACAAAGGGCTGGGATATTTTTATATATACTTGCTCTCATTTAACCAAAGCAGAAATCCTCGCCAATCTAGAGCTTAGCATACAAGGTCTTCATCAGCATGGCTGCGCTATAAATATCCCACTTAAATACCTTACAGAATCAAATCCTGAAGGTGGGCATGGGTATAACTCAGATCTAGCTCAGGGTAAACATCAATCGGTTTGCTAAAGAAAGAACGTATAAGATGCAGGTGTTTGAAGTTTTCTGCAGCGAGGTAGGGAAGTGGTACCTCAGATATTTTCTCTGTCTTAATATTAGCATGTTCTGGAAATAAATTTGAATCTGCGAGTATATTGTCTAATGCATTTTCTCTCTGCATAGAATCACCCCAGTCATTATGACAAGTTTTTGTTTGTTTTGGGGTTTGAGAGTTTTTTTTACTGACCAGCAGGCTTAATGACTGACTCATAATCCTGCCATACACTGCCTCCCACCTAATACCGTAGCGACAAGCTGCTGGTTTTCTTCTGTTCAAAGGAAGAAATAGAGCTAAAGTCTTTTGAAAAATGGGATAGCCACCGACATCTTGGTATGATTAAGCTGATATGAACGGTGCTGACTACCTGTAAGAAATACTCCTTGCCCTTTCAAGGTTACGCATGGACCTTAAACATTCAGCACGTGTTATTTTCTATTATATTAGCAAACAAACAAACAGTGTTGTTTGAAAGGCTTTTAAAGATGGAGACATATGGGAGTTAGGTGATTAATGCACTTAGACAAAACTGTAAATCACGGAATGTTCCAAATCCACATGTTTAAGCACCTGAACACCTTTTAAAATCTATCCTAGAGGCTTTGTTTGTAGAATAAAGTCAGGTTTAGTGATGTTTTGATGTTGTTCAGAAAAGTTTAAATTGAAGAATTTCAGCAAGCTCGAGTTCTTCTGTGAACAATGAGAACTTCTTATCTTAAACACATTAATTTAATGGGAACAATGCCAATGCCACTCTGCCTACAAACAAGCAGAAAATCCTAGACTGTTGAGTTTAAGGACCAATGTGCATCTACCTCTCATTCCAGTGTATTCTTTTGTAGATTTAACGAGCATATACTTTGCAATAGCTACAAGCTACATTATTTAAGAATAAATCTATGAGAACTTTTCTGTGTGTTTTAAGTCACAGATGTCTGAAAAGTTCTTTTATGAAAATATCCATTCCTACAGTGGTTTTGACCATAAAAAGGTGCCAGTGACAACATTTAAGCATTACCATATGCCATGATAAACATGCATGTACACAGATCATATATGTATCTGTATAAAAGGCAGAAACGAACCAATCCTTGATTCTTCTATCTGTGGTAGTCATGCAGGAAATGAAAAAGTTATTTCAATGTAATTCTGTGATTTTAATAACTACTTGAATTCTTAAGAGAATGTTAAGGGAAAATACTTGTGTAAAAAAAAATCACTATTATATAAAAAAAAAAAGTCAATTGATATATAGATATTTTCTTTGTTTTTATTTTCCTAAGAAAACTGGGGGGAGGGACAGTAATAAAAAAACCCCGACAACAAATTATCAAAAGTAGTTTGATATTATCAGTATTTTTGTTTTAAACATAATTTGTCTTCAGTTATCATATTTCTGGGGAAAATTTTCAATATAAATATAAAATTGAAACAGCTTTATAACCTTACTTTTGAGAGAGATTGCATTAAATTTGTACTTGGAACCTAAATTCTAACCTCTTGTCTTCTAAATTTCTCTTCCAGATAAGGAATTCTAGTAAAATGTACTGTAGGTACTTTAGGACCACAGATGGTTAATTCCTGCTTCCGAATCTATGCCTTCATATATGGAATTATTAAATGTGTTTTCCAAAAGTGATGATTCATTTTAGTTGGCTCATCTTTGGAAAATGCATTTTAAATGGGGATAGATTTAACAAACATTGCTGTACCCACTTTTGAAAATAAGGCCCACTGGAAACATTTTAAATGAAAGCCCATATCCCTTGACCTCCTGATTTTCACCAAATGTATCTGTGAACAATTTTGGGAAAATTTGAAAACTTGAGCCTAATATTCTCGTTTTCTTAATATTCCCCCTACTTACTGTCCAGACACTATCATTGCTGTAAACTTTGATGCTAATACTACTTCTTATCTCTTAAATGATTGGTATTTTTATTAGCCTGTTGGAGATAATTTCCACCTACATGCACAAAGGAGTGTGAAGCAAATACATTTGTAAGGAAATGCAGTTTCAATCTAAGCTAGTGGAAAGTGCAAGGAGAGAAAAACAGAAGGTCTGAAAAACCCTAAAAGGCAATTGGTAAAAGTGTTGACCAAATCCAGACTCCTGTGTAACACCTCTTGATTTTTTTTTTTTCCCCTTGCTCCCAAACAATCCTATAATCATGATGTACAGCTTCTTAAAACAATGTTTCATTCCTTGCAGGTTTTTTTATCCTCTTCATCACCAGATATAGTCCCCTTAACAAGGAACTCGTCCCTAGATCTTGAAGATCAGATCTGATTCAGTAAGGTGAGTTTCGATTTAAAACTGTACCCTACCCACGGGGAATGAAGTTTGGAGAGGTGGTAGGAAAACTGAATCTAAAGTATCATTGATTTAAAAGAAAAATTTAAAAAAAAACCCAACATACACACACACTGTAAATAATCATTATTTTTCCATCATTTTCACCAGCTGAGACTGACAAGATTTCTTAACTTCTTACCAGGATTTGTAACATGCAGTCAATAGAGAATGAGAAATGTTCTCAACCACAAGTTCCTTTTAGAACTTCTCAAAGGATCCTATGCTACTGGGGACAAAGAAGTTTATTTGTGCTAAACCGGTTTCCTCTTATTGTCTCCAAAATATAGAGTTATATTTTCCCCTTGTAACCTTTCCAGGGCTTAAGTGCCAATCCAACGCAAATGGGTCTGGGCTATTTTTCCACTTTTACTACTTTATGAAATGAAAGTTGTGGAACTACCTGTTATGGAATAATCCTGTATTCTCTTTAGAAGTGATACCGTAGTGGACTAGACAGACTATTGGTCTGTTCTGGAGTGACAGTAGCCAAGTAAATTCCAAAAGAATTTCAAAAGGCTCATTATTGTCTTAAAGTTTTTCATCCACCTCTTTAAGATGAAACTGAAAGACGATTAGATATTTCACGTTTCATATGCTCTTTAAACGATGTACAGTTTTAATGGGAATGTGGAGATAGAAAGGAGAGCTTAACACTGGGTCAGAAAATCCAGAGAACTCAAGGTGAAGATCGGTCTGTTAACTAACTTACGCAGTGTTTCAGAGCACTTGTGAGTATAAATACAGTGCCTCCTGCCTTCATTCATCGCTAGGTCCTAAATTGCTCCCTGACTTTGATCCATCTAGTTTGAGTCAACATCTGTCAAAGTACATTTATATCGCAATGCATTCAGAGATCTTAAATTATTTACTATCAGGTATTGGCTGCTAGGGTACAGGAAAGAATGATAATTATTTAGAGGTGTGAGGTTTTACCTTCTCTGCCACCTTATATTTTTCCTATTTGCCTTGCCTGGTATAGTGCACATCATGTGGTGGTTATGGTGTCACATCACGCACTGACACAACTGTGAAACTGTACGCTCCCTGGTCCAATTAATGGTGAGTCCATCCTCTTTAACACATTCAGCAAGTATCGTTTCCGTCTTACAGGTAGGGTGACAGGCGTGCAAAGAAATCAAATTATCTGTCTTGAGATCATGCAAAGACTCTGGAAATACAATCCCAGTGAGTGCTGGCTATAACGCTTTTGATGTCCTCATCACTGGCCGCAGTTGTGCAAGAACTGACGGTAAGGAAATCGGTTCATATGTATATTTATATGCATTATAGTATTTCAATCCATTTGAATTTGGGTAAATCTAAAAAAAAAAAGTTTCTGTTGTTTTCCGATGGACAAGGATAAGCCATTAGTGATTTAAGAAGAAAAAAAAGCAAAAAAAAGAAATGAAAAAATTCACTATAAAAAGTACATGAGTTTTTTTTCATATTGACCAATAAGGACTAAGTGGAAATTTGTCTGGTATGTAATAATGATGTCCAGATTTCGGGTATAGAGGATGCTGAAGATATTTAGTTGAAGTAATTTGTTTAGAAAGTTATTAGTACCTGAAAATGGACCTTGAAAATGAAAGTTATCTCCTTGGCTAATGTTATTTGTGCCATGCTTTTTTTTTTTCCCATTTTGGCAATTATCTCTATCAATGATCTCTTTGCATACAACATTTCTTTTCCTCCCCAGTTTATTGAAGCTATAACGTTCTTTGCGATCTTGCATAGTTAAAGCAAGCCATTATCCTTTTTGTGATGAAAATATAGAAATCTGCTATGTTACTTTTTCCTTGTCTCAGAGGTTAAACTGAAGGTCTTTTCCCCATACCAGAATTTCACTTTGAATGTATGCTAAACATGAGGACAAGGTAGAATATGGCTGCTAGGTTGTTTCTCAGTAATGTTTTGAAGCATATGTAGTTAAGATTTAATTCTCGATAAATGCAAATTGTATTTTCCAGTCACAATAACTCCACAGGAGAAGAAATTAAGATGTCTGATACATTCATCTCTATGTCACAGTATCATACTCTTGCTATTTAAAATTCACTGAAGAAAAAAAAATGCTGTCACACTGTAAAGATATTATTTCCAAAGCGATGCATCATTCATGTCCAAGTCTAGTTGTCTATATTCTTAAATTTTACGTTCCTAAAAATTCCATTTAAAAGAAACAGTCCTCTTTTTCACTGTACTGACATTTTGCAACCTCAATGATTCTATGATTCTGTGATTTACAAACCCAAATATATATTAGATGGGGCACGAATGTAAAATGAGGGACCACGCTCTATTCTCATCTATACCTGCATTAATCTGGAGATGCTCCATTGAAATCAAAGGAGTTATTCCTCCCTTTGGAGTGAATTTATGACAGTTTAATGTCAGTGGCACTCAGTGCTGCAAAGGAGAGAATTTGTCTAGATTCAAGTTCTAAGCCTGAAATCAGTGCCATAGGAAAACTTCAGGACTGTTTTCGAGTGAAAACAGTTGAAATTTTGTTCTAAGCCATTTTGTGAGTCAGATATTTAATGTTGAGTACCGTAGTTAATTTCAGTAAAAAATGTTCACATTTTATAGGGAGTTGAAAAACATGACCATTGCCAAGAACTGGAAATGGGAACAGAAAAATACAAAATCCTCTTTATTATTATTATTAATAATAATAGTGCACAGCTTTTGTTCTTTGCTAGGGTTGCTACCCATGAAAATCACGCTTTGCAATTTGATTTTGTCATGTCATAGAGGTTTTGATATGCACTTCTTCCTAATCTGGACTAATTAGTTTAAGTAAAAATTGGGATAGGATGTGAAAGACAGTACTGAAGGGCTACACGGCTACTGTTACAGCAGAGATTAAGTGCCCTGTATTTCAGGGCACACTCCACAGTCTATTTCTAACCAAATGAGGGTGAGTTAACAGTGGTTTTGAACAGATGTGTTTGGGTGTGTGCATGTTGTGAGGAGCTGTTTGTGACTCAGAAACAGAAAAAGCTTGTCCTTCATTGTTTTGGGAATAACTGTAGGAAAAAAAGAGTGAAGATTAATGTTGATCTTCAAGACGCTGAGCTCACAGACCGAGTTTGGAATGGAAGTTAGAACTTAAAATCACATGAAAAAAAGATGCTCTGTAAAATTGTGGTCTTATTTAAGTCAGCAGAAATTTTGTCATTGACCTCAGTGAAACCAGAATTCTTCTGCTGGGTACAAAGGAAGCTTTTGCTTTCTTTAAGATGTAGTTACTTTTGTGAATATGTGTATACTCTTAAGGTTTAACACTCTATTAAATGTTAGGTATCCTAATGTCATGCTACAATAAATTTAAAAGTGATTACCAACCAACCCTAAAGTGTAAGCTCTTGATAGTGACATAATTTCATATATGTTCTGACACTAGCTGTCTAATATCTATAGGCCCTAGTCAGAATTGTAACACAACAATCCCAAGAGCAAAGTTAGGAAAAAACTGTTTTGTTTTTAATTGTTTTAGAAAAAAACCTCCTCTGCTAGTTCCGAGTTGAATGCTAGGCATGTAATTCTCCTAGGCACACAGGTGAATAAGAGAATCTGAAAACAGATTAGAAAAAATACTTTTACCGAATATGTAAAAGGCTTCTTACTTTCCTCCTATGAAAATACTGTTACGAACTTTAAAATTACAGAATCAGAGAACGGCTGAGGGTGGAAGGGACCCCTGAAGGTCATCTGGTCCAACCCCCCCTGCTCAAGCAGGACCACCTTGAGCCGGTTGCCCAGGACCATGTCCAGGCAGCTTCCGAATATCTCCAAGGGGGAAGAGTCCACCACCCCCCTGGGCAACTTATGCCAGTGCTTGGTCACCCTCACAGTGAAAAAGTATTTCCTGATGTTCAGAGGAAAAAACTACCATTCCGTTCCATCTTTATCAGGAACAATAGATATTATGATATTAGGGAGAAATGAGTTTATTAACAGTCACTTAAACTTCCATGTGCCAAAAATCACATGTGCAGTGGTTTTACCCAGATTTTCCTGAAAGGAGGATATCTTTTCTGTTACTTCTTCCAAGCTTCTGTGACCCAATAGAAATTACCTACAAAACAAAATTTCTCACTAGAACTGTAAACATCAGAACAAAAATATGTGAAAATGAATAAATCAGGCAGTATAATAGTCAGCTGCTAATTTTGACAGTTATGCACCTCATTTTAGTGTTCTTCATATTAAAGAATTGAACAATAATCAGTGAAATCACATATACAGGGAAATATGTACCGTAAGCTTTCATTACATTACAAAAATCATAGTCTCCTTGTGAGATTGTGTATGACATATTTTATACAGTCTGAGATTTTTAGGATCTCTCTTGAATCCCTAAATTGATTAGCGAGCTTGATCCTAGATCCGTGCAGTCAAAAGTATGTTTGTCAGCATTTTTGGTTCCCTTTTGAAAGTAGTAAGCCGTAAGAGGATTCAAGTACTGCCTCCATATGCAAGCAGCTTCTTGTCAGCAATGCTTAATAAAATAGAAAGAATAATATGTTCCACAGCTTCCTTTATGATTTCTTCATGTTTATTTAAAAGGAAGGCAGGGCTGCCACTGACTCAGAACAACTTGAAACTGCTTTTCACTTTACTTTGTATAAGCAAAATGTTCTGGTTTCACTCTTTCCCTTAAACTGTGGTTATGCTTATTCAATTTTAAAGGTTCGCTACTCTCTTATCTACAGGTCAGAATTGGCTTTTCTTAGGCTTTAGTCACGTTTCTCTTCCACCAGATGACTGACAGTTGTGAATATCTAGTCTTTTCCACTGGTGTCATCCAGTGCTAATCACACACCGAACTTCAGTTCTTTAACTTGCGTCATCTGTCAAGAAGGAAAAGGTGTGTTATAACAATCTGTTGTTGTCCGTATTTGTTATGTGAAGATTTGCCGGTACATACAGTTGAGTTTTGTTATCCTGCCATTCTCGGTATCAGGCAGGCTTGTCCCGTTATATGAAAAACAACGTTCCCTTGCCAGTCTGCGTTTAGTTTTCTTCACACCTCACCCTTTTGACTCATGATGATCTTGGTCCCTAAGATGAACCAGGACCCAGTGACCTCCGCTGCGTGTTTGGGGTTTTGTACCATAGCAGGAGTGGTTTGGAGGCAACAACGCACAGTGTACCGCGGGAAAAAAGTCATACAAACAGTTCTGTCCAGCGCTAATGATACCCTTTTAACATTTGATTAGTGAACGATGTATTGTGATAATACTAAAATATTTGTTTTAAATAGGTTTCACACACAGGTGGCATGCACTCTTGTAAAACAGACAATACAATTATATTTTTTATTTTGTTTTCTAAAAGGACATTTACCTTTTCATATAGCATGCAGTGTCATCTCATAAATATCGCAAATTAGATTGCTTTAAAGTTATGTTCTAAGAAGCTGATCACTCTATCTTCTAAGTTTATTAGGTGATAAAGCATAATTGGCATATTAAAAAAAACAAACTTTAAGAGAGAAGATTACATCATAGCCTACAGCGTATTACAGTCTTGACACTAATTTTGTGTTTAGTCACATCTATGCCAGCAAATACGCTAACTTTGTGCATATACATATGTACATTTATTTAAGTACTGGCATCTGTTAGAAATGTGTATTTTGATGTCATTTGAATGACATAAAAAGTACAAAATGTACAAATTTCCATCAAAAGTGAAATATTAGATTGTATCCACAGAGATACTGTAGCTATTGCAGATGCTTTTGTCTTAGACTCTCATTAGATCCCCAAAAGCTGTGTGTCTTTTGGGTTTGATGCCCATATATTTGTTTAATTCAGCTATAGAAACCTTCACTTTTGCTCATGGGCTCTTTAATATTAGCAGGAAATTGTTCAGGCACTTTTTAAAGAAACAGTGGAGCAGGCATGGATTAGGCTGTGATGTTTTTATCCTTCTGGGAAAAGGAACAACTTTGTGGGTTTTTTCGGATTTTAAGAATTAAAAAGGAAAAGACTCTGATAAGACGTTTGTAGGCCCAAAATACACCAGCGGCATCATTGAATCAGACGGGAACAAAATAAGCTCACCAACTGAGAAAAAGATCGTTATTTGTCAGCAACTTCATCTCCTATCACACTGCAGCCTTCTCCCAAAATCCCCAAAGTCTTTTTTAGCATTCTTGATAAACCATTATCTTTGGGTTATTCATTATTACTACACACTCAGTCTTTCACCCATTGTAGGTAATTTGTGTTTGCCATTGATTTCAGTGATAGTACGATCAGACGCTAAATGATCTAACGGTGATTAAGGACCTGGTTCCAGTTGCTTAACTTATATCTGGTAGAACTTTCTCACCAGAAAGCCCGCTGAGTCAGTAGAATAAATCTGAAAGTCAATGCTAATGATTCAGTAAGTGTTATTTGAGTGAACTCAGCTAGCTTATGGATTTTATAATTCTGGAAAAACTTATGACATATAACTTAAAAATTTATTTTCTTTTATTTTCAAGTATGCTGGTTCCACACCAAAGTTGAAGGCTAAGTAAGGATACCAAACGTAACTTGGCTATTTGAGAGAGGACTGAGCGAAGAGCTAGCTCTATTATTGCATTCATGGAATAACTCAGAGTTACTGCTTAATATATGAAGTTTGCTATAATTACCACGAAAGCACCTGACTAATTCTTTTTTGGGGGGTTGTGTGGAGGAGTTAGATCTATAAATAATTTCTTTCTGATTTTGAGAGAGACAAATGCTGGCACATCCATCATCCGTATTCTGTTCCCCTTGATCCTGGAGAGGGTAGCATATTTAACTTCATACATGCAAAGTTTTCGGTAAAATTTCTGCTTAATTTAGGGCCCTGAAAAAACAAAACACAAGCCCGCTTCTCTGAGCGTTTTAGGTAACATACATAAGTACATCTAACATACCTTGGTAAGTAGGTAAGCACATAACAAACACGTCGGTACTTTACTAGCCCAAATCAGGGAGTCAGTTTAGAAACCTCAAAAATCCTGGTCAGAAGTCATTCTAATCAAACTGCAGCAGATTTGATAGGAGACCCTCAACCTTGTACTGTTGTTGTATTGCTGTCACTTAACAGCTCGCTGGAGCCATCACTTCAACCCACTGAAACCTTGAAGCGCTTCGTAGGGCTTTTGGCCTGGAACGTCTGCCTAAATGGAGTTTTAGGTAACTTTTAGGTTGTATACAAGTTTTAAACAAACATTTATTTCTGTAATTGGAAAAGAGGTTGTCTTTCCGTGCAAATTATTTCCACTGTTACTTTTTTTTTTGCAGAGATAACTCTATTCCTCGTTTCTTTTTATTGTCATTCCTCTGCGTCTGTGGCTGGAGTTGGTACCAGGGCGTACTGGCTGTTCTGTACTTCTTTTGCAAAGACAACTTTATACCTCATTTCATTTTACTGTCATTCCCTCTGCTTCAGCGGCTGGGCTGGTACCTGTGAATACTGGTTGAACTGTCAGAATCAGGCAGGCTTTTAAGAAAATGAGTTTTGACATTCCTTTCCTTAAGATGATCTCTTGTTTTTTTCAATTACTGCTTTCTGACTTTGGAGATTTCTTAAGGTAACCCTGAGTTTGTTCCCAGACTGTCAACCAGGTGGCAGCAGTGCCACGCCGGAGCGGCTTCCATACCTTTTCCCTGACATCAAGTGTTAATGCGATTGACCAATCAGTGCTAAGATGATGGGAGGTAATTGGGTAATTGTATTTTACTGATCACAAGCAGAGAGAAGAAAGAGGGGAGGGGGGAGAAGGAGTCCAAAAAAAAAAAAAATAAAAAAAAAAAAATAAAGAGAGAGAAAGAGGGGAGAGAACGGAAGGGGAGAAGGAGGAGTGTAGCCAGCAAGACTGGCCCTGGGACATTTGCAAATCCTAGGGTGCTACTGAAAGGTGGGGAGTAAGAGAAAGCCAGAGCGACAGAAAAAGCGGAGCTACTCCCAGCAGCACCAGCAGCAGCAGCTGTCGGGAACTGGATGTATACATACATGCGTACGTACATGCACACACAGGGAGAATTCAAGCTGAAGCTAATGGGAGGGAGGAAGGGTTTCGGCTGTGCGTTTGAGGGATGAAACTCAAAACTGAACGAAGCGGCTGCGCTCCTGGGAATGTGTCATCTTGGAAGGGAGGGAGGCAGGCAGGAAGGAAGGAAGAAAAGGGGGAAGATAACTGGCATATGGAAGAAGATGGGAGACTAACTCACTGCTGTGCAGAAGGGAAATCCAACTTGTAGATCTGAAAAACACCAGGCTGAGCTTGGAAATGAGATCAGCCCTGCATTGAAATAGAGAAAGGGAGGAAAAGGGAGGCAGAGACTGGAGAGCTTTTATCCTCCTTCCTCTATCTGCTTCCCTCTCTCTCCTCAAAGAAGAAATAGAAGTTTATCCGTCTCGGTGCTGCTGGATCTGTATAGCTGCTGGACAAAAGATGGAGAGGAAGCTGAAATGAAAAGCAAAGGGTGCTTGTGAAATTTACAGCTGAGAGGACAAATCACACCTCCCCGGGCTTCTTTTGTGCCCCGCCGGGGGACTTTTAACATCAGAAAGGTTTTGAGAAGTGGGGGGGGTGGGGAGGTGGGATGGCAAAGGGGGAGAGTGGGCGTTAAAAACACCCGTCCCAAGTGTTTAAAAAATAACAAGCGGATGGATTTATTCTTGACAGCTGGTGGGAACCTTGAATTTTTCTCTACTCCCTCCCTCCTTCATTCCATTTAATGTGAGATTATGAAAATGCAGAGGAGTTGGAGGGAAGGCAAAAGGATATAACGTGGAGTTTGAAGCGAGGAGAGGGTGCTGATGCTGTGGATTGCTGGCTTCTTGCTGAAATCAAAAATCCAATTGCGCACTGGGTTGTGATTGGAAATCTAATCAGATCTTTGGAGAGGGGGGAGAGAGACTAAAAGTTTATTGTTTTGACAGACACAAATAAAATATTAAATGCAAAAGGAGAGTCTTCTCTAAAGGAGTGTGGGGGATAGAGAAAAAGAAGAATGGGAATCCCCGTTCTGATGTGGAGACACACGGATTGGATAATTGATAGTGCAGCAAAGAAGGGGGAAGAAGAAAATTGCCTGGCAAGACCTGGATCTTAACAGTCACAACAAAATTACATTAAAAGAATACAGATGGAGGGTGGCTTAAAAAGAAACACAGCCCTTTCTGCTCTCCAGAGAAAAACCAAATAGTGAGCAATGGAGAGCAGTGGAGCCAGAGAGGCAGAAAACCTCAGAAAAAGGAAACTAGGCAAAGGATCCACAGTGGAATGAAAAGTTTCAGAAAGGAGAAGGACCATTCATCCTCTGCAAGGATTTTTGTTTTTTTCCTGTTATTTTAAACCACTCTTCTCCAGTGAAGGCAAACATCAATGTTACCACTACAGCAGTTTTAAGCAGAAAAGTTGAAAGCCACAGAGAAAATAAAGGACAGAGAAGAAGAAAGCAAAATTGCCGGAGGGGGAGAGTTCAGCAGTGTTGGGTTGGATTGGCACCTGTATGGACTGAAATTGCTGGGAAATTGCAGTCGGATATGCTTTATTTTTATTTCCTGTCTTGGTTTTTAATTTTGGTTTGGTTGCTGAAATGAAATAGTTTTCTAACCCCTCCCCCACCCTGGTTTTTTGTAACCACTCGGATTTCCAGCTGGGTAGTCTTTGAGGATACAGTAAGTACACTTTCCATTTTATTATTTTTTGGAAAAGGATGTATGCCCCATTGCCTCTCTTCTTTCTTCCTTATCCCTCTTTCCTTCATCTTTTCCCCCACCTGAATAAAGAATCTGACTGGATTTTGACAATGGCTGGAGGGGGCGGTTGGGAACGGAGAAGGGAAGCAACGAGGACAGAACTGAATTCTCCCAGTAGCTCAAATGTTCCTCTTCGTAAAACTCCAGCCTTGGTAGGATGTTGCAGACGCCTGCCTGCATGGCTCTATAGCATTTGTAAATGTTCAGTAGCAAAGAAATCTTCCGAGGAAGCCCCTGCAGTGAGTGGGGGGGTGCTGTCTTATTGCCCACTCTGCATGAACGAATGCAAGTTGCATAGAATTGGATGCACAGAGGGGGTTTATTCATTTATTTATTTATTTGGTAAGTGTTTAAAATAGAGAAAGGCTCCGATCTGAATGCTGGCATCCAGTCTGACATTGCAGATCAATATGTGTATTAACAGGAAAATTTTATAGTCAAGCAGGGAGGTGAAGGATGGCTTTTGGCGGGAGTGGGGGGGGGTGGAGGACAAGGGGGTTTAATGGATTTCGAGGAGGCAGCTCTGAGAGAAATGGCACCTTTTGCACTCCATTGCGAGGAAAAAGCAGTAGCAGGCAGAGAAAGGACATTCTTCTGTTGAAGGGGAGTTTAGGAAACTGCTGTACTAGCCACCCTCTGCCCTCCAGATCTCCTAGGAAATTCTTTGTGATTTCGTGGTGAATCCTTCAGGCTCCCCTAGGACTTTCATGGCAGTTGAAGGAGATTTACTTCGATTGACAGGCAGTGAGAGGATACTGTGGTGGTAGGAGGTTTTTGTTTTCATGCTGATAACGAAAAGAATTTAAAAGTGCCTTGTAGATGGTGGGGTTCACAGATCAGCAATGATGTGTAACAGAGCAGTAAATGTCTCTCCCTTCTTGGAGAAATGTGGTGTGGGGGTGTGGAATAAGGGGAGGATAACATGGTGTTTAAAATAGAGGTCCTTGTTTTCCTGTGGGGAAGAGTGTCACTTCCGTCCCCTCTCCTGGCATGACTGCTTCGCTTGTAGATAGGGAGTTTTATTTTTCTTTCTTCTCCTTCTCTCCTCCCTCACCTCTGCCCTCCTCAACCGTGGCCTGCACATGTAGAGGCTCCAGCTGAAAGTATTAGGCCAAAACTGGTGGAGAAGGAGAGAGAGAAACAGCTAATGAAATGAGCCATTGAAAGAATACGGATATTTTTTGGCAGGCAAGGTGCAGAACTAGCTTTGCCACTCGTTTTACTTTTCTCTAGCTGCAATATTCTGGAGGAGGGGAGAGAAGGCAGGGATGGGAGAGGTGTTGGTAGAGTCAGATTTTAATGTTTTTTTTTCTGGCAGCTTTTCCCTCTTCATAAGCTTCCTGTGTGAAACAACACAAACCGTAGCTCTAACTTCCCTTGATAAATACATAAATAAATATTAGCATCTTCCTTTTCCCCTCCCTTTCTTCATTCACTCACATCACCACTGTTACTTCATGTAAACGTCCTGAATCTTTTGGTATAATGGAAATGAGACCTTCTGCCTCTCAGACGTGTCCCATGTGCTTCTGTTTGGAGGTGATACCTCTTAAACACTGGCTACTTGTGAAGAATTAAGATTTCGGGTGCAATTCTGCTCCTAAGGAGATCTCTGGGAGTTTTTGTTTGGCCACGCGAACACATCAGACCCTTTGTGCTGGTGTGTTTAGAAAAAGGAGGAAGCAGGCACAGAAAAAAATTTGTTCTTTCCAGCTCCAATTACTCTCATTTTTCTCAGTATAGCTAAATCGGTTTAGTATGAAGTGCTTTAGCCTCATTTACTTCTCTGGGCACATGTTTCCTGGTGGGACACTAAATGGATAGTAAGTTTGTCAGCATCTGAAAATAAGCAAAAACTCTGTTCTCCATTCCTCCATGTATCATTATAAGTCTGTGCCCTATTGTGGGCTACACTTACATCAGCAGTTGCAGTAATAGAGCAGCTAAATTTATGTTAAGCTGCTGCTCAGTAATTACTGAAGGAAAAAGAAGCTGGCTAAGGAAAAGGCATCTCCAAGCTTTTCCCTGGATTGCTGTCAAGTGAACACATAAACAGAAAATTTGCTAGAGCAACTCCGGTTTTTGACAATAGAAAGCTGCCATAGGTGCCTCATTCATTTTGCACAATAACTAGCAGGAGGATTTTCTTGATGTGATAAGGAAGCACTGAGAAAATTTAGCCACCAGTTTGGGCTGAAATGGGCAAACCTTGTCAACATTAAAAAGCTAGGGATGCGTGTCTGCTTCTAAAGAGGCAACAGTTTCACACTTCAGTGAATCATTCACTTAATACAGTAGCCAAAAGACACATGGAATAACCCAGAGTTTAACTCATTCAGTCTCAAAGTGGGAACGAGTATAGCATTTCTCAGCATTTGTGCTGGGCCTTGTCCAGAGCCCAAAGGGCTGATCTTAAAATAAATGGCCAAAACCATCAATCCCAACATCTAGCTAAATGAAGAGCAACAAATCTCCTCAAGCAGAGGCAAGAGCTGGCTGTCTCTGCCAATTCCCTCGCAGGTGCCTGAGTACAGGTGTATCGTTCAGCAGCATATGCTGGTCCTGTGGGCTGTCTCCTCTTCGAACCATGGATAATCCCTTTGGTAATGACCCCAGGCAGCTGGGATTTTGGCACTGTACGGGGAACCATTATGTGTATGTTTAGGCACCAAATGCTTGTACAGAAGGAAAGAGAAAGCTGTGTTGAAGGGTCCTGCTCCATTTGTTCTCCAGAAGGTCAGAGATCACGCACCTCAGACTTCAGGTGTTCTTGGCAAACTGTAGGTTAGTAATGCAAGGGGGGAGCTACTCCGTGTCTTTTCACGTGTCAGGAATGATTTGCACTGATCTAGAATGGGAGCAGGTTCAGTTTGCTGGAGCAGCAAATTTTGTGTCACAGTATCTCCCAGCCTGATGGCACTGACGAGTGAAAAATGGACTTTCAGATTGGGTGAGACCCAAGAAAGAATGCTCTAGATGTGAGCCAATACAAGCAATCGTGTGGAACTGGAAGAAAAGAAAGGGATTCCCCAGGTGCTGCCATGGCGTCCTCCATATAGGCTTTAAAATTATTTGCTTGTGACCTAAAAAGCTGTCTCCCGTTTGACACGAAGATTCCTGCTGTAGCGATGTGAGATGGGAAGATTTTGAATGGGGCTCAGGGCAGGATTTTAGCACATTTTGAGAGAGCTTGGTGTCGGTGAAAACTCACAAGCCAAGCTGTCCAGGAGTGAAGCTGCAATATATTCACTGACGGAGTGCGCGGGAGCCTCCATCTCCGTCTTGCCAGTGTGCCTTCACTTTGCCTTGGAGATATCTCTTTGTTTCTGATTGCTAGTGAGGGGATGAGGAGAGAGAGAGAAGGGCGCTGGAATTAGTGCCGCTTGCAGCCTGGGAGGAAAATTACTCTGAAGAAACGTAATTAGCACCCGCCAAGTCACTTTGAGAGTAGTCAAGCTGACTGGACTTTGGGATACTATTAGCAGGGGCCCTCCTTCTACATTCCCATCCGTCCCCTTGCCAGCTGCTCTATGAAAATCATCATGAAAACCAAGCTTCCTTCAGTTATCAAGTGCTGCCCCCACAGGACAACCCAGATGAGAAGGATTTAGTAACAGCAGAGCCACAGTGGTTTGGAAGGCAGCCTAGCAGCGTGCTCGAGTCTAGCAGCGCGGGCAAGAAGTTGCCCTTAGAAAGGGTCCTGCCGCCGCTTTCTGTAATGGCAGAAGACGTTGGGGCTTGGCTTGAGACATTCCGGAGTGGTTTATTTAATGCCGTTATTCAGAAAGGAAGGGTACCTATTTTTTGGCTGTGCTACCGCGGTTGTTTTTTCTCTTGGGGGATAGAAATGGGGACGCAAGAGGGGAGATGAGGGTGCTGGTGGTGTGTTTTAATTGCATATTCACAAGCCGCAATACATGGAAGTGAATTAACGTGTAGTTCCTGGTAGGGGGCCTGGATACTTTGCTATCTGTTAGAGGAAAAGGCAAAAATCAGACGCTTGTGCATGCACACAATAAAAGAGAATCAGGATTTACATTTGGTATCCAAGGAAGCGAGAGCAGAATCCTGCAGGGCTTTCTGTTCATTGTTTAAATGTTGCCATAGCAATATCTCAGGGCACAAGTTACATGTTTTCCACTTCTAGAGTTGAGCTTTTCTTCCCTTTCTGTTTTTCTCTCTCTCGATACACGCAACAGCCAGGGGTATCTCCTCAGAACTTTGCACAGCAATAGGAAAAGGTGTTTGAAGGCTGCCTTATCTGTTCACATTTGTCTGTCTGTATGTTCTTCCCTGTCATTTACGAATATGTTGGAAACCCAGTTAGGGGGAAATTGTTGGATAGAAGTGGAGTGTGAGGCTTTTGTTGTTAGGACATCGAGCATATTACAATATTTTGTGTAGTGGTGCTATGTTAATTGGATAGCTGCAGGCAAGCAAAGTGTAGCAGTCGCTGACAATTAGAAACAACAATGAACTTCCCAGGACTGAATCTATTCCTTGGGCAGATTAAAATGCATTTCAGGTATATAGCAGAGCTTCTGTAAATTTAAATACTAACACCGCTGTAAGAACTCTTGAAATTCTGTTTTCACAGTGCTAGGACAAGATTTACCCTTGTTGCTTGTGAAAGGGAGAGAGGCAGCATCAGACCACTGAATAAAATCTCCCATAGTATTTGCTGCAGAGCTTGTACTTGTTATGTCAGGACTGTGGGGGAGCAATATAACCAGGAAACCAGGAGAACTAAAAAGGAAACCAACCAACCCCAAAACAAAGCAAAAAAACTCCAGCAACAACGGTTTCACATGCAACTAGATAAAGCGTACTCAGAAGCATCTCAGCAAGATAAGTTGAATGAATGAATTTTTGTCTGCAAAGCAGCAGCAACTCAGAGTATTTATTAATGGTCTTTGTGCTGGAGGGATCTCTTTTGAGTGGGATCCATAAGGTCCTGTGCATTAAAATAATCCTCAGAACTATGGATGTAGTTTCCTTTCATGTTCGTATGGACGGTATAGTGTGACACGACTTCTAGAAGGCCCAGGAGTTGGTGCTTTTCCCTCACTGTATGTATAAGAATGATTGCTCTGAGGGTCAGACCTAATCCTGAAAGCCAGTGGTAGTAATTTTTAAAAAGTATTAGTGTAGTGCAGATCTCCAGCACATTTTATTTTTGCTTGCAAACCTTTCTTCGCTTTCATGTCAATAATCTCTTCACTCATGTGCCATTTTACATAGGAAATGAAGCCAAGCACATAAAGAGCCTGTTTATTGAGGGGAATGCAGCATGAGTAATAACAGTGCAGGGTTCCCCACACTGCTTATCATCGTACCGCAGTCATGATCTTAAGCAGGAGACTGCCTTAAGACCTGAAGGAGGCACTAATTCTGTTCCTGTACCTTGAACTTGCCCCAACATCTTTGGGATGGCAAAAAAAGAGGCCAGCTGTGATGGGGGTGGGAGGTACTCACCTCAATTCTCATGCGCTGTGCTACTGCCCACTGATCAAATTACTGAAGATCCCGTCTTCAGATTCCATTGTCTTGGCTGAAATTTGAAGCAGGGAGCTGGGGATGAAAGTTTCATCATTATTGGGTCTTCAACACCTATAGACCAAGATTTTACTTTCTTTTTAATCTCCAAACCCAACCATTAGTGGACAGGTGGAAGACGCTGGGATGATAATCTCTCTGTAAACTGGTATAAGTGAGAATTCTGTCTTGCAGAGAATTAATTAAAAGGATTGTTTGGGGTTTTTTATTCACTTATGCTCAATTTTCTGTTCTAATGCAGCACTGCAACATGTATGAGCTAGTCGGTTCTGTAGTAACTCTTCCATGCAACCAGTTTCATTCATTTTACATCTTCTCTTCTCTTCTCTTCTCTTCTCTTCTCTTCTCTTCTCTTCTCTTCTCTTCTCTTCTCTTCTCTTCTCTTCTCTTCTCTTCTCTTCTCTCATTGTGCAAAGATAAACCCAGTGTTGCTGCAATTAGTCTCAATTGGAGCTTTAGTAATTACTTCAGCAGGATTGATCCTGCTCTGTGGGTGTTTTTGTTTTATTTTTTCCTTCTCCGAAATGAAGCACAAAACTCGTTTAGTTCCAGAAATAAACAGTAGGATAAGTATTTATATTTACAGACATAAAAGGTGATCCAAATACCATTTTGAATTAATAGGCCATAAACGTCTAAATTTCTAAATGCTCCATATTCCCTTTGCAGTCCCTGATGACATTCCAGGTATTAATGCTTCTTTTTCATTAGTGTATAATGTAATAATCAATGGATTAATTAAGTAATCTGGCCCTTGTTACTGCCACAGCAAAACCTCTAGCTAGATTGACAAAAACAGATATTTTGTAAAATGTCGTATTTTAGGGCTGAATTCTAAAGTCATGGCTAAGAGAATTTGGTAATGGTGTAATCTCTGTGCATTGACTATTAACATCAGTAACTGAATATTGTGAGCTGTTATAATTAGTTTAACAAAACAATGTTATAGTTTACTACTTAAAGGCTACAGAAGAGGATCTACAAGGACAGAAAAGGGTTAAGTTAAGGAACCATAGTCTTCCGTCTCTCAATGCATGCAAGTTTTAAATGAAGTGCACAAAAATGTATTAAATTCCATGAGCTTCTTTGCCAACAGGCATATGTGTTGTGTTAAGGGTTTTTAACTTAGCTGTTTGGTTTTACAAGAATTTTCCCTGCCGGTACTCTATTTGTGAGCCCCTATTGGACAAGCAGGTTCTTCTACAAGTGGTTATAGAGTATTTTTCCAGAGGCAAGTTTTTATATTTGTTACATCGTTTAAAGAGCTGAGGTTCATTTTTGTTAGGGTTGTTGATGACACAGCTACTAAAGGGGAAGGATGGTGACCCCATTAGCCTTTCAGGTTGCTCATATCCAGTGCACAGCCTGCTACTTCAATAAGTTTCATTGCATTTAACGCCCGTGTGAATTTTGACTGTATATGGTGCAGGGAATTAAAACCGTAATGGATTTCTCTTTTGAACTGGAAAGAGGTCGAAAAACCTCACCTTCAGTGAATGTTCATGTTGATACTCCTCTTTCTGTAATGTACATTTCACTGAGTAGTCTGGCCCTGAAGATTGAGTTATATACATTAAGTGAAGGCCTGGAGCTAACTGTTAAAGACTACTGAATCAAACCATAGCAGAGGATGGCTCAGTCCTTAAGTAACTTTCCATAACATGTGGAAAAAATAATTGTATTTTTTAATGGGAAATTTCAGGTCTGGGGATATGTATGGAAATCTCATGCAGCAGTAGTAGAATGTCATCAAGAATTGCAGAGGACTGTAGATAATAATTTCCTATCAGAAAAGGTATTGCATCTGATTTAAAGTATCATATAGATAAGATTTTTTTTTGTGGCAAAGAAAGATGAAGTTGGTGATTGCCTATAGCAAATGCAAGATAAAATGCACCCAATGATGCTGCTTCAAAAGACCTATCTTCTAAACCTGAAGGAAGATTATGAGAAAAATTGACTAGAGAGAACATATAAACAGAAGGCTGTGACTATAAACGGGACAGTTTCTAGGAATATATTGTTTTGCCAGAGAAAAAAAACAAATCATAAAAAAGTTCACATTTGACTTTGAGTCTGTCTTTGATACATGGGAAAATGAAGCCAAAATTTAAAAATTAAACCAAAATCAAAACAAAGTAGTATATAGTAGGTAAAAAAAAAAAAAAAAAAAAAAAGAGGAAAACAGATAACAACCCCTATGAAAAATACGGTATAAAATGAATACAATTGACCTGATAGGAAAGAAATGTTGAGGTGGGATGGTGGGCTCAGAATATACCAGAAATGAGGGACTGTTGTTGTTCTTATTGCTGCTTTTATTGGAGACATCCTATGAAGAGTTATTGGCAGTAGTGATGCAGAACTGACAGAATTATTCAACTAATATTTCTATTCTGTATCTGGAAAAATCATGATTAAAAATTCTTATCATGGAAAGAAAAAGAAAGTGAAAGGATATGGAAAACATCTATTAGGGATAAATATTTTAAAATGAACAGTCCTGTTATGCTTTTCCAAAGAGTACTCCAGAGTCTATATATCTAGAAAACATTCCAATGATACAAGTGCAATGAACTTGGTAATCATTGACCATTTAGTCTGATATAAATTTTAGGAAAAATAACAGGAAATCCAACACAGGATTCAGCTGATACTACTTTGGGGGTTTAAATATATAGGGCTGTCTCGAAGTTTTTAGGTGTTTATTGTCATTTTGTAAGTATGTAGTATTGTGGTTTATCTGTTGTATTGCTGATCCTGAGCTGGCAGTGAGTGCCGGTTAATTAAATGTTGTTGGTTATAGTGATGTGATTTAAATCACATGAATTGAGCAGTTTTCCCTTGCAACAGTAAGTATTGGCAGCACGTTAAATAAGACAGGTGTGCAGGATGATATTGGATGCAAAATGTTATATATAAGAAGGACAGGTACAGGATATACCTTCAGGATGACGGACTTCCATCTGTAAAAGTAAGTCTGAAAAGGATTTGAGATCATAACAGGCAAGAAATTCCACACGAGTTCCCACAGTGATAGTGTTAAAAAAGACTATATCGTACCATTGGATAAATAAGCAGAGAAATAGAACAGTGATTTTAATACTGTCAGTGGGAAAACTGGAATGCTGTTTACATTTCAATTTGTCCGTGTTGTGAAAATTGTGTTGAAAAGAAAGGAGACACAAAAATACTCAGTGCTGAAAAAAAGGGAAAAGTTCAGTGCTCAAACTTAAGTCTACTGATAAAGAAACTTGAGAACTGATGTGATTAGTGTATGAGGGAAAAATTAGATGTTTAAATGTTTTCTAATATAGCAAATAAAATTCTAAGCAGCAGCAATAGCTGGAAGCTGAGATCTCATAAATTCAGATTAGAAATTAAGGGTAGATTTTTAATGGTGAAAATAATTCACCATTTTTAAAATTGCTTGGAGAAGTTTGTATTTTCTCTATCTCTTGGAGTCCGTGCACACAGATTGCATGTCTTTGTGGAAGACTGTTGTGAAGTACACATTCTTGTGTTTTGTATATCGTGATATTCGGAAGGGCAGAGTAGATGGTTCTGAGGTCCCTGTACCCTCAGCCTGTGATTCTGCAGGTAGAAGGAATGTAGCCTGGGCATTCATAACCAAGCTTCCGATCCTGTCGTCGGCACACGTCTAGCTTGCAATGCACAGAACACCCCAAAGGATTTCACTACCCAGCCCATCATTCCCTCTCTGCTGAGATTGCTAGCAGAAAGCTCAAGAAGCTTTGGGGTGGTCTGCTTTTTTTGTGGCAGTACTATGACTCAATCTCAGTGCCTCAGACTTCTATCTGGTGAGTTGGAAAAAATGTCTTTTGAAATCTGTTAATTTGTCAAATCTGAAATGTTTTTCTGGAGATTAATTTTGAAGGCTGTGCTGAGGGTGAACATATACTCAACGTGCACATTTACTCGTCCACTCAGTAGCCCATCCACTAACTTATTTGTGGGATCAAGCTTCTACCTCCTGCATAGTTCACTTCCTAGTGAAGAGATTTGCAAGCTTTGGGTGTTGTATCTCTGAAACACTGGCTTATCAGCAACCTGGGCCCCTAGCCTGAAAAAGCCTGTTTGTTTAGGCTGATTCAGGAGTTCAACACCTAAAATAAAACGAGCCAGAATGTATTGTCTCAGAGCTTTTTTCTAGCTTAGGCTTCCAGATATGAATCCAGGTATGAACCTCTGTCATAGTCTTGGTGCCAGGCTTCTTTCCAAGACTGAGATGGACTAAATATAGAGGTGTCAAAGTTGGTATACACTTCTCTGTTTCTCTCTGCTTACAGACCGCTAAACATTGCTCTGCCCACATTTTTTCTTGCTGTGGATGGTTGTTAAGCATTTTAGACTGGAAATGTATTTTTCTGTCTTCATAAAATAACTCCATTTGTGGACTTGTTTTTACTTGTTTCCTTCTTTTGCTAATGCATGTCCTTGGGTTGGGAAAACAGAGAAGAATGAAGTAAGCTTGCCCCTGCATCTCTGCATAATAGCTTTTGGTACTGTAGATTGCAATTATATATAATCTCAGTAGGCTGTCTTCTTGTATTTCTAGTCATTCTTCACCTGATTTCTTCGACACGGTTTGTTCTAAACTCTTCTGAAAAAATTACTGATTGCAATCTAAACTAAAGATACATATTTCATACTTACAGGTGAGGTTGGTGGTAACTTTCTCTGTTTGGTTTTGAGTTTCATAGCGTGTTTCATAGTCCCAGCCAATTTTTTGTGCGTAAACTGTGTTTCCTGCATTCAAGAGCCTTCCTGGAGTAGTGGGCAATTTCATTGTTACAGCTGAATGTAGTTAGCCTGAGAGATCCTGGACTGTGAGAAAGTATTCTCTGAGGTAGCAAAGGGCATTCCTTCAGAGGGAACTATACTCAATTGCTATCAACTATAAATTGTTAGCAGATTCTATGTCCTCAGATATCCAGTCCTTATTTCTTTCACCTTTTCTGAAAAACTCACCAAAATTGCAAGTCTTAGGAGATCTTGACCCAATTAGTACTTCCAGAGTGCGTGCATCCATCTGTGATTGCTTCAGCAGTACCGGTGTGCAAGAGGCATATTTTGAAGTGACAGGTTGTAACAATCATACTTTCTTTTTCATCTTTAACCTGCCTTCCGTTACTTACTGCTCTCCACCCATGCTGTATGTGTCAACTGCAGCTAATGAAAATGTAAAACAATATTCTTCGATACTCAATTTAATTGTCTCCTCACTACTGTTTAGGCTGTCACTGAATGAGATAATAGGACACATTCTTCCAGTAAGGTGGCTTCATGAGATGCTGTTCAGAGTTACTGTGTCAGTGTATCCAAAGGAAAACTAAGACTTATTAGGCCTGATTCTCCTTGTGGCTTGTATTGTCATTTATCACTGAGTGACGCTGGAATTCAGACAGTGCAAAATTGAAAGTGGAGTATTTTATGCTCTCGTAACGTAGGTGGAAATGGCCATATACGAGATAGTGGGAATTTGAATCCTTTGCAGAGGGAGTCACCCCTTTTCAGTACTGTGGGGACCACAGAAAGCCTGCTGACCTTTCAAATATTCCTAAATTTACGAAGCTCAGGATGAGATTAGAGACAAGGTTATACTTCTGACCTTGCTATTCTGTCCTATATTGTGCTCCTTTTTGCACCCTTTACTGTACCCTGGCTTTGGATAGATAATCTTAATTTTGTAGGGATTATAAAAATCAATTAATTGATGTCACATGCTTGCTTATGGGAGAAAACGATGTGAATGGCACAAGTGTAACATGCTAACCTGCACAGAGCTTGCACTAAGAGTGCTAGCATAGCTACTGCATGTTAGGTTACATTATACAAAAGCACCATTAATACTGACTAAGAATGTCTGCCTTGGTAGTCAGTGTAGTAATCAGCATTCTGAAAATTCATACCCTGCCTTAATCCTCACTCGTTATTCCACACTTATGTTCCGTGTAGTGTGGTCATGGATTTTCATGGAGGGAAGTTACATGTCCCTTACTGCTCCCTTATGGTATCCACAGAAGCCAGTAACTTCCCCTACCATTGAAATCCTACCAAATCGATCATCTAGGGCAATTTTCATATAATCTTTTTATTTGTACTCTCAGCTCCTCCCGTGTTTTTGTAATTTCAGGAGGCACCCTTCTTTTACGTATCCCTCATTTTCTTGTGCACGCTTTATGCAATGTTTCATTCCTTACATTTTAAATCAGATAAGGAATGAATTAAGTGTAGCTAAAATTTTGCATCATCATTCCATTAACTTATTACAATAGGTGACCGTTTGGGAGTTGGGAAAACAAGGCCTAAGTCTAGCAGGCACTGTCTGGGATTGTCCCTTTCTCTTTTCTCTCTCCCAGTCCCTTCCCCAAATTCCCCTGTCAGAGGTTCATGTAACCACTTCTCAAACCATTGACCTACCGTGGGACCAGCCAAATAACTACAGAGGCCATGTGGATTCAGTTTGCTTACTAGGAAAATTAAACTTTGGCTGGGCTGCTCCTCACTCCTTGACTAGAGTCCCTTATGGATGTTGGCTGTCAACAGCTCGTCCCCTCCCAGTAGCAACAGGGTTCAGAAACTTTTTCTCATGAAGAGGTTCCAAAGCACCTTTGGTGCCAGACGTCTTCTGAAGACTAGGACTATCATTGACTGGCAATTGGGAGAGGTGTCTGAGGACTGGAGGAAAGCTAACAGTTGCCGGTTTCTGAGCATTTCTCTAGCTCTTTTTAATGAAAAGTTAAAAGCTTGCAACATACGATGCTGTTCTTGCCAGCTTTTCTGTGCAGACGAAGCTATGGACAAGAATGAAGCTTCACTGAAACTAAAGCAAGTTTTATATTGAGGAAAAAAAGTACTAGAGGAGCTGTCAGATTAATTTCACTGGTATGAGTTGAACTACTTCCACTACTAAAACTAGAAATTCGTATAAGTGTATGTATGTGTATTTAAGAGGGTAGTTTGCCCTTGAAAGTTTTCGAGTGCATTTGGCATTATGACATATTAAAGTGATGACTTGTTGCACAGGTGGTTGCATTATAGAAGAATAGCAGGTAAATAATATTTTTTAATATATTTAGCAAAACACCTGCTTCCATATATCTCTCTGTGTAGGAGGGGGATAGATATCTCCACATTAGTCATGCAGATTTCAGAAGAATTATAACATTGGCTATATGGCAGCTAGGTAAAAAAGTAACTGCTTTGAGAAAGGTTTAAGAATGAATAATTTTTTTTCAAAACAAGTAATGAAACTACCTCCCACCTCCCAAAAGCAAGAAAAAATACCAGATCTCATATCACATCTTTCCCCCTCTACCATTTCAAATGATACCTTTTAAGGGGAAAATGCAATTAGGAGAGACATTTAAATATAGTGTTTTTTGGGGTTGTGTGGTGGGGTTTTGGTAGCGGGGTAGGGGCTGCAGGGCCGGCTCCTGTGAGAAGCTGCTGGAAGCTTCCCCAGTCCCAAGCCGGACCCGCCGCTGGCCCAGGCCGAGCCCCTCAGCGATGGCGGTAGCGACCCTGGGGGAGCAGAGTTAAGGGGGGAGACCTGCCGCGGAGGAGGGCAGTGGGGTGTGAGAGAAACCCCTGTGCAGATACCGAGGTCAGTGAAGAAGGAGGGGGAGGAGGAGCGGGGGAGAAGGATGATGCCCCCGCAGCCCGCGGTGAGGCGGCAGGCTGTCCCCCCCAGCCCGTGGAGGGGAGCGGGGGAGCAGAGGCCCACCTGCAGCCCGGGGAGAGAGGAGCCCACGCCGGAGCAGGGGGATGGATGTCCCCCAAGATGGCCGCCGCTCTGTGGGGAAGCCCGCGCTGGAGCAGGCTGGGGCTGAAGGACTGCAGCCTGTGGAAGGGACGCACCGTGGAGCAGTTGGTGGAGGGCTGCCTCCCACGGGAGACACCCCACGGCGGAGCAGGGGCTGAGCGCGGAGTCCTCCTCCCCCTGAGGAGGAAGGAGCGGCAGAGACAAGGGGTGAGGGACCGACCCCAGCCCCCGTCCCCTGTTCCCCAGGGAGAGAGAACCGGGAGCGGGGCTGAGGCGGGAAGGCGGGAGGGTGGGGGGAAGGGGTTTTACAGTTTGGTTTTACTCCCCATTATCCCTGTTGTGATTGGATTGGTGGCAAATTAAATCGATTTTGTTTCTTCCCCAAGCTGAGCCCATCTTTTGCCCGTGACCATAATTGGGGAGTGATCCCTCCCTGTCCTTGTCTCGACCCATGAGAGTTTCTTTCTGTTTTCTCCTCCTCATCCCACCAGGGCCGGGGGGGTGAGCGAGCGGCTGTGTGGTGCTTTGTTGCCGGCTGGGCTAAACCACGACATGGTAGAATGGACGGTCTTGTGTACTGTAGTGGTCGTCCCTAGAGATTCCTTGACTCTGATTTTCATGTGGCCTCTGACTTATTGCCTGAAACAAGACTCTATCTGCTCCACTTTATCTCTCTGTAACTTAAGAGAAATTACTTTTACATATTGCAGGACAGATCCTTCCACAATTAAATATGCAGCCAGAACTCACTATTTGTAAGAGTTAAGACATCAAACCCAATATAATTTCAGAAGTGGGAGTGGGATTTCAGAAGAGGTTTTGTGAAGTTAAGGCTTCAGTTGCATGAAAGGTCCTTGTATAAAAGGCATTTTGTAAGCACAATTTTTATTGCAATCAGTAACACCATACATAAACCATAATGTTTCAGTGCAGAGTAAGAGAGGAAAACAAAAGAACATGTACACCTTTTATCTTTAAATATTCCATTAGTGAAACGATTCTGGAGACATAGGCCAAAAACTTCTTTCTTATTCTTCCATCCTTAAGAAAGGTTTTTCCTGATCTGCCAGCATTTGCATGATACCACTAACTATTTTATAGTCAGACACTTAGTGATTTTTCTCCTGACTTATTTTACCTCAGGCATAAATTGAATTGAACAAACAAACAAACAAACAATTCCTTCCTTAAAGTTAAGCAAGATCACAAGCCTGCCAATTCTTACCCTTAAGAGTAAATACCTGCAGACATGAGCTTATTCAAATATGGCTTTGATATTCTAGTTCTAGCCAAGTGAATAAGGACTATTCGAGTAAAACCTATTCAGGGTTTCTACATGTTTTATACTACATATTTTATTATTCATTTATTTTCAATTTATACACCGGAATGGTTGAAAAGAACCGTGTCCAAACTCTTTTTTTCCCTGGACACTGAAATTTTTTACCTACTCTGTCAATGTTGCAGTAGTTCACAAGCTCTAAAGCTATAAAGTTCTTTTTGTCGTAATTCACAACTTTGGTTGCTTCCATTTGACTTCTTGATGTGTCAGTTTGTTGTGCACTTAGTAGATGAACCACTTCCCACTGCTGGATGAAAGGTTTCTATAGCACCCCATGAATATATAGATTTCCTTTTTCCCTTGAATCCAGGGAAGCGATTTCTTCATCTTAGTGAAAGGTTAGGACTAATTCAGTGTCAAAGATCTAGAGAGCTAATTGCCATGTATATGTCTGCAAGTGGCTGTAAGAATTTTGGCTGTGTTAAGGGCTAGGACCTGATGCGGTTAACCTTAACTTTTGTGGGAGGCGTTTAGTCATGACAATACTTGCTGTGCTTCTCTTATGTTGAATTTGCTTATCTAGTCGTTACAAACAGGTATGGAAAGGTATAAAGCCCGCAACTGGTGTTAGGTATTGTTTTTGAAACGTTACTGAATTCTCTGATATCCCGTCATCTCCTTTCAACCTACCCTCTACTTATGCAGACACTCCCCCCCTCCCTCCACTGCAAATGAGCAGATAGAGAGCCTGGGAGAGTATGTGGGCTTTAAAATGTGACTCGGAGGTCAAGAGATTCAGAGTCTCAGGAGGAAAGTGAAATTCACAGCTAAGGACAATTTACTGTGACCAACCTGCCCCTAGGAAACTCCCAGCACAACCAAAGGGCTTGGTGATGTCTCGATTTCTCACATTGTCAGGTGCCATGAGTTTGCATAGGAAAGCATGTCTCCTACTGAGTTAGAAGTACTCTGATGAGTAAAAACTGTTTATTTGAGAAAGGTTTTTCAAGTGCAGATCTTTGGCTGAATTTAAGGTTCCTATCACAATTTCCAGTGTTACTGTTCCTATACATGAATCACTGCAAATTCAGTAAAATGAAATTCAATCAGATGTCTGGTAGGGGAAAAACATAGTGCTAGGTTCCTTCTTTTTTTTTTTTTTTTTTTTTTCTTTTTTTTTTTTTCCCCCTTGGTTTTGTTTGTTTGGTTTTTTTTCCCCTTAGAGCTGTCTGTGGAGGTAACAACACAACTAAGACACCTAAATCGATATCACCAGCGTGCTTGCCTTTGCTTGGCAAATTAAGTATCTTCTAAGAATTGTGTTTAACATAGAGTCTTTGTCTTTTTGTTTTGAAAGGTGCTTTGAATAGCTTTGGTGAATTGCTTAATTGTTTATTGATCTCATATTTATTCAGTTTGTTTGGTTTTTTTTTTTTCCCCTTAACGTTACTTCATCCTCTTTTAAAAGTCCTGGAAAAAGTTTACATTAATTCAGAGTTCCTTATCAAAGTTACGTGCATTGCTTAAATTTCATGTTGCTCGAGTGATAAGGATGGAAGTTATATAGAGGTAACTCAACAGTTAATTAATCAGATAAAGGAGAAATTGTCCACATGGTCAGAATTCATTTCTCACATTGGGGACAGAAGATAGTTATGGTGAATTTTGCAACAGCTACTCCTACAAGGTCATATTTTATTAAACTGAGTAAATTGCATAAGTCAGAGCCATGACTGTCTAGGAATTTAAAGAAAATAATTGACACCATCTCCCAAACATACTGTATTTTTCTTTATTTTTGTGGTGGGTGTTAGGTTAAGAGATGTCTGCATAAAATCCAGCTGATGAAGAGAACAAGATGGTACTCTTTTTTGCATTTTGCTTTGGTTTGCATTCCACAAAGCAGATCTGCTTCAGACATGATTCTCCTATGCCCTATACTTCTGTCCTTTAATCTTCATTCAAAAATCCCTGACAGTGTTCATCAGTTTTTCAAATCTGTCTGATTTGCCGCTTCTGTAATAACAGTTGTTCCACTATTATGGTAATAGTGTATGTGCAACAGTGGACTGAAAGTAGAACGCTTAAGGACTGCTTCAAATTTTAGCATGGCAGGTTTCCCTTCACCCTCTGAGTCCATAAATGAAAATAAGCTGCAATGCCAAGAAATTAGTATCCTACCACAACTCCAGAATGCTGTGAAAACATAGCATTGCATAGCTGTGATTCCTCTGAATGGTATCATTATGACTAAAATTATCTAACGTTGTGTTGCCTTTTTGTTCGTATCTGGCAGGAATCGGACAATCTCACCATGGTACACAATACATTTTCTAAATATGGGTGAAAAACTAGAACATTCTTCGGAACAAGTATTGCCTAAATACAACAGGAGTGAATGGAAAATGCTGGCCCTGATTAGTGATAGATTCTTTCATTGAAATGTGATCAGTACATCAGTCGTCTTTAGAAGGAAGTAAGCTCCTGTTACCAGATGGAAAATAAATTAAATTGAACACTTCTCATCCCTCAAAAAGTTGGTGCCAAAGTAGAAATGTCTACATATTTTAAAAATGTTTTAAAAGAGCTGAAATTTTACAAAGGCCATTTAAAAAACCTGTAAATTTCCTTTTAAAGATCATTGTATTTTGCCTCATGCTATCAATAAACTTACCCAAACAGTGTAAGTTGCTATTCCTAGTTAGTTTCATTCTTCTTGAGTAAATGTGAATGAGATCTGAGTAAATGAGAGACAGTTGTTAAGCACCATGACTAAAAGCAAAAAGTGACAGTCCAATTCTCTTCAAAGAACAAAGATACACAGTATTAATGCCCTGAGACAAAGAATCCTCAATTTAAATTTTATGGATTTTGTATTTCTAGTTTCTTTCTTGCCAGTATTGCAGAAGGCATGGGAATTAGCTACCACCATTATCTGTGTTAGCAGAGGGTATAAACTGAAGTCCTCATACTTCAGTTCTTTGGGTGAGAAACTAAACCTATATGTGAACACGTTTACATACATAGTCTGCCTTTGTCAAAGAATCTCGATAGCTGCGGCTCTCATGGACTTCCAACTCCTGGAATGCTATTAAAAAAACGTTGACTCCTAACATAAAGTGAATCATGTATTTCATCAGACCTGTCTTTCAAATAAGAAAGAATTAGTGTAGTTTGGTTTTACATTTGCCTTTTCAAAGATTATGTTGCTAGATTATAAGTCAGTGTGCTTGAATAAACTAGAAGATGGATGGTCACTTTGCAGTCCTATGATACAGGCTATGCAAATACTTATTAAATAGGACTGGTAAATGTCATTTAGCTTAACTGTGCAATTGCATTTATTGCTAGATCCAATCTCTCTATATATACAACACATGTACCTTAAGTCCAGTCCTGCTGTATAAGAATATATTAAAGTGACATGCACAGCATTTCCATGGTGTGCTTTATCTTTATTCTTTTATAAAATCTACTTTAATTTTCCTAAGATCAGATTATTACAGAGAACATACATAGTAACTGACTTGCTGTGTTAGTAACACTCTGCTTTGCACTGAACAAAATATAACACCATTTAATATCTAATGTGCAATCAAGAAACATTTGGGTTTCTTCTGCAGTGTCCCAGAGCTGGCCAAGAAAGTTAAATCAAAAATCATTGAGTAATTGTTCTTATTGTTCATATGGATGAATTAGATCCTATCTAAGTCCAAACAGAGAGCCCTGATAACATTAAAAGAACCATTACCCCCTTTCCTTCCTCCTCCCCCAAAGGCATTTAATACAGTGTTAATTCTTAGAAAAAGTTTCTGTAATTTTTTTTTTTCCATAGCTTCTACTACTGTTCTGAGTGGTAGTACAGGTAAAATGGACTGAAGGAGTTCCGTAGGCATCAAGATGCAGTAACCCAGAGATACTAATGTTAAATGGTGCCCTTTTCCTAAAAGGCAAACATTTCATGCTTGCTTCTGTGTAACTCAGTATAAGTGCAGCAAAATTTAGTGCTGCTGTTACACGTATTGTCAATATTATATATCATTATTTGGCTAGAAACCTATTGATAATTAATAACAAATGGAGTAGCAAACAAAACATATGCTTAAAATAATGGTAACTTAAATACATTTATAAAAGCAAAAAAAGTGTATTAGAAAGTATAATTAGTTCATGACCATAAAACTCATACCCATATGAATAACCCAGCTTGAAAATACAAATTATTTTATTGTGCATGACTTGACAATACAGATGGGAGTAAATTAAAAACTAGACTGAACAGTTGTTCAGCTTCTTCAGTAGGGGAAGGAATATCCAGGAAGAATCCCGGGAAGGGAATTGTGATTTAGTTACAGTTCCAACTCAGACAATACCTTGATCCATAAGGAAAACAATTTATTGCAATCTATTCGTCTTGCTACCTGCTTTACATAAGCCTTTTTCAGCTTACTTTTGTGTTAGGAAGCAGTGTTAAGAGTCTTTCTTTTATTCACTTCTTTTATCATCCTTACTGAAAAGGAAATATCTAGAGACTCCATGATCTGGATATGATCTGCAGGAATCAGGATGCTTTACTGGATCAGGACTAGATCTCTCTACCATGCAGCACTGAGCCATAGAAGAGAAATGCAAGTTGCTATAATAAGCCAAGTGCAAAATTGGATTACAAAGTCATTAGAGGCTGTAGTTGTTCAGTACCTTTTAGGCCCTTGGGAAAGATTATTAAACAAATGAAAATGCTTTCAGAACTAAGCAATCTTTTCTTTCCAAATAGTGGTTATTATTTTTAAACTTCTAATTATTGTGCATAATATCGGATTATATCACATATAAAATTTAGTTTATGATGTCTATGAAAGTAGATCCATGCCTATGTAAAAGCATCAAACCATGTTGGGTTTTTTTCCTGTATCTGTTTCTGTAAATTAAAAGTTTAGATTACAAAAAGCTTATTTTTTTTCTCCTTTTTTTCTAAGATTTCTGGACCTTTTTTCCAAACCAGAGTGTCCCAAAAGACCTTTTAAACTACCTAAAATGGTTACACTTCTGTTTATTTAATTTTTGCATATTTTCAGTTACTAAGTGATTTTATTGTGTATTTAAGAGAAAATACTTTTGAATATGTCTGTGCAAGCGTTTCTACTGTTGTAACTTCACAGAATTAGGAAAATTTTGGTTGGAAAGGACCATTGGAAATCATCAAGACCATTTGTCCACCTGAAGTGGGGCTATCACCAGCACTGCATCCAATTAGGCCTTGCTTTGTCTAGTGTAGTTGTAAAATCTTTTCAAGAACAGATGTTCCACAGCCCCTCTTGCTCCTGTGCTGCATCACCCTTCTAATGGAGAAGTTTTTTCGTAATATCCAGTCATAAATACCATCCTACAATTTTTGGCCATTGCCCCTAGTTTGATCTGTCACTCTTGAAAAGAGTTTGCTGTGGTCAGTTCTAAATCCCCTTAAATAACTGTAGGCTGCCCCTTAGCCTCCTCTCTACCAGACCAAACCAGCCCTAATCCCTCAACCTCCCCTCCTAGAAACATGCTCTAGACCCTGACACTCTCCATAGCTCTTCTGCTGAGCCCTCTTCAGTTTCTCCACATCTTTATTGAGCTCTGGGGCCCCAAACTCAATGCAGTATTTTAGGTGCAGCCTCCCTAGTGCCAGGTAGAGAAGGATAATTAATAACTTCCCTTGCCGCGCTGGCCGTTGTGCTCCTAACAATCCAGTACGTGGTTTGGCAAAATTGCAGTAACAGCGGGCAGTGCTCCGTGAAAGTCCTTGTGTTCAACCTGTCGTCCAGGATGACCTCCAGGTTCTTTCCCTCAGGGCTGCTACTCAACCTGTCAAATCTCAGTCTGTATTGAGCCGTGGCTGCTGCAGACATTTGGACTTGTTGAACTTCAAGATATTTCTGTTGACTCGGTCCCTGAGTTTCTTAGAATCCTCTTCTTCCAGGAGATGAAATAAACAGTGGCATTTGAACATACAGTTCTGGGTTTAGATTGCTTCTTTCTAGGTTCCATAAATTAGAGTTCATTTCCCTTTTTTCACTAAAGAAAAAAAAGCTCTGATTTTTGAGTATATTATTTTGTCTATGTACCTTAGTAGAATCACATAATTGCTCTGTTTTGCAGATGTATGATAAATATATTCAGTATTTTGATATGACTGACCATTCTAACAGTAAGCAGTTATTGTTGATACCCTTCAACTCTTGGCAGGAGTTGAGTGCCTAGGCTCAGGACACGGCAGCAGAAGGGTCCAAGTGCAGGGTACTCTGCTGCTGTGGTTCTTGTTTGGCTCCTTATGTCTATTAGAGCAAGGATAAGTTTGAATCGTGACTCCAGTTTTGCCATTCGCGTATTTTGCTCTGAGGACTGGCTCTTGGCTGCTGGAACATGCTGAGAATCACCTGATTAAAAAAAAAAAAAAAAAAAAAAAAAAGACACCCAATTAGGGACTTATTGTAAAACAGCTTTTTGAAGTGTTCTCCGAGTTCTGTAAAAAGAGCAAAAAACCTTTTTCCTAGAATAAAATATGATGTTTTCAGAAAAAATCCTCCTTGATCCATAGATAATAGGCATAAAATACCACTGTGTATTATGGTCCCTGTAACTACCCTAACATGAGCTTGGGTGAAGGGAATAATTTCTTACTTAATTGTCCCTGACAAATGACCCAGCCTTTGAGACAAGTTAGGCTAAATCATTTGTTTTTCTGAGGCAATCATTCATTTATCTCAAAATACCTATCCCAAGACGTGGTAAGGGTTATGTGAATTACCAGGACAAGAAAACCACCAAATTCTACTTGACTACAGTAGACCGCCTTATCTTACCCATTCTTTGTATCTTCAGGCAAAGTATGGTTTCTGTCTCTCATTATGAACTCTCACATTAGTTCTGTCTTGGTGTACTTCCCACAAAATTCTCTCTTGTAGATGTAGGTTTTGTTGTATTAAGCATGGAAACTATTAAGAAAGATAACCGCCATCTCTAAATATTACTGTATTTTCTTCAGGCTTTTGACTTGCAGTTTTTCAGAAGTGCGCTGGGCTGCACTGGAAGAAACGGCAGCAAAGTTTAGCATATGACAGAATAGCTCATCTAGCCTAGTATGTCACAATGTGTTTTTGAAATAATAAGTGAAGGCTTCTGCTTTGGTTGCAGTGTCATTGGCAGGTGCGTGCTACAGCTAGACAATATTATTTGACTGTTTCTTCCTCTCCCTTCCTCCCCAAACAGAAAAAAAAAATTACGGATGAGAGCTGAATAAAGCATTTCTTAATTTCATGTCAAATTCTATGACTAGTTTAAATTTTTAAGAAACATTTCTTCACATTTATCAGAAAGAAATACAAATATTGTGGTTGGTTTCTTTCAGCTTGAAATTACTTTTAATTTCAAAGTTTCTTTTCATTGTATTACAAATAAGCAAACCCAAACCCTAAAATCTCCTTAGAATTCAAACAAGATTAGTGTTTAGTGGGGTACTAGCAGTACTTTGGTAGTAGTCTGTGTGATATTTTTTTCCAAACTTAGTTCAGTACATATAGCTCTTCAGGGATGCACAAATAGATTCGTTTCCAAGTACTTTTTGTAAGTTCTTCCCCCCAGAGTTCCTGCTCCGTGCAGATTCCTATGACACAAAGTGTCAGTCAGCCATGAGTTCGTAGCACTACATGTTATTTATTTTTTACTTTCTTATTACCGTAAACCCTTTCTATCAGATCTTCTTTCCCACATGTACACTATGCAGCTCAGTCCCAGATATGCAAAACCTCTGTTATTCCATTCTCAAGTGTATCTTGAGTGCAGTCTGCCAATTGTTGATTTTCACCAGATTATGCAGCAATTAAGATGAATTTAGTAAAGTGTGTGTGTGAGAGAGAGAGTGAAATAGATCAATTTAAATCATACTTTCAGACTATCAATCAAAAAATATTATTTTCCTGGAGTTGAAATGGAAGGGATGATAAGAGCTCCTGAGAATTAAAAAAAAAAAAAAAACAACACTTAAAATATGCCTCACATTTTATTGTGTGTGCAGAAACAAATGTGAACCAATATATGTCCTTTAAAAGATCCTGCTCTTACACACCAAACACCACCAAGTCGGTTAAAAACCTATGTATATATAGATATTTCTGTTGCATGTACCCCACCAAAAGGCAGTAGACGCTCTTAGATAAACACCCTGTTAACTATTTTATTACAGACCACAAGTAAAAAGCAAGTTAGACAAACAATAAAATATGAAAATAATTTTTAATATTATTTGATTTTTTATTTCTTTCAATAGGACCAAAATCTTTGGTGTTTTGCTGAATGACATGAACTTCCCATTTGTTAAGATTGAGTGTAATAGTAAGAGTGTTGAGGGGACTGCGATACGAAAATCTTATATTTCAGACTCTTGTTGCAAGAGACTCTGAAAGTAGATAATGATTTTTGTATTGAAAAGATGATAATATAAATTTTTAATAAGAGTTTCAAGAGGGATACCGTTAGCAGATAATTTAAATATTAGCATTTGTTGACAGAAAATACAGTGTTAGGATACTAGTGACTGTCTTTGTGTTTTTCTTCTCTTTGCCTTTGACATTTCAAAGTGTGCCCCCAAAAAATTATTTGAAAAAATATGAATATGACTAAAAAAATCCTAGAAATTCACCATACTTCCCCTTTAGCAGATGCAGGGCATTTCAACAAAGATTTACAGATAACAGATATTTCTGGTATTTAAAATACAGTTTCTCAGTAAAGGCAAAACTGTTTTGATTTTTTTGAAACAAGGAGACATGAGTGTTTATTTTCTTCTGGCATCAAAAGCTTTTGATCCTACCTTCTAGACTTGTGTGAGCATCAAATCTTTTCTATTAAATGCTTGCAGGCTTGTAGGCTTTTCACTCACTTTGGAAGAGCCTTAGTCTACTCTTTGTGAATGAACTCTGTATGTGGCTGTAGGGATGTGGTAAACAGTCACGATATTTGGCATTTTCTCCAGCCCAAATCTTTCTTCATCCATTCATCTGGGTTTTTTATAAGGTCACAATAAGATACTATTGTGATAAGTGACCTTATAAAAATCATGGGGCTACAGAAAGCTACATTATAAAGGAGGAATTTTGAACGCTGTGTCCAGATGTTGCTTAAAATAGGTTTTCAGATGTAAAGAATCAAATATGAAAACATTAGGGTAAACATAGTGATTATACAAATTCTTCCTTTAAAGCAGAAGGAAAAGGAAGGGAAATGAGGTCATGTCTATTTTAATAGTGCTTTTAAAAGCAAGAGGAAGAGAGAAAGAAGACAAATGAAAGAGGTGTTAAAATGTAGTGGTGCTCCAGGATGATTGACTAGAAGAAGTAATCTCAAAGACAAAAAAGGCAAATATAGATGATTTAGCCTTCCATGTGATCAGTATGCAATTGTTTCTTGCTGTCTCATGCTTTGTATGCTCTATTTCCAAATGGTCTTGCCTTGCAGAATTATGTCTCCGTTGGATAGATTTCAGTCTCATGAAATGTTTTGCTACTATTCAGCTTACTACCTTCATTTTACACTATTGTCATTTTCTTGGAGTTTCATTGTCCCTGTACCATGCTAAATAAAGATTTTCTTCCTCAAGATCTGTAATCTTCAGATATTCATAAAATCCCATCTGTTTATTTAGCCGTGTTGGCCTAATCTGTCCCCCTAAAATAAGTTTTTCTTATCACTCTTCCATCTCTGAATATCCTGTTTGTCATTATCATTTTGGTTACACGATTGCTAGACTTACGGGGATTTTGCACCCATGATTGCATCAGACTCAGGTAGGGTACCTGGTGAAGATGATGGACTAAGTTAGTGTGAAGTATACTGGTAAAATTTCTTGGTCATCCAGTATTGCTTTGAATCCAGTATTCCTTCAGGTGCAAGAAAAATATGTGATCAAGGCTGTGGTGACTGACAGCGTCTCCTCCTCAGAGATGATGATTTCTTTTCAGAGGAAAAGAACAGGGGCAAGGGACAGCCATTTGGTCTCCCTCTGTCCTGAAGGGAATACGTTGCTGGATTAGAGAGGATTGTATTTTCGTCAATTAGCTTTAAAACATTCTTCTACACAGTTTCTTTGCAGTGAGACTGCCATTAATGCAGTATAAATGAGATGCAGTAGATCTGTATTAGGAATGCATAGTTATTTTAAAGTTAAAAGTTATTTAAAGCTTTATACCTGCTTTATTTAATTTTGATTAATTCAAATACAAAATAATGTGGGTAACAGCAAAATAAAACTTAGCAGTTCTGCAGAATTCCATTTATGAAATATTTTATAGATGTTCACTAATTATGATGCTGCAACTTTTTAGAAGTTGGTTAAAAATATATGATCCTTTTTTAAAGGACTGGGTTGCCCTACATTTTTTTAATGGCCTCTGTTGGATGCGTTGGTATACAAGCAACCAAGTTTAAATTCCTGCAAAGTCTGAATTTACAAAATGCTGGTGATACATAAGTTTGAACTCACTGCGAGTTCAGTAACCCTGAAGTTCAGGCCATAAGATTTCCATCAGTGGGTACCCAAAAATCAGAAGTTAAAAAAAGCACTTTAGTTAATTTCTTTTTTAAAAAATTCCCAACCAACCAACCAACCAACCAAAAGTAGTTCAGCCCTTTAGACCCCTAGACTTGCAATATAGCACCAAGTTAAGATTACAGATATTTCATTTATTATATCACATTTTTATATCATCATGATTTTAGGTGTTTGGATGAAGAGTATTCATTGTGAGACTAATGGGCCTCAGCTGCAGTGTTTTTTCTTGTAGCAGTATCTGTAATGTGATAGATACTTTCCAGAAAGAAACAACCAATTCAGTGTCTGCTAAAAAATAGCATAATGTATATATTTTCTATTCAGCAAATAGCAAAAGAAGAAGGACGACGTGTTAATATTTTTCATGAAAAATAAGAGAAGAAATAAAATGAGCAGAGTATGAAACAAGTGACCCAAGAATATGTTAGGTATGCATATTCAGAGCGTTGCGCTGCCATCCGGGCTGGAGGAATGGGCTGGCAGGAACCTTGTGAAGTTCAACAAGGAGAAGCGCAAAGTCCAAAACCTGGGGAAGAACAACCCCAGGCACTGGTGGAGGGTCAGAGGCAGCTCAAGTTGGGGGCTTGAGCAGGGGGGGTTGAACCAGACGACTTCCAGAGGTGCCTTCCAACCTCAGCCATCCCGTGATTCTGCGATACTCCAGTACACTGCTCTGTGTAAGCACTATATTCCTGAAATTGCGGTGGCCCAAACTGCACTGTTGTCTTTATGGAACTCACAGTGACTATTATCATCAGGTCAGGAATTTCCTGGCAGCTGATGACCATCTGGAACAATTGAAGCCATAAGTACATTTGGCCAGTTACAGTGAAGAATAGCCAATCTAAAACTCATTATTGCTGTTAGAAACTCATAATTATCAGAAATTTTAAAAGTACTCTTTTATTTCTTTTTTTTTTTTTTTCCTTTAAAGTCTTGTCTCACAAATTTAACTTGCTGTTGGTATTATAAGGTTTAGTTTTTATACATATATGCTATGCACAAAAATAAAGAAAATCATAGAAAAGCATGTTTTGTGCCTTCAGTGTTTATAATGTAAGTTTATTATGGGCTATGTTCTATAAAGCAGCATTACCGCATGAAGTAGTACGTGATAGGTTACTAACATAATGTATATATAACCGAAGCATTATGATTATTCCATTAGTGTTATAGTTGAAATTAATGCCTCTCCAGCAGACCAATAACCAGTAGGTGATAATGGTTGTCACAGATGCTGTTGTGCACACCACACTGTTTATTGTGAACAAGAGTCTTATTATTACAGAAAAAGTAAATGCTTGCTGATTTTGGCTAGCAGATGACTTTTATTTTCAACTTTAACAAATTGTTTTTTTCATCTGGAATCAGGAGGCTTGGCCCATCACTGTATTTCTCTGGGCCTCACTTGCTTTGTTATATATATCACGGGATCAAGAAATACAAGAGGATATTTTTTACCCAAATTTATTCTTGCATTTTTGTGTCCTTAAGATGATGGATGAGATTACTTAGTGCATTTCTAAGTGGACTGTTGCTTTTATCATGCCCTTCTCGGGGTGGGAACAGATACTTGTAAATTCTCAAAAGCTGCCTTTGGGGTGGGAAAGGGATCTTCTTTTCCTGGACTTCTCTCTTCTGCTATTGATCAAACTACCAGTTACCCTCACATATCCAGAAGCTTAGTTCTTAGTGGCTGCTTGGTAGTATTTGAGTATCATTTGAGTTTTGCTTCTTTTTTTTTTGATTGGCATGTTCCTTTGTCATGCAGACCTACTTTTACCTGATGCATGGATCCCAATATATTCTAATGGGAGTCACTGGGAGTGCTTGTGTTTAATTTTTGCATCCAGCTTCCAGTGACCGGGTATTCCTGGTGGGAGTAACACAGATGTCATTTACTTGCTGAAACTCGTTTTTCAATTTTTGTATTGTTTCAAATGTCATTGATTATGTTTGCCTGTTTCACTAATAGTTGCTTGTATGATATATGTGTTGAAAATGTGTCTGAATTGGATGTACATGTATAGAATTGGTATAGGTATTTGTATATGGCTATAATATAGTTAAAATAAAATACCAGAAAGGCATGATGAAATTTGGAACTTTGATTTTCTGATTCCCGGTTTGGTGACCAGTCCACTGGAACTTCTATAAAACTGACATTATTTTTTAATACAGAGTTTTCCTTTTTAAACTAAATTAGTTTTGGCACTGCGATTGCAGTAAGTAGCTAAGGACTTGTTCTTCTTTTGTGCTAAGTATGCTTTCGTCTACCTGATTTTAGGGAGCATTGAGGGCTGCTAGGATTGATCCTGAGTAAACACTATCATTAGGAATTTAATTCTGTAGAGTGCTGGAAATCTTCTCTTTCTGCTGAATGCTACTGAAGGTTCCTAGGCACCTCAAAAGGTTAGGGACTATCACGGCTTGCTTAGCCCATGGTACTACGTATGTCACTTGCGATCTCTGAGTAGGCCAGGCTTCTACTGCTCTTGCTATAGATTATTCCGTGTGTTTTGGGGGTTGGTTTGCTGCGCTTAGAGCGTGAGTCCATCCCTTATAAAACGGTAACATTCTGTGGATGGGGACTGCTGGATTCAGGAAACACAAGTCACTGAAGATGCGGGAAGAGGAAAGACTTGAGATTTTTGTGTAATAGCAATAAAACTAATTAGTCCCCTGAACATTTCATAGAAAACCTCTCCAGAACAGCAAACCAGTCAATGACTGAGGCAGTGTGACAGTAATAATAAATCTTAATTTTCTTACCGGCTTTGTTAGGTCCTTGTTCTTTTAACATTGTTTGTTGTGACATGTGCTTTCCCACATACTCTGTGTAATGCCAGCAGTATACAGGATGCACTTACCACAAAATAAGCGTATCCCCAAAGCCTCAGGGCACTGAACTGCCCTTTTGTTCCATGTAACCTATTGCAGAACTACTCCCAGAATGACATGCTTTACTGCGTGTCACCTTATTGCTTTATTATTAGCCTTCATAAAGGTCAGATGGGCCTGCCTCAAATTCATGAGGAAACAATGCTGTACAAAGTTGTTTTTCCTCATTTTCTCTCTACTGGAGGACCTGCATATTTTTTCTGAGGTCTGCAACAGTATTTCTGATATCATGTGGAAAGCAGAGAACTGTTTTCAATTCCCATTGTGGTAATCAATGAGATGTAAAATTGCAGCAGTTCCATGCTGCCTAGAGCCTCTCCTGACAAACCTCGTTTGGTTTGTCAGAATGCATAAAGCGCTCATAAGACCGTAGCATTAGCTCTATTTCTCTCTGATGCGAATGAGCACAGAAAGAAACCAGCTCTTAAGGAGACATTTTCATTTGCTTAAATAACCCTGCCATGGCTGCAGTACAGCCAAACCTTTCTGTGCTATGCATTATTTCTTAGGATGGGAATAGGAACCATTACCTGTATGTGTGGTACAAAAAAGCAATAAGCCCGTGGACTAGCTCAATAGTTATTTCATTTCTGAAAATGTCATTCACACATAAAAAAAGTCAGTCAAGGTAACAGTCCAGGTATGCTGTATTTTTTAGCATATTTGTGACTACTCAGGAAAGTTACCTTTGTTGCTGCGCTACTGTCTGTGATCATCTGGAACTTAAGGAGGATACAATGTAGAACTTGCATCCTCCTTTTACAGAAACAGAGAACTCATTCACCTTAAGTAAAACAAATTTTCTAGATACTGGCGACTCTAGGCCTCTGAAAGAAGTAAGCAGTCAGGAATCAATTGAATTATGAGTGTATAAATTCATTTGGTAGTCCCTTAGAAACTGTTTTACAGCATATATTTAAGAAGAAACTCTCAATGCTGTGTGTTTTGGAAGTATGCGGAGTATGGCATATGCCAAAAAAAAAAAAAAAAAAAAAAAAAGAAAAAAAAAAGATTTAGCCCCAAAATATTTCCTATGGGTGTCATTATAGATGGAGTGATTGGGTAGTTTATGGCATTAACAACGGGCGAGAAGCTTCTTGTCTATGCCTCTGATGCAGATAACTACTGTCATCCCTTATCAGTTCCTTGGAGGTGTTTATAAAATGTTCTCTTCTCATTCCCTTTGCTACTGGAGCAAACATCAGTTTTGTATAATGGCATTTGTCTTGACTACCTTAGCTGATAAGAGAAGAATTGAGTGAATGAATGTTTGTAAATGAGGTGTTCTTCGTCTGCACTGGTTATTCTTTTAGCATAGAAACTAAGGGAATTGCAAGTTTCTATCTCATTCTAGAACTGGTTTCCAGAACTATATGTCTTTACTGTGCATAATGTTGATTTTCTAATGAATAAATATGAATAAAAAGGCATCAGCATTGCCATTTCCAAGCTTTCACAAACTGTGTTAAACTTCTTGGTGACAACAACAACATAGTAATCCTGAATGTCACTGAAAATTGGGATTGTGTCGTAGTTTAGGGATATGTTTGAAGTATTCCAGCTACTCTCTCAACTAGCGAGTCAGCAGAATATGTTTTCAACTCATGACTGGATTATATGATCTAGATTTAGGAAAATGCAGACTTTGGAGATAATAACATGTAACATCTGCCAAGAGAATAGATGGAGAGCTGGATATGTTGGAATCACTCTCTCCACGTGATTGTGACAGGAGCTCAGTTGCTGTAACTCACCAGTTGTGAGTTCTGGGCCACAGGTTGGGGGAAATGTAACAGGGAAAAAGGGGAGAATGATCTGAAAAGAAGAGTTCTGAAATTCTTCCTGAGAGAATTTAACAGTTCTTGTAACCACTAAACCCAATCTTAGTCAAAGATGTGTCACAAACATGATTTTCTCACTGATAGCAACATAATTTGTTGGGTTTGTGGTTTAGGGATTTTTAATTGCTTGGGTAGAAAAATCTGCTTCCGAAGTTGAAACTTGGCCTCATTATACCAGAATACAGCCAAGGAATAAATCTTATTTCTGGAGAGCATTTGAAGAAAGTGGGAAAATCATGGAGGTTTTGTTTTTAAGTTTCATGTTTATAGAGATATTTTTATAGCAAATATCAGGTTCCTTCTTTAATACTTTGATACCTTGCTGAAATTTTGCTGCATGTAGATTGTCATTTGAATTAGTGGTTTGAATGGTTTGGAAAGTTCCATAACTTTTTGTTCCTAGATGAATTCTTTTATTCTTTTTCTTTGCACTCAGGACTTCAGTACAACTGTTGTGGATTTCCTCATGTTACTGAGTAAAATATGGTCTAGATTTTTTTTTTTATACCATGTGTTCTGAACTCTGTCCCCTGGTCCTGTGTTCATTGCTGCCAGACAAGTTAAGCAGGTCTACAGCACAATTACCTGTTCATGGAGAGATTGCCCCATGAGCTCCTGTACCGTACAGTCCTGTACAACTGCAGTCACACAAGGTGTGATTATTTTTTCTTTCTTTTTTTTACTTTCCCTAATCTTGGATACAAATAGCCTTTCATAGGAAATGTTATGAAAGTTCAGACAGAAGTTGAAAAAGTGATGACGCTTTTAAGGAGGTTAAGAATACTGAAGATATGGTAGAGTTCAGTGACGTCTTCTCTTCAGGCTTCTTGAAGTATGACTAGGCAACCAAGAATAAAAAGCAGGGTTTTGTCTACTGTAGCTTTAATTGAGCTTGAATCTCTTCTTGAACTCTGTTCAAAAGGTATTCATGCTTTGAGTATGCTGTTAAGTAGAATATAAGTGTTGTTTTCTGGGGTATATTCCGGGATACTAATCAACCAATTTTATCTAGTATCCATAGATACTTTCAGGTCTTTGAAATACTCTCATGAACAATGTCTAACATAGACTGTCAAGCCTAGAATTGATTTCCAGACCAGCTTTGGGTTATTGATCTTGGAGGGCTTGTCCCTTTTATATGGTCTGGTTACAGAAGTATTAATCCCAAATAAAGGAATCGGAACCCAGTACTAACTTTTGAAAGCCGGGTTGCCAACTTGTGTGCTCCTTCTTTTCCTTCTAGCCCCAGAAGTTTTACATAGCTAGCAAACGTGGCTCTGCTTAAGGCCCATGAAGTCTAGCAAACAGACTTCTTTTCTGGAAGAGCTGAAGTTCAGCCCATCAATCTGAAGCAGGAATTGAATTGAGTTTCCCTATTTCCTTGCAAATACTCTAACCGCTAGATTATATGCAAAAGAAGAATGCTTGCACTCCTGGTCCTTTAAACAGCGTTGTTCCCTCAGTTGTGTGGGTACCCCAGACTTTTAATTATCTTAAGCAGAATTTTCATGGATTATTACACACTGCACTGGATCTAAAAGATAGACTAAATATAAGTATAGAATAAAAATAGGAAATAAAAAAAAAAAAAATGAGGACATTCCTGCAAGTATCGCAGTTCTTCATTTGCAATCAAAAAAGAGGACATTAATGTGTAGGCAATTCAGGTAAAGCTGTCATTCACAGACAGTATAAATTAATACTCCAGATGGTAAAATTCTGCTTGCAAAAGTTTCTAAAAGGCTGAACCAGATAACCTGCTTGCAAATTCCAAGCCTGTTATGAGGCTTTATAAGGCCTACTAGATGCTAACTTGACTTGATTCCAAATTTACAATCTGAAAATGCCTGTATTTTAGGGCACTGAATTTTCTGGAGAGAAAAATTTACAAGTTGAGTCCATATATCTTAATGAGAACTCATAAAACTGGGCAGATAGTGAAGATAGTATTTTTGAAAATGTCAGCTCTGCCTTCGCTTATGTTTGTGCCATTTTCTATCAGTTTGTTTCATTATGCTTGTGTGCATACTTCTTTTTCATGCATCTGGTTTTGGCAGTTTTGGAAAACTGGGGTGTTGAGCTGGAACTGATAACATTTTTGACATCCTGGTAATCAGTATAACACAAAGAAAGCAAACATTCCTGGTAGAGATGTGCTAACTATTCCCTTTTCACCCTTCTGAGGTAATAGAACTAATTTTAAATTGGAGGTCATTTCCAAATCATATCCTTTTTAGAGGTAAGAAAAAGATTTTGATGTCCTTTCCAGGTCTAAAGCCCCAGTTTCTTTTCCCAAGGATGTTCAGAGACTTTTCTGGCCTGTTTCCCTCTGTTAAAGCTGGATCATCTGTTCTGAACCACTAACTATATGACCCATGACACATAATCAATCTGTTAATATATAGGGTTTCATTATTTTTAGTTATATGTATTTTTTGAAAATTATTGAAAACACCATTATTAGCAAGGAAATATGTCATTATTTTATGTACAATTTGCAGACAGGAAAGCAACTGACATTTTTAACTGCTTTGCTGTATACTAGTAGACTAAACTGTTGCAATAGCACTCAATGAAAATCTTTTGATCCTTAATCTCTAATGGCTCTACACTGTTTGTTTTGTGTTTGGTGGGTTGTTTTTTTTCATTTTTCATTTACAGTTTCAGGATTGTTCCCTGTTCTTTTGCAGGTAACAGTGCATTGCACCTCCCAGTAGCACAAGCTTTGGCGATTTCTTCTTAATATGTTGCAGGGAATATCAGTTATGCATCAGTCCCTGCTTGTCAGTGTCCACCTTATATTCACCTCTTTTCATATAAACTTAGAAATTAGTTTAGATGTAATCCGTACAAATAGTTAGTGACACACTGTTGACGTTCTTATCAGCGCTTTTTCTTAGCACACTCTTGTATTTTCTTACTTGCTTGTTTATTAGAAAAAGGCAACAAGCTCTGGTTTAACAAATAGTATATAAACTCCCCTTTGAAATCCAAGTCATATATACCTTTATATGATCTACGAATTCAACATTGTGCACACTTCATAGGGAGAGAGCATTTTTGGTATCGCATATGATGAGCTTTTGATAGTATGATAAATTGCTATAGTTGAAAATGAGATTTTGGTTCTATTAGACCCAATACAGATCTTATTCAAAACCAATATCTGGGGATTTTGCTATCTGAGACTGATATTACCAACTACAGCTTAACACTTCATTAATATTCTTCTTAAAATGTGTATTGTGCCACGAATTCACAAATTCAGAAAACAATATGCTTCATGCGTGACTGCTGGATAATGTGTGTAATGTCTTAAAAGTAAACTATTTTGTGTGTTGCTCTATGGCAATCGTTCCATCGGTTTAGCAAGAATTCATGTCATGATGGCTGTGTAGGGGGTGTGTTTTATGATGAGATGCACAGTTGTGGTATGAGCATCGCTCCCTCTGTTGGGTGGAACTGGAATTTCTCAAGAGATGTCCCACATAGTAGTTCCACCAGATAAGTGAAGCTGGATTGACTTCCAGAGTACAACTATCTGAGTTCTAGTTTGCCTCCCCTGTTAATTTTAAAATAAGTCTTTTGTCCAGAAAACTGATTATCATATAATCTCTGGATGGCCAAATGATTCGTTAAGTTGAACACAGTAAGCTATCAACTGAAGTTGTATTTTCCTTGATAAAGAGTGCTCCACTGTTTATTTTGAGTTGGCAAAAGCATGAATATTTAGTTATTTCTCTGCAGGATCTGTTGAATGCAGTTCATCACTATCCCCTTGCTTTAAGACTATGTGATCTTGTGAATTTCTGAGAAGACATCCCTTTCCTGGAATTATCCTCCCAGGTATAACAATGATGTGTAGCTATGCACATATAGTATAAGGCAAATCATTTTCTTCATTAGTATAGACAAATCATATTCTTCATATCCTTCTGAAGGAAATCCATCAGCTAAAAAGCAGGTGACTTTGAAAATCTTTCTTTTTGATACCTCAGGGAAGAATTTTTCTTCCCATGTGTAACACCAGCAAGTGATGTTATCTTATTTTGCAATACCTTGAAGGTACAAAGGGCATAAAATAGATTAAGTAATAGGGTAGGTCTTTGCATTATTAATATAATTAAAACTCTCTGTATTGGGAAACTCTTTGGCTTGGGAAATGCATTGTGACTAGGAAGTGTCCACATGAACTAGTCAGTGGGGGCATCCTGTAGCTCCTTTCAAGCTGTTGGCTTCCATGCTTTGTTTTTGAAGCTGATTTTCATAAATTCACTTCAAATTAATGATTGAAAATTGTAGGAACTGGGCATTAAGTAGGTAAAAGATTCCTAAAATGATAAGTAACGTATAAACCTGCAGAGGAATATTATTCATAGAAAGTAGGAATAATTCCCTTTATGATAATAACCAATCATAATTACTAATAGAGTTTTAGTTTTGAAAAAAAACCCAACAATATTTTTTAGATGCTTCTCAAAAAAATGAACTTGTGTCTTTCTGTGATTGAAATAGGGCTCTGGAACTCAACACTGCTTTCTGAATTTTTCTGTGGTTCTCGGTCTTTTAAGACTGTCAGCTTCCTTTTTTTGTAGAGATAATGATCCTTGCCTACTCCTTTGGTGATCCTACACTATGGTATGGCAAAATTCCTTATAAATATTGCTAAGCTGAAACTATATCAGAAACCTCAGCAGGGAGGGAAAATCTAAGTCTAAAACTAAGGTTCGGTAGAATTCGGTAGCACTCATCCTATTGCTTTGTAGACAAAGTGGGTTGATTTTTTACCTAAGATTCACTTTTTTCTCTCTGGCCCACTTTCTGTTTAATTTCAGCCACACTGAATTTAGCGGTTGATGAAGTTGGCACTAATTTATTTATTTATCTGTATTTAAAATGCTAGGCGACACTGTCAATGTTCTTCACTTCAATCTCTTTTCTTTCTGTTTGTGAATGTCACACTGTGTTGTACAAACACAGCAGGGATGAAAGCTAATACAAATGCATATTTGTGTCTACAGCACAAAAATGTGTATTTATAGATGAACAAACCAGGTCAAATCTTTCATAGTAAAAAATAAATTAAACAGCCATTTGTCAGACGAGTATCTGGAGACTATTATTAGTAGTCAATAGAACTGATCATAAAATGGGGGAATATGGGCAAAGGGAAATACTTTTAATGACATTTTGTGTTTATAAACACATACAGACCTTTACGTTACAAAGACACTTTTTCATACTGTACTCTTGCTTTGAAATGAATCACTCGCAGCTTTGTATTAGGCTGAACAAGACAAATAGTCTAGAAGATTGGTTCAACGCGAATTAACTTATTTATTGATTAGATGTACAAAAACATTTCCAATCAGTGACATAAGGATATAAGTGAATTTCTTTGCTGTAGCAGATCACAGAGAAAAGCTGAGAACGTGATTTTAGAAATTGGTATTTATACCTAACTCAACTTGTTTTGGAGAGAGAGCCATGCAGAATTACCTAATCTCCATCTGCTTAACTCAAATGCAGAAGTATAAAAATATTAGCACACCAGACATGCAACTATTCTTTGTTTTGTTTCCATCTGGCATTCTTGAAAGAAGAAAAATGAGAAGTGCAGTACACACAGAAATTATAGGTCTCATGCAGGAGAATAATCCTTACTCAGGATTTCACTAAGCTAAAGGATCAGGGAAAAAAAGTAGTTACGACCTTGCAATAAATAATCAAAGTTTATGGAGGTTCGGCCAGTTCCTTAGTGTAAAAAAAGTTCTATTCTGATAAGCATTTAAATAAAATACAGCTCTGAAATAGCAGAATATGTCAACAACTGAAGGGAATGGAAACTGGCAAGGAAGCCTTTTCAAATCACGAAGAAAACACTGGTAGTTAGTTTTACTGCACAGTGAGTCAGCAGTTATTCAGAGGTGAGATTTAACTTAACTTTTTCATATTTACTGGTTGTACACAATTTGTGTAAAGATATCTGTCTTTGTTTAAGAAACTGTCTGGAATAGCATTTTCTCTCTGTACCCTCTGGGACTGTTGAAAATCTTATGTGGGCATAGCACACTGCGATTTTCCTGTTTTATTAACTTTCCCCTTATTTGTTACCTAACATGTAAATACCCAGAGCTCACACACATTTTTACTAACAGCTGGCAAGTGATTTGGATTCATAAATAAAAGTATCTAATGCTATTTCACATGTCCTAGGGTATCCAAGACTTCCACAGGAGCAGGCAGATAAGACATAGGATCTACAAGAAACCTGTTCTCTTCTGGAATGGCAAATCTGGGCCAGATGTAGTAAAATAGAGTATCTAAAATAACCTCCTTTCTTTTGGCAGTTGAATACTACCCTGTTAGTGGGGTTTATTAAAACTAACAGGAACTGTGTAGCTGTTTGTTCTCTTCTGCTTATTGGTTTTATTTACTATGTCATCATGGTAGCACATGTTACTGTGATTGGTTTTTCTTTAGTAAGTCTTCCTTTTACTGCAGGTTTTTTCCTCCCTTTGCAATCTATAAAAAATATCTGCTTTGAGAACAATTACTAAAGCCTGATTATAACTTCAGTGAGTTTGTGTTACTTATTGCCACAATAAACTTCTAGAAAATATTTAAAGATTTTAGACCAAATTTTGATCAGTTACTGGCATAAGTCCGAAGTAAAATCAGCGCACTTGAAATGAGGAGCTGGGCAGTGGATTAATACTATTGATTGTTTTCAAAAGATTTCTTGCAGTTCTCCTTGGGGAGTTATTCAAGCAGAGATTATCCTTTGTATTCACAACAATATTCCTTTCATCTTTTTCCTACTAAAACTTAATTCTCCTTGTAACGTCCTTTGTCCAAACCTTCTTTAACATTTCATTTTGTTGTAGTCCATATCCAGAAAGCTAAGCCATTTTGCATGTCTCTGTTTTCATTTGAGGGACAGAGGAAGGGAGGAAGATGGCCAAAATCAGTCTTTCTGGTATGCCTCTTCTTTTGTAAGCATAAGTGCATGGCAGATGAGATTTTCTAGTGTAAATGTAGTAGATTTAGTACCTAATTATAGTCTTTGAAATCTAGGATGAGACTGCTTGCAAGTTATTTTTCCATATATCTCGAGAGACTTCATTTTCCCTAGTTTTTGCTCGTTTCCAAAGGATTTCCTTTGGTAGCTGCTTTGGCATAATTCCCATTTTATTCATTCTGTAGGAAAGCCTATTATAACGATTTTTTATAAAAATGCATGTAAAAAATTCTTTCTCTTCTGTTGTGTATTGACATGTCCTTGAAATTATTAGAAACAGAAAAGTAAGTGAGAAAACAGACATGTAAGTCTATGCTTCCAGTACTCTTCATTAGGTTTATTTTCAGAAAGTTTGGCTTACCATTGAAAAGCGTATGAAATCATGATCATACTTTGCAAGGGAGGGAAACACCATATGCTCAATTTTTGCTTTAATAATGATACTCTGTGAAAAATGAACATACCGATGGGGAAACTGCTTCTCAATAAGTAACTACTTAATTTTGGATTATACTTGGAATTTATTCATATTACAGTAACTCTCAGGAGTACAAATTGAGAGATTTGCTGGAACTGCAAACTTATGTCATTGTGTAGGATGACAGAGGTAAAACAACTTAGAAAATTGTTTATAGTGAGCCCATGAATAGAAAAAGAAATCCCAGATCTCTGTTTACTCCCAGTAACTTTCTTCCTCCTGTTTAATGAATAATTTTGCACTTTCAGTTTCCATGGATGTTTTCACTGTCCATAAGTACCTTTGGAAAATGAAGCTCTTTTACCCAGCTGGTTATTTTTGAATAATTTTCTATCATTCATGTCATTGCTTATATTTTATTTCATTGGACACTGATATACCATCCGATATATTTTTTGTTTCCTGTTACAGTATTAAGGAGGTTTTTTTCTAAATATACTTATTTCATACTATTAAATGTGGGGTAAAGTAATATTGATGCCTAAGTATATGTAAATACCATGATTTACAAATGCTTCCATAATCCTACAATTGTTGTCATGCTTAGAACAACCTTAACTTTATGTATATAGCTCTGTTGGTAAGAAACAGAAAGTGGAAGTTGGATCTGGTTTCAGGTTTATGTTCTGCCATAGGTTCCCTGTATGTTCCTTAATGACAAAACACAGCTACAGATCAACTTAATCAGAAAGGAATGTAATGGAGTGCCCAAGACATATTGCTATGTCTCAAGACACATTGGTTTGCTATGTTTCAGGCTTCAGTTAGGTCCAGAAGTAAATGGAAACTTTTCCATATGTGTTCAGGAGTCAGAAGTAGTGAGGCGCAAAACCCACACCATCGCCATGTGCCCACAAGCTGTGAACACGTGGCATGCCTTAACCACATCATTCGGAAGAGCATGTTAGGCTCTTCAGGACACATCTTTGACCATCTCTTTCTCCCCCTGCCTTTTTTTTTCTGTCTGATTAGGGGAGAAGGCTGTGTTGGTCAGGGCATAAAGTATTTGCAAAGTGCTGTTTGAATAGAATTGGCAAGAAAATAAGTATTTTTTTCTGTAGCATAGGGTTATTTTCTGTGGCATCCTCAGTTTTGCACTTATAATAAAGGAAAAAAAAAAAAAAAAAACAAAACCCTGAGGAAATAGGCTCTTCCACATAAAGCCGATGGCTGGTTCAGGGACAGACAGTCCATAACCAGTTTCAGTCTACTTGTAATAATAATTAGTCCCACCCATAACTTCCAAACTGTCCTGCTTTTTCTTTAGTAAGCAGGAGATCAGTTTTAATCTTCATTTCCCTCCAGTGCTTGGATGATGCAGGAACTGCTGGTGACCCAGTACAGCAGCACAAACCCTGTCTTCATGTTAAGTAAAAGCTCCAGGCTGCATGAAAACAGAAGCCTTACATAAACACCTAGTATTTCAGGGTGAAAAAGCTTATCAAAGAATCAACTCAACAGGGAGGGCAAGAAAGATCCGTGCCTTATTACATCAGGAGCTTCCTACAGAGACTCAGCTTTTGTCTCTTTTATGGAAAGTGGGATCTGCTTAGTTCCCAAGCAATTTCCAGGAGGTAGGTACCTCTCTTTGCAAAACCAAGGACCGTGTCCTTTGCTGAGACACCGAGGTGACACGTTTGGAGTCTGGTGTTAGAAGGAAGGAACAAACAGCTCTTTGTTTCTGTATCCTCCGTATAGACATTCTCATAAATAAATATATAAATGAAAACTCTCCAGAATTAGTATAGACTAAGAGAGCTCTGTGGAGGTTGCTAGGCAGCCGAGGCCAAAGGAATAGAAAGCAGGCAGGTCTTTGAAAAACAGAATCAGTGACTTATGGGTTATCTGGAGTCACCATTTACTCAGTTGTCTTTTGTCATAAAGAAGAGACAGTAGAATTTCTTTTCCTTTAGTAAATGAGCAATGTTTTTAAAATATTTGAAATAAAAGGACTGTTTTATCTCATTCCTATCCGTGTTTTCAAGCTATGAAATTATATGCATGATTATTATTTCTAATGTTTATTTATACATTGACTGAAACAGGAATTTGGTGCAGTATATCCAGGCTATAACTTGAAAACAATTTAGCAGAGTAATTAATTTTTAAACTTTTGCCCAATTTTGATTTTAACCACAATGTGCACGTAAGTCTCTACACGTAGGACGTTTCCAATGCTGACAGGTATACCTTGCCCTCAAGAGGTGTGTCTGTGTTTCACTGTTGCTAATGACAGGGAAAGACCTAATTTCTACCACTCTGCCCTGTATGATGTATGATGTACTCATTACAGAAATATAGCAGTAACACCCCCCCCCCCTTCCTATTACTGCTACGCATGCAAAAATACAGCCATTTCCAACAGACAAGGTTTTCATATGCAAGATTAGGTGATCACATTATTGACTAATTGCTACCTTTGAAATCTCTGCTTATATTTGTGTCTTAAACTCTTCTTTAAATTACCTGTGCCTTCAAGAGCTGTATTATACATACAAGTACATTGAGGGGATACTATAACCCTACAGCTCCCCTCCCTTCTCAGATAGTGTCATGACATCTCTATGTCATATTTTAGTCCACTTTAGTTATTCTCTCCCAATGTCTTCAAATTATGTCTCTAGAAGATTTAATTGCTGCATCACAGTTTTTCAATATTTGTTTCTTCCACAGGGTGGATGCTGTGGGGGGGTCCAGGCAGCTCTGTGGAACAGTCTCCAATGGGCTAGTAGGATGAGAAGGTCCAGGGGTAGTTTGGGAAATGAGGAGAAGCATCACCTCCCACGACGGTAAACCTACTGAAAAGGTAATTTATGCTAGGATATTGTTATGCAGTCAGCTTTTCAGGCTCCAGGGGTATCGTGGCTGGAATGAATGGCAGAAAACTGGTAGGGAATGGGAGCACATACGTTTGGCACTGCCTGAGCATTCATGCAGAGTCTCCTGAACGTCTTTCGAGAGCTTCTTAAATCTCACTGAGTTTCAACTCCGTTCTCTATGTGAGGGAGAATTTGGAGGCTGCATCTTAACAGGGGTTTTCTTCTCTTCCTGTGGACCTGTTAGAGAATACAAATCACAAGTTTACAGTAAGTTGCCAAGAAATTCCTTACAGGACTTAAAGCTCATGAAGATGCCAGCTTACCAGCCATATAGCAATTTAGCGTAATAAAGTGTTGTCTCACAGGGAGAGTTAATGGCTTTATTTTTAACTGTACATAATCTTGTTTGGTCGGCTTATTTCAGTCGCACCTTCCAGGCTTAACTACTGTGTTTGTGGAGACTCTCTTTCTCCCCTGAAGCCTTAACTATGGATGTTTTTGTTGCTAGCATTTCAGAAGTTCAAGAGAACGTGCAAACTAAAGATCTGTCATCCCTCGTGTAACTACAATGCTTCTTCCTTCATGTTAAGAGGTAGAGTTGAGCCATGAAGTACCAGAACATTAAGTTGCTCCGCTGCCCCAAAAGCTCAGCTATATGGTGTATTTCTGAGCCCAGTTAATTTTCAATATGTCCATGCTATGCACACATTTATTGGTCCTCAGTTAAATTAAGTTTGCTGAACAAACAGATTTTGTCCACTTATTGTAAACCAATCATTTCCCATGGTACTTTATGAAATATCCGACAGGCTGACTTGCTGCTTTCATTTATTAATGTCCCTTAATATATGCAGAGTGTAAGAATATTAACAATGGAAAATCACACTGGTGGAAAATAAAATGGGATTTTTGATGCAAAACTTTTCGTAAGGATCTATTCCCACATCTCATGAGACATGAAAAAAGCACAAAACATCATTTAATTCGGAAAGCTTTTTTCTTTGCTCAGGAGTATAGAAGTTTTGGCTGGTTGAGTACTAGGTTAGGCTTTCAGATGTCTCTGGGAAATACCTTCCTTTTTGTTGCTGGTGAGCTCCCTCCAGCTCCCTGGCATTCATTAATTAAAACCATTCAGAGATTCCACTGCTGCAATTCACGAATTGCTTCCATGCTTCACCAGGCTTGGCAGCTGCCAGAAAAACAGGCCAATCTGCGCTCATATAACATTACTGAGAGTTATGTCTTTGTGTAACCTGTAGCTGTGGTAGACAGTCTAAAAACTTCCCCTCTGGAAAGAACAGAAACTACTTTATTACCTGGGAGAAGTTATAAATGCATTTGTGACACAAGAAAGGTTTGATGCAGGAAAGTGAGAGTAAGCGTAGGTCTTGCCTCCTGCATTTATACAAATGGTGATAGTTTTCAGTTTATAATCTGCTTTTCAAGAGTCTTCCACTCAAAGTTGTTGCTAATCAATTCAACCTAGGTACTCCAGACCTAATTTAGGTTTTTATTATATAGAAGAAATGAGGTAACATAGCCTTTTGTTAATGAGGGTCCAAGAGTCGTTACGAAAAATTGCACTGAATGTTTTTAGGTAATTTACTGTAAACAAAAGAGAAGAATAGCTTGCTTATGGTTGGAACTGGTCTGAGATCCAGAGGGTCTGGCATCAGTCCCTAGCCGTGTTTCAGGTTTCTTCTTGGGTGCATTTTTCTACCTATAAAATGGGTAGACTCTCATGGAAGTTCTGTAATGTTCCTTTGTTGATGCTTTTGTGATAATCCTTTCTCAAAGGGGGAAAAAGATTTTTGCACGGGAGTTAGCAGGGCTCATTGAAAGAGCTTTAAACTAGATTTGAAGGGGGAAAGGGATAAAACCAGACTCGCTAGAGATAAGCTTGGGGGTGGCACGCCAATGTTTGAGGGATGGTGTGCTAGCGAGGTCCTTCAGTCTGCTCCAAGATGTGCTGAGTACACTGGAGCACATTTGAAATATCTTTATGCTAATGCATGCAGCATGAGGAATGAACAAGAGGAGCTGGAACCTTTGGCCCAGTCCCAGAGCTACAACATCGTTGGCCGAAGTGGAACCTAGTGGGATGAGTCCTGCGGCTGATGGACAATTATAGGCTCTTCAGGAGGGATAGGCAGGGCAGGCAAGGTGGGGGGGGGTGGTACTGTGTGTAAGGGAGGAGTTGGATTGTATGGCGCTTACAGTTGGTGGTGGCATGGTTGAGATCTTCTGGGTAAGGATGAAAGGGAAAATAAATAAAGTGGATGTTGTTGTGGGAGTCTACTATCAACCACTCAGCCAGAATGACAACACCAATGAATTATTCTATGGGGAATTGGTCAAGTTGATCTCTGGATCAACTGCCCTTGTCCTTATGGGTGATTTTAACTTCCCAGACATCAACAGGGAATATCATGTAGCGGACACAAAGTCGTCCAGCAAATTTCTAAAGCACACTGAAGATAACTTCTTGGTGCAGGTACTAAGGGAGTCAGTTAGGAAAGGTGGCCTCCTAGATTTGTCGTTTGTAAACAGAGAGGGACTCGTGGGCAAAGTGGTGATTGGTGGCTGTCTTGGTCACAGTGACCATGAAGTAGTTGCAAATCATTGGCGATAGGAGAAAAACTGCCAGCAAAACTTCGACCCTGGATACAGGGAGAACAGACTGCGTTCGGGTTGCTGAAGGAACTAGTTGGTAAGGTCCCCTGGGAATCTGCTTTTGAAGGTATTGGGGTCCATGAATGCTGGTCACTTTTTAAGAGCCATCTCTTAAGAGCACAGGAGCAGATAATTCCAAAGTGTTGGAAGTCAAGCAAGTGGGACAGAAGGCCAGCTTGGCTAAGCAGGGATCTTCTTCTAGAGCATAGGCAGAAAAGGAAAGTGTATGGACATTGGAAGCAAGGACAAGTGACACAGGAGGACTACAGAGATGCTGTTCAGCACTGTAGGGAGAAAATTCCTGCAGCCAAAGCTCGATTAGAGTTCAGGCTGGCCAACACTGTGAAGGACAACAAAAATATGTTAACAGCAAAAGGAGGATCAGAGATGACATTGGTCCATTACTTGATGAGGTCGGTCACCTCACAAACAGGGACATAGACAAAGCGGAGACATTTAATGCCTTTTTCTCCTCTGTCTTTAAAACTGATGATGGGCCCTGGAGCCCTGTGTTGGAAGATGTGACTAGAGGGATGACAAACTCCCAGCTGACCCTGAAAATGCTGCTCCAGCTGGATGCGCATAAAGCTATGGGGCCTGATGGGATTAATCCCAGGGTACTGAAAAAGCCATCTGATGTTATCACGGGGGCTCTCTCTATTATTTTTCAACAGTCTTGGAAGTCTGGACAGGTCCCAGTCAACTGGAAGCTGGCAAAGGTTGTCCCAATTTTCAAGAGGGGTAAGAAGGAAGAGCCTGGTATTTACAGGCCTGTCAGTCTCACTTCAGTGCCTGGTAAAATTATGGAGAAGGTTATTCTGGGAGTTACTGAAAAACACTTGAGAGACAATGCAGTCATTGGTCATAGCCAGCACAGGTTCACGAGGGGAAAGTCCTTTCCAACTAACTTAATTTCCTTTTATGACAAGGTCACCCATCTAGTTGCCCAAGGGTAGCCAGTAGATGTGGTGGTTTTTGATTTTAGCAAAGCTTTTGATACTGTCTCTCACAGTATCCTTCTGGTCAAAATGTCCAGCATTCAGCTAGGCAGGTCCATAATACGTTGGGTGAACAATTGGCTGACGGGTCGGGCTCACAGAGTTACAGCAAATGGGGTTACATCAGGCTGGCTGCCACTCACCAGTGGGTTTCCCCAGGGCTCAATTTTAGGGCCAGTGCTCTTTAATGTTCTTATAAATGATCTGGATGCAGGAATCGAATGTACATTAAGTAAGTTTGCTGATGAAACTAAACTAGGAGGAGCTGTGGACTCCCTCGAGGGTAGAGAGGCCTTACAGAGAGGTCTGGGTAGACGAGAGAGCTGGGCGATCACCAACCGTATGAAATTTAACAAGAGCAAGTGCTGGATTCTCCACCTGGGTCAGGGTAATCCTGATTATACATACAAATTGGGGGACAAGAGGCTGGCAAGCAGCCCCGCAGAAAGAGATCTAGGGGGTCTGGGATGATGGCGAGTTGAATATGAGTCAACAGTGTGCTCCGGTAGCCAAAAGGGCCAACCGTGTCCTGGGGTGCATCAAGCACAGCATAGTGAGCCGGTCAAGGAAAGTGATTGTCCCACTCTACACCACACTGGTGTGGCCTCACCTCAAGTACTGGCTGCAGTTTTGGGCTCCTCTGTATAAGAAGGGCAACAAACTATCAGAATGTGTCCAGAAGAGGGCAACCAAGATGGTGAAAGGTCTCAGGGTAAGACTTACGAGGAGCAGCTGAGGTCACTTGGCTTGTTCAGCTTAGAGAAAAGAAGGCTGAGGGTTGACCTCATCATGGTCTACAAATTCAAGGAGGGCAGCAGAGAGGGAGGTGCTGATCTCCTCTCTCTGGTGACCAGTGTCAGGACATGAGGAAATGGAATGAAGCTGTGCCAGGGGAAGTTCAGGTTGGACATTAGGAAAAGGTTCTTCACTGAGAGGGTGGTCGGTCACTAGGTCATGGCACCAAGCCTGTCAAGAGTTCAAGAAGTATCTGGACGATGCTCTTAGTGGTATGGTTTAGTTTTAGGTAGTCCTGTGAGAAGCAGGGAGTTGGACTCGAGGATCCTTATGGGTCCCTTCCAACTTGAGTTATTCTATGATGCTATGAATCTAATGTCAGTGCCATAGAGAACGGTCTGGATTCCAGGCTTTATACTGGGAAAAGAAGTTACAACCCTTCAGAGCAAATATGAAAAGAAACTGAAATTAGATGAGCTGACATTGTGATATCTTCATCTGCAACATACTAAATAAAGTTTGAACTTCTCCATCCCTACACTTAATGAGAAACAGGCAGCTTAATGGATTGATGTTTCAGTCTCTGATTCACTGCTTAAATTGTGTTTCATGTGAACTATTGTAGGAAATGCTATTTTGACTGAAGGAAGGGGAAGATAAGAATGCTGTTTTAATATAACTTGAAATCTTGATGGTAAAAGGTAATTTATATTTTCAGTAAGAGGCTTTCATCTTCATTGGAGTCTAATGATATTGATCTGATACCAGTACTAAGTATATATTCTTGAATTCTGACCAGTTTCTGCTTCTGGTGGGAACCACAAATGTTTCACATTGCTCCAGCAAATGGAGCTCTTTCTGTGCATTTCTTTGGCTGATCAGTTTACAGGTGGCTGCATTTTGCTGTTCTGTGTGATAAATGCTTTTTGGGGGTCTATTTTAAGATGAATGGTTCTAAATTTTATATTTGTGGCAATCGCTGTGCCCCTTCAAGGGTATTTATAGTAAAGTCATAGTAGTCAATGCTGGGTTTGGTTTTGGTTTTCCTTTTCTAACAGCTGAGAAACCAGTTGTGTTCCATGATTTATGGAAATGTTCAAACCTTTCAAATTAAGTGAAGGGTATACAGCTTCAGAATGAATTATGTTCTTAAACCATGTTTAGAACAAAGCTTGTATTTTGAATGGCTGTAAATACTGACCAGTGTGCGCGCACAACTAGTTCTACACAGCTGGCGATTGATAACACTACAGTCACAAAGCATGCACATGCAAAACTGTGTAGGCAGTGCCCATTGCTAGCAGGCAAAGGGAATACTCAACTATATATATTTTTTTATATATTCTTTATATCTATAAATTAAAGCTGGGAAGCTTCTGTTCCGTCTTTTTCTTTTTCTTTTTTTTTTTTTTTCTTCTTTTTTTTCCCCTTCCTTTTCACCAAGAGACCTCTAGGGTTTTATCTTAGAAGAAAGAGCCCTTAGACAGAACCAAAGTCAATAACCCTCAAGAGACAAATGGAGACAGGAGAACTTAGGAGCAATCCCTTCAATGTTTCACAAAAAACTAAAGACTGTGACATGACAAGAATAGACCATTGGATCTCTGAAATGATCTGAGAAATCAAATATGAAAGAGATGAGTTACCAGGTAGTCTTCACCTGCATTATTCAATGCCATATACATTGCTCTCTTCACAGCTGATAACACCGTATATAATAAATCTGGTATGTTTTGTGGGGAGAAGTGCTGTGTTCTTTTTGTTCAAACTCACTGTGTGAAATTCCTCCTTCACTAAAAACTGGTAGAAAAGCTGGCCCCTTTAGTGTGTCAGGATGCCAGTGATTCAGTGTCTCAGGTTAATTCTTTTTCTTCCTCTCTCTAGGGTTGTTTTTTGTTCATCTGCTACTTTTGTTATTTCTCCATTATTATTTATTTTCTTACCAATTATGCTCCTCTTCCTGATTTCCTATTTAATTCCTTAATTTCTATTATGGTAGGTGGCAGAAAACTGTTCACCTGACGCTGAAGGAGAGCAGTTTGGGGTATTTACTCTTTCTAAGACTGAATGTTCAGGCACCTTCATCTGAATGTTCTGGTTCCTGTACTGTTGCTGGATCCTGTCCTGCAATTTTTAACACTTTAGTGGAAATTTTACTCTGACTACAGTAGCATAAAACTGGTGGTAGAAAAGTTGATCTGAATACCAAATAGTAAAATTTCTTTCCTTAATTCCTTTGACGTCTTGGGGAATTGCAAAGGATTAGCTGTTGATTTGGCAACATATAATTGATAGATAACAAAAATTCAGCTTCAAAGCACTTTAAACCTCTTCTGACAAAAGAAACCATGTTAAAGGATGGTAAAGGGGAGGTAAAGAATTTACTCTCAGATGCATTAAGCAGATCACTTTTTATTGAAGTGACATGTACCTGTTGTAGAAGGTGAGGTCTCCGTGAGAGGTTGTTAATATACCAGAGATCCCATGCATAGCAGCTTTTGTTTATATCCAATATCTGCTATAATGTTTCTCAGGAAGATACTGAAATCTGTAACAAGGATTGAAGATTACCAAATGAACAGCCTGCATTAGGCAATATGATTATTGAAAAGGAAAAGTGAAAACAACTTACAGACACAAGGTGTCTGACTGCAGCTAGAATCCCCAGGGCATTTAAATCTATATCAAAGTACCTGGAGATGGACGTTATTCTCGTGGAGCCTCATGAAGTAGGGGGAAGGAGTGGAATTCATGACTATGTGGCCTTTGAGCAAGAGCGTGCTGAAAGAAATTTGCATGAGGGATGTGACTGAAACAGTTCTAAGCATAGATTAGAACAATATTTTATGGGGGTTGGTTGTGTTTTTTTTTATTTTTTTGCTTGCAATGCTCTGTTTGCTTGGACTATGTAAAACCTTAATCTCAAGTTTTCCTAGGTATAGCTTTCTTTTTTATTTTTAATCCTGTCTTGTGTAGGGGAGCAAGATGCATCTCAGTGACACAGTAGGGCTGTCTACATAGCTAGAGGTAAAAAATCAGAATATGTATGCAGGTAGCGGAAAAGGAGCTGCACCTTGAGACACAGGTGCTGAGAGTGCTTCCTACTGCTCTGTTCAGCATCAGTATGGGCTGATGCTTAACTGCAGCTGCCAAATATCAGCCTTTGGGAAGGAATTCCCTCTGGCAGAACAGTCCTCTGTTCTTCCTGCTTAGGAGCAGATGGCGAAGAGGCAGCCCACATCACCAGGCAGACCTGGGTATGCTGTGCCTCTTTGGGCTCAAGATTACTCTAATCTAGTAAATCGTTGTTCATTTCAGTCATACAGCTATTTGAACTGACTTAAAGTAAAAGAAAAATTATTTTGGAGGTAATCCCTGCCATTTTTCAATAAAGCAAGTGAGCAGTACAAACAAGGCTGATTTGTACAACATAAAACATAGTAACTAACACAGGTGAATTAAAACTGTGAATATATTGCTAATATATTAAAGCATTGTTTTATGTTGGCCAAGTAAGCTATTATATATTGTCATAATATTATTTCCAATATTTTTCTGACATTGTTATATTATGGCAGTGCCTATGATAGTTTATGAAAAGAGCTATATGAGCACAGAATAAGAGAGAGCTCTGCATCATTCAGATGCTGCAGTGAGGGAAGTAATGTCTTTATTTAATCCTCTAGATTTATAACTATGATTTATTTTTTTTTTTAACTGGGCTGATTACAAGAGTATTTGACCATTTCACAGTCATTAACTCCTCTAGATGCATAAAGTAACAAGAGATGCCATTCTGAACAGTGAGCCTCTGATCAGTACCTAAAAAATACAGTACATCATAACGAAAATGGCAGCACACTGGCTAAGGTATTAAATAACCAAGCAGCACAGAAATGTTCAACTTCTCTGAATATTGCAGTAGAAATGGGTTTCTTTAGCAAGATTTCATGTTTAGAAGCAGTAGATTCTGAAAGTGAGTAAGTTTTTCTTTGCAACTCCTGTTGTTTGATCTCCAATTTTACAAAGAAGCTGAGGCACAGACATGAAGCGTTAAGAAAGTTAGGAGGTAGAACCTCTTTTCTACTGTATTTCATCAGGAAATCTTAGCCCTTTTCCCCACAGAAAGCATCACTTAGTCTATTTAAATTCAATAACACATATCTTTATAGGGTTTTGAGGATCCGAGATACTACAGTTGAAAATCATCCTAACATGTCTAAACAGAGAAAAGATGCTTTAGTCATGGAAATTAAATATACAGAGGCAGTGGTGGTCCTGTCCGCAGTCCTGTATGCTTTCTTAAAGATAAAGTAGCCCTTTTTATAGCAAGGGTTAATAGCTAAACTAGACAATATCGTCCAGTTGCACAAGTATCCCTAATTAGTTTTGCTAGGAATACTAAAGTTTGAGCACCACACAGTCTGTATGTTTTGAGCTGTAAGCAACAGATCTCCCTATTTCTCCTGTCCTGGGCTCTTCTAAGTATATATTAAGCATTGCAACTAGTTGCTGAGTTCCACAATAATGGGTAATGTTGGCAAATATCCACTAGTGACAAATCTGAGAGCCACCGCAACCCATTCCTTTACTGCAGATTAAAGTTGAATTTAAAATTACCAGCAGGAAAAAGAAGTGTTCTTTTTGTAGAAAATGTAATTTGATACCGAGTTGGTGGTCGTTTAAAAATGGAGTTTCAAAAAGAGATAAGTGTCGTGGTCCAAAACCAAAAAAAGTGAAAAATGAGGCTTGGACACCAAATTGGACTGATCTGTGCTAGCAATAACAAATTCAAGCCGCATATAAACGTTATGCATCCTGCATGGTTGCAGCATGAAATCAATGATTATTCACTTGCTTAAGTCAAAATTCTGATTAACATGATTAACAGCAAAAAAAGTAGAAAGTGTATGCTGGGTTTAGAAATTTGTGTCAAAGTAATGACACCATTGCTGTACCTACCGTACTCTATTATGTCAGAGCCAGGTGACCAGGCTTGAATATTAATCCAAGATCAAATGATAGCTTGCACCTTTCTTTAAGTCCATGTTTAGGAAATTTGTCTTCCTCGCTATTTTGTTCTCTGATATTCCAAGGCTTTTTTTCTTCTAATGGTTCTGTTTCAGACAGAATGCCACCAGAATTGTTTTTCTAACCACCTTCCCACTGGCCCAGTTGACAGGCTGATGAGATTCAAACAACAGCTGAAGATTGTTAAGAAAATCTGAATAAATCAGAAGTGCGGCCATTTACAATAGTTGTATTTTTTATCTTTATATTTCCTATTTCTGTTTGATTAAAACCACAATATGAATAATGTTTTAGAAGGTGAAAAGTAAAATCTGATTTTCATGGGATTTAATCTGATGTGTGGGAAATGTAAACCTAATCTTCTATTTAGGAGTGCCTTGTTTGAACTTACTGGTGTGCATTTTCAGTTCCAGTTTACTGAATGTGTTCTTCAGCTTCTTTCATTTATGGATGTGTTGAAGGAGGAATATTAGACATTACTTATCTTACTTGCCAAAGTTTCAGATTTTCCTGAGCCAAGCGTGAACAAAGAATTTCCTGTAGGAGAGTCTAATGTGGAATTCGGTGAGAATTTCAGAATTAAAACTGTAAGCTATGCTGTCTGCTGGATGAAATAACAGGGAGTCTTTATTCCATCATGCTTAAAAATGACTTCCTGAAAAAAGATAGAGTATTCTAGGTTCTCATAGAGTACCACATTATTCATTTCTCTATTTTGAAATTAGGCACATGAAAAAATGTTGACACGAGTAGCTATAATCAAAGAACATGTAAAAACTAAATCAGGGATGATCCAGATGAGAAAATTTTATTCACATCCTCATAATGAAGGATATAGCCTCCATTTTTAGTATCAAAAGCAGATTTCAGTGTGTTTTTCAGTCATTTGTTACTCCTGATCTCTGGAGTCATCATAAATCAAACAAGAGAAATGGGAAAAAATTAACATTTTCTGAAATCAAACCACTTTTTCAAATATAGCCTGATCTGAAACCTCTTAATTCTGATGGAAGGGCACTTTCTGACTTTTTGAGAGGGGTGTTGGAGCTTTGCCTTAGCAATAGGTTGTCTGTCCATTCAGCTACATGAAGAGATATATATACACTTGAATTTTTGTTTCTTTTGTTTTCATACTAGCTTGAACAGAAACTTCTTTAGCATTGATTAGATTGTATGTATGTATTTTGATGATTTACACATTACTACAGATAAAACATAAACTTCAGAAGTGTTAGAAACAACTTAAATGAAAGAGGACTGACTTAGAATGTAGGAGAGCTAGTTTTTGGCTATAATAGTTAAGGTTTATTTGGAAAAAAAAAGAGTTAAATTGCTTCAAATCAGAGGGAGGTTACAGAGCTGTTGATGTATGGTGCTAGAATCATGCTTGCCACACTGTTATACCAAGAATGCCACAGTTATCTCTAGTGCCCTGCAGGTGAAAAGGACAAATTCAGTCTCATTATTATACATTATGTTTGCCACTTGAAGAGGCTACATATTCCCTGGTCATGCCTGTGAATTTAGTGCATGTAAGAAATTATAATGAACAGGATATGTAGCAACTGTGTTGACCCTTATACTTCTCTATACATAAACATATTGATTATAATTTTAAAAAAAGGGAATACAAAGGAAGACCTGGGGAACTACAGGCCAGTCAGTCTCACCTCTATGCCCAGCAAGATCATGGATCAGCTCCTCCTGGAAACTATGCCTAGGCATATGGAAAATAAGGAGGTGATTGGTGACAGCCAACATGGCTTCACTAAGGGCAGATCATGCCTGACAAATTTGGTGGCCGCCTACGACAGGGTTCCAGCATTGGTGAATAAGGGGAGAGCAACGGACGTCATCTACTGGACTTGTCCCGCATGACATCCTTGTCTCTAAATTGGAGAGACTTGGTTTTTATGGATAGACCACTTGGTGGATGAGGAATTGGCCGGATGGTCACACTCAAAGAGTTGCAGTCAATGGCTCGATGTCCAAGTGGAGACCAGTGACGAGTGGTGTTCCTCAGGGGTCGGCATTGGGACCGGCGCTGTTTAATACCTTTGTCGGTGACATGGACAGTGGGATTGAGTGCACCCTCAGCAAGTTTGCCAACGACACCGAGCTGTGTGGTGCGGTCAAGACGCTGGAAGGAAGGGATGCATCCAGAGGGACCTGGAGAGGCTTGAGAGGTGGGCCTGTGCAGACCTCATGAAGTTCAACAAGGCCACATGCAAGATCCCGCACATGGGTTGGGGCAATTCCAAGCACAAGTACAGGCTGGGTGATGAGTGGACTGAGAGCAGCCCCGCGGAGAAGGACTTAGGGGCATTAGTAGATGAAAAACTGAATATGAGCCAGCAGTGTGTGCTTACAGCCCAGAAAGCCAGTCGTATCCTGGGCTGCATCAAAAGAAGCATGACCAGCAGGTTGAGGGAGGGGATTCTGCCCCTCTAGTCTGCTCTCATGAGACCCCACCTGGAGTACTGTGTTCAGCTGTGGGGCCCTCAACATAAGAAAGACATGGACCTGCTCAAGCAGGTCCAGAGGAGGCCATGAGGATGATCAGGGGTCTGGAGCACCTTCCCTATAAGAACAAGCTGAGAGAGTTGGGGTTGTTCAGCCTGGAGAAGAGAAGGCTCCAGGGAGACCTTAGAGCAGCCTGCCAGTACCTGAAGGGAGCCTACAGGAAAGCAGGAGAGGGACTTTTTACAAGGGCATGTAGTCATAGGACAAGGGGTAATGGCTTTACACTGAAAATGGGTAGATTTAGATTAGGTTTAAGAAAGTTCTTCACCGTGAGGGTGGTGAGGCACTGGAAGAGGTTGCCCAGAGAGGCTGTGGCTGCCCCATCCCTGGCAGTGTTCAATTCCAGGTTGGATGGGGCTTGGAGCACCCTCGTCTAGTGGAAGGTGTCCCTGCCCAGGGCAGGGGGGTTGGAACGAGATGGTCTTTAAGGTCCCTTCCAGCCCAAACCATTCTAGGATTCTATGATAATGAGCATTAAAATGAAACTAAATTTGTGAGGGCTGCAAAACTTATCAATGGTAATTTAATTTGGAATTTCTTAGCTTTATTATTTTACTCTTATTTTAATCATATTTCATATTATTTTTACTGTGTTACTCCTTTGACAAGTGTAATAAAAGTGTGCATGCACAATCCATTAACACCTCTCCTTTTAATTTCTTCATTTTCTTAGACAAGCCTCACTGAAATAGTAATTTTCCATACTTCTTCACCTCCTTCTTTTCCCCTCTTCAAAATGAATGTAGTTCATATCTAAGGATTGCTATGGTAGGAAATCTTTTTTATTTCTAGTAAAATGTGGGAGGGATGAAATAGTTATACTGTATACATCTACATAAATGTTATGATGCTATCTTTAAGTGCATGATCGTGTTTTAGTCATTCCTTCCCTTATATTCAATGTCCATTGAGACCTTGCCTCATTCATTGCGCAGGATGAATTAAAAAAGGAACTGCAGACAAAGAAAGTCTGGTATATTTTTTGAATACTTGTCTTTGCAACTGAAAGAACTTCCATTTTTTTGAGGGTAAGGTGTTTTAGTTGTAGTACATACACAGTTTTTTTCCTTCTATTATTAGGAAGCTTAAACTCTGTCAGTGAGTACTCAGAACTCCCAGTAAAAACAGCTGGAGGTCTGTACACGGAGGGGAAGCAGACTATCAAGTTGAGCTCAGCAGTGCATCTGAGAAAGGAGGGTGTTTCCCTAGACGTTTTGGTTTTTTCTCTGGCAGTAGGTGGTATAAAGAGGAGGGATGTTAAGGACTAAATACTGCGAATGCCCTGAGTTGTGCTGCCATTTGCATATTTTGCGCTCCTTCAGTTTCTCTCCGAAAGAGACAGGTATGCATTTATAACACAACTTGTTTGTTTGTTTGTTTTAACTTGGTATTGTTTATGTAAGTTAAAAGGAGAATTGATTAACTTTCCAGTTTTTTTCCTCCCTCAACTCTGAAGAGATGGTTTTGGTCTCCTTTGACCATTCTTACTGTCCTGAGTACTTGAGTACTCTTACTCTCCTCCCTCTGCATTTAATCAATGCTTCTGTATTCACTTGGTCTTGGAGTTCTGTCCTTGCAGGCTTCAATAGCCTCAGCATATTTGGTTCTGCTAAAGACCTCATGGAAAACACTGAAAACCATTCTTCTTGGAAACAATTCTACCAATGTCTCATTGATTTCATTTGCATCAAATCATGATTTTTTTGTTTCTCTGGTTGCTGACTCACCCTGTCCTTCTCTACCCCGGATACATAACAGTGGTTTCCTGACACCCTCTGTCATTCTGTCTTGCAGATTGGTGTTCTAGTTCGTAATTACTCCTTGTCCTTGTGTCCCCTAGCTCTATTCCCACTCTGTCCCGAGGCAGTGATTCAGTAGCTCATTGTGCTTAAGTTGAGCCTGTCCCTGTTGTTTGCCCGTAAGACTGTTTATGGGATTGCATGATGAAACAGATAGATTACTGACCTATTTTTAAAATATTCTGCCTCTATGGGGAGGCTTGTTATTAACCTGGGAGTTATAACCTTGTTCCCTGGAGATCTATGCAGTGAGTGGAATTATACCAGCACAACAGAATGTGTGTCGAGGGGATGGAAACATTTGGCTGGGGACACCGGAGGCAGGAGCTTCCCGAGAAAGACACCGTTACCAAGAGAAATGGCTGTGGAACAGTGGTCTATTTTCCTTGTCATCTCTCCCCAGATCTTTTACTTTAATGATTACATTTAGCCAACTTTCTGAAAGTTAAGGGCCCTTTCAGTTCGTCTGTTTTTGAGTGATCTCCGCCAGTCAGTATTAACCAGTCCCTCCAGGACATGAGAGTGAAAAACAACTGTGCTTATTGACTTCCTGATTTTGAAGGAGCTGAGCTCTTTCCAGCAATTAAAGGTAATTGGAAGTTTTCTGGGAAGTGTAAAAATTGGAGTAAGTAATAATAGTCCCTCTCATTCCCCAGCCCTGCAGGGATTGACCTGTTGCTCACTGACAGCTCTCTTTTTTAACCATTGTATGACCTCCAAGGGATTTATGACCCACAGTTAGAGAAAACAGTGCTAATCTAGTGCTTTCCTGGTCTCAGATGCCACCCTTCTGTGAATAAAATGCGTCATATGCTCTTCTCTTTTGAAACACCGTCATTCCCAGGAGAAATGCAACGTCCAACATTGATATTTACTAGGAGATTTATGGCAGGAATTTGGAGCCATACATGAAACTTGTTAAGCAGTTCAAGTTAACTAGGTACAATAAAACAGTAGATGGAAGCCCAGGATATAAGATCCTAAAGACAGAACCTCAGGGATGGGAAGGGATTATATAAAGATGGCACCTTCTTACCTGGTATTTGCTCTTAGTTGATCTTTGCAGTCTTTTTTACTGACAGAGACATGTGTTTTATGAAATTGTGCCAAAGCTGTGTTGCTATAGGAGGAGCTGGCTCCCGTTCCACTGTAAGCGTTGTGACATGTCAGGGATTTTATTTCTGATGGGGATGATGTAAAGTGCAGAAAGTGAGTTGTTGGCCTGGCTTTCCGATGTAGAGTTTGTGATCCTGTTACTTACAGGCATGCGTATTCTTCCCCATCAGTGGACAAACAAGACTGCAGTTTCTCTTCTTCTTCTTTTTTTTCTTTTTTTCTTTTATTACTTACAGTGTCCAGCAACAGGAAAGTTTCCTTCCCTTCTCTTGCCTTGCAGTCATACATCAACAGACAAATTTTCTATCTTTATTTTAACAATCCTGCATGTCATCAACAGAATGTCCCTGGTCCTCACTTTGGGGCTGTGTTCACCTCCAGTACTTTGCTAATCTACCTCAGTGCAACGGCAGCACACCAGTAATGACCACTGGATCCAGTGCTGTAGTTTTTGTTGCTAGCACAGTACATCTGCTGCTGCGGAGGCTTTTTGCCTTTTGTCTTCCTCACTAGCTGGTGCCATGCTTTTGGCTGTTTAATGGTTACTTTGCTGTTGAACTCCACAGGGAAACATATCCCCAAACATTTCTCTAACCTCATCCAGAGAAATCTGAGAGCTCTTCTCCCTGTGTTCCCAGCAGGAGGTTCCTGCTTGCTTTTTATGTTTCAGCTACTACACACACATACTTAGGTCAGACTCCTTTGGTAAAAGCTAACCTAATGAGCTATCACAGAGAGCAGCTAATGCCAGTGCAGCCTCATCCCCTTTCCCTATATAATATTTCTTATCTACTTATGAAGTCTTTCTGCACTGTGTGATTAATTTTGCTAATCTCAGACTTCTAAATTAACCATTAATTATTACATTTGTCCATTACGCTGAGTATTTGAGATCTGCATGGCCTTGTGCTGTCCATACATTTTTACATCAGTGTACTTAAATACAGTGCTGTAATTTATTAATTGGTAAACAACCACTGAAAATTTAGTCCACACACAGGTTATTCTCTAGAGAACTGTTGTCCTGGGGAATAGCTGTTCCATCTCATTAAAATCATCTCGTTTCCTGAGACATCACATATTTGGGAAACAGTGGGTCAAACCCACTGAGGGATATAGACCTGAAATGCATGCTTAAATTCGTTCTCAGCATCTCTCTTGAGCTGATCCCAAACTGGCTCCATCTCAACTGTTCTTGCTGTAATTGCTTATCGCAGTAAATTACTCCCATCAGAAATTCTAAGCTGTTTCCAGTGCTGCAAGATATCCCTCAATATCAATGTGTGGGATTGGTATGGTGAAATAATATGAGGTATATTCACTGATTTTTTTTCCAAATTTCTAGCAAGGTAAAACTTGATACTTACATGATGTGACTGTGATTTGATATGAGCTGTTAAATGGCTGGTTCAGTCATGCAGTGTTTGCATTCACCTTTCTAGAGAAAGGGAGGGATCTTTCTTCTCTTATGTTTTACTTCCTGATTTCTTTTCTATCGATGTTTTCAGTCACATAATATGTTCGAATAACGAATGAATTTGACAAAGAATTTCTGCTGTTGCAATCCATATAATGTGGAAAGTGTTCAGATATAACTTTGAGGGAATGGGAGAAAACTCCAAGAAAAACAGACAGAAAGATTAAACCTTAGACCAATTCCTGCAGGGCACTGTACCACTCAAACACTTCCCTCATCTTTGGACAACAGTTCAAGTGCAGTTCCATTAAATAGCTAATTTTCATGATCCCCAGAGCATTCATCGAAGTTCCATCGTACCACTTCAAGTAATAACATCTGATACTGTGAAGGTCTAAGAATTCTTATGTTCAGTTTCAAGTTATGAGGCTTTTGAGTGCTTTCCAAAATTCAGACCTCTAGCTTAGTGCTGCGTTCCATAACTTTTTGTGTCTGAAGGCTCAGATATTTGGCGTAATATATACGTAAGAGAAAAAAGTGGCTGCGTTTTGAAATCAAAATTGTAGAAAATAATTTTAAAATAATCTTACCATATGTGTTTCATTCTCTCTTGTCATGGTGCCTATTGCACTCTGAGCTCATAAAGCACCTGGATGTGTACTTAACGGACAAGTTAATCAGTAGTGCTGCTTTATTCATGACTCTCGCATGCAAAGAGCTGGCCATGAGGGAGCTAGAGCCTCTAAGACAAATGATGAGAAAATAAAAGGTAGTATTAAAAATACTGTGTTTTACCTTCTTTTCTTTTGACTGAAAGAAGAAAAACTAATACAGAGACTGCTTGATTTGGTATTGGTGGCTTAACGGTAGCCTGCTTTAATGTATGTCTTCAGAAGGTGTAGGGTTCTGAAGAGGAACTATGAAGATGGTGGCCAGACTTGTATGGACAGTAAGGAGCAAGTGATCAATGGTGAATATCCAGAATTAAGTAGAATGTGAAAGAGTGCAAGGATAAGAAAATAAGATAAGCATCTATACTGTTTCTTAAAGAGCTCTGTAATAATCTAGGTTTAGACATTTGGAATTTTAAAATTTTTACTGCCTGCTTAAGTGATATATGCAGTGAGGGAGTTGCAATTACATTGCTGCGAGCATAACTACAACAATAATATATGCTGTAGACAACTATTTTATATGACAGTGGTGCGTACAAGAAACCTGACAAGTTGTGAAAATTAGAACTATATCGCTTCTTGCATGATATTCTGGGAACTGTGTTAAAAGGAAACAGGACTAATCCTAATGAAACATGACCTCTCCACTGTGCCAAACTACTATAAACTGGATCTCACTGGCGGCTGCACTGGTGACATTTTCTAATCCAATTTAATGGATTCCAGCACTTGCCCAGGCAGCTGTTGAAACCTCCCATTGATTGCAACTTATGCCATCTTTTCATCTGCCTGTTTTGCATTTCAATTATCATCTCCACCTCATTTTGCCTCTTCTGATCAGGGTATCTAGCAAATGTCTACTATCAAAATAATCCCAATATTGCATGTAATTTCTTGTAATGATTCTATGCCACCTCCAGTTCACATTAGGCCCTTGTCTCAGTTAATAACTAAATCACACTTCACAGATAAAACTTGTTATTTACTCTCCATGTTTTCCAGGCGCAGTCTGCCCATTGCTCCTTACTGAGTTTTGCTTCTTCGCTGCACTTTCATGTAAATCTGATGGTCAAAATCCTTCCTCCGTACATAGAACATAAATTTTTCCTTACTGTATTGTTCATAAAAGAAAGTTGAAATCTCAATTTTCAAGTCTCTTAGTTTTCAGGAGAACTAAGATGCCCAAGTTTTTCTTTTACCACTGTTCTATATTAGACACTCTTGGATATGTCACTTAAGCTGTTCATGCCTAAGTTTAAAGGTCTTTAAAATGAATACCACAATACTTAATTCACTAGATCAGTGTGATCTAATTAATGAATCCTTTGAAAAAATCCTTTGAAGTTCTCATTTGTAAGGTGCTTTATAAACATGTAATAGCCATAGCAATAAATTCACTTAATTTCCTGTGTTTCAGCCCAATATCGTATGGATTTGGGACTTCAGTTTTGTTTTATTCTCCCCACACATAGTGCTTCATTTTGTGGGTCATAACTAAGTTATTTCACATCTCAGTTCTACCTCTGAGTAACGATTGTTCCTTGTGCATACATGTATCAAAGAGAATTTTAAAGGTTCATTATTCATATTCCATATGAACCACTGGAGTCCTTAATTATAAAATAAGCCTGTTGAAAAATGTAGATTATTTTCCTTTCAACCTTGTCTGCAGTTTAGAAGCATGCAGTGAAAATATGCTGTTTATAGGGGAGGCACAATTCCGGGACTGAGAGTCTTAAATGGGCCAAAACATGTGAAGTATTATTAATACTTTTTGGTACTGTGAAATATTTCAAGCAGGGTACCAAAAGCCCAACTTACTTTTTGACCTTAGCTTCATGCTTTCTGGTGGACAGAAAAAACCCCTTACCACATACAAGTGCTGTGTATGTGCCATCGTCTCTGAAACACACCTAAAACTAGGGAAACCATATAACAGAGGAGAAAAAAAAAAATTTACAGGAACTACTGAAGGACATTTAAATCAGTTGTAATTGTAGTTTCAGACTGATGTAATCTGATTTTCAACAGGTTACTGAATTTCAAGGCATCATTCCTTTTCTGCTGAATGTTATAGGTTACTTAAATGTCATAAGTGAAGAATTCATAGAATCATAGCATAGTTTGGGTTGGAAGGGACCTTTAAAGGTCATCCAGTCCAACCCCGCTCAATGAGCAGGGACATCTTCAACTAGACCAGGCTGCTCAGAGCCTCGTCCAGCCTGACCTTGAACATTTCTAGGGATGGGACATCTGGGCAACCTGTTCCAGTGCCTCACCACTCTCGTTGTAAAAATTTCTTCCTTATATCTAGTTTAAATCTACCTTCCTTGAGTTTAAAACCATTACCCCTTGTCCTATTGCAACAGGCCCTACTAAAATGTCTGTCCCCATCTTTCTTACAGGCCCCCTTTAAGTGTTGAAAGGCCGCAATAAGGTCTCCCCGGAGCCTTCTCTTCTCCAGGCTGAACAACCCCAACTCTCCCAGCCTGTCCTTACAGGAGAGGTGCTCCAGCCCTCAGATCATTTTTGTGTCCCTCCTCTGGACCCGCTCCAACAGGTCCATGGGTTTCCCATGCTGAGGACCCCAGAGCTGAACGCAGTACTGCAGGTGGGGGCTCATCAGAGCGGACTAGAGGAGGAAAATCCCCTCCCTCGACCTGCTGGCCACGCTGCTTTTGATGCAGCCCAGGATATGGTTGACCTTCTGGGCTGCAAGAGCCCATGTCCAGCTTTTCATCCACCAGTACCCCCAGGTCCTTCTTGGCAAGTCTTCGCTCAATCCCTTCATCCCCCAGCCTGTATTGGTACCAGGGGTTGCCCCAGCCCAGGTGCAGGACCTTGTACTTGGCCTCGTTGAACTTCATGAAGTTCATGTGGGCCCACTTCTAGAGCAAATTATCCATTTCAATTTCCTTCCTATACTAAAGTCTACTCCAGTGTCGTATGCAACAAGAATCCAGCCTCACAATGTAAGTAAAGCTCATATAGAAGTAAAAGCATGGCTGTATTAAGTGCTTGTAAGATCAGGACCCAAGAATGGCATTCCTCCTCCTGTGTTATAGCAAAATGCTCCATTTTATTTCGATCTTATTTATACTTTTAACTTGCCTTAATTTCAAATTATTCCATTAGCATGATCACGAGAATAGAAGAAGTAGGACAGTTTAACAGCTGAAGTGGCTTTTTGGAAAATTGCACAAGTTATTGGCATCATTCACAATTTGCCTGGCACCATTATATCTAATGTAAGACGACTAACTTCGTTAAGGCTGAAATATTAGCTGTAGGAGGGGCAGCTGACTGAGGCTATAGTCCTCTACCCAACTGTTGCTTAATCATTTCTATTTATCAGTCAAGAAAGGATTGCTTCAGAATTAAAGAACATTTACTTACCTATACAAATACAGACGTCACCAGTTGCTGTGAGTTTATGAAACTAAAAGAACAGAAGAGGCAAAAAGTTTGTAATATGTCTGGAAACAATACTAGAATTATTTGAGTTTAGGGAATAAAATCGGGAAAATATTAATAGACTGTCAGAGAATAACACTTGTAATAGCATAGTCAGAATTACTCTGCATATCTTTCATGGTCTTTTACAAATATTAGAAACACAGCATTTGCAAACCTTAATTAAATCCTCACTGTTCCACCGAGAGTTAACGTTTTTAACCCTGCTGTAATGAAAAGCTGTGTAGTAGTATTTTTTTTTTATAGAATTAGAAACTGTCTCCTAGTCTTGAAAATGGAAAAAAAAATATGACCGCAGCCTTTTTTCTATATTTATATTTAACTTATAGTAGTACCTCAGGCATTTAAATATTTACTTATGCAATCATATTAATCACTGAGATAAGTTTCTATAATGATCAAAATAATTATGATGTCACGAAGTCTAAAATTTAAGAAACATTTTACAAAAGGTGAGAATAAACTTTCACACCTAACTTTCTCTCCTTTAGCTATATCATTTGCACTCGCAAATGGCTGCTTGCAGGTGTAATGCAGGAATATAATTATCTATTTTTGACATGAGGTTCGTGCAATAGTTTCACATGCTGTTGTTGCCTTTGTGAAAGAATATGTGTGGTATTACAGTTTTGAATATTGTTCTCAGTTTCCTGTAATATAGGAAGCAAGCCATGAAAGAATAAAGAGGAGATTGATTTCATTTTATTTAAGCTCTGTCAAGGCTCTGATTTCTGAAAGGGCTGATGTAGCAACATCTGTAATGGGTGCCAATGACTGGGCCTAGGCATAGGCATCTGTTTTGAAAATCCTGGCCCTGGTTAATCCTGTGAAAGCCCGTGGGGATTGAGAGACATTAGGTTGACTCTAGCCTGAACCTTGATCTTTTACATTTCTTTCTTCTAATAGCTCTACATTAAACACATTTACTGTACAAAGGACTTCTTTTTTAAATGGAAAAATACTGGTGAAGAGATGGTAGATATTTAAAAAATAGAGAGCATGAGGAAATGCCATGCAAGTGGTAGTTTAATTCCTAAGCCTTTTTGCTCTGTTTTTATTATTCTCTGTAGTTAAATATTAATAGAGTCAGTGCCACTTAAGCAAAGTCATTCGTATCATCTCACTAGCCTACATGGAATTAAGGAAGAATGAACTTCAGCTCTTTAAGTGAGCAGGAGATAACAATGCAGCACGACACAGAAATGATTGAATTTGCCAGCAGTGTTTGTGCACCGCTCGCTAATTTACAAGGGCATTTTCAAGCGATTCAGTGGCTGGGATTCCTTGGGGGCAGTTCTCTTGGGCACTGAAACTGAATCAACATTTAAATGGTTTTACTTTTAGAGTGGTTTAGGAAAATCGTAAGTAAATAGATGTTTTCATAATTAATACAGTAACTGCAAATCATGTATGGATCATTTGCTTTTTGAAAGGAGACAAAACAGCGTTCTCATTTGGCTGGGCATCTTGCACTGTGTTTGTTAGAACTGTGAAGAAATGTAAAATGCAGATTGCTGGATTAAGACGAGACCAATTACTGACCGATCTGGATGAATCTACTCCCTCTTTAGTAGATAATGCTTCTGCTGTGGAGGAAATAAAGTGAGCTGGAAGTCCGAAAGTTGAATTCTTCTCTATGCTCTGCCACTGATGTGCCTGCGCCAAGGCAACCCACCTTTCCCTGCTGCCGTTCCCCTTTGGCTAGAAACAGGAGAGGCAATGACCCCTTTCAAAAGAACATTCAGGTACTCTATTTTCAAGACACAGAGTGTTATTTCCACCCTGTGAGTTAGATTTCCAACCTACAGGAACTCCTATTGGTTTATTCCTTCGTAATGTCCCCGATATGTTTTAAAAAATGGCTGTTAATGTTTTGCTGCAGTGCCAACGTTTCAGTAGAAGAGCATAAGGGAGATTGCTCTGCTCCTGTATGTGTACTCGTTCTGTGTATTTACCGAGGGACAGGCTGCTAGACATTTGCCATGTTGATGCAACCTGTGCTTACTTGATTGCTTTACAATCTAATAAAGCAGGAATTTGGGGGCTGGATGTCTCTTTTTGTGACAGGGAGAAAGGTGACATTCTATTGAAGGCATAGAGTGGGAGCAAGGGACAAGTCTTCTGTTCCTACCTCCTTGATTTCCTGCATGTTTTTGAAAGTCTATGCAAAGTAAAAATCAAAAATCCTTTTTAATTTTTGTGAGCAGTAATTTTTTTTGGTAAACCGTTGGCTTCAGTAAAGCTGCTCAAGCTTCATCATTGCTAGTTGCCACCCTTGTGTCTATACTAACTCTTTTTTTTTAAACTCTCTCACTCTACATAAGATAATAGGTAAAAAGCATATTTATGGAGTACTCAAGGATTTAAATGTCTTTCTCTTGCAAAACCTCTGGAGGGAGAGATATAAAATGCAATTCTAAAAACCTCGAGGGAGCTGGAAACCCCCAAATGGCAATCCCTTGTCATCAAAACAAGGAAAAATTTTTTTTTTCTTGGGCTTTTTTCTAATGAGCTCTTGAGATTTTCAACATTGCAAAAGGGGCTCCTGGAACGAGCAAAGTTGGCAGTTGCCTAAAGGAGCACATTGGTGAAGACAGAAAAACAGCGATGCTTCTTCCGTCTCATTTATGTATAGCAAATCATTAGGAAGCGAAAGCATTGCTCTTGCTAAAGAAGTAGTTCAGGCTCTGTGGGATGAAGACTGTTGCTTGACTCTTCATGTTGCTGCTGTTGCCTATTTTACCTGCCCTTCCAATTCCTTGAATTTTCCTTGACTGCCCTAGTTGTGCAGTAAAGAAAAATTCTCACAGGGTCTTTTGGCTGAATCTGGGTAAGGCCCCTCAGCTTCTGCCAGTCTTAATACTTTAGAGCTTTATAGATTTACCAGATGAAGCTCCTTCCCCAAATCTGTGTCCTTGACTCCATCCAGTAGATTCTGAAATTGCTAGCTGTGCAAAACTTTTAGAACAACAGACAACTTCTGTCTCTGAACTAATGCTTCTCTTTGCTAGGCTTATATTACCTAGAGAAGGGCTGCAAGAGTTGGGGTTTTTTGAAGTTTTTTTTACACATACTTGTTAAGATACATTTTTTCTAATTTATTTTTTTAACTTTAGACAAAGTCATTCAGTTATTTTCCTTGTAAAAATAACTCAAAAGTAAAACTAAAGAACTGAAAGGACTGCTGGGAATTGAGTAGCACTGATGATTAATGGCCTGCTGCCTCTGGAAACTGCAAGTCAGATATGAAATTTCTTTGATAACATAACTGGAATTTTATATATTAGTCCATATACACACACATACGTTACTATACATACATGCTTTCTTCCTGATGTACCTGTGATCTTTCCGTGGAAATTCTTGTTGAATACTGAAAGGTATTTAATTAAAGGAGTTATGTTGTAATTTCTGTTGCTGTAACAGCCTTTGGAGCATATGAAGTGACAATGAATTTGACAGGGGACTCAGATCCAGTTGCTAGATATTCCCACAACGGTTGAGTTTCAAATCAGAGTATGTCAGTCATGTTTGGGGAGCTAGTAGTAAATATATTGAATTAATCTCAGAAGGAAGTTAGTTTAAAACCAGCTGATGCTTCCCATAAGGAACAATTACTATGTTTGAGAACATAATTAAAGATAGAGTCTCTGAGGTCTGGCTTGACTGCAAAGTCTGTGTAAAAATGTGGGCTTATACTTTTTCTTCCTTCCTATTCTTACCTCCTCTTCTGTTCTCATTGAAGTGAATTTCATTAGATCTTTACTTTGGATCCTACTTTTATTTAGTTCAAATTTATAAAACCGTATTATCTATTTCATTTTTCTGTTTAAGAGGCACAGTGTGAGATCCATCCTACTTCGACTTATGGAAATACTTCCATATGAATTATTACTGGAGATGTCTACTGTACCCAGACAAATGGCTGTCAATCACCTCTCTGACAAGATATTTCCCTCTGTTGGAGGTTGTTGCTACATATCTTTCATAGTAATCAGAAGTTTGAAAACACTCAAACAATTAGTGGATATGTGGCAACCTGTGTCTGAACAGCTTTAGTGGTGAATTTCTTCCATTTTGGAGATGCCACTCTATAAAATAAAGGGGAAACTGTGCTGGGCTCCAGGGCAATCTACACTGCGGCAATATACAGTTGGTCACTAACCAGGAATGACACCAGACAGAGCCATGCCTTAGAGTTTTTATCCACATCATTAAACAACTGGAGTTTTGCCCACAAGTTAGAGCAGAAGACTGATGCCAGTGACTGTGGGTCATAGTTGTGCTCCTGATTTATTGCATGGCATTAAACAAATCATCTTGCATCTGTCCTCACTTTTAAGGTCAGTTTGGGGGGTAGGATTCTTTCAGCGTTACCATCGTGATCTGGACTTCCAGGTGTTACTGCAATATATTTAATAACTGTAATGAAAAATAATGTAGTTCACCTTTGCATAAGAAACATTTGAATGCAAAGTATGTATTATCCTTGATTGAATAGATTAGTCTTGAATTGGTAAGACCAACTTGTTATTGTTCAGGTAGACCTAAGCATATATTACCTCTGGCTCCAACCCATGCTATCAATCATAAACTGTTAAATGTGTTCGCAAATGGTACAGTCACTGTCTTTATCTTACCATTTAAGTAGGGAAAAAGTTCTATTCGTGTAGGGAATACAGTAGCTTCACCCCTATCTTCTTTTCTTTTTAGATGAGTCATAGACATTAGCAGATGCATAGAGACTAGTCAGCTGCTTTCTTGTATTTTCAGAATGGGGATAGGCCTTAATGAAAAAGAAAATGCTACTGGCTGTAGAGCTAAGAGAGAGCATAAGGCTGTTCTGCATATACCACGTTGCTGCTCCTTACTTTTAAACAATAGAAACAAGTTTGTTTGGTTTTTTTATTGAACACTAGAGATATACCAGATCTATATGTATGACTTTGACTACGGAACCATGAAGAAGACTATTCACTTCGATAATTCAGCCCAGATTTTACACTAGCCTCATATGTGCTGAGTCAAGACTGTAGGCGCTGAGCAAGCCTGGCAAGAGCAGTCATGTGAAACAGAGCTTATTGCTAAGAGGCAGGCACTCCCAAACCATGGTCTTACATATCCAGGGCAACGTAAGATACACAGCCAATTCTCTCTGCTAGGCTCCTTTGAAAATCTTTGCTTTAATGTAATTAAGCAACATAGTGAGCTCCAGTTGCCGTGATGGTTTGAGTCTCATGCACCTAGCTGACAGTTTCACTGTGTTTCTGCATGATGTCTCTACTTTGATTAGGCCCAGATACATTTAATTAGCAGGTTGTTTGATCAATTAGATAATGAACCCTAAAGTCACCTTCTTGCTTAGATGTGCTTTGAACAACAATTTTCATCTTAGTGACAGCTCCTCTAGAAAGAAAAGGGGAGAAACCAATGTAATTAAGATGTCAGTGCACAAAAATGCCTATGTGACTGCAGCATAAAACTAAAAATTACTTTGAACTCTGAAACATGGAAGACATAGAGTTCAGCAGATGTAAACTCTGAGGTTTTCAGTTGAGTTATCATTTGTTTATATCTAGGTCTATGATGAACAGGAGAGAGAAATTTGAAAGCATTTGATGTTGAATCGTCTTTGCTCGCACTTCATTGATTTCTCTAGCACCAGAGTTAGGCTAATGCTGAGTGGAAATTTAATGTTGTTTAGTGCCTATGCGGTACTGTTGTAAAATGCTGCTATGTCTCTAATGAATAGCGGTAGGTAAAAAACAAAACCAAGGTGTGTGTGTGGGGGAACCCAACCATGAGTACTTACTAGAAAACAGTTGCTAGAAAAATACTGGAACCTTGGGATGGAAATAAGTGGAAGTTCCCCATCAGACAATCAGAAATTGCCCCAGCCTTGTTGAATTAGTGGAATTGGGAACAAGGATGGGTCAGGGTTCATCTTGGCTTGTGAGATTCTGAGAAGGCCACATTATACTGTGCAATAAATATAAATACTAGAAAAAAAGAAAATGTAAGCTATCTCCCTACCTTTAGGTTTTGTTCCGCTTCTGTGTATGTGTGCTGCAATTTCGAGGATGTTCCCCGATATGGAATCTTGGGGTATAAGTAAAGAATTAGTATTTAATGCAAAGTAAGTTGCAGTGGCAATTAACGTGTCCATTTTTTAATAGCTACAGTCACTAAATCAAGGATTCAAACACTGAGACAATTCCCCTGCTGGCATCTAAACTTTGGCCAAATACATAAACAAGGATCAAAAGAAACACTTTTTCAGCTGTTTAAAGTGATTTAAGAGGTGGAAACATAGCCCAGAAGGGGTGGCAATGAGAAACAAAGGTTTGTATGTGTGCACACCATGCACAGCCACATACACGTTTGTGTGTTCTAATATGTGTCTATAGCACTCTCATGTCAAATATTTCTGTTCATTGTGTTTTCTTGTCATGAAGGTTAACTTTGAAACATGTTTTGTGGAGAAAGAAATCCACTGTTTTCTATTTGTCTTCTTACTTTACTGTGTAGCATTGATAGCATGTAAGCTGTTCAACAACAGAAACAGAAATTATTTCTGTCTGCACTAGTGGTAAATAGTGTGGAATCCTATTATTACTTAGGTATTTTGTTTGTACTACATTAGTGAATGGTCTATTGACTGGTAGAGGTCCACTGGAGATACTTGATGGAAGGGTTTTTGGGTCTCCTAGACTACCTATAGAATTGTTTTTGCTCTGTTACTGGAAAATATCCCCAGTGACTCAACAAATCTTTCTACAGTGTTTAAATCGAGAGAGATTTCTTGTGGTGTGGGTTTATTAAGAAAAAAGATGCTGGATTGTTAAAGGGAAATTATTCATGTAACTAACTGGAACCAGCAACATTACAACATCCCATGTGGTTACGCAGATACCAATCCAGTTAGGACAGGGTTAATTGTGTTCTCTTGACTTCACCTCTCCATTTTCTTTTTGTGCTTTAGTCACACACTTGTTTTCAGATTTAAGTACCAAATTCATGCAGAAATGCAAAATCAAAAAGTAAACGTCCTCATATCTAACAAAGTCAGTTTTGTATTTGCTCTTTCCATTTTCTTCTCATGTCACTGTGCTCTCTCCTTTTTCCTTCACTAGGCAGTCTCTTACTTAGGAAGATGAGTCCTTTGGAAGATCTGATCAACATGTTCCTATAATGTATGATACTGATAATATTTCTGGTCTCTGACATCATTTCTTAACAACAGGAGCATAAGAATGGTCTTTCCAAGTCAGACCATAGCTCCATGTAGTTCAGTGTCTTTTTCCTGTAGTAGCACTGAGTAGATATGTATGGAGGAAAATAGGAAAAGAACAAAAGCATAATAAGAATTTATTGATTTACTCTCCAGTATTTTCAACTTGAGACTTCTCTGGGATGGTGTTTTTGTGGTAGCCTTCGTAGGTTTTCATTGTACTAGCTTGTCTCCTCAGTTTTTGATGCAAGATCACCCAGGTAACTGCTTTTATCATGATGAATGCCTCTTAACGTAAGGATGGTGATAGCGGTTCAGTATCACCACAGGCTTCTCTGCGCTGCTATTCTGTTTCCAGAAGGAATTATAGGAACACACCAAAGAGCTAGAGCTGGTCAACTGTATATGCTTCTTCCCTAGCTAGGCACTCCTCGGTCTCTGACTGTTTTCAGCTCAGATGAATTTCTGAGCCTAAAGTGGATTTATATTTAATAATTCTTATTGGATTGCTCTTCCAGATACTTGTCCAGCATCCATTTGTTTAACTATGTGCTTTCTGAAAAAGCATTTCCTTTTGTGTCCTGATACATTCCCTTTACACTTTCTAATGCTTGTACAGAGAGAAGCAGCAAAAATAATGATCAGTTCATATTCGTTATTTCTGTATCATGTGTTGTTTTATAGACTACCATTATTTTGCCCTCCTTTGTTTCTTTCACAGAATTCTCATCCATTTTGTCATGTCCCATATAGAATCTGTTCCATGTCTTTCATCACCTCAGCTACCGTTCTGTAAACTTTCTTCAGTTCCACTATATCCTTTCTAAAATGTGGCACAGTGTTCAAGAAGTAGGATTGCCAAGCACTTAATTAGGGAATGGCAATGTTTTTGTTTTCTATTCTTTCCTTAATAGTTCCTGACATTGATGTGCTTTTTTGACTGCTATAGAATTGTTTGCCTAGAGTTATCCATTACAACTTCACAATCCTTCTCTGCATAGCTTTTCCCCTGCATTACAGAATAGATTTGTCTGCATTATCCTCAACCTCCTGCAGACTATCCCATTCTTCCTACATGTGCCCATCCCTTTCTGCAGTAAAACTGGCTGAATGCTGAAACTCATTACTGCACAAGTAAAAAATAAAAGCAAAAAAATATTAATTGCAGGATGAACTTTACAAATTCCATGTGACTCAGGAAGTCTGAGATATTGTTTCAAGCAAACCGAAGTGAGAGAAAAAAATAAAATATTAAGATTCCTGAGCTGCTGAGGAAACCACCATTCTTTCTTAACATAAGCCTTGGTGCAAAGATGGGCAACAAGAAACTCTTGGAGAATCAGCTTAAGCCAGACTTACAGAGCTTCAAAGGAACGGGCTCCAGGGCCACCAGGTCCCTCACTCTGCAGTAGGCAGAAGGATGGTCTTAGATATTGTCTCTAAATAGGGCTGACATGCTTTCTGGGCTTCCCACTCCACTGGAAGCCCTGACAAATTTGTCTTATTGCCAAGGATTTTGTGAAAAAAATAATGTCTTGTAAAATTCCTGACCAGTCTTATTATTCAGCCCACTAAGCATAAAATCAAATCTAGGAGGTGGCCATTAACTCTCAGGGAAGCCTGGCTTTGTTTTATTAAAAACAGCAAAAAGCAGTGGATATTTACACACGGACTGTAGCTGCTTCTGCAGCAAATCCTGGTATGGAAATGTGGCCAGTAGTCATTTCCAAGTACAGAAAGCATCATGACTGACTGCAGGACAGTAATATAATTTGACACTTAAAAATAATATCTCATTATAAAATCATAAGAATTGTCAATAGCAGCACAATGACTCACCAAGGCAGGTAACTCATTATCATGACCTGAATATAAACGAAGTAGGAATGGCTCTGTTGAAGAGGAAAGATTAAGGCATCCTCAGGGAGGAAAACTACCAGCAGCTAAGTTTGAGGAGGTCTATATAGAAACATTCATATTTTTAAATGTTAAGCTATTTTGTTATTTTTCATGCAATAATAAAGCCTAACCACAGGAAAGGCATGAATTTTGGACGCTGCCTTGTGTGTAGAGAACCCTGGGAAACATGCCTGCTCACACAGTGTTACTAATAATAACGTAAATTATTAAAGCTGACAGATTTTTTATAGCTAATGCATGTGCTCTTTGCACTCTGCACTTTCTTCAGCTTGGACAATGAATAAACACCAATCAGGTTTTGTTTCTGCGGTTCATGTGCCAACACAATGCTGCTATTTGTGATCATAGCACTGCAGGAAAATGTTAAAACAGAGAAGAAAAGGTGGAAAACAGGCAAATAATCTCTTGGGTTTAAATTAAATTTTCTGTTGACAGTACATTCTTGTAATATTCCTTTCTTTAATGGAAAATACAAATATCTAACCAATGCAAAATTTAAATACGTGTCCAATGGTTTTGATAATCTCATCATTAATATTGACATTGCTCTTCATGACCTTTCTAATAAACAAAAATTAAATTTTCTCGTATGTAGGAAAGAGCCATATTTTTAAACTGAGATCTTAACCTCTAGAGAGATTTGTGAAGACAAGTGATTAAAAAAATGCTTTGCCTTTGTCTGGGCTCAGATAAAGGGAATTAGCAGTTACAAAAATAATTTTATCAATCATTTCTATATCTTACTAAATTTTTGAATGCTTAAATCCTATTTATATGCACCATCAGTAGAACACAACTTTAAAATAAATTTTGAGCATGCAGTGTTCAGGCACTTGAGCTTGCTTTCTAAGGGTTAACTTTCTCTAGAACAATTAATAGACTAGCATTCAGGAGCTGGGCACTGATTTTAATGAAATCAGCTGGCTAGGATAAGTGTAAATTTGTAGAAATGCTAGGTAACTTAGAATATATAGAGCCAGACTTTGGCAGCTGTGGTATAGAGAATTTGGTATAGTTTTCTATCATTCTTGTGTATCATATTTTGCTGAATATTTCTGGTTCTAGGAAGGATATTGCCGATGCAAATAAAGTTGCAATGTATTCACACGCGCTTTATCTATATGCATATACATACTTACTTTGAAGTTTGGTGCAGAAGGAAATGCCATAGATTTCTTTTTGGACTATGGTCACAGGAGTTGGAATTGCTTCTGTGCACCGAAAGGTTTTCCTCAACAACTTTAGAACACGCCTTGTCCTCTAATTACTCTTTCTGCAAAAGGTGGCCATGCTCAGAGTTTCTCTGACTGCTTTATTCCTTGTTACTCTCTGCCCACTTTTGGGGTATGAATAGCTATCAGTACGTGATTTTTCTCTCATATCCTGCCAAGGGAGGTCTCTACTGTGCACAGCAATGTGACGGCGATTTAAAAGAATCCTTCCCTGCAGGAAGCAATAACACTAGAAATGATTAAAACAAAACTAAAATGTCACCTTCAACTAATGAAATTCCATCATCAAGCAATACTGAGTTAACGCTTCTCTGAGACCCTTTAAAACTCAGCTTAGGAAGAGAAAATTAAACTTGAAATGAGAAGAAACAAAGCCAGCTCTCTTTTCGCTGGCAAGAGTTGAGTACAGTATGTTGATTATTCTCAGACAAGCTGATCTCACAGGCAGTGACCCCAACTCGGCATAAAGAACAGCTAACAACATGGCTTTAGACGGCTGGCAACGTTATCTATTGTTCATCATCTTCAAAAATGAAATATCCATCTGTCTTGGAGCTAGCTGATCTGTAGCTTCACTCCTATCTCCCCTCATATGCGGGGAGACAGTTAAGGAACTGCCTTACTAGCTCAGCCTAGGGATTATTCTTATTCTCACCCATTTTCCCATCCCTGAGAGTGGGCAGTACAGAGCGCTTCAGTGGAAAGTATAGGATTCCTGCACAGATGGCCGTTATAAAATAACCTGTGCGTAAGGGACTTTTCTTTTAAATTCATCTAGTTATATCTATATCAATGCCTGCTTGCAAACGCAGGGGTTTGTAGCTTTTTAATTCAGTAAAGTCGTGGGTTTAAGCCACTTCAAGGGATGTTCACAATACCAACAACCCTCCCCGGCCTCCCCATTCAAATCTCCGTAAGCCTCTGCCCCTGGTGGTACCTCTTGGTGGTGAATAGCAGAGACAGGTCGCTTTTTGGGGGAGGGTGCCAGTGCTTGTAGAGGTTCCTTGGTTTTAGTGGAGCGCAGATGTGAGAGCACAGCACTGGGGAACTGTTTCTGTGAGCTGCAGCTTTCCTGAATAAGGAGGTTTAAGTCTCCTACAGGGGCACTCCCGCATCACCTAACGCCGCTACCTTTGGCCGCGCGAGACTGCCAAAAATATACATTTAAGACATTTAGGCTGAATCCTGAGGTTGGAAGCTTTAGCTGTTTTTAGGATCAAGTAGAAATGGGAACTTAACTCAGCTAGTCCCTGCACACTCCAGCATTTCTCTCTCGGCAGCTCAGCTGCGTGTGAGAGTTTAGATGTAATTTTGCCTTGGGCACGGAGCCAGTCCCTGCAACACTGAGAGAAGTGATAGTTCAGGGCTGCTCTTTTACTTCTTTTCATCACCGCTGAGTGTTGTTTTACTTTCCTCGTTTCGGAAAGAAACCGATCATCCAGCGTGTGGGCTGTCAGCAGCTCCCTCGCTCTCATTTTTTTTTCCTCCCTCAGTACAGCCCGGCGGGCACTGCCAGCCATCCAACCCCAGCTCCTCTGCCCCCGGGGGGGGCTGCCAGCCTCCTTTGCCCACAGTGCATACCCACAAACCCCCCCAAACCCGACGGACACGCCGTTGCGCAGAGCGCGATCGCTGGGGCCGCGGCTGCGGTTGGGTGGAGAGATCTGGGGGTCTGCTGCTGCCTGCAAGGAGAGGTTTTACCCTACTGGATCGGGTCGCACGAGCACAAAGTCTAGCGGTGACGTTTCAAACGAAGCCGGGAGCACCTAACAGTGTCACGGGAGAATTGCGTGGGGCCGAAGAAAAGAGTTTATCTTACTGGCTCTGCGTGCCTATGACTTGGAAGCGCGGCTACTTCTGTCGTAGGCTATAGAGCCATGAGTCCCTTCTGCGTCTGGAGTTGGACTTAGGAACACTTCAGTAATAACGAGAGACTGTCTTTAATTGGTCTGGTAAAAACCCACGGTGAAAGCCGGAGAGGACACGTGCAACTTAGACTCGGTGAAAAATGTCTTTTCTATCTGAATTTACAGGCAGGTTGGAATTGTCCTGGCCAAACTAACAAAACTCATTGAATTACACGCTGCTCAAGCTAGCACTTAACTGTGCTGTTAACGCTGTTTCATTATATTTTATTGCTGATTGCAGGGCCACTGGTATGGAACACTGTGTGTTCAGATAAAGCTCCTCCGAAGCACCAATTTGTTGAAATAGTGGAACACTGATAAGGATGTACAAATTAAGATACCTTTAATGGGTTATAAGAGCACTGTCCATCTACAGCTGTTCTTAGAAACTGATAGTGATTTCCATGTTCTAGTGATCATGTAATTTTGAAAACGGTGATCTTTGCTGATCTTTATTGGCTGTGATAATTCTGATTGAATTATATATGCTGGTGGTGATAATAAGACTAAAATGTTCTGTGTTTAATGTAATTTGATTTTCAAGGTTTCAGAAGGACCAAAACCATGGGTGACAGATTTTTAGATGAAATCTTTGATGATGCGGAGTTTCAGGAGGTCGGCTTAGTGCGTGCTGAATCTCAGCCGCAGTACGCTGTACATCTTTGTTATGCTGCTGGATATCTTTTCAAACGAAACACTAAATACGGAACCCATAGTATTTTGTGGACGTAGGGATATCAATTATGTCATGAGAACTGTTTTTTAAAAAGGAACAGGTCTTCGACAAAGAAAGAGTTTCCAAGTGATTCAATCTTAGAAAAGTCAAGGTGGGTTTTAAATAGACCATACAGATCTTTGTTCCTTTGTTGGTAGACTTATTTCCCAATGCTGTTCAGTCCAAAGGATGAACTAGAACTCAAAAATTTCTTCAGCTAATGTAATTAAAATACTGCGGTAGCAACTTTATTTTTAAAATGTGAATTTTTTTACTCACATAGGAGGATATATTTGCCAATTCCACAAGACACATTTGAAGGAGATGTTGATTGATTCTGGGGACTGGAATGGAATTCTCTCATGTTTATGTCTGGCCGAATACAGACACCGCTAATTAGGAGAATGCTCTTTTGCTTCACTGTGCAGAGATTAACTTCATTTCAGTGAAGGCAAAATCTTGGGTCCTGATTTAAAAATAGGTATTGCAGACATTCAACAGAGGAAAGCTCTTTGAAATGTCTCCTTGGGTACATGCAGTTCCCTGCATTTGTGCTTAGTAGTAGAGCATAATTAGATTTCAAATTAATGGATCACGTGACTACCCTCAGACAAGGCTAGGCTAGGGTGAGTCAGTAGGCAAGTGAGTTAATTTCCTCTTTCGAGACCTTAATTCCGGTCCCTACCTCTTTTTTTAAGCATGTGCGTCTGTGAAATATGTATGCTTTGTATGTTTATATGTACGTGTAGTTATCTGTCAACTAACAATAGAATAGATGGTCAGTTGGGCTAACATCCTTGGCAGGACAAAATAGCATTTGTAAATGTCATTATTTGTCGGAACCGCACGCTGCAAACAAGTATCTGAGGAACTGGTCTTAGCAGCTTTAAGGCATGATTATTCTATGAAATAGAAAATGGTAACGAAGACACTCATCTTCCCATTTCATTACCTCTCCCCAGAAGCAATTCTGTTTCATTTGCATGGCACAATATTCAAGTTGTTGAATCCTAGTCTCTCAGGACTGTCTCAAAGGACTAGTAATGATTTCAGACCCTCTGCGTAAACATCCATTACAGACTATAATTCTGCACTTTCTCAGCTCCATCATTTTTCTTATTTCTATCTGGAATACGGCACTAGTAAGAACTCAAAAAAGGGATGAGACTAAATTAGGGACGGAGGACATCACAACATGGTTCTCTTTCTAACTTAGAAATAAGTGATCTATATATTACTCAACTGAAGCCAATAGAAAACAACTTTTAAAAGTCCAGGAAAATGACAATAAACGATGCAATAACAAGCCACAAAGAGTAGCTCTGGCTCAGACTCTCACAACTGGGTAGGTACCTTACTTCTACTTCAGGAATTAAGGATTTGACTATCATGAAGCATGCTGGCTTCAGTCCTTTAAAGTCTCCAAGTATCTATCCTTACCTGTAACTGACCCACAAGAAAATACATATGAGTGAGGGAGGATGGGGATGTAGCTTTTAAGAGGGATGAAAAGAATGGAGATCTTGTAAAAATGGAACAGGACTGCATTTCTTTTCTTCTAAAACCATATGGAGTATAATGAACCTCTTGTGGAAATAAAGTGTTTTTCTAATTATTTTACTGGGGCCACCATTTCCTCCTTGGAACCTAATTAAAAATGATTTCTTTTAGATAGTGGTTTGGGGTTATCTTGTAGGATGGATAAAACTCTCTTGTAAGGTCTGTAGAAATTAAATTCTTTAGATTTTTATCCCTAGGCTCTGCAAAAAGTATTTCCAGTCTTCTGAATAGTTTATTATCATCAAAAACACTGTGTACATTTCAGTGTATTGCATAACAGGCTATTGTTCAGTAAATTCTATTGGCAGTGGTTTTGGAAGGGGGGAGGAAGTGAAGGAAAAAAAAAGAATAAAAAGGAAACTTAAAAAGAAAATATGGCTTCTAATTACATTAAAATTATTTTTTTTCTGGCAAGCCCTATGGTTTTTGCATGGTGTACCTATTTACCTGTTAAGCTATAGATGTATCGGATGGTCAAAGGAATACTTGGCCATAAATCAATGTTTCTATTTAATTCATAGTTACAAAAGAGCATTTTGCATGTTTAGTTTTCTGGGGTGCAACCTTTTCAGTTGTTTTTTCTTACCACATGAGTCGAGGGCACTAAAAGCCAGATACAGCTGTAGTAACAGAGATGACCTGCCTTTTTTTTTTTTTTTTTTCAATCTGACCCTTTATTGAGAAACTTTATTGAGAAACACTTTATAACTCCATGATCCTGAGTCAGGAAGCTACTCTGCTGAGTTCCAAGATCAAATCAGCTTCAGATCAGACTAAGTAATGACCCCCCCAGCATCTTTCAGCAGCAGGGTGTAAATTTCTGATCTTCAGTATTGCACCACAAAAGTTCTGCTACATGTATTACAGGAATAACTCCATTAGCTGTGTCACAAGACTATTTTCTTCACCCAAGAGTTGCAACTAATGGCAAATGTTGCACATACCACTCAGCTTTGCTGTGAGAGAACAAGTGAGAGGGTAAATAATCCCTAAACGGCTTACAAAAGCCAAGTTTTAATTCTGTTTTTCCGTAACATGTTTCAGTTTAATCTCTTAAAGCCTTTTTGCAGTTTCCAGATTTTGCAGCCAGCTGCTTTGAGTAACAAGAAAAATTCTATTAGCTCATACTTGTCTTTGTATGAGTAAGAAAGGAATCAAACATCAAAGATTACGGGTACTGTTTTCTAATACAGTCCTGATAGTTTTATACACTTTGCTCTAACTCAGTTGAAGTGCTGTCAGGCTTCATTAAGATCAAACATTCAAGATAATGGAAGGCTGTGAACTTCTCCAATATACATTGTTAACTTGCATTTAGATAGATCTGTCACTTTTAACAGAAAGGCAAGATTTCTGCATATTGCATAAGAGAATTTGATACTGGTAAGGGGTATGGCATTTGCCTGAAGGGACAAATGGCACACAGCAATGCAATAGAAACATGTAGAAGCAATCATCCCAATTTCCCTTTCGAAATCCTCTTAATCACTTCACTGGTCAATGGTACATGAGTTATCCTTGAGTGAGCTGACTGGGCAAATAGTGGAGATAAAGTGATTAATTTGATTTCTACAGTTCAAAAAAAATGATCATCTGGGACGTGATCATGGAAGTAAACCTAAGGTGGATTTAATACTATTGAGAAGACAACATTGGTTGGGAAAAAAAAAAAAAAAAAAAAAAAGACAAGCTTAAGCTTGGAACCTTTGAGTACTGATCCTGAATTTGTTTGTTAATTACGATATGGCTTTGGCAAGTCATAATTCATTAGGAGAGGAGTAAAAATGGAATTTAAATACTTATACGCTGCACTCTTTAATGTCTTCATTCCAGAGAGAAGACTCTCATGCATATCAAACACTGAATTCCTCATAACCATCATCCGCACCTCCCTAGAAAACCTCCCTTTGTTTATTTCTTGTGGCAGAAATCCAATAGTCATTGTAAAGGGCAGAGACACAAAAAGTTGTAGGGGATTTTTTTGACCCTGCTGTTGATTAAGTTGAAACATTTTTTGAGAAATACTGCGTAAAATATAATCTTCTTAACAATATAATGAACTACTTACCAGATAGATATTAAAAAACTAATCTTTGTTCTTGTTCATTAACAATGAACAAAGAGAGGTGGTATCCTTTTTTGTTGTCATTGTTTGTCTTACGTGTAAGTCCATTTGCCCTCATGTGTCTGTCACCAGCACTTGGATAAAAATGTAGGATCAGGAGTTTGGGAAACTATCTAAATGGATGCAGTGAGCTAGATCCTGTGCCAGTGAAGATACACTGATTTATACAAGCTGTGGATCTGGCCTGTGAATTTTGGTTTTGACAGTAAATGCTATTACAGCACAGTCAGGACTTTCTACAGGCATTCTTCATGCCATAGAGCACTGGCTCAGCATCCGTAACTGTAATTTTGTGTTGAATGACTCGATCTTCATGTCCTGAATTGAAATGGAAACTTCCCATTAAAAGAACATTCCAAGATAGCAAAATTAAACATGTGTTTAAGAGAAGAGAATTTTTTTCTCAGAGGGGATGAAGAGTCAGGTCACTTTAGTTGAAGTATGAAGTCTGGATATTTGAATTTTATTTGTGGTACTGATGATTGCATCACCATGTAATGGGCGGAGTGGCACAGCCAACGACCTTGGTAAGGCACCAGGTCTTCCCACGGCCGCTCTCTGGGCTGGATTTGCTGGTTCGTACTAATGTATGAGAGAAAGGAAAGACTGAATGCCCAAACTAATCAGTAGCGATCCCTTTGGAGTTTGTGTCCAGCATAGACCTTGCATCCACAATATATAAGAAGAAATTAAGTGAAAGTGTTTTTGTTCCAAGGGGAATCAGCCCTTATTCCTTGCAGTCTGCAAGGAAGGTGGAGCAAACTTGTATTCTAAATCCTTGAGTCCATAGTCCGAGAATCAGAATTTCAAGAAGAGGACAGTAGTAGCACTATGCCAATTTTCAGATGTACTGTCTGCTGTGTCTGCATTGTCTGTTCAGCAATCACTAATGAAATTATTCCTCTCACTCTCTAGTATGTTCTTACTTTGCCTTTCAGTAAAAATGGGGAGATAAAGAACAGCAGTGAAGAGCAATTGAATATGGTCTAGTAAGTGCCTTTCTCACTCTTAAGTACTGCTTGTTAAATTTCATTTTGAAAAATGAAGCTGTATTTAGTATAAATCTGCGGGATCCTGGTGAGAAGAAAAGCACCCCAAACCATTAAAAGAAAAAATCTGTTCTTTTTGCTGCTGTATAATTTTGAAATGGCTTAGCAATTTGTACTATACTTAAGGAAAAAAAAAAAAAAAATTGCTGACAACTTGGACACCAGGCTGCAGGTAAATGATATTTTAAAAGGAGGATTTAGTACTCTTTAAGAAGGAAAAATGAAGTTTCTGAATTCCTGGAAGACCTTTAATTAAATTGAAAGGTGTATTGCTATGCTACTTTTATACATTAAGGAGAAACTAGTAAGGCTGTTTTGCTGACTGCAGTATACTGCAGTCTTGCAGGTTGCATTGCTGGGCGGCTTTGTGGAGCAGCAGCAAACTCTCCCCCCTTAAACAGCTGTAAAGAATTATGGTAAGATTTTAATACAGCTTTCCTCTCTTGTTCTTGTGGTTACCTATAGAGAGGACTTTAAATCCCAGTATTTGCCACTGAGCATTAAGTAAGTAAGAAAAGAAGCAGCAGTTGCCGAAGGCAGTCTAAAGAGGAGATACCGAACGTTTATAGAACCCACCAAATGATGGCTACTCTCTTGCAGTATTTGTCTTCGCTTTTAAGAAGAGGTGAGATAATTCATGGCTAACTCTTTCCTGAGTAATCTCTCATGGTCTGGCTCACTCCAGACAAATGTCAGGGCTAAGAGAGACTGTCTAGCACATGCTTCTGCAAATACCGATAGATTATCTGTATGCATATGTTACTGTTGACTAAAGGATGTGGAGTACTAGTCTGCTTGTATTGCATGCCTAGCTCTCTGTCTGCCCTGAAAAAGATCTGGTGTATCTGCTGAACAAGACAGGGAGTTGCAAGAAGCTATTTTAGCAACTCCATAAAAGCAGATTGTTCTTCCAAGCTAATCCTACAGCAGTGCTCTAGTGCTGTTCTGACAGAAATACCGCTCTCTAACATGATACCAGTGAATGAGAAATCCACTCTACTTGGAGTCAAGCCGCCTTTTGAAAATGCACTTTCCACAACAGTAGGGGAGTTTGCCCTAATTATTGGCAGTCTTCAGTATTTCTTGATATTATGTGGTAAACTATAAAAAACCTGGTACGTTTCTCTCCAGAAATAGCTAGATTTCAGTGGAGAATAAGGTAATTCTGAGATATATATATATATATGTATAATGTTTGTCAATGTAGGATTTAAAGCTCACAGGGAAACTTCTAGATAAAAGTCAGTATATAACTGTAAGCTATTAACATCTATTAGTCAATGTAAAACCTCCTAAATCCCATGTACACCAGACATAACGCATTATAAAGGTTGGAGATAAGGACCCCTCTTCATTCATTGTGGGGTATGTCTGCTAGTTTTATTTCATAGCTACCATTGCAACCCTATGTTTCATGGTACTCAGGAATAAAAAAGAGAAACAGAAAGGAGAGAACTTATTATTTAGAAAAATGAAAGTTTATTTTTTAGAGAACTAAAACTGAATCCATTCTTAATGTATGATTACCATTCTTTCAACATTTCAGAGATCTTCTTTATTACACAGTTAAAACAAAAGCATTTATCTTATCTTTACCATTTGAAGCCTAATTTATAAAAGCTGCATTTTCATAGCAATTGGCTATCTGAACCTCCTGATATTCCTCAAGAATGGATCAGTCTAGTTTAGAGGGTAAAAAGGATCACAAACTTCAGCTGGAATAAAAATCATTCTAGTTTCATTGACTTGAATGGAGCAATGCCACTTTATCCCATCGGAGAGCTAGACTAAATTCGGCCAATTTCTGTAGAATTACAGAGAAGGTTGCCTTCACACTTCTGGAATGGTAAAAATTATAAAGAAAAGAAGCCACAGGAATGTGGTATGTATATAACTTTTTTTTTCCCCTCAGAGCTATAGAGAAGCTCACATAAAAAAAAAAAAAAAAAAAAAAAAAAAAAAAAAAAAATTCTTTTTTCTATCATCCCCTCCCTGACGGTGATAGCTTAGGTTCAGATCTATGGCTGCAGTATTAGAGGAAGTTCTTAAATCTATGCATGCTCCTTATCTCTGATACCCAGCAGCTCTCCTGTCTTCCATGAAAGCCATCTGAGATATAGATCCCAGACCAGAAATCAGGTCTGGTAAAGGAGAGCGCTGTGCTTCTGTGTGAAGAATGTGCGACATAACTCCCTGTAGTCTTTGCTGGTTCTAGCTGCTGCTATTACATCTTGTCACTTCCTGAGCTTTCTTCAGTATTGAGCATATGGACAGCAATATGAGTAGAGAAATGAAGGTGGTTTTTCCCAAGATGCTTGAACCCAGGTTTTAAAATCATTCTTGCAGAGCGAGGGCAGACATTGACAGCCAATTACTTGGTAATAGCTGCCATTAGGCATGCTTGCACAAGTGGATATAGCAAGAAATATCAGGCAAATAGCAAAATCTACTCTACAATTAATTATGTAATCTTCCAGACTAAATGGTCCACTGTGTAATGTAGGTCTGTAAGGCAGAGCAGTGCTGGGGATATATATGCTATACAGCGTCGGTATTTAAATGCAACATTAGCACTTACATTTGTCATTGTTCTTAGCAGCCCACAACCACATGGAGGTGGTGTGAAATACTCTGGTAAGAGAGTGCCTGATGATGCCAAAAGTCTTCATAGAGTCAGAGAATCATTTAGGTTGGAAAAGACCTTCAAGATCATCGAGTCCAACCATCATCCATGCCCACTAAACCATGTCCTGAAGTGCCACGTCTACACGCTGTTTGAATACCTCCAGGGATGGTGACTCCACCACTTCCCTGGGCAGCCTGTTCCAATGTCTGACAACCCTCTCAGTAAAGAATTTTTTCCTAATATCCAACCTAAATCTCCCTTGCTGCAACTTGAGGCCATTCCCTCTCGTCCTCTCTCCAGCCACCTGACAGAAGAGACCAGCACCCACCTCACTACACCCTCCTTTCAGGTAGCTGTAGAGAGCGATCAGGTCTCCCCTCAGCCTCCTCTTCTCCAGACCAAACAGCCCCAGTTCCCTCAGCTGTTCCCCATAAGACTTGTGCTCTGGACCCTTCACCAGCTCCGTTGCCCTTCTCTGGACACGCTCCAGCACCTCCATGTCTTTCCCGTAGTGAGGGGCCCATCAGATGCATATGTCATGGGAGCGCTGTGTTATCAACATATTTGTCCACTTGAAGTGCTTACATGGCCCCTTGCTAATGACTGCCTGAAAATATTTAATGTACTTATCCTCATGCATCATTCTGGAGAAGAGAGTATAGATAAGGATCCAGGAAATAGTTCTCAGCCAGAGAGATCTGGACACATTAGCACTTTTATCATTCAACTATTTTTTGATGTGCTCAGCCTGAAGCAATAGTTGGAATTTAAAAATTCAGAAAATATTTTCCTGATAGGAAACAAATAGGTTTTTAGAAATACTGTTGAACTGTATTTTAAAAAGTATATTAGGTATACCTATGCATGCATAAATATATGCATTTGAATGCAAACTTCATTGGCTTCTTTGTGTTTTGATACTATCTTTAACTATATGACCAGATCATATTTTTCCCCTAGTAACTCTGTGTCTTTCAATGCACAAAATGAAAAAAAACCAACCTGAATTCAGTACTTGGGCTTCTACAAGTAATGTTCTCCTTTTTTTTTTGTAACTGTTTGTTACCATAAGGCATGACAGCTGCTTTAAAGCTGCGTTGAGTGTGTCTGTACGACTTTCAGTGACTATACTATAGGTATATCCCTAGCATGGAACATTTCATCTGTAAATGGTTAAAATTTTACAAAGTTGTAAGAAACTGAAAACAGCCTTTCACAATGACAGATGTTGGACGTGCTTAATAATAGGTGGTATCGCTGCTGTCTGTGATAAATATATTTGTATTGCTATACAAGTCAGCAGAGTCATGGAAAGCTTTACTGCAAACAGGCATATTTCTATCCTTGAATAACATCAGCTATCAGATTTATTCTACTTTGGACACATAATTTTCAAATTTGTTTTGAACCTTGGATTCACTCTCTTGCTATATGTTTTTAAAGTAACAGTAATTTCCTGGAATCTTTTAAGAATCTAATAATATCTTGACATTTTAAAATATTACATAACACATTCCGTAGTACGATTTCACATGCATGAACTCTGTCGCTTTAGCTGTCTCAGTTGCTAATTTTCCTTTTATGTTATGTGACGGTTTTAATTACATGAAAGTTAAATTTCCATCTCCCTGAAAACTATCCTAAAAAAATGGGATCAAAGCCCTAGCACTTACATCAGCAATAATCCGTAGTTGGCTTTGTATAGCAAATTCTTATTGACATATGAGATGGAGTCCTGACTCCACTGAAATCAAAAGTCAGAACTCCCATCGGTTTCTGTAGGAATCAACTTTTACCCATGATTTTCTCTCATGGATCTAGTTCAAAATGGAAGTCTGTGGTGGGCTCATGAATACAGAATACTGTATCAGCACTTCAGAGTCTGAAGAGCTGAACAAGCAGGCAGCGCTGCTGATACTGGACATTGTATCCTGTTGGTTAACTTGACGGAGATAAACAGCACTTCCGTGAAAGTGATCATTTGCTAGAGAAGTATATGCCAGCTTTCCTGGATCTGATATGAATTTCATATTGATGTAATAAGAAGTTGAATTTGGCCAGTGATTTCAATAAGCAAGCTATAAGCAGCCTATGTAGAGAAGCTATTCCATTGCATAAATGTATATTCATAAATTTTAAAACTGTGTCTACGTAGAAATATGAAGTAATCTATTCTTTTTCTCTATAAGACTTGTCGCAGTGTCAAGTTTCAGAGAGATAACGTCTTCTCTGTCTTTATCATTTATGATTCTTGGATCTTCGGTCATAGGCTTGCCAAGCTGGTGAAGAGGGCTTTAAACTAAAGTTGCCGGGGGAGGGGAACCTCAATCCATCCCGCTCCTACCAGTTTGATGCCAGTGCCAGCAATAGATGCCCAGAGCCTGGAGAGGGATCACAGGTCAGCAGGAGAGCACCTGAAGAGCAGCACTGAGGAATTCCAGCCACTCCAGCCAGTAAGTCAGCTTCATCGGGGGCCCGACTTAAATGCCTCTGTGCAAAAACGCGTAGCATGGGGAATAAACAGGAGGAGGTAGAGGTGTGCACATGCCTGCAGGGCTGTGATTTTATTGGCATCACAGAGACGTTGTGGGATGGCTCATATGACTGGAGTGTTGGAATGGAAGGATACAGGCTCTTTAGGCAGGACAGCCAGGGAGGATGAGGAGGGCGGGTCACCCTCCATGTCAGTGACCAGCTGGAGGGCACGGAGCTCCGCCTGGGGATGGAGGAGGAGCTGACCGAGAGCTTATGGGTCAGGATTAAAGGGAGGGCAGGGACAGGTGACATTATAGTGGGGGTCTGCTACGGGCCACCCGACCAGAAAGACCGAGCAAATGAGGCCCTTTATAGAACGATAGGAGCAGCCTCGTGTTCACAAACCCTGGTCCTCATGGGGGACTTCACCCACCCTGATATCTGTTGGAGGGATGACACGGCAGGGCATAAGCGGTCCAGAAGGTTCCTGGAATGCATTGATGATAACGTCCTTCTTCAAGTGATAGAGGAGCCAAAGAGGAGAGGTGCTGTGCTAGACCTAGTACTCACCAACAAGGAAGGACTGGTGGAGGAATGTGAAGCTCAAGGGCAGCGTTGGCTGCAGTGACCCTGAGGTGGAGTTGAAGATCCTTAGAGCAGCGAGAGGGCACACAGCAAGCTTACAACCCTGGGCTTCAGGAGACCCTCTTCAAGAATCTGCCTGGTAGAGTAGCATGGCATAAAGCCCTGGAGGGAAGAGGGGGCCCAAGAAAGCTTGTTAATATTCAAGAATCACCTCCTCCAAGCTCAGGAGTGATGCATCCCAACAAAAAAGGCGGCAAAAACTCCAGGAGGCCTGCATGGATGAACACAGAGCTCTGCGACAAACTCAAACACAGAAAGGAAGACTACAGAGGGTGGAAGCAGGGGCAGGTAGCCTGGGTGGAATACAGAGAAATTGTCCGAGCAGCCAGGGATCAGGTTGGGTAAGCTAAAGGCCTGATAGAATTAAAGCTAGCCAGGGGCATCAAGGGCAAGGCAAAAAGCTTCTATAGGTGCGTCAGTGATAAAAGGAAGACTAGGGAAAATGTGGGCCCTCTCCAGATGGAAGCGGGAGACCTGGTTACCTGGGACATGGAGAAGAGTCTGGTACCCAATGACTTTTTTGCCTCAGTCTTCAGCAGCAAGTGCTCCAGCCACAACACCCAAGACACTGAAGGCAAAGGCAGGGACTGGGAGAATGAAGACCTGCCACACGGAAGGAGAAGATCAGGTCTGAGACCATCTAAAGAACCTGAAGGTGCACAAGTCCATGGGACCTGATGATCCGTGAGTCCTGAGGGAACTGGTGGAAAAATTGGCTAAGCCACTATCCATCATATTTGAGAAGTCATGGCAGCCTAGGGAAGTTCCCACTGACTGGAAAAGGGGAAATATAACCCCCATTTCAAAAAGGGGAAAAAGGAAGACCCAAAGAACTACAGGCCAGTTGATTTCACCTCTGTGCCTGGCAAGATCATGGAGCAGAACCTCCTGGAAACTATGCTAAGGCACATGGAAAATAAGGATGTGATTGGTGACAGCCAAATGGCTTCACTAAGGGCAAATCGTGCCTGACAAATTTGGTGGCCGCCTACGACAGGGTTCCAGCATTGGTGAATAAGGGGAGAGCAACGGACGTCATCTACTGGACTTGTGCAGAGCATCTGACACTGTCCCACACAACATCCTTGTCTCTAAATTGGAGAGACATGGATCTGATGGATGGACCACTCGGTGGATAAGGAATTGGCTGGATGGTCACACTCAAAACGTTGTGGTCAATAACTCGATGTCTGGGTGGAGACCAGTGATGAGTGGTGTTCCTCAGGGGTCGGCATTGGGACCGGTGCTGTTTAATACCTTTGTCGGTGACATGGACAGTGGGATTGAGTGCACCCTCAGCAAGTTTGCCGACGACACCGAGCTGTGTGGTGCGGTCAAGACGCTGGAAGGAAGGGATGCATCCAGAGGGACCTGGAGAGGCTTGAGAGGTGGGCCTGTGTGAACCTCATGAAGTTCAACAAGGCCGAGTGCACCTGGGTCAGGGGAATCCCAAGCACAAGTACAGGCTGGGCGATGAGTGGACTGGGAGCAGTCCTGCGGAGAAGGACTTGGGGGAATTAGTGGATGAAAAACTGAATATGAGCCAGCAGTGTGTGCTTGCAGCCCAGAGAGCCAATCACATTCTGGGCTACATCAAGAGTACTTTCAAGATTAGTCTTATATATACATGTATGACACTTATATATGCTTTATACAAACATATTTGTGGGTTAATGCACTTATTATTGGAATTTAGTAATTAAAACGTTAGCAATTAGTCACATCAGAGTGAAACTGGTTTTGGAGTATACTATCTTTCAAAAGTACTCTGGTCCATGAAACATCATCAGTCCTTTACTAGGTCAGAAACAGATGTTTGTGGCAGAAGGACCGACACACTTGAGTGTATATGGTAATAGCAAATGGGAAAGGTGGAGTTCATATTATCCTGGACTGGTGCAATGGTGCCACAAAATGCTTTGCCTAGTCGTATGTGAAACAGTTATAAACCTCTTAACTATTACCCTCTTCCCCTTCCTTCTCCGGCTAGTGACGATAGTGTCCTGAATGTGAATTGTACTTTTTCAAGTGATTTGCATCTTCCTAGTTGGATAGCCCCAAATGATAATGAATTTGAAACATCACATTTTGCCACTTGTACAGTTCTATGGTAGGAATTTTCTTTCAGGTTGTTTTAAACATTTATAGTTAAAAATCACTTCAGGGCTTGCCAAGACCCTGTCTGACATGAGGCTTATATAAAAGCTTTCCTGTGGGCAAGGATCAGAAGATCATAGCACACATACTGGAAAGCCTTGCCAAGAGGAAGCTTCGAGAAGAGTTCACAGGGAAAAGGTGACAGTAGGTTCTCAGGAGTCCCTGCCCCTTCCCACTGGAGGAGGGATTGGACTGGGTCCCAGGTGATCCATGCCAACCTCTGTGGCCTGTTCTTTGGGTAGAATTGAGGAACACTTCTCATGAGATGTCCAAGGAGTTTCAAGAAGGAATAGCATAGCAAACATCATAAATCGTCATGTCAAACTCGCAATTTCAAACTTGGACTTGCCAACTACAGTATCAACAGCTTGTGGCAGATACTTCATAATACATACCAAACTAGACAGCATCTGAATACAGTCCTGTAGGAGAAGGGATGAAAGAAAGGGTATGCAGATGAAATGAGCCATTTAGGATATTTAATGCGTTTCTGGAAGGTGTGCAAATACTATGATAAGAAGAGTAATGCAGGATTCTGTAGACTAGGACAGAACATTTTCAAATATTTAATCAAATTGAGTTTTAAATGTCATGGCATGTTGGTCTTCTAATTTAATATGTAGATAAAGTTCACATTCTGGTGGAAATGTGATTCAGGAGGTCTGGGTCCCTGTACTGCCTCTGCTGCTGACACTTTTCATTATAGTATATCTACTTGGACTCTTGAGGACTGCTGTGAGCAAGATTCATCCATGCTCCGCGCGGATGCAGACTCTGTCTTTGTGCTCCTAGGGCCAGGCTGGAGCAGCACTGTGAGGCACATTAGCCTGGGGTCAGCAAAAAGCTAACGGTTGCTCCTTGGCTATCATTTGGAGCAACACACATTGCATCTGGTCAGCGTGGAGCGTGAAGCTCATGTTTGCAAAGTAGCATGTAGACACATGCGAAATGTTGCTAGCTGATTTAGTCCATTATTGCCTCTCTTTCTTCAGCCATAAACTACCGTAATATTATCTATCTTCTTTCCAGAGGCCTTGTGAGGATGTGTTTGTGTTTGATGTCTTATTAAGGCGATCCAATCAAGGATGGATCATTGCCAAAACTCCCATTGTATGCAAAGGGCCCTGGGGCCCCTGCGTTCACGCAGCTCCCAACAACAGAAGTCTGAGGTCAAAGTTTGTTGTTCAGAACCAGGAAAATACTTGTAAGTAGTTGTTATAGTCCCTCTGAGTCATCACATAGTTTCACTCTTCATTTTATTTCACTAGCTGCCTCCTAAATTGGATCGAAACATTTTCCCACTTGTAATATTTAAAGGTGTACAAATAGTGCATGCAAGAGCACCTGTGACCTATTCATTGCCCAGCAGTGATAGATCTGGTAATAATGTGCTTGCTATTCTCGCTGTGCTGCACTTTGGTAACACCTAGGGTTTAATTGAAATACACCCTGACCTTGGTTTTGTTCATGAGGCATAGAGTGGACATAATTACTAGGAATCTACTGAGGGATATTACGGCAAAATGTCATATTACTAATTTTGGCTCCTCACACCCTTTTGGAAAAAAAAAAAACTTAAAAAATCACAAATCTCAGTAAAAACCAGTGTGCTGCAGTTTCATAGAAGTCCTAAAACAAGTAATTTTCCAAAAAATTAACTTCTTATATTTCTCTGTACCTATTTTTTCTCTCAAAACACTATCGCAGTATGATAATTGCATTGCCCCTAACAGTTTCATATTCCTTCATAATTAAATAAACAGCTTGTAAATTGCAGACCACAAAATGCCTGTGTTCCACTTGTACCTTAAGGGGTTTCCATAGTTACCAAGGACAAGAAGTTTAACCATCATTTGCCAGAGTCCAGGCTATTTACAGCCTTAACTTTTTATCTCATGTCTCTTTGTCTCTTTGTTTATTAACACAATGAGGGAGTAATTTGGACTCAGTTAGCCACTACAAATGCAGTGATGCAAAATGGACTCCCTAAAGTTACCAAGGTTATGAAATACATATCAAGCACTTCTCCAACTCAACATCAAATAATTCAGAGCTTAAAAAAGGAAAACACCTTTCTTGACACAGCATTATGTCATGATAGCATTTAAGCAGGTACCTATTTTAATTCTTATCCAAAAAAACATTTGTGCAGATTTTGCATGGCTGCTTTAATATAATTCCCTTTCATCCCTCAGTCTCCTCTGTCGTACATATTACAAAATGCCTTTGGAAAAACTGCACTTGCTAAGGCAGAAACTTGATTTTTTTTATGCCACTGAAATGGACAATCCTCTGATTTGCTAATCTCAAAATAATCTTAAAATCTTTCAAATGACTCCAAATTTTACCAAAGCGTCTCTGTTGCCAAAGTACAGAAACTACTACGGATCCACAACTGCATTATATATTCATCAAACTAAAATATTTCTGTCCTCTAGTTTATATTATCTACTGAGGTCAAGAGCTCAGCAAGGCTCAAAGGATGATTTGCATGGGTAACAAGAATATTCAGCATTATCACATTCAGTAGACAAATGCACATATTGTAATTTAGGAAAGGATGTTTTGGGCTTTAAAAACTAGACTCCAATTTTCTAAGATTAGGATGAAACTTTCTTAAGGGCAAGTATATACTGTAATTGCCTTTTTGTTTGTTTGTTTGTTGCTTTTCATTGTACTGACTCTATTTGTATATTCATACTTAGACTGTGGTGTTCTGATCTGACATTTTCTACATCTGTTTTTATAGTAGGGAGAGAATTTTGGAAGGAATCATGGCTAACATCTTGGATTCCATCAGCCTTGCACTTTTTTGTCTTTGCATCTTTTGAAAGACACAATATTTTAATATTTCATATACTTGACCTGCAGATTTTTGCCTGCTAATTTGAAATCTTGTAGGATGTTGTTGCAAAGGATGTTAATTTATATAGTTTAATGCTTCCATGTGAAAAATTTTATAATGGTCTACCAGAGCAAAACTACTTTGTTTGAAATGAAGTATCACTGTAGTACCTTTAAACAGATGTTGTCTTAAATCACTACTAGTCCGCTAAAACCAAAGTAATGCTACAGTGTTTCAGAATAGTGACCCCACTGTGACAGGAGTCAAAATTACATTGTTTTGGAGCACTGCTTTAGAACTTTATATAATTTTTTATTAAGGGTTGCTTTTGTACTAATTTTGTTGTTGTTCAGATGCCTTCTGAATGGGGATCTGTGATTTCGCTTTGATAGTAAACCAAAAAGGGATTAAGAAAGAATCCTTTCAATAGTTATAGATATACTGCAGTTTAGTTGTTGCTCACTGAGGTATTTGTGGTGTAAGATAGAGAAATCCTGAAGGTGCTTGTATGATTTCCCCTTCTGTCATGGTTGGCACATGAGATGTAGTGACATGCTGCTGTAGTTAAAAGAATTTTGTTATCAGGGCTATTCTGAAATCTCTTCTGTACAGTTGCCTGTTTCTCCCTGCATAAATATCTGTCCAGAAAAATACAGAAGATGAAACAAACAAAAAAGGTTCAGAGAAACTGTGTTTTATCAACTGAATTAGTGAAGTGAGAAGAGCAAAATGGGACTTGAATAACCCAAGGGATCAGCGATGAGGTAGAAAACCTTTTTACCTTTATGTAATTGGTTTGAATCGAGCCCAAGTCAATACAGAACAAAAGTTCCTAATGTCTACATGGGGTCTCAAGAAAATGAATCCAAATTAACTTTGAAAAGGGACTAGCTAAACTACATTATGTTCTTTTATGGACACTCTTAATTGAAATTACTGTGGCCTTGATTCAATTTAGCTTAAATTAAATTCTAAATAAGAGTGTCCACACAAAGATTTAATGCAATATAATTAACCCACTTTAAAAGTTAATTCCAATTAAATTTCTAGAATGTTTCTGGGTGGACTAGTACCAAGCTGTATTGTGGTGGCTTTTATGAAAGAATTTAAGTTAGTTCATCATGAATAGTTCATAAATTGCTCCTCTTCATACCACTGTGAGCAGTCTGAACAGAGATTAGGACTGTTTTGTCCTCTTCACCCTTTGGGTGACATCCAGGGAAAGGTCAGGAAAGAAGTCAAATAATTCCTCTTGATAAAAATAAGTATGTCCTAAAGAAATATCCATTACATAGTCTGACGTTTCCTATGATTTTCCTGTAAAATTAGCAAATGTTGTGAGTCGTACTGAGGATACAAAGTGCAAATGACGCTTGGAAGTAAAAGAATATTTATAAATAAAGGGACATACCAGGCTGATTTAGCTTAAAACACTGTGAAAACTCTTAATTTCCAGCTAAAATGCAAATATTTTTGCCTGGACCATCGCGCACTAAAATTCTCATTTTTAAAATCTCTCTTTCATGTTCATTTCTGTTACCTGAAGTTAAGGAGAAAATTTTAAACCTTAGAAAGACATGAGAGAGGAAACATGAAATCAGGCTGGAAAATGAGGGGTGTGAAATAAAGCTGTTTTCTGTATAACAAAATGAAAGAAAAGACGAAAAAGGCAGACTGGGTCAAACTCATCCTTGATTGAACTCCCCTGAAATCAATGGTGATTCAGGAGGATTGAATGTGTCCAATCACATTTAGGTCTTTGAGGTCAGTGTCTTAGTGATTCAGCTGAGTCTTAAAAGGCTTGCAGAAGAGAACTGGGAAGTATCTGTGGTACAGCAATATCCACTCTGCCTCCTACACTTACACGCTTCAAGGGGCCATAGAAAATCCTGATTGTGTCCCAGAGCGAAACGGTGAAACATGCAAAGAGGAGAATAATTTGCATTGTGAGTGTTTTGATTTATCTGGCCTCATGAGTAATCAGTTTGCATTGCAGGGCTGCCTATCTAGCCCTCTTTGGCCTCCACTGTACTTAACTAAAAATAAAATAAAACCCAAATAGATAGGAGCTGCTGGGCTTTGAAACCTCCCAGGTTTTTAGGCATTATTGCAATAGCTCCCTAAACTGTTGTTGAGACTTTTAAAGTCCTATAGCAGTGAAAAGGGAAAACTGATTTTTAAGAATGGAGGAAAAGACACACAGCTATATAGCTGTGGTGATGGGTTTTCACTGTAAAACTGTCTGTTTGAAAAAACCCAAATACCTCAGACAGGAGCCGATCCGTGAGAAAAAAAGAAAAGATAAGATGAGGAAGAGAAAGATGTGAGATCTACTGTAACCCAGTTTCCCGATTTTGCATGATGGTTATTGTGAAGCTCGATGAAGAATGTAGCACGTGTTCCTTTGTGGGTAGCAAAGACGGTCAACGGAGAAGACGACTGGTGTCGTCGTACTGGATATGGGCAGGGAACAGCACGCAAAGTGTTTGTACTTCTCTTGAACCGAAAGCTCTGGTCCTCGGGGGTTCAGCCAGGTGGAAAGGAATTTCAGGACAGAAGAGGCAGGGAGGGGAGCAGGAAGGTATGGCGAGTGAATCCCCAGCAACGTGGTTCCATCAGCCCAAGCCTTGGCAGCCGTATGGGGACGCGCATCGGAGGCTGCGGGAGCGTTTGCAGAGCAGATGTCGGTAGAGGATTTCTGACCACGGTGGAGCTCCCTGCCCGCAGTTCAGTCTCTGTGCGGGGACGAGGGTTTATCCTCGTGTGTTTCAGTATTTTGTGGAGCTAAAACATATTGTGCGCTTGTCTCCTGGTATCTACACTGAAATTCCCTTGGCTTCCTCTGCTGGCATTGCTGCCAAAAGGGGATCAGTCTCAGGCCCTGAGAGCATTCACAGTTCCTGAAAAGGCAGTCAAGAGAGTCACTCCTGCATAAGGTCATCCTGGGATTTAGACCTATTTTTATTGCTGTCCTCAGTGCTCTCTTCCATACAGAAACTATTTTCAATTCCCCGATGCTGCTACTACCGGAAGAGACTTCCCAGCATAATTAGCTGCTTGACGCACCTAGCTCCTCTTCATATGTTTGGAAATCTGCCATTTAATTTGCAACTGTAGAGTGGCTTGTTTACTAAAAAATGCAGATATCTTTGCAAAGGGTTTTTCCTCTCAAAAACCTCTTGAAAAGGGTGTGATGTACAGCATACCTAACTGTGCTATATAAAGTGAAGCAAAGGTGCATTTTCTGAATGCATCCACATATTTCTCAACTTGAAAAAAGTTGTAAAAAGTGATCTGAATGCCCCTCATCCCAAAGTTTTCTCCACATGGCTGAGGGAGAGTTGTGATGATTTAATTGTGCTTTAGTGGAGATTGAACTGTGATGTCCTTGTGACGATCTAATCACCTGATAAATGCTGTCTATATTTTCAGTGCAGTGACATACAGCATCACAGCTCATTTTTTAATGGCAGATGTACAGCACCAACCAAAGCGTGTTAGATCGTGCTGTAGCACAAACTGTATACTGGGGTAAAGCCATGGCCTTCGCACTGCACCGCTCCACTGCTGAGATAGTTAATCATAGACTCATAGACTAGACAGAAAGCTAACTAAGAGTTGCCACCAGCAACTAAATTGCTAGTGATCCAGCTAAAGGTCAGTGGAGCTTGGGAAAATATCTTTGCCACCTGCCATACCTCATTAGGCAGATCTTTGGGAATGGTGTAGAAGTTCTCTTTTGTAATCAAAGCCCACCATTACAGGAAAATCCTTCAGAGATCAGAGTGAGTATAGTCACTTTCTCCTGGTAAAATAACGCAGAGATCAAATCACATCAGGTCTCAGACTTAATTACAAGAAAATAGAAAAACGAATTGTGGGTTCCATTACAATGCCCATAAGGAAGACATCTCTGCATACACGTTTGGCAGAGTTACCTTTCAACAGCATAACTACTGCATCCTTCAAGCTGTCCCTAAGGAAAGCTGCACTGTGCATATCTGCAGAGGTAGAGTAGCTTTGTCATACCGTGCTTCGTCTTCTGCATTGGACCTGAAGAGGGCAATGCTTTTTGCTCAAAGGAAAATGTGTAGTACATCGAGACTTAAGTATCGGATAAGCTATAGAGAGGCGAACGTGCATATCAAACGTCAATTTGAAAAAAAAGGTGTTTGAGTTCTGTGGAAATAGAACACAAAAGAAATAACTCTCCATATATGTATATGTATGTCTTCATGGCCATAAAGAGAATATACATTACTGTACTAAAATGGCAGATGGTATATGCTTTTGTAATTAGGGCAATGCCACAGACAGGCTTAAGGTCATTTTTGGAAACACATTTAATAATTGTACGGTGTCTGGGGAGCTGACAATGCAGTAAGGAAATTCTTTGCATTTTAAACTACATTTTAAATCTATACAGCAGAGGGCACTAGTGTTATTGAATTGACCATAGAGTTGATATTTTGGTACTAGAAAAATGAAGGGGGAAAAAAAAATCACTTAGAAGAAAAAGAGGTGTCAACAAAGACTAAAGAAGCTGGTTGATAGTCTGTGTTCCATGTGTGGATTTATAAAGCTAAACCTTCATGTGTCTCTAGCATAATAGCCAGATATTGAATAGCAAATTACTCTAGTACAGAGTTCCAGATGGGTCTTTATGTAAAGCCCATTAAAATATTTCCATAATGTTCTTCAAGGCTTTAAATGAATTTTCCATTGTGGTTTCGTGTGGGCTAATTTTTTTTCCAGGATATTTCCAGGGTATTTATGATTTTAAATTACCCTGATGTAAAACGACTGCACTAAGACTTCCTGAATACTTAAGCTCTGAACTATGGAAAACCAGCAGTCTAAAAGAGAGGACCTTTTTAATACATTCCTAATGCCACTAGGACTCTCACTGCAGTATGTTAGCCTCACGCAAGGCTCACCCGTTGGAAGTGTGCATTTGCAAGTCACTGCCTAGCATATTTTCTGCTGGTCGTGGCGGCGTTTTTGAATCATCAGCTCCCCTATACTTTAGCAGCACCAAGCACAGTTAGTGCGATCTTATGCTACATACTGCATTTTGCTTCCTGTGTTACCAGAGATGAGGGAAAAATGTTTAGAAGTGTAAATAAGTCCAGAGTTAAATCAAATGGTGGCTACAAAAGCTAAGGTTTGCTCTTGCTGCCTCCCAGAAAATGTTCCAGAGGAATGGCAATATAGATCTTCTATACTTACATATTAAACAAAATACAACTTAGACACAGAAAAATCAGCCACACCAACACGTGAAAACGTATCTAGAACTTTCCACCTACATCTCACAAAATGGTGATCCTGTCTTCAAAATTATACACTAAGAGCAGCTAATAAGTACTCAGTGACCAAGCTGGTATTTGAAGTGTACACAGATTTGAATTTTGCAGAAACCTGAGGGCTGCAGAATTTCCTGAGAGTCTTTGACATCTGCCTCTTCTGAGGCATATGTTTGATTGAGCCATCCCTAGCACAGGACAGGGGAAAAGGTAAACATAAAAGCCATGGGCAATTTTGGCCTTCAGCACAAGGAAAGAGCTGTTCTATGTGACTGATTCATTGTTTGAGTCAATAACCAAAAATGGGAGGAATATGGGGAATTTCTTTTAAGAAGAAAACCAAAAACATTTCTTTTAAAAATCTTTTTGCAACTGAAACATGGAAACATTTTGGTTTGGGCTGAACAATTTTTGCTAATCAGTCTCATAACTGGATGATTTATTGGTTATAATGAAGTACTGTATTCAAGTAAAATGTTTTTATCTTTTTTTCTTACATATGGAGCTTATGTGTATTGATGGGAAGGAAATATTTGCTGGATAGAGGAGTAGGTAAAGGGAATGGTGGTTCCAGTGAAGACAATAACATTGTACCAGTGCAATGGTAAAATAATTGGTTTGTTGTGTTTCTGTAATCTGTTTTATTACTTGTTAATGGAATTCATTATTCAGTCCAAGTCCTTAGGGCTTAAGTTTTAGAAGAATTTAAAAAATGAGAAAAGAAAGGAAAGACGAATCTACCGAATAAAAAACCCCACCAACTAGTGACAAACAAAAATGCTAATACAATCGCATTAACTATCACAGAAGATGGTTAATTACTATTCAACAGCAAAATCCATGGATCACAGATATCTCCATCTCTCTACAGAGTTTCTTCATATATTGTGTTCAGCACCTCTGAAGAGTAAGCCTGCAGTAAAAAGGAAGGTGTATACAGCAGCCACCCCTCATCTAGTCTAGCACAGTATCCTAAACCCATGGAGCCGATGTTCCGAAGCACAGCTGTCGGCAGAGGGAAGGGATGGAGAGGTGGGAGCAGGAACATCTAACGCTACAGCCACAGGGTTCTCCAGTCCTATGACAGAAGTGTAAGCCACGGAAAGAGAAGTTGAGTGACTTGCTCAAGGTTGCAAAACACATTAGTTTCATGAATCTTTCATAACGAGAATGATGTTTTATAAATAGCACTTACAGAGCAGATCAAAACCACAGATACAGCCCAGATTTTCCAATTCCCATTCACAGGTTTTTAACCATTATATTGGCTTTCTCTGCAGTAAATTATTAAAAGTGAGATGAGAACACTTGCTAGCTCTGAACCATTATAACAAGTTAAAAAATGCAGAAATGAATTCTCAAAAACACATTGTCTGAATATATAATTAGAAAAAAAGTCTTCCGTTAAATGAATTGCTGTGAGATGCAAGTTCATCTACTTTTTCCTGGTTTGTTTTTTTTTTTAAAGCAAGATAGGGTTTTTTACACAAAATAAAACAATTCAAGCCTGGAGTGGCAAACCATTGCCTTATAGTATTTTGTTTTGCTGAATACATGTATTATGCATATGGGTGCTATAGGTTATAAATATGCTTTAAGCTTGCTGTAATTTATAAGACTTCACTTTTGGCTGATTTATAGAAAATTTCATTAAACTCTACAACAGAGGGACCTTGCACTGAGCAGCGGATTGAAAATGGACTGAGGGCTGGGGGCTTTAAGAACTACCACAAATGAATCAGTACGAAAATTCTTAAAATGGTAATAATCATTTATAGTGTAAAGGTCTTTTTTCCCCTTACAGTAAGATCTTTAGGGTTTTTTTTAAAGGTGCCAGTGAAACTGCCAACCCTGAAGCTACAGAGATATTTTTCAGCATTTAAAAGGCTATTCTTATTTCTGTGTTCAACACACATTTACTAATGAGTGTTTCTCTGCTGTTGGTGCCAAACAAAATAATTGAGGAGGAAATATCATGAAATTGGATGATGCTGTTTAACGGTATGGAAGAATTGATGCTCAGCATGTTTCCTTTGTATTTATTTTTTTTAATTTGAAATAGGCAAGATCTTGCCCTGACATTTGCATGACCTGCAACATTCAATATTAAAGGCTTTACTTCTAGTTAAACTCCAATGCAAGAGTCACATTTGTATAGGCAAAGATTTTCACCCATCCAAAACAGGAGTCTCCACTCGCTCTTCTTAGTATCTGTTGTCTTGTCTTAAAATGTATCAGGAAGGTTAATACCTTGAATAGTCTGAGGATTCCTATCTTACTCATTTTTGCCTTTTGAGGCCATTGTCACTTCTTTCAACTCTCCCTCTGAGTTAGAACATTTCTTTTAGGTCTCCACTGTGGTTGGACTTGTTATCTGCCATCCAGCTACATGCTTTATACATTGGAATGAATAGGAAAAGCTAGTCTCTGGCTTTTTCTTATCTCATTGCCAACTGCAGCTGACATACATAGCTGTACAGGAAACAAAATATTAGCATTTCTACAGCTATTCTCACTACAGAGTTTCATGAAATTGGTAGAGTTGACTGAAAGGACAAGAGAAGTCTTTCTTTAGAGAGCACACTTAAAGATTTGTGATTAATTTAATGTTCTCCTTCTCTCTTTCTTTCTTTCTTTCTTTCTTTCTTTCTTTCTTTCAGGCTATTCAAACTCCAGAAGGACCAACACCAAATAAATTATGAATGTTGAACAAGATGACCTTACATCCACAGCAGATAATGATAGGTCCTAGGTTTAACAGGGCCCTATTTGACCCCCTGCTTGTGGTGTTGTTGGCTCTTCAGCTTCTTGTGGTGGCTGGTCTAGTGAGGGCTCAAACTTGCCCTTCTGTCTGCTCCTGCAGCAACCAGTTCAGTAAAGTGATTTGCGTACGGAAAAATCTGAGAGACGTGCCAGACGGCATCTCCACCAACACCCGGTTACTCAATCTCCATGAGAACCAGATCCAAATCATTAAAGTTAATAGCTTCAAGCATCTGAGGCACCTAGAAATCCTGCAGCTCAGCAGGAATCACATCAGAACGATTGAAATAGGGGCTTTCAATGGTCTGGCCAATCTCAACACTTTGGAACTCTTTGACAATCGTCTGACCACTATCCCAAATGGGGCTTTTGTATACCTGTCAAAACTGAAGGAACTGTGGTTGAGAAACAACCCCATTGAGAGCATCCCTTCTTATGCTTTTAACAGAATCCCTTCTCTCCGGAGGTTGGATTTGGGGGAATTGAAAAGGCTTTCATACATCTCAGAAGGTGCCTTTGAAGGTCTGTCCAACTTGAGGTATTTGAACCTTGCCATGTGCAATCTTCGAGAGATTCCTAACCTCACCCCGCTTGTAAAACTGGACGAGTTGGACCTTTCTGGGAATCACCTGACTGCCATCCGGCCGGGTTCTTTCCAAGGGTTAATGCATCTTCAGAAATTGTGGATGATACAGTCCCAGATTCAAGTGATAGAAAGGAATGCTTTCGACAACCTTCAGTCACTTGTAGAGATCAATCTGGCACACAACAATCTAACACTACTGCCTCACGACCTGTTCACGCCGCTCCGCCTAGAAAGGATCCACTTGCATCACAACCCTTGGAACTGCAACTGTGACATCCTTTGGCTCAGCTGGTGGATTAAAGACAAGGCACCCTCCAATACCGCATGCTGCGCCCGTTGCCACACACCTCCCAGTTTAAAAGGAAGGTACATTGGTGAGCTGGACCTGAATTACTTTACGTGTTACGCTCCAGTCATAGTGGAGCCACCAGCAGACCTCAACGTCACGGAAGGCATGGCTGCAGAGATGAAATGCCGGGCGTCAACCTCCCTGACCTCTGTCTCTTGGATTACTCCAAATGGATCCGTCATGACGCACGGGGCCTACAGAGTTCGGATTGCTGTGCTCAGCGACGGCACGTTAAATTTTACAAAGGTAACTGTGCAAGACACAGGTTTGTATACATGCATGGTGAGTAACTCTGTTGGGAATACCACGGCTTCTGCCACGCTGAATGTGACTGCCCTGGATAACCCTGGTTACACATACTTTTCTACCGTCACAGTAGAGACTGTGGAACCTTCTCAGGATGAGGCACAGACCACAGAGCAGGTTGGGCCCACGCCAGTTACCAACTGGGAGACCACTAACATGACAACCTCACTCACTCCACAGAGCACAAGATCAACAGAAAAAACGTTCACCATTCCTGTGACGGACACAAACAACGGGATCCCGGGAATAGATGAGGTTATGAAGACTACCAAAATCATAATTGGTTGTTTTGTGGCTATCACTCTCATGGCTGCTGTGATGCTGGTAATTTTCTACAAAATGAGGAAACAGCATCACCGGCAGAACCATCATGCTCCAACGCGGACTGTAGAGATCATTAATGTGGATGATGAGCTTACAGGCGACACACCCATAGAGAGTCACTTGCCCATGCCAGCAATAGAGCATGAGCACCTAAATCACTATAACTCTTATAAGTCTCCTTTCAACCACACAACAACAGTTAACACAATAAATTCAATACACAGTTCAGTGCATGAACCGTTATTGATCCGAATGAACTCAAAAGACAATGTACAAGAGACTCAAATCTAAACCATTTATGACATTAGGGGGTGGGGGTGGGGACAACAAAAGATGGTTTATAAAACAAATGACACAAATGACTGGGCTAAATCTACTGTTTCAAAAAAGTGTCTTTACAAAGAAAAAGAAATTTATTTATTAAAAATTCTATTGTGATCTAAAGCAGACAAAATTATGTGTATTCCTCAGAACCTGGTTTTGCTGCACTTATTTACCCTCCTCGTTCCCCTTTTCCTCCCCAGCCTACCCTGATTCCCATTTGCCATATTTTTCATAGGAGATCTTGATTCCCTAAAAGAACTGGTCTAGGAAATTTTGTAAGAATTCTGTTACACTTTGGGAATTTTTATGGTGAATTCTAGTGGTGAGATTCGGACTATTTTGTCACTTTTTCTCTTTCTTTCTTTTTTGTTTTCTCATGCCCTTTTTGAAATCATTCAGTAGAGAATGGAATAATAACAGCAACTTTACAAGTGAGAAAAACAAAGAAGCAAACCTTTTTTTTTTTCCATGTAACGATTTGCTCTGTATTTACTGAAAGCACGGTTCTGTGAAAAAATGGAAGAAAAAGTAAAAACAAAACAAAACATAAAAAAAAAAACACCCCACGAAATTAATTTACTTGTGAAAACCTATAAAACCCATGATCTTTTAAACAATTCTAGAACCAGAATTTGTAGTTCAAACACTAAACTAAGATTATAAATAAAATATTGGTTTTTTTCTGTACTTGGACATAGCTCATTTTTAGTGTGGCTTTAAACATCAAAAGTTTGTTAAAATTCTTATGATATTCTGCTGTGATGTTCCAAAACACAATCACTTTAAAGAGAACGATTAAACCACTTTGGATCATTACTGAAGAATAGCATAGTCTTCATTTTAGTTTATGTAAGCAGCCTACTGGCAAACAAGGGTGTTTGACTTTTAATGCAAGATTAAGATCATTCCTTCTAATGGTGTTTTCAATTATCTCTATTATATCTCAAGATGTATTTCACAATGCCAGGAAAAGTTTTGCAAGGAGTTTCAGTTATCACTGAATTTATTAGACAAAGCTGAAAAGTTTGTTCTGGTTTTTTGTTATATATATATATGACTGTCAATAAGAAAATTAATCTTTATATCAAAGCTAGTGTTTTCCAGTTCTGTTGTTCTGGGACTCCTAGACATAAATATGAAATACGTTTCGCTGTCTATGATACCCATAATCAGAGCTGTATCCCTATGTGCAAAATGAAATCAAAATGCCGTTATCGGAGTAACTCAGGGGAAGAAGTCCGAGGATTTTGGTTTAGAAAAACAGAAAGAACAGAGTCAGCCAAATCAGAGGAGGGTATAGGTTACTGTAATTTGCATGACAGTTCGACTCCCTGTAGAGTAACCAGTTTACATTAATTTAAACTGAGACTCATTTACCAATAGGAAATGTACACTCTTTTCCTTTCTCTTTATATATGTTCTCTGGATTTAGCTTATTGGCATAGGAATGGTGTATACCTTGCAAGCTGAAAGCGAAAAGGAAGGCTTTGCCTAAGAAAACCCGCTTCAGGACACTCTTCTTCCAAGTAGAAGTTCTGCCAAATTAAACTACTTTACGCATTGGCAACTGAATAGAAGCATTTTAAGATGATTTAGATTAGGAAAAAGAATCATATATATAATATCTGAATGTCTTTCCACCTATTTTCTTCCTTAACCACCTTTACTGTGAGTTTTCAGGATCCTGTGCCAGGTAAATAATGCTCTTAGTTCTTATCAAAATCTCTTTGGAGCTTTCTAGTATGCAACAGCATGCAGGATGAAGACCCTACTGAAGAGTGTACTTCTGTTCTGTAAATTTAAGAAGGAATTTCTGCTAGGTTGAGGGGGTAAATATTGCTTGTTGGATGCACAGTTGTGAAGGTTGCAGGCGAATTTTGTAGTAAGAAGGCCTGATGTAAAGAGGACACAGTGGAGATAGGTGATGACGAATCGCACCCTGCAAGGAGTCTGGTAAGTATAATACAGAAATAAACCCAAAGTTCTATAATAATCTCAAAGAACCGTTTGGCAAGACATTATCCTTTCATGTACTACGTGAAAAATAATATCTACTCTAAGAGAATTTTAACAGAGGACAAAAAAGAACCTGAATGTAAAATGCTGCAGCTGTGATTCCTAGTTTTGCCTATTTCTTCAGAGTGCATTAGAGAATTTCGTTGGTGATTTCTCTTAAGCATTGCAATAGAGTCTGTACAGAAACACTGCCATTACACATTGCTATTTGTACTTTGCCCATCTGGCTGGTAACATTATGTCCATGACCAATGCTTATCTGAAAATTGAAAAAATTCTTTCCAGGAAACCTAAATCTCGGCCATCTGTAATCAATGGGTTTATGTTAAAAAAATATGACTACTCTCTAACCAGTATTTGTGAAAGCACTTGTGGTCACCATGGTTTTATAGACATGTAGTTTTTACTAACTCCTAAAGGTTATGCATAGGAGACCTTTGAGAAAAAAAATGTATAGCTATTGCCAAGTGGGACACTGGGCCAGTGACAATCTTTATTCCTCTTTGAAGTAATAAAAAATAATATCAGTGACTGTTTTAAACAACATATACATTCTTACTGAGTGTTAATCTGGTTTTATTGGCGAATCAGAAAAATCGGATATTCCTGCTTGCTCATAATAAGCATAAAGAAAAAGCATTTTGCTGTGTTTGGTTGGGTGAGTATATGTGTGTTATGTGGAAAATATTAGTTCTGATTTTCCCAGCATCGTCCCTATCCTTCTTGGAACCACAGAGATTATTTCTGACTCCTCCCTACTTCTATAACACACCCAGTACTTTTTCAGACTAATTAAATACCAGAGTTAGAGATCATCACAGTTTACATTATGAACTGAGCTCTGCAATAAAGTGAGAGGCGTGCTGCGCTCTCTTTTTTGGTGTTCAAATCACATGCCAATGATGCCCGTTACTACTCCAGAGACTGCAATGTTAAGAGTGAAGCCTGGGTCTCCTAATGAAATGTCTCTTGCAGGTGACCACATTGTAGATGGTGTCTGATGTAAGAAAATTGGGGGGGGGGGGGGGGGGAAGTGATCTTGATGATGAGCTATCGCTTTCTAGTGGGCTCATGAGAAAGGATGAATTAGTCTTCAGTTCATTTAATGGAGTTTGAAGATGTTTGCCTGCTGTCCTGTACAAAGGACAAGTCTTACGAATCTTGCCATATGCAGAAATAACGTGAAAAGCAAAGCAAGTAAGTACGTTTCAATTCCACATACAAGATGAACATTTTAGCTTACTTTGAAAAGGGCTAAATATATGAAAATTGTTACAGTAATTATATTTTTTTGCTAAAATATTCTAAAGTGTTAAAAATTATATGTAATTTTTTCAAGATTCCCTGTCCCCACTGATGGCATTATGAGTTGATCAAAGCATCAGAGAAAAGATAACAAATATTATACTTAGTTGTACTAGCTTCATAGTCTTGTGAAAAGTATTTCATAACAGCTGTTACAAGCTTTTATATGTCAGATATGACCATTACTGTAGTCTTTTCAGTGAGGAGAATGGAAAATCTCTTCATCCTTCTCTAAAGTTTTTATTCCATTTTTTTACGTGAGCTAAGTACAGCATTTTTGAAATATTCGCTCTTTTTCTAAGTCCAGACAGTGAAGGTCTAGGAAGTGTTAGGAGCTACCTTACAGTTTCATACCAAAAGAAGTAAATGAAGAAATAATTTATCCTTATCTTCAATATATAATAAGAAGAGTTAGACTTCAGTGTCTGGGTATCTGTTTTTCTTAGTAGAACTACTTAATGCATCTTTTTCTCATTTGTGCAGGTGCTGCCAAAACCCCATCTCATTTCAAACTTGCATCTACAATTCAGTCTACAGTTATCCTGAAGGTAGTGGCAGACATTTTATTGTGGAGGTGGTATTATAATTAGTATTGTAGTAGACTAACACCCGGAGCCGTCACTACGGACATAGCAGGGGTTCATGGGCTTGGGGAGATTCTGGGAAAACTACCCAGGAAATTTGCAATTTCTGTTGGCCCTGCAGCCAACACTGCGGTTGCGTGTACGTGGCTGGAAGAGCACAGCAGGGCAGAAGAGCTTTTGGGCCACAATTTCAGTGGCCGCTCCCCACTTAAGGGCATAGATGCAGAAGTAATCGGGGTGTAATAGTTCAGCTTCAGACATGCAGTGTGTGACTAGGAATGAGGGAATTCTTTTTCTTGTTTATCGCTGTTGTTTAACCCCAGCAACTAAGCACAACAGAGCCACTCCCTCCCTCCCTCCTCCCACTCCTGGTCGGATGGGGAGGGGAATCGAAATCAAGTCAAACTTGTGGGTTGAGATAAGAAGAGTTTAATAATTGAAATTTCATAATAATAATAATAATAATGAAAAGGAAGATAACAAAAAAAGAGTGAAATATAACCCAAGAAAGACAAGCGATGCACAATGCAATTGCTCACCACCAATGCCAGTCCCACAGCAGTGATCTGCCTGTCCCAGCCAACTGCCCCCAGTTTATATACTGGGCATGACATCACATGGTATGGAATACCCCTTTGGCCAGTTTGGGTCAGCTGTCCTGGCTGTGTCCCCTCCAAAATCCTTGTGCTCCTCCAGCCTTCTCGCTGGCTGGGCATCAGAAGCTGAAAAATCCTTGACTTACTCTAAACATGACTTAGCAACAACTAAAAATATCAGTGTGTTATCAACATTCTTCTCGCACTAAATCCAAACCATAGCACTGTACCAGCTACTAGGAAGAAAATTAACTCTATCCCAGCTGAAACCAGGACAACTACATTTATTCACAAGTAGGTTTTAAGTCTTAGTGCACACTAAACAATTCAGAACTTGAAGAATAAAAAAAGTCACAGATCTACAGTGCAAGTTTTACACAAATGGCAAAGTCATATTTTCACAAAATGCTAATGCTGGTTTGAAGGAGTTTGGGAAGTTTTTTCAGTATTAACTCTATTAAGACAAATAAGATCTGTACTTGAATAGCTACATGCTATTTGCTTCACAAAGAATAAGTCATTATTTTCTTAGGTGAGATCTGTTAAACAAAATATTCTGTTTAATTTGTCTTGGCTTTAGTCCTTGTTTTCATGCATTTATAACTTACACCTTGACTGCCTGATAATCGGAGCACTCTCTAAAGGCCTGAATCCGTGAACCCTGACTGTAACTCCAGTGAGATATGGAATTTTGGAATGAGGAGGAGACACTGAAATGATGACATCATCAGATGACTTTATGGCTATCTTTTGTAAAACATGAAAGAGGAAAATAAAGTTTGTCATTTTTAAGAACTTTGAAAACCAAATCTTATGTAAAACCAGGAAACCTTTGTAAAAATAATAGAAGAAATGAGAACATTATTGGACTTGAAAGTAACAGTAAGATGTAATGATTAAAGCAGTGGGAGTCATGTATCCCACACAATCTTTACATCTTTTCTAACAACACAATCTACAAACTCAAAAATTTGAGTTACTTTTCTATGTATCATTCAGCTTGTGCAAGGATTCTGGCTGCCCTATCCATGGTTTTCTGTTTTCTTCTTAAATTTTTCAGTACATATATGATGTAATCTGGGCTCTCAGTTCTGGAACAGTTTTCCAGACAGAGTATGCAAGGGAATTCCCTGCTAAGTCATCCAAACTCCACCCATTGGAGGTTCATGTTTAATACTCTCTGGGGCTTTATTCAATCTACTTGAAATGACTTGTGCAGTGTAAGATTCCTTAATTTCTTTGATCATCTACTACAGTAGCATTCTATGATTCATATCCTAATTTGGAGAAGATGGGTTTGCATGTATTATATTTTAATCAAATTTAAAATATAAATTGCAGTTGTATTTTATTTTAGTTGAAAATTTTGAATTCTGTTGACTTGAAAAGTACTTCTGTTCCTTTCACAGTAGCTCACTTAAATGCAAGAAAATGACAAAAAAAAAAAAAATTGAAAAAAGAAACTGTACCTTAGAATGCTATGCATGCACACGTGTCTGTATATGTGTATTATTTAAAAAGTGATTCTACAGGTGAGATTAAAGGAATAAAAGAAGAAATGTATAAAAAGGAGAAAGATGGAATAAATGAGCTGAGAGAGAATCTAGTAAAACAGAACTGCAGTTAGTAGACCACAGAATTAATCCAATCCCTACAACTAATTTAATTCTGTAACATGTAATTCAATTTGATTTAATTTGCTCATTTAATTCCTCAAAAGGACAGTTAGTTGTTTGAGCAAGGAGGTGGAAATCCGAGTTCTGTTTTTGACAGTACCCACATGGTATCATGCAGGTCTTCCTCTTCCCTGTCCTCCTTGTCTTGCCATTTCTGCCTCACTGCTCAACTATCGTTTTCTGAAACTGTCTTCCTGAGGCACCCACCTCTCCAGCCTGTCTTGGGACGGAATTCCAGTGGTCAATGGCACAGAAGATGGGTCACTCTTGTGTTACTAAGTAGAGTCTCTGCAGATCTGGGTACTAAATGTTTAAGTCCACTAACTCCTAAACAGCTACTCCCTATTTGATACTGCAAGGCAGTTTCATGAATCATTTATATGGTTTTTTAATATTATATATAAGATTAGGATTGTTGATCACCTGCCCTGTGTTAATTAACTGTCTTTCAAGTTGAAATAATCTTTTTTTTTCTCCCGTTGGAACATACCTTTCTTTGCGATGAACTATTTGATCAAATTCTAAGGAGTTGGAGAAAAAATATCAATGTCTTTGGATATTCAGACTATAAAAGGATTCCAAATTGTATAAAACTACACTTAAAAAAAACCCAATGCTCTCAGATTCCTCGAAAGCAAATGGCTAAACAAACATTGTTTCCTCCCCACCCACCTCCCTTTTTTTTGATTAAGAACATTTTCTCTGTTTGACTGGAAGAAGTCATCAAGGCCTTATCAGACTAAATAAAGCAGAGGCACGGACAAGTTCCCTGGCTTTTGCTAAGACTTGCATGACAGAGATTACTTTGTTCTGCTAATTTTTTGTTTAATAAATTCTATTGCCTTTGTCAGCAGTGTTTCCATCAGGATGGATATGAGTAATTATTGTGGGAAATACTGTCACCTCTTGTTTCTACCTGGAGAAACATTGGTTCTGAGTGTTTATCTTTTCAACTCCCTGCTGATTGCTGACACTCCTGTGGGGAAGCAATCAATCCTGTACTGAAAGGGAAGCTTTGGCCCACCTAACACAACAATGAAATAATAAAGGGCTGAACCAGGCAAGGAAGAATAAAATAAAATGCAGTGGTAATGGGGAGAGAAGAGTCCTGAAAAGATAAAGCATTACAGGGAGAGAGGGGGAAAAAAACCTACAAAGAAGAAAGGAGGTAAAAAGGAGTGAGAAATTATTCGCTCCTTTTGTCTCCTCCTTTTCTTCTCATTTCATGCATTTTGTTTCCTGGTATAGCTGGATAATAGTTGAACACACTGAAGAATGCATTCTAAATAAATCACAATGGAAACTGTCTGAGGGATTATTTTAAAAGTTATAAAGCAACAGTCTTTAGCCTTGTATGTGTCAAACCAGTCTCAGAGGACTATTTAGGATGTTATGATATTGTACTAAGACACTAAGAGATTACTGTAGCAGGAGATTTAAGTTGGAATTCTGAAAAAAACTATTCATACTTTATGAGTAGAAAAGAGTTTCCCAAGAGAATAAGTAGAAATTTGCATTCTGGGAGCACCCAATTAGCAACTTCTGCATGTAAATATCATTTTAACATTAACCTCTGCTGCTTTTAAAATTGTTCCCTTAAAATGAATCTGGAAGAAGCACTAAAATGCATGGAATGGACAAGGATGGTAGTAGTGAAAAGTTTAATTTAATAGAACTTTCCATTTCTATCCTCTGGGATTATTTTCAGTAATACAGTATTTTTAATTAGGAAGTAAGAAGAGGTTTATTTGTAAATTTTCTCCCCCTTCCCCTCCTCAAGTGAGGATTACATTTTTTGGCTGGCTAATACAATTGGTGTTAGAATTTTGTAAAAAAAAGAAAGATACCTTGTGAAACACCTGGTACTTTGGCAGTATGCTTTTGCTTTTTGATTTAAGTTGCTTTTTGGTTTAAGTTGCTTTCCTTGCTTTTACAAACAAATATAAGTTAAGGAAATGAACCGGTAAGATAGAAAACTTGACTCTATGGTAAAGTTTGTGAAGGTGTAAGATGTATGTCCTTACTATTTTCTTAATTGCATTCTTATTTGCTGTCACAAAAGGGAAGGAAGCCCAAATAACTACTCCCTATAATTTATTTTATGATTCTTCTGCTTTTGGATATGCTTTTTTCCTCCACTGGTCAAATAAATTTTCTATGCATTTTATTATGTTTCAGATCAGCAGCCTTTTTCCTTGTCTCTAATTACGATTTCAGCTTTTTTCTGTACCTTCAGTATTCACACAATGTATTTTCTCAAAAACGGAGTGGTTGTAATGATGCATTTTCTTCATGATGCACAGTTCTAGGATCTCAGTCTGCATTCCCCTGCTATGTATCCACCCTACGTTCACGGCAGTATCTGCTCTCATTCACCACCCTCACAGCAATATTTGGTTGTATCACACTTTGTGTCTAATTGAGAGTCAGTCCGGAAAGTCATTAGGCATCCTCCTACCACACAAACACGAAGTGTTGCTATTAAATGGAAGTGTGGAAGAGTATGACTGTCCAGCACTTGTTTCAAGGCTTAAAAGCAACTCAGACTTTTGAGGCTTCTGTGGCAATTGGGGTTTGGCTGCAGAAAATCAAGAGAAACGCCTGGCTGGTGTGAGGTAATTCATCTCTTATGGGTATCTTAACATGGGAAGATGTTTTCTCTGAATAGGGGAATAACACTGTCTCCTCTAAAGTTTGTTTGACAACCTTAGTAAAAAGAAAGCTGATTTTTTCAGTAAGGTGTTTTCTTATTTAAAATTTCTGAAACCTATTGGTGGTTTAGATTTCTGCAATCGTATTTCACGCATGGTTGATGGAGGTGCTGCAAGACTGGCATTCAGTCAACACCACTGAAGGAAGCCTCGTCACCCAAGTCGCAGAAGGCAAAGGCGGGGACTGGGAGAAAGAAGAGCTGCCACACGGAAGGAGAAGATCAGGTTTGAGACCATCTAAAGAACTGAAGATGCACAAGTCCATGGGACCTGATGGGATACATCCGTGAGTCCTGCGGGAACTGGCGGAAGAATTGGCTAAGCCACTATCCATCATATTTGAGAAGTCATGGCAGCCCAGGGAAGTTCCCACTGACTGGAAAAGGAGAAATATAACCCCCATTTCAAAAAGGCAAAAAAGGAAGACCCAGGGAACTACAGGCCAGTTGATTTCACCTCTGTGCCTGGCAAGATCATGGAGCCGATCCTCCTGGAAACTATGCTAAGCACATGGAAAATAAGGAGGTGATTGGTGACAGCCAAATGGCCTCACTAAGGGCAAATCGTGCCTGACAAATTTGGTGGCCGCCTACGACAGGGTTCCAGCATTGGTGAATAAGGGGAGAGCAACGGACGTCATCTACCTGGACTTGTGCAGAGCATCTGACACTGTCCCACACAACATCCTTGTCTCTAAATTGGAGAGACATGGATCTGATGGATGGACCACTCGGTGGATGAGGAATTGGCTGGATGGTCACACTCAAAGCGTTGTGGTCAATAACTCGATGTCCGGGTGGAGACCAGTGACGAGGGGTGTTCCTCAGGGGTCGGCATTGGGACCGGCGCTGTTTAATACCTTTGTCGGTGACATGGACAGTGGGATTGAGTGCACCCTCAGCAAGTTTGCCGACGACACTGAGCTGTGTGGTGCGGTCAAGACGCTGGATGGAAGGGATGCATCCAGAGGGACCTGGACAGGCTTGAGAGGTGGGCCTGTGCAAACCTCGTGAAGTTCAACAAGGCCAAGCGCAAGGTCCTGCACCTGGGTCAGGGGAATCCCAAGCACAAGTACAGGCTGGGCGATGAGTGGATTGAGAACAGCCTTGCAGAGAAGGATGATCAGGGGGCTGGAGCCCCTCTCCTATGAAGACAGGCTGAGAGAGTTGGGGTTGTTCAGCCTGGAGAAGAGAAGGCTCCAGGGAGACCTTAAAGCAGCCTGCCAGTCCCTAAAGGGGCCTGCAAGAAAGATGGGGAGGGACTCTTTAACAGGCAGTTTCGTGGTAGTATGAGTGGTAATGGTTTTAAACTGGAAGAGGGTAGATTTGGATTAGATGTAAGGAAGAAGTTCTTCCCTGTGAGGGTGGTGAGGCACTGGAAGAGGTTGCCCAGAGAGGCTGTGGCTGCCCCATCCCTGGCAGTGTTCAATTCCAGGTTGGATGGGGCTTGGAGCAACCTGGTCTGGTGGAAGGTGTCCCTGCCCGTGGCAGGGGGGCTGGACCTAGATGGTCTGTAAGGTCCCTTCTGACCCAAACCATTCTATGACTCTAGGACTCTATGATTGTGCCAGCCCATTTTTTAAATGGGTTTTCCTTCTGCTGAGCACAGTTAATTATGGGTGTTTTTTTAAATGACTGTTAAGTACTGATAGCATGGTTATGGAAGCACATTACTAGGAATGATGCCAAAATTTTGCAGTTGTGCAAATTTGTGGGATCTAATCCACTGGTAAGGGTCTGTTGCCCTGGCTCAATTTTAGAGTTGTGATGTGACATGTCCTGCTGTAACGATTCAGTAGGGGAAATGATTTTGTTCTTTTAAAATGTTATTTAAGCTTTAAGAGAATTGTTGGGCTGAGAACCAAGTCCTTCACATTGCTTTGCTGTGACAGTGTTGCAGCTTTGGCTTTAAGGACGCACCAGAAGTGTGTGAGAAGTGTTCGGTTTCCCTATCTGCTCTTTTGCGACCAGTCTTCTGTGACAAATACAGTTCTTTATAAGAACATTTACTCTAAGATACAAACTCTGTCAGACACATTGCAAATAGACCACAGTATATTCATCATGGGGTATTAATTGTAATGTCTCTTCCTCCTGGGTTTGGCATTGTGGTTAACTTTCCATATCTTCATTCAAGTTTCCATCAAGTGCTCTATCTTAGTGCAGCTGCAAAGCGTTTGCTAGCTAAGAGCCTGTCTTTGGAGGGTAAGTTATACAAAAGTAAGCGAGTTGTGACTATATGTCTGTTGTTCAGATACAAACTGCTCTCTGTCCATCCCTTACAGAAACTTCCAATAGTCGTGTTTCTCTGCAAACCTAATTGATACGATTAATTCTCTTTATTCCATTTCATTTCTCAGGGTGTTTCCAAGGAATGGCACAAGTAATGGCAAGAAGAAAGAAGTTGGTGATTTTGCTTCCAGGACATACATGAATCCAGATAATGTTTCTGTAAAGAGCCCATGAAAAAAAAACTATTAGAAGTAATAGATCAGTCAAGACACAAAAGATTAAAAACTGTCCTGGTTTCAGCTGGCATAGAGTTGTGTTCCTAGTAGCTGGTACAGCGCTATGTTTTGAGTTTGGTATGAGAAGGATGTTGATAACACGGATGTTTTCAGTTGTTGCTCAGTGTTGTTTAGACTATAATCAAGGATTTTTCAGCTTCTCATGCCCAGCCAGCGAGAAAGGTGCAGGGACACAAGAAGTTGGGAGGGGACACAGCCAGGGCAGCTGACCCAAAGTGGCCAACGGGGTATTCCAGACCATGTGATGTCACGCCCAGTATATAAACTGGGGGGAGTGGGGGTGGGGGGGATTGCCACTTGGGGACTAACTGGGCATCGATCAGCAGGTGGTGAGCAATTCCCCTGTGCATCATCTGTACATTCTAATCCTTTTATTATTACTGTTTTCATTTTATTAGTGTTATCATTATCTTTATTAGTTTCTTCTTTTCTGTTCTAGTAAACCGTTCTTCTCTCAACCCACGAGTTTTACTTCTTTTCCCGATTTTCTCCCCCATCCCACTGGGTGGAGAGACTACATGGTGCTTAGTTGCTGGCTGGGGCTAAACCACAACAAAAACAACAACAACAAAAATCCATTCTTTCCTCTATTGTATACACACCCCCCCCTGTAGATACATGTATAGATATGGATCTAGTATCTAGATCCATACACTGTCTTGTGGCTCTGATGCTTTTCAGCAGGTCGGCTCTAGAAAGCAGCGCAGGGGCAGTGGAGACGCAGTGCACTTCTCACTGGGTGGCTAGCTGCCCACGGGCATGTGTGGCAGAGGAGGAAATTAAGACACAAAAAGCTCTCACCAAAGTTAAAAGTTCTGGTGTGGATAGGGCCCCGCTAACCCTGAGGTAAGAGTCAATCCCATACGTACAACACAGTGAGTCTGGAGGATCTGCTATATGACAGGAAACTATGTTTGCTTATGTATAAACAGGGAAAAAAGGTAAGACTCTCCACTCTCTAAAAAACTATATGACTTTTTGAAGCACTTTCCCCATTTGCAGAATGTGTTGGGAAACACCAACAGAAAAAGCGGCGTGAATGCTGGTCGTTACTGTTGTTGCTGTTTTTGCTGAGGTTGGACTTTTTATTCATTTGTGTTTCTCAAGTGCTTCTCTTTGAGAATTTCAAACAGAAGGGTCAACAAGTCATAATCTCCAAGTAAAACAAATACATGATTTTATGATGTTACTTGATGGATATGTCATGTTTTGTGCCCGTTGCGCATCTGTGACAGCATTTGCCAAGACCGGCAACAGCACATTCAGATGGTGTGAGATGTGAGCCAAAAATGCAACACACCCCTTGTTTCTCTTGTAGCTTTCTCAAACATTAGCTTTGGGAGAAAGGGCAAAACAAAAGCATTTTCCATCCTCTAGGAAGAAAGTGAAGGGATGCAGGAAAGGAACAGGCACAAATTAATGGAACAATGAGAAAACACACGGAGTCGGGAGGATAGACTTCACCTGGGGAAAGCTGTAGGAAATGGCTTCTCCTCATCTTCCTCCAGAGAAAGGCATCTCTTGAGTAAGTAAGCTTTTGCAGCTTGTTGTGGGTTTTTTTCCTTTTAGGAGCACGTTCAGCCTTATCTGTTTCAACCTTAGCTTAAATATGGACAGTAAAGTGTTCCGCTTTCAGGAAGATTGATTCAACTAAAAGGCAGAAAGCCATTATGGAAAAGAAACAAGACATTAAAGAACTAGGACTTTGTGTAAGCCCACCAGAGTGAATATTTGTGCCGATAGGGTTAAGGAGGAATTGCTGTCGTTTACTGCTTCACCAAATCCTTCCGTGAGGGTCTTTCAGGTGGTTTACAAACACTTACTCACGATCCCCCCTCCTCATCACCTGTCGGAGGAGGGAAGTTGTGCTAAAAGGTGTTGGAGTTGTTTCGTCGCAGGGTGTGAGCGCAGCGGGTGCCTGGGGCAGGGGCAGATTCCCTGCTCAGGGCAAGGGCTTCTCCCCACGCATGGGCATCTTCGGGGAGCAGAGGGTCTTACAGCCCATGGATGGAAAGAGAAACGAGGTTGCTGAGACTCTGCAGGGGTGTAGCACTGAGAAAACTAACTATTTTAGTGTATAAACATATATTGAAAAGTCTCTGGCTTTTCTGTTAAATTTTTTTTTTTTTATCATCTTTGATCTCAGTGTGGGGAGAGGTTGCGTTATATTCATCTCAAAGTTCAGGCTGCCTTTGTTTCCCATTAGTGAAGCATGATATCTATTTTATAACGGAGCAATCTGGGACAAAGATCAGTTGAATTACGTTGTGTCACAGGTAGAAAGTAATCTTTCTTCTTTTCCCTTTCACTGTGTGAATGCTGCACTTACTTCCTTCTGGGCCCCAGTATATATCATCTAAGTGTCCTACAATGTGTGATTACTGTTGCATTAACTTTAATGTTTTTTCCTGAGAAATAGTTGGAAGACTTAATATCCAAGCCTGTGTCTTTATTCTTGGCACTAAATCTCCAAGCTCTCATCATTGACAAATCATGTGATCAAAAAGGTGGTTTTATTGTGTATTTATTATTCTGTTTTACTCTTCAAGGCTGAATATAATTCTTTGAGTGCCTAGTGCCCAACTCTTTTAATTGAGGTTGAATACATATCCCTAATAAATTTATTAAGCAGCCTGCTTCCTCAACAGTGTGTTGTAACGTAGCACATAACAGCAGTATGCTGTAGAATCAATATTTTTAAAATTCAGTGCTGTTCTGTCAATTAATAAAGAACACAGAAACAAAACTAACTCTAGTGTTCAAATGCAAAGATGTACTCTGCCAATGTTAGCAACCCAAACATTGCTGCATTCTTCCAGTTTATGAGAACTGAAGAGTAAAGCTAACGAGAAACTATGTTTTCTTTTTTTCCAAAATAGAAAGGCTGAGGATAAAAGAGCAGTGTAAACACTGAAGAGTGTGTGTGATTATGAAGAGTGTATGTATGTATTTAAAATCTTAAAAAAAAGTTTAATTTAAGAATAAGTAATTATTAGGAGGTAGAGTCACTGAGTAAATCTCACATAACCAGCATAGCTTAAGCATTCAAATGTATTTCTTTCCTGACATTCAACCTTGTCACATTGCTCCTACTAGCAAATAATTCTAATGTCAAGGAATTATAATGAGGCAAACTTATGTATGAAAACAGTAAAATACTTTATTCTCTCTGACTAACTTATGATAAAAGTCTAATGTGGATACAAGTGGAAATGTTGACTTTTTGTCTTCTAATATTGGCACAGTTGTTCATTTCATGGGGGGAAAAAATAATAAGAAAGGTATATTCTGTAGCTTCTTGTTTCACTAAAAACAAATGAACAAACCAACCAACCCAGGGAAAAATCTGGGGGACAGTGATGTTCTCTGAGGTGCCGCAAGTTTGTCTGGCTCTCAAAATTATTTTCCCTTGGCAAAGTATAAAAGTTTCAGCACAATCTCATCACAGAAAAATAATTTTGGAACAGATTAAAAGTCACTAACAAAGTATTTGCATCCGTGTTCTGACTCTAAGTTAGGAGAAAGGGTTGTATGGTTAAAAAAGACTTTTTTCCCACTAATAATAGTCCAGAAAAATAACATATAAGGAAGCATGGTTTTGTTGTTGTCATTGTCCATGTGAGTTAAGACAGCAATGACAATAACAAAGTTCTGTGGGGAAGAATAGGACTTACTTTCACAGTATTTCATTTCAAGGAGAAAGAAAAAAACTGCCTGTGGTTTTATGAAATAGCTGAGGGAACCTTATTTTCATTATTGTTATGCATTCTGGGAATTTGGGGGCGGTTGCTGACTTAGAGTATTCTGATATAATTATTTTTTTAATTAATAAAGCCTTTTAATGGAAAAACGTCCCAGTCCATGAAGGACACTGAGCAATTGTCATAGGCCTGTAGTTACTGAACTGTGAGAAAAGGGGCCTTGATTGCAACTGTAAAATACGAGAAGAAAGCCTTAGCTTAGAGCCAGCTACAGAGAACAGATCATAGAAGGGTTTGAGAACCAGCTGTGGGGTTGGTGTGAGGCAAAGGAGGGCGCTGGCGCTGTGCTGCAGTACTGGGATAGATGATCTCATTGACCACCAGTCTGACGGAATCGCGCTGCTCACGCTGGTTTATTGTTTGGTGCTGGCCCATCCACTTGTACTTTAATAGAATCACGGTTTTGAGGTACGTGATATTTAACGCTACCAAAGCTGCTCAGTGCCTGTTTAAGATCCTGGTTGGTTTGGTTTTTTTCATTGGTTGTTGTCCAGGCCTGCAATGCCGGGTCACATCATTTTTGCCTTCTGCCCCGTTTCTCTCATCAGAATTGGCGTCCCTTGACCAAGGCTCCTGGCTCTGGCAGTGATGTCTAAGTGGATGTGAAGACGGACAGACAGACGAACAGAGAGATAGATGGCGTTCTGATTTTCCTTTTCTTCCCACTTAGAGCCACGGCTGCTGTTCGTGAGGTCAAATGAAGCTTTGCATGTCCTGAGGCAGAAATGGTGCCAGGTGGGGAACACTGAGAGGGCAGATCCTTTGGGAAAGGGAGGAAGGAGAGGAAGAGCTGGTCCTGGAGTGGAGTGGGGCTCACGTCTTCGGAAGTTGGAAAATTTGGTTCTCCGCAGAGTGAAGGCCTGCAGGAAATCAGATTTGATGGTCAAAAGGGAATTAGTGGAGGAGCAGGAAGAGATCCGTACCTTCCTCCTTTCTCTTGTGGGTCCTATGTCCCAAAAACTCAATAGAATTGTGCTACCTGATAAGATAGTGATGCTTCATTTAAAAGAGACCACATTCAAATATTACCACCTGTTACTGATACAGCTGGCTCTGGCTTAAACACTTTTAAGAGGACTAAGTCAAGTCCGAACCAAAGAACTGTAAACACTTAGTAGATGAAGTTGCAGGTTCTAACTTGGTGGCTGGTATATGTGAGGTCAATCAATTTCATCTGGATTAGGTGCCTCAGGCCTGTCTGTGAAGTCTATATAAATAAGTTTTATGCTATGAAGAACACGGTCTTCTTGATATAACTATCATCTGTCTTCCAGCCTTCTCCAACAGCTTTCTTGTCTGTAAGATTTATTAACTGCTTCGCGTACTTCTCACAGTATCATAGTAAATTAACAAAAAAGTCCACAGCTTCAGGTCTTACATTAAAAACAAAAAAACCAAACCAACAAAAAGTTGTGCGTCTATGTGAAAAGGAGATAGAAAAGTGTGGGAAGCAAAACTCTGAAGTATCCTAAAATTCCTAGCATTTCCTTTAGGAATTTCTTGTGTTACAATATCCAGAGAGCAGACAAGATGCTCACAAAAGCAGTCAGTGCTGTATATCTTCCCCCCCTCACCCCACACCCTCAAGTATTATTTGTTTTGCAAGATGAATTTCCCTTAAAAAGCAATACTTACTCAGGGTTATGTAGTTAGGCTTTTTGAAACCAGGATCTGGCTGCTCAGGCAACCATGACCACATTTTAAATCGCTTGATTATTTTTCTGTGGGGGATGCCTGTTTTATTGCCTGAAATAACACAATTATGTTGCATTCCTCAATGCAATGGCTGTCACAAAGAGTAGATAAAGAAATAGATTGAGCTTGTTTTAAGTACATTTTGGATGATAATTATTTGAGGATACAAACACGAATTGTGAGGCAGTACCCAAGAGACTTGAAATCTCACTTCTGAATAAATAGTCACCATTTAAAATGCATTCAAGCTTCTAATATTATTAACCTTTTTTTTTTTGCTGTAGGCAATATAGTCCAGAAGCGATTAAATGGCACCTATTTGCCAGTGAATCAATCCAGCTGCAATGTAGAAGAAACACTGTAGCTCACCCATCAGAGACCGTTTGTAACCAAAAAGAGTTGAATTATGCTGTAACTGAATTTTGCTGCGAAAAGCCACATTCACCTCTGATTGAAATCCAGTAAATTAAATCTGTACATTTATTTGAATACATAGGCATGTTATACCTTCTCTTTTGTAATGGATGTACAGTGACTTCCAGTAATAAAGCCGGGGTGACTTTGTAGTCCAGATAGCAAGATATAAGAATTGTATTAGTTATGCATGCCTTGTATATTGGAAACAGTTCTCCCTAATCTTCGTAACAGTGTTCAATTTACTTCCCCCCCCCTACCCCTGTGCTGAAAGGAGTTTGCAATTGGAGTTTGAAGGGGGGTAGTGCCAGACCAGGTCTGGGATGAGGGCTGTTGTGCAATTCCACAGGTGTTGCTGAGTCAACAGGAGGGTTACAAGCGTACCTCCAAAAAAATTCAAAGAATTGATCTTAAGGGCACATAATAAATTTCACTAGGGGTGTGTGGAGGTGGATTTTTCAAAGCTAAAAATTAAAATTCCTACCTTTTGCAGAAAACAGGTTCCAGCTTGGTCTCAAATACTTCGATCTGTTCATTTTAAAATATTCCCTACTAATAAGGTATTACAGAAGAGAAAGAGAGTGGTTCCACACAGGATACACCTTTGATCTGCAAGAAAGCTTTTGGTTTCCTTACAGTTATCAACTTCCCCCCCACACCCCATCCCACTCTCAAATACATATATATATATATGTATGTATATATAGTCTTATATATTTATTTTTCCCCTGTGCATCTTTAGTTTCCTGAAGCTCATATAGCTTGAAGGGTTTATGATTAGAGTTGCCCAAATTAGAAAGTTCACTGCAGAACACAGTTTCTGATATGTACCTGAGAACAAATAAGGCTATGATCTATTAGATAGGAAAATAACATAACGTTGGGAAGTAACAACCAAATGGAACGGGAAACCAACCAAATGGAACAAAGCCCTGCTAGGACAGCTGCATTCGGATGTTTAGTATGGGCAGATTGTTAACGTGTCTTTGAAAAGGAGCTAGGGTGAAAAAGTACTCAAGCAAAAACTGAATCCCTAAATGGTAAGCAATTTGCTAACTCCATTCTCTGAAGTATGAAATTAGGATATGGGAGAGGATAGGAAGAATCATGGAGAAGGTGATGAGATCCAACAGCATGAATCATGTCAGTGGTCCTACTTCTTCCAAGAAGCAAGCAACCGAAACATGGAGAGGGATAAAAGGCACAGAAAAGTCAAGGATGTACAGAGGAGAGAGGTACCTTGTATATGGCTCATTAAAACTGGAAGAGTGGGTCTAAAAGTATTACTTTTTGGTTTAACGTAATGTATTAGAGAACTTATTAGGAAGTTTGGCTTTATAATGAAGATATATTACGGGATGATTTTCATTGCCAATGTAAATTTGCCTCTCAGAATATTGGACTTTACAAACTTCCTTCAAAATGTAAGGTGTTTGTTCTCAGTTGTCAGTTTGTGAGTAAAATTATTAGTATTAGAGATTTTTAATGAAGAGCACTACCATGAAGAGCACTCACACAGATTAAGTATATTGTCATATACGTTTATTTGATTTGAGGCTGCTGATTGAGCCTCTTTGGGAGGAGGCTGAGTGTGAGTATGTAGATGTGTGTGAGAAATTGCATTCATAAATGTCTTCAATGAAACAGAATACAGTCTTATCAACATCCTTCTCTCATATGCAGCATGTACACTGGAGAACAGTTTCCATTTAATAAGCTTCTAAAGCTCTTGGGGGAAATCTGTAGGCCTTTATCACTAAGTGAGCTCAAACTTTTAAGTGTAAATGAAAAAAAAACAGCTTGGGCTTGTTTATTTATTTGTTCTTTTTAAAAGCAGACTCTTGGGACATAGCAAGTACCTTCAAATATCATTAGAGAAGCAATGAAATAGATATAATATTTATATATCTTAATGGCTTGATGAAAGAGCTGAATCATGCTGAGGGATGTGCTAACACTTTCATATATCATAAAGGAAGACATTAAGCCCCATGCAAAATTCATCCCATGTTGACTCTTAAAGCTTATCAGGAATTTTTAGTGGTATGCTTGTTTTCCTTATTTTTTATTTGTTTGGTTTAATTTCTTTGTTGTCAATGGAGTTTAAATTTTCTTACAGTTTTTCAGTGAAGCCAACACCAGAAAAAGAGTAAAAAAAGGCATATGAAATTGTCTTCCCAGGGTATTTACTTTTGATGTCAAATTATGCTACTATTTAAAGTCACTTCCACTGAGCTCCAAATAAGTATCCAACTTTGAACAATCCACTAAACAGTTTTCAAGCTTTTCCTATCAGAAGTCATTAAATCAAATCCTACTATTTTCTTCTGCACAATTCTACTAGTAAATGGCTTCAATTTAAAAGAACGCGTTATTCAGACTAACCCTTAATGTGAAATGCAAAACATTGTCTCTCGCACAAATGCATTCTCAGACAGTGTAACTGAATATGCAGTATTTTTCAATCTTGAGTCCTAGCTGTGACAGGTACAGGTGGGTGGTTTACTGGAACCTGCTGGAAGTTTTTTGTTGAGTATCGTAGGGTTTGACCATTTTGCAGGTTTTTTTACCATGCAAATAAAATGCTACTCTCTTTTGATTTTCTAAACTCACTCTTGGAGGTGATTTGTGTTCTCTAAGAATTAGGTTAGCATTTAAGAGCAGCGACTTGCGTCAGTATTTTGTGTGGAATTTACCTCTTAGCTATATAATGGTGAAGTCCACCTCCAGGATACACCCATCTAACTCCATGGACATAGCAATGTTCATGCATCACACATGATGTATGGTTTGAAGATAATCATTTAATTTTCACTCCAGAAATCTATTAAGGGATTGTGCTCAAAGAGATGCAGTCTTTTTTTTCAGCTGATGTAAATGAGAAACTGTGTAATATTCGGTGTCTTTCTCATCATATGTTTTGGAAGTACCTGGGCTGGGGCTTACGTTCTTTCCCTTTACTTCATGGATTTTCTGGAAACGAGAATCAGTGACGTATTGTTTGAATCAGTTTTTCTTCGATTAAAGGAAAAATTTAAACGGGACCTCAAATTACGATGAAGTGAAATCACCACGTTGACACAGTGCTTCTCAAAACCTCTCGACAGGTTTCTGCCGTTTCTGCACTGGGGTTAGAGACACTTGTGCTGGTGTGAGTCCCAAACACCAGAGCGCTGTGTGCTGTGACTAAATTGTACTTGCCATATTCACATTGCTCTTCACGTTGCCACTCGGGCAAAACCTTCCCCTGGGGATCGCTGAGGTTTTGTTTGGTCCTTGGTGGTTTGTCTGTACTGAAGCCAGACAGGCAATAACCAGATGATGACCTGGTCTGCACACAAAGGAGCGGGCACTTGTGTTTCAGCACCAGAACTTTCTAAATGTTATGCTGTTGCTCTATATTTGATATTTTGATGGTGATGCAGATTTCTGTGTGCAGATTCTCAGAACGCCTGAGTTGAGTATGTCTACTGACCTCACAGGAGCTACACTACTTGAGACTCTCATCCAAATATCTCATATGTGGCACTAGGTAAATTACCATCCACTCTTTCTCCATTATACAATTTAATTTTAAATTTTGCTCTGGTCCTCTTTCTCTATGAAATAACAAGGAGCATCATCAAAAGCTGGATAGGCATTCATGTCTGTTCTGAGTACCTGCAATTATACACCTCCAGGGTAAGAGAACTCTGCATCATGATCCCCTTGGCAACTGCGATCATCCACACAGTGCATAGTTTACATCATTCCCAGACCAGAATTTGCTACTCAGGGTCATACCTGAAGCACAGAGAAACAATTCAAATGACAGTCAAGGATGGGAGATACCAGAAAATACAGAGGTTGGTTTTGGTTTATTTGTTCGTTTGTTTTCTTAAGTAAATGGAGAATTCTGTTCCAGATTTTAATGTAAAGACATTGAAGACTGCAAGATGGTAGGGTCAATAAAACCATACATGCCATGCCATTTTTAAAACACAATATGATGAATATTAGGTCCATTGGGCCATTATAACTCTTCGTGGCTGTATCAGGAAGACCAAAATATGCTATGACCAAATTTGTTGTGGGAGGTTTCTGTCCTTAAACAGATGTGCATATTTTCTCTTTTTCTTTTTTCAAAGGTGCTGCTGAATCCTGCTAAAATTGAAAAATTGAAAAAGTGAAAAATTACATGCACATGCATAATTTCTGTATTTTTACAATACTTTGAGGTATACTTAAATGAAGTATGATGAACATATATACACAAGCATATGTACTTATCTGTGTTCTGTTACTACATCTGAAGTTTTAAAGCATGTTTTACATACCAGCTTTTGAATAGCACATTGTTTGTAATGGCCTCTTGACATTCTGAGAAGGTACATAATGTTCAGGTAGGAGATAATGCAATTTTTTAGCAGATGGCTACATTTGATATCCCCGTGGAATATATGGAAAAGGCACCGTGGCTTTGTTCTGACAAAAAGCCTCGGCTTCCAGGGACAGCAACGCACCCGCGCATCTACACGCACCCTCGAGATGTAATTTCGCCATCAGCTAATGAATTGTGATTTCTGTATTTGCTAGTTAACAAATTACAGAAGTTCATGCCCAAACCCAAAACCCAGTTTTGGGCTGGCTTACAAAATCCTTCCGGTTACCTAGCAACGAGCAGGAAAGATGTGGGGGAACAGGAGGGCTCCGAGTCGATACACGGCGGCAGCAGCAGTGTCAGCTCAGCAAAGCAGACTTTATATAGGTCACCATATTTATATAGGTACCTCTGTAAAATTAATATAGTTACTGAAACGCAGTACCTGCGGGTGTTTTGCGGTCTGACACTAGCATCTCCTAACGTGAACTCGCCGGAGTGGCAGCTTCTCTGCCCAATATAGTCTCACGTAGTTAGAAGAATAAAATATCGGCAGAAGAGGAGGGTGGCAAAGCAGAAGAACGGGACAGAGCATTTGACTGGAGATTAATTGGCTGTTATCAAATATGCAAGGATCTATTTTTTTCATGCTTTTTAAAGGTAGTGTCTTGTACAGAGGGAGAAAATTCCTTTTACAGTTTATGTCTGCACTAGAAAAATTAAATATATTTCCCAAGGACTTCACTATGTATTCATCCGTTTTTGACTTCTGTGTTTGAAAGGGGAAAAAACACCCAAACTATTAATTCAGTCGTTGCTTATAAAATAAATTGTGATGTTAATATCTCCAATAAAATTAGTTTTGTTTCAGTGTTTGAGCATACCCATTAGAAAGGGGAGAGGGAAACAGTTATGGCACTGTTTGAAAAAAAAAAAGAATTATATGAAATTTTCCTGTTCATAAATTCATTCTGAAAATGTAGGATAATAATGTTTCTTTTTAACATCTGCTTTTCTGATTTGCCTTGTAAAGGCCTCAGGACAGCATTTCTTCCTTGCTATTGTCGGAGAGATCCCTAGCACAGGAGGACCCTGTTCTCAGTTAAGTAAAAGTTTGAAAGAACTTTGATTTGAGTGCTAGGAAGAATGTAATTATTTTAATAATTTGAAAAGAAAATCCTAATTTTATGTAAAAATATACACTTCTTAGTTTAAATGAAAAATATAACACACCCGAAGTTCTAATTCTGAAAAACTTATTAGTTCACTGACATGCTCAGAGATTTTCTTTGGGAGAATTAGGGTTAATTGCAAAGAAGAAACAGAGCCACTGTAGACGTTAACCATAGTCAGAAAAAAAGTAGTTTCTCCACTGAACTTCGAATGCTTTAAAGGGGGGGAGGGGTGTTTTGGTTTTTGTTTGTGGGAGGTTTTTTCTACAAACAAGGAAGCAAAGGTCGATTTCAGTACGAACTCCGTTGATGACAGGTGTGGTTTTCTAGGGCAATTCTTTCGTCTGTTGTCTACGGAGTTGTATCAGGATGACTTCTATTCGTAAGAGTAGCGGTATTATGAGCATCTTTACCATAGGACGGTTTGACCCAGCCGGTATGGCACTAGTGCGAGTGTTATCAGTGGAAAATGAGGGTGCCTGCACAACACTTGAAGCAATGGCCGAGCGCAGCGCCTGTCCCAGGTGATGTACCTGCTGCCTGAACGTGCTCCTGACTTGCTTTCCTTTACTATAAGCACAAGATATAACTTGTTCTTACTGTCGTAGTGGGAGAGTGACCAGCACCTCCACATGTTGGAGGTACTATCTTTGAGTCTTTGCTTTCCTCAGGACCTCAGCCCTACCTGTCTTTTTTCCCACGTATTCAACAGTATGAGAGAAATTTCCGTTCTCCGCTGCAATTAATGGATCCTACTGCTTAAACATTTAGAACTTCTTCAATGTAAAATCTTTGACGGTTATTATAAATTATTTAATGAGATGTCATAAACTAAAGATACAAGTGATCCCCTCTAATCCTCCTCTGTACCATCCTCCTTAGCCTGCTGCTGTAAAACATTAAAAGCCTTCTTTGTTATGTGTTAATTGGCATTAATGGGGTTAATCTTTGCAAAGTAGAGATTATCTTGCTTTAGTCAGACATTCAAGGGAGAACTTAATTAACCAAAGGCAAAAAAATATGGAAATATAGAAAGACTTGCATACTGATGCAACCTGTTTTGCTATTCCATGGTCACACGTGGGGATGTTGGGCTGCATTGTTCATTTTCAAACGTGGGTCCCCAAACCAGAGCCACACCGTCCCTGCAACCCAGCAAGGAGGGATAAGTTGAGGGGAACTGCTGTTTGTATTTGTTTCATTTTGCTCTCTTCATCATTTCTTAAAATCTACACGGTGAGATTTTTGTCTCACAAAAGATGAAAAGAGAGAAAAGAAGATACATTATTTACGTGAATTATTCAGCTAGTCTGCTAGATAAATACAATCATAATAGAAGGCCCAGAAAAGTTTATCCTATCAAAAGTGAAAATATGATTTTATTGACTGCAAGTAATTACAGAATGGGATTTGTTGCCAAATATAGATATATTTGCTGGAGGGAGATAGCATGTCCACAAAGGGGGAAGTAGTGATTGTAGAATATTCCCTAGTCAAGAAAACTTTCCACACAGGCTTGTGCCTTTTTTGGCCCTTTTCACGTCCAGTCCTCATAGTCTCAGTGCTCGCTTTCTGTTGGTTTGGACGTCATCTTCACATCATTAATATCTGCATTCTCTTTTCTAAGATCTGCAGCCTCTGGTGACTAGAATTTAAAAGAGCATTTCGTTAGAAGTTAACTTTCACAGTGTAGTCAAGCTGATTGGATCTTTTTTCCTTGATGATTGCATGAAATTTCTAAGTATAGCTTATTTCTAAACCAGTTTAATCTCGGTAGCTGTTTGGGAAGCTAATTGAAGCTATGTGCATGATTTAGAAGGAATAGTACTGTTTAACTATTCTCTAATGTGTTGGTATTTGCTCATTAAGCGATTCGAGGTCAGCATAAATTTTCTACCTCCTTCCCTTGAGCTGGGACTTCAGTACCTGGTGTGAAAGAGATCTTCGGGAACAGCCTCAAACTGGTTTTTGTCAGTTGTCGGTGGCTTCCCATTATTATGAGAAGAGCCTCCAGTTTGGTACTGATCCTCTACTTTTTCTGGCTTTCATAAATATGGTTAAGGTCCCTTGTTTCTTGACATCTGGGAGGTTTAAAAGCTCCATTTTAGCTTAGAATTTAACCAGGAATGTATTTAAAAAAAATATTTTAATAGCCTTGATGAACAGCTCCCAGTGTCCAATGAGTTCAGAGATCAGGTTCAAAAATCATGTCTCATGATGCATAACAGTACTTCAAATTAAATAGAAAGAAATAACAGTTAAAAAAATCTTCCATCCATTATGTGCAATAATGATACAGACATTCAAATTTGATTACTACAATAATGGCAAGTTCTATTGCTTTTACTAGTGCCTTCATGTAAAACTGCTGTACTTTCTTCTTCTTTTCCTTTGAAAATTCTGAATATAGAAAGTTAAATATTCATCTGGATATGACATTTCAATGTGAACTGTTATTTTATATTTGTTAAGATTTTGAGCAAAAAAGCAGGTGATATATGTGAATGTCTGTGGCTTTCATGCAGAAGGGTGCTGGAGGATCGACAATTACAAAACTGCTCCTGGTTGCCCCCGCAGCCGTTGCCTTGACCAATATGCAACTCTTATTACAATGTCCTTTTTGTGGACTATTTCCTTGCCTCCAAGCAAAATGCAGACACTTTTATGTCAGGTGCTTGAAAACTATTTGAAAACACAACCTATTGATTTAAAAGAAGAAAATGCTAGATGCTTATCTATGATAGACATCAATGCAAGAGCACACAAAGAAATAAAGTTGACTGTTGGGGGTTTTTATACTGAGAAACTAAAAAGCCCAGGGACAGGAAGTACAGAAGGAATATATAATGTGTATGTACATAGCTGATTCCACAGAGTCAGAAGATGGCAACTTCCTCTATAACAAATGTGGGAAACAATGCTCATTTTGAAAATGCAGTGTAAGAAAAAAGGGTTATAATACACAATTCCAAGAACAGGACAATTTCAGTGTGAATAGAACTTTATATCCATCTCTAAATTACAGTAGACTGGATGCTACGGGAGATAATTTGAAATGAACCCTTACATTCTTTAGGATGCCATAAAATACTAGCATTCAGAAAGTTAAATTTGAAGCAAATCGTTTTTGTATAAAGTACAAAGATGTTGAACGTTGTCTTCCAGTTTTTCTTAAGTATTAAACAGATTTTTCCCCTGCATTCGATGTTATTGCTCTAATAAATTCACCAAATATTTCTCAGCGTGCATATTCAGAGGTCCAATTATCGTAGCACTTTTGAATTAATGATAAAAAAGCAGCTGCATTTAGCGCCTACCCCCCAATCAACAAAAAAACCCTCTAAGAGGTATTTTGCCCTTGGAGAATAATTTGCTGCTTATGCTCATTTTGATCAGATGCTGGATACTTTCAAAGTACATTTGCCACAATAAACAATTGGTTGGTTGCTTTGAATACTTTCACAAACCCAATAGGCAAGTAGGACTTTTTAGACTGCTGTAGAAACGGCTACACCATTTAACCTAGTAGCCTCTCTTGGCAGAGCTAACAGTAGATGCCTGAGAGAAAAATATTGTTGGAAAACAGAAAAATAATGGTAGCATAGAAAAATGCTTCCCCCAAGCTTATATTCTAAGCTACTTGTCATCGGCAGCTTGGGCATCCCAACACCAGAGGTTGCAACTGCATTGTGTTAGTTATCCTTGACGGGCATTAATTCCATGAACCTCTCTAACCACTTTCTAAACACATTTGGATTTTGTAACATCCTGTGGCAATGCGTTCCATAATTTAATTATGTATAGCGTGAAAAACTACACCTGTTTACTTTATACCCACTGCCTCATAATTTCATTTAATGCCTTCTAGTTTTTCTCTTATGGGGAAAAAATGAATAAACGTGCCAATTCTCCCTCTTCATGCCATTCATGATGCCACTAGTTTTTCATATCTCTTCTTCACTGACCCTACTCCAAACTAAAGAGTTGTCTAATTAATCTTTCTCTGTTTTCAGTCAGCACCGTACTTCAGCTCATCATTGCTCCCTTGTCTTTCCTAGGAACTGTTCTAGATCTTCATTATTCTTAGGATCAGGCAATGATAAAAGAAAATAATATTCTAGGTGTGGATCTGACATGGATTCATACTAGGGAATAACGGTGCTTCCTGTTTTCTCCGTGTATTTCCTAGTAACTTTGACCATCTGTTTGCCTTTCTGATTGCTGTTGAGCCGCACGCTTCGAGCTGATGATTTCAAAGAACTACCAACGCTGACATCAAGGTTTTTCTCCTGAATAGCAGCAGATCCTTTGGAGTCTGTTACCGTGTGTGTTTAGTTAGAGAAGTTCCTTCCCCATGTGGATTACTTTGCATACTACTGCTAGTTTGTCTGTGCATATTCATAATTCAGGCTGACTACTGATTAATGTTGGTTTCTATGAAGTGGCTGCGTGACCCCAAGGAGATGCATGCATTAAACCCAGCAACTCATTTTGTGTAGGCTGCTGAACAGACATTACACGAAAATGACTCCTGCTCTCTGTTCACCTGGGCTGATTTCAAACCAAAGTCATAGGAGTGAAGTGCTCTGTATCTTGTTTCAAGTCCCTGGAGTTTACCCAGTCGAATCCATTTGTAATTCAAAATTTATTTATCTTGAAAGATGTGCTTTGCTTCTTTTACAGCTGAAAACAAATAAGAGATTTATACATTTTTTTTCCACCTGAGTTCCAAAGGAAGATAAATTAAAAAAAAAGAAGTCACCAATCCTGCTGTCAAGAAACAAACCCATTTGTTATTTACAGATACCGAAGTGTCAAGTGAAACTCTACTCATTTCTCACCCCAACTTCATGTACACATGTAAATTAACATTAAAACAAAACTTAATTTGATGTTCCGTTGATGAAACCCTGTTGGCAACTGTCTGAGGGCCCTGGGTGTTATTCAAGCCTCTGAGCGCAGCACAGTGAGTCTTTGAAATGATTTTTACTCTCCGAATGAGGCAAAAGAAGCAGTGTCTGACCTGAATTTATGATGAGTGTTGCTTATCGATGTTAGCGTTAATTTCCTGAGACTAAACAAAGCTGCAAGCAGTAGCACACAATCGTGTTCCCAAAGGTGTGTTGGCATGTTCTGCCACTTTCTATTATGTGCATTTAGGCTGCATTGCTTTAATTATAAAAAGTAAGATCAAAAGGCTTTAAAAATATATAAATCCAAAGAATTTATAAATTCAAAGCTCTGTCTCCGAATAACATACTGCTACTGTTTAACATGTAAGTACCTCTTAAAATGCATTATGCATTTGCTCCTTCTTTATATGCTTTTAAAGCGCTCATGTCAGAATTTTGAAGTCCCTCTGCACTAGACGCCGTTCTCCAGAGTACTGAGTTCGCCCTGTAACAAAAATAACTCTGCTGCCTGCTCCTTGATGTCAAATTGTCTACCTTCCTGGTGTTAATCATCATAGTAACCAAACATATCACAGCATTTAAATAGTGTCTGTGGCAGGGAAGTATTATCTTCTTCCACTTCACAAATGTTAATCTGAAGCAGCATAAAATAGGAAGAAATGTAACCGAAAGCTTCTGAAATCACCACCCTGGGACGCCTGTCCTCCAGCCCAGGCTTGAAGCTGGGAACGGACAGAGCATACATCTCAGTAAAGCACAAAAAAAGGATCAACTAACTTGATCTTATTGGCCAGCCATCCTTCAGTCAGCTGAGCTGAAAATAAGCAAGTGGTAAATATTCTTACTGAAGCTGATGCAAGTTGCACTGGTAATTTAAATCACAACCGAGACTGAGATCAGGACTGGTAACTGATGCTATAAATAAATGGTAAAGATCAGATCGGGCAAGTAGTTCAGTCTTGCAAACACTTATGTAAGTAACTGATTAGCCGTCTTTTTGTTATGAATGGTTTCTGTAAAGCCCAAAGGCTCCTTTAGGGGAATTCAGAGATCCCACTGTAGAGGGACCGGACTTGTCGTCTAATCTTCCGCATCTTTGATTGATAAAAATTGTCTTCTCCTTTCCTTTGTCTCACAGCTTTTCTACTTCAATAGGTTACATATTATCTACGCTCAGCATGACCATTTAGATTAATAGGGTTTATTATACCAAATATAGTGTACACTTGTAAATTGCTTAAGGAAATTCATCCTCAAGAAGGGAGGAAATCATTAGGAAACAGCTATCTAGAAATGTGAAAAGGTAAAATATGTGTTTAAAATAAAGCCACAGTATTTTCTTTTACAGCTTCAGGATTATCTATTTGTTATCAAGCACTCCCAAATTAAATGCGTCACACCGAGATAAATGGGAAGTAAGGGTGAGTTAGTTCATTCCAAACCTTTTATATAATGACTGCTTCATAACTGATGGGAAAAAAGTAGAATATAATGGGCACAGTCTAATACTTTTGAGAAGTGGCACCAGAACTTTTTTTTTTCTTGTTAAAGTTTTCATCAGATTTGTGATGAATGACTCGGAATCTTTTTACACGTGCATGCTTCCCTGTGGTGGTGCGGTTAGAGGCAGCGACACGGTGTAGCCCAGAAGGACCCACGTGGCAGTGGCAACCCCTGGGGACGTGCAATGGAGAGCTACGCTCTGAACAAACCCTCCCAGCTCATCCTGCTTTCCGTGCTCCACGTAAGGGGCTGTTAACTTCATTGAGCTCTAAGGTTTTACCGTAATTTCCCTGTCTGTCTGGGAGGGAAAGAAGCCTTGGGCAAAATCCTGGAATTCCTTTTATAGCTGGCTTCTTCCAGTCAGTCTTGAGAGCTATCACAGGGATACCAACAGTGATAATTTGCAGTATAATTGGAAGTCTGTGAACTCATTCTCTATTAACACAGTGGCTTAGAGTACTTTGGGTTTGCCAACACTATCAAAAATATCCTTGCCTTTAGCTGCTTGAGCCCACTAATAAGCAGTACTCAGGCTTCATGTGGCAGGACACTGCTTAATATTTTGCACTGTGTTTTCTGGCAGTCATCAGAGGTTGTTCTTAATAGGTGTTAAAACTAGGAGGCTGTAACAATCTGCTATTTCACTACTCGGTTATGTTTTTATTACAGTAGATGCACCAGTCTAATTTTGTAAATCTTTTCTTCCCCCAAACCATGTCCCCAGATGTATGTACTGAGTTGTATAGGTAGTAATACACAGATTCTAAACCAGATCTCAAGTGCTCCTTAAGTTGTTATGGACAGACAACGGCTCTCTGGTTTGGGAGGTGAAATGAACTGGCAAGTAAGTCAGTGACTAGACAGCATGTATTCTTACTTCAAGCTGAAATAAGGTAAAGAAGATTATGGTGAGTTCCTCTACATTGTGAATACAGGGGGGTGTGTATATATACATATCCACATGCACACACACAAATATGTGTATATGAATCTATACATAAGACAGTCTCTCCCGAGATAAGACCCATTCTATGAAAAAGTTAGAAAGCTCCCATGTTCCTCTATTATATAACCTTTTAATAAATTAGGTATAGTGCAATTAAACCCCACAATCTGTTTGTGTAGCTACATATAAACAAAATGCTGGCATAGTGATAATTAACCTTCCTTTCACCCCAGATTTAAATTAAATAAATGCTTTGTAAGGGGAAGCCTGTCTCCTGGCTTGCCTGCTTTATGGCTCACTAGGAAGGGCTGTTTTCTTCTGCAAATGTAAGGCAAAAGAATATAGATCCTGAGCTGTTTGAGTCGGTGGTATCTTTAATCAATTCAAAGAAGGTCATACGAGTGTTTCTGCAGTACATACGGCAGATGCCTTAACTGATAGTTAGTGGAGCCAATCACTATTCATCATCAAAGTTTCACGGGGGCTTGTGCTGTGGAGAAGAAACAGCAGGTTTTCCTGTGCAGCTCATTAACCCCTATGACAGCACAATTTTAAAGCTGTCCCAAGAGCGGCATGTATTTTTCAGCACGTTGTGCTCTTTTGGAGTATACGCTTGTCTTTCCAAGGTTTCCTGATATATTGCGTTTTGAAACTACAGGTAGGGTGGGAACAATTCTTATTGGAAACCAAAGGACTTATATCACTAAAAACCAATAGCATGCTTGACATTGTAAAGAAGACAGACACATACAGTTCCTGCTCAGGAAGGATCTGGATTTTGTTATCAAAGTCCTGAGCCCGCTGCAGGTAAGATTGACTCGGGTGTTAGGACCAACTCCTTAGCTGTCACAATTTCATTTCCCTTAGGAAGGTAGGCAAAATTCCAGTGGAACTTTTGGCCTCAAATGCATTGCGAATAAACTCTGTGTGCTCCTTCTTTGGCTTTTGATATAGATTTTATCATTCTGTCGGGAAGATAACTGGTAATAATGTGTTCTTAGAGGGTAGAATGTCATGGCTGCAAGGTGTCAAGCTCTCCTGTTTTACGCTTCCCCTATAGCAACTTACTCGCCGCTTTGTTGTGCAATGCGCTCTGGACATCGCTTTACATCTAACCCTGTTATTAGGAGTATAGTGTCTTTGTTACGTGCAGATCTCCGATACAGACTTAGCTTCAGTATGCGTCCACCCTGTCATTTCACTTTGGATCATGAATGCCATTTTGAAGACAGTCTCTCAGTCAGTCCCAATTTCAGAGTAGATTCAATTAAAAGATGTTCTCCAGGAGGAAACTAGTAACTCCAGCTGCTGATGGATGCTCAGTCCCTAGGACAAGGATAGAGTTAGTCCAAAGCAAACGCCGTTTGTAATGTCGTTGTGGATGCTGAGTCTTCAGGACCGACTGTTTTGCTCTACAGACTCTGCTCCTCTTGCCAGCATAGCCTGAGAGCCCTAACAAGATTACACACAGTGGGACATTAAGGTTTTAAACAGATTTTTGAGTCATAAAAATTCTTCCGACGTGAACAATACTTGAGAGAATGAAAATCAACATGAATTTCCCAGGCTTCTTTTAAAGATAACAGTTCATTATTAGCAAGTGTTGCAGTACTTTGATCCAAAGCAGTGTAGCTACCAGAAGTGCTGAAACCATACTGACAAAAGCAATATAATAAAATGTTTTTTAAAAAAATCATAAAGCAAATCCACTCTAAGTTTTGTGTGAGGCTGGACACTGCATGCTGTGCCGAGTTTGCTGAGCATGCCTTGTTTTTCTCAGACAGCCATAATTAAACAACTTGATTTAGGTACGTTATTGTTCTACTGAAGGAAGCTGCTTAACAGTTTCATATATAATGTAAGTTGCTTAAACACGTGCTTGTACAGCTTCAGACCTATTACTTTTTAATCATAGTCAGATTAGATTGTTCCACAAAGTGTATTCCAACATGGGGGAACGCAGTCAGAAAAGACTGTTACCTGTCAAGGTAACGTGGCTATTGAAAACTCAGATACGATTTCAGACTGTAGCAGGCAAAGCAGTTTCAGAACCAGCAGAGAAATATTGATATCACTGTGCAAATCACTAATAAGAACGCACCCAGAGCAAGCGTCCCTGACTGCTAAATGCAAAGAAGAGCAGGTAAAGGCAAGAACAAATAAAATGATCAACAGGACAGAGAGCCTGTTTTATGGACTCAAAGAGCATGGTGTTTAACCTCATAAAACTAAGGCTGAGAGAGGAGATGATTGCTCGCTATGAATGTCTCGGAAGATAAACATCAGAGATGAAGCAAGCTGTTTGAGCTTCAGGACAATTTCAGCACTAGAAGAAATGGAGATAAACTGGCTAGGAGCGAATTTAGCCCATAAGGAGGTTAGAATGAGGCTTTCCCACGTTTGGAAAAGAGAGGCAGAGAAAACAATATAGGTGATTTATAGATAGATTTCAAATTATTTATGAATGAGAACCCACAAGGAAGTCACCTGTCAAAGGAGGAGGCCAAGTTAAATAACCCCACACAGACCTTCAATTTTCCATCTTCGTACTTTAGAGGAGAAGGATAGTCTTGAGCTTCACAGAGCTTCACAGAACTTTCCTCGTGCATATGTTTTTTCCATAAACATTTGTACCAGATTGCTGTTGCAGTAAAGGATTTCACAGAGCAGTAAAGGATTTATTCAGAATTCACAAAGATTCTGAAAGCTGTGTATAAACCAGAAAATAATATGATTGAACTTAAAAGTGTCATGTATTTTGACAATAAATGATAGATGACATTAAACTTTTTAGGGGCTTAAACATTCCCATCTCATTATAAAGAATTTTAATTCAACCATGTACTGCCCATAATACTCATATGGAACTTTCAGCAAAGGTAATTAAATATGTAATGATAAAAAGACGGTGATGAATGTCTTCCTAGCATGTCAGCTCTGCATGTAAATGACATCAAAACATTAAATGGGGAATGATGGCAGCAAATGTAAAGGGTTCTGCTCTTAATAACAACATCGTAAATTTGATGCTGACTTGTCTAAAGTTGATCTTGACGTTGACCTCTCTAAAGCTAATCTTGACTTATACCAGCACGGTCAAGAGAAAAATGTGTTTCAGAGTCACTTACTCAATTACAATACATCTTAGATCAGTGAAAATTAATTATGTAAAAGTTCATTGGATTAAATGGCATTAAGTAATCAGGATTCTACTAATATAGATTTACTCAGATCTAGACTGGAGTTCTGCTCAACTGATTTTTTTACTACTGACTTCAAAAAGTTCTAGTTTTCATAAAATTTCATTACCATTGTTAGTCAAAACCACATTTTTTTTAATATGCATTTCCTTTTCTTTTTTTTTTTTTTTTTTTTTTTTTTTTTTCTTTCTGGAAAATCTGTACCATAAGATCAAACTCCTGAAAAACGAGCTGTGCAATAGCCCTGGTTGGAGAGGTCCTTCCTCACCTTTACCTCACTTTTTTTACCATGGATAGTTAAAGTACATTCCCTGTTTCTTCCTCTTTTCATTTTTACCATTCTATTAGGATGACTTTTGAAAATTTCATTATTTTGCTTCTAGTGCACCAGAACACATGTAGGAATGATAATTTCAGTTAACTAAAAATTGGAATAATATCAGTTAGCCAAAGGATCAGCTGTGATTTGCCCTGAAATGGTAACGGAGTCTTATACAATGATTGAATTATTTCCCATTAGAAGGTTGTGGTTCTTTAGTAATTTAAAAAAATCAAATAATTGCCTTTGACATTTAGTGAATACTGAAGTTAGTTCAGTCTTACAAACTGATATATTTCTTAAAAGAGTTGAGCAATCACCAATAATTTTGTGTTGATTGTCAAGGACTTTATGCCTGCAAAATAAAGAATAGACTGTGAACCTGTGTTCTTACATTCAGTGATAAACTACAAAAACAAATCCAGCTTTATAGTCATTGATTTTATACTAGTTATGCCCTTCTGAAGGATTTTTTTTTTTCCACACACATAAAGTGGCGGTGAAATAAAAAAGAATTATTCTTTTCACAGAATTATAGGCACTATTCATTGCAAGTATTAATTTTTGCCTTGAGGGAAAGGTATCTGGTTTGAAGGTACCATGGACAAGGAGATTTTTTTCTGTATTTCAGGTATAACTACTAGAGCATACTCGTAATTTCCATTTGTATTAATCCTTGTAGTTCCAAGCACTTTCTAAGGCCAAACACTGAACTCACTGAATTTCTGTGACAAGCAAGGTGAACAATTTCCACAGCTGAATGAGAGGAAATAAAATTCTTGAAGCACGTGAAAATGATAGCAATATTGCAGCAGCATTACATTTTAGGCTATCTGCTGTTTCGGCCTAAGGAACTACGTACTGATTGTGTTTTACTAATCTTCGTTTGCTTTGCTTACAATTAGTGCCTTCGAAGTAAGAAAATCAAAATGCATTTTATTCTGCTGCCACTCTGGGGACTAAAAGATTTTTTCTTGATTATTTTCTAGAGCAATAACCTTACAATGAGTGAGGTAATGCACAGTAGATGGCTTCCAGCATCATTTTGTATTCATCGCTCTCCATTCATATGGTATTGCAGGTAGTGTGATTCTAACCCATATCGTATATTACCTATACTTAAAATTTATTTATTTTGAGTGACTTTTGGACATGTTTTTTAATTCATTATTTCTGTCTCCTTTGGTGTCCTCTACACAGTGCAATTCTATGTGTCATTTTTGAAGGAAGCTTCTGAGGCTCTTCTTGCCCAGTAGAAGTTATCTGATGTTTACAGCTTAACTTATAAAGGGAGAAAACTGCAATTTGTTCCTTTAGCCTCCTAAAACTATCTAAATAATGTTTCCCCCTGTCTCAGCATATAGGTGCATACGTGCATGTGTGTGCATGTTTCTAACTCATTGCAAACGTGCTTAATGTTCGGAGACATCAGTTGATGGCTAATATTTTTCATAGAGGGAAATCTGAAGTGAAAGCTGCTGCTTACCACTGTTAGATATCAGTGTGAGTGTAAATTCTAATGACTCTATCACATGCAAGGATGCGAGTTAAATTGATCTGTAAGCTGATATATGACAAGTTAGACCACTGCTTTTTGTCTGATAGTAGAAGAGGAAAATGTATCTCTAGTAGAAAAAGAAAAAAATTTACTTTAATCTTTCCAGAAATAAAGCAATAATGAATATCAAACCATTAGTGAATTATTTGATACCTTTAATACCTTAATACCAGTCAAGAGTTTAACACTATTTTGTTTTAGAACGATTAATTTTACTTGATTTAAAAAAAATAATGTGGGAGAGTAAAATTAATGGATTCAAGAGGCCTAATGTAATTTGGGTTTAATATTAAAATAATTATGACAACAGGCTAGAAATTTGGAGGAAAAATGTGGTTTTGAGGCTACTCTTCCTAAAATAGTAGATCATATATTTTATCAAGAAACCTCATCCTTCATTCATAGACAGGAGCTCAGCTGGCCAGCCAGGAGTGGCTCAGTCTGTCCACTGCCTGCTTCTTGCAGTTTCATAGAATCATAGAATCGTTTAGGTTGGAAAAGACCTTCAAGATCATCGAGTCCAACCATCATCCATGCCCACTAAACCATGTTCTGGAATACCCCGTCTAAGCGCTTTTTGAATACCTCCAGGGACGGAGACTCAACCACTTCCCTGGGCAGCCTGTTCCAATGGCTGACAACCCTCTCAGTAAAGAAATTTTTCCTAATATCCAACCTAAACCTCCTCTGCCAAAACTTGAGGCTGTTTCTTCTCGTCCTATCTCCAGCCACCTGGCAGAAGAGACCAGCACCCACCTCACTACCTCGTTTCTTCCAGTTCCTCACAGCGACATCAGCAATGCTAGAACTAAGGAAGAAACATCTACACATTAAAAAAATAAAAATCATAGGGCATGAAAAAGCTAAGTGATCCCCTTGTTTTCTTTATCAACTTCTCTCTGAGGATTTCAAGATGTTTAAAAAACCCCACCAAAATCAATTTATTTTAGCAGCACCCTTCTGTTCTCATGTTCTGCTTAAAAGAAAGTCACAGAAAGTACTAGGCATCTAAGAAAAATATCTAAAGTTTCACTTTCAGTTTTGCACATGTTCTTCTGTATCTATAAATCATATTTTTTGCATTTTACATAAGTTGAGTTATGAATTTATTATATTATTACCTGATGTTAAACAACTTTTTTTAACGTAATGAATTTAAATTAGAAATCTTTGTGTGTTACAACGGAGTACTGATGTGGAAGTCACTATTCAGGGCAGACGGTTTTCTAAAGTGAATACTATTTTTCAGTTTCCACTTTCAGAAGTTATAGGAAAGATGATAAACAGACCTTTCAGAACTCTGAAATTCAGGTGCTTTCCAAATGATTAGGTATCCAGAAATCAAGTTATCAATAATCATTGCTTATTATAGACAGTGAAGCCAAAAGTTTAATAACTTCTCATCAGAAGCCAGTGTAAGTGCTTATTTGTAAGCAAGTCTGTAACAAGATGCATCTTTAGTCACAACTTTAAAAAGAATCCAAGTAGATTGCATTGAATTAGAAAGAAACTAATTAAGAAGAGTCAAGTTTGAATCCATCTCTCTTGCTTCAGTAAACTGGTATCACTACTTTTTTATATCTTTTTCCCTTCCAAAAGCTATTTTAAGTGCCTATTATTTTAAATATACCTAATTTTAATTTCTGTGTTTGCAGCAAGCATATGTGTCTCACAAAGTGTAGGAAAAATAGAACCACAGAAGATAAAAAAATACATTTTCTGGAATAGTTCTAGTCATTCTGTTCCTATTTTGCTTGTATGTAGTCTCAAATTCTCTTCCACCACTATTTAAAGTGAATGTAAAAATCTTTTTCATTTCAGGTAAAAAGAAACAAAGATTTTTTTTTGATTTTTTTTTTTTTTTTTTTACCCTGCGCTGAACTAGACCCAAGGTCTATTTGTGTGCATCTGTATGTGTGTGTAGAGTAAAAAAAAATCCAATAAAATCCAATATCAGATTTTTTCAGGTAAAGCTGTAAGACATCCACATCCATTCTTGTCTTTGGTTGGAGTAGTTGCTAAATCAGATATTATACTGAAGTTTCATATTCCTTCCAAATTTTTAAGAGTTGATTCTTATAATTCAGGATAACTTTAACTTTCTTAAAAACCTTCAACCTGTCTTATATTTTTGACCTCAGAGCTTCCTGCTAACAATGAGCACCACAGCTTAATCTTGTAGTATTGACATGAGGAAAAAAAACTTTTTTCTAATTTTGAAGTGTTCGTATTTTAAGCAGTCTTATTTGAAGACTTCAAGACATTTCTACAACTATAATTTCCCATTTTCTGCTGACATAAGGAAATGTGACCATTTGCCAAACTTTACTGTAGTCAAGGTTAATGCTGGAAAAAACTACTTTCCCATTTGCTCAGGTAAATATGCATATACAATCAATAAATGTTGATCAAAGGAAGAAGTTCTGAGCTTCCCACCCCCATGAGAGTTCCCTGTTCCTCAGGTGTAGGCCCACACATTCATCAGCTCTCATTCGCGGAGTCTTAGTTGGACAGTGAAATTTTAATTATCCCAGTCATCCTTGGAACAGCTTCAGTAGGAGGTACCAAAAGAGCTTGATAACCATGTGTTGTTTGGGGGGGGGGGGGGGGGGGGGGTGTGCTAGCTGGGCAAAAAAGTGCATGAGAAAACATTCTCAAAAAACATTTTGCCACATGATCATGTTCCAGCGTCCTGGCTTTGTTGACCGTTCTAGCCTGGGTATAGGTCTCAGTGTCTGGGGACCTCAGTGATATGAAGTTAAGGCTGAAGGGTTGTGGGTGCTTCTAGACAACAGCTGAACACAGGCCTTTAAGATTAACGTTGTGGTGGAAAGGCATCTGTTTATACACGGAACTGTATATGAAACTATGAACTGCTTTTGTGCGTCTGTAATTGTCTTTGACTTAAACCATATCTCCTGACTACATGACTGAGGTGGAATAAATACCACAACTAATAAATGAATAGTGATGATAAATAATAAAACTACTGAATGTCACAACATTATGTAAAGCCTGGCACAAAATTTGCTACAAGCACCGGTGACTTATTAGAACTGCAGTTTAGCAACTGCTGATTATGTCATTTATGAACCGGAACAAGCTGAGAACAGTAAATTAGGGAATTCACAGTAGATTGATGAGAGGTCAGATTTTTTACATCTCCCACTAGGGATGCTTTGTTCATCACAGTTTATCAGGTGTTGAAACTTTGGCAGAACTGGCCTTCAAAAGAGCAAACTTGTCTACCTGCCGGTTTTCGCAGTACTGTTGAATGTCTTTGTGCTTTGAGATACCATATATGAATTCTGGTTCTTATTAGAAGCGTTAGCTCCAGGTTCGAACACATAGAATGGTGGGTGACCACTCTTACTACAGATTTTGGGGCTAGACTCACATTTACACGGAACCCAGCTTTGCGTTTACATTTTGTATCATTCATCCTCATCTCTTTCATACCCTCAGGTACGAGCCAGGAATACATGTACGCTTCTGAAAAATAGTCTGTGAAAATGGTGGCGTTTGTATGATGCAAAGGACTCAAGAGATGTAATACCACCTTTGATGAGTGTAAAGCCATGTGATAAATTTAAAACATCAGTGCTTTTTTTCCAATTTCCAATTAAAAAAACATTGCCTGAGGTAAATTGAACCTGTAATGGCCATGTAAATGGAAATCTTCAGGATGTCTTAAACAGATTCTTCCTTAGCCTCTTCCATCTGAGTAAGACAAATTCCAAACGTAACTTACTTTCTGATTTCCCCAAATCTGTTTTCCTTCTACACTTTATAGCATTTTACCTTTTTTTTCTTTTCCTACCCTTGAGTGCTTGAATTGTTCCAGCAGTGCAACAATTCTCTCACAGGCTGGCACCAATATACCATGACTTCTACAACTGCTGTTTATTTCAACAAAGCCTGCTACTCATTTCTGATTTCTGGTTGTAAGTCACTCAATTTTTCCACTTTGTATTCCAAGAGCAATTTTGGTGATAAAAATCTAAAGAACGAGGAAAGTGGAATTTAAGTACCTTTGGTAAGGTACTCAGTAAAAGCCAAAATATATCAGATGAATACAAGCAGAAAAGGTAGATATGTTTCACATGCAACCCAGGGGTAGCAGACTTACTACAATAAGAAAATTACTTTGGTAATAATTTGAAATCTTTCTCTTGAGCACAATAGTATATCATGCTATAAAACTACATAGTCAGAAAAAAAACCCAAAACAACTTCCATTTTGGGAAAATATTCTCCAGAAGCAATGGAACAGTTGTGGGGCAATATATGATTTTTCACTTGAGTCTACAGAGAAGATGACAGACTGATATTTTCATATTAACTGTTGTAAGAATTTTCCACTTGAAAACCTTTTAGATAAGAAATATTCACAGAGGGGTCTAGGCCTGGACATCCAGCTAAGTATTAAGTTGTCCCAGCTTCCGCTCACCTCCCCGACTTCTGCATTCTATGTGGTTTTCCATCAAAGATGGTGTTACATCTCCCGAGTCATCCTTTTCTGTTTTCTGAAAGTCTGGTCATATGCTTGGGGAGGCTTTCACCTGCTTATCAGACAAAGGAGAGCAAAGGGATGGTGTCAGAGCCCGTCATTAATTAAGTGCTCACTCCCTTGAAAAGGGTGAGGAGTCATTGAGGGGCAGAAGTAGGGCTGACAGGAGTGAAACTATGCTGCCAGGGGGGCCAACATAACCAAAAGACAGAAAGCCGATGATACCCCAGTACCATGCATAGTAAAATTCTTTCCTTTCTCATATAAGCAATGACATTGTACAACATTTTATTGCCTTGACTGTTCAGATCTCTGAGCAGTTCAGGGAATTGGGAAGATTGCGGTTTACAAACTTTCTTTTCCCTTCATATAAGCTGAACAGAGCTCTTAGTAAGCTGTAAGTATTTAAGCAATAGAAAGCCTAAAAAATGATTCTTTAAATGACGGTAAAGACAATAGAGTATGCTTACATAAAAACGGATTGTTATTAATTCTGTAGGCAACATTTAAAGCTCTGCATTGGTCCTCCACAGTAATGTGGTACTGCAGCAACTTCACATTTTTGAGTATGCCAATATACCACAGTTATTAGGTACCTGGAATGGAAAATGTAGGTGGTTTTTGGTGTTCACTCTTGTACCTGACTTCAGTCTGCATTCATATCACAGCATACATGAAGTGACCTGCTTAGCTTCAATCCTATAGTAAGCTTTTCCTTTTCAGATCCATTAAACCCAATTTTTGTTTATCTTGTTATAAGTTTTGGTACTTAGAAAGTATCTAGCATATTGGTAGCCACTAAGACGTTTGCATGGTCAGTATGTTATATCCTTCTCTTTGACCTGCAGGGTTAGATTTCCATTAGGATCTTCAAAATTCAGTAGCTTTCAAATTTTTCCTAGATTCAGATTAAACCAGTCTTTAGTCTCATCTATTTGTGATGTTTCCAGCTGCAGTTCATGCTAGTTTTGGGGTTCCATAGCCATGTAAATGTGTTATGTAGGCAAAAATTTAAATCCTTTAAATCCAGGTTTACAAGTCATTTATTAAAATAATTCATAATTAATTGAGTTTCTAATTTGGCTTTTGGTGAAGCGCCCCTAAATGCACAGCATTAAAGCTTCTATTGAAGTGTGGCCTGATTAACTGATTAATAGATTTTGCTTTTTACAGGAGCCTCTTACATATGTGAGCATAATTATATTCTATCACTTTCAGGGAAAAATGGAGTAATTCAGGCAGAGAAATGCTTTGGTCTTGTTATTTAATTAATTTAATGTTGTGTGAAAAGGCCAGATTGACAATTCTGCAGAATCAAGTTCTTTTTATTCATAGCACTGTTCACTATTGAACTGACTCCCCCCCCCCCCCCATTCCCATAACTTCTTTCTGCTTACCAGTGTGCTCCGACCTCAAGCAGAATTAGTTTAGAAGGATGAATTTACTGTAGAATGCTGAATTGTATTGAATTTAATTATTCAAATTCGTGCAACTAACATTCTTGCTGTTTTCTAGCTCTTTTCCTTCCTTCCAAAATCCTTTGATTTCTACAATCTTGGGTATCTCTTTCTGAACCATAATTTATTTCCCTATCCCACCTGCTCTTTCTCTAGAACAAGTCTTTCCTATGGTATTTGGGTAGGATTTCCCTTTCCACAGTATGTCTGAAGGCTTCAAGTCTCAACTCCTTTGTAAGAATAATGGTGGTCTTGGCGTGCAGGAAGATACTTTTCAACCCTTGCGGTGTATATAAGATAGAAAAGACCATGATGGCTTTACCTTCCTTGTAGGAAAGGAGGCTAAAAAATCTTTCCTAACATGCATTTGCTAAAAAGGTGGGCATATTTTTACAAAATATCTGAAAGTGCATTCACTTGCATATCTAGTATAGGGTTCCCTGGAATCTTCCAAAATCTATACACCAATAATCTGAGGACTGATATGGTTATTTTGTACATCACTAGTGATAACTCTTTGTAGGGGTGAAAGATTTGTGTGTCAATATTCCTACAATACCTTTTACCTGTAAATAGATTTCTATTTGTAGAGCACCTGCAAGAAAAAGATTAATTTCATCTATTTCAGATGAACAAGAAAAAAATATTTCAAGCCGGGCTGAAAATTACAGTTGCTTTACAGAAAGAAGCATGTAAGTTCCTATACAGTAGCATTTGAAATGAAGAAGAGATGAGCAAAATAAGTCACTCATTACCATAAATAATGAAGGCTGACTGGGCTTGAGAGGAAAAGCCTCGTTGCCACTACAGCAGCAAGCTGATGTATAGCAAGCAACTAAGGCCACAAAGCCTGTAAGAAAAAGACAGTGATGCTCTTTCTAATGAAAATGGCTTATGTGCCCTTGTATCTTACTGCCTGACGTGAGCTGCAGTGTTGCACACGTTGCTTTATCTCTGGCTTCTGAAAGTATTTAAGGCTAAGCATTTCTACATCTTGTGGCAAACCTTAGCTTTTACCGTATTCGACTCCTCTTCTAATACAGGAGTTTGTTGTTGGCTTGAACCACTTCCGAAAATGTTCTTTCTGTGCCCTTGAGACATGTTCTTGATGCACGTTGGTCCTTCACCTTCTTTCTTTCTTTGCTAGGACTTTCTTCAACAGAAATGCATATCTATAAAGTTGGTATTGGTACTAAGGTTTCGCAGTTTCCCTACTGCTGGAGATCTACTCATTATCATCCCATCCCAGTTTACAAAGACCTTTCTGCTCTTCAGTGGTTATTTTTACTCTGGTTAGTCTCAGATCCTGAAGGTTGTGTTTGTTTATGCTGGCTGCAGTTTGAAGGGGCTACAGATAGAGTCACCTGTGAGTATAGTAGCATTTCCCTGCTCTGTGCTCCTTGCCTGGGACTACTCTGAAACACTTGAGACAGTTAAGATGTTTTTCACAACAATAAACAGCAACTCATAGGCCAGTGGGTATTCACATCCTAAAACGTTCACTTTGGAAAATGACCTCTGGGACTTCTTGCTTCTCTACTGATTGAAGTTCTTGCTGGCTAACTGCTTCATAAGGAAGCTTGCCAAGTGACTACGATATCGATGCCAACCTGAGTTTAGAAGTATGCACTTAGAAAATAAGTTTAACTACCTGTATGCGACAGTGACGATGTTTTTTTCTAGTGGCAAAAAGTAAATACATTTACTGGCTTTAAAACCTTTCATTGATAAGCTGCATTGCTGCATTGTAGGGCTGAAAATGCCTCTAGCATTTGCAGCCAGCATGAATAAATCTCCACGATATGGTGCAAAATAACTCTTACCAACAAAACAAGCCTGTGCCCTCTGTTTCCTTGAGTGAAAGATTTGGAGCTAATTGAACAAGCAGCAAAGTTTTAACCCTAAATAGTGTTTACTTCTAGAACGGCATATTTCAACCTTGACATTTCAGTCCTGCCTTCATAACCGAAGATTGCGAGAAAGGATCCTTCAGCTGTTACTGTGATTCACTGCAGTCCTAACCCTTCATGTATTTGCAATGTCAGGACTCAAACTCTTTCACCGCTCCTGTATATCACAAGCAGTAGTAATTCTTATCTGTAGTTCTCTACTATTTCAACATAGCATTTTGATCTTGGCTTGGAGCAGTTTCTAAACTAACTTCCCTATACTCTTGAGGCAGCTTTTTCAGAACACCTCAGTCCTGATCTTCCATATTCCCTGGATCTGGGGCTCTCTTGCACAGAAATACACAGACATTGGAAAATTTCGATGCTGCTTTTGAAACGTGCAAAAGTGCCAAATAAAATATGACCATTCTAAGGAATTTTAACAAACTTTAGTCCTGAGCTGAGATTTAAAAGGGCACTGCCTTTACGTTCTTTTTTGTGTTGTTGTTGACTTGTGCTACACCAAATCAACTCTCTGTCTTTGTAATATCTATCTTAATGTTGTACAGTTCTGGGTGGAGAGTTAACTTTTTTTTTTTGAGTTGGGGTAGTCAAACTGGTATGTCAGCCTCATTGTTTTAAGCAGTTTTGAAATAAAATGGGAGATGGTAAGTATGTTGTAAAAAGAAAAGCCCAAGTACTTTGAATCTAAAATGTTTTCTCACACTCTCCTTTCCCCCCCCCCAAGGGATTAAATTGGTTCAGTACAGCTCTGGTTATAATGATCTGATTCCTGGTGCTACTGTGATTAAACTGGGTGCATTAAAGTAAGCAATGATAAATTAAAAGCACAGTAGAAATCTTGGTGGGTGTGAACAGATGAGTAATCTTAATTGGAAATAAAATATGCCCATTATTCTGTGCTATAAATGGACTTTTATATTATGAATTGAAGAGAGAATAACTTGATGTGTTCTGCAGTGCCACATTAGAGAGAAGTTCAGTACAACTGTACAGAGTAAAGCCTTTTCTTAGATTAAGGACAAACACAAGCTTTCACGATGCCCAGTAGCATTTCTTTGCATGTGCAAAACCAGATGCAAGCAGCAACCTTTCTGTTGAACATTCAGATTTTCATAATTCTTTTAGAAAATGCCCTGTAAGTACTTTTCTTTAAAGTGGTGACACAGTATATTCCCATTTATTTTACTTCCCAGGCTAAATAACATAATTGTTACTGTTTTGAAATCCATACAAAATGGCAGCAATCTGAAGCTGCAAAGCAATTACTTAAAGCCCAAAGAATCTAAGAAAAATCTGTGTCTTTGAGTTTAATGGTTCCACGTGATCAACATGTATGACGGGATTCTCCATACAAAGTATGTGGATACAATTGGCTTTTGTGAGAACTTGTTTTTTATTCAGAAGGAGCACTTGCTATTATCTTGCTTCACTAGTAGAGTCTCTCATGAAATTTCCATTGCTTCTCAGCAGGAACAGAAGAAGGGACTGTGAGGGTTGGGTTGCCTATTGATAACATAAACCCACATTTGAACCTATTGAGTCAAAACTTTCTGATCCCGATCACATTTCAAGAGCCTGTTGCAGAGGATGCCAGTTGTGAACAAACTCTTAGACAAATGTTTTGAGGCTGTCCTTTTTGTGATTGCTGTGTGTGGAGCTACATAGATCCTACACTCAAATACGAAATTGCAAAATCTCTGTCTTCCCAGAACCTAAGTATTTCAGAGCATTCAGAGCTCTAGGAAGCAGTCTATGGTGTAATTTGCACTTCTACCACATATAATATTGTTTACCTGAAACTAAGTGCTTGTCTTAAGAGTAAAAAAAAAACAACCCAAACTTCTGCCATTAAAATTATGAACAAAAATTAGATTAGTCCCAGTGCTCATCTCTGTAACATAAAGCTCCAAATTTATACAAACAAGAGAATTTTGCTTTTGAAAGTAAGATTTGTTCCACAGAGCCAAATGATCAGTGAAAGAAATGATCATGTAACTTCTACTATAATTAGACTGCAACATAGCAATGAACCAACCTAGATAATTAACTGAAGAAAGAATAACCATGTCAGCTCTGGGTGCTGACAGCTGGTGCTCTGTGTTTGCCAACATGCCCTGTTGTGTTAAATTTAGTTACGCTGAAATAACCTGCATGTATTATATTTGTATTAAAAGATTTTCTTTTGCCTTATAGAAGCACTGCTCTTCGTGCAGTTCAGCAGTCTGAGGGCTGAAGGTGACAGGGACAGAGAGCTCACTAAGTTGGAGAATATGATCTAATAACTTTGTTCTACTTTACACCTCTGACCCTCATTTTAAAAATTATTCACATGCGGGTGACTGCCAAATTCTTGCTATGTCTGCTTTATACAACATTTCCACTGATCCTAAACTGCACAGGATCTGAGGCAGCCACCTTATGAGCTCATATATCACATTTATAAGCATCTCTAGAGACAGCTAATGCAGAGATACAGGTAATGCAGAAAGATATTCCATGGACTGCAAAGTTTGAGGGCCTGTAGTCTTGAATGGAAAGAGGAAAACAAGGTATGTTCTGGCTCTTGCTCATGTTTTTCTTATGCCAGCCCACTTTCACTGATACATAATTTATTTGCTTCTTTCCTACATAGCAACAGAATAAATCTATGAGTTAATCCTGAGAAAGTGTGTGGAAATTGATAAGTATCCTGCTTTAGAGTCACTAACGCTGAAATTAGCTTTTCTAGTTGGTCTAAGGAAGCCCAAGTGTGTTAATCCTCACATTCAATACGTGGTGTAAATCTTATATATCATTTCCATCTTCCTCCTATACCAGAGGTAACATAGTGAGAGCACAAGGCTTGGGGTGGTCTTATGCTAAGTTTGTTTTTCAGTTAAGTAAATTATGTCACTGTGTCCCATGTGTGCCTTTTATAAATCTAAAATGAATAAATATCTGTTACTCTCCAAGATTACACTAATATTAATTACAACCTCAAAGTATGTTGTTCTTTTTCCCCTGTTTCATCTATAGATTTTATGCCTTTTTTTACAAAAGAATAATACTGACTGCAAAATGAGTGAATTTGAATGAGCGAATCCCTACACAATCAAATTCAAAGCTAACCCCGTATTTAGTAAAGATTCAATGCCCTTGCAATACTTTGGACTAGACTCTCAGTAAAGCAGCACTCAGGCCTTCTCTCTCCTAGGGATTTTTTGGAATCCAAGGGTAGAAATATGCCTCTACTCTCAATACAGTACATGGAAAGAATGAAGTGCCTCTGTATATCCTGATGCTAAAACTCTGAGCAAGATGCCTCGTAACCCTTTGAACCTATTCAAAGGTGGATGTGTCTAAGATCCTACCTCCCCTTTTCCTTGCGCCCCAGAGCTGAGGAATTTGTGATTGGAGGGAAATACTACTTTACTTCTGGTGTACAGTCAGGAACCATTTATCCCCAGAAACAAGTTAATCTCTCCAGTCATGGGTTGTGGTGATGTTGTCCTGCCTTTCTTATTATAATAGTCATTGCAACAATTGTCAAAAAAAAGGAGGTCAAAATTCAGTTACTCTCTAGCAGAAAATCTTAATCACTAGGCTCTAGATTCAAAGACTCTTCTTGAACTTAGTCCAGAAAGTGTTTGCTGGCCCTGAGTGGAGTGGCATGGCTCGTCTGGTACACCTTCTTAAACTTTCTTGTTGTTCCCAAAAATGATGTTTCTGCATGCAACGTGCTAACTGGGAACAGGCCTTAACACATTCTCTGAGGGGGGTTTGACCTGTGCCAGCGAGGTCAAACATTTTTCGGGCAAGATCAGGGAAGAGCATTTGCTAACAGTTAAGTAGATGTGACCTTTCTAGACTTAGGTGTGAGCTCCTTAGCTTGGAGCTTTTCTCCACATGCTCAGAAGTGGAACTTGAAGGACCACAGGCCTTTGAAACTGAGCGCAGGCAGAGGTTGCTGATCTACCCTAGGTTAAGAATGCACCTATTTTCACTGATATGGGCCTAGCAGTTTAAGAAGTGCCCAGCCAATATGCCATTTCCCCATAAGTTTACAAATTATAGTGATAATAGCAGCGTCCTTTAATCTTTCGTGATATTTACCAGTAGATGTGTGCATGCCGTTGGTGCCGTGCTCTTAATAATAGACAAGGATAATATGGTCTGGCAGGGATTTAACACTGAACGTTCAACTTTTGATTGATTCCCAGAGATATTTGTAACATAAAGTTGAGGAACCCGTCACTGTTTATTCGGATGTTTTACTTTTCTTTCTTTTTTTCATTTGTGCTGTCTTTAGTGGGCAGCTTCAGACCAGTAACTTGGTATGAGGCTGTCAGGCTTCCTCATTGGATTTATCAAAGACACCAGCACAAAAGAAGAAAGTTCAGACTGACATTCTTTGAGGTTATGGAGCTTAAACAAATTCACATTCGCCCTTTATTGACAATAGCTCTCCATACACACCATGCATTGCCCTCTTTTTTTCTGCTCATCTCAGAGCTAATTACCACCCTTGAACCTGCAGTGACTTTGATATCAGATCTCTCTTCTGCAGCTATTAGCTGTGCACATCGAAGTGGATGGTTCACAGAATTTGGGACTGTGGTGGTATAGGAAGAGGATAAATAGGGTTTTCTTCCTATGTTTTACTGACTGACACTGCCACCCTGTGAATTCACGTCCTTCTTCCTAAATAGATGTACACATGCCCATTTGGAAATAACACCCTTTGTGTTTTTGTCTCTTGGCACTGAAAATAATGAGCTGAAACTTTAGTGAGTCTTGTATTTCACATACACTGCTTTATTTCATGTTCCCTAGCATGACTTAGAAAAAAATAAATGTAAGAAATAGTAACTATTTAGCATCAGATTTTGCATATGAAAATGATGACCCAACTAATGGCTCGCTAATTATAGGCTTCCCAGAAGGCTGACTAATAAATCTTGAAATAGATTTGATTTGATCAGCTATTGGAAATTGCATCCTTTTCAAGAAGCTAAGTTTAGAAGATTGGTCTCATATCAATTTAATGCATGTGCCCCATTAAACTTTTTTCCATCTTAGTATTAGCAGTTCCTCAATATGAAGTAAGTATTTCTTACACACAAAGAATTTTTTAAAATAAGCCATCTAACTCCATGAGGTTATTCCGTATAGCTCACACTAACAGCTTGTAGCTGCCTGTTATTCAACCAAAGCTGTAAGACACCCTTGGCGTGTTACAGGTTTTTCATAAACACCAGAATAGGATCCATTATCATATCTGTCGAACCGTAGCGTGCGTGGAAAATGTAAGCTGTGCCTCCTAACTTATTGCAACAAGAGAGTCCTCAAAAGGCATCTTTGTGGCTGTCAATGCAGCGTGAATATATCTCTGGGGTAGTTAAATTCTTTTTATAAATCTCCCACATTTTATGTGACATCGTTGCAGGAAAGACAGTCCGTATTTGGTTGGATGTTTTCTCAGATTCTGGTAGAAATCAGTGTCAGAGGTAATGAGTAGCTTTGTGCACTAAGGGAGATTAATTCAGTGAAGATGAAAAACAGCTACTGGAAGCATATGGGGTTTTTCAATATGTTCCAAAGGCTGCAGATCAAATGTCTTCTTCAATTTGTAAATAGAAGAATATTTGGGGAAGAAGGGGTCTGTTGTTCTTTTAGTTTATTTCTTTAATAATAATAGTTGTGGGGTTTTTCTTGAGTCTTAAGGCTACAAATGCAATTTGTGGTCCGCTAGTCATACTGAATGTGTTGTCTTTCCCAGTCATTGGTCATAAAGATTTGGTGGCCAAATTCTGTCTGCATGATGTCTGTGCAAATCTGGTTATTCTCCTGGAAGTGGGGGGAAGTCACAAATGTTGTCCTATATAGGCTACTGTAATACTGACGAGGAGTATTAAGAATGGGGTGTTTCGAATCCTGTTACTCATATCGTTCTTCTTGTCTATTGGAAAAAAGGCTGTAGTCTCCAAACAGTGAAACAGATATTTTTCTCAATAGTTAAATTCACATGAAAATAGGGGGAAAATAATATTCCCCTAGTAGAATGAAGATTTGATGAATCTAAGGTACCAACTCTAAAACCTTCAATAGTCATCTTGGACAAGTCAGGCAATGTCGTGCTGAATGCATAGCTGGAAACCTTCTTCTAAACGTCTTTTTGTTAATAAAGTCAAAATTCACACTGAAATGTTTCTCTTCTGAGCTCCCAAAAGTAGGAAAAAGTTTGGTGAGTTTCCACATCTATTAACCTATTGAAACAACCTAGCAATCTATTAAAACAGGGATTGTGAATAGGGCCTTATGTGAAAGTTCATACCAAAGTACAGAGGACATTGCAGAGCCACTTACCCAGTGTCAGTTAAGATAAAGCAGGCAAACTGGCAAAAAAAGAGAAATTCCATATTTCTACAGTGTCCTAAAAGCAAAAGTTGTCTTAGTTGTTTTGGCTTCATTTAACCTGTAACGCACTGTGATATGTTGTAGTCAGATATGGAGCGTGGCCATTCAGCTTGCTTTAGTTCAAGTACAGCCTGGAGTAGGTGAAATAAGTTAGCTAAAAAAATCCAGGCATCTCTGCAATATCAGGGTCAGGGCTTTTAAAGGCTTGGATGTAACAGGATTGTTCAGTGCTGAAGAAGTCTGTTTTGCCAGCACCATTTTTTCCTAAGTTACTTTGTTAGAAAATATCAGTATTACTATTGTTCTTAGTATCTAACTGCAGAGTAGGTTATATTGCCTACACAATTCCAGGTGTATAAATGATAGAGTATATGAAGATGTTAACTATTAAAATGTACAGAGATATTTTAATGATTGCAGAGTACTTTGTGAATAAAGTTTCTCCGTGTCTATGTGGCAGAAGTTTTTTTGGTGTCGGTGAGGAGCTATTACAGGGATTGTACTGAGTCTGCCTTCTCAAAGAAGAGTGTTCTCAGAACACGCGGATGAAGATGCAAGAGTCAATACCCGTCTTTTCGTGCAATATCCATCCGAATGGTTAGAATAGTCATGTGGGTTATGAACAAATGAATTTCAGATCTGTCTTTCTGTATTGAGAGAAATTCGATTGTAATATCACACTTTTAGGAAAACTATGCCAGCTATTGGGTGATGAGGGGCTCTTCTCAGTGCTTGCCTAAGATGAACCTTTTTGAGTTAATATGCATTCACTGGCGACAAATTTCCACACATAATTCAGAGTATTTAGTAACTAGAGCCACCTTGAATGATACATTGATTTGCATATGCTTCAGAAACACAGAAAAAGGATTCATATGTGCTTTGATAATAAAATGCATATGATATACACATATATGCTACATATATATTGCTATATAAATGCCCTGATTTTCCTCATCCCTGATGACTGTGTTAAATAGCAAACAAAGGAAGGACATTTGTTTCTGCCTCTCTGATCAAAAAGTCAGAAGGACTAATGTTGCTTCAGCTCTTGTGAATCCCAAGTAGAGATAACATCTTCTTCCAGTCTCAGTTAAGAATTCTCAGTGCCTTTGACAGGACAGCCCTGGCCACCTCCCAAACCTTAATATTTCCTACAAAGCTGCTCACTTTGCTCTTTTGGAGGAATGATTTTTTTATCTCTTTTATGCCTAATTGTTGCTCCTAATTGTTGTGTTGTAATAAAGGTCCTACTGTTCCTCTGGGCATCAGGATGGCTAAATTTTACATTGTGTTTAAGTCCTAATGGTGACTGTATTCTTAGGAGTCCAGTTTTCATACTGAGTGTCTGATAGAATGCTTCCACTCAAATCTAAATCTTAAAATAGTTATGTGGATACGCATTCTCAAAAAAATATTTAATGTGAAAACTGAACTCTTCTCAATAGATACTGAACCATGATAAGGGGCCAATGTAATAAAAGCAAAAAAGCTCTGATTGTACATGGATACTAGATTTGATTTTTTTTCAGGTGTTTAGGTAGACAGGCATCAGACTCCTGCTAATCCCCAGCTGATATTAGAAATCATAAAAATACATAAAGAATCTTTTAAATAGTAATAAAACTGTAAAAGCATGGTGGATCAGTTATTGTGTTCCAACTTATTTGACCACAATGCAAAGTACACAAATATATCCAAGGATATAACCCTACCTTTGAGGTCTGAAAGCTTGATGATGCTGTACTTTTTTGGACACAAAAGATGTTAAATAGTTTCAGAGACATGAATGGACCTTTAATGAATCTCCATAATGGAGAAGTGACTCAGAATGAATGGAGATAATTAACAGATTGAAGTTCTGCAAGCAACAAGTAATTGGATTATTGGTGGATAATTTGTTTCCACAGATGTTTTTACTATCTGGCCATATGCAATATTTCATTCTTATCTTTTTATTCAACAGAAAATTGTCTTCAAACCTTGGATTATCCCCATTATGATCTTGGCTATTAAGTTACTGGAAGAGAAAGGTACCATTTAAAAAATATTAGTTTTTAGTGATTGTCCATGTCACTGATTTTAATTGTAAATAGCAGTTGTTTCTGTTTCCATATGGCTGTACCATCAGGATCCCATAAGGGCTGACATAAGGATAGTGTCTTTATTTTTCTGACACTAAACATACTTCTAGTAGTGATGCTACTAGATCATCTAGTGGAAAATGACTAGTTACAAATTTAATAGGGCTAGCAAATTTGTATTTGCCTTAATTGTCGTATAACTACATTGATAATTATTATCCTAGATACAAATGGATAGATAAAAAGAAAAATGGACATACTGTGTTATTATTTGAGGCTTTATGATTAAGTTCATAAGATAGCCTGGCAAGGTACATAAAAAATTATCATTGTGCCCACTTATTGTCATAGTAAACAGTTTATCAAATGAATATCTGTGCTCAGGATGATTTAATTGGTTCATTGAATTCTCTTCTGCTCTGGTTGAAAACTGTCATTCTGATTTCACAAACTTTCCAGGACAGAGTGCAACTGCTAAGCAAGTGTCTGTTTGGTTGGAACACTTCAGAAAGGTAAAAGTAGGCTGCTAATAGACTGATTTGGCCTGTGAAAATGAATGGATAGGCTACGGTGTGAAAAGATTGAATTTTAGGCTTCAAAACAAATACGAAATCAAGGAGAGGTACTTTTGGACAAAATGAACTGAAGAAAATATGGTTTTAAGAGTCTACTTACAGTCCCTTAGCATAGTTTCTGATGCTTTTTACACTTTTAGTAGTGAGTTCTGTAGGCAGCATAGCAAAAAAACTCCAACAAAACCTAATATAACTGGCAGTCTTGAAATGACATATGACTTCAAAGCAGCAGAGAGAAAGGGGCAGTCCTGGGCTCAGAGTACTGGCCGTGCCCAGTAAGAAGTTCATTATCACCTGGGAAGGCTGCAAAACATTGTTTACACCATATCAAAAAAGAGTGGCACAATATTACTGCCCAGGGCCGCCTTTCCACCCAGCTATGTTTGCATATTGAAGTGCTTTATTGAGATAGAAGACACTGAAACAACATGCAAAAGTGAGAGGTGAAAGCTTTAGTTGAACATTTCTATACAAAGAGTTGGTATGAACTGTAACCATAGTTCATCAGTGGAAGTCTTGGGGTGACTCTAATCCAAAGCCTGAAAAGTTACTCATTCATGAAAACATAGTTAACAAATCCGACAGTAATGAAGCTTGAAGGCGTGATTCGTATGACTAGAAGGCTAGCATCAACGGTTATGGTCTGTGTAAGTGGATGAAAACCAAGTCAGGTGACATTTTCTGAAAAAGGCCTTTTTCTGAGTGAGGCTGAAAGAAGATGATTGGCTTCCTAAGGACATACTTGTTATGTTTAGGAAAAAACAACAACAAAACCAAACAAAATAAAGCACCTATGTTATCACAGGGGACTTTAATCTGAGAGGCTTGCTAGAAAGTTTAGCAATAGCTAAATATTGCTAGAATTTCTAAAAATTATGGGTTACGTCCTCATCAGTCAAAAGAGGCTGCCCAAGGCATAGGAAAAATTTATATTAGGTATTATTTCATTATGAAAAAGAACAATGAGCTAAATAATATAGAGAAAAAGTACTGAAGAGGAAAATGTAAATTACTTCTGGGAATCACATTAAGACCATTTTACTGTATAAAAGGAAAAGTTGACAACACTCATTTTTTAAACTACGTGTTGGTTAAGAGTAGAAATGGAAGAAAATTCATAACAAACCAAGAGAAAAAAAGGAAATTTATAGCATTGAATATAACAGAAAATAACTAGATTATAGAAAATGGATAAAGGAAGGGAAAAAACCCCTCAAAGAGAGATCTTTGGGAAACTGGTTAAGAGTAAAGAATTTTCACAGTAGTACTAGTATGGTATAATACTACTATAATATAGCACTGAATGGAAATAGAAAAATGTCAGTAATAACATACAGAAAGCTAAAATATTCAATAACTATACCTATTTTGTATTTGGGAGGAAGGTATGTCAGAACCAAACCTAGCAGAAACTAGATGCCTGCTTCTGGATGTAGTAACTGAAAGGTTAAAGGAGGCTAGAATATAGAATCCATAAGGATTACCAGAAAATAATTGTGGTTGAAAAATTTGTGATTGCTATACCTACTAACCTGCTACGAAGTGAGAAGCTAGATATTCTGTTTTGGAAGATTATGGGTTTGCTTGAAGAAGACAGCAGGATCAATGTTACATTTCCATAAGGTATTATCTTTTGCCTGACAACATTTTAATTTAGAGAGAACACCACAAAATCAATGTAGCGCACATTAAATAGCAAGGTAATAAGTCTGAAAAAAATAGCACAAACTGAGTTGCTGTATTTCTAGAGAGGACACAAAGTAATTACTTCTTGGCCTATGTGCTATATAATACCTATGGCTGGGAAGAGGCACACCAAATCATAGCCGATGAAGTTTGAAAGCGATACAGAAGTTTGTGAAGTAATAATAAGAAAGACGGGTCCCTTATATGAAAACGTCTAGGTCCTTGGTTAGCTGGCATAACTAAATTAAATATTTTATTATCACCAAATAGACAGGAATTCATAAAGAACAGGAATGTGAGCAGTGTTTTCCAGGCAGGAGAAACTAAACAGACTCCCAAGTCTTCCCCAAAACAGTACTCAGAAGGACTAACGCGGTATCAGTATGTCTAGATAAAGTAAGTACAAGAAGTTTATATTTGTGTATGTTGGAATGCCATGACTGCTATTGGAATACTTTATCCAATTCTCATGTTCACAGCTGAGAATAATAATGAAAACTGGAGAAGGTTCAGATAAAACCTACATGTTATTTCACTGCTGGTTAAGAAATATTCTTTTAGGGACTGATGTCTTGAGGCATGCTAAATCTAGTTTAGGATTTGCTTTTGACTTCCTTCACACCTGCAGGGCTGTGATCTTATTGGCATCACAGAGACGTTGTGGGATGGCTCGTATGACTGGAGTGTTGGAATGGAAGGATACAGGCTCTTTAGGCAGGACAGCCAGGGGGGATGAGGAGGGGGGGGGTCACCCTCCATGTCAGTGACCAGCTGGAGGGCACGGAGCTCCGCCTGGGGATGGAGGAGGAGCTGACCGAGAGCTTATGGGTCAGGATTAAAGGGAGGGCAGGGACAGGTGACATTATAGTGGGGGTCTGCTACGGGCCACCCGACCAGAAAGACCGAGCAAATGAGGCCCTTTATAGAACGATAGGAGCAGCCTCGTGTTCACAAACCCTGGTCCTCATGGGGGACTTCACCCACCCTGATATCTGTTGGAGGGACGACATGGCAGGGCATAAGCGGTCCAGAAGGTTCCTGGAATGCATTGATGATAACGTCCTTCTTCAAGTGATAGAGGAGCCAACGAGGAGAGGTGCTGTGCTAGACCTAGTACTCACCAACAAGGAAGGACTGGTGGAGGAATGTGAAGCTCAAGACCTTTTATGAGGGACTGTAGTGGTAGGATGGGGGGTAACGGCTTTAAACTGAAAGAGGGTAGATTTAGATTAGATGTAAGGAAGACGTTCTTCACCGTGAGGGTGGTGAGGCACTGGAAGAGGTTGTGGCTGCCCCATCCCTGGCAGTGTTCAAGGCCAGGCTGGATGGGGCTTGGAGCACCCTGGTCTAGTGGAAGGTGTCCCTGCCCATGGCAGGGGGTGGGAACTAGATGGTCTTTAACGTCCCTTCCAACCTCCAAAAATCTGTGATTCTATGATTCTGTGATTCTATGGTTCTTACTTAGTATGTGTTCTCAGTCATTATATTCCTTCATCTGAGACCAGAGATGACTACAAACAGTCATGAGAACACAGATCACAGTTAAAATGTGGTAGTGGGAATAGGTTGGCATTTGTATAAATAATTTTTTTGTGATTGCTACTTTTAGTCTTTTTATTGCAGTTTGCTCCCTATCTTTGAGCACGACACTTGTCTAAGTAATACAAGTGGGTTTGAAGGGTATGCATTTTCCCCTGATTATCATGTTATCATTGTCATTTTAAAAATTTCTAGTAAGAAGAAAATAAGAACATGATAAGTCCTCTATTAGATGAGACTCAGGTCTATCTAGCCCAGTGGTCTTCCTCCAACAACGACAATAACAGTTTTTACTTGGGGATAAATAAAAATCAATATAATATATGCACTGGAAAGCCAAAAGTACCATTCAAATGCAAAGAATAATCCCCTATTATTTGAAATTGGTACAGAAGTTCCTTCATTCCTTGCCAAGCATGAACATGTGGAAGAAAGGCCACTTCTTATGGGCGTGGTTTAACCTTTCCTTAGGAGAGGAAGCAAAATTAGGGAGGAAAGGTGGAGCCGTCCCTGACATCAGCTGCAGTTTCTGTCCCTGCTTCTTCCTGCCCCAGCAGAGGAGGGCGATGTGCTCCGGAGGATGTCCTGGACCTGGCAGCCGGACACCATGTCTTGCCTCTACAGCCCTGTCCCATCTCTTACCCTCACCTAAATCAAGTTTGACTGAGTTTTTGCTGCCTGCCTTCCGTCAGCGCTGCGCAGAGTTGTACAAGGAGAGAAAGGGCTGCCAGAAAAAGATGAGGTGGGCTGCTTGGCCAAGAGGAAAGCATGACCAAGGAGGGGAAGAAAAGAGAGATATGAAAAGAGAGAAAAGCCCTTCCCATATGCTTTTCCCATGGCCTCTCCCTGTTCCCTCACACTTTGCTCACCCCTCCCAGCTCTCCTCCTACTCTGTCTTCACTACAGAAAGAAATTTCACAACTTCCCCAAAATTATCAGCTTGTTGGAAAATTAAATGTTGTCCTTAGTCTTGTTAGCATTTTTGAGCTATCTTTGTTTCATCAGGAATATGTGCCTAAACTGACTGATGCTTAAAACAATAAACTGTGTATTAAAATAACAAGATAATACCTTGACAAAAATAAATCCCCAAAGTGAGCCTGATATAGGTTGTTTTGATGTAAATCCCCAAAGTAAGCCTGTTTTAGGTTGTTTTGATGGCTCCACTGCAATGACACACATAAAAGGGAGAAAAGCTTTTTCCAAGCAAAGCATTGTTGACTAAAAGGTAGAAGTGGGGAGCAAAATAAAACACAACACAAATCCACCTGGGATGTCTGCAACAGTGTAATTGAGGAGTTACTTTCTTCTCCAATATTTAAAATAGAAAAAAAGCATTTCTTCTGTCAGGTTATATGACATCAGAATCAAATACTTCTTTGTAACAAAGCAAAGAAGCAAAACTACGTAACTAAGATCTGAGTCGAACAGGATAATACTGCATCAGGATGCAATCTACTGCTGAATCAAAATCAGGCAGTAATGGCTAGTGGTGGACAAATACAGCAGAGAAGTATTTAGGAACATTCATTCTCACTTAAACAATGAAGTCACTTCGCAAAGCTCTCTTTAATTTCCTGGTCATTTCTGTAAGCCAAATTTAACATTCTACAAGTATGCATGTGAGTTTGTATTTACATTTGAATGACTTGCAGATTTGGTTTTCATAAATCTTGCCAGACCACAGTACAATTTATCAGGGTAGAGAAAAGCACATCTTGAGACATTACGGCCCTTGTTTATTGGTTCAATACTTCTTTAAAAACCTTTCAGGCCTGTGCTAAAATGCTTATTTATATGGAGTCCCACTTCTGTGATTCCATCACGAACTGCTGTATCTGTGACTAAAACGTAGCATCAGTTTTGGTGTACACGTGATGAGCAGTTACAGAAAGTTTTGAGTTCTGGAAAGAAGCTCTTTTCTCTTTAACTGAAATAAAAATTGAAGTGATCAGAAAGAATGCTCTAACAATTCATGGCTTTCGAACATACCAAGAAATGGCACCTCTAGAGGGTGAAGTCTAAACAATGTAAGTTTAAACCGGAAGTGAGGTCTATGTTTTCTTACTGTTGCAGTAAAAGGATGTAAACTTGTATTCTTCACTCAAGGCCTCATATTTCATGCCTCGTGCAGGAATTATTGGGTCATCTTCATTGGCTTTGTGGTATGTGATAAGTCGGAAGAGCTAAGCCTTCTGACAGTAGAAGCAGTGAACCTGGGAAGAGTTACCCAAACCACCACAACATCAGAAGTCACTTAGACTACTCATATGTGTAAAGCCAAGGCTTCAGCAGTCTGCTTTTTTCTTTCTCAGGCTCAAGGGTTCTATACTTTCAAGATAGAGCTCTCAGTCTGTGCTGGAGAGCAGCGAGCACGCTTTCCTGAGCTGGCGACAGGGCTTGTTCATTTTTGTGTTTGAATGATAGTACAAGCCACACACAACACAGGAGAAGTGGTGAGCCAAGTGAACATAATGTTATTTTTAGCCAGGGGAATAATGTTCACACAGTAGGACAAAAAAAGTGAAACACAGAAGTTGCAGGAAATGCTTATCAAATAGGTAGTAAAAAGGAAAATTTCCTTTGTTTGTGCTTCTAGGCTGCTTCATTTCTGATGTTGAAGAGAATCTCTCTTCAAAGACACTTAAGACAGGAATAAACTTTCCAACATCTAAGGAATGGAAAGAACAGTGAATAATGAGGAAATATTTGTGTTGCTCCTCAAATCAAAGGCAAATTTGAAAGCGTTAATAAAAAAGGCACCCTGGGTAGCTAAACCTGTATTAGTACCAGAGGGATGACAGGATGATTTAAAACATGGTTCCAATTCATTTGAAAATGTTGAAAAGGATAATCTTTATAACTGGAGGTGATCCTGACTAAACATTTACACCCTTTTTATTTGCCTTTTTCAGGGTCGTAAGAGTGTGATTTGCTCTTTCAAATTGCAATGGGTATATGCAAATACAACACTTATACTAAGGGCAGAACTAAAAGACTTGCCTACAGAGAACGTGTTTGTCATGACAACACATAACGTTTTTAATTACAATGAAACAATGAAGTAGTGGTGCCACGGGATCAGTGTAAGATATTGAAATTGATCATTTTTTCAGCTGAACTTTATGATCCAGCAAAGAATTTAAGCATGTATTTTATTTATGTCATATACATAGTTACATTAATTGCAGTGGAACGTACTTACTTACTGTACCTAGACATTATTGTGCGCCTAACGGTGTTACTGGATAAATGCCCATTTCTAGGTCACTAGTACTGAACACCTCTTCTTCAGACCTCTTGAAAATGTCATTGATGATCCTCGTATAGGCTCTAACCCTCTAACTGGGTCAATGGGTGAATTTTCATGTGTTCACAATGGCTACAAATGGAGGATGGAGGTCACAAAATCCTGATAAACAGATCTAAACCCCACACATATATTGAGCAACATCAAAATTAGCATGAATTTGCCTTCTTTTTGTGATCTTAGAAAACATCTGAAAAATTCTAATCACAAGGCTTGTTTCTCTGAAACAAAGAATAAATTTGGGGGAAAGGATAGGACAGTATTCCTATTTTTATACTGGATTTGTCAGTCATGGTGAAGAACTTCAGCCCGTCAGATTCCAATTCACTGATGCTAACTTCACTGCAAAAAAAACAAAGCAGGTAATGGTACCTGTTCTGCAAAAAATGACGTCGGAATGACTTGTTAATTAAATTGCTTAGAAGAAAAAAAGTATTCCTGCACGTTAGATCTTAGATCAAATATGACCACAAGGATTTTCATTTCTTCCTAGTCTTCAACGTCATTATTGAACACTTAATCATGATAACAAGAACAAAACTAGTTAAAGTCTACTTTTGGACCCACTTTCTGTAGGAAGCAATGATCTACACTAATTCTTTAGCTTCCATGTGTTTCAAAATAGCCTGTTCTCAGTTCACATGTATGTTTATTTCTTTTTCTTTCACATCCTGAGAATATATAATTTTATGCTGTTCTCCAGCTTCTGCTCCATCTTCTGAAAATGCATTTCCATTTTGATCCAAACCACAGTCACTTAGGTGTAACAAACCTTCATTTCCAAGCACAGCAGTAACGCACAATTACTCTTCATATTTCAAAGAGCCAAAATTTTTCCTTTCGTCTTGATTCTGAGGACGAACTCTTATCAGCTTTTAACCTTTTTCTCTGTCTGCCGAGATGATTTCTTATTAATATTTGCTTTCCATAGAATATGAAACTTATGTATATTCTTTCTGCATTCATAACTGTAATTCTTTGTCATTGATAACATCAGGAGTTATATCATTTAACAAAAGAAGATCAGAATAATTACAAAATCTGGGACTTATCTGCTGATTCTTAAAAAAAAAGATAAAGTAGAGCTATCAAATGGAGCTTTTTTTTTTTTTAAAAAAAAAAAAAAAAGCAGCACCTCCCAACCTCGGAGTGCTTCCCCCCAGTCACAAAGCGGCCATCCAGCTACATTTCCCAGATTGTCTGTGAATGTGTTTCCAGCCTGTCCCCTCCTTCCTTCAGTCCCTTCGTATCATATATCAATGGGTTCCATATTTCAGATCTGAATGTTAATGAATCACTAAAAATGTAACTATGGGTAGATATTTATACTTCAAAGTTTAAATGTGAGCAGTTTACGGCTCACAAGTATGAGCAGTTTAGCAATAAATTCAAGTCCATTTTTTCTGCCTAATCGTAGGAATCTTTTTCCTAATTATGAATCTTTGTTAATCTTATCTACAACTGTAGAAATAGATGAAACTACCCTCTAGATCAACTCAAATTATTAATTGTGAATAGAGCTGATAAGAAATAAAAAAAGGAATAATGGAAATTATTTCACCTTAGTTGGTTTTCTTGGTGTTTCAGAGGTGGCAACTTGGATTTGGCTTCATTCTTTTCTCATACATGCTTGAAGTGGCCTTATGCCGTAGATTACTCATGCATTGTACACCATGCCAAAATGTAATTTGATTTCAAGTGTGTTTAATTGCCATTTTTTGTAAGGGTTTTCAGAGTTTTAATGTCTATCTGTATAAAACATATATAAACCTGGAGCTAGAATTTTAGTGGGAATTAAACACTTAACTTCTATATGTTCCCTTGAAAATCGATGTCTCACTCTCTTCTCCTCCCTTCTTTCTTCTAACATTTTTATTACCAACTATATAAACCTTTAATCTTTTCTCATAGCCTGAATTTTGGATTTAATGATTTCTTGTGGGAATGACTGCTACAAGTGGACTAGACATTGTATATGATCTTTTTATGTGTTTTGTATTTATTGCTTACAACCCTCAAAGCAATTAAAGATCTTGAAAGCTGCCTGCTTTAATACTGTTTTACATCATATTTATTCTTCAGAAACAGAGAAGCAGTTTAATTCTTTTTATTTGTTGATATTCTACCAGCAATTTGTGTTTCAGAAACTGTGCATCTGTTAAGCAATAACATCAGTCATATTCACTGTCGAATTAAATACATCTTCCTATCAGGGCTATTTTATATTTCCTCATCAGGAATACTATTTTATATTCCTGTCATCAAATTTTTGTTCCTGTAAAATCACTACTCTTGAATGACTTAGCTGTCACAAAAAAACCCATCAATGACACAAATAATTGAAATTTCATGCTTCAGTAATAATTCATTTCAATGTTTTTAGACTATTAGCATTTGAAACCTTAAGACATTTGTCAAGTCATGTCAGATAAGCCTTTGTAGAAAGGATCTCCAGGTTTATCTCAGCCAACAATAATCACCTTTGGAATATTTTGCAGAGAAGAACATCTTCAAACCTCATCTAGGCCAACAATAATCCTCTTGGGTCTGGAGCCCAGAATGTAGCAGGCTGTATCGTTGCTGCTTCAGTTCCCAAAACCTCTCACAGGGACTCAAATAATCATGAGTTTCTTCACACAGGACAAACAGTAGATTTTTGAAGGCACTGGATTGCCAGGACAGTACCCCTTTTGCCTTTTATGATACATGTCTGCACAAGATGCACAAAAGTTTCTGCTTCTTTCAGGTATTTGCTGATGGCTATATGAAATGGCAAACACAAGTATTTCATTTTATAGACATGTGAAAAACTTTGGGAAAGAAAAAGATAACAAAAGAGACAAGGAAAATATCTAACCCCCAAATTAAAATATATGATAGGAGATTAACAGACACAAACCACAATCTTACATACTTCTTGACTTAACTAGGCAAAATGGCCACTGAGATCAAACTATTTTAACATCAAATCACCATAGCATTGATCACATATGGCTCATTCCACTTTTACTTTTTTTTTCCCGAAAAAATGTATCTCTGACTCAAGTTTTAGTGATGTGTTTTCGTTCTGTGTCTGAAGCAAGACAAAATGAATTCCTGAATGTTTTCAAGGAAAAAAATTCTCACCTCGCACAAATTGAAGGGAGAGGATAGGAATCCAGACTTCATTGCAACCAATGAATATATTGCCACTTACTACTGTACTTGGGCAGCGTAGAATAAAAATCACTTTGGAAAAGTGATTGATGATATTTGTACTTTCTTTTTTTCCTCACATAAAATACATGCATGCTTATTCCAGATAACCAAATAAAGGGTAAATTATCTTTCAAAATAAAGTTTTGCTGCAAATAGCCAAAGGAAAGGATGTCAGTCTGTAACTCTAGAGAAAAGTGAAGTATAATTCTGTGCACCCTGAGAAAACACTAGAATCAATGTGATTCAGAGTTTAACGGGGAATAATAAGTAATGATATCTGCCTGAAATTATCAGTATTACCTGTGAGTAGAATTCAGTTCTTTGCTTTGCACTAGCACTTTGTACAACGATGAACTTCTTCCTAACATAACAGAAAACCTTGTGCTTTTCAAATACAGCATGCCATGGGTGAAGTTCAGAGTAAACTGTACACAAATATTTTTGAAAGAAAACTTTTCATCATGTGAACACAGTACATATTCAGGAAGAGGTAGGTAAGTCTTCAGGTTTCAAACCATCTCAGCGATCAAAGACACCATTTCCCTCCTTTGCAGTTCTGAACGGGTAGGAAGTGGTTTATTTCGGACATAATCCATTGTTGAAAGGATGGAACTACTATTGATGGGTGCATTTATACTTTATGTTAAATGTCATTCTGAAACTGTGCTCATGAATAAATTTGCTAGCCATACAAGTTGCAAGCCTACGGAAACAACCCTTGCTTATTGCAAACCATCCAGATCTAGAGTAATGTAGAACCAACTATTTCTGGATCACTTATCTGATTATCTGGTGTTATTTACAGATTTAATATTGACATCAAAGATTAGACCTCCTTTTCTCAGTGCTAGACCTCTTTGCCATTACCAGCTGTCCTGTTAAAAGATCCTGGGAAAAGCTGCATCTAGCACCTTTCAGCTAGGAAGAGACTTATTCTGATAAGGCTTTTAAGGAAGAAACTATCTAGTAGGCAGTTAAAAGATTCACTAGATTCAGAAAGTATAGGTTACTTTCTTGTCTCAGCTACCGAACCAGTGTGTAACCACAAGCAGGTAACATGCTCCTATATACTGTTATTTCTTAATGTTTCTGTTTCTTATGCAGTAGGTGAAAATATGTGGCCAAACTCCTGTCTTTTCCCATTTCTGCCCACACAGAACTATTTCTTAAGTAAAATGGGTGTTTGTATTAAGGAAGAATTGTGCAAAAGTTGTTTAGGTATTTATTTTTAATTGCTAGCTCAGCTGACTTTCTGAAATTAAAATGTGGACTTTTTGTCTCTCTATGTATTTAGTCTCTCAGAATATGACATCCATGGCAGCTGCATGTGACCCGTGTTAGCTGACAAAATTTAGAAAGCTGATATACCTTAACTATAAAAGTCTGGTTTGTGACTCAGAATGAACCTTTGAATGTTCTGCAATAGGTGTTTAGTCTAGCACTGTGGTCTTCATAACATCTGGAAATTTATTCTGTAAAAATAACTAATAAAATTTGGCTTTGTCTTAGAATTAGCTTGTTCTGTGTTTCTAATTCTGGAAAGTTTCTCAGTAGTGCAAGCAGTCTGATGAGTTTTCTACTTACCAGGAATAAATGGAAAAGGCCTGGGATGGTCCATTTGGGTTGTAAATTACAAAAAGAAAGTTGTTTAAGTGTAATAAAAGTTCAGCTGTGAAAAAAACAATTGGCAAACAGCACAGGGATTATGTTATACTTAGATACTGATGCAGGGAGCAGAATGACAATCTTCCAACAAAGTATGCTGCTTCATTGGCTACAGAGTCATTTCCACATTCTCCTTGGCTCAATGAATATTTAAATATTTTTTAGAAAGTGGAAGAGTTTCAGTGGAAGCGACACATCTCAGTAAGTGTAAAGGCTTATATCTGTCTGCTAATATTCTGACCTACTTGAGCGTTTAGGAAGCAGCAGTATTGCTATCTTTATATAGGCGTAGCTTAGATTTCTAGCTCCAGTAGAAAGATACGATCATGAGTACTAACTGGCAGAAGGTACCTCAGTGGCTGAGAAAGTGAGGCAAAGTACTGTCCTTCTTGTTGGCATTTTGTGCTAGGCAAGTGTCCCTATGACTTCCTGGCTTGTAGAAATCCTTTTTTTTTTTTTTCTTCTTTTTTTCCAGTTACATCACTCTATGCATTATACGGGGATCCTGACAGCCCCCCTCAGAAGTGTGATGACCCCAACATGGCAGGGCAGGTGAGAAATAAGAAGTGAAAAGGTCCTCTATATTCTAGTTTGAAGAATACAGCTGTGACAGGAAAGAATGTCCTTCTGAGCCTGAAACGTCCTTCCACAAGTGCATAATGCACACCTAAGCACACCATAAAATTGTCATCTGAAGAAAAAAATGTAAACACCGTCAGAAAGGGTAACACAGACTCTCTTCAGAACCTAATGCAATTAAAGATCTGCCCACAATATTGTACGCGTTGTTAATGAATCAATTATAAACAGTAGGGGCCTATTCTTCTCTCAAGGCACAGATGAAATTCCTGCTAATTCTAGATGATTTTTCAAATCTTAGCTCATTTACATATCTAAAGCAAGCAAAGATAATGTGAGAAAATCAAATTAATTAGGACTCTTGCAGGTAATCTGCCTCTTTCCCTTTTCTGCTCCTTTGATTCAGAAAAATGCTGAGTATCTTCTGTCTTACTGGGCATGAATTGCATTTAACAGCAACGGAAATTCACTGTAGTCAGGAAAGATACCTAGTGGGGTCTACATGTGTCATATCATATATAAGCTTGCTTTTTCCATTATTGTTAGAGTTGTGTCTCAATAATGGCTTGCAAGAGACAAGACCAAGTGGTGGATACCGAAATGGGGTTGGACTACTGTCTTTCAGATGGGAGCTAACTAAATAGTCATAGTGAATATTCAACATGAATTGATAACTTTTTTTGCTCTTTGAGAACATACTTATTCGCTAGCTTCAGCTGGTGTAGCAGTTTATGCTTGTACAAAGGGAGGACAAATTTAAGGTTTAAGTTATTTCCATAGTCAGCTGTTTCATGGCTCTTCTACATGCCTGCAAGTGTCATCAAACTGTAAGTAGGTGGACATTCAGATCATCTGTTATCTGGAACCTATCTGGGTGACATGTTCTTCTCTAGAAATGCTCTTTAAACATTAGAGATTGTGGGCTCTTTCCTGCTTCTTCTCCCAGGTGACTGGTATACTATGTTGCTGACTGTACAGATAACTGAGTATTTTTCATAGAGAAGAATGTTTCCTACGCAGATACTTTTGGTTACCTATGCATATAAGACCTGCTATACTGTACTGGACAACCTTTATCAGGATTTATGAGAATTAAAGCTTCCCTGCACAAATGTGCGTGAATAGGACTCCATAAGAAGAAATGTGGTTGAACCAGATAGCAATTCAGTATTAAATAAATATTCATAGGCACTGTTTTGCGGTGTTCAACCAGCTCTAGTAATCTTATGTAAACCAGTTTCCCTGTCAAAGTTATCTGCCGCACTCCCAGGTATTCATCATGCTGAATATGCTGCTTGATCTGTCTCACTGCACATAACACATAACTTAATGAGTCTAGAGTTGTACTTGGTCTTCCCATACCACTGTGAACCACGAAGAAGATGCACGACATCTTTTAAAATCTTGCAATCTTTCCAGAAAATCACTATAACTGACAATAGCTTTCTGATTCATTATTTATGAAAGTGTGTGTTAAAGGCAGCTGAAGAAATGTCATGAAAATTTTCTCTCGTTAGGCCCTGTTTATGCTTCAGTAGTTCATTAAATGCTATCTTGCTGTCTGTTTAAGCATATGCTTAAATACCTTTCTGACTACACGTACTTTGCTGAATGAGGTCTAAATGCACGTCTATTATAGTTCTGATAATCTAATTACATATTTTGGATAGACTAGACTGTAGGTGTTTAAACAGTGGCCACTAAATTTTTTTTTTGGAAAATAGTCCGTGCGTCAGCATGGATACAACCGGGTCAAGACAGAATTTGGCTGGAGAAAGGATGTGATGGTAGCTGAAGTGTAACAACAGTTTGGATGGATGTTGTAATGGGTAAAAAAGGTTATGTTCTGTTACTCTTAGAGAAAACCAATTTTCCAGATTTTTGGCATAGCTTATCCATGAAGCACTGCAGAGAGTCAAAGATGATGTTCTTCTTATGGACCTGAGGGACAGGCAGGATATCACAGGTATTCACAGTTTTCAAGGAAGATGGTAACAAGTAATGTTTCATGGAAAGGAGGAGTCAGAGAATTGTTTTAGCTGTGTTCAAATAGACATCTGTGAGGAAAAATTATGATTACAGTCTGGAGAATTTTTGGACAGAAAAGATGAGACTGGGGCATTTGGGAGTAACTCATATAGAAACAGGAGATAAATTTGTGTCAATAGGTGACACAAATCCAGACTGGAAAAACAACAGACCATGTGGTTGGGTTGGCCCTGGCCAACAGCTAAACTCCCACCCTGTCTTTTGCTCACTCTTCTATCCCGGGAGATGGTAAGAAAAAAAAAATAAAATTGAAGGAAGGCAAAAAGACTTGTGGGTTGATACAATGACAGTTTAATAAGAAAAGCAAAAGCTGTGCGTGCAAATGAAGCAAAATAAGGAATTCCGTCGCTACTTGTGTCCCCATCCAATGTCGGGGAAGGTTTTGATATGATTCCAAGAGCGAGATTAAGACACAAATGAGGTCAAATGCTGTATAGTCAAAATAATTTTTATTATCAAAAGTGGAAAATGGTAGCGATAAGATAGAATGGAAGAAAGGGTAGAAATTAAGCAAGCAGTCGGGATAGGATTGCTAGGATAGTCACCACCACGGATCCAGTGGTGTCCCGTTGGTCCTCAGGGAAGTAGTCAGTGGTGGGGGCTGCAAGGACAGTCACCACCATGGATCCAGTGGCGTCCCGTTGGTCCTCAGTCTTGTGGTGAAGAAGGCCCCCACAGCTTGTCTCTATGAGTTTTTATAGGGCATATTTCAATGATGTCATGCGCTACAGGTTTCGTCTATCACACGACCTTCACGGGATCAACACCAGAAACCAGAATCTTACCAGCCCCAGCCCCGTTTCCTCCCCTGGATGCCTCAATGGCCTGGTAATCGTCCTTATGGACAGAGGAGTGTCCTGCTTCAACAGGCCATCTCAGAGACAAAGGGCTCAAGGTAAGCAGTTCATAGTTCCTTGAGATGGCGGTCCAGTCCCTCACGCCTAACAATCTTTGAGGCAAACGGTTCAGGATAAGAATTCAGTCTCTCACAACTTGCCATCAGTGGGCAGATGTCCAGTTGCTTCCTGGGAACCAGGGCCTCAGCACGCCTAATGGCTGCTTGGGAAGACAAATGCCGTGACCATGAACGTCCTGCCCTTCCTCCTTCTTCCCCGCATCTTTTAGTGCTGAGCACGTCGTATGGTATGGGCTGTCCTTTTGGTCACTTGGGGTCAGCTGTCCCAGCTGTCCCCCCTCCCAGCTTCTTGCCCACCCCCAGCCTACTAGCTTTGGTGGGGCAGGGGCAGCGAAGAGAGGAACCGAAGGCATCGCCGCTGTGCCGGCACCGCTGGGCAGTACAGGGGGGTGTTATCAGCCATGGTTTAGCCATGAACAGAGGGCACGGCACCATACAGGCTGCTACGAAGAAAGCGGACTTCATAACTTCATCCCAGCAAGACCCAGCGCAGGCAGAAACAAGGTGATGAACACGAATGCCTTCCAGCAGAATCAGAGAGAAAGCCAGAGGAGAGTACACAGCAGCCGGGGCAGTATAGCCAGCAGCTGTAAAGAGAGGGGAACGGGCAGAATTAGGAAAGGACAACGAATGGGAACTAGACGGGGGTCAAGACTACTGCAATGAGTATGCAGAGATTTAACTAGGAGGCTTTATGCAGGTAGTTTTAGTTGAGTCCAATTAACAGAAGCTAGAAAATCTAGGGCAAAAACGACTTAGGTGGAAGTTATAAAGGACGTATTCAACTGTTTTAGCAGTAAGGGGAAGAGGCAAACAGGGACACCTATGTAGGTGTTTTTATTGTTTCTAAACATCAGAAAGACAAGGAGAGGCACAGGGAGGGAGAGACACACACAGGCAAACCTTAAAACACGCATTCCATTTAACTATATTTGCATGCTAATATTTCCTACCAGCCTGAGATGACGCTATAGACTCTAAATGTTCAGTTCATAAGCTTATATTGGAACAAACACGGAAAAGAACTTTTTTTCTTACAATGAAGTCAAATTCTCGGTGTTTAATTTTCCTGTTCGGAACTATAATTTACTTAATGTTGCCTACATCGTTCTTTTCTGTCTCAGATATATCGTTACTGAGTTTAGATAAAATCCGTTTATCCAATTTCTTTAACTGCTCAAAGAGCTGAAGTTTGATAGAACATGTTAATTACATCCTCTTTCACAATAGTCTCCATTAGCTACCTCCTATTTAATTTTAGCAAATTTAAACCAATTTAGGAAGAGAGTTTCCTTCAGTCTTTTATACTCAAATAGCCATCACAAGTACATTAAGGGTGTAAACACTGCACTGGCTTCACGGGACATTAGATCAAAACCCTAATTCCTTTACAGTGATATGTAATTTCTGATAAAAGTTTATATGCATACTAAACTTTAAAGCATTTTGTAATAAAAGAGTTTTGTGATATATGGCTACTTCTTAAGGGAATACTGTCAATATGAATGTAAAATACTAAGTTTCAAGTCTTTACATATTATACCAATAATTTTTTTGAAATATAATGTTCCTATTAATTTTGAAAGGATGTGCCTGCAAACAAGTTTATGCTTTTCATGCTGCATTCAAACAAGAAACCCTTATTTGTCTGAGCCCTTCTAGCTAAGGATCAAGTAGATACACATCCAACAAAAGTTGGAACTACACAAATATTTTGGGATTGAGTATGAGCTGTGTCAGATTGGTATTTCTTCTAAAGTCCTTTATATATCCATAAAGCTTACATTAGAGTCTAAACTAATTGGATTTTCCCCCTTTTCAGTCATCTTTAAAAAGCCAGGCCAAATTCTCATTTCAGGCTACTCCAATGTACTAACTTTATAATCTAGTGGGATAAATGAGAAAGTGGATTTGATTCCTGTGATTTATCGTAGTATAGAACATACAGGAGAAAACCAGGTCTCTGGAATCATTCAACTAATACTGATTTGACCTGCTAGTAGGATCATTTTATATGTCCTTATGGGGTACGGCAGAACTGGGATCTTTCCTAATCAGAAGATACAAGTGTGTACGTGCTTGCAGCATTTACAAACTGGATTTACATTAGCTTTTACAAACAATGGATAGCTGTCTCTCAGTAAAATCTGCTTGAAATATTCATTAATTATTTTTGTGTAAGCTAAGGTGGAATGGAAATTGGACAGCGGGGATAATAGGAAGTTAATATAATAAATAATATTGCTTGGTAGATCTTCTGAACAAATGAGGACATTTAAAATATAAGTATTTCCCAAGAAGGAGGAATGAGTTTTATGGGTAGAAAATATAAATAGCAAATCAAGAGTCAAATGTTTTCATTATTGGGGACTAGCACAGTGGGAATGTATGCCATAAATGATCTCCACTGCCAGAGCCAGCTTGAACAGTCTTACTATCACAGTGATATATTTACATGTGTAATTACAAATGTGAAACTAAAATGCACCGAGAACATTTTACAGACTGAGCCAATTCTTATAATGTACCAGAATATAAAATCATGGCTTCTTAATAAGAAACACGGAAACTGGAACATATTTACATCTGGATGAAATATCATTGGGTGTAATTCAAATCTAAAATCTCTTTTAGTTTCCTGCCTAACGGTATTCTACTTCATATAATCTTTGTAAGATTTTTAAGTATTGTAATATATACACATGCATGTGTTTATGAATCTGTGCATATCAAGATGCATGCAGTCTTCTTGGCACATACATAGAAAAATACTGAAATTGGTTCTGTAAAAGTTAACCTTACATAGTGACTTATGTTTGACTAGTCTACTTCCTTGAAGATATTCAGCTTTTGTTTGAGGAGACTGGATGCTGCACTTCTACCACATTGCTTTGAAAATCCTTTTCAATTTCATTCACACAAGCTCAATAAAATTCAAGATGAGTTTTTTAAAGATGGTTTCACACAGAGATAAAGATTTCAGTTCGCTTAGATCCTAGCCCAGGCTCCAAAAAGGACATATCCAAGTTTTGCCTTGATCTGAAGTGTATCCTGTGATTTAACACTTACAAATGTAACATGGAGCACATCGAACACTGCAAAGAATTCCATAAGCAGCACCAGCAGGTACAGCCCTTAAAAACCAGAGAACTTCCAGTATATAAAATTGATGATATTGCACTGTATATATGCTTCGTGTTTCTACATGAGCATGGGCCATGACTTCTCATATACACTGTGTAGCTGAAGGGAATCTAAAGCTCCAACAGAAACACTGAGTAACACTGCAACATTTTAAAATAGTAATGAGGACTTATGGGTAGGTCTTTAAGAGAAAATATAGTCATAATGTGTCTTGCATTTTCTGTCACTAACCTGATCAGTCTTACCTGGAAGCCCTGATAGAATTAAATCTGGTCAGGGACATCAAGGGCAACAAGAAAAGTTTCTATAGGTATGTTGGTGATAAAAGGAAGACTAGGGAAAATGTGGGCCCTCTCCAGAAGGAAATGGGAGACCTGGTTACCCAGGACATGGAGAATGTTGAGGTACTAAATGAATTTTTTGCCTCAGTCTTCACTGGCAAGTTTCCAGCCACACCACCCAGGTTGCAGAAGGCAAAGGCAGGGACTGGCAGAATGAAGAACTGCCCACTGAAGGAGAAGATCAGGTTTGAGACCATCTAAGGAATCTGAAGGTGTACAAGTCCATGGGACCTGATGAGAAACATCCGTGAGTCCTGAAGGAACTAGCAGAAGAATTGGCTAAGCCACTATCCATCATATTTGAGAAGTCATGGCAGCCCAGAGAAGTTCCCACTGACTGGAAAAGGGGAAACATAACCCCCATTTTTAAAAAGGGAAAAAAGGAAGACCCAGGGAACTACGGGCCAGTTGGTTTCATCTTTGTGCCTGGCAAGATCATGGAACAGATCGTCCTGGAATCTATGAATCTATGCTAAGGCACGTGGAAAATAAGGAGGTGGTTGGTGACAGCCAACATGGCTTCATTAAGGGCAAATCGTGCCTGACAAATTTGGTGGGCTTCTACAACAGGGTTGCAGTGTTGGTGGATAAGGGAAGACCGACAGATATCATCTACTTGGACTTGAGCAAAGCATTTGACACTGTCCTGCACAACATCCTTGTCTCTAAATTGGAGAGAAGTGGATTTGATGGATGGACCACTTGGTGGATAAGGAATTGGCTGGATGGTCACACTCAAAGAGTTGCAGTCAATAACTCGATGTCCGGGTGGAGACCAGTGACGAGTGGTGTTCCTCAGGGGTCGGCATTGGGACCGGCGCTGTTTAATACCTTTGTCGGTGACATGGACAGTGGGATTGAGTGCACCCTCAGCAAGTTTGCTCACTACACCAACAGTCAACACGCTGGATGGAAGGGATGCCATACAGAGGGATGTTGACAGGTTTGAGAGGGGGGCCCATGAGAACCTCATGAAGCTCAACAAGGCCATGTGCAAGGTCCCGCACTTGGGTTGGGGCAATCCCAAGCACAAGTACAGGCTGGGCAATGAGTGGACTGAGAGCAGCCCTGCGGAGAAGGACTTGGGGGTGTTGATTGTATGAGAAGCTCAACATGACCTAGCAGTGTGTTTTTGGAGCCCAGAAAGCCAATTGCATTCTGGGCTGCATCAAAAGAAGCATGACCAGCAGGTCGAGGGAGATGATTCTCCTCCACTACTCCTCTGTCATGAGACCTCACCTGGAGTACAACATTCAGGTCTGGGGCCCCCAACATACGAAAGACAAGGACCTGCTCGAGCAGGTCCAGAGGAGGGCCACGGAGATGATCGGGGGCTGGAGCACCTTGCCTTGTGAGGATAGGCTGAGTTGGGGTTGTTCAGCCTGGAGAAGAGAAGGCTCCAGGGAGACCTTATAGCAGCCTGCCAGTACCTAAAGGGGGCTACAGGAAAGATGGGGAGGGACTCTTTAACAGGCAGTTTTGTGGTAGGATGAGTGGTAATGGTTTTAAACTGAAAGAGGGTAGATTTAGATTAGATGTAAGGAAGAAGTTCTTCACCGTGAGGGTGGTGAGGCACTGGGACAGGTTGTAGCTGCCCCATCCCTGGCAGTGTTCAATTCCAGGTTGGATGGGGCTTGGAGCACCCTGGTCTGGTGGAAGGTGTCCCTGCCCATGGCAGGGGGGGTTGGAACTAGGTGATCTTTAAGGTCCCTTCCAACCCAAACCATTCTATGATTCTATTATTCATTTTATGATATCCTTTACAGGAAGGTGTATTAACTAAAGCAGGAGGAGAGCATCTTGCATAAACTTTCATGGTTAGAGCATCTGCAAACATAAAAAAATGTGAGCTGGATACTGTTCAGTCTAAGGAAAGAATTAAACCCATTCTCCCACTCTTTGGATGAGTATCCTACACATAAGGTAACAATTTCCAGCAGACTCTTCTCCATCAGCATAATGAGCAATGTCCTGACTGCTATCCTTCATCCTGTGAATGTATGCTAGTTATTGCATGGAACAGCAGTCTTGCACACTTTGAGGGTGTCCTGATTTTCACAAGTGTTCAGCAGCTCTGAAGTATAAGTCTCTGCTTTTGTGTTCAGCTAAGACCGAGACCTTCAACTTTGAGCAACTATTTATTTCCAAAACATAATGAAGGACTTCTGACATGTATACAGTTTTATAGAAATCCACATGCACATTTAAATAGATGTTTGATCTTTACTAAGATTCCAGAATGTAGCTTGTCAACAAGTTCATCCTCCCATACATCTTGAGTGGTAGGTTTTTTAGCTAGTAAATATAATTTTTATCCTCTCTTATAAGTAGGAAAACTGACAGGAGAAAATGAAGTCATTGTTGTCTTTATTTTTGGGGATGCCCTGACAACAGAAAGCATCCCAGGTTTATGTAAGAATATTGGATGCACAGCTTATTAAAGAATAAGCCTACCTGAAAATTGTCAAGAGCTACCCACTTTCAATCATTCCTTCTTTCTTAAGTATGTAACAAATGACAGAAAAAAAAATCCTTCCTACGCAGTATTAAAGGGCAATATGGTACTAAAAAAATAGAAGACAAAATGTATTGAGTTTTGTCATTTTTGCCTTAACCAGTATAGTTCCTGAAGGACAGAATAATTATACCCATAAGACTCACAGAGAATAGCAGTGCTGGAAATGTGCTGTAGTAGAATCAAATCAGTAACTCTGAGACTACTTCAAACTCATTTTAAGTATTACTCTCTACTCTCCCTAGGTTTGGGCTGTTGATTATAAAAACTGCTGCCAAGCCTTCTTTTCTGCATAATTATATCCTATGTTTGTTTTTGTTGTTTGGGTTGTTTTATTTAATAATGACACTGGAAAAGATGACACTTGGATGACTATATTATTGATTATGAAAAGGCTTAAGTTTGATGCTGGGCTTTCCCACTTTTTCCAGGTAATTCTTGTTTTCATAAAAATAATTGTATTTTGGAAAGCTACACATGATAACACGAATCATTTGTAGTCTTTTCAAATAAGAGCGGGTGAGCTACAAATATCTTTGAATACCTCAAAATCTTAATCCACGTATATTCAATAGACCATCAACTTGATGTTTTCTTAAAGATTTTCTTTCTTTTTATTTTATCTAAAGGATTACATTGAAATATAAGTGGAAATGGCTGATCAATTGTACTAGCTTGAGGCTTGATTCTCTGAGGTGCTGGGTATCCTTCATTTTCATGGAAGGTTGCTGAGACTGCTTAGTATTTCAGATAGTTGCACTGAGTGGTTAGATAAATACCTTTTACCAGAAACAGGTATATTTGCAGAAATTTATCTTTACCAGAGATGCTGTTCAACCATAGAGATAAAGCTTAAAATCCTGCAAAATTTAGTTAAATCTACTGAAAGCATTAAGATGTGTTTACTGTATTTACAGGTTTACTTCCCCCCCCCCCCCCCCCCCCGGCTTCCCTTGGAATATGAAACAGCATAATTTTCTTCCATGAATAAATGTTCCTATTTATTGGCTGAAGTGCGCTGAATGGCGATAGGAAATTGTTTGGTTTGCATTTATTTGGAATAAACTCCAATCTACCAAATATCAGTTCTGCAAAAACTGAGAAACATAAGCATGCTGTAAATACTCATATGACGACTTTTTGATGCTATATACTTTAATTACTGATTGCTACTGGACTAAAACATGGACAGTGCATGACCTATGAATGGAAAAAGAAATGTTTTGCCCTTCTAGGGTTGTGTGACAGGGACTGCAGCCCAGCACTGTCATTTGCTGTGCCTTTCATTGTTGCAGGATTTCGCTGTTACGGTTCAAAACCTAGTGAAAGCTATAGTAAGAAATGACCTTTTCAGGGTGTTTCTGTGTTTATGTGAATGCAACATTAGTTTCTGGGTCTTGAAGTCCTACAAAGTCATGACATGGATTCTCTGATTGAAAGAGCAATTCACAGAATCATTTAGGTTGGAAAAGACCTTTTAAGATCATCGAGTCCAACCGTAAACCTACCGCTGCCAAGTCCACCACTAAACCATGACCCTAAGCGTCACGTCTACACGTCTTTTAAATACCTCCAGGGATGGCGACTCAACCACTTTCCTGGGCAGCCCGTTCCAATGCTTGACAACCCTTTCCAGTGAAGAATTTTTTCCTAATATCCAATCTAAACCTCCCTTGGTGCAACTTGAGGCCGTTTCCTCTCACCCTATCAATCGTTACTTGGGGAAAGAGACTGATATCCACCTCATTACAAAGTCCACAACATCCACAGCCTTTCCATCACCCACTAAGCAGGTCACCTTGTCACAGAAGAAGATCAGATTGGTCAAGCAGGATGTGCCTTTCATAAACCCATGCCTGATCACCTGGTCGTCCTATACATGCCGTGTGATGGCGCTCGGGATGATCTGCTCCATAACCTTCCCCAGCACCAAGGTCAGACTGACAGGCCTGTAGTTCCCCCAGTCCTCCTTCCAGCCCTTCTTGTAGGTGGGCATAAATTATGAAAATGATCTCCCATTTTCTATAGGCTCTTTTCAATCCTTTGAATCATAAAATGCCCTGCATACTTCACTGATTTATGAACTACAGACCTGATCTTTATGTCCTTGCAAAAGAGGGAGCTTTTGTTTTCCACTGCGATAGATCTTCTATTTTTCTTCTTGATGAGTCATAATATACCAAATTTGCATACTTTAGACATTCACTGGTAATGTATTTAATTTTAATAATGAACCATGTTCATTTGGAGGCTAATGTATGGCAACATAGGCAAGAATTTTTAAAATGCTTTGAACTAATTGGCAGACATATTTGAAGTCATATGGAATATGCACAAAGGGCAGAAGATGTGACGAAGGTGATGCATCACGTAATTGTGCAATTTGCTACATTAATATTACCAACATGCAGGCAGTAGATATCTGTTTATATAATAAAAGCTGGTAAAGTGTGTTAGTTGTTAAATTCAGCTAGACATCTGAAGTCTAAAAGCTAATGTTTTAGTGCTATGTAAATTTAATTGGACTAAATTGGACCAAAGGGTCATAAATGTTTATGCAACCCTGTTGCTGTACAATGCAGAAAATGAGGTCAAGGTTTCAATCAAAACAAGCAGGAAAACAGAATTCCTCATCTTATGATATGCTAATAAATCTTAGACAGAAGCTCTGAACTGCAAAACCAACTAAATTTAGGCTCACTGCTTTTTTTCTAGAAATTACTTCTGCATGGCCTGTTTAGGTCCTTTTTATTCTGTGGTTATTCTCCCCTCAGGAAAGGAATTAACTTACAGAGAAAAGGAAAGAGAGCAGGAGGCAGACCGGGAAGGGCAAGAAGAGGCCTATCCCATGTGTGTCAAATTGTATTCCTAATAGGTCAGGACTGAACACCAGCTACCCTCATTATGGTCCAAACAGGCTGCTAACCTACCCCTTATTTAAGGTGTATCGCTCATTTAATTAATTTGCTATATGAATAAAGGGAAGGCTGAATTCAGTGAGTACATGTTGCAGAGCAATAGTATAACTGCTGAGAGTATAGTATAACTCCTGTAAGTAAGTGGTAAGCTTTGTTTTAGTGCCAAATTAAGCTTGAAGAAACACAGTGTTCAAACAAAGCCAATCTCAGAGCTTTGAAGGAGTTAAATCTACACTGACTTACTTGTTAAAAAAGTTATACTGGAGTTTAGAATTTTATATTTTAATATACATAATATATTAAAAAAAAAAAAAAGGAAGAAAACAATAGAGGAAGAAAACCTCCGGTGATGTTCATTAATAATTATCACTTCTTTCAACATACAGATAATAATATTTTTAGTTGGGAGAAAAAAAAAGAAAAGAAGAAAAAACCCAACAGGGAGTACTTTATGCAATGAGTACTTTACAAACAATAATGGAAATCAGCTCCTTTTGATACAATCTCAGTGGCTTACCAGAAGCACCTGGAAACGTTTACCCATGGTGAGGAGTTTGTGCTGAAGCAGCATTGCAGTTGCTGGGGTCTTGGCTATTTAGCCCTGCTGGTCTGGTTTCAGCTGCCAGCGAGATTTCGGAGTGTAGCCTTGGAATTTGTGGTAGAGCTGGAAAAGGAGTTGGGAGTTTCTTATGGCCTAAGTGAAGAATTTGGGGAAAGAAACAAAGTTTAAAAGCGTTCTTATAAAATGTGAGTAGTGTTTCCACCAAATCTTGCCACCGACGAAATCCTGGAGAACCACAGTAAGTGTAAGAATTGGGAATGGGTTAAAGAAGTTTTATGAGTTGTCACTTCCCTGAAGGCTGAAACTGCATTTGGTTTTAAGAATGTTCTGGCGTAGATTGTAGGAATTGGATTCTTCAAGAATGTTGATTATTAAAAAATCAGACAATTTAGAAATCTAGAAAATGTGATGGCCAATGCAGAAGCAACAAAAATATTACTGTAATTTTGTCAGACATCATCCATTTAGATCTCTTGATTTGCATTTTTCCAGCATCTTCCCACTACTTGGTAATACAACAACTCTGTGAATTTCTAATACAATATAAATGTTTCTTTCAGTGAAGAAAACAATTAGCTGTTTGCCATGTGGGAGGGAGCTGTGTTGTTTTATTTTGGTTTGGTTTGGTTATTGTTGTTGTTGTTGTTTTAAATTGTTAAATTGTTTCTTATTTTAAAAGGAATGTATTTTGTCTGCAAGCACTCCCCCTTCAAGCCATGGAAATAGCAAAATGTTTTCAATAGCTGCTTGTTACTAGTCATGAAAGAGAAATAACCCATTGTCTGTTCATGTATTTTCAAGTCAGAAATGAAACTGCATTAGAGACACGAATTACTGTCAAATGGTTTGAAAATTGACAGTGAAGCACCATATGAATCTGTTAATGGTACTTCTAACTTTAGGCAATACTACTCCTTGTATAGCAAGCAGAAGGGAAAAATGAATGTTTTCACCTACCTAATTGTCCGGTTCACATGTACAACAGAACAAAGCACAATACATACAATTATGACTTGACTCTCATGGCTGTATAGCTAACATTCTCAATCACTTTTCATCTATCAGAAAGTTATTTCACAATGTCCTAAGAATGTCTTTTAATATAGCTTTAACTAAAACAATCTAACTGTACATGCGTTACACTTAATCATACACTGAATCATAGAATGTATTCATTGAAGGTTACATTTCAGAAAAAGTATATGGCAAATTCTTTATTATTAAATTATTTTTTAAAATAGTAATGCTAAACAAAGTAAAACAGTCTTTTCTAGTGTTATATGCCTGAATTGAATGTGGGATGACTCCCCGCCCCCCCCCCCCCCCCGGGAAAAAAAGACAAAAAAAGTATTTTTTCAGGAACATTGTTTTATTCAGAGATTAAATTTTGATCAAGATTGAGTAATGTGAGTTATTTGCATAAAGAACTGTTTAATGAGTCAATATAATCTGTAAATCTCCTTCAGGAGTTCTATGTTATGTTAAGGTCCAATGTTTTATAATCCAGTACAGGTTGTCTCAGTTTCTTGGAGGTCATGAAATATATTACATTTACTTTCTACCTTAAAACCATGGCAACATTACAAATACATATATTGTCTGTATGTAATCAGATTTGGACAAGTTATAGAAAATTAGCAAGTTTTGTTTTTCGGTCACCTAAATTTCATATTAAGTTAATTTCAGTTATAAACGTTAAAAAAAAAAAGTTTTTTAATAAAACACTTGGTTTGACTTGATATATAGTCAGTTATATAAAATTAAATTGAATTTTATTTGAATGTTTGAGGATACTTGATGGAAAAATCATTATATTGCGTCTATGCCTTGAACAAAGGCAGGAGAAGGAAAATTTTACTGTATCGCTGTACTAATGAACTCTTGCTTGATTGAAAACTTCAAAATTTTGGTATGTACTAATTCGATAAGGAAAACCTTGAGCTTTGTCAACGGTATGTGCTAAAGGTGCCAACAGACAGGAGGCCTCGGGGCTGATGTGCCTTGGGCCCTGATGATAAGCTTTGAGTTCTGCTGAGTTCTGTAATTAAAACTTGCCAAGGCTGGTTAACCAGGAGAAAGAGATGACCCACATTGCGTGTGACCAAAGGGTGGACACTTTGTAAATGATAATATGAATATGTGTGACTAGAACAATATAAAGTTTGCTTGCTGTAGGTAACGGTGTGCACGATAGGTGGAGCGATCCCCCTTGCACCCAGCGCTGCATGAAGAACGCCTGCTTTCTAAAACTCCAGAATCGAGTCTTGGAGAGTTTCTTTGACCGGCTTTTTTGGTAACAGTGTCAAGAGGTGTTTCTCTACAACAAACGTAAAAGTAAACCGTGTCTCGTTTTTCATTAGGTCATTCCCTATCTGTATCCAAGAGAAGAAATGTTAATTCTAATGACTGAGGACAGAAGCGGAACTGAATTTTTGGACTAAGGTAGCAGTTGTCTGCCTTTCTCTGGGCATCTTTTAAAAGTATCACCTGTTCTTTGGGGTTTGACAGTCTTTTCAGTCTCAAAATGAAGACTGTGGATTAATAGATTCTGCCCTTTGGTTTGACTTGACTTTACTAAATTTCAAAACCAGTTTTCATGCAATTCTTTTACCGTATCTTCCTGTTTTTTTGGTTATGATCCTCATTGCACTGCCCGAACTGAAGTAAAACCTTAGTAGTTTTGACTAATTCTATATTCATTCTCTTTTCTTATATCCCCGTCTATCAGTGTTTGTATCCCCATGTTATTCTAACAATTTATGAAGCTTACTGAGGTGCAATAAAATATTTGCTGAAGATTAGGTGGATAAAGAATAATGATCTTAATTAATTGTTCTTCCCCAAAATAAAACCCTGCATGAGATACTAAATGCAAGAGTTGCATTCTTCTTGAGAGAAAAATATGTAATGCTGGTTGAAAGCTTCACGAATTTGAACTGACAATTAAATAGGGCTTGATTCAAGATAAAAATAAAGACCGAATACTGTAAATACTGCAGCCACCCAATTCCAATTGCTCTGCCTCTTTAGTTCTTGGAACAGGCTATGAATCAATGTCAGTCTGAGTCAATACGCTTGCTGACAAGACAAGCAGGTCCCATCCATATTTCAGGTTTCCTGGACAGCCACAGTACGGTCACTTGATAGGGCAGGGACAAGAAAGACTTGTGTCAGTGTAACGTAAGGAGTCATGTCAGGTTTTATGTTTGATTTTGCTCTTTACGACTCAGAACTAGAATTCCTCTGGCTTAACCTAAAGCATAGTCTAGACAGAAGGCATCTTCGTGGCATTTACTGATGGCATCTTGAAATACAGCAGTAGTTTTATTGACCGTTCTCTGCTGGGTCTCTAGTCTGTCATCTGTGCTGCTGTGCCCTAATGAAATGCCGCTGGGGCTGCAGTGGAGCACAACCGACCCTTGGCTGCCAGAGCACCAGAACTGCATTTTTCTCAGCGTACAGGGTCATGGCTGAAAAGTGTGCGGTTTTGCTTTGTGACCTTTTAATGTTATTGAAGTATTCACAGTAACCTTACAGTTGTCTTCGCTGCCCAGAATGTGCTCAGTGTTGCAGCAGTATTAATGATTTACAAACACACATAAAGATCGTAACTATCTGCCTCTAAGGACGTTGGTTTGCAATGTACATCTACATACACTCTGCAAGTAAGAACATGTCAGCAATAAGAGTTAAAAAAAATGTGTCATTTTGGGCCATATCCTCAGCATCCTTCACATGATACATAGTGTCTCGGTCCTAAAGCCATTCTAGTGGAAAGCACTGTACAGTGAAACATTCTAAGGATGTAGAAATCAAAAGTTGTTGTTTTAAGATTAAGGTTACGTTCTAAACCCCAGGAGACTGAAATTCACTAAAAGAAAGGAGGAAGGAGAGAAGAAAAAAAAAAAAGTTAAAGACATGTATTTTTGTCAGCCAGCGAAGCAAAGGTATATATTTCTGTAAGGCAATTGCAAAGAAAGAAAATTGCAAACAAGGAGAAAATTCTTATACAGAAAAGAAAACTCATAGGAGTGGTGCTAATTACACCTATGGTTTCTTCAGATTGGCTTCTCATTTAATTTGACTATTTGGTGCATACCTACATTAAATCAGTGTCAACGTCATTGATTTGATGATAGCAAAATTGAAATTTTCATTACCAAACTAGAGTTTGAAAACCACTAAAAGATGCTCAGTGGTCCTTTTATTTCTCAAGGAAGAAAGGTGTGTCATCTGCGCACCAAACTGTAAAATACTTGGAATTGTGGCTGACTGGTTGATTTGTTCTTCTATATCCAAAACTCTGAAAATTTCTTCCATTATCCACTACCTATACCATGTTCTTGTCTTCTGTTTTGAGTCTCAACTGAGTGAGAAAATATGTCTATCCCACTACTGAAAATGAAATGTTCCTACACAGTACAATTGTGTCTCTGAGAATTAATTTTCTATGAAAGCACTTAAACACTGCAGTCAAGCTGGCAAAGATATAACACAGGACTTTAAAACAATGTCTTTCAGCCCACTTTCAGTGTATCCAGTGAGGTTAGCCGTTAAAGACGTGTCGGAAAATATGTTGTGAAGTAGTGCATTGTCAGTTCATTGCTTGGTACAGACTGAAAAACTATTTCACTCCTGTTAAATATGATTACTAAAGACTCCACTTTCCACAACAGTCATTCTACTTCAATTACTGGTTCACCCATTGCTGACTGAATTCAAAACATTGACCGTTTTACTGGAAGTAAGACAGGGCTAGAAGAAAATCAGCTGAAAGACAGACCTAGCCGTACACAGGAGTGACTAATATACAGCCTCAATTCTGGTACTTTACAAAGCATTGGGGGGGGGGGGGGGTGTGTGTGTTATTTTGTACATAGTCATAGATTGTTGCTTATTAAAGGATTAGTTTAGCCGATTTCATTGCATCATTTGAAACGAGGTATATAAAGTTCATGTAGATGACAGAGGGAAGGCAGGGCTTTTTCTGGGCTCTCAGTAGAGTCTGCCTGTTTAGGTAGTCGTATGACTTAGAGCAGTGGGGAAGAACCGTATGATTCAGCAGTGAAGTTCAGGACTGGATTATCGGCAGTATTGCAGGGTATCATGAAGTTTTTATTGTCCGAGAGTATTTTACGGAAAATTATTCATCTTCTCATTTTCAATCCAATCAAGATAGTCTGGTCAGTTATTCTATAATAGGCACTAAATTCATTCTCACACGGATGTATGGAAACAGGGTTTGGCTTTACAGAACCTGAACAAAGAGCCTTAAACACTGACATTCTAAGCAAGGCCTTGGCTGATGTGATGGATAATGTTTTGAGCAGCTCAAGACTTATTTTGCATTGTTATTCTCATCCTTTTTTAATCCTGAAAGGTCAGCTGTCAGGAAGAGCCAAAGTTTATCATCTTTTTTTCCCTTGCCTCAGGTTTTTGGTTAGTAAGAAATGATGATGAATTTCGATAACAGGTACTATTTCAAATCTCTTACAAGAATGGAAGCATGCGTACAGTGTCCTCAGGTACATGTCTACAGCGCTCTTGCCAAGAGTAAGGAACAGGTTTAAATGAGGAATGTCACACACAAGCCTGCTCTAATACGTAATCTTGCGGAGGAATCATTGGACCAAAGAAATCAGACTAAAACTTTCACCACTTCTCGCAAAACTGTGGTATAGACACTCATTTTGTATGGAGACTTAAATATCTAATCCTTTCCTCTATAATTCAGGAGTTTCTATAGGCATATTCCAACACGCAATGACTTTGATACAAGTCAATTATCATTTAGCAGGAATGCAGCCTACTTCTGCTGAAATTAATGGCAAGCTCATTGAATGTAATGCCTCTGGTTCCAGGTCCTGGTTTGCCATGACCACAGACTGCTGTGCTGACCATTTTATCTGGTGGGCTTCTCTATCTTTTTTTCTCATCTGTTGTTGCTTGTCTATATGAGAAAGTGAGAGGTGCTGTCAGAAGCTGACGTTGAATTAAACTAATGCAGTTTCATGCAGTGATACATGAATAGTCCATTTACTCTGGGGTAAAAAAAAAAAAAAAAAAAATCATTAAAATGCTTTTTCTGATTATTTTATGTTGCCTGGGAAGTAGTTTCAGCTAAACTTGAGTAGTCATTTGCATTCCAAGGAGAGGGTAGTCGCTAAGGGGGTATAATAAGGGAATGTAAGTGATGAACTTTTCTATGGTAATGAGGAATCGGATGGCAAGCCTTCAGACAGAGGGAGGCTATATCTTTGTTATGCATGCACAGATGCTATCACAAATATGTCTCTAATCCTGAGAGACATCTTTGCCCACTACAGTACTGTATGTAATAAACAGCATAGCGGTTCCATTTGCCAATGTGTAAGTGATGATCACAGAAAGCAGTTCTGCTCTCTTCTATTTCTGTTAGTACAGCAGCTAGGAAAAACAATGAGTGTACAAGTCAATTTATAAAACCTAATATTTTTTTTTCCTGCAATGGAATACAGAAAATATAAGCATTCATTCTTAGCTCATCCACATATCCTAATGATTTTTATATGGTCTTTTTTTTATATACAGGGCATATTCTGTGAACCTGAGCTTCCATTCTGTAACAATTTGTACTGGATTTACTTCAATGTAAGCAAGTGTTAAACTTTCTGAACAACTGAGCAGTATTTTAAACAGGTAGAAATGCTGGTACAAGCTACAACCAACAAAAAAATCAGACCTTAAATACCCATTTTCAGCCCTCTTTTTCTTTGTGTCCCTTAAACATGAGTCACTCTTGGCAGGAACAGCCAGACCTTCACGTGCACACAAATGGTATTCTGTTTTGACTGGCTATGCTTCAGTAAATGATTTATATATTAACAAAGAGTCAACGACAGCCTGATTTGGGATCTGGAGCCCTGGACTGAATCCATTGCAGGCTCTGGCACTGATGATTCTTGATTGCTACTGTTCACAATGGCAGCATTGGCAGGGTACTAAACAAAAACTTATTTCTGTCTTCTGAATTGGTGTCTTCAACAGCTCGTGATTTTCTTTTTCTGCTGATCCCTAAACGTAGCAGATGAGAACACAGAAATGCGGAACAATCTAAGTCAAATTACCTGAAAAATCTTTCTGTACGCTTACTAAACAGTTAAAAGTGCGAGACTTACCGTGGTTCTTGGAGCTAGTAGAAGACCAATACACTGTTTACATTCTGATTAAACTTTAATTTAGGGGTGTTAAGTGAGTTATACCAAGTAGTTCATAGGCCTTATGCTGCCTATCTACACAGACATGAATTTCACTTCGAGATAGATGACTCTCTGGAAAATAAAGACTATATATGCTGGGACCCCATCAAAATGGTTGTGAAGGGACTTCTTGGATTATTGGTTATCTGTTACATAAGATACTTCACGTTATACTATTGAAAACTAGGACGTTTACATGGCATCTTAGATAGCAGCTGTAGTTCATTATTAGTGTTTCACTGGAGTCTGATCCAAACAGTGCATTAACTCATAAAGAAAATCTGAACATTATCTTGGCAATACATTGTATAAGTTGACATTCAAACAGTAAGAACAAGAAGAAATATATAAATATGTGAAGACAATAATAATCTCTGATACCTCAAAAATTAGATCTATGAAAGTATTTCACAACGTTAAGTACTATAGCACCTACTTTTCAGTACACACTCGTAACGATGAAGCCACGTGTGTTGCAGTAGATATCTAAGCACAAGAATCACGAAAACTGTAGTCACTAAGAGAAGGAAATACCAACAGGAGTCTTGTTTCCAAAATGCTTGTCTCTCTCTGGGATATAGGATTTAATTCTTGTTTGCAAGTTAGTTGCTAATTCCACTTATGAACTTTTGTATTGAGATTACTTTCTTTCTTTTATGGAAGACAGCAGAAGCTGTGTGGGTGGAATGCTCATGTGTAGGCCAAAAAACCCCATATTTTGTTCTCTCGCTCTGAAAGTATTTGAACTTCCAGCTTTCAATAGTCAGCTGTAACTATAATTTGTAAGGAAATCTGAAGCAGATGATGCTGTTGAAGATGATACATTCTGCATGTATTACTTACGTATTATTGTAATGGGAAGAACCCTTGGATAAAAGGTACAAATTCCCAAGCAATTAATATAAAAGAGCAAGCAATTATATTGAAACTTGGATTTCTCTTTCCAGGAGGCCATGAATCTTGTAAAATATAGAATCGGACTCCCTTTTTTATTTAATGAGCTGATGAAAGTATGAATTTCTTTAACTGGGAGAGCAGCAGACGTGCTCTGCCTCGGAGCACCTTGGAAGGTGAAAAATTTGGAGCAATCACCTGAGCTGTGAATCGGTGACTTCAAGCAGCCAAAGCAATGGAACATAGATCTGTGTCCTGACTAAATACTTCTCCTGTGCTAGATTTAATAAATAAATTTTAAAAATCCTTTTGGTGCAAAGACCAATCGATTAGGTGCTACACCTTAGTGCAGCTATACGTCATAGAGCTATGTATGTTTGTTTTGGTATTCTAGTCCTTCAGCTGTCCCCACTGTCTACATATTGGTATAAATGCTGAGATTCAACCTGATACATAGGTGGTTCCTTTGGTGAGAGGGGTAGAAGAGCTGATGTACACTTGAGTGCTTTCTCTACATGTAGAATAGGTGTTTAATCCAAAATTTAATCTAGATCCAAAGAAGCTACACACCATAGATACAACTTGTTTTCACCGCTCAGTTCCAAACTATGGTGTGCAGGTATATGCTTCTTCCACTGACAGTATTCCTGGAGCCTCTGGAAAGGCCTATAAGAGCTAGCTCTGGAGGAGAAGAGGAATCGTGAAAAAAGTTACCTAAAAACAGGTTCAAAATTACTCCGTATTCACCTAGAATGTCAGCTAAGGAATTTTAATGGTGGAAATGAAGGCATGGTTATACTGTGCAAATTAATACTCTACAGATAGCCCAATGCTGGTGAAGATTTAAGTCACCGAGTTCACATGACAGAGCTCTTTACCAGACCCAGCTTGGATATGGAGGAAATACAATCGTCTTCTAACTTAATAACCGTTATATCTCCAAGAGGCATCACGAGGAGATCAACGATTCAAAAGTCCCCGACTGCTGGGGAAGAAAGAGGTGCTACTTGGATTGCTTTGTTAAATGGCAATTTTCTGACATCACTGAACATTAAATAAGGTAGTTCTGTCCCACAATGTGAGATAAGATTGCAGAGATACACATAGGCTGTCTCTATTATCTCAGTTTCAGTAAGTAACTGTTACCTGAAAGCTCAGTGTCATGACCTTTTTTTTTTTTTTGAAATAGAAGTAATTTTCTATTTCCCATATCAATTGATTATCATTTTTGTAGCGACACTGAACTGCTGATTGGCATTGACTCAGAAGTTTTGTGTCCAAAATTGTACAGGTATATCAAGATACGGTATTTTTTCCAAATGAAAAAATCATACCTACACGTTTTTTCCCAAACATAGATTAAAAATGCATCATGAGAGCTCTCTGAAAATTCGGATTTCAATTATAGCTGTATGAACTGAAACTAACAAATTTTTCAGAACACGATTGAGTCAGTTTACCTGACCTTGCAGCTCCAAATGTTTCAAAACTTCAGCAGGCTCCCAGCTTTCTCAAACACAGTGTGGATCTGCTATACGTGCCTGGCCCACGGCCGGCTGCTCTGGGCTTTCCAGCTGTCCCAGACCTGTGATGGGTCAGTATAATGTTTGCAGAAAACTGTAGCTTTGATGTTCCAGGTCCCAGGACAGCTCAACTAGAAATTAAAGCAAGATTCCTTCAGTGGGATTGGCCAAAAAATATATATATTTCCTTTAAACTACTCTTTGGGCTTTTCAAGCCTGTTCTTGTAAAAGCATTATTCCTATCTATTTTAAAGGGAGAAACGGTGCAACAGAGACAGGTTGATTGCCAAATGTCATTCTGTCAGCCAGTGGCAGAGGCCTTAGTAGTATACTAGTGAAGCAAAGTGTTTTGTTTTGTAAGGTGGATATCTTAATACTAGAAGCTATCTAAGATACAACTACTTCTACTCTTCACTAAGCGAAATGCTGCAAAATGTAGTCATCAAGCTCTAGATTAAATTATCAAATGGAAATAACAAAGACCTCAGAAAAATGCAGAATTATCCTTCTCATTATTCATATCTTCTCCTCACAGAGGTGGCGGAACCTTTAGGAAGTGTAGGTACCTGTAGCTACCGTAAAAATCTACATTTTGTGTCTCCAGTTGGGACAGCTGTAAAGTTTTGGTACATAATATGGCTATGCTGATTGCCATAAGTTAGTTTTTAGGATCACATCATCGCTGTGTTACTTGAGTTAAAACAGGGTAAGTACAGTCCTAACCTGCTTGTGTTTTGGAAAATAGAACATTTAACCTACTTTTTTATTATTATTATTTGTGATTCCCCACTGGAGAAAAGGTTTTCTTTGTCACTGTTAGCTTTTTCACTTCATCCTGTTAGTATTTCCAGATTCACTTATGGTTTTACCACTAGCTCAGAAGACTGAAAAACAGAAGCAAACTTTGAATTAGTCTGGTAAATGTAGGAGAAAAGGATGGAAAAGAGACGGCATTGCCTGCAACATAAGTATTCTGTAGTAAATAATTTTTATAACTTTTTTTATTCCAGTCAGCTCAATATTATAGCTGACGCACCACTGAAATGACAAAAGCTCAATCATGAATTTGCAAAAGAAGGTCGACATTTTCAGGATGAAAACTACTGCAATGTACCAAGACAAACCTGTTTGTCTTGGTCTGAGACTGAAGAAAGTAACAAAAGTCTAAGCATAAACATCAAGAATTCTCAAGGTCTTAAAGAATTTTTTACTTCCTTTAGCAAGGATAATGGAAAGGACTATTGAAGTTCCGCAATTTTCACCCTTAGCAAAAAGTTGAACATTTAAACTGTATAAAGCCAGACTCTTCTGGTAGACTAATCAGGCAATTTACATAAGTCTAGTATTCACTCAGAACCTCAAAGGCTGGACTTTGTTGATATCTGACTGCAACACCCACAAGAAAAATCAAGGAACTGCAGGAAGCAATACCAGCGATTTAGTCAGTGGGTTTTGTTGAATTAATGGCCTGACAGAAAGCTAAAAGTCTTCAGACTTTGTGTTCTACTCTAAATGCTACTGACTGAATCCTTTGAAAATCAACGGGTGTTGACCAGGTTGTAGTACTGTTTATTGTGGTGTAGGAACAAAGCACAACCTCCGTGTCCTGCATCTCCTCTTAATGTTAAGCATTATATAAACAAGCAGCAGAGGATGCAATCATTGCTTCAGAAAGCTTACAATCTATGTGTCAGACAGGTTGTGACAAGCAGAGGAAAAAGACCAATTAAGTATGTTTTCGGAGCAGAAGTAGCAATCTTGTTTTCTTTTTCCTTGGGTTTTTCTTTTTCCTCCTTTTCAACCTCGTAGTGAAATGAGGGTCTGACAGCAGAGGAAGCTTTTCAAAGAGTTAGTAAATTCTATGGGGGATTTTTTCTTATGCTTTAAAGGTAGCTAATGGAAGGAATTGTGGAGGTGTTTAAATAAGCATCAGAATTCTCCCACAAGGTTATTTATATAATTTTAAAAGGTCACAGAGTTAGCCCCAATGTTATACACAGCTAAACTCTGCAGCTTTGGCTTGTTATCGTGAGTTTCTACATGTTTTGTCTAAAATGTGCTTTAAAGCAGTTAAAGGAATTTCTGTTTTCCAACATGAATCAGCCTTTATTTCACTTGACTGCAAATTGAATCTTGAATGTTTAGGAATCTCTCAGGGTGAAATGTATCATGTCAATGTAAAACAGAATGAGACTCCAAAACTGCCTCGTAAGGTCAAAGGCCAATGATTTATAAACTGAATAGCAACAGAAATCTTCAGAAATTTTTACTGAGCACTAGACATTCCTGATATGAAATCAAAAACAGTTCATAAAATCAAGTACAGTAATTCCTTATTGGTATTTACTTTCACTCCATTCTCAAAGATTGCCAATTCAATGCAAGTATCTCATCCAGTTCCATGGAAATGCATTCACTAAGCTGACTATGAATCAGCTTTTTCTATTTTTTTTTTTTTTTTTTCCCCTTGTTGTTTTCTGGTTTCAATTTTAAAAAGGAGCAGAGGGGAACGGAAATGGGTATCACTGAGATGGCTTAATATTATGGAAAAACAGATGCATTCTGTATTTGGTGTTTCGGGTTGAGAGGTTTTTTTTAAAGGTAATACAAACCTAAATCCATGATGTCAGCCAAAACAAAGTACACAGCATTTCTTAGATCCCTCCTATAAAACCTCTAGTCCTTAGGTGAGTTGTGGTAGTTTAATAGCCTCCTTCTACAAACTTATTCACTTTTTTTTTTTAACAAGATGATTTCAGTGTTTGCAGCTGGAAAACTTATTTGTGCAAAGTATCTGTGTAGATATTTGGAAGATCAAATCTAACTTGCAAGGGCTCCTGTGACTTAAAGCTGTGTAAACCTGAAGAAAATTATTTAACTTACACGGATTTCTTATCTTACTTGCATGTAGCTGATATCAGAATTGAATCCATTTTTTCTTTCCCAACCTGAAGAACATGAGGAGGAACGCCTTATCTGGAAAGCAAAAGCCATCTTTCAAATCAAACAGGAAAAAACCTACAGTTATTTACATTTGGTAATGCCCCTCCTGTGCCACGCAGGAAAGCACGATGGCTTTTGTGATGCCTGTGCAATGCACCGTGCGACTCTGCTCAGTTCTACGCCACTCTGTTTGGATTGGCTTTGTCTGGCAGAGTGCAGTCCTCAGGTTTGAGTGTAAAAGGAAGGGAAATAGGATTATTGTGTGCTTTTTAAGCTCAAGTGCATCCCCACAAAGAGTTGATTTTGCTATTTCCAAATATGAAAGGGCTGGGAAAATGCCTCCTGGCAACCACAGGTATTTGCAACTTGGGTTGGAATAAGTCCAATCAATTCCTAGTTTTCTGCATTTCTGCAAAGAAACAACTCCTTACATAGGCACCTCTGAAATTCAGTAGTTCATCTCTCCAATAGAAGAGACTTCCCAAGAAGCCTGTTTCTCTTAAACTTGGTAACTTCCAGCCTGAAGTACGATAGATATAGCAAGCAGTCAATAAACTAAGATATCCAAGAGAATGATTACTTCTATATGCCTTCTCAGAGATTTTTCTTCTTGCTGTTGTCTTCTAGGGGATTCTTGAATATTTTGCAAGACACGTCCATTTCTCTGTGCTTTGTTATTTAAGAATAACAGATATATTCGTATATAATATGAATGTTGCAAGCTTCAAGATATGATATGAACCCTACTTCTCCAAATGTTTGAATTAAATTCAGTGAGCATGCAAAAGTAGTTTTCAGTGAATAAAAATACTCAGAGCAATGGCTTCCTATCTCATGGTAAAGGTTATCACAAGCAATGAAATTTCCACTGACAAAAGTTAGCAGGAGTTCCAGTTCCCATTCACACTTCCACAGTTGCAGTAAGGAGTACATGTAGCTTTGTTATAAGGCTCATTGAAGAGGGAGAAATTATGTTCTATTTCTGGGACACAGACTTTGAAGTTGCTTTCTTACTCTTATTGCTTTTAGAAAAGTGAAGGTATGTGTCATAGTTTAAGCCCAGACGGCAGCAGAGCACCACGCAGCCGCTTGCTCGCTCCTCCCTCTTGGCCCCGGTGGGATGAGGAGGAGAAAATAGAAAGAAACTCTCATGGGTCAAGGCAAGGACAGGGAGGGATCACTCGCCGCTTATGGGCACGGGCAAAAGACGGGCTCAGCTTGGGGAAGAAACAAAATCGATTTAATTTACTACAAATCCAATCAAAACAGGGATAATGGGGAGTAAACCCCAACCTGAGAAGAGCTTCCCCTCAGCCCCGCCGCCTTCCCGCCTCAGCCCCGCTCCCGGTTCTCTCTCCCTGGGGAACAGGGGACGGGGGCTGGGGTCGGTCCCTCACCCCTTGTCTCTGCCGCTCCTTCCTCCTCAGGGGCAGGAGGACTCCGCGCTCGGCCCCTGCTCCGCCGTGGGGTGTCTCCTACAGGAGACAGTCCTCCACCAACCGCTCCGACGCGACCCCTTCCCACGGGCTGCAGTCCTGCAGGAGCACACCGCTCCAGCGGGGTCCCCGCCATAGGAGGCGTTTACAGGCTAAATCAGTTATTCAGGCTAAATCATCAGTTATTCTCTTTTTATTGAGACTAGAGCGAAATTAATAGCATTTGTCCATACATAAGGCCTAGTCCGATCCTAGCAGTTTCCCCACTGGAAATTGTGAGTAGAGGGAAAAAGTATTGACTACAGGTATTGGAGCCTGATAATTCTTAAGTCTTAGATTTTCTTCAAACTTTAGGCACTAAAATACCAGTAAAATCAATACTGGGATTTATCTGGTTCTAAAAAGGAACATAACACATCATGGAAGTGCCTGGACAATAAAGACAAGACCACATAGGGCTGTTACATGCTTTATATTTTTCTTCAGTTATTAAAGGATTTCATTGATGCTTCATCATTTTTAATTAACATATCTGGATCTTACAGATGCTTGGAGCCCTGAACCCCTTTGAGTTCCAGAGAACACAGATAGATTTGTTTCAGTAAGGCACTGTACTCCAATTCAGTAAAAACATTAATGTTGAACATTTTAGAATGTATTCAGGATAGAATTTAGCATCTAGCTAATTGTCTGTCTTAGTGGAGTCTCAAAAGAAATTTTTGTTATTCTTTCTTTCTAAATACCTCATGAATTATTAAAGAAATAAATAAAAATGCACTGTTTTTCCTCAATTATCCGAAACAAAAGTAATGTTTTCTACTCAGATCTTAAATAATTTAATTTTCCCCATTTTTTAAATATCTATACAGGGGTTGTGCTGGAATACCTGTATTTTTCAAATTACATTTCTATGCAATCAAAATTAGTGGTGCATTGCTAGCATAAAACTACAGGCAGTGGGGACCAGCTGAGGAATTCCTATTGCATGGACACATTTTCAAAAGAGCTACCGCAGAATTCTCTGAGTAAATATGGCCTGAAACACTGAGGTCAACAATAATCATTGCTTTTTACAGTGTAGAAACGAATGTTAAGGAATCACATAAGGAGTTCAGCAGAGGTCAGATTTTTAAACTTTTTTTTTTTCTTTTCTTTTCTTTGGTCAGGACATGGCCTTTTTGCAAACTTGGGCTTCATATTATTTGAATAAAAGATGGCAATTTTAATCCTATTGGTGCATGGGAATAATGACAAATCTATTTTGTTCATTCCTGTGGACTTATATCTTCACTTATTTCTTCCTCCACTAGTCAAAATGTCAGGTGTTTGATCAGGAGCAGATATCTATTTTTGACAGAAAAGAAATGAATGTTAGAGGATGGTCAAAACCACAAAGCAGCTCATTAATCTAGCACTGTCCGATAAAAAAGAAAGAGAAAAGCTTTTAAACCTTTTTTCCTTATTTATTTATTTATTAAATAACATGTATTTATTTGGAAGAATTTTGAAAAACCCAGGGGGAAGAGGCTGTACTTTTAGCTGGAATATTTCTTTGCCCGAGTGAACAGAAACAAATGTCTGCCTTTGATAACTGTGCAGACATTGGACTCTGAATATTAAAGAGGGTTGGCAGCTACAGTATAAACTGGGGCCCTTGCCATTTCTGGACAAACTGTGTCATTCTTACTGGAAAGTCAGCTAGTAAATGCTCCAGCATTTTGTCTGCTGTGTTTCTTCTTTGTCAAAACAGAAAACGAAGAATAAATGAACTGAACTGGGAATTCTTTAAACTAGCTATTTTCAAAGGATGAGTTTCCAATTTAGCTTTAAATGTGCTATTATTTAGTGGAATACCAGCGCTCAGAGGGAGGCAGATTTGTCAGTGGTTTGCTGTATGTATAATAAAATGCTGGATAAATCACAGACAGTAGACAAAAAAAGCCTGCTCTGGTCATTCCAAAGCCTCCAAGTATTTGGACAAGCAGAAAGGTAAATCGGTCTGCAGTATCTCCCTGACAATCCATATCAAACCAGCCAGTAGTCTGTATACTAATATCGTATCATAAAATACACTACTTGTATGACTTCTGTTAGGATGGACACCATTGTATTCCTGAAGAAGCTGGATGCCTGCGACTGGTGAAATTACCGTCTCCTTCTTGTGTAGACAGTGCGCATTTTAATCCTCAGAGGAGCTGTGGTTGGTTGAAGGCACCGTCTCTCTGCTGTGGATTACAGTTGGCGTGGAGATGGCAAATACTTGGTGCAGTTAGGGCCAACGCTTGAGCCTTGTCTTACTGGTGTCTGATGCAAAAAGTCAATTCTTTTTGGTACTTGGAGAACTAGGCTGCTAGTCTGGAAACACTGGTAGCTCTTACCACCGGTCCACCCCCATTAACGAAAGGGACTTGTGCTTAATTTCTCATCCTGGTAGTGTTTTGCACATCTGCAAAGCAGAAATTACAGCCAGCTTTCCGGGGATTATACTATTTATGGGGTTTAAGGTGCAACAACTCTGTGATCTGATTGTTTGTGTGTGAGGGAGAGATTTCCAGTTTTGGTATTATGCTTTCTGTCTGTACTGGCTTAGTTTCATGCCGCTGGTATGAGGAAATCTTGACTCGACTCAAGTGCCTGCGTAAAGAATTTCTCTAGAGCAACAAATGACCGGTCTATATGAAATAAGTAGACTTGTTCTAGGTTACAGGCAACTATGTGTGAAATCCACATATGCCATTAACAGTTCTTTGAGACATTTATTTGATATTGGAAACAATGTGTTTTATAACACCTGCTTGATCTTTTTAAATTCTTTGAAGAAGTATAATCTAATTTTAATTGTGATAATTGTAGTCATTCTGGCCATGATTTCTTTCTGTCCTGCTGAGCATGATGGGTCAAAATTCTACCTCATGACCAAACCTATTTTGAGACTCTTGAGTAACTTAGAATAATTTCATCTTTACTGTCACCTCCCTGCTTCTATTTAACTTTTGTTTCTGTCTCCTTGTTGCGCTGGGAGATTTTAATGATCATATTCAGAGTGATTTACACTTCTACAGCTAGGCTCTCAAAGTGCTGATCAAACATTAATAAAGCTTCACAGTGGAGCTGCTTAGGAATATTTTGATCACCTTTTTTATGGAACACACAGATTCATCAAAACCAAGAATCTGTTTTGATAAGTTTTCCATTTAGAAAACATTGTGACAGAGTTCTGAAGCAGGCAAACCCCACGTGTTTCAACAAGAGTTCCACAAATTTTGGACATAGCTTTTCATTTGGATGATAATTAATAATTTAAAAAAAGTGAAGCCAAATTAAGCATTTTAAAAGCATAAAAATGAAAAATTTAGATTGATGAGATTTGAATTGATCAAAGGTTTAGTTCCCAAATATTTGCAAAATTTCAGTTCAGTGTCCCATCTGAGATCAAGGAAAGAAATGCAAAAGGAATATACTTACCAGGGAAACTGAAGCACTTGAATACATCACTGAACTGTGTTGCATTACCTATGAAACTTTGTCCTGACAAAAATGCCACGAAAGACAGCTTCAATAATCTAATGTATGCCTAATGTATAATTAGTAAAATCTTAGGTCACTTACAGATATCGTCATTCTTCTGCCCATTCACAGGAAAACACACCTTTGGAGAATAAGCAAAATCAGACAGTCTCAAGGGCAGCGTTGACTTTTCTGTTTTCTTCCTCTATACTAACATATAGATGACACTGTCTCCCGCTAATTAATGCCTTTAATTAATTTTAGGCTAAGAACGTGGGAATCGCTAATTTCCATTGGCTAAATTAAGGTTCAGGGAGATTTAACTTTAATGAGTTGACTTGTTAACCCTGTAGATTGTTTTTTTCTATTTTTAACAAATTTGGATGTATTATCACAGTTAAGTGCTATTGTACAATGTATTGTACAGTGTGATAACATACTACTTCAGAAGCAGCGTATATGAGCACATAAACAAAGGCTGATTTAACCTCTGTGTGCATTTACATCACACTGTATATAAACCATATGACATACAGGTGTTCTATACACGAGGAATTTAAGGTAGCAGTCAAAAGAAAGAAAAAAAAATCACTTTGAGCTTGTTTTTGTTGGGGTTTTGATCTAAAATTGATCTGATCTGCTAAGGTTTATAGACAGACGACATCAATGCTAAATACTGAGGAAGGAGACAATACAAGGTAATTAGTCCCAAAGTTGTTTGTTTTCTAAGCTCTGGACGGGAAGCTCCATTCTGCGGGGTCCTGGGGATCTATGGAAAGATGCTGGAGGCTCTCAGCTCCCCACTGGAAGATGCACACAATTCATGCTTCATAGCAGCACTCAGCATCTTCCAGGATGAAGCCCATCAAGATCAGTAAGCACGCTGATCCGAGAGCAGTCTGATCCAAGGTTTTAATTTCATTTCTGCTCCCCAGAATCAGGAAGTTCATCAGCAAGATCCGCTGTCATTTGGAACAATAGGATTATAGGTTCAGCAATTAGATGCTGTCATGAAGACAATACGCTTATCACTGGCATTTCTTATGCCTTTCTTATTTAGAAATTACCTTCAGCATTTAGTTGATTTTCCTCAGCAATTAAACGCATAGGCTTTAAATAATTGGGCTTTCTTAGTTACCTCAGTGTTACAGTAATAAATTTCATTCAAGTGATAACTCTGTGTGGGGCCAAACTTACAGTGAGTAACTTAAGGAAATATACTGTTGTGGTAAGCAGCCTGTGCTTGTACCTGTGTTTGTTGGGTTTTTTGTTTGTTTGTTTTTTTGAATGTTATATTCAAGTAGTGCAAGAGGCACATTAATAGGTTTTGCCTGTGCTGACAGTGATTCGGTCAGTTCTCTTAAACCCACAGATTTTCCCTGAAGTTAGTGTTAAATTGCCACTCTTCTTTCTTGGGGGTTTGCCACCGTACACTCGCTGTGGTGTGCTAGCAAAACCAAGGTAATATTCAACGACAGCTCAGCAGTGGCAGGCTGATATCCAAGGCATGCAAATACCTCCTCTCTTGCTGAAGTGGTGTCACCGTTGGGCAAACAGTTCAGCAGAGTAGATGCACAAAATAAAGTTTTTGGACTCCTTTGGTTGACAAACTTATCTAGAAATGGGGAAAACTTTGGTTCTAATAACTACTCAGCAAAGTTTTGCAAAACCTCAGTTTTACATGGATGTGAAATACAGAATCAAACCTAGGAATGTGGGTTAAAAACCAGTACTTGATTGTCTTTCCTCTGCTTTTCTCTCAGCCCATACTGTTTGCTCCTGTCATGGTTTAACCCCAGGAGGCAGCTCAGCCCCATGCAGCCGCTCGCTCACTCCCCTCCGGTGGGATGGGGGAGAGAATCGGAAGGGTAAAAGCGAGAAAACTCGTGGGCTGAGATAAAGACGGTTTAATAGGGAAATCAAAAGCCGTGCACACAGGCAAAGCAAAGCAAGGACTCCATTCCCCAGTTCCCCCGGGCAGGCAGGTGTCCGGCCATCTCCAGGACAGCAGGGCTCCAGCACGTGGAACGGTGACTTGGGAAGACAAACGCCATCCCTCCAAATGTCCCCCCCTTCCTTCTTCTTCCCCCAGTTTTATACGCTGAGCGTGACGTCCTATGGTCTGGAATATCCCTTGGTCAGTCGGGGTCGGCTGTCCCGGCTGTGTCCCCTCCAACCCCTTGTGCCCCCCCAGCCTGCTCCTGGTGGGGTGGGGGGAGAAGCAGAACAGCCCTTGGCTCTGGGTGAGCACTGCTCAGCGGGAACCGAAACATCCCTGTGTCACCAACACCGTTTTCTAGCACAAATCCAGAACACAGCCCCATCCCAGCTACTGGGAAGGAAATTAACTCTGTCCCAGCCCAAACCAGCCCAGCTCCAACTACCAAGAAGCATTTTCCTGTATCTTTGAATGGTTTTAGCTTTAGCAGGCAATGGTATCGGGAGGAACATCAGATGGTTTTTGTTTTCCAAGGTGACCTTTGCTCAGTTTTTACTCAACTAGCTCTAGATGTATCTCCTTTCAGTATTTTACTGCTTTTTGATTTTGTTTTGAGATGTCTTGCATAATGTAGGGAGCAGTACATGCCTGGCATAGTTTTCTGTGCTCCACTTCAGAGAAACAGGAGAGCAATGAGGGCGGGAGTGAGAAGTTCTCAAAAGCTACCAGCATCTACCTTTACCTTCCTAAGTTCTTTATATCTTGCCTAAGGACAAACAAAAAGATCTGTGTCATGCTGAGAACTGAATTCTTTTTCAGGTCTTTTTTTCCTGAAGCACATGTCTATTCTTCCTAACAAAGCACTGACCTAGCATAACTTAATTTATGAAACCTGATGAGACCGCAATCCTTTATGAAATAAGTTCAGGCTAATTTACTTGTTATGTTATTGTAAAACTACCAAGCAACAGTCAACATGTGATTTTGCAAAATTTCAAATTTTGCACTGAAACATATAAGACTGCCTACTGGCAGAGGTGTTCCATATAGAAGAGCAAAATATTTAATGGCCCATCTCTATGCCTGGGACATGTAGGCTTCGCTGCACTTTCCTGGTAACACCAGAATTCTAGCAGGGCTAACCTGTGCCCGTCGTACATGTACAACTTCAGAAATGTCTATGAGTTTCCAGCTTCTGAATACATTGTATTTTATGACAAACTTGCACCCCTGCAGTTTTTCAAGTTTGCAGAACTGGCACCAGTAACACAGCACTCAAAAATCTGCTGCGTACAAATGGAAAGGTGAAAACAATGATGTACCAAAGTCTAGCTACATAGCATTTTTGTTCGTTCCCTGAACATGCAAATGCTCTAGTACCATCCAAAGAGATTATTTCTGCAAAACAGATATTCTAGCATCTGGTTACTGGTATATAGAAAAGAGACCTATACTTTTGAGAGCCTTTTTTTTTTTTTTATAAAACATTGCAACTACTGTGTTTATGAGCACTTAAAAATTCTCCAGTGTTCAATGTTTTATATTTACTGTGCTCTAGACTCAAGAGAATTCCAGACCAGTGAAGAACAGCAAAATGTTTGATTAAAAATAAACCACTTAAAGCCAAAACAATTTCTGGCTTTTCTTCCTCTACAGTTTCCATGGAATTCTTATGGCAGTTTGCTAGAGAGTGTGATTTGGTTTTATGACTTTTTTAAAGTCATAGTTTAAAGTTTAAAATAACTCCACTTTAATACTGGGAGTAGTTTTATACTTGCAAGGGGAAGAAATGGTTGGGAGATTTTATGGTCTACGGCTGAAACGGAAACCTTGCTCACAAGTTCTGTTTGCAAAGAAGCAGAGAACTAGCAATCTTTAATGACTGCAGTCTCCTGAACATTGAAAGATTAAAAAGGAAAAGAACTCTAGAAAGACCCTCTGTACCCCATAGCTCTGTAGTTCCAAAGAATAGATTTTCTTTTTTAGATCCGACTACAGATAGCCTAAATTACTAGCTGTGGTCCCACTTAGTTTCGCCTGAGATTTTTCTCAAACTTCTAAAATAATCAGTTTATGTGAGATTTACATAAATCTCCATAGAGGTAACAAGCTGGACTAGCTTATCACTTACCAGGATTTGAGAAGGAAAAAAACAGTATCAGTTTTATGACTCTGCCTTTTGCCTGTGCTGCAAGCTGAAAGCGTGGTAAGCAGGAAAATATGTACCTACCTGCCCATGCTTTAGCTATAAATTAATAACACCTATCACACTTGTGGCACAAAACTTTTCCTGTACGAATGGATCCCAGTCAGTAAGACTCTCTTGAGGCAGTTATGCTACAGTGCCTGGATCTGAAAAGATATTTGTATACAACTTGCAATATAACCTGCCAGTACTCTATCTCGTATTTTCTGTCTTTATCGGTAGGTCCTAAAACCTCTAGTTCTTCCTGTTGATTTGGGCTCCCATTTGTGTTCTTCCTGACGTCATCTTGTCTATATGGAAAACGGTTCTTGTAAGAAGCCAAAGCAGCAGGCTTAGCTGCAGGAAAAATGCATAAAACCAGAAGAGTTTCATGTCAGACACAAAGAAAAATTCCTGAATTCAGAGCACCTATCTCTAATACTCTTAAACTGCTAAAAATAAAGCAAACAGATGAAGAGATTCAAATAAGAATTGTATCACTACATGAAGTTAAGTGAAACTAGTGGAAAAAAATAAAGTATGACATTCTGTGTTGTTAATACCTGTGGGATGAAAACTCTAGTATCTTTTAATAGCCAAGGAGAAAGAACAGACCAGTTATCAAAGCAATATGCAGAAGTCTGGAAAACACTGCACTGCCAGCAAGATTCTCCTTTTTAAGATATCAGCTGCATATGAGGAATAAAAAAGAGGAAACTTGTTGAAATGCTTTTCATAATTTTGAGACCATTTATCTAGAGGACACCTAATTCAAGACTAGATTATGGTTGAAAGGCTGCAACAACATAAGGCTTTATAGAAGTTACTGTCTCAAACTTAAAATAGCAATCAACATTTTCCACGCTGATGGAACATTTTGGATGGAGAATTGAACAATCTTACAGTACAATCACTTAGCAAATTAATCATTTTTCCTGTTTATGAAGATATTCCCTTAGCAACTTTGGAATGTTACAAAAGGTGAGAAAAGAAAAGCAGGTCAATCAGTATAGCTTGAAGGGAGGTTAATTGGATCAAGTTTTGGTGTCTCCCTTAGGACAAGGTGAATTGCTTTTTAGATTACATTGACTGTATTAGGTCTGCATTGACTACAGTGAGAGATTGGACAACTGTCTTGGAGAGAAGGACTTGCAGTGTAACAGCAAGACTGGGCTAAATTAATCCCTTCTTTTGAAATTCAACACAGGAAGGAAGGTAGTAAGAGGAGAATGTAGTACTCAAATACAGGCTGAGCTTCCTAGATGTGTGGGGAGCAATGGAAAACATTCAAACAAGAATTTTGTCTCTTCATGAAGCCTAAACGATGTCCTGCCTTTGAAAAAAGCTGGTATGCTTGTTAAAAGGAAAAGCATTTTATAACATAGAGAGAAAAGAAACAATCCAGAAGAAAAGAGTACCCGAGGAGAACAGCAGGAATGTGTAACTACTAGGAATTGTTCAAGAGGCAGCTTGTGATTGGAATCAGACCTCCAACTGAGCAGGACATATGAGCAGGACACCAGTGCCTGAGACAGCACACTAAATACCCTAGATAAAATAATGAGAGAAAAAAATAGAAATAGAACACAGACAAAGAGAACTGGTTAGGTACTGGGCAAATAATTTTTTACTACATTATGGAAACTGGTTGTTTAAGTAAAATAACCTTGAAAAATTTTGTTATTGTTTTAGAAAACAGAGGATGTGAGCTAAAGTTGGCATGTCAGACAGTGTATCCTTTCTGAGATAAAGATAATGATGAAGACCTTGAGCCCATGAAAATATATTTTTTAAAGTATCTAGAGAAGCTAAAGAAACAAAAGCAAACCCAAGAATGTATGTTTGTTCTGTATTATTATCCCACTAGACAGAAATAGCGTTATTAAAGAATACGGTTGCAGGAAATGTCTCAGATATAAGAACTGTGGGAAGCCAACTATAGTAATGGTAGACAATCAATAATAATCTGATTTTTTACATGTATATGTTTTTTAGAAGTGTATAAATCTAAACACAAAATTCTAAGCCCAGGGTATTCACAGTCTAATGATCTCATAGAAAACAGTATTATAATTACTAAAAAAATCCATTGAAAATTTGGGGTCTGATTGGCACAACAAATTTATGTAGCAATGCTCTTGAGCCTGGGATTGTCACTGACTAACGTACTGTTCAACAGCAAGTTTAAAAGGAGACTACCTGACTGTGCAACCACCTGAAGATATAAACAAGGATATTCTAAATTCTTATGAATAGTAGAAAAAGGTCAAAGGGAAAATATGTGATAAAACACCAGTGTGATCCTTTGCAGCAGCAAAATAATGTGTGTGCAGGATGACTAACAGTGAAAGAAGCGGAAGATTCGTGTGAAATTATTCTTTGCTCCTGGAAGATAACTGCTAAATGAGAACAGACCTAGAAAGGAGCTGAAATCTTCTACAGTAGGAAGATGGGGGGGGGGTGGAGAGAAAAGGTTCAAGCCTTCAAATGTTTAAATTAAGCAGGAGAAGTCAGTAGATTAAATAGCACCATGTAAAAACAAACTAGCAGGCCAATGCAACCCCTAAGTAAAATGGTGCTGACTCCATGAGTTGAATCAGAGACGAGTTGAGAGACTGGTTGTGAATTATGTTTTACAAATGCTTTTCCTTTAGAAAATAAGGGATGCCCAGTATTCACCATTAGAAGGCTTTGGACAAAACGTTACATGCTCTGAACTGTTCTGAGTAAGACGAATGGTATGAACAGCTTGAGTTCATATGTCCCTAACCCAAACTCTTGAAAACATTTGTTAGTCTACCTATTATACTAAAGACTCATCGTAAATATGAGAGCACGTTGAATACACATTAATCACCACCTGTGAATCCTGCCTGATGTCTGCTGCTTGTCCTCCGCCCACTCTCTCCTCAGTGCTTATTCCCCTTTGTCTGGGATGTATTTAACAATTTCTCGCAACCCGTTTCTATTCTTGTTATTGAAATTCTTCTTCGATTCCAGCAAATATAGTCCTAATATCTTCTCTGCCATGTTGTTTTGACAGAGGAGAAAAAAGGTAAGTCACAGAAGCATTAAACAATTTCAAATATTCACTTTCTTTCCTGTTACATCCATCTTTTGATGTCTATTCTTTCTCGTAATATCTTATAAGCAGAAAGACTGTCTTTCCATTTGTACTTCCTTAGATAGCGCTCATATTATCGTTGTCACCTGATAAAAAAGAGATGAAATTTAAGTTTACGACTTGGAGGCACATTTTATAGTTTGTTGCCACAAAAGGCCTTATTCTCCACTCAGTCACCCACATACAGCACCGGTGCAATTGTCCCGCTGTCAATGGAATTAATTGCAGATTTAAAGGGTGTCGATGAAGGAAGAATCAAATCTGGTGAAATTATAAGAATTAGGAGACTGATGAGCTATTGGAGAGAATCCTATCTGGCTGTTATCTGTTTAGCTGCTTTCAGACATCGCGAGTGTTGTGTGCTGGCACGTGCTCAAGGAAGGCAGGAGGAAAGAGCTCACCAGCAGGGAGGTTCCCACACTATTTAGCATCCAAATTCCAAGTAAGGTGTAGTTCTCATCCCCATGTTTGAACAATACAAGCCCTGGTTCTTGTGCGGAACCTTAAACTAACACTGGTGGTAACTCTGATATAACTGGATGCACTAAACGTTTAGGAGGTCCTGGGGGTATTCAGTAAGCCGCTGAGTTTGACCTTACAGCAATGGAAGCTATAGGGCTTTTACAGGTTTTTTTCTATGAATTGGAAACAGAGGTGGACCAAGAACAGAACTCATACCCAGAAGCACATATATAGTTGGTATTTTTTGAGGTTTATTCTTCCCTCTTTTGTTGTGTGACCTTCCTAAGTTAGGCCATCGATCCCAGAAATCTGAATTTTTGAAACAAGTTCTCACATAAGGCAAAAGTAGTTTATTTGACACTTTTTGGTAAATTACTTGTCTGCTCTCAGAAGCCATTGTAGACTGGCTACATATCACCATATCATCTTTTTAATTTCCCCATTCTGCAGAATGTGTTAGGTTAATCATAAATTATTAGTACATGTTTGTGAAAATATAAACATATACTACTTCCTAACTTCTTCCTGCTTTAGTGAGCAGAAGATGGGACAAAAAGAACAGAGAATTCATAATGGAGATGTGAATTTTCAGTTAAAGCTTTTTAAGTTTCAGGATGTAGCAAGGCCCTTGTACAGCTTTACTCCTTGTGCAGTCCCCAGCTGCCACCTTCCCTTCTGTAAGTCACTTGACTTTAGTTAAGTACTCAAGTCAGAGTAAGAACGCCACTTTCCACTAAAGTGAAAAGCAGGTTTCCATTAGGTTTGGTTTGTAGTATTGGAAAATACTTTTATTTACTTGGTTTTACTATTGAAGTCTCAAGGTTCCTTCCTTTCAAATGAAATAATGACATTTTGCTGACTTAAGTTTTGGGTGACGGGTTAGAAACACAATAAAGGAGCATGATTTGAGAAAAGTACTAATCATCAACTCTCCAGAAGTCCACCATCTGTAAGACTCTTGCCCAAACATCGAGGAAGGCAAGCCACAAATAGGGTTTTTTTCAGTTGTTCTCTGCTTTTCTTAGTACCTCGTTTGCTTACAGATTATACATTGGTGTGCTTTATGTAGTTACTGGCAAATAAACAGTGAGATACATATGTGAAAAAATATTAAACACCCCATTTTTTGATAGTTACTGGCTTGAGCAACCCAAACTAGCAAAAAGTCGCAGTAGTAATAGGCAAATAATAGTTACTTTCATTCTATATACTTATATATAAACCCAAGAAATGAAAAGGAAACTTTTTATGTATGACATGCTAAACCAAACTGGGCAGAGTACCAAAATGTGTGCTGTGAAGAAAAGTGAGCTGAAAAAAAGCACGCTGAAAGCATGTGAAAAAGCATGCTCAAAATAAACTCCTAATCTTTTCTAACAGAAAAACTTTGGATCTGAAATTCTTGCTTTTTTCTCCAGAAGCTGAGATTTGGGTTTCTGTACTGATCCCCTGTATTAATGATCATTCGTCTCAAAAATAGTAATAGGACAAAATCCAAACATGCAGACAATGAGGAAGAATAAGCTGTAGAAAGAAAAATCCCACCTGAGATCTGGAAAGATCTAGATATGATTCTTGGACTACTTTCTCCTCTCTTTTTCTAAGTAAGAAGAAGCAACAGAAGAGATAAAAATTGCAAGTTCACTATTTATTCCTGCTTTGTTCTGAAAGTGTTGAATTATTTTTAAGAGGAAGATTTGCTGATTCATATGGCATAAAGAGCAGAAATGTCCTCAATTTCTGTAGAGTGAAAACATCAGCAATTTTTCAGCATGAGGAGACAGAAAGCTTGACTAAAAATACATAAAAGCACATTTGGAATAAGGGGGAAAACAACCTAAAAATATTACTTGGATGAGCATAACCTATTTAGGTGTTGTAAAACCACTGCCAGATTATGTGGTCCCATATTTCTAGGGCTCTTAGAAGGTCATCCATTAACTCTGCTTTCTTTTCAAAATGGCTCATTCCAACTGTATTTAGCAGAGTTGTTGTTTAGATGCACACATCTACTTCTAGTTCACTTCATCCCTTGATTATAACCCTCCTATCAAGCGAGTGAAGCATCTATGGTGATTAAAATTGCCAGTCTGGGAATAGAGTCAACCTCTGAGTAAACATTTGACTGACTTCACTTGAGAGAGATCATGCCGAATGGCACGGCCAGTTTTTTAATCCTTTCCTTACAAGGCAAGGAACGTGCAGGCTTACATGTGTGTGAGCACTGAGAGAGACTGGGATTAGTTTTCAGTATTGGGGGTCCGTATTATGTGAATAAATAAATATAGTTACATGGATTTTCTCATATTCCTTCTTTCCTCCATCTCTAATGCCAATAGGCACCTATGTTTACGACTATAGCTGATCTAGTGTTGTGGAGGAAAATGACTATATTGCTTGTGTTTGAGTTTTTCAATACGAAATAAGTCAAGTGTCAAGCACCATCAGAGCAGGTATCACTTCTAATCTCCCCCTACTTTATAGTAAGCTACACAAACTTCCTGGGCTGCAACAATCTTCAGGATACTTCTAGGATATCCAGAATAATGAAGAACAAGATAAGGTAAGGATTCTGGAAATCCAGATCAGGAAGTCCCAGAAAGCCAGGTGAATTTCTGTGAGGGAGAGGAATTCTGGAAGCTCTGAGACTTTCAGAGTTGGAGGAGCAGGAGCACTAAGGAGCCTTGAAAGCACCTGGTCAGACACTCACATGTGGAAAGATGCATGTACTGGAAGCTCCCAGAAACGAAGACCAATGTTCCTCAGCTGTCTCCCAGGAGGAAGGCTATTACCCTTGCTCAAGCAGCTGTTAGAGATCATCTATTCCCTGCCACCCCTCTTGACGTTACTGGCCCAGAAGATGGTAAAATCCCAGGCTTCCTAGAAGTCTATCACATCAGACCAAGCCCGAAAGCATGAGGATTTGAAGTAGTTTTCAGAGGTAGATCATCAAATATGTAATATTTTATCAAAAGGTGGTTGAGTATGGAAATATTTTCTGATTTTAAAAAAAAAAAACATTGTCGTACAAAAACTGTGACAGCTACCCCCTTGTCAGCCTATGCTTCCACTGGGTGCTGTGTACAAACACTCTGGGAAGCAGGAGTGCCAATGAATCGTGGTACGCAGAGGCAAAAATAGATCATTTGGGGTAAATCTACTGGTTTTCTCCTCATTAATTAATCTCTGTTTATTAGGATGATACAGCTTTTTCTTTGGAAGAGAAAAATTTAAAAAAAGGAACAAGCCAGATTGTCCTGTGTCCAAGAGAAGGGGTCGATTCTAGAAATACCTTTTATCATTAAGATTAGTGAAACTATATAATTGATTAACCCCACATTGTAGTCTGGCACTAAACTGAGAGAGAACAAATGCAGACATAAAAAAGAGTAAAAGCTACTTCTTTGTCTCAGGGCATTTATTTTTTTTTCAAATATGAAAATGCAGAATTTTCTTACTGAGGAAAGGAAAATGAGGAAAGATGTCAAAATCATGATAGATACATGCATTTCATCCCTTCCAGCACTTAATAGTTCCTGTCCTACAGTGACAGGACCAATTGTAGAGACACACTTTCAATCTTCACACAGTCCCAAGTAACAAAGAGCTTGAGGTTTTTACTGAGAGATTGCCAGCTCCTTAGGGAAAGGACTATTTTGCAGAATAGATGGGGCAAGCCACCTTCATGGTGGTGAGGTGACATATTCAGAAAGTGAGAGAAACTTTGGGAACTTACAAAGGCTTGCAAGTGATACTGTAGAGCTTACCCCCCAGAACATTGAACCAGAAGGTAGTGTACAAGTTTCATGGAGCCGATTTCACTGAGCCTTCCAAATCCCAGCCCTCCGGCCTCCATTTTGGGAGTACGGGAAATAGAGAGCTCCTCCATAAAAGCTAGGGTCCTTGTTCAATCTCAAGGCAATAAGTTTTTCCACTACAAAGTCGGAATGGATTCCACTGTGCATAGAATATGGTCTGGAGAAAAAGGTCCTTCGCAGAGCCTGAACTATATCGATCCAAAGCACTTACGCTTTTTTCTGATTTATTGTGGAAGTAAGAGTATCTTAGAAAGTGCAGAGACCAGTCTCCTTCCTTTATCACCCTCAGGCAAAAAGTGAAGAAGGAGGAAAGCATAAACCAAAAAAAAGAACGAAACCCCAAACCAAACTGCTTTAGGCCTTTGCCACTACCAAACCTGTACTAAATGCAGTAGTGACAATGATGATTAGCCATGGTGAATTTCAGAAAGTTAAACTTAAAAAAAACCCAAAACCAAAATCCTAAAAACCAAAACCACAAAAGTGAGCTATTCTCCAGAGCAGATCCATCCTAGGAGAATATTCTATTAGACAGTGTACTGTGAGATTTAAATCTCTACACATTCTGGAGTAAAAAAAAAAAGGAGAAAAAAGCCAAAGCAAGGTATGAAGAAGTAGAACTGGTGCACACTGACCCCTCTGTGAGGAGTATATACTGTTATAAACACAGTAATACCCAGGACATAGAATTTTATATCCCCAGGGGCTTTTGGGACTGTGGGATCACGTAAAGTTCCACTGGGTTGCCAGTATTTTTGCTAAAGATAAGTGCTCAAAGTTTTATTCCTGAGTGTCCCAACAAACAGAAACATGAAAGGAAGCAAATAGAACTGAAGCAAGGGACAACTGAGGTGATCAAGAAATTTCCAGTGGAATTGTTATCTTCCTGATGCGATCCTGGCTTACGGGAGTTGTACAGTAACGTTAAGTGGCAAACCACGATGGCTGAACCCGCCTCTGATTATCAATTGCCAACAAATTTGTCAGCAGCAAGAGGAATTCAGCCTGACACTTCCAGTAGCATGACTGCTGTTTTTGTGGGAAGTATGTTTTTACCTCCTAATCCACAACTTTATCTCCTGTCTTTCCCAGGCAGGCCAGTTTCAGTAAAGGACTGGGAGGATCTCCTTCACTGGCCCAGTGCTATTCACCTGTAATCCCCAACAGGTTTTTCTGGTCTTGCTGGATATATATCTATAAACATCAGAGTATAACCTTAAAAACCAGATTGCATTTATATTTAGCTCTCAGGTGTATTAGGAGTCTTAGAGTGGTTTGTAGAATATTCTCCTGCAACTATTAGGTAAAATCAGTAGAGCAGGTCAAGAGATTACTCTCTGCATCTGGAATCCCAAAGCTGAGGGAGATAATGCAAAGCACATATACGGACGAACAGTAATAAACAGCAAGGAGGCTATATTTTGGTTTTTGATTGTTAATAATTGATACACGCTCCTGGCACACACTTTTCCCCAAATCATATGTTGCCTTCAGGTCACTTACACCCTGCTCTGTGGAAGTCCTGAAAGTGGAAGATGGACGGGTCAAAATTCACCCACAGATTTACTTTTTGGAGCCTGCTTAGCTGATATTTGGCTTCCACTGACAAAAGAAATTCTAAAACTGTATCGTTTCATGCCAAACCATTAACATAAGGGATTCTTACCAGTGGCAATTTTCCTGATATCTCATTTTACTTGTGGCATCTGTTAAGGATTTTCTTTTTTAAAAAATGGGAACATCTCTGGATGCTGTTGGATAGATATTTTCAGGATTCAACTGGTACGAATATTTACTGGAAAAGTTAATAACCCCCATGGAGGAGTAATGAAAACATATGAACACATCTTTCTTCATTTTTACCTCAAAATGTCATCGTGTTACACATTCACAGATTGAAAATTATCAAATGGTCCACACATTTTATTTATCATTACTCTAAAAACAATTTTAAATTCTTTCCCTTTCTCTGACTGTCATATGTAAAGTAAATTTTATCTACATTTTTTCGATGCTTAAATGTGTAGAATGAGTAGCACAAAGGAAAAAGCATATGAGCTTGCCAAAAGCTATCAGGCCTTGATATTTTAAAACAATTATGTCTGCAAAAAATAACACATAGGACCGTGTGTAGGTCTATTCGTGGGCAAAAGCTGAAAACTATCATGAGCCAAATTCTTTGACGAGGTTTTATGGGGATAGAAGGCTTGGAGGAAGATAAGAGAGAGAGGGTGGTGGACAAAGTCTGTTGTTTGAAAAGATGAAAGGTTTATACCGGGTTTTAAATGTTTAGAAATATGACATCATTTTTTCCTGGCTTGAACTTCAGACAGCATATTGACATTAAATCAATTTGGTAATATGAAAGGGCTTCTCTTAAGAAAGGATCTGAGAAATCTGAACTGAGATTGAAGTCTCCCTAGGCCCAATCTTGCTTTATTCTCAATAGCAACAATGTCAGAAAGACAACCAAGATCAAAATCCCGGGAGGGAGTAATTTTTTTTCCTTTGAAAATTTCTATGCTTATGAAGGCACAGTCTGGGTTTCTGCCTTTGGAATATTAACTCAGCTTTCTTTAGGAGGAAGGCACAAAGCGAGTGTGCCAGGAGACAGGAACGAGTCTCTTTAGTCATGGAATTTGTTCTCGGTTGCGGTGATGTGTGAACTTGAGGCAACTTACGGGCTTTGGTCAAAAGAAGATGGAGGGGAAATACTGCATTCTCAGCCTTACAGCAAACCGCTGACAAGTAGAAATAGTTTATGAATTATAGCTCGTACAGTACGCTCAGCTTTCTTATTTTGTCTCCCTCCTGGTGTTATAAATCCACACTGACATGACTATGGTGGTTTATTTGCTAAGCCCCCTGGGGAGGGGAAATAAATAAAAATTAGTATTTGAAGAAAAGGATCGATTTGAGATCTGCATTAAATGCTTCATATTCACTATGTGATGGCTATACTGCCTCTTTCGTGCCGCTTAGAAGTTATTTAATGTACCAGCTGAAATGAGTTCCATAATGAAGGAATACATGAAAACAAATACTGCAAAGAACCATTGCGCTGTCTATCTGACTTTGAGGAGTAAATGTATTAAAGGGAAATAGGAGCAGGAGGATGCTACTGAAACATTGACACTACAAGTAAGAAGGAAAGCAAGACTATCAACAGATTCTTGAGAAAACAATGACAGAGGGATAGGCAGCAGTACGGGCCCTTCACGTTGACTTTTGTTTTTTGCCAGCAGGAGTTCTACGTATTTAAAGGGTTTTGAACATCTGAACTGCTGATCATTTAGGCCTTATAAAGGCAAGCTCAAATACGAACTCAGTTCATTCAGAGCTCAGAAAGGTCTGTTAGTTTTTTTCATATATTTTCCTAAAGGAACTGCAGGTCTATTTTTTCCAGGACACTTTTTAACCTTCACAGCTAAGGTCCAGTATTACATGATCTTCATCTACATTACTGGAGTTACTGTAGCCATACTAGCTGAGATATCTCAAAAAGAAAAAGAAATTAAAATCATGAGACATCTAGAGGGGAAAAAAAAAAAAAAAAAATCTAACTGCAAGAGAGACAAATTAGGTTTCCGCTCATGTTTCCTGTAGGAAAAATGTGAATTTCCCTGGGAAGTATCCAGGAAAATGCAATTACCCTAAAAAGTATTTATCAAACAAAATACTCAGTCTTCTACTCAGAAAAAAAATAATGGTAAAATACAAAGTGAAGAATGAAAATGTATTAAATAAATTAATAATGTTCATCTTTCTTTTCCTTCAGCAGGAGAAGCATGAGGAAGGAAATAATGACAGAAGAGTGGCAAACTACCCTAAAATTCAGTGATAAAAATAAAGCTTAGTCAGAATGAAATGGTGTAAATTGATATTACAGATTATTGTATAAATCTGTTCCCACTCAAATGTACTAGGCCTGCATGTGCAAAAGACCATGAATGGACTAGCACTAGCGAAAGATATAATTTCCTTAAGTAACGGCAGGAAAATTAGGAAGAGTCACAAACCAGGCGAGTAGAGAAGGCAGGGATTTATTGGCGTTGGGAAGGCAGAAGGCAGACCCGGTGGGGAGGAGCGGGAGTTGGTCATCATCACCCAGCTCCCCGGCCCCACGGATTGCCGGGTGGCTTTCCGTAGGATGATCCAGGGGCATTCCCAGGAGCACATACCCGTTCTGCACACAAATGTTGCTGAATGTCCCTGTCATGCCACATGGCAGGGAAGGAGGCTCAGTCCTGACTTGTGTCCTAGTCCGTGGTGAGAGGAAGAACAACAGAAACTAAAATAAATACAGATTATCATTTCTGAGAGCTGAAAGGGATAATGGAACAGGATAAAGAATGGGAAACCCAGGTACCATCTTCCACATCTATTTGTTTCAGTTTGAAACAGCTAGACTCAGACGGCTCTTTAAAGATTTCATAATTTAATGCCTTTAAGAAACCAGCAGCAAGAGCCGGAAAGTATTTCCAATCTATTTCCTTCAGGGTGCTACTGATACGATCGGTTCAGTCCCTTCCACCGGGCACCCACGAGAGAGGGTGAGGATCAAGATGACATTATTCTGAGAGGGTCGTTGTAATTCTTACCAGCACATTAGGCACAAATATTAACTTTGCAGACAATTGCATAATTGCAGAACACCACTGAGGGCTTCACTCATTAATGTACAAGCAAACCCGTACTTTATTAATACCAGTCCGTAGAGTTTCTCTTTAAGCAAACATGGAAGAAGACTTGTAAGCTTTTTATATCTGTGATAAAATTTTCAGTGTGAGGTTTCACTGGCCTAGATAAGATGCATAGGAATGGAAAAAACCCAGGGAATGAAGTACCTTTGCCATTGGTATTGGAGATTTTCCTGCCAGAGGTAAATATTGACACAGTGGTGGCCAGGGTTACTAAATGTGATAAAACTGTTGTCCTGATCAGTTTGCAGCAGATGCAGTAACCCAGCCACCCCCAATTCCCTGAGAATCTTCTCCATCTTAACTGCAGTGGCCAAGACCATGTTCAGACACTGTCGTGGTCTATTTTGTGTAGCCTGCCTTAGGGAATCTGTGTTAGGCATAACCTGTGGATCAATTTTTTCCTAACACACAACCTTGAAAGGCTGCACTAGGAATAATATTTCAGAATCACTATTATTTAGGTATAAAAATGATCTGTTAGCTTGATAAATAAATACTTGTAAGTTGTTTTCAAAATATGGGACATAAAATTATAGTTAATTTACAGATGTCAGTTCACAATTGCCATTATAAATCATACATTTTAAAAAAAATCACATTAAAGTATACCCTACCAGTGCAGAAGCCCTAGCAGGCAGAAACTTATATTAAATGGGGGAAAACAAAGCTTTATCTTAAAAAAAGAAGACACAGTCTATCTTCTGCCTGAGTACTGTATATCTGTACTGAAATGATAACTTTGGGGATTTTTTTCATAATTATTTTAAAGATGTGCAAAACTGCTGGTTGGTAAATACTTCAGTGAAGCTGATCAGACATTAAGATGTCCCATCCTTTCCTCTAGCACCCTGACTGGAAGCTGTGATTTCTATGTTTCTTTGACACTTTTATTATTTTTCTTTCCAAGCTGACAAGCTCTAAATTTATCACAGTGTATAACACATTCAAATCATTTCTTTGGGATCACTGGAAAGGATATTACATTAGTTTTACAACTAAATGAAAGGCATATTCCAACTATTTTGCAGGAAAATATGGCAATGAATGTGGAAGTGTAGCAAGCGTCAATCCCTTTGGAGCTGAAAAACAGTTAGAATCCTAAAGGCAAAACTAAAAGTAGGTTAAAATGCGCAAAGTTTTCTTTAGTGGGCAGCTCTCAACTGCTGGTGAAATGCCTTTGTGTAGTTGAGGTATTCTGATTTATGGTGAGAGCTGTGAAGCCATAGCCTCTGCAGGCAGAAGAACACATATCAGTCTGTCCTTACTACGTTGCACTGCTCTTATGTCTGTAGCATGGACAGCTTCACTGACTTATTCTTGTACCGACTTCAGTTTTGGAACGATACTTATACTTGCATGACTTGCTGAACTGTGCCACAAAACCTTACGTGGAGTTATCCTAGAACTCGAGCTGTAGATAAACTACATTACAGCTGTATCTTTGGCTGTTTCCTTCTATCATGTTTCCTTTCAGTTCTCACCCAGGTGTTGGTATTTATCTTCTGTATTTGAACTTATTCTCTAATTTTAAGCCCCATGGAGCAGGAACAGCATTTCTTATGTGTTTATATGAGTGAAATAGAATCAGGTCTTACGATGTGATCTTGTAGCCACCACTACATTTTAGATATATTATAAAGAATTAGGAATAGTAGTAATCATAATAAATAACCAGACTGATTAAATTGTAATTCTACTCTCTTACATCTGTAAGATTGGATGATGAACATTTTTTAAGTTGATTGTGGCATTTCCTGAAGAAATAACAGATGCCACGTGTATATGCAGAAATGGGCGTTTGAATGCTACAGACTGAAGTGAGAAAAAACTGCTCCCAAAAGTTCACCCAGAGAAACATCATTTGCACAAATGCTCATAAGTCAATAAAGACATAAACAATAAGCAAGCAAATTTCAGCGCATAAATTTGTACTCCTTAAATTTTTATATACCTTCAATATTACTGCATGGTATTTGAAAATCTGTCTTATACCTGCCACATGGTGCTTGAATTTCAAGACGAATACTCTGCACTTAGAAGGTGTATTTTTCTCAGACATCTTTGAATGCTTTACAGACATTAAAGCACTGGATGCCTAAGATGCTGTCTGAGGCAGGGAATCATTATTATTTCAATTAACCCACATATTTATCCTACACTTGTACAGTTTTCACAGAAAATCTGTAACATATTAGCACTGGAATCTAATGATGTAAACTGTTAGTCCTAAACTTCTCTTCAATAAAATAGAAATTTTATATTATTATTATTATTGTTGCTATTTTTAATATACTTTTAATCATCATTTATGTAGTGGAGAATGTGAAGCAAAATAATGCATGAACACTAATTTGATTTTGGAATGAGAGCTGTCCTTTAGTCACTGCACTGTATTGTTTTTTAACACATTATATAGCTGCGTGTTTTTGCACAGCTTCATTTTTTTTGTTTCGTTTTGTCTTACTGTTAATGAATCTCAAGCAGACTTTTTACATACAAATTCTGCCATACCACATTTTCATTTAAAGACAGCAGTAGAAAGCTCGGGGTGGTATTGAGAAAAAAAGAACTTGAGTTCGATTACCGTATTAAGAAATCAATATGGTTATCTAGTCTTTTATGTCTAATTGGAAAACATAGAATGATTTTCAATCATTAAAATGGTGGCAGCGAAAGAATATGAAATAGCACCTGCTTATCATAGGACTTTTCTCCTGCCATTTCATTTCTTTACGTTCTTTGCCTTTTCTACATCTAAAATAGTTTGCTTTGCTTATTCGGTTTAATCCTACCTGCAGAGCTGTGTGGAGCTACCGGTAAGCAATGCACCTGCTGAAGAACATCACGATCTCTCAGAAGGTTTTCTTTCAGGACTGGGACCTGACATACCAGTATTTTGAAAAGAGCAGGATCTGCCGTAATGTGTGGTTCAGGCTTCTGACCCTAACCGATGCCGTAAGCTTTCACTGAGGGTACTTACGTAGTCCCCTCCATTTCCTACAATTGCAAGCCTTACACTTATCATTTGTTGTCCTGCCTGAGAATTATGAGTCTTTTCCCCATTCTGCTGAAGGAAACAGGAGCCTAAAAGGCTTCAAGTGGCCTCGCCACATACTGTGAGAGTGAAAAGTCCTGATATTTGGTATATGTAACATGTGCCTGCTAATGATAGCTACATTTAAATACTCTCTCCCTGTTTGAATAGCAGCCTTAAGTCCCTTACTCGGCTTGAAATCCATTAAATGCATTAACTTCAGAACACTAATTTGTAATTTACTGCAACCTTCCTGTGACTTGAGTGAAGCCTGGATTCCTCTCACTAGGTAATACCCCAGGGGTAACAGTCGTGGCCTTCTGGGGTACCCTGTGCCCTGTTTGGGGTTTGCTGATGTTTCATTCATTTTCACTTTCAAGCCCAAACACCCAAAGATCCTGATCCTGCAATACCTACACCCTTGAATTTTAAGGGGTTTATTTATTTCCTGGTTATTACAGTCCAAGCAGCAATATATGCAGCCGCTGGGAAAAGTATGGACACTGAGAACCTTTTCAATAAAAAAGCCATGTTGCATAACCACAAACGAGCATCTTGGGACTGTTTGCTAACAGCTACTTTTACTCTTTCCAATGCTGTTGTTTTTCCATCCTGCTTTTAGCCAACACCTTTTTTTTTTTGTCTGCCTCCTGAGACAGGTCAAGACAGTGGATTCCATGTCACGTTAAAAAAAAAATAATAATTCATTCGCAGAATAGGTGAATCCGTTTCTATGTGTCTTATTTTTACATTGTCCTAGAACATTGTTTATGCATATGCAAAGCATCCAGGAACACAAATTTGGGGATTACTGTAATACAATTTCTTTCCGTTCCGGAAAGTCTGCGTGTTGCTTTCTCTGCTATAGGCAGATCGATGTGCATAGGACATCTGTCAGAAGGGTGTTGCAAAGCTTAAAGAGTTAATGTTTTTGTAGTGTGTGGAAGAAGAGTTCTGTTTTACAACAATCTTACAAGGAAATCAATTGCTATAATTATTTTTAATGCTTTAAGTTCAGAGATATAAAGTAGCGCTTTCCAAACTTGAGAACTTTTTGGAACAATGTCTCGTATTTGTTCTGTAACCTTTCAATTAGCAACTTAAGGACTCGAATACCCACAATTAAGGACTGGAATAATACCCACTGTGTCTTTTCCTTTCAGAGCTGTTGAGGAGGTTTAGTCAGCGTTGTTTGTGCCAGTGCACTATGCTTAGTGATGACTGCTGAAGCATCGTCAGTGGGTGTTAGATGTACTTCTCAAAAAGGCACCTACGCGCATTATTTCTAATCTGGTAGGTCAACGTGTAGTTACAGCAGCTTCTGGCTTTGGTATGTGGAGGATCGTACAGACGGGTGTTTAAACATCCATTCGTGGTTTTACTGGTGGGAGATGTCCGCCAGCTCAGACCCCTGGCTGTAGCAAAAATATTCTTTGAGAAGAAAAATTGTACTGGTTGGCTTTAAGCTTCTTCTAGTGGTCTTATCGGGAAGCTTTACTGGTTCTCACCTAGCCTCGATTCAGTTTCCATCTGGTTGCCAGGATGCCTAAAGTTTTGCACAGTACAGCCTAAGTTTTTATAGCTCCAGGGGACTTAAGGATCATCAATATTCAGGGTCTTCCAGTCCGTTTCTTCTTCTATCTGACAACTGTCTATAAGGCCATCTTGTAGGAGATGCCATCACTCCCACTCTTGTGATCCTGTGACATGTTGATTGCCTGTTGCCAGTTAAGACAGCCTTGAAATACCTTTGAGTACGACAGCTCTGCAACCCTGCATTAGGCAACAAAGAATCTCACCTTCAGGTTATAGGCCACCAGATTAGGATCACAGCCGGTGCATTTATAAATCCCGAAAAGAAGTTCCAATATCGTTTATGTTCTTGTAAATGTCAAACAGCATAATTAAGATCAGAAGTATATTTTTGGATAATTTCTACAAAATAATTTAATGGTTTGAGGTCTGTCCCCACTTTATATTCAAACATTGCATTACGCTTTAGTTGCAGGCACATGAAATTGTTTTAGAGACATGGCAATTATTAACCAAATCCAACAACCTGAGCAATTATTTGCATGAAAACAATTTGGTAAAGATGGTAAATTTTATTTGTTTGTGTTTGTATTGAGGAGGCATTTGATGGGAAAAAAAGCTTGTAACCACAAGCCCAAATGTACAACTAGATGAAAAATATTTTTCGTAAAAATATTTGGTAGTTTGAATGCAGCTGTTTAGAGGAGCCATGCGACACTTTGTGCAAATTTATGCATGCATCTGCTTCTTAAAATTCTTCAGAATAGTCATATTTTTAAAGGTCTTAATGGGAAATAGTTAATTTCAAATAATTACTGTATTTTTCCAGAAGTGTGCCTATGTAGCCTAACAGGAGATACATATGTAGATATAGGTAGATACAAAACTTAAGCAAGGCTAGGGCACAGTACCAGCAAGCTATTCTCCTCACCATTAGTATCTTCCCTTTTTAGCTTTGCTGTGTGTGAAAAGGAGCTCTTCAAGGCAATACCTTTGTACATCTGAGAGCACAAGGCATTCTGATGAGAACAGGACTACGGCAAGTTTTGCTCACTTTGTTATTAATTTGCTTACATTTTCATTCAGTGTTACTGGAAATTTTTCTCCAGCTAACTTTATAAGCCTTCACACCACAACCAGTGGCTAGCAGCACTTGCGCGTAGGTTCACGCTATTTAAAAATATTCTAATGCACAGCAACAGTGCCCTTATATTTCTACCCCTACTAGACTAGAAGGGAAAAATAAGACTAACTTAATAGCCACATAACTTAATCGCCAATAACTTAAAGCCAAAGCAAAGCCAGGGCCAACTTCTGTCAAGTGCAGATACAATCTCTGCCACTTGGACTTGGGGCCAGCAAAAAGTGCCTGGCCCTGGTTTATTTGTCACTGTAGATATATTCTCAGGTATATATACCACACCATACTTCAAGGCAGTTGCTTGTGGACTAAAGTTTTCCTGCTCTGCATAGCAGAGAAATAGGAAACGGACTCTTCAAATGAATCTACAGCTATTAGCTCAGGAACAAAGCGTGCATGTTCCTTCTGGTTTCTGGTATGGTCTTCAAAAAAAAATCACTTCCTCTCTTATGAAAACCATAGAAAAATATGGTCTATTAAGGGAAATAAATATATATACAGTCAATTTTACATCTCAGCTGAATGAGGTACTTCCAGGATAACACTGAGGTATGTGTTTTGTGGAGTCATTATGAAAACTATTTTATTAGATTTTTTTTTTTAGGTTTTATTTTCTGTATATTTATATTTTTATGAAAAGAGAAAAATAATATAAATACATGTTTTAATGGAAATTTTTGTCCTTTTTTTCTCAAATTAAATAATGTTCTGTCCATAACTTATGTCCAAATATTCTACTGAAAGCAAGTGCCATTTTCCAAGCAGACATTTAGTAGCTGAAGAAAAAGCTCAGCCTCTTAAATAACCATTTTAGCATCAGGGCTTTCATTCCACCTTGGTGGTGACCTTGTTCGACCCTACTTAATTTTTAATATCTCATGAAAACCCTGCCCAGGGTGGTATGGCTGAATACACAGTGAACAGCCAAGCTGCACCATGATTTGTGTTTAAAATTATACTTCATGGAAACAAGCAAGTACAGATGAAGTATATCAGAAAAAGAAGAATCAATGGATCAGTCTTTAGTCACTCTCTGAAGTGAGAGAACACTTCCAACTGCTCATCATGCTCTCTGGGCTTACAATTGATCTTCTGACTAATTTACCTCAGCTTTTAATTACAGCACAAGGTAATACTCCAAAATCCTTATTTATTGCCTTACTCTGAAAATAGTCCTACTGATTTCCATGAGATTGTACCTATGGTAGGAAAAGATGTATCGGAAACTGTTATGTACTGTGGTACATGTATCAGAAACTACTATATTGCATAATTTTTGAGATAGCCTTCCTATTGTTAAGTCATCAGAAATGTTACTATAACTCCCTTGTCTTCCCTTTTCATAGAAATATTTTTAATGCAATGTCTTCAAGGTAGTACCGTTGACAGAGTTAACACTGTGTTACTAGACAGAATTGGGTGTTCTTGTCTGCCTGTATTTAAGATTCGGGTACCGTCCAGAATAGCTAGCTATGATTTGGTCCATACTGCCATCATGATGCAGGCAGTAGTTTTGTTCGAAGGGGCTCAGGGGAGTCTTTTTGGAGGAGGTTGCGTGGAAATCTAGGGTTGGTTTGCACAGCTATTTTCATGGCCCAGGATGTGTCTCCTATACACGATGGAAGTGCAGGCAATGACCTCTTTTTGCCCAGTCAGTCAAAAAAAGTTATTTGTCTGAGAGTCTTTGAAAGCAGAACGGGGGGGGGGGGGGGGGGGGGGGGGGGGGGAGAAAAAAAAAAGGGACCTTATTTCTCATAAATAAATTCATTGGAAAGATGAATCATTTCTTATCAATACTCTTTAACCAATCCTGTCCTTACATGGCTCATCAAGGTCTTCCCTGTCAGCACCTTCCTTTCACAATATTGGGAGAGAGAAAAGGTGAAAGGAAAGCAAACAAGCAAAAAGGCTTCACGCTAGCCTGAGGCTAAAGTAAATGTATTTTAAAACTGTGCCCAACCACTGTGACAAGAGCAGTGTGCTGTAAAGAGGTTGGCAGCATCCAGCTGGAGAAATTAAATCTTGTTTGTATGGCAAACACTTAATAACTTTTCGCTGTGTTGATGGAAATGATTCATGCAGATCTGACTGTAGGATGTCTGTAACCAAGAAAGGCATATTTAGGAAGTGTCTTTTTGTCTCCAAAGCAGTAGAATATGCCCTGGCTGCAAAGAAGTAGAACTGCAGAGCACAGAGAAATAGAAGTTCTCCAGTTCTGTCATAGAACTGATGCCTGCAAACTCGGAGATACTACACAGTGCTAAAACTGGGTACCTTTCACTGAACAAAGCACTTGGATCAGGGATCAAAGTTCACGTCATTGTATCCTAAGCACTTTTTTTTGCAATCACGTAATTACATCAGACAATGAAATTATTTCTACAACCCTTGAAGTGTTATGTGATTTCTCTTCTTGTATGAATCTTAGATAATTCTAACAGAAATGCTCCCTTACGCATCATAAACCCTGAAGGTGGGGGAAAAAAAAAAAAAAGTTCCTCCAGCTTGTGTGGTTAAGACCTTTGCTTTTAGAGCAGATGACGTGCCTAATAGAGGAGTCATATTCTAAACAGTGAGGGGATGCAGCAAAGTGTCAAAACCCCCCAAAATATCTGTGAAATACTTGGCTAACCAGGTTTCTGATACTTTTATCACAATGCTACTGTGCTGCAGGCACTGAACTTTAAAATAAGTGCCTTTGATTTTCTTTCTATTAAAGCTGTGGGAGTTTGGGAAAGCAAGCTTGGTGAGTTGGTTACCTTTTATTGCATAAATAAATACCTTAATTAATTTAACTAAATGAAGATCATAAGACCTAGCAGCAGCTTAATTAGAATCAATGGAGAAATTAAAAATGGTTTAAAGTGAGCCTATGTACAAATAAATCAGAAGGAAGACACAACAGAAAATAGAAAGAAACATCCCTACAATAATCCAAATTTTAGGCCCAGTTTAGCTAATACCAATCAGAACATGCACATAGTAAGATCACATGTAAACTCCCCCTGAGCTTGAGGTTTGGAGCTCATAGCGGTGATGTGGGCCAACTGCGCAACAGCAAGCAATATTTGTGCTAGGCTTTGGGATCCATATTTAAACAAATATAAATATGGATTTTTCTTTCTTGATATATTCCTTGGAAGGCAAAATACTGCGACAAGGAATTATTGCAGACTTTATTTAGTACAGAGAGTTTCACTGCAAGCTGTACCTAAATTCCGATCTCGATCCTCAGGGTAGAAAGGAGAGCTCCAGTGTCCATACTGATGCAAAGCCCTTTGGCAAAAATTTTGCGGCATTTCTTTTCAGACATATTTAGTTAAGTAGGAAAGCGGAGCTTAGAACTCCAGAGTTTCATTGATAGATCTGCCAGTGGGAGGCCAACTTATTTTCTGTGAGTCGTAGTTCACATGGAATTTAATTGTTTGTTTTAAAAAAGTGCTTTGGGAACCAAAGTTCTTATGCCTGGTTGATTATTTCTGGTCCTCCAGTACAATTTGCAGCCTATACGGTTGTGTCAGCATAATTGTTTGTGGGATTGTGTCGTAAAGCAGATTTACAAAATGATCCAGGTTTAAAAAAAATATCCTCCAGAAGTGTGTTTGTTTATTTAATTCTGATCACGATTTCAATCATCTGGTTTATACTAAGGCTCTGCAAACTGTTGTGTCAAAACAGCTGAAGGGGCAATAAAGTGCTGCTGGGATAGGAGTGAACAGTTGGGGGTAAGATTACTGGGAATTTGTAAAGTTGAGTTTGCTACCAAAAATGTGTTGAGTAAACATACAGCAGCTTCTTTGAAAGTCACTGGAAAGGATTTCACTATCTTCCACTCATGTTCCATCAGGTGACAGGCTGCCACTTGTAATTTAAATTTTGTTTATTATCACTGCAAAAATGCACCAATTTTGGGGGGGGGAGGGGGGGGGGGAAGCATGATGTTTAATTTTCCCTACCTGCAGATGCATTTTGAGCTGATTAATGCCATTTTTAAAAATCAAAGACTGGATTTGATTAGAGCTTTCAGTGTCTCTGAAATGCAAACAGTTCTATAGTTGTTTGCTCTTTTAAATGAATAAATGAACTGATAAGTAAACTGTTACTCTTGAATGTGTCTTTCTGTAGCAGTGTTTTTCCTCCAGCCAGACCCATGGGCAAATAGAACTGCCAAATTGTTACATTGCATCAGAACATCATCACATTCGGAAACAAAATTACAAAATAATGCTATTTCAGGAGTCATGGAAATCGCTTAAGCTTTGCTATGAGGTTTGTACTCATTTTTCTTAAAATGGGATTCCTGAAAGTTCTAAGACTTAGGCAACAGGGGAATTAGCAGAGAACAACATCACTGGATAGTCATCTGCGGCAGGGGAGCGGAAAAAGCAGAATAAAGGAAGGAAACACAGGCTAGACGTGGAATGGAGGGACAGCAGGCACACTGCTGAAGCTGGCAGAGAACGCCCAATAAAAATGTCATCCTTTGGCACTAATGCCCCAAGGGGTTTTTTATCAGTGCTCTGGACGACCAAATTGCCAAGCTGTGATGCAGTATTTGTTCAATTAAAACTAATAATAAGATGCATCTGTTATGATATAAAAGAACAGGGAGATCTGATGACATCGGTGCCAAAAGAGAGATGGATATTAATGGTGGGGGTTCCCTTTTCCCGAGTTAGCGTTTTACATGGCCACTAAGAGATTCTTAAGCATCTTTCCCATCTGGCAGCACAGAAGACACTCCAGATAATAGTCTTGGTAGCAATGAGTTAGGCAGGGAAAGTAGTTCAAGGAAGGAGTGTTTTTTTGTTTCTGTCTCTGTTAGTTCCTTCCTCGTAATGTTAACTTGAATTTCACGTCCGAATTAAAGCAAGATCTCAAAGCAGAATTCATCTGAAACTGCTGTGCTGCAAAGCAGAAATCAAAAATTGTGTCATTTTCATTCCGACCGACAAAGCCCTTTAGATTGTCCAAAGCTCAGGGCAAGATGAGTGATTTGGCACACAGTATCTGTATACATCTAGACTGCTTGTTCAGACCAGGGTTGAGATTGGGTTTGTGTCTGAATTTACCACCCGCTTGCACAGCCAAGGCACTAATCCTGTCCCATTGTGCATCTTAGCTCCGTAGCGCTTGGGTCAATGAAAGGCTGGGACATGGGTGCAGGACTAATAGCTCTGCTCTTTGCAGGAGCGAACTGAGGTGGTACCACGGCAATGCATCCCAATTAAGACTGTTGACAGACATTTGCTCTTCTTTTTTGGTCTACTCCAGAATAAAGTCAAACAGGTCAGCTTAAACTATGGGTATAGAGTAGTGGGGAAGTGTTGCCCTGGCTGGCAGATGATGATGCCAAAGGCATCCGTATGAGAACTTTTTGTCTTCTGTTTCCCTTTGGAGTCAAGAATTTTAAACTAAACCAGCTGTGATTTACACTGATCTGGTTGGTTATACTGGAACAGAAAGGACAACAAGACCTCTGGCTGGGAGGCTAGTATAGTGCCCTTCATCTCTCCTCCAAGACACAATTTGTGTCCTAATCTCAACAAAGTAAGGCTAGGATTACAGGATCCAAGTGCAAGTATCAGACCCAAATTATGCATGTCAACAAGATCTCTTTTTCAGATGATGTATAATTACATAAAAATAATACAGAGAAATATGTAGCTATCTCTTCTTTGAAGACCAACCTTTTACTCTAATATAAATGTGGCATTTGTCACATTTGTCTGTCATTTCTCATGATACAATCTCAGACATTGAACATCAGCTTCCTGGTTCAAAAGAAGTCAAATACAGATTCTGGCTATGTTTTAAGGGTCCACATGCATGGGATATTTATTAGGCTAAACCCCAAACTATATAACTAACGTCGTATTACTGTAGTTAAAAATACAAATTAATTAAGTTCAAAAATAAATCTACACAGAAAATTATATTGTTGTAATGATACCAGTCTAATTATACATAAACCCTTAGTATTACTTTTTTTTATTTACATGTATAAACAAGTCCTGGAACAAAACTTAGAGCAGCACTCGAACAATACACATTTCCAGGAGTCTCAGACCACATACACAAATTCCCAGTTCCCAGATAACTCCATTTAATGCACAAATTGCCTCTAAACAGAAAGAATGAAAGCCGAATTTGGGTTCTGTCATATGGCATGGTTTCTTTCTCAGAACTATTCCTAGTATAACCCAACAACAATACAGTTTTTCTTCAAAGGTCTGGGGCACAAACTTCTCACATTAAAATCAATACAAATTTTAACATTGAATTGTAACAAGGAAAAGTCTCTTAAACCTCTACATTCCAAGGTCTTCAAGTGCTTCTAACAGTGCTCGTAATAATTATCTAAATAACGAAGGAGCAAGGAGGGTGAATCCTTAAGGTCTAAAGTGTGCTTTGAGAGATACAGCGGTGCAAAAATTTTTTGAGAGTTGATATGTTCATGTTGTGAGCTAAAAAGCTCTGGAATTGAAAATTGCTATATCTTCCTATACTTTCCGATGTTAAAATCACAACAAAGAATAATAGAAAGGGGCGGGGGGATGACGACAACACACCACCATACACTGGCAGATCAAATTGACCATGAATTTGTTTACCTAAAAAAAAGGAAAGATAACTTTTAATAACATGCTGCTTACAGTACAGTGTAATCAGAACTTTGTTTTGTAAGACTTGGAAAATAAGAAATGGCTCGTTATGAATCTCACATTTCTTTATCTTTGTTTATAACCAGCAAAGCGATGCTATCAACGTAATATCTTTGGACTTTAAATCTTCTCAGCCACTATATAAATGGATTTGACATGTGCATAATCTGTTGCTAAGATTTATAGTGGACATTTATTAAAGGATTAGGGAGCAACGAAGCTGTTCATGGCTGTGCTACTACATATTTTACTGCATATTTACCAAAAAGGAATGCATAAACATAGTAAGGATTTCAGCAACTTAAATTACTTTCTTTCCTAATCCTTGCTTTGCTTTGGAAATTCTCACATGAGCTGATTTGAGGGGCGGGGGGGGGGGGGGGGGGGGGGAGGAAGAGAGGCACATTCTGCTATGGTAGAGCTTAAATTGAATATAAGTGGATTAAAATATTTGCTTGGATATGGATACCTTCCATACTCAAGGTACCTAATGTCTTAAAATAATCTATGAATTCAATATTCTGAGCTACGCCCACAAAAAGATTTAGGCACCTAAATGTGGGATAGTGATCGGTTCTCAGTTTAGCGCTTCTGTGGGCCTTGGAAGTGCCTCTAATCCAACCGCATCTCATTTTCCTGTTAGTAAAATTCCCTGAGCACCTAAAAATCTGCTGCTGAATGCTCCCACAAGCATCTCGGTCTGCACCATACTAAGCATCTAGGGATGAACTGACGCTTACACACTTTCTGCAGCACGAAGTTAAACGTTTATTCTTCTCCCTTATTTAGAGGTTAACCACTCTGTCTTCGGCTGCGACTGCTCACGGATGCCTAGGACAGCCTGTAAGCGTTAGAGAAGGGGACGGTACCATCTACTTTCCTGCAATACTCACCAGTTTCTCAGCAATCTGAGGTTCAGAGGCTGCCTGAATTTAATAATGTTTTAGTATTCAATAGTTCTTGATGGGTATTTTTCCTTCCAGTCATTTTTTTTTAAACCTCTGAAGGGTGTCAAGGCTCAAAACATTCACTGGTAAAGTATTTCACAGATTAAATAGGTATTGTATCAAGGACTATTTCCATTCATTCATTTTGAACCTTATGTTAGTTTTATTTGATGCTTTCTATTTTTGATGCTTTTGGAAGAGGCTCCTATTTGCTTTTTCCATGCCACTTCCAATTTTACACACCTTCATCATATTTCCTGCTCATCTTTCTCTTTTCAGGTTGAAAAATATTAAATTATGTATTTTTTCATCATACAAAAGCCATATCATATCTTTGAATATCACTTCCAGCCTTCTTTGCATCTTTGCCATTTTATCATATTTTTTTTGAAATAGAAAGGCCAGAACTGAACAGGTATTCAAGATTCAGATGTACCAGAGATTTAACTGTGGCATAACAGGGCTTCCTCTTTTGAATTCTATTCATTTTGATATAGTTCCTGGCCTTCTATTTGCTTTCTTGACAACTATTGATAATTAATTTGATACTTCCTGGAATTCATTATTATAAATCCAAATCTCAATCATGCATAACAAAAATCAGTTTAGACCCCTTTTCTATACAAGTAAAGTAAGAATCTTTTTCTCTATGTGCATCATTTAACATTTACTCATATTTAATTTTGTCTGCCCTTTTATCACCAAGTTACTCAGTATTGTGAACTCCTCCTTTGCTGCAGACCATCATCTTTCTTACCTGTAATAATTTGTTACCATGAATAACTTGGCCACCTCCCTCATTTCATCTCCTTTTCTGATTCATTTATGATTATGTGAAACAACACAGATACCAATGCAGAGCCACGTGAGACATCCCTCCACTTTAAAGGCTGACTATATGCTCTTACCATATTTCCAAATTTCTTTATCCATGTGAAAATGTTCCTTCTTATACTATGACAGCTTAATTTCGTTAAGAGGCTTTGGTGAAAGACTTTGCAAAATGTTTTTTGAAAATCAAAGCAGACTACGCCAGCTAGACGTCTCTTGCCAGTATGTCTATCGACTCCAATGAATTTCACTACATTTATGTGGCATGATTGCCCTTTTAGAAATCATGCTGATTCTTCACCAATATATAATTTTTCAGCCATGTGGCTCCTAAATTTCATTTTTAGAAAGCATTCTACCAATTTACATGGTAAAGGTATCAGGTTTACTCATCTGTAGATTAGTTAAGGAGCCTCGGAGGCCACGGAGGGACAGAGCTTAAAAGCATGGTGTCGGAATGCTAAAGCCCTTTGTGAAATTCGGCCATATTTGCAGGGAAAAAACCCACACAGAATATACAGATATTTCAAACCTAAAACTTGAAACCAAAGTTTTGATGCTGGTCTCTTGGGATAATGCATGATTCAGACTTTTCATACCAGGGTCTTAGGTGGTTATTAATATTCTAACTGCCTAAATTTGCTTCCTCTTTCATCCCCTGTATGAAAGTTACGTGTTACCTTGTCGTCTTGGCTGCTAAGCAACTGTAATAATGCCTATCGCAGGCAGCCTAACAGATAGCCGTGACTGCTGTTTACCTTGTCTACTGGTGATAATAGTATATGAATATAAATAGGAGATGGCAGGCAATGGCAATAACAGAACAAATTTCACTGAAACTTTTGAAAAATGTTAAGTTAAAGCTTAGGCTACATGGGTGGCTGAGAAAGTTTTGTGGCAGGGTCTGAAACTGAAGGAAGAGAAGCAATCACTGTTGTGGGAGTGTGTTGGCAACTCATTAATTGTAAATTAATTTCTTTATTTAACAGCTTATGAGCAGTGTTAATCATGTTAGTGTCTGAGTTTTAACAACCAGCAGTGGATTTATCCTCCAATCACCTGAGTTACATTAGAAGTATTATGAACTTTGATTTACTGGGGCACAAAAAAGACAAGTAGACCTTGCTTAATTTAGCATCTTTGTAAACGCCTGTTAATGAAGAATTAAGATCTTAGTAACATCCATCCTCACCAAACAAATATTTTAAATGTTAAAAAATTCATATTTTGCATAAAGATGTTTCTTTTGTGAGACCAAATGATAAAGAATCTTTTTCCATTGACCTCAGCCAATCAACCTTCAATCTCATGACATTATGATTTTGGAGTATAATTCTAACACGGTAATTGCATTGTTTATTATTAATAATTTCCTTATTTTAATGAGCTAAGCTTTCCTTCAATGTGAAGGAAAATTGACAAAACTTCAGCATTACCTTTTGCTTTTTTAAAGCAACTCCCCATACATACACAGAAATCCCCGTAAATTTCATTCTTGTATAAATTATTAAGACCTTAGAGCTGTAAACGATGCTCTTTTAAAGCACAGTTTCCCTTCAAAAGGGAAACTGAGTGTGTCCACACTAAAACGGGGCAGGTCCCCTGCAATCCACATCAGAAGATCAACACCGAAGAGCAAGAGACATATTCCAACGTGTAACACTTGCTCAGCCACTGACACCAGTATCAGGACTGCCAATTATCATGATAGTTCTTGTTACCCAAATGAAGGCACCAGTTTATAAACAACTGAAACACTATTAGATTATAAACAAATTTTCTAGAATAATATAGTACTTGGCAATTATACATAACAGTTTTCATCTTCTGAGTGCTTTACTAATTTTACCACAAGAGGCTAGAACTGAACCAATGACCTAAAGGTCAAATGCTCTTTTCACTGAAAATGAATTCTCAAAAGGAATATCAAGGAGCACTAAAATAAATTAAGAAAGAGCAAGGTGCTAATGGACTGAAAGTAAGATTTCTTTCTACAGAATATAAACTAAACATGGCAAAGGGATCAAAAGGAAGAAGTGCCCGATAGTGAGAACACGCTATTGAAATACCCTGTCTCTTACTTGCTGTTCATTTGCTACCTTATTGTCTGATTTTAAACAAAACTTTTCTCACATTTGTGTCTTATACTTCTACCTACCTTGTGACACAAAGTTCCTGCCATCTTCACATTTGCAGAAGGGACATAGTCTGTCTGTCTTTTATATTTACAGCGGGGCAAGGACTGCCTTTGGAAATAGGTCATGTTAAAATAAAATTTGATATTAGTGCTCCAAAACAGGATAGCAAAAATCTCTGTATTTCAAAAAGTTATTTCTGACTAATAGTGATGAAGTGCCAATAATGCTTTTTAAAATAAGTGACATTCTTCTTATATATAGCAATTATCTTGTTACAGATACACAGAAACATGAAATAATAAGTTACGGTGCCAGTGTATCCTTTTAAAATTTGGGACTGAACTACAGATGCAATATCACTTTCAGTAAAACGCCTTGGCAGGACAGTTCGTTATTTTCTTCACATGTCATAATACATGGCATGCTATTTTACACGTGTTGGGAACTGGGAATTTCTAGAGGTAGATTATTGGAGAGCAATTTCATCTTTGGAAGTAATTAGGAAGTCCATGCAACATGATCATTTCCCATGAGCGAGAACTGATAGAAGCATATAAAATCTTTTTAAAAGGTACTGCTAATGTTCAACAGAGTTGTTAAGGAAGTCCATTAGAGAGAATAAAGAGGAACGATTGGGAATACACAAGGAGGGAAATTTGGAACATTTTTCATATACAATGTTGTTTTCAGCAATGAAGGCTGGGATAGTTAATAACTTCATGGAAACCTATGGGAAATGGAGTACATGTAAGTGAATGAGCTTTTAATAAGACAGATGATTGTAATTCTCATACAAATAATTGTCCTTTCATTACATAAATGACATTGGAAAAATTAGAGGGCATTCCAGCAAAGCCAACTAGAGTAAGTCGATAATTGGAGAATACAGCTTATGGAGAAAGTGTTGGGGAGCTTACTTTAAACTCTAAAAAAAGACATAAAACTTTTTTTCTGCAAGGTGCTGGGTTGGTCTGGAGTAATACTGAATACAGTAAAGTCAACAGAACCTGAGGTGCTCAGAAGCTGGAAAGATAAAATCTATCCGGTTTCATCTGACAGCAGTTGAGAGGCAGTGTATGCTGGATGGCGTACAGCCTGACTATGCATATAAATTCCTCTTATTCCAATTACAAATTAAAAATAAATTTTGTAAATAGGTACTAGGTGTCCTAACATTGGTCCTTATTATTGCTACAAGTTTCAATCTATTTTCCATCCATGAAAAGGATGTCTTTTTCCCCCTAAACTACTCAGGTATCTGTCTAAAACTCAATGCCTAAGGCAAAAATATACTGGATAGAGCTCACTGGAAATTTGTCTTCAGAATATTTTTTCTATGAAAAGAATAAGTTCAGCAAAGGAACCCAAGTTTTCATGGGAACGTTTCATAGAATTGAGCTGGAAGGAAGATCTGCTCCAGAATGGATTGGTGATTATAGCACTCAATTGAATTCAAAGCTATCCTTTGCCTTATCCCACCTCCTCCTGACTCAGCTAATAGCTACTGTCTCTGTTTCAAATCATCCCTGGCAGATGCCCTAAACCGTCCCTTCCTCGAGCCCAGGTTATCTGCAATTCTAAGACGCTTATTCTTTTTTCTAAGATAATCAGCTTCTGAAACCTAAGGTTTTGCACAAATCAAGCTTCTGCCTTAGCTTTTTGCTGGCAAATCGCTAGATCCAAGTGAAGAAAGGTGCTTCTGAGTTTATTCAGCTCCATGTCTTTCACCAGAAGTATGCGTGACCTTGAGTGCTCATCTGCAACATTTTCGTCTGTTGCTATGTTTGTCTATAAAAGTGAGAGAAAACTTCAGAGCTTGTTTAGAAGCGTTCATTTTTTGACAGCTATTGACAAAGATGCCCACATAAAATAGCAGACTTCATACAAAATGGTGCAAAATAACAATTGGCGCAACTAAATGACACAAGCAAAACACAAAGCTCTCACTGTAGGAAAGAAATGGAACCCAGAAATGGTTTGTCTATTTTTTTTTAAAACAGAGCTAATGCAACAGATCATGCTCTAGAGCACTTTGCTCAGTGCCAGAGCTACAAAAAATAAAAATTGATTCATGTTAATTTTAAGCCTCCGGGTTCTCACTCCTGGGGTACTACACTCACCAATGATTAATTCAGAAGCTTGGCAGCCAGTAGTGCTTTGCCTGCAACTGTGCCAATGGGAATTACTCAAGCATAGAGACTAATCTCAGATAAAGAAACTGTGAGGAAAAGTCACAGACAGAAGGCAGTGTTCAATATTTGCCTTTTAGGGACATACAGGCAAAATCTTAGTTCTTGTCACTTAGCTAACACATCACAACATGCGTAAAGAACATATATACCCACACCATGATATTGATGTTGAATTTTTTTTATGGTTAAAAAAAGAGTAAGTTATATTTCTATGCAACGCACTGTCTCTGTAGCGCAGAAGACTATTTTTTACGTTATAGCCTCAGTAGTGGAAATTGGCATTTTCTATGGTGCTATGATGATAACTTTTGTTTATAGCTTGGCTGCTTTTTTTCAAGGTTGTACTCAAATAGCTAAAAAAATGTAAGCATTACACAAGGTGTTTCCTAGCAGAGGGTAAACAGAGTTCAAGCTGATTGTGGTGCATTCATTCCATCTGGAAAATATTTCCTCTAGCTGTTCCTACAAGAAAGAGGTTGACAGAGTCAGAACTCGGCATGAGAGGGAAGTTTCTGAATTCTCTTGCATTCTGGAGAGCATGTAGGTTAATCGCCACTGCCTTAAGATGTTGGGCAGGTAGCACAGCCAGACTAGGAAGCGTGGAGATCAGAGGTGACTTCACCCCATGTGAGCCGAATGTAAAGGCAAGCAGCAATAACATCTGAAAGTTTAGGTTAAAGTGCGCGGTTATAGCTTGCATTGCTGCAATTTTAAGGAGGAAGGGAAGTTAGAGCAATGGAGAGAACTACTAACTGTCTCTTCCCCTGTTTTCAGAGACCATACGCTCTTATGCAGTTAAAAAACAACTTCCTGACAGCGTTACTATCAAGGTGACTTTGATTCTAGTTGCCCCAATCCTCTGTGGCTGCTTTCTGCAGCACTTTAAACAGGTCAGTGTGTGTGACTTTGTTTATTAGAGAAACCGCTGGGTTTTTGGATTCTTTTTGCCTGCTTTAGATCTTTGGGAAGATAGTTCAAAGCTGTCAATCCCTTTAAGGGACGAACGTAGAAAGGTAAAAGAAAAAAGCAACATACCCAGAGTGATAGCAAGGAAGTAGATGGCAGGACTCTTTCTTCAATCATACAAGGTATAGATAATTTAGTAAGCCTGCTATTTATTGCAGGATAAGACAAGTAATTAGGTACATATCCATGTGTAATTTCAAAATTCCCTGCTTCTTTGTGACTTCTAAAAACATTGTGAAAGCTTCTTGTGCCTGTTGACAGTACTCCTTCCCCAGTTCAGGGGCCATTGCACTGTCTGTGCCTATGGATTATGTCATTCAATCAATAAGGAAGCCTTCGCATGTGAAATTGGACCAAAGCCTTAATAACTCTGGGGTCTGTTAAGTAGGGCTCCAGTGCTTACTGGAATATCCTATTCCCAAATTCTCTGTGCTCCCTTAGTCTATTTTACATGATCCCATTAACTTTTAGCAAATCTCTTCTACAAGGCATACTGAAACAGTGTGTTTTCACAAAGGTCAGAAGAACAAAGTCAGACATATTGAGAAAGTAATCAATAAATACGTCTTTTCTCTGCAGTAATATTTAGCACTTCAGGGGATGGATGGAATGCTCTAGCATGAAAATAGAAATTAAGTTATATTCCAAGCATAGTATTTTCAGTTTTGCTTACTATCCAACGGCTTCTCACTGAAAAGTGCCAGTGGCCTAAGCACGCTACTTCATAACTTTTTACGACTTTCCTTAGTATCATACAACATTTAATGATTGAAAGTAGTTTTTAAAGAATGGCTTTATAAACTGTTTTATTTGATGAAAAGAAAGAGGGGTAACATTCCTAGTTTCTACCTAAAATGATTAGGATCAAAACTAATTTTCAGCATTCATAATGTTCATAATTCAATATATACAGACTATTTTTGGATTAATACAATTTTAAAATGCTCATAGGAGATAATTGTGGCTTTGCCAGAGATTATTATGTTAAAGACGTTCCAGTTCTGATTCTCCGTAGCACGTTGAGAACCTACTGGCATGCTTTGCTCTTTTGCATAAGCAGAAAGCCTAGCCTACAGCACTTTTATTTCCTTTTACCATTATCACAAGAGTGTAGCTATAAATATTAACTCTCATGAAGTACATTTGTTGCAGAAACATGACTGAAAAACTTCCCTGTCATCTTATGTTAAATTATTACTTGCTTTCTATACCAGATGTTCTTAACAGCCTCTGAGACTGTTCTTGTTTGGGGAAAGAGCCATTTAGGACCCCAAGGAGTCCGATATAAAGGTGATCATAGATAGGAGTGAAATAGTGTGGGGGGGGAATATTAGAGACTTTCAAGATAGTCGCAGACCAAGAACAAAATATTCTTTCTCTTTTTAGAAAGAGGCTTAGATATTTTATTCTACATATACAATAAAGCAACTGTGGTAAGTGCAGGGATGATGAATGTTCAATTACAGATAGTACCTACTGGTTATCTTTTAAATATCACTCAGTTTATAGAAACTTCTTCAAAAGTTTCAAAAGAACGTATCTATAGGATATTCAATTATCTTGCTTGGGGAGACTTTTGCTCTCTTCTCTACAAAGTGCAGGGTTAGACATACTTAAGGCAATAGTGACAAGTTAAATATCATGTCACAGCTGTGTTGTCTTACATGAGATCATCAAGGAGTGAATGACCACAGTGTTTCTGGCTAAGACCAAGGTGTATCACCAGAGCAGTGTGAGAGCCCAGGCTCAGCACAGCAGAGCAAAGGCAGCAATGTTTTGGCAGCCCTTTCTGTAAGGAACCAGTTTGGTGCTTGCCAGCTTGAGCGCTTGCGTGCAAAAGCCATCTTCTTCCTGTAGCATCATAGGAATAGCATAGCATAGCATGGAAGAGAAGAGAAAGAGAAGAGAAAGAGAAGAGAAAGAGAAGAGAAGAGAAAGAGAAGAGAGAGAGAAGAGAAGAGAAGAGAAGAGAAGAGAAGAGAAGAGAAGAGAAGAGAAGAGAAGAGAAGAGAAGAGAAGAGAAGAGAAGAGAAGAGAAGAGAAGAGAAGAGAAGAGAAGAGAAGAGAAGAGAAGAGAAGAGAAGAGAAGAGAGCCCAAGCTGAGGTAGTACCTTAAAAGCAGTGGAAAGGCCTGAAAATACTTATTCCCGAACCTGAAGGCTTCAGCAAGAAAGGCCAGGGTTCCAAGTCCTCTTGAGTGCATGAGTTTGACAGGAAGGCAAGGGATACCCTTTTGGCACAAGGGTTCTCAAGCCTAAAGCTCGGGTAAGAGCCAGCCCGTCAGCCCCACCGCGCTCAGGGCTGGCTCAGCAGCTGGCCAAAACAGCTCCCAAGAAAATGGGTGAGCGCTTAGCAGTCAGGTATTGACAGGTTGTTGGCAGGCGAGATTTCTTTGAAGCCTTCCTGACTTTCTGTCAGGACTTTGGTAATGCTGAAGACTCTGGTAAATATTTGATTTTGAAGAATCTACATTCTCCAACGGAAGATTTTTCAGCTGAAGAATTTCTGTCAGATTCTGTCAAACTTCTATACTTGGCGCATTTGACCTTTCAGCAGCTCTCCTACTAGTTCTGACACATATGGCTCAACTCAGTGCCATGAAGTACTTCATTTTCACTAACATGAAATTTGTTCCTTTATAGTGAGAGATGGTAACAAGGCATTTAAAGTCACAGTCTTCTCTAACTCCCGGTGTACCTCTGTTCATTTTAAGTGTACATCATTCCATTTTCATCATTACCCACCAGGAGTGGACTGGGGCATCAATCACAATTATTTCATTTTCTCAGATGACAAAAAATAGGCAGGCGTTTTTTCCTGCAAAATATAAATATTATTTGCAAACATTCATATTGTTTGGTAATGTGGTTTGAAAAAACAGCGATGACAACCTGGCACTGAAATAAATTTAATTTTGTTTCTAATTAAGCAGAAACGAGCACTGAAATTCAATAAAAGCAAGCAGTAACTAGGGGATTGAGTGAGTTACCTTTTTCTATTATACTATAATCATGTTATATAGAGAGGCTTTCATGACCTTTAGAGCCACTTGAGAATCTAATAAACAGCATCAGGCCCAACTCTGTCAGCAACGAAGATTTTTATCAAGATATTACTGTTACTGCCACTGTACTGGGCTTTTGTGCTTTTATATGTCATTTTCGTCTAATCTAGAATTTTAAAATGTTCTAACATTTATTTTTATACCATATATTAAGCTGTTGCTTAGTGAAGTAACTGCAACATTCAATATATACACAGTGCATGGATTTGTGCCACTAACCTCGTCTTGTTTCCATGGTTTTCTGTTGTTCTCCACATATCTAGTCTGTTTTTAACTCGTATGTTATACATATCTTTGGGAGGAGGAATTATCAGGCAATCACAAACAGGCACTGAGAGAGCTGGGGCCTTAAGATTATATTGCTATCTGTTTAACTGGGAGCAGTCAGTTAAAACAAAAGGCTGACAATCTGGATGCTAGGAGTCTATTTATGCTTCTGTCACCAATGCATTATATGAACTGAGGCAAATCACTTTACCTCATTATAAAATGGCATAGAAAAATTTATCTCAAAAGGCTTCTGCAGAGACACAGGCAAAAACTTATTTTTTCATGCCTATTTCTGATGAAGGTTTTTTTTCTTTAATGGAAACTGTTCTTTGAAAAGAGTTGGTTTTCACTTGTTTAGTAAAAACAAAATCCAAATGGCCTTTAATGCCAAAAAGTTGGCTTGAAACTGAAAATGTTGTTGGCGGGTTTTTTTTCCCCAGGAAAAAGGACAGTTTCAGGGGAAAAAAAAAAAGTATTGAATGAACCATTTTCTGAGGGGAAAAAAATGCTTTGAAGGAAATTTTTTTATCAGTTCTGGTACTGTATATCTGAGATATCTTCCCAAAACAAGCAGCCTAAACTAAAATGCGGGCAGGTGGGGGATGGGATAACCCATCCTTCTAAAATGATGTCAGAGGTGAATTTGGCTGCTCTTGTTACCTTAGTTCACTGCTTAGGGAAAGAAAAATGTTAATGCTCCAGCTGCTCGCTAAGATTCCCTCTACTTACTTTCAAAATTGTTATAATATTTATGTCCGGCTTACACAAGCGTGAAAACAACCAGCAAGCATTCGTAGACATTGTGTAATAAGAATTCAGATACTTAAATTACTTTTGGGCAAACTATTTTCAAGTATTAGAAAAATGTAAGTCCACAATTAAATCTCTCTCAAACAAGGCTCTCATTGAGAACATGACAAAAAAATCTGCTAAAACAAACAAACAGGTGTTCAGGAGATGTCGTATTACTCATATTTTTTATTTAGGTTTACCCACTACACTTGTGCATTTCTGTTTCATTACCTTTGCCTGATATTTCTGGATGTCTTACATTCCATCAGTGATTGCTACCTGTAATGTCACTGACACAGATTTTTTTTTTTTTTCCAAAATTGAAATAATGCAACCATTGACATTTGAAATGACAAGAAAAAAGTGAAAGAGGCTTAAAGGGAAGAATTTTCATATATTTCTATATCTGAGCCTGTAATCCTGGCCTACACTGTTGGGACAGATATCAGTGCATGACATCTAGTGGTAGATGAAAGAGATCTATCGATCTGTGCTATCAAGGAAAGGTTCTTAAATTATTGCATCCGCATGTACCCAGCACAAAGGAAAATTATTCTTATCTAAAATCAGGTGATCATATAAGGCAAATTTATTCTTTATACATCCCTGGACAGTACATCCAGACAGACTCGCAGTCTGTTTTCTATTTTAAGGGATAGGCTTTATTTTCATCATTTTCTGTTTCCATTAAAGCAATTCTGAGAGGCGTTTGTTTAGGTACACTGAAAGATTTTTCAAGCAAAAATCATAGAAAGATTCATCAAGATTAACATATAGAAAATAAGTGTTATATGATAATTAGAAAGCCCTTTATTTTTTTGTAAGCGGTAAAACGTTCCGAGGTGTTATGGGTAACACAGCAGTCCTGTATTTTCCATGGAGATATCCTGGACTTCCTTGACCTCCTAATACCTACATGATATTCTCCACTGTGAATTATAGTAGGAATTTCAACTAGATTGAGGAAGAATAATGGCCGAATAATATTAAAGTATTCCTCCAACTTTAGGCTGAAGTTATTTGGAAAGATGGACCGGCTGTGTACAAAGTATCTGTTCTGGGGATATTTAAATTTTTTCACATATCCAGCTTACCAAACCACAGTTTTAAAAACTGGATAGTTCTTTCCAATTTTAGAGCATGTTCAGGCACCGTACTGGGTCAGAACCTCCCTGTTTAACCACACCAGAGAATCCATTTCAAGTTGTTGGTCAGTGCTCTCAGCAGAGGGAAATGTTTTAGCTTTCTGAATTCCCTTCACTATCTTTTTTGTTTCTCCCTCCCTTCCACTTTCTTTTTCCCTCCTGGCTAACACTGTTCCTAAAAATGCTTTGATGTTTCTTTTCACAACTACTTTTCCTGAAAAAATGACACTTTACCAGGATTTTTTTTCCCTAGATGTATTTGTGATTTTTCTAAACATAAGAAGACTTCCCTTATTAAAAAAAAAAAAAAACAAACAAAAAAACAAAACAAACACACAAAAAAATCCCAAAACCCCACACAAAACAAAACGAAAAACAAAACCAAACTGAAACTTCTTTCTCAAACCTACAGCAAGACACTACAAGTTCAAAGTGAGGAAGGTGGAATAATGTTTTATCTGGACAAAACAAGATGCATGTTCATAAGGCACTAGATTGTCTTATTTGAAATGAGTTTCCAGATGAGTTCAGCTGATAACAGAATGTTTAACAGCAATTCTTAACCCAAATTATTTAAAGCGTTGACAAAAGTATCAACAACTAAACCCAGGATTCTTGTAAGAGAAATTTATAAGCAACTATGACTGGATAGTGCATAACTTCATTGACAGCCATGCCATGCTTTTTTCTATGATTTTCTCTAATATAAAATGCTTTTCAGTTCTTTCAAAGTTAGCATATTTGGAAAATAGTATATCAACAACTGGGGTGGGAATGGTATTTTTTTTTCTCCTTTGGACATTTGCATGCTAATCCTGCTTTAATCCGACATATTAAGCAACCGTAAGATGGAAAAGGTTTGCAAGAGAATGCCCAGCCCTGGAGATGTACTGGCTGCTTTCCATCATGGACAATGAAGCCAAGAGCAAGGGAGGTTTTGTAGGTACAAGAGGCATGTGGCATTGTGGTCTTGTGTACGAACAAGAGTGGAAAATCAGGGCCGAGGTGGGTTGATAAGAGGGAAGCTGTTGAGACTCAGCTGATGTTCAGACAAATATAAATCGGTATGGGCGTGAATCTGAATGATCATTCTGAAGTCTACCTCCTGTAGTATATAGCAGTAATAACCATTAACCTTTTCTACGGTCTGAATACAAAGATCGCCCTTTTAACTTAATGGCAAAGACATCACAGGGACAGAATGCAGCACGTAAAGAACAGAAATGATCTGTGAAAGGACAGCGCAGAAAGGAATTTCCTTCAGTAACCTTTGCAGAGTCCTTGGTTTCATTGAGAGTTCATACAGTCGCTAAAGAAATGTTAGGAAATATTTGTTATATAATGTGAAACAATAGGACAGAATGAGTTACTTTTGGTAAACGGTAACGTCCAATTGAGCTGCGACCAGCGTGCCCTTTGATTCATGCTTTTTTCTGCTACCTCTGCAAGACAAGGCACTAAAAATTCCTTATGCTGTCCTGGTTAGAAAGGGGCAAATACAGTAAACACAGACAAAAGATGCCTGACCTTTCGTACAGAGCTACTGCTGGAATTGTTGCCATTACCCATTTGTATGATGGGGAATTGCAGCAAGACTGGGTGAAGGAGAACGAAGTGGTCACCCTGCAAGTAAAACAGGCTGGAAAATGCTTGTTCCTGAAGTTTGTCCCAATTTTCCTTCCTCGATCCACGCTCTCACACACACATATATACACACATGTGCACGCACGGTCTCTCCGGCTGTCTCCACGGTAACAGCAGCATCGGGATTTTGCTGCTGCTGCATGTTTTGGAAGCTGCCTTTGCTCAGGGAACGGCTCACCCAGCTCTGCTTGTGCTTGGATGGCAGCAGCATCACCCACCGGATCCTGCAACCGAAGGGCCGCTACCCGTTGCAGTACCCCACGTGTGCTGCTATTTCTTTTGGCCATGGGTGGTTTATGCTGACAGGTAGCTAAAGTTCTTTGTACCGTTTGTATGTTCGGCAGAGGGAATAAGTGCGTGCAGGTTTATTTGTGTAGAGAGCTACCAGCTCAGGACAAAAAAGTGCATGGCACAAGGAGGCCCTAGAAACAGAAGTTTTCGAAACTTGGAGAAGAGGTAAATTCTTACTGAAGGTGTTGCAGTTTGTGGTGTCTCCAGGCGGGAGTCATGCTACTTCTTACTACACTAGCATAAATCCTCAAAGATACAAAAGTCAACTCTGGGGCACGGTGAAAGTCAAGGGTACAGAGGGTAAGCCAGAATCTTGCCCACTTCGGGCTTTTGGTGGAAGAGGAAGGAGCTAAACATGTACAGAGGAGGTGAAAGTCCTCTGTTCCACCAACTCTCATGGAAGGCGATGAGAACTCTTCTTACTATCTACCAGTCAGCACCTTTCTGAGTTGGGAAGTAGAAGCCTGGTGATGTGTGTTACGGCTGCACGCATAACCAAATCCAACAGGTGTTAAACTCAGATTTATTCTTCAGTAAAAAATTAGCTAGAAGTCCAGTAACATCTTATAGAACCACAGGCTCAATGATGTAAAGAGAATTAATACCACCCAGCCAACTCAAGAATTCCCAAGACTTAAAAAAAATGATGGCTCCAAAACACTCATATCACTCACCTAAAAGCTGAGGGCTCTCTCCCTCAAGGAATTACCTCAGGAGGTGCCCCAACCCAAGGGGGGGTCCCCAACTGCAGACCCGCTGCTCCAGGGAGGACTGATCCCCACATGTCCTCTGGCTTATACCCCTGTCGAATCTGACCTGAGGTCATTTAATCCCTATTGGCCAAGAAGGTCACCTCAGTGTACCTGGCACGTCTCGATTGGCCAGTTCAAATTTCAACCTGTGGCCTCCAGGGTTTAGGTTTTTATTTTTTCCTTCCCCTTCTCCCTACCTGGAGAAGTTTTGTTTCCTGCTGGCGGGATGGGGAGGTGGGGGGAGTGTACTGCCACAAAGTGCCACATTTATAAAAAAATCCATGGTTAAAGTCCTTCATAGAAGATACACGAAGAAAGAAATCCATTGTGTTCGATATTTTTAATAACACTGAGCACAAATGTGTACCTGATGTAGGTCAATAATTTTTGTGCTAGATATTCCTCTTACACAGTGAATTTTTGCTCAGTGGTGATGTATTACCTCTTACGTTATGTTAGCTAAACAACGTTATACAATTAGCATTATATCAATGCTGTTCTATTAGCTTTAGTTAATAATACCTTTATTAATAATTTAATATTTAATATTTAATAATTTAATAATAACCTTCTAAAGAGGAGCAAAATTAGAACTGTTGCGCAATGGAAAGTTGACCATGCACCTAGAAATAGGAAAGGTTCGAATCTGTTTCCCAATAGGGTGGTTCAGGCTTGTGACTTTAAGCAGCAGAACAAGAATACAGAATCTCAAACGCTGAATCTTAGAACTTGAGTGATGTTAGCTGGAATTCCAAATACTGTGTTTATGACATAATAATAGCAACAAAAATAACATTTTTCATTCATAACTTCTGTGTAACATTTTGTCCTACAGTTGTGTATCCACAGTCATCACTGAAATAAATTTACCTCTGCGATAGATGTTGGCAAACAAACAGCCCAGGGAAAATCAGCATGCAGCACAGCAAAGAGAGGAAGAGAAATTTTGGTCAAGGACTCGGGGACAAATCCTGCTGACAGTGAAATTGCCATAGGCTCTTTAATGTCCATGCAGCACAGAAAGACCAATGCATACTAAATGTCATGGCATTCCATTTATTTGCTCTTTATATACTGTTTAAATGCTTCCCATAAACCACAATCTTTTCAATAGTGCTCTTCATTCACCATTCTCGTGCAGAGATTCTTTTTTTTTTTTTTTTTTTTGTCTGCATGCTAATTGCCCAAATCAGTCTTTTGCCTGTTTCTTTCACATATATCTTTAGAATTTTTTTTAACTGATTTCTTATAAAAGATGCTCATGTCCAGTCAGTCAGCAAAGGCCACTAACCAGCCTGTTCACTACCTCTATTCCTCTTTTTTTCCCCTATTTCTACTACGATACCTATTACTGAAAACAAGTTAGGAAACACTTGTCTGGTGCTTAAAGAGCTATGTCAATATTTCATATTCATATGACCAGAATAAGATTTGTCTCAAAATCCTCAAATCATAGCTGTTCATTTCATCATATGCTTCTGTTAGGTTAAATCTCTCTTGTGTGTTTTGTCCACTTTTTCACAATTACGCTCTTCAGTTGCATCTTACTGTTACAGTCAAGTAATATTCCTGAGTCAAGTGATGTCCTTTAATAAAATTATAATTCTATCGAGCCTCAATCCCAAGGAAGGCGTTAGGGTGTAAATACATTGTAAAAATCATCATTATGGTTAATTCAATGTATGGATAGTGAGGGATTTTTTTCCCCACTGTTTTTCTTTTTTTTAACTTTTATTTTAACCTATGGCTTTTTGTGAATAAGATCATTAGAGAAATATCTCTCAAGCTTAAATTCCATATTACAAAAACAGCTGAGTTTTGAGGACATGAATTCAAATACAAAATAGAGAACAAGAGAGACAGGCTTCACTGATGTGGGCCCACTGGGAAGTGGCTGGACTGTGAGCAGGAACGCAGTGAGCCTGGACTGAGGCATGAAATAAAGAAGTAAAATCCAAAAGGAAAAAAAAAAAAAAAAGAGAAAGGGAAGGAAAAAAAAAAAAAAAAAGCAAGAACCCCTGCAGCCATTGCATTTGACTTTCTAATAAAGTCAGTCTCGAAGGAGAGCAGAGATGGAAATGAGAAAGGGTGCACTTGTGATGCAGTCATTCTGGCTGTCATCGCCTTTATGGCTTTTCAGCAGGCCACAAAAGGCCAATCCACTAGAATATGAATGAAATACAGTCATGGCCCCACCAAGCAAGTAGGAAGCATCAGACCTCCCTGTTTGGGTCCTAATATCTTTTTCCGGCTCAGTAATCTCTCACTGTAAAGTAAAAACAAGAAAAGACAAACAAACAAAAAATGATCCTCCCCCCCCATAGCCTGTCTCTGCCCACATCCCTTTGATTATTGTTCTGAAGGGCTTCAGAGAACGGGAAGATTTAATAGTCAACAGGGATTCGGTGAAGGAAACCCCTCTTGGAGTGAGTTTTATTCCCATCAACTAGACTTCTGGATTAAATTTGCAATATTGTTATTCAGTTATGCGTGGAAAGATCTGACATATGGGCATGGGGGAAAAAAGGGTGAAAGGGTCTGAGAATTTAAACAACGGATGCTTTCTCTGAAATTACTTAGGAGAAAGTGGAGGTATTTTAGTTGACGCCACCAGTGCACAGAAACCGTACGTACTCTCCCTTTCCTAACTACTAAAGACACCTTTCCCCGATTTCAGCTGTGATCTAGACATTTCCAGACCCATATTTAAGATTCTGATACATCGTTCTGCCTCTCTCAGGAGCGGCACGGGTTTCAGCAACAGTAAAGCATAATCAACGGGAAATTTCGGATGACAGAGGGCAGCTTTGTGTTACTCAGCAGAGCACTGTGCCGGGTACCTCACACAAACTCACCCTGGAACCAGGAGCATAGCCAAGGGCTGAAATAATCTTCTTATGAAGATGATGCTATTTTGATTGAGTTCCAGAAAGTTCTTCCTCTTTACGTGTGTATTGTAGCATACAGTAGGAACTCAGGAAGCACGGAAGCAAGCTGTGGTCCAGCTCCCATGCTCCTGTTGACAGTAAGATAATTGTATACTAATTGCAACATTAGCTAATTAATTCTGTCAGAGAAGTAGCCAAATATTACTAGTCCCACTAAGATCAAGGGAAAATTTGGACAGCACGGTTAGGTAATTGGACCAAGGCCGTTTCAGAATGTCAGAGTAACGTTTATAACAGAAAATCCTTTGCTGGATCACGTTAGCTCTTAGTCTCTACTGCTGTCGGCCTTGTGAACTAATTGGAGGTAGCAGTGGCAGAGCTGCAGACTAGTCTGAATTAAGTGTGTATCCAAAAAACAGCTCTTCGCTGAGGTTTGAGATACATGTGGTTGAAACATTGCATATACTTCAATGATATTTATTTCATTACACATAAACTTTGTGCCTGTGAAAGGCAGAAATAGCCCTTGACATATGACTTCAGCTAATGTTACTGGCAGAAAATCAGTTAAGAATTTTTTTTTTAATACAATTTATTTTGCATCTTTAAATTACTTGAAATAAGATACTTGAATAAAACTTTTGGGGGGATTTGTTTTACTTGACCGATCAAGAAGATAGTGATGTTGAAACAAATGAACCTTTGGCAACATACCTCACCCTTGGGTTTTGGGATATTATATATTGTTTGAACAAGGAGGATTAAGTTGTTTGACAAAATACTTTTTTTGGACAATGTGAATATCGATTAAGGTCATTCCTGCAGGATGAGAGTCGAATCAGTTTAACCTAGTTCTAAGGAAAATACACTGAGGAGACTGATCTATATGTTAATAAAAAGCAGTCTGCGGTGCTATTTCTCATGGTCCCTGGCTGAAACTAAGCAGACTTACTACTATCCACGTGGCTCAACCCCAGGCTAAGAAATATGAGGTTTGCATTTAAAATATAGGTCTTCTGTTCAGCCAAAAAACCTTGCACAGGACCTATTCACTGTTTAAAATGTGCAAATAATTTCTTTATCATACTCTGTTTCTGATGGATCCAGTTTTTAGCAGGAAAAGTAGAAGCTTATTGATCTTTCCTGATGCACTTAGTACAAGGCAGACCTGGGAATGGAAGATACTAATTCCCTCTTTTAATCATAAGTGTCTCACCAACAGCATTGAAAGCCATAATCTGATTCTGAAGTCATCTTTAATGAGGTAGTATATATGTATCACTGCGTTCTAGGAAAACATGCTTTGAACCACTGACTTTGCCTGTCTTTAATACTGTCTGTTTATACTTTCCCTTATTTCTGTTTTCTTTCTTCAGTTTCATCTCCTCATTTCTGATATAAATTAGATAACAATAATCTATATTTCTTTCTTTCTGTCCTTCTCTCTCCTCCCAGATAGTTAAAGCCATCCATATCCTAGGAAAGAATTACAAGAGTATTTTCTTGTCCAGAGTTTAGACATGCCAATGCATCACTTTAATCTCTTATCACCTTTAATCGTATTTCAAGGAACTAAACTTGTAAAGGCTGAAAAAGAAGCAATAAAATTGTAAATTATCCTTATTCTAAGTTCATATCTCCCACCCACACCTGTTCTACTTCAACACCTGCCCTCCAGCACTGTCAGGGCAAGACTGAGGCATGGAAAAACAACTGTAGTAGTATGACAACTACGTGATAAAAACTTCTGAGTTACTTGATTTAGCCTCTAGCAATCTTTCTTCCTGAGTTTAAAAGAAGTGACTTCCTCTGTTGCATGATGCCATTCAGAAGTTTCACGTACAACTTCAATGTACAGGATGCCCATTTTGTAGCAGTAACATCTCATATCCAAACCATTTGATTTTCTGTCCTTGAGTTGCCATGGAGAACTTACACAGCCTCATCTTTTTGCCTTGCTGAATTGTGCAATTTGCAAGGTAGCTGCTGTGCCCATTCTTGATATCCCACTCTACAGAAATTCAGGCAACCTACTAGTACATACATAACACAGCGTATCGTGAAGACAAATGTTATCGGTCCTGGGATCCATAAGAACAAAACTTTGCTCCCTCAAATTCGATTCGTAACCCATGAACGCTAGTTCTTTTGTAACAATAAACACAGAGTGTTTCAGAATGTGTATCAGAAAAAGAAAGAAGAAATATGAAAATAAATCAAATTTCATAAGAAACAACCTTCAGTACTGAAATCAGTTACTTTGGAGTAGAGTAATCTAGATTTATAGAATGTTTGCATGGTTCAAATGTAGCAGTGGTGATGTATGAGCATATCCTTCCAGTACACTTTACGATGAGGTGGAGAAAGATGTTTAAAAGCCTGTGTTCATAAAAGACCCTAGGTAAGTTCCAACATAGAGAAATTCAACTCTGCAGTTTGACAGTAGTATTAAGTATGGACAAGTTTGAGATAGACCCATGCTTTATACTTAATCAGTTTTATTTTAACATTAGAGGTACAAATCCTGTGATGCAAATTAGGGAAAGAACTGCTGAGTGAATACTTCTAAGTAAAACTACTACATTCAGTGATATTCTGTTTCATCTTATAATAATGACTATTACTGACAACTGTTTGGATAAGGTCTAGAAAAATACATACAGTGAAACTAAAAGCTTTGATTTTTTGATTACTCCTTTCACCTGAGAATTTCTCCCTGAAATGTAGTACTTGAGGTTCATCATTCAGTATTTACCTGTTCCAAGTATCCAAAATAAAGATGCATAACCCAAGTAACCAAACACAATGGAAATGGTGAATACCACATTGTTTAATGTGTATTCAGCAAAGTATTTCAGAGGTTTTTGTGAACAAATTTCAGTCAACTTATTGATTACATACAGATACCTAAGAAATACGGGCAAAACAAGGCTGGTTTTCAAACCATTCATCAAAACAAGGGTGTTAAATGTTGGGAAGTGGCTTGCTGAAAAAGGACATGGGCCTGCGGAAAAGTTGTGCGAGCAGAGTTCTGTGTGAAAGAATGTCAGTTTGAGCAACAAGACTAGGCCTTGGCTGAAAATAGCTGGCTTTACTGATATTGGGAGAAAAACAACAGCTGGTCTCGCTGTTATCAGGAGAAAGACAGGGACGGTGTGACCTTGGCATAACTTCACAAGTAACTTTTGAAGAAGTTCTCATGAGAAAGTTACTGAACACGCGTAGCTGCCAACCACAAGTGGGTGTGTTTTAGTAATGAATAAACATTAGCAATGTACCAATCATATTAGGACTAGTAGGCATAATTATCGCAAACTCTATAAATATGAGCTATCCGTGCAAATAAAGTTGAATCACTTCTATCACTCATATTGGGTCGACTTATGTGCATTCCTCCGCCGCTCCAACAGTTAAATTCATAACATTATTCCTTAAGAGTAGTTTGAATAATTTTTTACCTCCTGTTCCTATTAGGCAATCGAAGACAGTGCAGAAACCAGAAAGAAAAAAAAGAGAAGATGGAAATTGTTTGAAAAATTAGTAAGTAGGAAAAGAATATAAAATTAAGATTTAAGTCTGTCTTTCAATGCATTTCAGTTAGTCTCTGGCCAGTTTAGTATGCTCTAAGGACAAAACAAATATCCAAATCACAAAAATTTATAGCTTTTGGCTTAAAAAAACCAGCAGTGCCTTCAAGTCCTGAGCACTGAAAAAAAAAAATTATGAAATTTATTTTAGCCATTTCCATTATATAACCTATACATATGTAAGGTACATGGATGTGTATACAGGTCCCGTTGGACTTAGGTATACTCACTATGGACATAAGCAGCAGGTTTTTTTCTGAAATAAGTAGAAAAATAGTTAAATCAATAGTGGTGGTGTGCACCAGCCTGTGCTAACCATTGCAAGAAATGATTTGGTTTAGGATTCAGGATTTCTCTTTCTTTTTGTCTCCCTGGCTACATTCCCTTCTTGTCATCTTTAAAATGGCTGGCAAACCTGCAGTTGAAAACACTACCCTGTGCTCGGTCTGTTAACTTTCTAAAATTTTGTGTTAATTTGGAAAGTAAATGCCTTGTGACAGGTGTAACAGACATAGACGGAAATGATGCCAGAGAAAGAGCCATACTAACTAATTAGATATCTAGAAAGTGATTTAAATTTACGTCACTTGGATAGTTATGTGTACAATTTCTCTTTGCTATTTACCTCTTACTTTTTTCCATTTCTCTATGTGTGTGTAAAAACTGGAAAATAGTAAAGGCAAGGCATATCATTTACTGATGAGAAAGCCTCAGTGCAATCTCAGTGTCAGTGGAACAAGAAATGGTAAGACTACATCTTTTAATATTTTAAGAAAAAAAAAAGTCCTGTAACAGCTACAGTGCCTTTGCCACCTGACGCTCAAAAAACCCATGGACAGTAATTTGAGAAATGCACAAATGTCAAAAGCAGCCCTGTTCTGTACCTGAAACAGATATTGGATACTATCCTATGGGAAAGAAGTAGGCATGGAGAATTATCTATAGCAAAAGAGCTGGCAACATATATTAAATTCAAAGAATTTCAAATCTGCAGGCATGAATAATATGTAACTGAAGAGCTAGAATTAACTAGCTGAAAAGCTCTATGAAACTTTAATGTTAATATTTATAAGTATTGGAAAACTGGAAGAACTAAAAAGAAGTAGAGGACTGCCATTTCCCTTCCATTAACAGTTTAGAATAATGGGCAACTGCAGGCTGGTTAGCCTGGAAAAGTAGTTGGATAGGTAATTAATTCATGACTCTATTGAGACGTCTGTGCACATTTCACTTTTAGATTTTTTTTTTTTTTTCCCCAAACAACTTTTAGGGCATAATGTCATAATTACCAAAACACAGTCCACCAGTGGTACAGGCGTACAATGGCATTTCTGTGGAGTTTGAAGTCAGAGTACAAGATAAGATGTTTATTTATGAGTTTTTTTGTAGACTTTATCTTGTGCTAAAGAACAAGGTGATAGGTTATGTCTTGATTTACCATAACGTTAGAATGGATCCAGAAGAAAAATAAGTTCTCTGCCGTAAAGTTTTGTCATTCAAAGTTAACTTTTTTTTGTCTTTTGTTTTGTTTTTAGCAAACCTGAATGAGCAGAGCAAGTATATATATTGTAACAGTGATTTGCATCAGGGAGCCATGAGTGGTGGCGATGAGCCATGTAGCTATGAGGTAGCAACTACGATGAAATAAATGAAGTTGTATTTATGATACTGCTGTATCATGGTGTGAAGCATCAGGCACTGGCCTCAGCAAATCAAAAAAGGAAATCAAATGTTATGGTAGACAAGTTTTTGAATGTGGTATGAAAATCTCTCTACGGTGTCTGGTTGAGTTGCCTTTCTTATATACTCAGGATTATATTGTTCACTAAATTTAGAGCCAGACAGGAATTTCCTCCTTCATTAGACTGATAAAGTTCTGATGCAGGCTTTGCTTTCAGTTTCTAACCTTTCTGTAAAATATAGAATAAAGCAAACTTCTTATGATCATATGGATATCATCTCTTGAGAACACCGCAGGCTTTTTCCTGCTGATTTTCCCCTCAAAATCAACTAAGAAAACAAAAGCAACAGCCTCTAAGTCACAAATAATACAGCCAACATTGTGGTAAATGAAAAAAACAGCATGTTGGCGTATCTTTCTGATGATAGCTACGTATGTTCCTTAACATGACACCAACCAAACACAGACAGGAGATATGTCACAGCTGTTCCAGGTGCTTACTTCAAATTTTGTCTAGTGAGAATCTAGCCTAATTAAAAATTGTAGACTTAATATATTGCATGATGTACATGAAGTGATCACTAATAGTGAAACTAAGTGATCTAATGGTTCCTCCTGGCCTTCAGCGCATCCGAATGCAGGATTTAATATGCTGCTTGGATGAGGGAAGAACAGCTCATTTCTCTTTCCACGCGGCAGTAGGGTCTGGCTGATAAAGAAATGTCAGATCTGAGACTTATTCTTTAAGCATTTAAGGTCTTTGTTTCTCTACTATCTAAATTCAGAATACCTTGTCTGGCTATATCATCAAGTACTTTATATCTTGATTTGCTTATCAAACTTTTCAGCTGCATTTTCTTCCCTTTTTTCAATCCTTATTCCACTAAAATTGTGTCTCATTTCAGGCAGGCAAACTTAAAAACCTGTCCGAAAGAGAAAGCTTTTCTTCTATATGAACGAAGACAGAGTTATCTGCTTCTGGTACATTTTATTACCACTAAGCTACCTTGAAGGATCATCAGGGAGGAATATTCACCCAACCCAGCTCTACACACTTAACTCAGTGGGCTATGGCAGTTGCCTAAAGTCAACACAGAGGAACACTTGCTGCTGTTCCTCCCAGTTGAGCGGATGAATAGAATTACAAGACTATGTGAAAGCAGAAAGGAATCTGTTTGTCATTAATCTAGATGCTCAGATCTTCTTTTCTGAATTTCCTGGCAGAAATCAGCTCATTCCCCAACAACCTCTCTAGTCCCACTCTAAATTGTAAGCATAAAAAGAACATTTTTTAAAAAATAAGCCTATACTTCAATTATTCCTTCATACATTCACATGTTAAATAGGCATCAAACCAGCTGTGATCCTTTTGTCCTTGGCAATTATCAGAGAGTTTGTCTGCAAATTTTGATTATTTTCATTACTTCTGTACAAATTTGGCTATACGGCTGAATTCTGTGTGGGTGAGACTTCCTTACATCATACACGAAAGACAATGATCTACAATGGAACATTTCAGTACTGTGCCAATATAGCACTTGCAGTAAATACCTGCAAACAAAGCTTAGAAGCCATCCTAGAGAAACATCCAGAGATCTCTGTAAAAGGTAATACAGATGCTTTTTACTTTCTGTTATGTACTTCTGTTCATTAAGCCAGGACCAGAAAAGCAGGAAAATTGGACATTACAGGCGGGGCTAGAGCAGGAGGGTTCCCATAACAAAATGACGAACATGTTAGAGTCCTTTTCTCTCTCTGATCTTTAACCTCTGCACACTGAAGTTCCTTTCAGCAATTCAGCTGTATGCAAAAGAAAGCCCCGCAATCCATTTCATCCATTTTCAAAAGGCGTAAGAGATGATTTACTGCTGTCAAACATGAAATAAATAATCTATTTTCTCAAAGGTGATTCTTCATATGAAAATAACATTTCTGTAACATATAGGTACAAGGTTATTTACACTGAAGAACATCGAATAATTGTATCAATGACAAATTTTAATTACAGAGTGGCTGAGATCAGTCTAATTCTTTCTGACTCCTGATCTCTGTCAATAATCTGAAATATAATTTCAATACAAATTTGAAACTCTGTTTCTGATTTGCAGATTAGTTAGAACCGCTGCCCCTGCCTAAGTCGACATTTCTATATTTTTAGTTCTATTTCTAATACAGCTATCATTAACTAAAATGAATGAATGATTGACTTGTTCAAAATTGTATTCACAGTTCTACCTGTTTCTATAATTTTAAAGTATTTGAAAAATATCATTTAGGGAAAATAGTTTTCCTTCAGGTCAGATCATAATGTAAACCCCATTCTAATCAAGGTCTATTAACTGCAACTTAATTTTTCATTTGTGATGTTTCTATCCCATTGTGAGATTCTATTGTGGTGGTGGGGTAGTTGGTCTTGGGGGAGGTTTAGAACAACTTCATCGGTATCAGTATCATTATTTTTTTAAATAGAAAATATTAAAAATAAATTTAATGTCAAAAGAAAACAGATAATTAAGGATTTTAGATGCTTTCTCTTATTTGTACGAGCATATAATTAGAATGAGCATTGCCCCTTTTTCAATTGAATAATTATTCCCTGGAGATTCCCCAGAGAAACTTAATATTCTGGATGGCTTTCTTCTTCAAAGATAGGCCACAAAGTGATGGAATAAAGCGTTGCCATCCCCTTCGTGTGAGGAACACAAGGACTTGTAAAAAGCACAGAGAAAACATGCTTTTTGGAAGCCATTAGGTGGCATTTTCCTTCTCTAGTCAAAAGAACAGTGTCTATCTTCAACAGCCGTTGGGAAACAAAATTTCAGCCAGAATATTCCTGGTCACTGGTCTTTATAGTCAATATCTTCTAAATTAACATGCTGTACTTCCTTTTACCTAAACACTGAAACAACAAACGTTTTTTTGGCATGAAAACTAAAGCTATGCTTGGAATAGAAAAGGTGTAAAGAGTATGTTTACAGACCTTATAAACTGAGAGAACCATTTGTGAACTGAAACTTATAAATTTGTTTTTAAACATTTAAATTAATTTGCCATACATGGGAAATAAATTTTGTCAAGATGGTGCTTATTGTCAAAACCAATAACAATGCAAGTGCTCATTTTCTTTTATTTGAAAGAGAAAATTTAAGAGCTACTTTGGGAGTCCAAAGTATAAAATTTTTGTCTTTTTTATTTTTATTTATTCTAGATCAGTTTGATGTATTGAGAAGTACCTCAAGAGGTGATTTCAGTGATGCAGAAGTATTTCACATGACACAAAGTCATGGTTTGATGGGCTAATAAATTTAGATAGCAAACCTGTGAAGAAACGATGATTACATGTAACTAGGCTTAATATAGACAGAATGAATTCTTATAGTGGATATTTTTAAATACAAAACAATTTAGTAAAACAATCTCAGCTCTGCTGAGGACCAAAAGCACATTGGTTCTTCCAGGGGTGACAGATCTTCTGTGACAGAAATGTCTGTCCATGGATGGACTGCAGTAAATTCTAAGATGAAAGATTTTGTCTGAAATGGAGTACCAGTATGCCTGATGCATCCCTGTTTTAAAGTGATATATACAAGCATACAGGTTTTAAATCATGATTTATTTTTTTTTTCCCTTCAGTATTGAAAGCTTTAAGTCATTACCATGGAAACTGTTTGCATCAGAATACTACTTTTCATTCCAGCTATTTCAGTATCATTAAATCCTTGCTAATAATTTATTATTCACTATCTTTTAAGCCCATATGCATTTCAGTATCTAATTTACTTAACAAATTGTGTCTGACAAAAGAAAAAAACTTATAGTACAATAAACAACACTATTAATTACTCTGTTGATCAGGGAGCCGCTATGTTTGTCAGCAACATTACGCCTTCAAAATAATGGCACCCAGTAATTAAGTATGAACATATTCTATTATTAGAGCATATATCCTTTTTCTTACATTTATTTATAATAAAGAAAAGTGAAGTTGCATTTATTACAGCTGTGGCCTTTATCCTGCTAAAACAAGGCAAGAGGAGAAGAAAAAGGCATTCAGCCTGGGAACATATAAGAAAAAATATGTCTCTATGGCAACCAAAAATGTCATTTGTTATACTTTACTCATTAGAGCAATGGAGATTACTTTATTAAAAGATAGAAAATGTCCTCTAAATTTAGGAATGCCATCAATTACAAAATATTTATTTGTGGAAGGCCAGTTTGGGTGGTTACAGTTTAAGGACTGTATCTTAAACCTCTTCTTTACATGATCAAGCCCTCACTGATGTAGGAATTTTCATTCATCTTACAAAGTCTTCCTGCTTGAACAATTTCTACACAGAAGACATTAGGATCAAATTCTGATCTTGGAAATACCAATTTAAATAAAATGTAACTCAACTGTAATTGTCTTCAACATCACACCAAAGTAATCAAGATGGGATGTTGACCTCTACTGGAGAGAAAGCTGAAATTGGCTTTAAGTTCGCTGTATAGTGAAAATTACATATAATACAAACAGTGTCAGTTCCTTAACTAGTTTTCTGCAGGCTGTGAAATCAACCTCTTTGAAAAGGCAACATTTACTTTGGAACCAAGTTGGATTGTGTTTGCTGGGATCTGGCTGTGCAGGAAAGAAATTGGAAGGATAGATCCTTGACAAGAAAAAGAGAAAACACACCAAACTGTTCAAATTTGCTTTTGAGAGGCTTCAAAGTCCTCGTGAGTTTAATGTGCTGGCTTTATTCTGCTGCAGCATGTGCCTGAGCTATGACAGAGTCAAAATGCAGTGACATCGGACTGGCTCACATGATTCGGAGCCACGTGATTCAGGATCCTGATTTTCCTTTAAATTACTGCCATGGCTCCCATGCAGGTCAGCAGTGTATACTTCAGCTTGTCCTTTCAAACTATGCAGGCAGATACAAAAACAGCCTTTTGTGTTTAAATTATAGCTCATAAGATTTTTCTTGTTTGCTTCCTTCAAACCACCCCAAACAGTGAAAAAGAAAGAATAGTTGATGGGAGTTCCCATACATAAGGAACCTCCCTTTTCGATTTTATTTTGCTTGTAATTATTTTTGTCTATTTAATTCTTTAAGGGCTACCTTGGAACACATGAACCAAGCAAATATTTATGCTTTGTTAATTTAGCTAGTCCTAATGCATATGGGATATAGTGTATCATAAGTGGGTTTTTTTAACCAATGAGGCAGTAACCAGCTGGCCAAAATACTTTTGGTGATAACAATACCAGTTTATCCTTACATCATTTGCCTGAATTTCTTTTTATCATGGTATAAAATGCTCAGCTGCACACTTTGCAATGTTTAGAGCCAGCCACCATTATTAGAAGTAAATTTGTGAAGAAATCTGTATGCACTGCTGCTCATCATGTGTTACAGAAACATCTGATCACACGTTTATGATTCAGTAACTATTCTCCAAATGCTTTTGCTGTAGTGCATACACACTTATGTAATTATTGCTATCATATTGTTTTTCAAGCTTCTCTATTCCTTATCACTGTGATAATCTCTGTCTTAGGAGTTAGATACTTCATATGTTGTGATATTTTTTTTCCTCTAGGAAAAGATGATTTTAGCATTTTTGTCGTAGTTAACAAGAATAAAAAGTAAATAAACGTTTAGGTTTGTAACATGAGCCCTCGTACTGCTGAGAGCAGTTCTGCTGGCAGTGTGACTCAGACCTCCTGAGAGAACCTTCCCCTTTAAACATCCTCCTCCCTTTAGTGAGCCACCTTTAAGAAAGCCAAGTTAAGTTGGCTCCAGTGCAAATCCCTTTTCCTGGATTCTATTGATAGTGTCACTGTTCAGCGTATACCCCAAACCATTTACGAAAATGAAAAATAACATTAGTGGGCCGTTTCTGTTGTGAACTTGGAATGCAAATATTCATGAGGTATGAATCATTTAATGCAGAATTTTCAAGACACTTGTTTGCTCTTTTTTTGTGCCTGTGTGGTGAAGTCCTCTTGTTCGCTGCCACCTGGCCACCAGTAACCTCAGGGAGCAGAGAGACTGCGCTTAAGTGTAGTCATGCAGTTTACATTGTGCTCTGACAGCACAGAAGGAAAAAAAAGTGATGAGAAGGAAGCTGTTACAAGATAATATGCTTAAGCTGTTATGTACCTTAGTGCTTAGTCACCTCTCACCACAGTTCTAACCACCTAAGCACTAAAATGGGGGTAATTTTCCAGAAAGATTCGTGCCCAAAGCTCAGAAACTATGCTGGTGCCTCCATGAGAGACCAGTCCAGAGCACTGTAATCCAATTATTGATTTGTTTCTCCTTCAAAGACTAATGTGAGATGTGTAAGCACATGTCCTTAAAGGAAAATGCCTTCTTCCAGATCCTAAAGGTTTGCCTTAAGTACTGTCAATTTTGCCATCTCTATTATTGTAATATTTTCTGATACAAAAGGAGTCTTTAAAGTGCTCAGGCACTAGTTCACTGAGTACTTTAAAGAGAGCCATCTGGTTCCTCTACTGTATTTCAGTGCCAACAGCACTAAGTCGGCTGTGAGGTTGCTGTGTCTGGTCCGGATGATTGTCCAAGCTGAACTCCAATTTATGGTAGCTGCTATTGGTCACGATGACTACAAAGTACAGAGAAAATTGCATAAGCACCATGCGGTCACCTGTTCACCATCATTTGTACCGCTTCCGACCTCTTTGTGTTTTACTTCCAGACTTTGTGCTACTATTTTGGAGGCAGAGGTAGATGTCACTAGAAAAGCAACGATGCCAACTCTTGCCATCACTCTTGGGTATGGCAGAGGATAGGGCTGTGCACTTGAAAGTCGGGTTTACTTTCTCCCTTTCATCCTGGGCATCCCCGTATCAGCAGTCTTGCAACAGACTTTGTATTTGAGGAGTTGGTGATCTCAGGCAAGCCACGTCTGCACTACTGGGTCTGTTCTTGAAAAGCCCTAACGTTGAAAGTATTGCCGTGCTAGCTATCTGCACATAAATCCCTCTGGTCCAATTACTGTTATAGGTAGAAATGGACTTTTAAATAAGAAAGCAGTACTTTTTGATAGCTCAGAGTGCCCATAGGTGGACTTAGGCACCAGCACTACTTTTCTCCAGAGGCTTTTGAAGACATATAAGCTCTCCCTCCTCCCCGGTCAATAATGCTAGCAGACAGACATAAATAAGAGCTTTGTTGTTCAGCAACACATAGCTCACATATTTGTGAGCAGTGCTGGATAAAATTGTCTTGAAAATTCAACGCTATGCCAGACATATGCATTGTTCATTCCAAATACCACCCCTGTTTCTGCAGCAGTCTGACACACATATATAAATACTTGGACTCTATTATGCAGTATCATGAGGATAATGATATATGAGCAAATAGAATGTTATTTTGAAAGAATCGATGGATCAGCTATAACAAAATGAAGATTTGCAATAACACAATAACTGTAATATGCACTAGAGTTGGATCAAATTTTCATGTGACATTTTTATCAGATGCACATAAAATATGAATTCAGGTTTTTTATCAAATTAGTTTGGCCAGAAAATAAAGCTGTTTTCAACTTCAGTTTTTTAAATTAAGCAGTACTTTATTTCAAAATTTACATTTTTTAACTCTGTCCACACCCTATAAGGTAGGCATTTAAAGTGGGATTCGTTGCATTTAACTTTAGCCAAATAAATAATACTGGTTAGAGAAACAATAAAACCTGGTCTATGTGTATCTCTAGGAACACTTCTTTTATCTTCAGCCCTGAAGCTACTCAAAAGGAAACAAGAGTGAGAGACTTATCTCTAAATATTTTTCATCTTTATATACATGTTCATAAAAGCTGAATGAATCATCTTCTTAATAAACCTCTTTCCACTGATTATAGATGGAGCACATGCTTCTCAGTCTAAGCATTTGACTTTTTAGAAGGTTAAACAAGAAGCTTTCAGTCTCTGGTTGCATTGTTTGACCTGAAAGCCCTCTCGCCCCCTCCTTTTTTTTTTGTTTGGCTTGTTCAGCCAGCAAGCCAGAAAAAAAACCAGCTTTTCCTACAGCTCTACAAATGTTAAATATGCTAATATTCCGATTGCAGTAATACTAGGGGTCACAATCAATTCTAGGCCTGTTGTATAGGGCAATGTACAAACTGGTTGAGAACAATAGTCCATTCCCCAAACTGTTTGTTGACTGTTAGATAGGACATAACTCATGGATAAAATAAAACAAGGAATAGGAAGGAGCTGACTTCAGTAATAACAATGGAGTCTTTTAGTATCAGCAGTAACAGTAATCACAAAATAAAAGCAAATTGATCAGATCTTTCTTCAACAGAATGCGGAGTGGAAAGAGAGAAAAAAAAGGCAAAGCAAATAATGTAATACAAATGTAAGATGAACGATGGCACCATTTATAATTAAAAAATACGGGATGCTCGTACTGCAGACATGTAAAATTTTTACAACATAAACCTAATCTGAATTCCATGAATTTATCATTCCACCTAGCCTAATCGAATCTCTCACCAACACTCGTGATTGTAGTAGGCTAGCAATCCTGAAATCCAGAGTTCTGACTCTCAAAAATGCCAGATCTCGTTGCTCTAGAGTGTTAGAGCATTAGAGGTGTATTTCAGATGAATCTGAAACTGAACTTTTGATAACATGAAGACTGAGAAACCGGAATAAAACATCCTGTGAAAAGCCCCGTAAATCAAACCTCCTTAATTGGACACAGCTTTAGGCACAGGACAATTTAGGAGGACAATGCAGATGTCATGAGTTGATCCCACCAATGGCTGCATGGTAGAAGTTATCAAATAAACCAAATGTCAACAGCAAAACAAACAAGAAAGTTCTCATCCACTTATCATAAATGTGTTGAATTTTCTCCTTCTGACAGTTTGAATGGATGATTCTGTCATCCAATTTCACCTCAGGGAAGTATTACAAACACCACAGCAGTAGATGCCATCTGCGAGAAAAACATGAATGATACCGTGTGAGATTGCTCCTGGGATATTAAGGATATACTAGAATCCTCTGGTGGTATGTTCTTCCCTGGCAACCTTGAAACAGTGCAACACGTAATGAATGAAGCAGTCAAAATACAGTTTCAACACAAAAGTTTGTGTGGAAAGAGGCTTTTTTTCCCACCCCACACTGCTTTTCCATGCATAGGCTACTTGACTGAGGCCATTCCTCTTTCTCTGCATTCTATACCCAAGGGAATGTTATGTACAACCACAAAAACCCCCTAATATCCTTGCAGGAAAGATCTTAATCCTTACTGCAGAAGGCTTCTGAATCAACTGCGTTTGTCTGATCACACAACTGGCATAATTTCTTCAGGCTGCTTCTCTATTTTTTCCTCAAAGTAAATGAAACTCTGAGAACAAGCCTGTGTGAACACAAACCTTGCCTCTTGCAACCATGTGCGCAGCCAAGTACAGCCACAAAGTCTGGGCTTCCCTTTGTTGATTCCCAGGACTGTGAGAAAATTGTGAGAGGTGAGATGTACTCAAAATGGTCTCCTCATGAAACAGATAACTAAACTAGTTCATAAAAGAGAAGTAGTGAGGTGTTGATTCTTTTCAACGTTATTTTGTAGGGAGTAACTCCAGGGAGTTACCAGAAAGGACGGTGTACGTAAGCAATTATCATTTTTGCATAGGGTTTGTACATAGCGGTCCAGATGTTGTCAGCAGTCTTATTGCCAGAAACAGATCCTATCATCGTGCAGACATCATCCTCATAACTTCCTCCTATGCCTGTGCCCTCCACTTTCTCCTGGACTTACAGAAGTAGGAACCAGCAGGCTGCAGCACTGTCCTCCTCTCATCTCTGAGTCTGCTCTGATAGTCTAATGCTCTCTAGCCTGATGCTACCTTGGTCAGGTATAAACTGGAGTCCAATACACCAATGGCTTGTCAAAGTATGTAAACTTCTACAAGTTTTCCAAAGTATGTAAACTTCCAGAGGGATAGTTTAAATTTCTTGTAATAACTAAAGTCAGCCCACTTGCTATACCATAAAGGACTGGGCGCAGAATACATACAAAACTTGAGGTTAGGCTTGATTTCATTGTTCCTAATCAGGTAATTTGTATTTGCAGCCGAAGAGTATAAGTACTGCTACAGATCACTGAACCCATTTCATGTTATTGAGTTAGTGCTACAAAGGAAAAAGTCACCTGGTGATTCAGATGATGGATTGGTGCTTGAGATCTTCTGGAAAGGATGGGGAGTAAGGAAGTAAAGTGGCTTAGCATTTGTTTTATTATTTATTGGCATTTTGTATCGTGATGCGTATTATCAAACATCAATTATGGAGAAGTAGAGGTTATTATCTCTGCAAAAGAGGAGAAGGACAGTTCTTCTTCTACTATTTCTGACTTGTGGCCAGCCAAACAGCGCACAACTCAAATAAACTGGTCAACTTTATTTAGCTTATGGTTGTCAAACATAATTCATACCTCCTGTCTTAGTCATAACCCAATTCATCCCAATTTTTCCACTCCCCTATAATCCTGCAACATTCATGAGGGACAGTTGTACCAATTTTATACAAGCTACTGCTCACTGTCTACAGCTACCAATGTAAAGTCTTTGTGACGCTCTGTTATCAGACTGCATGTCCTTATAGTCATTGGGATCTGGCTCTAAGGAAATATGAAAATAAATTAGCTATTAACTTTATTAATTAAAACAGTCATTCTGGTGGAAAATAGGAGGCTCTAATTTTAAGCTCTTAATTTCATGAGTCCACATTAGCCTGTTAAGCTCTGTAGTTTCCCTCTGCAGCCAAGAGAAAGTCAGGTCCCTCCAGAAACTGATTTAGTTACTTTGAATCTTAGTTCAGAAGAGTTTCTCCCTTTTACTACAGAGATTACGTACATAGATTAATGTCCTAATTTAGGTACCTAAATGATATTTTTAACATAAGAGCACTCCACAGCATGACTTGTACCTGTAGCCACACTACAAACCCGAGATCTGTTATGCAGTCAGGACCAACCTGTAGATCCAGACACAAAAATAATATGCTTCTGCATCAAATATATGTGTAAGGGGCACTGGAGTCCTAAACTATATTTCAGTCCTGACTGAAGCACTGTGTTGCTGATGAAAAAATCATAATGGTCCCTGGGCTTCTCTTTTCAGCCTTGGTCTCTCTTCTGAGACTACCAGTTGCAAGATGTTGGTAAATTCAGGGTTTTTTTTGTGAAGTGGATGCCTGTCAGTTAACGTCTATGTTGAAATGCAAATAGTTTTATACAGTTGATCTGGTGGTCATTTGGTAACACCAACACTCAGTCACCAGTAGCTGCCTTGCATTAGAACTGGTGACCTAAGTGCGACCGTTCTAGACTTTGTTAGCCATCCAGTCTGACATGGTCATATTTTCCCACATTAAAATACAATGTAAAGCTCTCTGCTTTTAAAAATATATTTCACAATCGGTCACCTCAGGGAGTGAATCAATTATATGAAATAACTGTTCTCCCTGGGGTGAAAACCCAAGCACACCTGATGCTGTATTAATACAACACAGAAAATGATTGGCTTTCACATTTTGGTGAAAATACTTTATTTTTCCCCTGGGGAAATTTAACTCCCTATTAGTATATATGTGTTCTAAAGCACGTATTACTAGGTTTTACCAAGAAAATTTTCAGTCTAAAAGACAAAAAGAAACAAAATGTGAACACACCGAGACATTTGTCAACTTGGAGTTGAAAATTAAGAATTCTCTTTCTTATTTCTCTTATAGGTAGAAAACTTCTGTTTGACATAGAGTTTGGGTCTCTGTGGGAAGACTGAATTTTATTAATTGTTTTCTACACATGGGACTGCACAGCAGAAAGCACGAAAGTGAGAACAGGAGAATAAAATTAAGAAGTAGTGTCACCAGTAGGCACAGCAGCACAAACAAATGAGGAGGGATGTAGCGAGATCTGCGATATAAGGTCACATAATGTTCTGCAGAGCTTTGGCGGTGAGAATGAGGAACTTTAATATGATGGCAAAGAAGGAAATGAAGAAAGGAATTACAAGAATGAATTTGTAGATTATGATTGATAGGTGAAGAAGATTATTACAAATGCCAAGAATAGAAGTTTTATTTCCAAATATTTGCCTCCTATTTTGAGCATACAGTTTTGTATTGCAAGCGTGTGTACTTATTTTGCAGTATTTTTCACACGCCAGTTGTTAGAATGATGCCCAATACAGAAAAAGGCCATATAAAAAGTGATCAGATTTGCACATTCAAACAGTGTTACTTAGCTTTGCACACAGATGGGACAGAAAACAATAGCTTTTAAACACCTGTGAAGGGAGTGGTTTGAAATAAATAAATAAAAAAATATACAAAAAGTCCTACACTCTTCATGAATGAAAGACCATCTGGTTTGTAGTGTAATAGCTTGTTGTGAACCTTTTTAATGACATTTAGCACGAATGACCTGTCATGTATGTGGGTTTGAACTGTGAAGAGTCTTGTAGATGGTCTGACTTTGTGCTTCTGCTCTTGTCCTGTTTTACCCCAGTCACGTTAAGCTCTAAGACAAGAACAGTTCTAAGTTCTGGACTGTGGGTTCCAGTTTGAATCGAGTAACATCTGTCACAGGTGTTCTGCACAGTTTGGAGTCATGAAAAAATGCTACCACATTTCTTTAATTGCACAGATCTCTCTTAGTTTACCTGTGCAAGGCAAAACAGCCACGGTGTGCAAGTGAGTCTAATTTCCATGATTTTGGAGAACTGCAGTTTTACTTCAGTCATATCTTTTAATATTTTGTAGGTGTAGTAAAACATAAGCAGCTAAAGTTCACTGAAAGTCTTAGTCGTATCGTTGTGATTTCGGTACACACACACAGAGGAATCAGAAGTTATTATATATGCTCCTTAAAGTAGCGGTAGCATCTCTCCATGTATTAGCACATTCTTTGCAACAGTGAATTCTCCAGATACCACTATTTAACCAAATGACTGTCATTTTTTTCCCACCCAAGCCTACGTGATCATTCTGACTCAAACACCTACATCTGTCGTCATGGATAGAGCTTAAAAATGAGGACAGTACAAAATACTGGTGTGAAAGGGTCAGCATGAAAACCTCACCGGCACCTTGGCTCAATGGCTGAGAACTGCTGGTGACCTGATTCCAGTTAGAGGTTAGCAAAAATTTTCTGCTTTGAAACAGAGAAAAAATGCAATTTGAAAACTTTGATGAAGCTGTCAGGCTCTGAAAATCAGAGAGAACCCTGGGGACAAAGATAATATTACTGAGTAGAACAAGCCCTCTTTGGTAAAGAAAGATTCATTCTCTTAGGGGTGTAGGAGGAGGATAAAAAGTCTTTTAAGTGATTTTGTGATGGATTATGTTGGCAGAGGTTTCGTCTTTCTGGCTTTTAAAATATACACAGAACAAGGACACCATCAATATGACAATTTCATAATGAACTTTTCAACTGTGTCTTGTTCTCAGCTGAAGAAGGGCAAAATCCTGTTGCTTAACTTAAGTTCAAATCCACTTTAACTTGAATGATTGGCGATTTTACTTGTTATTTGAATAGACTAATTTTTCTTCTTTGGAGTGTCTGAGGAATAAAAAAGAAGACATGTAGAACAGTTACAGAGAGGCGTTAGATAAACAGGTCAGAAAGAAAACTTTAAAGTAGATCAGTCATAGAAAATATCTCTGGAACTAACTTTAGTAGATCATCTAGGTCAGTACATATTTGTACCTCTAACCTTGACAGATAGGCAGCCTAACATATGAAGGATAACATTACCTATGCTTTGATGGTGCAAGGTAGTATTTCTTTTCTTCCTTTCCCTTTTCCTCAAATGCACGAGCTGTCACATAACCAAATCTTCATCTGTGATACCTGTCATTTCATGAATATTTCTAATCTTGACACTTAGTGTACATATCTGAAATTCATCTGTATTGTAACTGTTGTAAGAAATAAACCAAAATCAGAATCTTCTTCTCGGTTCCCCAGGCTGCGGTGGCTTAGATAAACTGAGGCAACATATCAAATTTTCCTAGACTGAATATATTTGTGTGATGTTAGTGTTGTTCAGCCTGATAGGACAGATACTTGTTGCTATAGAAATACTGAAGTACAGGATTTAGCAAATTTCTTGCCAAAAGATTTGATAAAAACAAATGAAGTTTCAGGCTTACTAAAATATACTTTTTTGATGGCTTGACTATCTTTTTTCCTAAAAAATGTGAAGGAAAAACCAAAACCCATATTCTTGTGATTAATAGGTGGTTAACACTGATTGTTCCATTACCTGATATCCCCTTTGTATGCCAGAAGAGATCTGAGACTATGAAAACCAAACATTTATTAAATATATTTGTCGATTATATTAAAAAATATTAACAGGATCATACCTAGTGTCATGATTTACAGATGAAAACTGAAAAAGTGTATCACAAACAAAACCACAGAACTTTCAAATTACAGTAACGGTCTTCCAGAAATATGCTTCAAAAGATGGTATCTGAAAAACAAGCTATCATTCATTTCTTAACACCCAGTGGTACCCACATTTCATTGCTCTATGCCCAAATTATCCAAAACCTGGAACTAGAGCACGTACTCTGTAACTGCATGCCAAATATCTATTCTTACCAGCGGGGAAGAGCCTGTAATCCTTTCATTTTTTAACTAAGAATTTTTACACAGGCCCCTTGCTCTCCTCTGAAGTTCAAGCAGGACTTCTGCCTGCTATATTGTGGGTTATGAGAAGTAAAATTTGAACTAAATTGAATGAAGAGACTCATACTGAAGCCTATCTGCAGACCAAGTTCACTAAGATTGTTGTATGCTAACGAGACACCAGCATGGTAAGTGCTATACCATGGTACTGTATGGGTTTTAGAAACAGTGATACAGAAATTTAATCCGTGTCAGTGGTTTGGGGCCTGAATGAGGCCTAGATTTCCAACATCCGTCAAATAGCATGCCAGTTCTTATTTCTATAGAAAGTAGCTGGGTTATTTTAGAACCGTTGACTAGGTACGATAGCCAACAGTTGCTGTGAAGTTGTGATAAGGTAGCTTGTTGGGGTTTTTTGTTGGTTTTTTTTTGTTTGTTTGTTTGTTTTTAATCTGCATAGTATGCTCAGTTGTTCAATATACACTAACGGTAAATCTGTTTATTACTCTTGATGTAGTACTGGAGAGAGAATAATCTCTTTATATTAAAATTGATATGTAAAGAGCCTTGGCTAGAAATTAAAATTATATATTTAAAAGATTCTACAACAGACTCCTGTGGTTTCAGCAACTTTTGTTGCCACAGTAACCGTATGTAATATTTTCATTAAGTTTTTTGTTTTGGGTTTTTATACATGAGAAAATGAAATCACTAAGAACATTTACTTAATGACTAAATAGCAAAGAACTTTTTCTTTTATGTTTTGTTCTGTTCAGATGTTAAAATTTAAATATAAGCTTAAAGTCTTTACTTTGATTTAATATGTCATACAATTAAATTAGCAGAAAGCTTAATTAACTGTTTCAATCTGGCTGCTAATCAAGCAATTTGGTAACTACTTTCACAGTTAAAGCAAACTGAACTAGTGATATAAGGATGTAGACAGCACTGGTTTTACCACTATTACATTAATTTGTTGCATTCCAATTATATTGGACTGAACATATTAGCCAAATTATGTAGGTACCAAAGAAATGTTTGTAAACCAATAAAAATTTTTACATCTTGTACAGGTGAAGACTAAGGTCTTTTCCATTAACAAATCACAGCAAGCAAACATAATTACCAGAATATGAAATGAAAAAAAGACTGTGACTTGTTTTCCCTCTGAAAGGTGACATAAAGCACACTGTTCTAGTTGAGTCACTTAATTCTGTTTAACAACATGAGCTGTCTTTGGATTAGTCCAATACACGTATACATTTGATAATATATACTAGCTAAGAAGAGATTATGGGCTCTTGTCAGTTCAAGAAACATGAGTGGTTAGCTCCCACCAGCTCTTACAAGAACTGTGAAGTTGATATATTTATGCGAAACTACATAGAACATAACAGACTCCTCATCTGAAACATCTGGAGAAGACAAAGGAAGAGCCACCAAATGGATCACGCTTTGGTCAGAAACAACCAACTTTTTATCATTTTTGCTTCTCATACTTCTTCATGAGCTCTGAGTATAAAAATCAGCTTAAAGACTTGACCCGTACCTGGTTATCCTCTTTTATAACCTGAATTTGTCCATATCTCCACTTCGCTCTATTGCCTGTAGGCCAATCTCTTCTCAATCCTATCCACACCATGGATTTCATGGAATATCTTCCTGCTCAAATAGGAGCCAAGAAACTCTGCATTAAGCTTCCTGAGCTCTGAGGAAGAAATTAACTTCTATTACAATGTCCATTAGACGTTCTCAGCACCTAAAAGGTAAGCAGGTAGCAGGGAGAGATATCTGATCTCTCCCGTCTAATTCAGAGCCCTTTAGCTGCATGCTTAGGTGGTTATACTCTTCCAGCGCCTTCCAAGTATTTGTCATAGACACTGTCCCAAATTTATTTGCAGCCTGATTAAGGCAGGAACCTGGACTGGAATCAGCAGGTTCTACAACAGTAGGTGCACAACCTAATATGAAAGTAAACTACTTGACTTTTCATACATTGTCCCCTTCTGCTACATAATGCCATTATTTCTCAACACTGGACACTGCCGTTGTTTTCTAAATAGAATGAATAGTCATGTGACTGACAAGTAGGCCATTAGTAATTTGGCAGTTGGCACTTCAGACACTGAATTTAAATGAAACAGGATTTATACACTTCAACCCACCACGTTCATTCAACCATACACTTTTGCCCTGAACAAAAAGACAAGGTTGAATCTGTACTTCTTAGCTTTGTGTGCGCATAGTGTTCACGTTGCTGGCTCTTTTCAATGGAGATAAAAAGAGATACTTGACAGCATGCATTGCAATGACAATAAGAAATTGTGAAAAATTCTAATGCAATTATATTCTTTTAAAACTGCCTTCAGGACTTTCGACTTGGTCACATATTTTAACCACAGAATTTGAGGCAGTCTTGGTAATTGTGCAGATCTAAGGCATATGTTTTGGTCGTTATTAATTCCTGAAAAGTCATAGGCAACATACTTAATAACGTTGATAAGAAATTGAGAACTTTTATTTGGTATTTAAATGTGATTTTGATTTTGTTTAACTGGAATCGGTGTAACCCTTATCCAAGTTTAAACAATTCATACCGAAGCAAAAATAAAACTGTGACCTGAAAAACAAAAAGAAAAAAGAAAGCCAAATCTTCATGAGACTTTCAGAGAGAAGACTTATGTGGACAAAACAAAATATGCCTAGAAGAACGGGGATGAAAGGAGGTAGAGGCTGCCCCTTGTTTTTTGGCTTCCCTCCTGTTTATTAGATCTGGGTGTCCTGAGAAGCTGCTGTGTGCCAGCCCGGGTGCTGTCAAAGCCTTCTGCCATTCCTCCTTCTGCTTTTATGCCCTGCAATTCCAATTTGTCCCTGTTCAGACTGTCTCTAGTGCTTACACAACAAATCTCTATGCCAATATGAGCTAAAAGGTTAAAATTCATATCAAGGTGAAGAATGAACACCCTGCTATCCTAAAGAGGCTCTTATCACCCTGGAAGGTGGGGAAAAGTCACTACACTTACTCATCAAACGCCTGCTAAGTTCTGTGCAACTCACAAACCAGATTCAGCGGAGACCCTCATGCACCGAGGAACTGCCGTCAGAAATAGTAAAACAGAACAGAAACTCAAACGTGTCAAACTGTTGCGAAGAAATGAAGAATTCTGTCCTGTTTGAAACCACAAGCAGCGTAATGAGAAATGGCAGCTTGTAATACCTTCCCGGAGTAGTACCTAAAAATCCCTCCCTTGCTCTCAGCTAAGAAAGCATTCATGTTATAAGCTGAAAGGCCTGTAGCCAGACAGAGAAAGAAGAGAGAAAGTGTTTCAATAACTGAAGTTTTACCACCACCCCAGGAGAGGAAAATTAGAAGATACTCGCTTTTCTTTCTGATAAGCTATGCTGATAGCTGAATGTAATATGAAATGTGCTATAATCTAGAATTCTTCAGGTTTTGTAATGCAGTAGCTGAACTACGGAACTGGATTATAGGGTAATAGAACCTACAGGTTTTTCTTATTCAGGTTTTAAAATAGTAATAGCATAAATAGGAAGACAGTAATAACAGTAAAACAGTAATAGCATAAATACTTTCACCCCGGTACATCCTGAATCATCTGTCCTAGGCGACATTGGAGACTAATTAATATATTCTTTTTGTCTCCCACTATGCAAAGTTAGCAACATTTCGTGATACTCATTTAGTGAGAAAGATCCCCTGTGCAAACTTTTCTAAATATTTTGGTTTATCAAACATACCAGTGGCAGTAGCAACAGTAGCACTGGGAAGACAACAATTGAATCAAACTTTTTCAGTCTCTGCATTAGTGTGAAAATCGAATCCGTTTGATAGTAATTCCCCTTTTACCAAACTAGTTGTCTGGACCTTCCATAAGGGTTAATTATGGATCCGCTTTATAGGCCCTAAAAAAAGCAGTTTTGTTCATCTGCTTCTTGCAATAGCATAGCATGTGATTTATTCAGTGCAAAAATGAAAATTGAGCATTAGTACATGTCAAATGATAGAGAATGATATAACGCATATTCTAATTTTATATATACTTTGATTTGCTCTGGAAAGGGTTGAAAACCTTATAAATCCCCTTTTATGGATGGTTCTGTCCCTTTTTACCAAATGTAGATTTTTTTTTTTCCCCAGTGGAAGTGGTAGTTACTTGTGATGAAGCCCACCTACTTCAGACATCTCTTTTAGGAAGAGATGAATCATTTCTTGTTGTGCCTCTCTGTTGACTATGGATGAAGCATAAAGGAGTAGTTATCTAAAAATAAGACATCTAAACTAAGCTAAAGTTAGGCCAGAGGAATCCTAGGATAGCTAGTTAAATATATAGTATCTTTTAGCCCTTAAAAAAAGAAGCCATATTGGAAAATCTGAGCACAAGAGACATGTTTTTAAAAAACATATGTCAGCAGATATTAGACATCTAAATACCTTTTAAAATGAAAAGGCGTTGGGAATGCACCTAAGGCTAAGACTTGTGACACCTATGAATTTTAAGTGCATTAGGTAAGATGCAACTGGTATTAGTAAGCCTTGAACCCAAATATGTGTACGTTGCTAATAACTCTATATAGGTATTTTACAACACTGGGATGGCATAGCCAGGTGCAATCTATAAGCATTTTACCTAACTGTGAGCAATGCGACCACCAAAAGGGCAAATACAGGTGCATCTGCAGACAGAAGGCATACAAGTGACAAAAGCTGCCAAAAGCTGCCAAACAAAGGAAAAGGTAATGACAATGGACTGCAAGGTGGTGGGACATGTACCTGAAGAAACAAGGATGATGAGCGGTATGGGGAGAAGAGGAGACCCCATGTTTTGGGAACAGAGAGCAAATAGCATAAAAACATCAGGCCTAAGTAAAGAAAATCAAAAGAGAAAGAACATATTGCCTGCCACTCTTCCAATTAGATGTACTTGCCTTTTCTTTTTTTTTTTTTTTTTAACATTGTGAACTTAGAAAGCAAACATAGATTATGCTCCGAAACATAGATTACTGCATATTGCATAACAAACCTACTCAGCAGAGCCTAAGCTTAAAGTGTCAATAAACTGTGGGCATAAGGAAGCACGTGGTAAAATGTGTTTGACAAGATGGTCATTCTGCTCGGTAGCAGGTAATGAGATACACGAAGGCACGCACATACTTGGTAGGAAGACAAAGAGGCAGAAAGCCTGGTGCATTCTGGTTTTATACAGCCTTCCAACAACTCTTCTAACACGATTGATGACTTAGTTAAGAAGCTGAACATACAACCTCCCACTATGCTCAGTGATTTGGGCCTTTGCTGTTGAGTTGTGCCTTAAAATACTAATCAGTTTAAAAATGTGTGAGGCTTTATTAAACACATTTTTCAAACAGTTGCAGCTGCAGAGGGAGAGCATTCCACATCCCTAGTGTTTACAAAATAGCCACTTTCCTATTTATTGGCCTTCATGCTTTGTGATCATTCATGGCTGCTAACACAGAGAGGCAAGAAACAGTAATCTTCCTTACCACGTACAGTTGTCACTAACAGGAATAAAAGCTCTTCATTTCCTCAAAGGTAGCCTTTCTTAAAGAAATCAGCCAGCAACACTATCCTGACCCAGACGATCTGTGACTGAAGAGTTCCTAGTTAACAATTTTTCTATCTTTCTTGTTATCGTCATCACACCGCAGCATAGAAAAGAGACTACAATTTTTATTGCACTTTTCTGCCTTTAGTAGAACCTATTATTTTAGTTAACCATGTTACTGCAAGGGAAGGAAATATCCATTTGCTGTCCCTGAAGAGGAATGCCCGTAATGATGAGACGGGAAGGCCAGGCCAAAAAGAACAACTCCGGGTTGTGTTCACATTAATGGCCCAGTGTGAAAAATAAGGATAACTGCTTAATGTAGTTAAGTGGCTTAAACAAGAAGCAGGGAAATAAACATCTCCTGACATTCCTGTTGCAAGCAAATATAAGTTAGGTAATGTATGTATCAGGGAATTAGATATCACTGTGATGGAAGCGTAAAGGACGGATACCTCACATGGGTGTTGTATTTTAAAACAAAATTTACTAAATTCATTCATTACAAACCATTTATATGCTAAATTAGTTGTGAGTATAGAATGCTACATGACCTGATAACGTGGTCCTTGATGATTCACACTTTGACGGTGTGAATTGCTCATACGTTTACTTAGAACATTTATCCATTGTGTCTGGCTATGTTATGACAGTCTTCTGAAGGGCTCGCATGCTGTTGTTAGTAACGCTTATACTTTAGTATGCTTATATTTAGGTTCAAGGCACATTAATATTAATTATGCCCTGCTTAGTGAACTTAAAATTGATAGATGTCACAGGCCTCTGCTTTGGCTACCCTGCAATTTAAACAGTGCAAATAAAACCCCCACATTTTTGAGGTACGACAGCAGTTCAGCTGACTCCTCAAAACTGTATTTTCTGGTAGTAGCAAGGACTTGCTTTGTTGGTTGCTGTTGTAAGTTCTGAAGATTTAATGCCAATGATATTTTTGCCCTGTGGCTAGCTGCTGCCTGGATATGGTAAATGTAAACCGGCATGTTTCATTGCCTTGCACTAGCAGTCCTATGCTCTTGACCAGTGCTATAACCACAGAAAATATATATAATGGTATCAATTTAACTCATACATTGCCAGAATCAATCTTTTGTTAATTTTCTATTCCAACACGTGTGTAGGAATTATGGTCTGCATGGCAAGCAAGGTTGCTCTGTAATTAATTTTTTGTACAGATACTGCTTCACTGTTCTGAGCTCAGCTCACCGAATCCTACGGAGAAGCAGTTTTCTGAACCACAGGTTGGAGTCTACTGCAAATTCCCAGGTTATTGGCTACTTTCTAGTGGACGGTACTAACAGAAATTTGGTCATGTGTTAAATCTTTCAGACTCTTGGGCTTGTCCTTAGGATCTATGTAGGAATGAAACAGATTGGCTGCAGGATACTGCTTAGAAATGTACGTCTCTAGACCTGGGATAAACATCTTGCTTCATATCTGATAGCCTGCTTGTTAAAGAACATGTCTAGATATGACTAGAGTATAATTCTTCAGCCTTTCTAGAAGTCAATTGCCCCCATGCAAGAAGGCAAGTAAGTCCCGAGTCAATAAACCTGCCTAAGAAAGCTGTATGGTGGCCCAGCCCGTCACATATAGACTCCCACCACTGACTACGTCCGAGTACTAGAGTTTTTCATTAGACACGCACCAGTAAGCATTCTGGAAGAAAAAGAGAAGATTGAGGCAGAGCAGTAAAACCCAATTCTGTTCTGAGCTCTACGGGTCCATTACTGTTGATTTTGATCTTCCGATTCTAGAGCTGCCTTTCCATTTTTATTTTGGTTTATTTTCAAGCTTTGCTGCCCTCAGGGTTCTCCTATAAGACTAGCACTTTGTGACATTGTAATGTATAAAAGTATCTACATGTCATGACAAGGTATTTGTAGCAGTAAACCTGGGAAGCTAATGTGCCTGGAGCAATTCTACAGCTTGATAAGAGACACATTTGTGGTGTTCCAGAACTTTTAAGAACTCGCTAAGTGCCTCCACTCTGTATGAAGTATACTCTGAAGGGATTCATGAAAGACTTGGCAGCTAGACTATTTTCCCCTTATTCTTACCACCACCCATTTTATTTATGTCAAACAGATACACCCCTCTACCCACTTTTCAAGATGCTGATATGGCTATGCATTGGAGTAAAAGCCAACCGTGCTTCTGAAAACTTACATTACTATTTTAAGAAACAGTAATCATAAAATCAATCCTACAGTACAAATAGGTCATGCCTCAGTCAGAATTTGCTCAAGCTCAGTTTGGCTCTGCCAGGCTCCACTGATCCAGCAGCAGGACTGAGATCAGAGTTTTTTCACAGCAGTCAGTAGTAATGCTCACAGGACTCACTGAAATATAAATTTGTTGGAGAACACATCCCTGCCATAATACAGAAAACAAACAACTCCTCCAACCCAAAAATTTATTCAAAACACCTTCTAAAATTAAATTGGTCTACATTCAAAATACTGGAAAACATTATATTTTCTTCCTACAGTCAATAATTCTGCTTGTTCCAATAAATCAAACTGAGTTGAAATGGGACACTTGATTACCCCAGTACAACATGGCAACTTTAACGAATGGGTGTGCCAAGCAGTTATTCATAAAACCTTTTTCTGTGCAGTCCAGATAGGAAACATCTCTACAGCAAACAAGAGAGAATGCCAGAGGCTCATAAGGTCAGTGCCTAAAAAAAAAAAAAAAAAAAATTAAAAAAAAAAAAAATAGAAAGACAGAAAAAGACATTCTCTTGTATATAAAGCTTGCGAGTTTGGCAGTGATACAACATGTGCTCCTATGATATAGGGAGGAAATCTACCTGTTTGTCTCAGTGTTTATATTTATATAGTCACTGCTCAGCCCTAAAGCTGTTCTTTAGATCTCCAGCTAAAATAAATGTCACACACTGCTGAATTATTATAAAAATAATTCTGTTATTTACAAATATGACAACAAGCTGGTAACTTACGGAGATTCTCCAACGGATTTTCAATCTTTACAGAGATACATTCCAGCCAGCATATTTCCACTCTCCCTGAATATCATCTTCTAAATTCAGCTGTTAACCACTTGCCAACAGATGTGTCCAGTTTTAGTAGCTACATATTATGATGGATATAAAGGACATTATCAAATATTGGGAAAAGACTCTTTATGAAAGACGAAATTGCTCTCTCCCTTTTCACTTTTTATGACTGTATGTGGCAGCAACTTTTATCCCATCTTCCTGAGTGCAGTGGGATTTAAACAGGATGAGGAAATGAGAATAAAAATTGAGAATGAAATTTAAAATTAAGTAGTATATGCTGATAATGTAATATGATGACAATGTAATGCAGGATATTTTTGCTTAGCAGCACTATTTTTATTATGGAGGATAAATTTTTTACACATGTAACAAAGCAGATCCCTCTCCCAACACACACACACACACATACATTTTCCATTTCAAAATCCACAAAACCAGCAAAATGTTATCAGCTCTACTATCAATACACAAATAAATGCAAAAGCGCTCTATTCTGTTGAAAACAAATCTATTCTGTATTTCTCATGGCAATTTTTTCTTACTGATATTAATTACTCACAAGAGATCATGAGACTAGAAAAAATTCTAATGAGTAAATTATTGATTGCCTAAACATTTTTGAATATTCAGTATGGCTTTGACTACAGATGGCCTGTTCTGAAATAATTTCAGCCAGTGAAATAATTTCATAAAAGATTTCCTTGTGGTGATCCCAAGCAATACATGGATAAAGCTAGACTGAATCATTTTAACATATCAGCCATTATTGATGAATCTCTTCTGCAATAATTGGAATATAATATGTGTATTTATAAACAGGCAAAGTAAGGGGCTGAGAGAGTAAGGTGATTGAAAATGAAGGGGGAGAATATACTACTGACAGCTTGCTTTCCTGTTTTTTTCTAGCCAGAAAATACAGCTTTTGTAAATTATCAACGCATGAACATTGGCTGAAAAATACATGGACTGGTATTAAGTGTGAGGCTAATTAAACCTAAATAAAGGAGATGATAGCAATAATCTACATACATAATCTTTATGTTGAGTAAAGGCATATTTACAAAAGCTTTATCCAGTGTCAGTCACTATATATATATATATATATATATATATATATATACAAATTCTTCAAAAGATAGAACTTATCAAGGCATTAGAAAATCCATTCCGTTCAAAAGCTCTTCAGGAGTTCAAAACATCTGCCCTTAAAGAAAGTGCAGGTAGTGATTATGGAGTAGATGTATTCAAGAAGAGACACAGAACGCATTTAAGTTTTCTTTCGCTTTACAGCAAGATGGCAAAAGGCATAAACTATGTTCTCAAATATATAATGAGGACATTTCAGTGGGTATCAAGGAGGGTGTTTTCCTCCAAAAGCACTATTAGTATTCAGAAGTCACAGTGGAAGAGTGACTGCATTGCACTGAGTATTCTTATTTAGAATGAGGAACCGGGATCAATTTAAAAAGGTGAGGAATGCGTATGTAACATCAGTCACACGCTGAGCTCTTTATAGTGTTATGAATAAGGAGTATATATCACAGTGCCCAATAATATTAGTAAAGCTGTTTGATGAAAAGTAGAGATTTCTACCTAATGTCAAGGGATTTTAGTAGAATGGATAATAGTTTCTCCTCTCCTTTTCTCTTCAATGAACTCATCATCGTGATACCTAATAGCCTTATTAAAAAAACCACAGAAGCCAGAAATGACAAAAATCCTGAAGTCAGATGAGTATCCCTTCAGTTTCTGCCTCCAGCACTGGCTGATGGCTTGAAGAGTGCAGGGCGCAAGAATATAGTGGATTGATAAAGATTTGCGCCTTTAAATAACGAATAGCAGCCTATCTTTCAGTCTACTGAGGGAAAACTTCAGCAGACAGACCAGAGTCAGGTGGGAGAGCAGGGAAAGGTGTGGGATCGCTGCCAGCGGAGGAGGAGGGATGGAGAACATCCGTCTCTGTCTCCAGTCCCCTGGGAAGAAGCCAGGACAGAGCAGGGATGTGACCAACCGGGAGGCACAAGGCAGGGGGTAAGCCCAGCGGTTTGGGTACTGGCACCCAACAGCTGTACAGGTTTTGGTAACTTCTGCAGAGAGAATTGTTGCACTCCCTTTTCCAAATTTAGGGGATCGCTACAGATGCCAGCGGCATAAATTAACAAGCAGCTTTTTCCTTTTCATAATGCAACTCTACCAGGGCAAGTGCGGAATTGTTGAAACAGTCTGTTAAGCTTCTAACTGTTAAACACAGTATAAGAAATAATTCCCTGCAGAATTCAGGCAAGTATTGATGAATTTCTGTGAGATGTAGTTAGGAATAAACTAAAGAATAATGCTAGTTACTAAACTGAACTCTGGGCTGGAGGAGGCAGGGAAAGAGATACCATATGCATTTTTTAGCTAGATCTCATCTTATCAAATATTTAAACAGTCTGACAATACAATTACACTTCACTGGCTAAACAAACCAAAAGCTTCTTTCTAGGTGGGGAGAATTTTCTCTTTTAAGAAGAATTCAACACCCAAATTCAATATCTTTGGCCTCATTTAGATCAGCATTTTAACTCTCTTGCCAAGGAGCTTTGAGTGCTTTGTCCAGATTACAGTCTTCTAGTAAATTTATGTCTAAACTGTATGATGACAACTGATACTCGGTACTCCATTAAAAATGAAAGATGACAATGTGCCATGAACATATTTTTCTCTCCAGAAATGGAAACCTGAGGGTAGCAGTAACTCAGAGTTGCTCTTTCACCATATAAAAAGGCTATAGTTTTCTGTAGTTTGGTAAATAATAACATCTAAAATAAAATACTTACTATATGAGAAAGGACAATGCATTTAATTTGCTTCAAAACTTCATTTTTCAGAAAATGACTGAACAATTTAATTCTCCTGTGGTCCAGGTTCTTGTGTGGAAAAAGGAGAAAGAAGCCTTTTAACTATACTAGAGTAGAGAAAGTCCATATACACTTTAAAATCAAGAAGACAGTATTGCCTGGATGCCAGAGGTACCAGTGGAAAGCAGATGCCCTGGGATCTGCCCACGCATCAGCGAAACCATCAGGTTTTCAGCCACATTAAATTACTGATGTTAGAGTAGCTTGGGGGGGGGGGGGGGGGGGAACCCAAACAATATCACTTATCTGTATTTGTAAGGTTCAAACTGGATTTTTTAAGGTGGCAGAAAAAGTCATCAGCACAATGAGGCAGAGTCAGAAACGGGAAGGATAAGTGTTTGTCACAAAGTCTCATTAAAAGAAGTTTGAAGGCTACACACATCTCCTAGTTAGGCCAACTTTTCAGCTCTGTGGATGAAATCTCTGATGCTGTACAAGAGATCAGACTATCTAACTGTTTGGCTGTACGAAATATAACCTCTAGAAGTGCTCAGACCTATAATAACAAGGAAGACAAGAGATAGAAAATATGGTAAAGCATTTATTTTTATAATACCTGAAGTCAATTGCCATCTTGGTTGTATTAACTGAAGAAAAAAGAATCAACTAGGATGACATTTTAGTTTTTCTTATGATGTCTTCATAAAATGTAAAACCTTTTTAAACAATTCTGTAACATAGCAATCACATGAGGAAAAGCTATAGTTCATCTGATTTCTATATCTGCACCTGCCGTTCATCAACTAAATTTAGAACAGAAACAGTAGAAACAAAAAATTATGCACAAGTTTTAATCAGAGATTTATATAAAGAAATCCTTGGATGGAATTCAGATACAATCTATTGATAGAGAAGCAGTAATTCATGCCAAAGCTGCAAAAAATTTGTCGTGTTTTTTTGTTTTTGTTTTTTTTTTTTTTTTTTTATTTGACTTTCTAAACCCCCAAACTTTTTACAACTCAGGACTTCTTTTATGTCTTTACAGATGACCCCAATAGGAATTTGCAAAGATGTATGAGAATTTCAAAGCCAAAATTAAGAATTTCATTTTCAGAGCTGGCGGAGCCCGTAGATACAGAAATCCATAGGCTTGTCTGTACTCTCTGTACTTTTCTTATATAATTCTGGGTAAAGAACCCAGTGCAGCAGATTTATGATTCTCTAAGCAGCAGAACAGGCTTTAGTTTTACAGTTAAGGAGTCAGATTGATGCTCCTACAAGTGACCACAGTAGTTCCTTTTAATTGAATCAGACCCTGCTGAAAAGAGAAACACAGGTTGGAGCGGGGCAAGGTAATCAGAAGCTTACAGAAATACAGGCTTTTTGAAGAGATTCACTGTTATTGCCTCAACTACTTTAAAAATAAACAAGTGTACAAAGAATTAACATATGTAAAATCCTTCATTAAAGTGAGATTGACTCATTTAGAAGCAGTAATACAGCAGGAAAGCAGCCTGCAGCCAACAAAAGGGCTGCACAGTGGGAGGCTTATCCCAGCAAACAACAATTCACACCTGTTAATTACTCTGAATAGGCTTGCACACAACGCTAGGCATGGCATTTATCCATTGTTTAGCAGCAATACTAATGTAATCTCTGACGTTATTGTTACAAGTGAAATGAAAACTTCGCATGAATCATTGCCTTGCAAATCATCAATTAACTCATCAGAGCATTTGCCAGAGGACCCATAAAGATCCAGTGTATCCTAAAGCTATGTAAATAATGAGTATTTCAGCTTCGCTGACAATGATGGTAAGGTTGTTGATGGTGGGATTACACAAACTCAGTATTTCAGGGAAATTTCTATTTAAACCGCCACTTGTTATTTAAAATTTAAAATACTCGTTTGTATCAAGAATACCCCCCCCCCCCCCCCCAAATATCTCACAGAAGTTTCACTTACAGTTCCAACACTTTCTAATTAGAAAGCATGTCAATCAAATTTGAAGGTTTTAAAACAATATTTAAGTAGTTTGAACACCAGTCAAAATCTAACCATTTAACTTGACACACTTGAAAGACTTAAGGCTTTTAAAACTTCATTCTGCTTTTTCACATTAGAGCTTCGATGAACACAAACTGAAGGCATGAAATATTTTGATATTTCTTTCTTTATCAGGATTATTTGACTAAAAATACTTTTCCTACCTGTACCCACCTATGTTCCTAAAACATTTATTTAAGCAGCATTACAAGTCCTGTCCCTAGTCTTAAACACTAGCATGCTCAGTCTGCTAACAACTTCAAAGGGAGATTTCAGTACTGAAGGATTATAAAATATTGTCCCACTGCTATTTGTGTACTCAGACAGTTCGGCCTGAATATACACCCAGGCATTTTGCACTTTTAAAATAGTTGACTATATAATTATATTGAGAAATTTATTAGGACAAAATGGAAGTCATAAAGGAGAAAACACTCTCATAGGGGTTTGATAAAAAAATCGGTATTTACACAGATCCTGAATATGAACAGGACTGTTCTGATTTTTTTTTTTTAATATTTAAAAGGCGAACAACAACAACAACAATTAAAAAACCAGCAAAGCCCAGGAAATGTGGAGGGAATAGGTAGGAAGAGAGGACAGACATACCATCTGTCATTCAAAATCATTAAATTTTTAAGATGATATAATTTAAACTGGTCTTTTCTGCTTCCGCAACAAGTGGAGATCAATGCCTCTGAAGGCTTATTTATTCTCTATTTCCCTCCCCATCTAAATTGGTATTAATTTCCCTTTAAAAGCAATTCCCCACTGATTTTAGAGAGTCTCAATAATCCATTTAGACAAGGTCCTTAACTTTCAGACTGGGAACAGGAATCCTTCCTGAAATGTTTGTACTTACTAATCTGTTTTGGGTGTCCACGTGAAAATCAAGGGAACCTAGGCGATGTACTCACAAATATACTCACAACTGATTGGGTTTTGCCCCTCTCTTGGAGGGCTAAGGGGTAAGCCTGGCAGTCAGAGTTCATAGCCAGTACGATTTCTTTTGCTGAATTATTACTGCTTTTCAGTTCTGTAACTAACAATGAAAAGGCCATGATTTGTTATTAGTCAGAGTTAACCAACCAAACAGAATGGTTGAGGTTGGAAAAGACCTCTTCACGTCGTCTTCTCCAGCCCCCTGCTCAAGCAGGGTCAGATACAGCTGGTTGCCAAAGACTGCGTCCAGTCGAGTTTTGAATATCAGATGAAGACTCCACAACCTCCCTGGACAACCTTTTTCAGTGCTCAACCAGCCTTACAGTAAAAATGTTTTTTCTTGCATTCAGATGTATTTTCCTGTGGGTTTATTTGTGCTAATGATGATTGTGAGCAACAGGTAGTAATTCAAACCATGATCAACTTTGTTCAAGGAACAATTATATTCAGAAAACCATAAGTGATTCTTATTCCAAGCAGTTTTCTGCAGTTATGAAGAATTGGGCTTGTTCTTAGCTGTATTTATGAAATGTTCAACTGTACTAATTGAAATTTCCAATGCTAATGACTTCTTATAGTGCAACTACATGTATTAAGTAGGTTTTTCTGTACTAGTATCTTCTTGATAAACCAATGTATGAATAGATAAATTCTCTGTACACATTTAATAGGCCAGTGGTATGGGTAATGGTGTTTTTTGCCTGTGGCAGGTACATTTAATAAGAAGGTAAAATCTCTAGATAAGTAGATATGCATGTATTCTGCGTCAGATCTCTTATGGGTCCAAGTAGAACCAGTATTTCAACTTCTGACATAGAGGTTGCCAGTGATCTAAAACTTTTTTCCCAAACTTTTGATTCTGGTTCTACATCTCAACCAGGTTTTGGTCCCACTCCTAGGGAAAAATAAAAGTTTGTTCGTGTGCCTTTTCCTTTGCCTGTTTTTCATCCACTCTTATTTTCACAGGAGTACAATACCAGGCAATCCCATCATGGGAGTATGCAGGGCTACAAATCACAGTAAACATACATTTCTCTCCAAATTTAAGGGTTTTCTTGCTTCATTTTTAAGAGACCTCATTGAGATCCTCCTTAAGGTACTATAAGATTTGAGCTATCACAGGGTCCCTACCATAAGGGGGTTTAATTTGATACCCTTCAGGAAACCTTTTATTTTCTTCCACTCACCACAGCTACTGAAACAGTAAGGATTCAATTTTCATTAGAAGTTTCCAAAATTAGTTTCAGGCAGAGTTGGGCAAACGAACACTCTAGTTTGTTCTGCCCTACCCGATCAAGATGACCTCTGCTCTTCTAAACAAAAAGGCAAAGGAAGTTTGAGAATGTGGTTCGAAGATACAGTGAATCCAAACTTAGGGGTACTAACTCCAGAATAAGAATGTTCACCACCAGTGCAGAACTAGTGTATGTTTTCTTTGCTAATTCAGATTTGTTTAAAAAACAACATATTTTGTGTTACATGTTCTCTTATGTAAACATAAAGTTAGTTTAAAAGCATAATGTCAGCAGGAAATCCTTATTATGTGTCTCAGCTAATTAAACATAAGTGCAGCCACATCTCTCCCTCTGATATGGATCCTGCTGGGCAATACAGCATGTAGCAAACTAGTATTAATAACTGTGGAACCAAAGCCTGAAAGGATGCACGTAGGAAAGAACTTGCCAAACATATAAGATGCTTTTGCCGCAAGTATCTTCTGTCTAATTTTGAAGAACAGAATATTGGAGACATTTATAATACAACTGAATAAGGAAAGAATAATAATGGAAGAAATCTGACCTACTGCCAAGCGTTTTCCAGAGCTGCCTCCATCAGAACACGAGTATAGTAACATAATCGCTAGAGGCTGTTGGTTAAACCGTTCCGAGCTCAAATGTGATCCACCTGGCCTCACTAATATTACTGGGTTTTCTTTCAGTCATCCCTTGGTCTTCTGCTTCCAATTCCTTTGCTGAGGTGCCCAGGACAAAGGCCCTATAGCTTTCAGGGCTTGGTTCCATATAGGGCCTGGGAAAGTATCACGCTATCTTAAAAAGCTGTGCTTGGTGAACCCTGGGATGGATGACTTCTCAAAGAATACACGGTGCTCAGTATGACTGGCACGGCAATAACCAGAACGCCCTCGCAGCTTTTTTACAGGCAGTTCTGCCATCTTCGTCCTTGGGGCATCATGGAGCGGGCTGCACTTGTGTGAGAGCACCGCGATCTTTATGCCAAAGAGCACTGCATGAAAAAGCACAAAATCTGCCTACGCATCACCAAAGAAACCTAAGAGACTCTTGGGTTTCCTGAGGTTAAACCAGTTTAAATTAGTTTTGAGTGTTTTGCAGATTGTCACTTGTTCATCTCAATAGGGTGCAGCTAGAGCTGGCTGGCCATCTGTCCCTTGTTTCAGCTGCCAGCAATCAGCCACTTGGCAGGGCTAAGGCAAAGAACATCTCCATTATATTTAAAGACATACTGGACATTTTGCTGTCAGATTCCTGCCAGCAGTTCTGTATTTAGGAAGCATCTGAGTAGAAGGAAGATGCAAAACTGAAAGTAGGCGGAGAGCTTCAGACTCAACTATGAGTCTGAAGAATAAGTTGAAATAAACATTGAAGACTTTCAGGGATTTTAAAAGGTTAGTAAATATATTTACAATGGGTTTTTGTCCTTGCATTTTACAAGTCGAGCCAAATGTATAATTAGATTATTACGAAGTGAGGCGGTTCTCCCACCTCATCCTCAAAATAGATTGAACTGAAATGCAGTGACATATATCTTTAGGTATCTTCACCTTCTGACTCGGCAAACCTCCTTTCCAGAACAAAGAGACGCTGAGCCTGAACTGGATCAAACACTAACCAAACAGTACAACTGTAATTCATTTCTGAGCTTTGTTTCCAAACCCGCAAAAGAAATCAACAACAAGCCTCCTCCACCACAAAAAAAATCCTCAAAATACCACTGAATATTGCTGAAACTTCATATAACTACTTGACCATCAGGACATAATCCCAAAGAGCAATGTTTGCCTGTATCTCCTGTCAGAATTAAAGAGAAAAGTATTCCTCATTACCCCTCTGAGTTTCAAAACCACAACAAAAATTTGGATAACTATGCATTAATGAAAGATACAAAACTTTGTGGTAGCTGGCAAAAACCAGAGAGCAAACACAGGGGAGACTCACCATCCAGTGAACGTTCACCAGCAGATGTTTTAAGAGACCACTGTGTTGGAATTCAGTCACCCTGGTCTGAGTAAACTTCAACAGCATTTGCCATGGCTCATCCAAAGCATTTCTTAGACAAACACTGCCTGTGATTCGGTTTAAAACCAGCCCATCCAAGAGTTGCTCTTTCCACAATAGTCCAACAATTTAAAAACATTTCCCATAAAGTTTCAATCTAGTTTGAAATTCTTTCCCCAGGCACGTGTGGCAGCTGATGAGCATAACACACTGCTTTATATTACTGCAAAAAATATTTCTCTTTAAAAGAGAAACTCACATGTAGCTTAAATTTTCCTTACTGTTCCTGCACGTTTCTGAGGATTTTGTTACAAGTTCTCCTGGATGTCTCTTTGCTCCTGGAGGCTGTCACTTTCTCGAGCTGGTCTGATCAAGTTTGTGGAAAAAAAAGTCTTTTTTTTTTTTTTTTTTCCTCTCTAGCCTTAAAGGGATTGGGTAAATTACCCCTCCTTTTTTAAAGTTACAGCCACCTATGCAATGTGATCAAAGTTACCAAGGAAATGAACCACTGCTTAGTCACTAAAAGTATTAATGCAAAGTAACCAAAATTCCTGTTCATCGGTTCAGTTCCTTAACTCATGTATTATCCATGTATTATCCTTCTACTTCTAATTTGTGAACAGAGACATGTACCAACCACCAGTGGTTAAGATCCATTTATCACATTTATTGTCTTACTAATATTAATAATGAAAACAAAAATGTTTTTTCATTCCTAAATGAAAAAAATGTCATTAAATAATTTTATTTTTACAAAAGGTAAACCCTAAAACTGTTCAACAGATGATACAACTAACAGCATCAGAATGATTATGCTGGTTAATGGCCCAGAGAACATAAATTGAAGGTTTATGCAAGGCTGATGAGCAGTAACTCTGCAGCCAGTTTTGATAAAATGGTGCATCGTTACTCTATATTTGCTGAATATAAACCTATGAGAAGATTTAGAAATTTGATGACAAAATCTGGAATCTTCAGCCAATTTTAAACTCATGGAAGATTAAGTTAGCATTCAAAGGATGTTGATTTCAGATTCTTTTGACTCATGACTGTATCAGTTAAAAAATCACCACTAATAATGGCGTAATCTCATCAGAAAAAGCAACCGGGTTTTTTGAGAACTAAATGCCAAACCTTAAGAGACAGCATTGGAAACTTAGTTTCCTGTGATCCATAGTTTTAGCTAAGTTAAAAGATCTTTGTTTCCAGTTTGGATTTTTTTTTTTTTTTTCTTGCATAATTATAAATTAGCTGGACAGCCTGTAAACAGCAAATTATAAACTGTGCTTCACTACCAGCATAAAATGGGCTTTATTATAAATAAAGTCCATTTAAAATAGGTACAGGCATTCTGTTTTTCAAAACACCTTTAATGGTAAATACAAGCAATACATTTTATGTAGTAAAATCTAGAATAACGATGCAACTAGACTATAGCTTTTGAGATTCACCATCACTACTTAAACCTCCTTGTACCAAACAGCTTTGGTTTCTGTATTGCAAGCATAAAGAATAAGTTTTAACAAAAGTGTTAAAAGTACAGACATGATGTAAATAGCTTCAGCAGTTGGCATGAAAATTTTAAATGATATTGTTTCTTATGTTACTGAAACAAGTAATATTTTACAGACTTCATTTATTGAACTTTTTGGACAGGAAAAGATCACAGCAGCATTGAATAGATTTTGCACAAGGATTCTTAGAATTAGTCAACAGGAGAAAACAGAAAATTGAGAGCTTTGAAATAAGACAGAAAATGAGAACATTTTATGATACAACCTCAACTGCAATTTTAGCAATTTCTTTTTCAACAACATAAAGGAGAAGAAAGAGCCTCCTTGTTGTGTATATATGCAATCCACATTTGTGTTATATCAGTTTTATTTTATTACTTTAAAAAATGGCAGGAGATTAAGAAAAATACATCAGATTCTCCTCTGTGCCAATATCCATTCTTGTGGCATTGTCAGTAAGCTGATTATTGCTCTCTAGGATTTTTCAGCTAATCTATACAAGTCACAGGAGACTGCATATAAACTGTGGTGTATCAGAGCTCCTTGGTGTCGTGGTTTAAGCCCAGACAACAACTAAGCACCACACAGCCTCTCGCTCACTCCTCCCTCCCGGAGGGATGAGGAGGAGAATTGGGGAAAAAAAAGGTGAAAACCCGTGGGTTGAGTTGAGGACAGTTTACTAAGACAACACAAGGAGAGAAGTAATAATAACAATAGTACTAATACAAGAATGTATAAAGCAAGTGAGGCATAATGCAATTGCTCACCACCCAGAACCCGATGCTCAGCCTGTTCCTGAGCTGCCATCCCTCCTCCCTCCCCACCGCCAGCTCCCCCAGTTCTATACTGGGCATGACGCCGTATGGTATGGAATATCCCCTTGGCTAGTTGGGGTCAGCTGTCCAGGCTGAGCCCCCTCCCAGCTGCTTGTGAAAATCAACTCTAGCCCAGCCAAACCCAGGACACTTGGCCTGCAGTCACCTTTCTTGGCCCAGCTGTTTAGCAATCTTTGCACTGGGAACGGATTGTGGGTGAATAGCTGGGTTGGTTTGACGGGTGAAGAGTCATATCATTTACTGCATGAATAAATAACATGGGCCAAATGCATGCTTTGTGTAATTCCATTTAGAATGAATATGTTTACACCAGAGATCAAAGTAGTTTGCTGGTGGACACAAGGGCAGCAAATTATCATGGTACCTTCCTTCCCTGAAGATGTAAAATGTGAAACAGAAAGAAATTCCAAGGCCAGACAAAAAAAAAAAAAATATTTGATCTATAAAGAATTAACTAGACATTCAGTAGTTGAAAAGGTCTGGTGCTCACTTTGGGACTGTTTTGGACAAATGTAGGTATTCACATTTCTCTTTGGCCTTTTTTCTTCATAAGTACAACATCAGTTTCAGTCTCCAAACAACAGAAAAACAATAAACCTTTCATCACAGACACTATCACCGTCATAAAAATGTTTCCTTTGTACACTCTTCATTGGGTTTACCTGTTATCAGCCAATTTTGGCATTAGACTTGCGCAACCTAGTCCAAGTATAAGATATAAAGTAGAATGTTAAAAAGCAAGCAATTTTCCCTGAAACTTAGGTCTCATGAATAATAATTCTCAGTTAATAATTCTACACATTCATGTGCCTTTTGATGTAGTTCCCGTACCAGGAACTTTCTGTCTCATATATATATCTATATATATGAAATAGTTGGAGCATTTTATCAACAGCATACCAAACATCAGTGCAAGACCTTAGAGGAGGGAACAGAGATTTTATTTGAAATGAAAATTGAAACAAAACAGGTGTCGCTTACTCTCAGTCTCTCTCACTGTTCCATACTCACAAACACCAGCAGTCCGTTTGGTGTCCAAGAAGTCTGTCCTGCAGCCAGGCACCACGGGAAGGGCGTTCAGCCCATCCAGCCACAGCTGGGCACGGTGATGGTTGTGTCCACGTGTGGGGTCCGGGATCTGTTGCAACGACAGGCAGTACAAAGGATACCAGCTGGTTTGTCCTCACGTGTCCTAGGTACTTCTTAGTTCGTGGACTATGCGCAGGTTTGGGATATGTCTTTTTGTCCCATTTTGGAGCTGATGGTGATGGGTGTGTCTGTCCTGTCTCAACTTCATCACACCTCAGCAGTCCACACCGTTCTTTGCCTCCTCATCTGAACGTCTTGTAAAAGTTCAGGTCTATGTGCCGGAGTCTTGACAGTGCTCTGTAGCCCACTATTACCTAGCAGCTGCAGTCCGACCTCTGGCTGCTTCTGTATTTAGCTTGAACCAAAATGCCATGGAATCCCAGCAAACTCCCATATAATGAAAGACTGAATCAGACCATGCTTGCTTCTGAAAAGCCATTACTCGTTACCTGACTGGGATAAGTTAGACAACTGATCAGTGTCATAGAGCAGAAACATTCCATAATCCTTTAAGTAGGCTCCACAGAGTTATTGTTAAGCCCCTTACCTTAAATTTAGGCTTTGACACTGGCATCTCACGTAACCTTAATTTAATTAAAAATAAACACACACACACCTCCTTTGGTTTCTTTCTCTCCTGAGCTGCTGATCTACTGCAGCTTACAGAGATCAGCTCTGTCCTTCTGTCCTTTTAGCTCATCCATCAGTCATTACCAGCTTAGAATCATCACCTTTTTTTTTCCACTAGTCACCTATTCTGAAGATGATGTTCTGGAGGACAGAGAGGAGACAGGCTGATTTTCATAAGCTATAACATCAAAAGCTGGAAGGAAATTGTTTTGTTTCTGTAATATCCACTTATGGTAAATTGACATGGGAGAAACAAAGTATAAGGAACTTCAGAGATTATTCTTCAGAAATCCTTTTTAAAGAGAGAGAAAAAGAGGAAAAGGAGAGAAAGAGCAGAGATTTAGCTCGATGTTTAGAGTATCGAAGGGCCAAGTGTTCTAGTGGTGTAACTGGGCATAACTCAACCAACTTTCAGTAGAACTCTGTGTATCCATTAATAGTAGCTACATTTCAGACGCATAAAATGTTTTGTTTATTCTGCTTTAAATTCATGGGACTAGATGCAGTACACAGTCTACACCAGACAAAGTTAATAGCGATAAAAAAGTTTGAAGAGATACAAAGGTTATGTAGCATTAAAGGGCCATAAACCCTCTTTATATTACAGGCTGGGAAGGAGAAAAGAACTACTAGCGTGCCAGTGCTGCATGAAAAAGGGATTATTGTCAGCGGGAATGAAACAAGGCCATGATCTCAACTAATTCAAAGCTCCTTCCCAGCTTTTCTTTCTGTCTAATCTGCCAGTTTAAAGTTTTCTAGTACTCTCAGTCCTCTGGTTCTTGTTTAGTGAGTTTTTAGTACAACACAACTTTAGACAATATGATCATTAAATAAATTTCTAGTTTATGCTAATATGCTCATTAGAGATGAAAAATTCTATTGAAACAGTTTTGGCCTGAAAATTGGTTTTTGACAAAAATTATAAACTATACATATACAGATATACCTCAATGTTATATAATGCATAACAAATCTTGAAATAGAATTACTTCTGAGAAATTGAAATTTTATTTTTATTTTCCATGTTTTAGATGCTTTATTTGTTATAAGCAGTATGTTAGCTGCACTTATTTAATAACTATTGAAATATTGAAGTTAGTTAAAGTATTTCCATACAACAATTTTTCTTGAATAAGACTCAATGTAAATACCTTAGCTGCATATCCCATTAAACAGGGAGACAGTACCTTGATGTAGCACTTCTGTTTACAGTGGAGTCATTGAATGTGACTTAAATGATGTAGAAGTCAGATAATATAACATTCCCCTGCTCTACTCTTCTTAACATATATATTGGGGATAGGGAAAAATACTAAGGAAACCATCCTCATTGGGTTTTCTCTCATCTTTCTCAGATTGGTTTTCCCACTGTTCTATTTATTTTCTCTAATAAATGCCAAATTCTTCAAATGCAGACCATCTGGTTTTAGACTGAAACAAAGCTAACATCTTAAATGATTGGTGATCGATCACCTGTGTCCGTGCTGCTTTTCTGTTCCACCATGTGAGATAGTAATAGAAAGTTACAGTAGGGAAACTAGCAAAGGACGCTTGATTTTTTTTTAATACTACTCAGCTGAATGCATTGACCCTTACTCAGAAAGCACAAGGACCCTGAAAAGCAGCTTTCAGATTAGGTGGGGTCAGCACCTGGCTGACAATTACAGGTCTTAGAGTTGGTCAGTTCAGGTAGCTCTTTCCTGGAAAACACTGCATTCATGTCCAAAGGAAATTCTTCTTTAATATGAATTTCAGATGTAGCTGCTTTTCAAAACTTTTACTGAGCGCCATCCAACATTAGTGCGTCTTTTAGCCCAGTCTCATTGCTTTCTCTTCGATTTATTACAGTTTTATGGAAATTACAAATAAGATGTGAGAAGAAAGGGAGAAGAGATATTTTGGGCAAGCTTTAATATCCTGTTAGCAAGCTTTCCAGAAAGAGTTAAGGAATCTTGATAGGATGGATATTCTTTTTTCCTTCCCTCCATCTTCTTGCTTACTAAAAATAAACCGTATGGAGATACACAGTTTCATAGAAAATCACTCTGCAATAAAAAGTGCCCATTATAGAGTGTCAATGGATGTGATAACATGCATAATTTACCTCGGGGGAGTATGTGATTAGAAAATTAACCTTTTACAATTCGCTCCTTAATCAGCTGCAACAAATGACTAGAGAGTAACACATTAGCAGCTGCATTTACTGTATTTACATGCTATTAACGAGAAACTGGGTATGCCTGAAGAGAAGAAAGAGGAAAATTGAGCCTGTGTCTATGAAAAATACCATGGTTGAGATGGTATGGTGGCTCTTTGTATTCTTTTGTTTTCTTTTCATTCTCTCAAAGGTACATTACCAGCTCCAGGTATCCTAAGAGCATGTCAGAGCATCTCAACTTTTCCTGTATTCAGGCACAAGTGTATTTGTCTTGTGTTGCATTTTTCTACCATAGTGATCTCTGCTTTGAAAAGACTGAATGAAAAAGGGCTATTTAGTAGCAATTGTAGTGACTTTTTTTTTTTTTAAATGAGATGAATATTTTTCTATTAAGAAATGGATAGACAGCAATTTCATTATGAAAGAGCTGTCTACAGGTAATAATGTGTTTTAATCACTATGAACTTTATCTGAAATTATTCATATAACAAAATTAAAGTCTCCATATCTGACTACCAATATCCAGAATATTTTTGTTCCTGTACTGTCAGCCCTACAAAACCTTATGTCTGTGACAGTCTCAGAGGGATTTAGGATGCTGGCAGGAGATATAAATGCCAATAGTGCAATCCTCTCGTTCAAGGTGAGTTACACGTTGTGCTACCATCTATCAGGACTGACAAGAGTTATGAGAGGACCTTCTCCCTTTTTTCCAAGTACTGAACCAAGGTGATTTCTATCATTCTGAAGAACATTGTTGCCCTTCAACAAGAAATATACATATTAATTTTCACATGAAATTTGATAGAGTTTCACTAGAGAGTGGAAAAAAGTCAGAATGAGAAGCAGCAGCTGGGTTCTGGAAAAATAAAGGACGGTTCTGGAAGATGTAGGGAGCACAGTATTATCATAACTGAGATTGTCCCATGCCCCTCACAGTAAGGAAAAATGAATAATCAGGAAAAATGGTTTGATGGTCACTCTTCAGAATAACTAATGTCTCACCAGTGATTCTTTCATTAGCAGGAAAATTTAGAAGATGGTAACATGCCAAACTCAAGAGCTGTGCTTCTCTGCCTGGGTCATGTAATCGTGGACAAATCATTTGTCTTCTCTGAGCTTCAATTTCTTTGTCTATAAAGTTAGGATAATTATAGTCTCTTACCTCACAGGGATGTTGATTGACTGAATGCATTAATGTTTATAAAATGTGCTGTTGTAATGGGGGTTTGCATCATGAGCATCTCAGAAACCATAAATAAATCACGGTTCTATAGACAGGAGTTTTACTCAGCTTTTCTCTCCTCTGTTACGCCTGCAGAAAACTCCAGAGAAATTCCTCTTTATATGGTCATCTGGGATACCTTGTTCTGATTTTGCACTTCCCTCATGCTACTTCAGAGTTTCATTCTTAGAAACGTGACCAGAATCTGGCTCGTTGGGCTTGATCAACAGAAAGGCTTAAATGTGAGACAAGGGGAGTCAAAAGAGTCTCAGTAGACGTAATAAAGGGGGATGAAAGATGATGTTTAGCGCACGTCAAATGTACGTATCTAACTTGGCTTTAGAGTCTGCTCTTGAAGGTGTTCCACTGTGCATATATCAGAGTGACTGGGAAGAGGAGGTTCAAGAGGTTCCTTTTCAGGGTTAAATTCCCTTGAGGGGAGGAGTCCCAGCCCTCAGTTTTAGGATTTTATCATCTTGTTAATCACTGAGCCTGAACATGGGGTAAAGGAGCAGGAGTGTCTCCGACTGGACTGATTGCTACTACTGCTAGAAAAAGCACAGTGGTGAAGCACCACCATCTCTTCCTTCTCCTGTCACCCATTTTTAAACGTGCAGAATCACAGTGTGCCTTACATATACATTGAGTGATATTATATAATATACGTGTGACGTTATATACATATATGCGTGTATACATGCACTTTTGTTATTATCTCCCTGTAAACAATACTTTAAAAAACCCCCAACAATCTTCCTGTGCAAACATGGGACATATTCCACCAGATTACAGCAACTGAAGATTGATCAGGATGTTGGTTTTGTCTACTTGACAGGCCACACCCCAAATATAAAATAAATCTATTCAGTTTGGTCGCAGAATGGTTTTCCCCCTGGGATATTTAAAGTAAATTGTTAGCATTACATTCAATAATATTCAACTTTTTTTCCTGTAGGTGATAGAAGTGCAAAAATAGCGCTTAAAAAGTGATCTTCTGGACTGTATTTTATAAGTTTCATTGGTTATGATGAATTCTCACATTTTTCATCAATAGGACTAGTCACCTCATCTAGAATGTTTTGGGTGAAAATAGAGCTTGTAGAATTTAATTTAGCATATTGTATTGATATATATTTTTAAACTTAAACAGGTCCTTCAATTTAACTGTAATTATTAAAGCACTTATGCAGATGCTGACCTGTGTTTTTTTGTTTGTTTTACAATTGCGTTACAGACAATATTAGCTGCTTTGTATCATTTTTGAAATGACAACGGGTCCAATCTATTTCGCCACATAACTCAAAGGTCAGCCCTGATACAAACTGCTCTCTGCAAGGTTCTGAGAAAAATATAATAGGAAGTCCTATCCTTCAGTGCCTAAACAATAGAAATGCCTCCACTGAGACTTGTATTGCAAATTTGATTTTATATAATTAACTAAATCAAAGCAACAATCTGCTTCATTGAGACATCACGCTGAATAATCATTATAGTTGATAACTTATTTAGGAGCTTGTTAACAAATGAGCTGTTCTGAGAGCTATTACTACTATTCAATTAATTGAAGTATTGAGTAAGAGTACAGTTCACGTACAAGAACACTATTTTTAATTTTCTAATACTGCATGCATCAAGTTTCCCATCATTATATCAAAGTGCTATGCTTTTTTACTAGCAGGAAAATCAATAACCTTAATAATAATTGATGAATGTTAAACATTTTAGAAGTACAGATAGGCCCTTCAGCTTCTGATACCTTCATTTAGTTTATTCTGACTTATTTTCTTTTCAGAGAAAGGTGAGAAATTGATGAAAACAAGACATGTCATAGGATATTAATTTCAAGCCTCTCCAAACCAAAGGACAGAGATACCAATGTAAAAAATGATGCAAAAGCATTACCTAGCATTGAAAAGGCTCCTAAAATTTTAATATATCCAATATATCCAGTATATCCTAAATTTTAATATATCCAATCCTATTCATGTAGTTATGATTAACCATTTTGTCAGACCTAGAAGTACTATTGTTAATTTAATAACTTTTGCAGCAGTTGCAAAAACGTTAAAGGTCCCAGAAAACTTAGTGTAAAGAACGGGCTCACAGGACACATAAATGCAATCTGGTTCACAGCGTATTTGAAAATGGAAAGCCCTTGTGATGGACTTTTTTTCCTTAGGTCTTTCTGTGACATTTGTGCAAAGGGAACAATGAGTGAAATGACAAACATCAATGTTGACTAGTCTTTACAGACTAAGGTGGTAAAATTAAGCTCATGGTTTTATTTTTATTAGTATCTAAAATTACTACTAGTATTAATACTGTATCTGTTACTGGACCGCCAGATAAAGTTGATTTGACCTGTAATTTGGACACATGAAGTAATTTCTCTCAAATTAACCAATTCACATGGATTAGAGTTTATTCTCGCTAGAAGGCAGCAGTTGATACTTGAAAAGTTACAGGAGTGCAAGCGTAGGATGGTATAAATCCTGTTAGAATAAAATTAACCAGTCAAGAGGTCTGCTTTATTTGTTTTGTTTCATTTTGTTTATATTTGTTTTTGTTTAGGGTTTGGGGTTTTGTTGTTGTTGTTGTTTGGGTATTTTGTTTCGTGTGGGTTTGTTTGTTTGGTTGGTTTTTTAACAATATTTGAAATTCAAGTTCAGCAGTCCTTTGCAAGAGTTCTATGAGTTCTGTCAGTCTCCGCTATTTCCTGTATGAGTCTTGAAGTGCATCTTCTGTCAGGAATAATTCTTAGCCTTCCCTGAAATTACCTCACGCAGGTAGTGGATGAGCACCACTATGCCAATATTGCCCATGAGGGTATTACCTCAACGGTAAGAACTTGCAGGAGAAATATTTAAACCTTCTAACACCGACAGAAAAGAATAAATTTTGGTTAATGGTTACTTCTATGGATGTATATTGTATCCCAGCACTTTAACAAGAAAGATGGGGTGTGAACTTTAAAAGCTGTATATAAGAAAGTGATTTGCAGGTGACTGAAAGCTAAGATTAAGTATGAGTTGGTGGCAAATAATAAACCAGCAAGACAGCTTTGAACTGTTCAGTTTTATCATAACCCTGAGCCAAAAGGGGATTAATCATCAAGAAAATATGACAGTATTCTTATAATCTTTGCATTTTATTTCTATTTACATGATTTATTTCATCCTCTGCAATATGGCTTTAGAACACTGAATCCAAACTTTTGGGCAAAATTCTCCTTTTGTCCAAGGCGTTAATAATTTTTTTTTAAATTCTAAACGTTTCTAAATCAACTTTGAAGGTAGGTGTGTCTCAGGAAATGTAGCCTATTTTTGTTGAAAAATCTGGTACTCAAAGCAGTAATGCTCCAGTGCCTCATAAACTAGAATGCTTCTGGGCATTTTGTGTAGGATCCATCTCAGTAAACATTAGACAACTAAAAGTTGTCATCTAAACTAGTCATCTAGTCTTCCTTTATAGCCAATGGAGAGATATAAACACCTTCAGGGAGTGATTCATCTCATTGAAGATAAGCATCTAAGACAGTTTAGACAAATTGTCTGCCTACAATGTCTAGTTCTCTCAATAAAGAGAGTTTATACAACTAGCTTAGATTGAGACAATCTTTCAGACATTTGAAATTAGACAAGACAAATCCCGTGTTTCATGCCTGTTTGGAATCCAAGAACACAGAGTAAGAAAAAAATAGCAGCAGTCTACAAGGTTAAATTGTTCCAAGAATAAGTTAACCAAATACTTAACAAATATTTTCAAACTATCTCTTTCAGATTCTTAAGTATTTGACCAGTGAACAGAAATGGTGTCGAGAAATACACTAGTCAGCTGTTCTTAACCAACATTTGTTGAAAGATCTTGTGATGTTTGAAGTTCAAAGCATAAATTCACTTCTGTTTACAGGAATTAAAATTATGTCTTTACATTTTTAAAGGAGGTAAGTATAGATTATGGTGTGCGTTTTGACAAGCAGAACAGTTAGGGGAATGGACTGGGGGGGTTCTTGAAACACAAATCATCAAACCATAAAACAAGGGGAGGGGGGGAATTTCTGGCTCCTTATGAATCCATATTTTTTTACTATAGTAAAAGATAATCACAATGGTAGAAGATTTGCAGGCATAATAAAGATAGAATAAGTCTTAGAAGATACACTAAGGAAGTAAAATTCCATTACAGTGCAGATTACCATGTCAGAAGGGCTGAATTAATTAGAAAAGAAGCTTGGACTTGCTAAAGCTTAGGCAGTTAAATAGTGGAAACTGATTTGTAAAACTTCATCATCAATGGTAAATCCAGTGGCATTTCATGTTAAGTTTTTATTTAAGTGTTCTCACAGTAGTCTGTCACTATACAGATGACAGAGTAAAAATGATTAGCTATTTTACTCAGTTAAAATTCTTTGCATTCATATTATGTGATACTTAGGGTCCCTTTATCCAGTATATAGATAATAATGATATGTTCTGCAACGGTATCTAAATATTACTTGAACACTGAAGGCATAACTGAGTTTTTATTTCAGGTGGCTTTGATTTTACCAACTGAATCTCTGTTGTAATTAATCCAAAAAGTTAACAGTACCTAAAAGTCAGCGAGACAATCCATGTAGATTTTAAATGACATTTGAAAAAATCTGCAACGAAATAGAATGCAATATGATTAGTAGGTAAATTATTTCCTTATGGAATGGGGAACAAAACTACAGCTGAAGTTACAGAAATAGTCAGGACTTGATAAACACTTTCTACATGTGCCACAGGATGTTCATATAACCATCGTTCAGAGGTACTCAAGAATCTGTACACTTAACTCCTCTTCCATAACCTCCCCTATATTATTCAGTGCCTGAGTAGCGATAAATACTTCACAGCACATATATTTAGAGTATTACTGCTATAGGATGTGTGGGAAAGCATGGCAAATCTACCAGGATTATGTGTCCTGGGATGCTCGTGTTTGGAGAAAAGGCAAGCTTTAATGTAAAGGGAAAAAGTATGCACAGACTTCATCATCGCTTACCACCTCTATTGAATGGAAGGAGGTCGAGTCTGTTCTGCAATGTCCTCATTTGTAAAATATGACTATTGAGCACTCTAGAAGTTGACAACAAAAACTACTCTGCAACTTAATATTCATACTATTGTAAAAAGTGGGAATGATAAGGGAAAAAAACATTCTTTTTTTCTTTTCTTTTTTTTTTTTTTGCCATTTGTGGTATTTGCATGTTTGACAAAGAACCTTTTTTTTTTTAGTCCAATACGCCAGTTAAATCCCTGGGTGAATTAATTACAAAACTTGCTTGTTTACATGCTTCTGTACGTTCAAACTGAGCAGTTGCTTTCATTTTCTGTACCAAATTGCGTAACAAGTAATGGTGGGGAAGGCTCCATTTTAGAAATGGTTAAAATTATCTCTTTAAGACTGATTTATTCTGCAAAGAATATAATGGAACAGCTATTCACAATCCGTTCAGCCCAGTATCTTGTTTCTGAAAATAGCCAGTTGTGAAAGCTTAGGGAAAAAAAGTATCAGAAGAGAGAAATTTATACTGTAAGACTTCCCTGGCTACCTTCTCAGCTTCCAGCAATTTGGAATTTAATATCTTAAGTCAAACTCTGTCTTCAGCTTTGTGTTTAATAGCTCTTGATAGACATTTCTTTCATTGGTTAGTCTATTTTTTTTTTAACTACAAAAAAATGATAATTATAAAACAATGTTCATTTTCCATTTTGATTTTTGATGGGGTATTTTTTTTATTTACTTAATAGTTTGGACATTGCTGAAGTGTCCATTGCCTGCAGTCAATGAATATTAATACTGCAGAGTATGTTTTGTCAGTCCAGTAATGCCCACAACCGGTTAGGCATTATAAATCACTTCAGTAAAATGAACATGAAGACCAGTTTTCTGGCCTTGAACCATAAACGGTCATTACCACACCACAATATGTGCTAAAATAGAGCAGAAAGAGGTATTGGGGCTTAGGAGATATGATCTGTAACATTGTTTGGATTTCAGATATGACAAAGCATTCACAGATGCAGTTTGGGTTTCGTTTTGACCTGCGAGATGCAGCCGTACGACGTGGCTCACTAACGTAAAGTGGGTTCGTCCCTTGGCCACATGAAACGATTTTAAATCCTAGCAATGAAAATCACCGTCTAAGCGTAAGGAAATAAGGAGCCACCCATTACATGAATGTAAAAAAGATCAAAAGTACTAGGGAACAGTCTGGAGGGCTGTATCCTCTGGATGCGGGTTCTGCAGAGCCTGGCCCTAGCGCCTTGCCCTGCGGCAGAGCTGGCCGCTGGCAGGAGGTTGTGTGCCTTACTGGCAGACCAGTTACAGCAGGGAACGAGGCGGTCAAGTAAAAAATGATGGTCTAATGATTAGGTCGGTAGGTCTTGCTGACAAATGGTTAGTGTATACATTGGTGGTTAAAATTAATATCTTTATTTTGGTTTCTGATGAAGCTAAAGATAGGCATCTGATTATCACCAGCAGAGAAGACTCGGTGTTTTGATTTAGATAGATGCACATACAATTTTGGAAGGTAATCTACAAAGCACATAAAATCCATAACTTCTTGTGGTGATTTTTAACAGGCTGTAGTATTGTCTTTCAGGGAATCAATGGAAACCTCACTGGTTGAAATTTGTGAGGCTCAGCTGGAAAAGATTTTCAACATAGCTTTATCTAGACCGGCTTCTATCTCAGACCTTCTAGTCCTGTTTTATATAGCTCTGTTGAAAGAAAGCAGAGATTAAGATTTCAATTCTGCTGGGTCGGTACAGAGGAGCTCAGTGTGCAAGACGACATCTATATGTGGTTAAATGCAGAACGGGGTGCTTGCCACCGAAGTTAAAGAAAACCAAAAAGGCAAAAAGATGATCAGTGTAAATCATACTGTTCCTTCAAAAATTAGTATCATCAGCTTTGTTATGGTTTAACCCCAGCCAGCAACTAAGCACCACGCAGCCGCTCACTCACTTCCCCCCCACCCAGTGGGGTGGGGGAGAGAATCGGGGGGAAAAAAAGGTGAAACTCATGGGTTGAGATAAGAACAGTTTAATAGGACAGAAAGGAAGAAACTAATAATGATAATAATAACAATAATAAAATTACAATAATAATAAAAGAATTGGAATATACAAAACAAGTGACGCACAATGAAATTGCTCACCACTTACCGACCGATGCCCAGTCAGTGCCCGAGCAGTGATCCGCCCCCCAGTTTATACTGGGCATGACATCCCATGGTGTGGAATACCCCTTTGGCCAGTTTGGGTCAGCTGTCCTGGCTGTGTCCCCTCCCAACTTCTTGTGCCCCTCCAGCCTTCTCGCTGGCTGGGCAGGAGAAGCCGAAAAATCCTTGACTTAGGCTAAACACGGCTTAGCAATAACTGAAAACATCAGTGTGTTATCAACTGTCTTCTCATTCTAAATCCAAGATGTAATACTATACCAGCTACCAGAAAGAAAATTAACTCTATCCCAGCCAAAACCAGGACAAGCATAAATAATAGTATATATTACAGGATAAAATTTAGGATGGAATCCAATCACACCAAATCGAATTGAATCAAATAGAACCAAAATGAATAGAATAGAATATTTCAGTTGGAAGGGTCCTGCAATCATCTAGTTCAACTGCCTGACCACTTCAGGGCTGACCAAAAATTAAAGCACATTACTAAGGGGGTTGTCCAAATGCCTCTTACAAAACACTGATAGGTGATTCTTTTTCATTTACAGGTAGCATTTGTGAAAATATTGGAGCTGACATTTATGCCCCGTTTTCCCATTTTGTCTTTCCATTTCTTTAATTATATATTATTAACTTCTCTAGGAATCAATATTTTCCTTAAATGACTTGTATTCTAGTTCTGCAAGATCCTCCAAAATGCCAACAAGAACTAAAAGTTCCTAGTAAGTCGTAGAAAATATGCTCCAAGTATAGACGGTGCCTTGGTTTGCCTAACTTCCCAAGAAAAAACAGCCGATTCTTGCTTCACAGTAGGGTATTTCACCTCCCGTATCGCACTGCAGTCCCTGTTATGCTGGTGGAATGAAATTACCTGGTCTATGTACTCCAAAATACTGGCAATGACGTCCTCTGTTGTCATGTACTAGATAGAGATTTACAGTAAACTTCAAGGAATAAAAACCTAGAATTGGGATTGTGACTTTTAAGGATCTCAGTCTGGCTCTTCTAGACATCCTTAGGATGGGTTATTAAACTTTCCTCACAAACTTTAAGGACTAAGCCCAGGCAAACCGATCCTCTTCCATCTTCTGTCATGAGAAGACTAACTTCAAAAAACCACGTGGACATTCCAGTCTTCCAGACTGGTTGGTGGAAGAGGTGCGGAGCAGTTCCAGTTCCAGCCCAGTGAGCTCTCAGCCGGACACAATGGGATAGCCACAGCCAGTTCACTTCCTTGAAAATTAGTATTTACTAAGCACCTTGTCAACAGTTCTTATTTTTGTTGTTGCTTTTATCGTTAAGATTATTTCAAGCTAGTATCTCATAATTGTGATAATTAACTTATTTCGTACTGAGATTTACACAAGAAAAACAAATTAGAAAACAACCTCTTAGCATACTATCAATTTAAAACTGTTAGCTGAAGGAAATTTCAAATAGAAAAATCAAAGTAGGACACTGGGTTTTTTTAAACATGAATATAATGAAAAGCCTACCTTCTGTTATCAGCAAGCACATTCCCAGCTCTGTGTCTATTTATAGGACAAATTTTGACCTTGGCACCTCTATTCATGTGCATGAGAATTCTGGGGAGCTTCACAGCAGAAGCAACGTAACAGCTTCATGCAAAAATGTGTGTCAGAACATGGGAAACCCAAACCTGAAACTGTTTTCTCAAAACCCCTGCGTTTTACAGAATTAACCCCCCCCTGCGTTTTACAGAATTAAACCCCAGCAGGTTTATATCCCCCATACGACTGTACGCTCATTTCGGGGTGGCCCAGCGGGTTACTGGTGGCTGTGCAGCCTTAACTGGTCACTGGCAGGACTGTGACTGCACAGCCAGGTGGGCTTACGCTCAGTCTCCCTTCCCTTGGGCAATCCGTGGGAAGAGATATCTCATCTCAAGGCAGGTGCTTAGGATAAGTTTTGCATTAAGATGGCCTTTCTCAGTATATTACATCACTAATACTGTAATGTTAGGAACATGCTGAGGAAACTACAAGGAGCCCAAATCTTTTAAAACAGTTCATCTAGGATTTACAGTAGTCTATCTTTTAAGCATTGCCTATGCTGAAAAAAAAAATCGATTTCAGTAATGTATCAGTGAATAGAAATATATTCCTTTTTTTTAGCACATGCTGATTGCATCTTCTGTACTTTACTACTGCTGGTGATCAACCAGGACAAAAGGATCAAAAGAACTGACTGTGTATTTATGCCTTGCAGATGTTATCAGAGGAGATAACAGGTCAAATTGTTAAAATCATTTTAGAAACACCAGAAGTATAGCAAAAGAGATTATCTCATCAGCAGTGTTCAGAAAAAAAACCACAAACAAACCACACACAAGAAAGAAAATAAACTACTCCAAATAACATAGACAAAAAAACCTCCCTTCTTATTAAAACAGCCCACAGAGTTTAGTTCAGGATTTTCAACTCTGGGTAAGTTAAGAGTAATTTGTGAAATTTAGATGCTTAGTTTCTGAATACCATAGCCATTCCAAAGCTTTGCTTTGGGTTTCTTATGGGGTATGATCTCCATCAATAAATAGCATTTACCAAGAACTATAACTGGTTTTTATTGGGAAATGAAGATTTCTATCAGTATAATCTATCTGTTAGCAAATATTGTTTCATTAAGAACAACTGCTAAAGAAATAGCTTCTGTTTTTCTCCAGAAAACTTGTGAGTATAGAAAATATTATTTTTCTGTAACCACTGTGAACTGTACTTTGTTTTCAGGAAAAAAAAAAGTATCTAATACTGACTTAATATATCAGAGCATAAATGAGGTAAAATATTTGACACTTTCTCTGCTGTGGAAAGGGTATCCATAAAATTTCTGGCAGAAAACATTCGATCCACTCATCCATCATCCTTTTTTTAATGTCTCTCTCTGAATTTTTACATAATCATTTTACAAAAAGGTGTCTTGCTCTTACTTGTCCTTCACGAGATAAAAAAAAAAAAAAAAATCCACTTTTCTTTATGCTTCAGTAATAAACAGAGGTAAAGAAATCAGGTGTGTATCAGACCTCACCTGGCTTGCTAAGGATCAGGGATACCTCAGATGAGCACGGAGCGAAGCGAATCAGTGACTTCTGACTGGCACATATTTGTGATGCCAAGAGGTTGTGTTTTCAACACATAATCCTTGGATAAGGATCAGCTGGGGTAATTTCTCAGCAGGAAAAAGTGTGTATGAAGAAAAAACCTGAAGTTACGAATTGATTCCTGTTGTTGTAAAACCAAATTAAGAGATGCCAGTTTCAGGCCTTCATGATTTGTGATGCTGCTACCTACCTGTGGTCGTATTTTATTTAGTGCTTTTTTGTCAAGTCCATTCTGTCTTTCAGAGACTTGCTCAGCTGCCACAAAAGAGTTAGTCAAATATGCTGGCATTAAGTGGACGTGCCTTCAGTGGAGGTTAAACATGTAGTTCAGATTAGAAGAAATAGTCTTTGTTTGGGCTTTGAATATTCTCCCATACTCATAAGTCCTAAGGTCTGACATGCAAGAAAAACGCAAGTGTAGATATACATAATGATAAATAGTCTTTTACAGGTTCTCAGCTGAGAGCTTAGTTCATTTCTCAAGCGCTTTTGCTTAACTACAAATCTTTTCTAAATCTATGAATTTAACCAAAATATTTGTAATTTCTGTCTATGAACATTCTGAATAGTTAAAAAAGTAGTGAATAAACAGCTTTCAAAAGCACAATAGATTTCTGTCTCTTTAAGGAATTAATTGAATAGCTAAACATAAAATAATCACAATATTTTTTGCAGAATGATTAAAGAAATCTTTCTTTCCTTCCTGTCTTCCCTTGTGTCTGTCTTCCTTTTAGCAAGTAGTGGCTTGGCAGAGCAATTCTGTTATTGACATATGCATGAACTCAAGTTGACTGAGTCAACACTGATTTCAATTACATGTTATTTTTGTAAAATATGTCTTCGTAACACCTGGTGTTCTTTTAACGCTGTGTAAAAGGAGGTGCTTTTTTTAAATAAATGCATGCAAACAAGAGGGTATTATTAATGAAAGTATTATGCTACAAATTTTAGGGCTGATTACTCATTTCATAACTCCTAATAATAGCTAGGACCATTGTTTTATTTATTTTAAACATTTGAGATTGCTTTCCTCTTTCTTGGAGCCATTTTCATTAAGCAAGAGTAACTTGGTAATTCTTTTCCTCTTACTTGCTCCAGGGGTTGCAATGGTGATTCTTGGAAGGTTGTTTTGAATTACCCTTATATTTCCATTGCTTTTTCTAAACTTCCCGTTAAAAAAATGCAAAGATTCGTTTTAATTAGAAATTCTGGTGCCTCATAATTTACTTCATAACTGACATAATGTGAAAGCAGAATGCGTGGTCCTACATTTGACTCTAGGTTATGGGAATTAAATAGATATCCAAACATAACAGGATTCATATTTTCTTTGTATTATTTATTTGCATGTATTATCCTTTATTGTACAATGTGAATACAAAGGTGATGTAGAACAAAAGCTGACTGATGACCTTTTATATGCCCTTTGCACCATTATAAATGCTGACTAGTAGGTGAATGCAACAGTGGTAGTTTAAACATTTAATTCTGTGAATTAGATTTTTTTCTCATAGTCAGCCTTAAAAAACATATCCAGGGGAGTTCTGAGTTGTTGTATATTATTCCATTTTACACTGAAAAAAAAAAGTATTTTTTATATTTAAATACACAAGTACACAATTTAAGTAAAACACTACTTTTGTCTTCTTTTCCAGTAGAGGAAGGGGAAAAAACCCCCACCAGCTTACAATCCTTCCCCCATCAAAACATAAGCCAGTTCTTCAAACAAGTACTTGAAAGAATAGATAAGTCTTTTGCTGTGTTGTGAAGGTCAAAAGACAACCTCTGCCAGACCATATAGGAAATATTAATTCCATTCTTTCTGGTTATGGAGGTCTCACTATACTTGCACAGTTTCTCTGTATTTAACTTCCCTTATTTGTGTTTACATGCTCTTGTACGGTCTGGAGAAAGGTCATGTTTAATAAAAACATGGCCAGTCATGCTTTTCGTTATTTTTTGTTTCCTATTTCTCTTGTAACACTTTCGAAATTTTATGTTCAGATAAGCAACTTTCTTCTGTAGAAGGCCAGATGAATAACTTAAAGCCTCACACAAGCCATCTTCCTTCTGTGATCAGTAGATTCTGGTTTTTTAATACAAACTATAAATAATAATTTTTCTTAATACAGCAGCCTTCTCTTTTCAGACTATTTCCATATTGTACAATAATTTAGTCTTATGAAGAGCTTTCTTCCTTTCAAACTTTAATTTTTTAAGGGACTGAAAATTTGGTTGATAGAAATCTATGCATCTGTGTCAGTATTCCCACTACCTCTTGTTTACTTCGTCAAAAAGGTTTAGACCAGGCTTAGACCAAAACTTTCACAGACTCTTATATGAAGGCCCTTAGACTGAATCTGCCGATTCATTTGCTTGAATCACATATCATTAAAACATGGAAAGCATAGAAAATGCAGAAGAAAGAGTTGTGAGGTGAGCTCCAAAATTCCCAAAATTGAATATTTGCAAATTCAGATAATTTTTACTGGAAATTCTTCTCATGAGAAGAGCAAGGAAGTGTTTTGATAATATCAGAATGTTGTATTGTGATACTTTTAAAAATAAATATTTAAAATATTTGTTTTAAATTGAAGTTATTTTAAATTTAATATGCAAGTTAACTTTTTTTTTTTTTATCTTGTACTACAAATCAAAACAAAAGTATTTCAATAGATCTACTGTCTGGGTTTGCATTTTACCTTATGGAGCATTCAAAATTATTTTTTTTCTCCAACTGGTAATAGTTTAACTTCAGAGTCTTGAAGTACTACTTAAAAATACAAACACTAAACACAAATAGAGATCTCATCTATCTATAGATTTAACTAGTATAAAAAACCTAATGAAATTTATAAGGCTTTCTAAAGAAATAAATCTAATAAAACAAACCCAAAACCAAAGAGGAAAACACAGCAGAAACTTCAACAAACAAGCGAAACCTACATTAAGACGAGGTGCTAAAACTGATCATTGAGACAATACTGTGAACTCTCAACTTATCTAAGTGCCCTTCAGTGCAATACGAAATTGAATACCACGGAAAGTTTGCTTCACCTTTTTTCCATTTAAAAAAATCAATTGAAACACATGCAGAAATGGAAAGCTGTCGCATTAGGGTGCAGCATGTCACTAAGTCAGCTTCTCATGCTAGTCTCGATCTTTAACACAGTAGATTGCAGGTGGAAAGAGGCAAATGCTAGTTTTGAACCCACCTTATTAGAGAATATATGGAGTGCTCTTGGTTTCTTGAATCCATTTGTTCCTCATTGAATGTTTTCACTTGTTTTGGGACATTAAAGGAATATTTTAATGCGTACAAAAAGATCACTGTGCATGGAGCCAGCCTCCAGAGTTGTCAACTGATTTCCATTGATCCTCTGGTTTAAACCACAGAGATCACGATCTTGAGAGAATCTGTAACGTCTCATAAAAATTGTGGTATGAAATAAACTATATTGCCTGGGATGGAGTTACCTTCCCCGTAGCAGCCCTCATAGCGCTGTGCTTTGTAGTTGAAGTTAGAACGGCGTTCGAGGATCCAGTCTGTGCGCTTCTAGCCTTCTATGAAAATGCCACGGATTTTTTTTTTATTTTAAAAGGCTGAAAGAGGCAACACACCCGTGTTTTGGCTACTGCTGAGCAGTGCTTGCACAGCATCAAGGCTCCTGCTGTCTCTCCAACTCCTGGCCCCCCTCCAAAGGCCAGTAGGCTGGGGGGGGGGAAGATCTTGGGAGGGTTCGTAGCCAGAACAGCTGCCCCAAGCTGACCAAAGGGACATTCCATACCATATGACATCGTGTTCAGCAATAAAAACTAAGAGAAGGGAGGAGGGGAGGGGATGTTCGTTATTAAAGAATTTGTCTTCTGGAGCAACTGCTACTCATACCCAGGCCCTACTTCCTCGGAAGTGACTGGACATCCACCTACCTAAGTTGAGAGGAAATCTTTCTGTTTTCCTTTGCTTCCCCACACAGCCTTTGCTTCTTCATTATTAATCTGCCTTTATTTTGACCCATGAGTTCTTTTGCATCTCATTTTCTCCTCTCCTGTCCTGCTGAGGCGGGTGGAGTAATAGGGTGGCTTGGTGGGCCCCTGGCATCCAGCCAAGGTCGACCGACCACATAAATACAACCTGTTCTGTAGGAAGTATCTGTTCAACGAGCAGCTTCCTATTTAAACTTCATCCAGTTTAACAGTCTTTGAAGCCACGAGGAAAATTAATTTCTAATGTAAATCATTAACTTCGAATTACACCAGCAGTGGATTTAGCCCGTTGCATATAATACTTCTCTGAAGTAGATAATGAACTTTCTTCATTGAAGTTTACAGGGTTTATGTTTCCTATTTATCACTGACAATGCATGGTTGTAACTTAGTGAAGAAGTTCTAGTATTCACAAGTGGAAAAACTGGTTTTAGAAAGTCCAAATACTGGTCTTGAGAAAACTAAAGTGATACTGTGTGTCCTTCCCTCCCCTTCTCCCCCCTCTTTTGGATCTTTTTCATTAAATGACCTGCCTGCATCCAATACACAAAGTACAAAATAATATTAATATCCTGTGTACCTTATTGATTTCCTATGCAGCACCAACTTAAATCCTGTGATGTTTTTCTATTCATTCTAGTTGTACTGATCATCTTATAAGTTGTATACAACCGATACTTCTTTCAGGCACTTTAATTCTATTTGTACGTTTATGAGTTGCTGTTGTATCTATTCCTTTTAAAAAGAGTAAATATTTAACTATAAATATTTCAAAGAAAATATGTCTAGTAATTAAAACAGATTATTTTCTGAGATATTTTAACTTAGATATACCTTGGTAGTTTTGTCATGACATTTTTTACATTTATTGCTTGAAACTGTTGAAGAACTGTGATTAAGAGAATCATAGCATAACCTGAGCAGGTAGGCTGCTGGTTGCACACCTCTTTCTCAAATTCAGAAATGAATGGGTTTGTCTTTACTAACAGAAGTGTATTGCATGTGTGTATATGTGCATACGTATACACAAGTATACATTTGCACACACACATATATGATATTTATTTCAACGTGAATGTCTAATTCTGAGGAATACAACTAAACTTAAAGTGATACTTTTCAGTTTTAACACAAGCAAATGAGAAAAGCCTGGAGAGCTCTATCTTTATTGAGGTTCAACCTGGGGGGGGTGGTGTCATACATGTTAATTAGCCTGAGATTAAAAGGTGATTTTTTTTTAAAGCTCCCAGAACAAGATCATTGCTGCATATTATCAAGCATTAATAAGATTATGAAGTTTCTATGCCTAAGACAATAGTTTGATCTTTATAAATACTTTCTGAGAAATAATAGGGACATAGCAAGTTTAGGATTAGACTATCACTTTGTAGCTCTAGGTTGATTCTTTAAATGAGAAATTGCTGTAAAATTTTAATGCACCTTCCTTTTAAGATTGTTTTAGAAACAAACAGAAAAACCCTCTGCAACAAACAAGCAAATGAATAAGTAAAGCCAGAATTCAAACCAGGTGCAATACATATAGTTTTAGACGGAGACATCTTTTTATCTCCAGAAAACTTTTGTCAAGAACTTTCCAAATGCAACTTTGCAGAGCTTTGCAAGAGGAATTCAAGCATCTGATAAACTCCTCTTCACTGAGCTTTGATAACAATAGTGGTGATATTTTAGTGGTGTACATAATTAGGTGTGCACTTCAGGATACTTCATTCACAGAGATATTACTCTTTGGCACTTCTTTTGACATGGGCATCCATAATGGTGATTTTTGAGTTTTTTTTCTTTTTTGCCAGGGTGTTACATGAACCCAGTTTCAAGCTAATTAAACACAAAACACTGAACAATTTTCATTTAATAATGACTCTGTCATTAAAGACTTTGGAAAGTTTTAAAATTTGACCTTAAGATAGAGGTTTAGCTCATTACTGGTCTTCAGAGCTAGACAGTCTTCCAAATCCAAGGCTGACCATGGCCTCCTTCAGCCTTTTAAAATAAAAAATCCATGGCATTTTCATAGAAGGCTAGAAGTGCACAGACTAGATCCTCAAAGCATCAGATGGTGTCAGCTATTAAAGGTCACTTCGAGCAGGAGCCAATTCAAGTCCTCATGTCAGCTCAAGGTGTGACCCACGACATCTAGCTATTCTAATCTAAATCAGCAAATCCCTGAGAATACTGACGAGAAGAAGCAAAGCACACCTACAGTGTGTGTTGTCAAGAGAATTGTCAGGACTGAGACTGTTCCGAGTGCGTTATCCCTACCAGTTTAAACGTGTGCAATATACAGTCAAAGTTAGTATTAAGTTTACTTTTCTCACAATGACCTTGAAAGAGCATCCCTCTCATTTCAGTAGTTTTCCATCACATTGCAAAAACAGACATAAGAAAAAAACCACCAAAACCACTTCACAGTCAGCCTCTCAGAAGCAGTCTCTGGTCACAATAAATCCCATTCTACTTATTCATGCCACTGGGTTTAGACAATTCCTTCTTATCACTGAATGTGAAAAAAATTGCCCTCCTATTACCACTAGATAACTAAAAAGGATAACAATTATCCAATGGCAATACATCATTTATGCACAGCAATACATACTATCATTTATATTAGTGTGGACACAAAGTATATCTATTCCAGACCTGTATATAACTTCTGTGGGGGAAAAAAAAAAACCCAAAAAAAAAACCCCAACCCTCCTGACGATATTCAAAAACTAGGGCCAGAGGTCCCGCCGTCAGGCACGGAGACATAGCTGTATCACAGTTAATCCCTAAGGACTTTGCCAAAGGATATCCTGACGTATCTAGCATGGCTATAGCCATTAACCGCCAGGAGGCTCCCCACAGCTCTCCCTCTCTGGTTGCTGGTGGTTCCCCAGGCGTGATGGGTTAGAGCTGGGGGAGCAGAGGCAGCTCAACCCCTCCGAGGGGCAGGGGGGAGGTCGCGGGCACTGCTGGTGTCCCCAGTGTTCCCAGGGAATGTGTCCGGCCACCTGCAGCTTAAGCTTTCCGTGAGCTGTGCGATGGCAATGTCTTTCTGTTCCTTTCCCTTTCACTAACGCTTGAAGGGGAGAAAATCCAAAAGGGGTTGTTGAGGCCTTATTTAAAATTAATCAAGTTGACTTCCAGATGTTAAAAACCGGTCGCGTCTCTCTGATGTTACAAATAATAGGCAGAAGCAGCTACAGAAAGTGAAATAAATTTGATAACTCTTTAAGTGGATTAGCCTGAGAAGAACATACCGTGTGCTTGCAAGAAGGCGGCGGCAAAGAGGAGAGTCTTCAAAAGCAGTTTTGTGCTCTGAGTGCCAGAAGCTGAACACTGGCACGTGGAAAATTCACGTTTGTCTGCTCTCTTTAACAGGTTTATCTTACGTTTTCAATGACATAATACATCGTGAAATTTAAGCTGGAGTTTTTAATATCCAGTCAATGTCTGACGTTATAAGAAAAGAAAGAGAGAAGTGCAAAATATTGTGAAAGAAAAATGCGTTGCCCCAGGGTCCCCGGACAAGCAGGCAGGAGCATCCTGTCACTGATGTCTAACATCTAATGTATGAAACTATTGGTAAAGGCATAGTAGGTGCTCTCTTTGTCTACATACTTACTGCAGTGCCAGCAGATGAAAAACTCTTCTTATTTATTTATTAAATGCTTATTTTTTTAGATCGCAGGAATAAAAAAGGCTCTATGGGAAATGATAATTCTCTTCTTTTCTGCGTATTTCTGGCATATGGATAAATAATTAAGAAAGTGTTTTCTTTTATCAGTGTCAAAAAGTTAGGAACATCTCAGGACTGCAGCTTTGTAAGAGATTTTTATATAAGACAGTTTGCGAAAGTGCCAGACTGAAAAGTTTCACTCCACAGGGAAGTAGAAAATGACAACTAAGTTTCTACCATTTCTGTCCAAACTTCTTCAAATTTACCTTGAAAATAAACTCAACAAGTGAAAGGACAGCTCATCTGCCATTAATCATTCAGGTTTTGACCTCTTTTCGGAGGCTGCCAGCCAGGTTGCTAGTCATTGTATTTTCCACTATTAGCTGAATTTGGAACACCAATTTTATCCTACATCTATGACGGGGAAGCAACATTTAGTGCTTCTAGAATTTAGTCGTCATATGAATCATCAACCCTGCGCTCTTCCATTCTATAAATCTGAAATAATGACCATTTACAGTGCAGGTATATGTCAACTTGCATAACAAAGTTACCATACGGGTTCTTCCTCTCTGTAAATACCATCACCGGTAGTTGAAGTAGTTATCTATTTCTGCTGGATGTTTTCTGACCTCCGCCCCTTCACTTTGCCTGCTGAAAATGTCATCTTAGCAAGGCTCCCAGAATTGGTAATACTGATACAGCTGTACTGCCAAAAGCAATAGTACTTTTAAATCAAAAAAGTCACTACAGATAAGATTTTAGTAGTCTCTTCCAGAAGATTTGCTCTCGAAAGCTGTTTTTGCAATATGTAGTTAAACCTCTTCAGTATGCCAAAAAGAAAATAGAAATCCATTCAGACTAACAGGTCAGTCTTACCCTTTTGCCCAGTGTCGGCAAAACCTTTCCGCCTGTCAGACAGACGCCGTGAGCCTTGAACTCTCTGGTGGGTATTGGTAACACCACACGCTCCCTCCAGCATAGCTGAGCCATGATGTTACCACTCAAAAATTGTGGTTATCTTATAGAGGCCAGACCACTAGGCTTTCCCCTTAGTGTCTGCGAAGGGGAAATGAAGGATAATTCTCATGCTGGACAAAGCAGCAGACCCTTTCATGCTCACCTGCTATCAAAAATCGTAACTTGTCTGTATCAGTCGAAATTTGTCAAGAAAACTTGTGTTTCTATCTTCTTTCTGCCAGAAAACTGCAGACCAATTTAAATGTTGGCAACTGTTGACGTCAGAAAGGACAACAGATAAAAAACCCAAACACTTAAACACATTATTTTCTTTTTTTTCCTAAAACACTCAGCTGCTGCTTGGTCTTCCTGCCCAGCACTAAGTGCATTCCCAGCTAGTTCATCAAGATAGGTCATCCCTTTTAGCCTTTCTAAGCCGACATAGCACTTAAAAAAAATGAAACGAAACAAAATGAAGAAGGTACTTCTGTTTTGCCCGTGTGTTTTTCACTCCAAAAGGTGCTCTCGCTCTGAAACTCTAGCAGACGCTTCTGTAGCACCAGGAGCTTGTTGGTGCGGTGTTGTTTATGCTCATCAATCCCCACAGCTCCATTGGCATTCAAGTTAAGTGGAGAGTGTTATGATTTTTACTGGATTTAATTTCTAAAAGCTAATTTTTGGCTCCTTGTTTTTAGCTGGATTGCTTGTTCTCCTGATGAAAAGCTGATTTAACAAGCACGGTAAATGTCAGATGGTATTGGAGAACTGATTTGCAACAGATGTATATATGTTGTTCAGAAATACCCTGGAAAACAGTAGCTTGCCGAAAAGGCTGCAAAGTTAGAGAAATATTTCCCTTTCCTTAGGGCTGAATACCAGTTTTGAGTGCCAAATCAAGGTGATAATCCTGCAGCATTTTATGAAAGAGTGGCATACATTCAGAAATGAGCCACCATTTAGCAAAGACTTTTGGTAAAATAAACTGTAGGATCCTCCAGTTTCCAGGAACTCCCTTTGCTAGAGGAAAAGGATCAAGTTAGAAAATAGTCAGGACCAGGCTATTTTGTTTTCCTTTAAAGGGCTGTTGTATCTTGGCAGTTAAAACGTGTACTACTGATTAAACAAGATGTTATTTGTTAGTATAGTACATGTCCATCAGTGTCACGCATTAAAAACTCCTTTCATGTGGAGGTTGGGATGAAATACGTACAATGATACCCCCACCCCCCCCAGTGGCTCCCCCCATGCAAACAAATGTCATATGGTAATTGGTGATATTTTTCAGCCTTTTCTAATAAATTAAAGGTTTTAATTTGAAGAGCTTTTTCTTTTCGAGATGAGCCCTTTCCTGCTTGTTTATTCTGCAGTGGCAGTATCTATTATTAATACAAAGAAGAGGATTATCAAAAATATGGAATCTAACTTTTCTTTTCCCAAGAGAACTAAGGTTTCTAGTATGTTCCAGTCAAATCCAGACTTGTCACGGGATGTTTTGTTTTAAAATGTCAACAGAAGATAGTGGCAACTTCATCAGATTTCCCAAAGTTTATACAGAGATTCTCAAGTCTTTAAGGAACAGTCCACAAACTGTTAAGGCAACAGAACTAGTTGTGGGTTGGCTTTTATCAGACACAAGCGGTGTCCCATTTGATTACTTTTATATACACTTCTACAAATAATAAAAATCCCTTGGATTGCACAGCTCATAGGAAAATACTAGAGGCACATTTTCTGAGTATTACCTGCTTATCTCCTTTCTGAAATAATTCTTATTTTGTTCTCTTCATCCTTTCTTACACTGCCCCACAATACTTTCTGTCTCCTGAAGACCTATTTTTTACCTATATTTATTAGTACTTTTGACCTCTTACAATACTGTACATACTGCCTTGGAAGGTCTCTGCGTTTCCTGGACATACCTCCTGCTTGTTCTGTCTCCCTCTCCCAGACTGGTGATTTCATCCGACCATACAGTTCCCTATATCGCGTTTGAAAAAAAAAAAGAAAGTTTTGTTAGAAAAAAAAAAAAAAAAAAAAATCGGTTTACAGCTGGCAATAAATTAACAGGGGGTTGTTTTAGAATTAATTTAAGCTTCAACATTAAACAATTCTTATTTGAGACTTGTTAGGCTGTTTATTCTTTACTGAAGCTGATTTCATAATTTGCTTTCCAACTTCTGCAGCAACCTAACCAAATGTCAGAACTCCCCAGAAGGTTTGCAACAGTATGGACCTGAAAAAATAGTGTTTGTAGGTCTTCCAAATTTACATTTCCATACCAGGGTGTGTGGAAGTCCTTTAAGGTCTGGATTTCCTCATCCTAGGTCATACCATATGAAGAATTGTGCTAGTTTGGGCTGGGATAGAGTTAATTTCCTTCCCAGTAGCTGGGATGGGGCTGTGTTCTGGATTTGTGCTAGAAAACGGTGTTGGTGACACAGGGATGTTTCGGTTCCTGCTGAGCAGTGCTCACCCAGAGCCAAGGGCTGTTCTGCTTCTCCCCCCACCCCACCAGGAGCAGGCTGGGGGGGCACAAGGGCTTGGAGGGGACACAGCCGGGACAGCCGACCCCGACTGACCAAGGGATATTCCAGACCATAGGACGTCACGCTCAGCGTATAAAACTGGGGGAAGAAGAAGGAAGGGGGGGACGTTTGGAGGGATGGTGTTTGTCTTCCCAAGTCACCGTTCCACGTGCTGGAGCCCTGCTGTCCTGGAGATGGCCGGACACCTGCCTGCCCGGGGGAACTGGGGAATGGAGTCCTTGCTTTGCTTTGCCTGTGCGCACGGCTTTTGCTTTTCCTATTAAACTGTCTTTATCTCAGCCCACGAGTTTTCTCGCTTTTACCCTTCCGATTCTCTCCCCCATCCCACCGGAGGGGAGTGGGCGAGCGGCTGCGTGGGGCTGAACTGCCGGCTGGGGTTAACCCACGAGGACGGTGTCTCCAGCCCCACATGCTCAGGGACAGGGCGAAGCGGGCTCTCAGGGCGGGCTGGCCAGTTACCTCTCGGGGGCTGCAGGTTATGAGAGAGCTAGGGATTACGTTGACCACTTTTGTCAGACTGACATAGCGAAGAAGCCAGGGGAATTTCCAAAAGAAACTCTTTATTCCTGGCAAAAAAAAAAAACAAAACCAAAAAACCACCAACAAAACAAACCAGCACATTCTCACAAGCATTTTAATTTTTGCAAGTCAGTGGTTTTTAGTACAAACTGGTTTCCATATGAAAACCTTATTAGGTCAACTAAGCAATACATAAGGGCTATTAGACTCAGTTCCACCATCAAACCAGATTTTTTTTTGACAAATGTAATATAGTAGGACATTTCTTTTCCAACTGCACTAGCATTCTGTTTTGTTGTGCATTTAATATAATAAAATACTCAACTTTGTGATGAAAAGACAGATTACAACGCTCAGAAAACACACGGACCAAACAAACGCTTGTGCTCCAGCAAGGCTTTATTCAAACGAATAATCCCAGTGACATCTATAGTAGTATGCACATAAAGATGTCTTTCACAGGCACATGTGCATATGAGAAGATTTGAGAATCTCAGGCAATACGAGCTTGTCCATTTTCACTTCATGTTTTAAAAAGTTAGCTCCATTTAGGATTGGTAAAAAATGCGATCAGTAAAACATTTAATGATGAAGTGAAAAATATCTATAAAAACATCTGCAGATATGACATTTTTCTGTTAGTTTCAGCAAAACCTTCCTTTCTTTTTACTTTCCCTTTCCCTTCATCTTATTTCCTTTTTCCATCAAAGTAAAGCAATCTAAGCAATTAAATTTAATTTAAGCAACTAAGAGATACAGATTTTTTTTTTCCACACTTTTTTATTTTCTTCTAAAAAAGAGATGGCAGACAAGAGTTCATCTGGTCTGAGCGGTCTGTAAGGTAACAGTTACATTTTTCTGTGTTGTTCAGTAATTACTCTGAAAAAAGAGACCCAGCCGGTATTTACTGAATTCGGTAAGTGCACTGGAAAGATCAACACTGCACAGTATGACACAAGGGTTCCCACTGGCTCGTGGCCAAGCTTGTTAAATGTTCCCCGCACTTCTTTGCAACTTCAAATGCTATTTCTCAGACTGCAGGAAAACCGTAAATGAGATAAAACTTTTACTGAAACAGAAGTGAAACTAAATTAGTGATGAAATGAAGTGTGTTGAAAATTTGGGTTGATGACAGGTATTGATAAACGTTGGAGATCTGGCAGCTCATCCGAAATTTATTTAGACTATGTAAACAACCACATCTAAACCAGCAGAAATGATGTGTTGAAATTTTCATTAATTTTCAAAATGTCAGAGGAGCTGAAGCTTAAATGCTTTCCCTTTCAGCTGGCACCATTAAGGTAATAGGTGCTTCTCTATTTAATAGAAAAATGCAAATATACAAACAAACTAGTTAAGACTCAACCAGACTTTTCCAAACCCCAACAAAATATGTCTACATGATGATTCTTCCTTCCTGCTTTCACACTCTCAGGCTACGTAATTTCTGAGAAGGTTTACCTTGAGTTTCTATACAATTGCACTATCTTAAGTTAATAAGTTCCCGAACTTCAAAATTATTTTCAGAAGAAGGTTGAAAAATCTTTGAAGGCAATATGAAAAACAGAGATAAAAGCACTTTGTATAGCACTCCTGAAATGAGCATTTCATTATTGCCTTCTCAATCAAAAAGAAAAAAAACAAACATCTTCATGTAGTGCCATTTAAACGTTGGTTATATTGCATGAAAATTATTTCTGTGGAAATCGGTTTACTGTCACATATAAATTAAACTAGCATCAGAATAAGCTAGTTACCTGTAATGATGTCTCTTCTTTTGAGAAATAAAAATATTAAAGAAATAAAAATTGAATAAAGGTGATCTTAAGGAAAATAAAAGAACAGTTTAACTGAGTTTATCAAGCCTAAGGCTCAGTAACTGTCTGTGGCTATCAGCTTTTTGTAAACCAAACTTGATTCAATGGACTCAGAATAAAACAACGTATTAGAAAGTTTTATTTTGTCACTATATTATGTTGATTTCTCAAGTTCTTCTTTATACATCTGCTAAACTGAAACAATTGTCATGCACATTTTTAATTAAGAAGAGGCCAAGCTGACATATGAAAACAGAGATAGCATATAATAAATATAAATTTTTTTTTCTTCTTATAAACAGTTTTACTACCATTTATCACTCCATTGGTTAGTCAATCGTTTCAAGGCAAATAAAAATTGATTAATATTGGAAATCAGTCTGACCAATCATAGTCTTAGGAGTTGGAGCCATTTTCTTCTTCACAGCATCAACACAAGAAAAGTGAAGCATATGGCAAACATACGGAGTGGCAGCTACTTTCCTTTAACTTGCTTTAATTCTTAGTGAGCTTGCCCAATGTGCATTAGTGACAGAGCTAAGGGTTAAAGGAGAATCAGGCCTGCGATATTGAAACAATCACGTCAGATACATTCAGGTTTAAAGTTCAGTAACTGTGCATCAGGTGGTAAGGTTCAGGTCCTGCTGGATCACCTGGAATGAAGACCATGAAATTCAAGTGCAGCTTTTACTTCGGTTCTGCTGTCATCTTCTGATGAGAAAACGAATTTATCTTACCAAAACCTTGTCTCCAAACCAGGAGTAATATTGTTTAATTTTTTGGCCCTTTGTTTTTATTGACTATTTATACAGTGAGCTCCTTGAGGTAGCTATTGGTATTCTTTACAGGTGTACATGCTTTTAATAGAATTACGGTATTGTGTTTTAACCCTTGATGTAAGAAAATAGGCATCTTACAAGACACTACATAGACTTTACAATACTTGAAATCAGACATTTTTCTAAATCTGTGTTAGTCTTTTCTCCAGAAGGAAGAGAGTATTGGTGTCAGAAGCTGGCTTGAAATATCTTGATTCAAGATCAATCATCTTGTGTTTCTATAGAAGTATGAAAAGAAGGTAAAAATCCAGTCTCAAAGGGTAAGCAGAAAAACATGTATGCATTCCCTTCAGTATTCTGTTGCCAAATTATTCCTGCTGTCAAATACGTCATATGCACCTACAAACATAATTGAATTAAATTATGAAGAAGAAAGAAAGAAAGTAATGAACAGAGACAGTAGCTGTTCAAGAATCATTTGAAGCAGTAGGAAGAAGAGATGGTTAAAGTAAGCAAGCTTGAAAAAAGAGCTGTGGAGTAAGCACTCAGATTCCATGAGTGTGGACATGTGTTGTTAGTTAGGGATGTCTATCTCTAGTTAAAGAAAAAACAAAAGTGCAATATAATGATTTTTTAAAAAAAACATGTCAGCTAAAGTATTATGAAGCACATGAAGCGGGCAAGCCTAAAAATGTAACAGTAACTCTCCACCCAAAAACGATGATGAAAATAATTTAGAAAATTATGCACACTTTTAAAGAACTGTTCACTTTCCATATATATAGAAACAGGCTCTGTTCATCCAGTGATAACTTCTAGAGAGAGATAGTGCTGACTTAGAAACTTTAATTGTCCCATTTCTATTGTTAATATCTAACAAGCCGACAGGGCAGCAAAAAAAAAGTGTTGCTTGAAGTTTAAACTCAGGTGATCTTTTCATAAATTTAAGCAAACTGAGTCAAAAATACAGACCTACTTTGTTTCTGCTATAATAAATTAACTAAAAAATCTCTACCCTTCCTAAATTATTTACCAAATGTTAATGCTCTAAATCATTTAGGAAGAAATGGACAGAAGAGATTTTTTTACTGCTCAGTCTCTTTCAGTGACATGTTCACCTCCACCTCTGAAGAACACTCAATATCCCCTTGTTAGACAATCTCCATAATAATGATAAAAGCTGGCTGAACTTTCCCATATTAAAAAACAGAACTAAATATTTGCCAAATCATGGATTTCTGAAGTGCTAAGTAGAAGTGACTTTCTTCTCTGACAGTCTAGATCTTTGCTGTTTGCCTGTATCAAATGTACCAAACCCAAATGTTTTATTTGGTGTTAATTTAATTACTCACATTCTATAAAATGTTTATTTTTCTTGGAAAAAGAAATTCTGTTAAACCTGAACTGATTTTTTCAACTTTTTTTTTTTTTTTTTTTCAAGAAAACTGAAACGTTGGTTATTTGCAAAGTCACAGTGACCAAATTACTAAATATTGATCCAGGCATTGTAATGACATTGTGAAAAATATAATTTTTCTTCAGTATAGTGTAGTTTGAAGTTGTAATTTACGTCAATAGGAGGTGAAGCAACATTTTAATGGTAATTTTATTTACTAGAGTTAAAAATCCTAGCCATTTGAAGCATCTTAGAATTGTGGAACATCAGTAGTAGTCAAAGTGAAGGCAGATTAGAGGACAGACTGTTAGTGATGTGATAAAGGCAAATGAGAAATGCGGTTTGGCATTTGCCTCTCAAATTCCTTACATGCCTAACACAGAAAATCTTTTCTACAGATTCCTACCAGCATTACATTTCTAGTGAGAATTGTTATGTGCACAAAGACCAAAATAAGCAGGCAAGAGCTTTAAACTATGCTAGCTTTGATGGAAAAGCCATTTTAAAGCACTAAACTTCTCTCAACCATTTGAGTTTCAAGACACATTGCAGATTTCTGTTTGCAGTTGTACCCAGACTACTTTTCACTGGACCATAACTAAGCCGGACACGTGAAAAGATCTAGGTAAAAATAACTTCTGAAAAAATTAAAAGGAAGAGGACAAGTATTTTATTGTGTAATTGATTTGGCTATAGCATGTTGCCATAAATCACCGCATCCTAACAGCTGGAGAACTGGACAATGTGGAACTGAAATGTTAGGAGAAATGAACAGCCTGGAGTGGGAACTCCTGAACTGAAGTTTACCAATAAAGACTATGCAATTTAAAACCTTATTCTACAACATTTAAGTTCAAAAGCATGGGGAAAAGTGAAAAAAATCCCAAACCAACACCACAACAAAACCCAACCGACCAAAAAACCCCCAAACAAACCCCCAAACTTTGCAGCCTCGCTATCCTCAGCAGCATAGTATTTCCCAAGATGTTGTTCTTTACAGGCAGTATTAGATTAGGCTGAAGTAGTTTAAGAAAATCACATAGGTAAGACTTTCATTAATCTTCCAAAATAAAATTATTAGTGTAGTACATTTGCTGCCTTGTTCAATTTTAAAGATCAGCAGAACCTTTGGATTTCACTTTGTGGAACAACTCTATATATCAAAATCTGTTTTCATTCTTATTTAAGATAAAAATTAATGATCTCAGTTTAAGAGTGCAGGTAAAAAGGAAACTCCAGACATCTACTTCCAGGGCTTCATTTCCCTAGTATGGGCTGTCTGACCTACAGAGATGATAGAGATTTGGAAAGTAAAACGGTCGTTCCGTATCTATATAGTGGCTTTTATTTATAAAATGGTCAATGGCAGAGCCATTTAAAAATAGTCCTACTTCCGAGGCTTTTCCATTCACAGTAGCCCTGCTGCCTTAGGGGTGCTCATGCAAGTGGATCAGAGGTGGGGATTTCAGCAAAGGACCTTCATACACCAGCGTCGGTGCTGATGGTCAAGCTGGGTGTTGGGGAACACTGGCCTGAAGAGAAGCAGAGTCCAGCTGACAAATTGCTAATGAAACAGCCATTAGACAGCACAAGGATCTTTGCTTTGGACAACCTTTCTGAAAGACAAAACAAATTCTCTGCTGAAGTTTTAGTCAAATATTTGTTCATTTACTCTTGAAAAGCCTCCAATAAGACACAGCTTCACTGTGAGATGAACTCCCTCACTGTCACATTTTTCATTTTTTATTCCCTATAACAGTGATATCTATCTTAATATTGTGATTTATTTTTTTTTTAGTGCAGACAGGATTTTTTTCCCCCGATAACACAGCTGGCTAACGGATTCTTCAAGAGAAATGTGTATAAAATGTCAACAATAGATAAATACTGGAAATATTCAGAGAGACAGTTTCATCAGAGTCCTGATCTGTTAATATCCCACTCTGCATATGAAATGCCATTACTTTTAGGAAAACAAGTAGTGTGTATATGTTTATTGAAAACACTGCAGTAGCAGCTTGCTTCTTGCTTTGAACAAGTTTTAATTTGACCCACTGCAAGTGTGAACTGTGAATCTGAAGCAGACCGAGTTAGATGTTTTCACTGCAGTCTACAGCTCATCTTGCAGGAACATCTTTGTGCTAGTTGTGTGCACATCATGTGGGCCTCCGGGGTAGAGAGAAAAAAAAAAAAAAGCTGACAAATTGGTTTGGTAGTAAATAGGAATTGCTTCTTATCAGAACTCTGACCCATGCCCACAGGAGAAGGATTTATCTATATACATTCATTGATTCATCCAGATTATATATTGCTGCTCATGTGTGGATAATTTTTATTTGTTTTAAGTGAGTTGCCTGACCTAGAATAGAAAGAGGGGGGAAAAGCTTTAGCTGGAATAAATAAATAAATAACCATTTCCAGCCACATCTTCTATTTATGAGCTCCCCAGGTCTGTCTTTTTATTTATTTACCCGTAATAACGTTTACAACATATTAACTTTTATTTCTGAAGCAGCCAATTGTTTTTCACTGATCAGTATGAAAAGCAGACCTGTGTTGGAGGTCAGTACCAAAGAGCTTTGTTGCAGCAGCACAAAGGCTGCCAAGACTGGAGTAACACAAGATCATCACCTTTATAAGGAAAAGACAAAAGAGCAATTTTAAAGGTTTGGCCAAAAAGACATCAGCACCCTTATGACTAGGAGCTTTATAAATATTTTGTGATGAGCTGTCAGTGTATGCTCAGCTTTAAAAGTTTCTCCAGATTGACTCAAATATTCTATCATCAAATATCACTATAATTCTTGCATACTAAGGGTACAAAACCAGTGCCTACAAAACTTGAGAAAAGTACAACTTTGTTGTCCTGTAGCAGAACATACTTTCCACTGAAGCAGTTCAGTGGACTGAGTCGACAGTAACACAAGACATCATAACATGAGAAAAAAGGGTGGAAATGTTACATACGTTAACTGCATAATTATTCTTACTTTCTCTGTAACAATTACAACTGGTTTATTAAATATTTGACTTCTAAGATTTCAATTATACTGCTAATAATTTCTTGGCTTTAATTATATATTAAGCATGCTTGCTCTTTGTCTGTAAACAAGATTGAGTCTAACAAAGTCCAGAGTATTTGTGGAATGCAATGCTTTGTTCCAGCAGTCAGCTGGGGAAAAATGTTGTGCCCTTTTATTTATTTATTTTTAAATCTACCTTGTTCTCTTGCTTGTTACAATGTTTTTTGATAGCGGCAATTAATTTTATTTCACGTTTCTGCAATCAAACTGCAGGGTAGTAAATACTAACACCTTAGTGCTTTGAATTGGAGGAGAAATTCCTTTGGCTCAGCTGAGCCGAGGCCAGAGCAAACCATTAATGTTCTGATTTCCCGAAGAGCAGAAGAGGGGTATTTTCTGATTCGCAGAGTAGCACTGACACTGACGTACCTTTTGCTTCTGCGGGAGAGCTTCTCTTAAGACGACAGCAGCTTGAAGGTGTCTCCCTGGCTTGTTTCTTCTGCACGTTGCTGTCACCCAGACAGATGAGTGATCACAACTCCTGGCTCTTCAAGCTTCTCAAGAGATTCCCGATGACAGACAGCCGCTTCTGAGCTCCTGTCGGGAGGTGCCTTATAGATAAATGGACGGTTAAATGCAAATGGTGCCTGAAGAAGAGGAGAAATGGGTTAGGAGGGTTTCAAAGACTTGGAATTACCTCAGAGATCCAACAAAGAGTGTGATTTTAGAGACACTGTAAGTAGGTTTCTTTCAGATTCCAAGGAACGAAAACAATGGAGAGAATCTTCTCCACTTGGCTGACTAGAGAAAATTCCAGAAAGGGAGGTATTTAATGGTGATCTTGGAAAGGAAAGAAAGAGGTACTAAATATCCTGAATTTAGACTATGCCGTAAGTCGCTTTACAAAAAGGAAAGAGAAAACAAAAAAAAAATGCTAGGAAATTTTCTTACCAGTTTAGCTAATATTACCAAAAATTACATTTACTTAATAAAAATACTAAATGTGATTACATGTATAAAATTATAATGGAGTCATTTTCATTTAGCTTCAGCCAAAATGCCCAGATCCTCAGGTGTCTATTTCAACAGATATTGAAGTCTCAATAGATATTGAAATTCATTCAACAGATATTGAAATCCTATTTCAATAGATTTTGAAATTCCCAGGCATGACCAAGAGGCATATAGGCATTGCTGCTTGAAGAGAGTCAGGACGTATTAGTCTATGTCCTGTTTCACATCAAATACCGGTGCTTCAGATATTTTGGCTCTTATAAACTTTGGCTTTGATTTATTTAGAAATAAATAATATATATAACAATCCTGGAAGGAAATAAAATTCTGGTCATGCTATTTATTCAAGCTTTAGTGACTACAAAGTCAGTAAATTTGTTTCCTTGAGAATTTCTAGTTCCTCCCTGAGCTTGTGATGTAGGGAACAAAAGTGAATTTGGAACAGCAGTAGGATTTTAAGTAGCAATGTTGCAAATCTTGAACAAATGTTGTACTAGGAATATGGTGACTTCAGCTTCAAGAAGGCTAGAGTGTTGTGAGAATTTCACCGGTAATTCCATTTAGAGTATGAATGGGGCATTGCAAGCCTCACGTGATATAACACAAGAAAGATTCTCTGCCAAAATAGCTGGAAGAAATTCCTGAATCACCTGCTGGGGACTCTTCTACTACACAAACCAATATGTTTGCACAAAACTGTCCTTAACACTGAAACTTCTAGAAAAGCAGCCAGGCTTAAGAAGACTTGAAAAGATGCTGAATCCAATATTTATCTTTGTAGATATTCCAAAACTTAATTGCAACCATTGTGAAAAGTGCACGCACTATTTTTGATTAGAATTTGTCTTAAGCATCAGAACTATTGGTTGCTGTAGTGCCTGTCTTTTCTCAACAGATACTGGTGCATGCCAGCATAGAGACAGCGTGAATGAATGAATGAGCATATCCTAAGGGAAAGATGATTATTATTCATCAGTACTCAGAGCTGCTGATTAATATTTCATGGGTATCACTCAGACTACAGAAATGAAGAAAGAGTCAGTGATGCTAACATGACCCATATCAGAAATATGGGTCAATAAACCCAGGACAATTATTATTATTAATAATAATAATATTATTATTATTTTAAACTTATCATTTTTGTCATGCTACTTAGGACTGCTCAGAGAGCAGTTCTTTCTTTCTATAGCCACAGTCAGATAAAAATATGGGTGTCACATGTTTACAGGCAGAAGAGAGTGAAAAAAGCCCCAGGAAGACAAACAATAGTTTAAAAAGATAACAGAAAGATTTTGCAGCAGATTTCCACCTCTTACTGTGACTCAGACAAATGAAAATGAGATATAACCTTAGTATGAAAGCTATATGCCTTTTATACAATTACTTTAGTAACATTCTATTTCTTTGTACTTTTTTTTTGCTAGCACTCTAAACTACTCCATAAACCTTTTTTCCAAGTTGCTGTTTCTTTTTACTGTCAAAGATGATACAAGTTTTCTCAAATTAACTCGCAAAATTTCTGGTGCAAAATAATTTAAAAAATACACTTGTGTGCATTTTTCTTTAAACACATTATGTATTGTTTATTCCATTTTGCAAGTATTTGATGAAAACAAAAACTAGGAAATAGGTGGGTTTGCTACTTTTCTTACCAGGTATTGTCTTTCAAAAAATTGAATACTTTTCACTTTTATAAGTGAGATAAGGCTGAAGAAGGCAGAGAGAGAGAGTGAGAGAGAACAGAACATCATACAAGGGAGTCTTAGAATATTTTTCTTAACTTATGCTCACCTACTATGCATGTCTTTCCCAAGATATTACTTTTCAAGAAAAAGAAACAGCTATATCAAGATTAGCTGGTGGGATTTGTTATTTTCACACATTTTCAAAAGAATGTGTCCATTATCTGTTGTTTTAGCCACAGTATGTTGAGAGCAGGGCAAAGTTCACTTAAAAACCTGTTTACTGGGCTTGATCAAATTCTTTGTTACCTTTCTCTAAACAGCAGTCTCCAGCAGTTAACTGGATTATTTTTGTCCTTTGAAAGTATCTGAATGCTGACCAAAAAGTTAAAAAATTGATGACTTGAATTTTGGCATGACACTGTAAGCCTTGACAGAGTTGCACTTTGTACATCTCAGACTCCTATTTGTCTCTGCAGTCCTGGCACCTTAGTTTATTTGTACTGACAATAGTATACCAAGTTCTTTTCTTGGAATTTTTAATTTCATGGTCAGCACCTCCTATATAGCTCTGCTGCACCATGGCAGATGAAATCTGGAAGGGCATCTTATCCCTTTAGACTGAATGGAAAGTCTTCACAAGAAGGGGTAAAAAGAAATAAATTTCCTTGTACAGACACACAGATAATACATTTTTTGACCCTCCAAAAAGAAAACTTTGGATGTCAGTCACTCATTGGGGTGGGCAGCTCTTTCATTTTTAGAAGAAAAAGTAAATGAAAAGTGACAGGTGCACAAATACACACCCTTCAGTTCAAAGCCAGCAGTTTGAGTTTGGGGTGTTTTTTTGTTTGGGTCTGTTTTTAATTTTTTCCAAAAGGACATTAAAATTATTTCCAGTTTATAATTAATTTTTGCTATGATCTCTTTAAGAAATTACAACTATTTGAGTTGTAATGAAAAGCCAACAGCTGGGATTCAAGAACCGTTGTGTTCTATGCTGTGTAAAATTTGAACTAGTACTTGCAGTATACATATTTGAGTATTAGCCTAGTTATATCAAACATACATTACAGACAAATCTCCGCAGGAGCACTTGGACACAACCATCCAAGCTTTGCTGGAGCAAGAGTGTCCCATAGCAGCTAAATTTGGGGCCACACCTTAGACACCCATTTCCAAAGGAAGCTCTAATACAAAATTTGTTGTACTTCACCTCTGGTTCATTATTTCTTTTATTGGAGTAGGGTTACTAAAGCTTTGATTTCAGGACCACATTCCAAACACAGAAGGCAATGGTGTACAACTTGTTTTAAAAACAAATCCCATATCTTTTGAGGTTTGCCTGTGAGATATTTTGTTCTTGATTAATAGAATAAATATACAAATGAACCTTTTAATCCAAGCCCTGAAACTGAGCAATTCTTCACAGCCCTGAGGACATTGTACCGTAATTACCAATTAAAAAAAAAAAAGATCACAAATTCTGCCAAAATTGTGTAAAGAGACTTCCCCCACCCCCCCCCACCCCCCCGAGCAAAGAGACCCTGAGGGACTGGAGTCAAATTCTTAAGGTGGATGAATAGAAGGAGCAGAACAGTCAAATACCCAGTTCTGTTCAATTTTTGATTATGTCGCCAAAATTTGGTCCTGAATAAAAGTTAATACTAAAAGATGGAAAGTTAAATAAACATCAAAATTAAGGGATATTACATATGAAGGATTTAATTCTTACACAAAATATTTATGACAATAAATGAAGTTTGAGAGAAGCTGTTTTACTAGAGAAACTTGTCCTAGTTTGTGGAACACAAAGGTGGGCATCTAAAGAATATGCAAAACATTAACATATTTTAGAGTAGCAGATTTTCATTGATAAAAGACCTAAAGGTCCAGCAGAACCAGATGTCATGGGTAAAGTTTCCTTTGCTTTCAATTCTTTACTTTTGCTTTTGTTTGAAATAAAAAAAAAATATGCCAAATCCTTGCAGATCAGTGATATCATGGAGAGAAATTATTTCCAAATGAAATACTATTAGTCACTAAATTTGTAAAATGTTTTGGGATTTGGGTCTTGGGTCATGGGGTTTTTGGGGGGTTTTTTAGATAAAAGCATGCAATTTATTAGGTTAGGAATTGAGAAGTGGCTATTAATCTAAGGGAAACTGTAGGAAGAACAACATTTCTAGACAACCAAAATCCAACATCAAAAGACTTATTTTCTGGTTTATTCATGAAAGAAAGAATTAGAGGAACAGAAAGGAATTAGACATCTCACTTTCTTGCCCATTCTGTTAAGAACATCAAAATACATTATATTTTATGCAAAGAAGAACCTGAAAAAAGTTAGCATTAGCATAAGCTTTCACAGGTTATTAGATGTATTAGTTCATTCTAGAGAAAAAAATGAACACTCAGAATCTCACTCAAAGCCTCCTTTCTTCCCATAAGTGCTCTTCCATCCTCCACTCTCAGCTTCCCCCCTATTCTGCTCATTTTACAACTGAAACTCCAGGCAATGTGGAAGTCTCCAAGGCAGCTGTAGTTGTTTTCAGAATTCGCAACCACAAGAACTACCTGACGTCAGAAGTTGCTTTGATCTTCTTCAATCCAAGGAAGCACAATGTCACCTCAGCAGAGGGAAAAAGTGACAGCAACAGTACAGAAAACTCCCAGGGGACTGTTCAGCTTCAAGCATCAGGGCTTTTAATGAACTACTCGTGGTATTTTCATATGTGGATTTCAAACAGAATTTCATTTTATGGATGTTAAACATGTCCCTGAAACTCTGAGTGTGTTTCTTTGATACTGTAAATGGGTTTCAGGGAAAAAAACAATGTCTTCTTGTGGGGTGGGAGGTAAGGAGGGAGAAACTACCCACAAACTGTAATTTTGGGAGAATGTTGTATCCCTGGAAAGCTGGCATGTACAAAAATTCTTACTAATATTGCTCCAGCTCTCTACCATCACACAGGCATCTGCAGAAACCAGAGTAATCCTGAGAACGTGGCAGCAACAAAGACAGTATCAAAAGTGATAGAAAAGACCTCTTGCTTGTTTGGGGAGCTAAATATGCTGTGGTTTTACTTCTATTAAAATAATAATTAACAGACCTGTTCATTTTTTCACTTTGCCAGATAGTTTTGTACTACTGGAACAAAAAGGTTTCAGCTCTACTCTTCTTTCTCCCCATCACATTTCCTTTCATGGCTCTCACCTATCCACATCAGAAGACGGATGACTTTCTATATTAGTTCAAGAATTCAGTAAGCCTTTTTGAGAAACGTGATATTTGCCATGTACTTGTCATACTTTCTGCAAAGTTTATGATTTTTACTTATTCGTTTAGATGGACTTTTATATTGTTTGAATAATTTTCTCACGTTCTTGTCTACCTTCTTCCTTGTTCGTGTTTGCAAAATGAAGAAATGTATTTCTTGTAAGTTGGCATACTAGTATATAAGAAACTAAACTACCCTTTCTCTTGTCCAGTGTTTCAGGTTGTGCCTTCTTCTTTATTTACAACCCGAAATATAATTCTGAAGATGCTCAATATACTTGGGGTCATTTTCCAGCCTTGTCAATTATTTTTTGTTTATGTACCCTTAAACACTACATATATTCTTTTTGCAAGAAATACTGCACAGAATTCCATTGGTTGCATTACCTGTGAATTCACGCTCGATTATGGCAGTGATCACCCTCCAGCCATGAACTCCCACTTTATCCAGGAAATTCCACTTAGCTCTCTAGAAGCAAAGATATTTTATCCCTACAACAGCCAAAATCCTCCAAAGAGTTGGTGCAAAGCTGAAGTTTGTTGGTGTGAGTTCGAGACTTGGATTGGAATTTGCTAAGTGAATACCTTATAGTTTGATGTGGTCTGTTACCGAGATCCTTTCTCTCCAAACGTGAAGGTGATCACTGTCATCTATATAGACGGGGAAGGTCACCTTCTTCACATACTTTCTTCTCCGTTCAGATGCTGAAAGCACCATGGACTTAGGACAGGGTTAAACCATCCCAGAATCTCTACCCCGAAGCTTATTTACTTCAAGCCTGCAGATGGCCTGGAAGTCTAATTCAAATGGAAGCCAAATTCTTCCCCCATTCAGAGGGATACCTTACTTTTCGTATCCTGACATTGCCAATATTCTCTCTTTTCCAGATAGGCCTGTAGAAGGAAAAGAGTTATTTGATGCATCATGGGTTAACTAACATAATCTTCATTTTCTCTACTGCAAGCCTATGCAAACTCACTGCCCCTAATTGATTTATTGATTTATTCATAATGAGAAAACAGTGTGCATAAAGCAGATGCTAAACATAACGAGCCATAACTTTAAACCCAAACGGGATCAGTAGCATGGCTAACAGAAAATTATTGCTGTAATTTAATAAGTTTTTAAAGGTGCCATGGCGGTAGGAATTGGTTCTTTCGTTAATAAACTCTGCAGTGCATGAAGATAACAGGGCCATCTTCTTTCCCTAAAGTATTCTGCTGCGGCAGGAGGAAAAAGATTTTTTTTTTTGGTAAAAGAATGAGAGTGATGAAATCCATGCAGGGTTTACTATCTGTTCGAAGGCAACACTAAGCCTGTTGATAATACACACTGTGGCACATCACAAATTCAGTGCGGCAGGACTGCCCTATTGAGCATATCCTATTTTAGAATCTCTACTGGTTGTACTTACAGCACATGAAACTGGATTTCTTCAGCAGTCACAGCAGCCTGTTCTGTACCATGAGGAAAAAAATGCCTGTCAAGCAAGAGTATCTTTTAATATGATATTGCTTCCTTATTCAAGGGGATTATATTATTTTTCTTCTGTGTATAAAAAAAAAAAGCTGTTTTTTATTAGAGATGGAGCTAACCTCCCAAGAGTGAAGTCCAGAAGGACTCAGATGCAGAGGTTTATTTGACCTTAATGTAGGGACTAGACAGAGAGCTGGGCACAGTTGATTTCCACTTAATAATAGGAGCCAAAGCTTTGGGGGTTATTTTGACTCGTCTTTAATTCTACCACCTTTAAATAAAAATAAATAAATAAAATAAACCAACTCCTTTTCAGCCACAGGCAGTGCACAGGAGAGAATAAAAGCAGGCTACACTTTGGCAAAACCTAGCTGGAGAGGATCACACAGAGAGATGAGGGAAATGCAGGGAGTGCTAGCAGACAGAAACATTGAACTGAGCTGGGGCTGCCAGCCTGGGCACGGGCTGTAAAACCTGAAGAGTTCCTGCAGTGCTGAACCGAGGTTAGGCAGGGCAAAAGTGGATATTGAAGAATAATTCCAGCTTCACTCTTGAATAAGCTGCTCGCTTTTATTCTTTCTTTCTGCCATTTTCTTTTCTCTCGCTTTTAAAATTTATTCATTTTTTTTCTTTGAGCACAAGCAAGTCAAGTCCCTGCTCTGTTTTCACCTCCTTCTTCTACAGGAAATTCTAGTAAATGACTGACACTGAGATCCTCATTCGTTCTTCTCACTTTAAGCATTCATTGACTGCTGTAGAAATACAGCTGTGCCTTTGAAGCTCAGAGCTAGTTTAATTTTAAGAAGAAATTTAAACAGATCTGGGTTTTGCTGGGTGTGATGAATCTTTTGATACTTTCAGAAGGATACAGATATAGCAAAGAACTTTCTTGCAATATTTGGAATTCAAAGTAAATTTCTTTTAATTTTAAAATTATGTTTTGGAATATCTGCAGCATTTGTCTTATAGTACGTCCTTGACTAGTATGTAGACTTTTGGCAGTACTTGACCTGTTTGTTAAACAAAATGTATAGACAGCGTTATGAACTGTAAGCATATTCTATCAAACAGCAAGAAAGAAAGAAGAAAAAGAAAGCAGAGCAAAGAACAAAAGAGAAACAAAGTGAGAAGACAAAAAAAAAAAAAAGTACTCTAAATAAAGGGAGTTACAGTGATTTTAGTTTATGTATTATATATGTAATGTGATTCCATGTAGACCTGTGTGGAATAAAGGTGTTCTAAATTTTTGTCTGTAGAGGTTTTTGCACCAATAAGAGCACCAATTTTTGAAAAAAAAGTTTTCATCTGTCTTTAAAAGAATAATCCCTATTTTCTCAGCCTAGAAATTTTTGAATTGTGGAGGCAAGAGGCATGTCTGTCCATGGCTGTGAAATGAACTGTGAAGTGTATTTTCAAAATAAGGTTTTCAAATTGGCATTTTGCCACCGACTGGCTGTGGCTACCATCTTTCTTTAAATGTTGCTTTAGCAGAGACACTGAGATCCTGAGCAATTCTGCTAGAGCCTCTATATACCACTGTGGTTTTAAAGAAAACCTGTTCAACTATTGTCAAAAGTCAAAATAAAAGTACTTTGAAACTGAACATTTACATAGCACTGTCTTGTGAACTTTGTACTGTATGTGTCATATATGTCCATAATAATAAAGAAAAAAAACCAAAAACCCTTCATCTTCTTCATACTCCCATACATAAATTCAAGGTAGCTGCAATGATGTTTGAACTCTAACTGTCATATGTTAAACAGAACAAAACCAATCATTCACTATGCATTTTGGAAAGCATGTGTTTGTGGTCAGATACATAAACTGTTAGGTTGGAGAGGTAAATCAATGTCATAAATGTTTAATTCTGAAGACAGCTCAACGTGCCTGGAAATTTTAAGAGGGTCTGGATTACAAACAATGGGCAATACTGATTTCAGTTTAGGCTTTGCCCCCCCCCCCAGGCTGTTTAATCTTCTCTACAACATATAAATTATAAACTTTTAATAGTTCCTTATTAACAGATACGATGTCCTGTGGCTTTAACCACTGGTGTCTGAACAGCATGAGTACATGAATATTTGAATCCTCTGAGAATCAGGAATAGTGATAATTCTCTACCATATAAATGAAAAAAATAAGGCATGATCTGAAGAAAAGGCTAGAAAGAGTGCTTTGCAAAGCTAGAAATTAACTCAAATTTCCTAAATTCCAGCAACTTAACTGCAATCACATCAGAAGTCTTGGAGCACTGCCATCTAATTAGAACAGTAAGGCCTACAGAAACGGGAACATTTAATTTTTTCTTTTCAGTAGAAGAGTTTACAGTACTATGGGAAAAGTCTAAAAATAATGTAGGATACTCTGACCACTCTGGTTTTATCTTGTCAAAGGAGGATGCCACTGAAAGATCTCAGGGAATACTGTGTAGGAAGAAACGTAATTATAAGCATAGGAACACTTCGTATTTTCATGATGTAATGAGATAAACTGATTTTAGTGTTATTATCTATTATTTGCAACTAACTTAAGGCTTTATACTACCTCAGCTGACTGACATAATTGGGATCCTGCGTTCTCTATATGAAAATATATTTCTTCACATCACTTAAGCTGCAAGAAGTGGGGGAGTAACATATAACATCTTTGGGCTCAAAGGAAGAAACCATAGGCTGGGATTTGAGTTGGTACTTTTAAAGTCGGTTACTTCTTCCAACACTGCATTAATTTGAACAGAAAAGCAAGATGAATTGAACGACCAGTAAATCCTTTTTCAGTGACACCATTCCACTGACTATTGTTAGAATATGATAATCCCACGAGAAGGCATTTTCCTTACAATTATTGCAAAAGGCAGAGACACTCATTTTTTCCTGTAAATAAGCAAAGATATTATAGTTGTAAGGGAATATGACTTTTAAGTAGTTAAAATGTTTAAAATACAATCAAATGCCAGTAATCATACTTTTATGTTTTATTTCTACTGTACGTCATTATGAAAGACTGTCCTGGTTTCAGCTGGGATAGAGTTAATTTTCTTTCTGGTAACTGGTATAGTATTACGTCTTGGATTTAGTGCGAGAAGAATGTTGACAACACACTGACATTTTCGGTTGTTGCTAAGTCGTGTTTAGACTAAGTCAAGGATTTTTTGGCTTCTCATGACCAGCCAGCGAGAAGGCTGGAGGGGCACAAGAAATTTGGAGGGGACACAGCCAGGACAGATGACCCAAACTGGCCAAAGGGATATGACATACCATATGATGTCATGCCCAGTATATAAACTGCGGGGAGTTGGCTGGGGGTGGGAGGTGGGGTGGATTGCTGTTCGGGAACTAACCGGGCATCGGTTGGTGAGTGGTGAGCAATTGCATTGTGCCTCACTTGTTTTGTATATTCCAATTCTTTATTATTATTATTGTCATTTTATTATTGTTATTATTATCATTATTATTTTCTTCCTTTCTGTCCTATTAAACTGTTCTTATCTGAACCCACGAGTTTTACTTTTTACCCCCAATTCTCTCCCCCATCCCACTGGGTGGGGGGGAAGTAAGTGGCTGCGTGGTGCTTAGTTGGTGGCTGGGGTTAAATCACAACAAAAACATAGAAATTTGGAGTTGAAAACCTACAGGTCTGGCAAGGACATAAGGCCAGATGATCATAAAAATCATGGTCTTAAAGACCTACAAAGACCGATTCCTCCTGGTAAGGAATCTGTAAGTGTAGTACTCTGGTTAGTAATGAGCCAGTGTCAGTTTGGTTCAGTTTTGAGAAAAATAATTAATGTTACCTCATGAGCATCACAGTCAAACTATTAAAGGTGGGTAATTTTGCCTATGTCAGTTTTGTTGTATGCCTTACTTTCAAGCTTCACCACTCACCTCTTTGTGTTGGCATTCCTACTTTGTCTAATATATGCTTATAAGAGTATCAGTTTTTATCTGCAATTGCAGTATACTAACCCATCTGTATGCGTCTACTGACAGTACTGCAAGAACAGCCCCATGAGCTAAATCAGCAATTACAACTTCACATCCAAGTTCAGGTGTGGATCACAGTTCAACAGTACGCAAGAGCTGCTGACCCGAACAATCCAAACTCGTGTGACTGCCAATGCAATGAATACCTCGGATCAGATATTAATGGAACGAACAAGATAAGAATAACGGCTAAGACTATAATGCCTTGAAGAACAACTGTGTCAAGCTAAAGAATTGAGATGAACATCAGGACACAAGGCAGTTCTGATTTTGGAAATACCAGCTACAGAGGGACTCTGCAGTTCATTATTCTTGAAAGTTTAGTCAGGAGGATTTACACTTGTGTAGGCCACATGTTTGAAAAATGGAATATTTGAAGAAGATTCAGAGGACACAAATTACCAAATGAACAAATTTAGCGTCTAATTTTATAGGGAAAAATGAACCAAGTATAATAGAAGCAAATAACAGATTTTTTTTTCTGCTTTTTAAATCTTAAAATATAGAAGCTTTCAAAATCTATAAAGCTCTGTATTTATTTTGTCAACATTCATACAAAAATAAACAAACCCTGACTAGACTGGAATTTGAAAACTATGCTTTCACAAATAGCGATGAATACACACCATGTTATTATCTGCATAAAATGTTGGTTTTGTGAGCCTCTTAATCAAGCTGCAAAATTATTTCTTTAAAAAGGTGGAATGAAAATAAAGAGTATAAAGTTTTTGCCTAGACAAACTTCTTGTTATTTTAGCTATACCTTACTCCTTTTCTTTTTAGGGCACTAACATAAATTATGCCATAATATCTTGACAACTATTCAGTACCTGGAATTGTTCTCCCATAATCCTAGTCTGATACCTAATGCTGAAAGAGGGAAATATCCATCCCTCTGTCTCCCCCTTGGCCCCAGTTATGTCAAAATAAAATGAAACACCAGGACTGTATCTTTCAAGATATCTATCATGAGAGGAGAAGTATGTACATTTTGCAGCTCTTGCATTGGTCTGCCTATACCCAGAAGCACAAAATTTTATTATCTTGATCTGATCATGCATGAAATACATTTTGTATTAGGCATGGAATTATCCAATCCTATAAAAATTATTTTGTGAAAATATATGCGAGTCAATTACTGAATCCTTCCAGCAAAGAATTCCACAGGTTATGATTAGATGCTGCATACTTTTCCCTTCTTCCTAATTACAAAACAAATATGCCTACTGTTATTTACTGGTCTGCTTGCATTGATACAAAATTTCTTTCTTGGCTCAGAAAACACAACCACAAATACAGGAAGGCACATGCATCTACAAACTGCATGCCGACTGACTCTAGATGGCCTATGTGCTAAGGCACGTGTCACCGACTTTTATCAGCAGCCACCAGGGTTTTTTTCACCAGATAAAGTCCATCATAGATTCAGTACTGTTAAGAATAAAAGTTTGAATTTGATTCTACAACACATCCCATAAAGTCTATACAACAGTATGTTTATAAATAAAATAATTCTTAGATGCTTGCCATAATTCTTCAGATATACTTATATATAAGTTCTTAAAAACTAATTATAAAAATTGTATTAGTACTCATGGCAAAACAAACACAACCATCTCAATGTTAATCATATACAAGAAAGGAAGATACTAAGTTTTGTTTACCTTTAGAGAGACACTCCTGGTTAATTTTCTTTATTAAGTTTCAGTTCTGACTTCTGTTAGAATATCTCATTTTAACGGAAGCACAACACCATCAAATATGAGAAAAACCATGATGTATCAAACTATCACAATTTAAAATTCCACCAGGGAGACAAATGGTCTGTAGACAGCAGAACATAAGTATTATTTTGAGATCTCCAATTAACTGGAAAATGACAAGCTACACTATGCAGCAGGCATGACTAATTGGCAAATTCACCTCCTATTGAATATACACCTGACTTGAACATGACCCTCTCCAATCTGGTTCAGCCTTTCTAATGCTTTTTTGCAGTATTCATGCCTTTGGGCATATTCCATTTCTGCACATGGACCGTGTGCCAGTTGTGGATATTTCTCCTGTCATAACCAAAAAAATCCTCTAAAGCTAAAGTTTGCATTAACCATTCTAGTCATTCTAGTTCTATTTAAACCAAAGCCTAGAGCCCACAACAAAGCTAACCCAGCGAGCCATGCAGAACCTAGAATTCACAAACTGAACTCTACTTTTCAGTTAGGAGCCAGCTATTGGTCTCTTCAGTTAAGCAAGTTTACTGTTATAATAACTTATGTAGAAAATTCTACTAAAAATTGTAAAACGAATGTACCTTCTCCAAAGGTGAATGCTATTCCTGGCTTTTTCATGACAACAGAGGTTAATTGATTCCAGCTAAATAAATCATACGTATTGCAGTCTCTGGTGACTGTAGACCATTTGAAAGGAATATGGAAACCATCCCTGCAATGGTTATTAAGCCTAGTAACTCCACCAAGTTTCAACTGGCACCTGATGCATAGAGAATCCGGACAGGCAGCAGATACCTGGTTCACCAAAGCCAGTCCTGAAGCTTCCGCAGTGCAACTGTTCAAACCAAATAGGAAATCCATCCTTAGGCAACCCCCAGCGTACACAAGCTGTCATCCTGTACCGGCCAAACAACAGCTGATTGAAAGTAGAATGGTTTACAAGAGCATCTTACAGAAGACAGGAAAAGAAGGACACGTGTTTTTCAAAGGTGCCTTACAATACATCCAGTAGACCTTCAGGAAGGAAAGATATTATAAGTGTTTGGTATATTCTTTCCAGTTCCTTGTTTATATAACTCATTTCATATGTAAGTTTAATGCTATAAATGGCATAAAAATATATTAATCACTGTATTAGAAGGTGTCAATGTTAAGAAAACAGTTTATCCCTACTGAATGAACACTTAGCAAAAGTTGCATCTAAACAGCATTCATAGATAAGACATCTTTAAAAAAAGCCATCATTGAAGCTTGCTGCCTCGGTGATATCGCTAGCTGGATGTGTGATTTTTGGATCACTGGCAAAAAGAAATATAATTGATTATGATGATTTTTTTTTTTTTTCCTTCAAAATGGAGATACTACCTGAGTTGGAAATTAAGCTGAAAATCCAGTACCACTTCTGGCAAAGATTGCTAGGAACAAATATACCAAGATGGGAAATGCTTAATTTTATCACATTTCTTTTTAGAAGCTGCCCACTTAAAAATCACATGTGGAGAAGACATAAGCTGACATACTAAGTTAGACAAGAATCTCATCTATATTAGTGACCTGTAACAGTTGTTTAGGAAAAGAGCCTAAGAAACAAGTTATACCTATCATGTCAGTTCTTAGCATATCAGTGGTTTAATAAACTCTCGGGTATTTTTTTTTTTTTGCATATATTTGCCTAAACCCCTTCTGAGATCACTTGTAAAGTGTTTTGCAACATATTGTGCCTGTGAGTACTAAATTTTTTTCTGTTTACTATTTTTAAAGTTGAGCTTGCTACCTTCTAATGGGGCATCCTTAAAAAAACTCAATAGTAATAGTCTTACTTTTTTGTTGTTGTTGTTATTCATAATTTTAAAGATTTCACTATATCTCCTCTCGTATGTTCTTTTGTACAATGTTTCTCACTGTAAAAAAGCAACCTCATACCTCTAATTATTTGTGTTGTTTTCTACCTTTTCTTGTCCTATTATATCCTGTTGTGAGATGGGATTAGCAAAAATTTTAAAACCCATCATAATAATGTTTCCCTGCTTTGTTTGTTTGGTCTCTTCTGAATAGTTCCTAATATTCTATTTATCTTTTTTACTGTTCCCACAGACTGAGCCCACTGTTTGAAAGAACTAGTCACAGTAATTCCAAGATCTTTCTCGTAAATGATAATATCTAATTTAGCTCATATCACTATCAAAGTTATTTTTCTTATACACATTATTTAACAAAGAATTAGGAAAGGATTATCAGAAGATTATCTGTTATGGGACCATTTTAGTTGGTACTTGCCTTGAAAGCAGGCTTCACTCTCCCAGTCAAGAATGTCGTCCTCCTTTTCTTTTAAAAGAAAACCACAGCAGCAAGATCCAGAGCAGCTTATAATGTCCCAAGTCAGATGTATAGGCAGTAATTTTTAGACTCTGGGATATTCAAAATTAGATATAACAGAAGAGTAGGACATTCCAGGAGGAAAAGAATTAGAACAGTGAGGAAAAGAACCCAGAAGCTGGAATGGCAAAAAGGAAATATAGTGGAGAGGAAAGGGAAAAAAAACAATCCTGGAAGAAAACCCAGTAGAAAACAGGAAAGTGACAAGAAACCAAGCCCCCCTTTGCCTTTGTTTTTTTTCACAGGCCTCACAAGGCCTGGTGAGTCAGCAAAATGCTTCATGCACTGAGCACAGGTGTAGGCTATCTACACGTTAAAGTTTATCTAGAATCAGAATCACAGAATCCTAGAATAGTTGGGGTTAATAGGGACCTTAGAAACCATCTAGGTCCACCCCCCCTGCCATGGGCAGGGACACCTTCCACTAGACCAGGGTGCTCCAAGCCCCATCCAACCTGGAATTGAACACTGCCAGGGATGGGGCAGCCACAGCCTCTCTGGACAACCTCTTCCAGTGCCTCACCACCCTCACAGGGAAGAACTTCTTCCTTACATCTAATCTAAATCTAGTCTCTTTCAGATTAAAGATGTTACCCCTCATCCTACCACAGCAGTCCCTGATAAAGAGTCCCTCCCCATCTTTCCTGTAGCCCCCTTTAGGGACTGGCAGGCTGCTTTAAGGTCTCCCTGGAGCCTTCTCTTCTCCAGGCTGAACAACCCCAACTCTCTCAGCCTGTCTTCATAGGAGAGGGGCTCCAGCCCCCTGATCATCTTCCTGGCCCTTCTCTGGACTTGATCCAACAAGTCCATGTCCTTCTTATGTTGGGGACCCCAGAGCGGAACGCAGTACTGCAGGTGGGGTCTCACAAGAGCAGAGTAGAGGGGAGAATCCCCTCCCTCGGCCTGCTCGTCACGCTTCTCTTGATGCAGCCCAGGATACAGTTGGCTTTCTGAGCTGCAAACACACATTGCTGGATCACGCTGAGCTTTTTGTACAACCAACACCCCTAAGTCCTTCTCCACAGGGTTGCTCTCAATTTTACTCAGTGTCCATTACTGTATTTGTGCTTGGGATTACCCTGACCCAGGTGCAGGACCTTGCGCTTGGCCTTGTTAAACTTCATGAGGTCTGCACAGGCCCACCTCTCAAGCCCGTCCAGGTCCCTCTGGATGCATCCCTTCCATCCAGCATGTCAACCGCACCACGCAGCTCGGTGTTGTTGGCAAACTTGCTGAGAGTACACTTAATCCCACCATCCATGTCACCAACAAATATATTAAACAGCGCCAGTCCCAATGCTGACCCCTGAGGAACACCACTCGTCACTGGTCTCCACTTGGACATCGAGCTGTTGACTGCAACTCTTTGAGTGTGACCATCAGGCCAATTCCTCACCCACCGAGTGGTCCATCTGTCAAATCCACGTCCTCCCAGTTTAGAGACAAGAATGTCGTGTGGGACAGTGTCAAATGCTTTGCACAAGTCCAGGCAGATGACATCCCTTGCCCTTCCCTTATCCACCAACACCGTAACCCCAGCGTAGAAGCCCACCAAATTTGTCAGGCACGATTTGCCCTTAGTGAAGCCATGTTGACTGCCACCAATCACATCCTTATTTTCCATGTGCCCTAGCACAGTTTCCACGGGGATCTGCTCCATGGTCTTGCTGGTCACAGAGGTGAGACTGACTGGCCTGTAGTTCCCTGGGTTTTCCTTTTCTCCTTTATCAGAAAATAGGGGTTATGTTTCCCCTTTTCCAGTCAGTGGGAACTTCCCTGGACTGCCACGACCACTCAAATATGATGGATAGTGGCTTAGCCACTTTATCTGCCAGTTCCTTCAGGACTCACGGATGTATCTCATCAGGTCATATGGACTTGCGCACCTTCAGGTTCAGTTTTGTAAAATTAAATTAAAAGACCAAAATAAAAGCAAAATACATGACTTGTTTAGGGGTATTTTTAAAAAAAATAAAGTAAAACCAAAATAAAAGAAGGTTTCCATATAGTTTGAACTCTTTCATGATATAAAAGTTATTTATTGAAGTTCTGTGTCTGGCATAGCTGAGAATAGTCAGAAACAACACCCTAGTGACCCTCCCTCTCCAATAAAAAGATAGCACCATGGGCATTTACTTGATATTGGGGATAACCTTACTTATTTTTTTAAATGTATTTGTAGAAAATAAATGTACTTGTTATTAATCAAAGAGGGCCTTTGTCAAGCCACTTTCACAGAATTTAAAGCAAGTTATTTCAGCTACAAGTGATTTGATGAATATATTACAACTGCAATATCTAAATACAGCTGTTGAAAGTATGTGCTTTTTCTTTTTTAACAGTATCACCAAGGATAAAGGGAGAATTCCCACTCAGAGATGAAAGTGGATTAACCTTATATCCTTTGTCTATCCACTGAGATTTCTGTATCAAACAGGAGGACTGCTAAATTGAAGCGATCTTGTGAGTCACTTCACAGTTGAATAGTTAAAGTAGAAATAAGTATAATGTTGCTGAACAAATAATTTTCTGCTGTGAGGCACAGGACAGTTTAGTGGTATTACAGGATACTCAGTCACTCTGTGGCAAGAAAGGAGAATTATGTAAGCTGCATTTATAAAATGATTTATCTACTGGACCGAAATTAATTTAATAGTACCCAACTTCATAAATATAGTCAGATTACTTGCAAAGATTGGAATAAGTGCTGAGTAAGAATTTTATTTGGTTGCACTTTAGCAATATTGCCACAAAACATAGATTATTCATAAATAAATAAAAACTGTATCATAGAAAAGCACAAAATACCCATAAGGAAAAATCACTCTTAGCCATTGAGAGTCTCCATTACACTCATCACTAGAGTAAATTTTCAAAAGTGAACTTAGTATAATATTTTCTCTCAGTTTGTTGCATAATTTAACTAGATGGTGTTTTGCACACCATATTTTCCTATCAATAAATGTACTTGCATTAAACTGTCAGAAAATTAATCTCTTTTTTTTTTTTAAATTTTCAGCTACATCCTTCCTTTTTTCTCTAAATCCAAATCCATAGATTAGAAAGGTTACATCTTAGCTGAGCTAACCATTTCCCTGATAATGATTATTTGAACTGTTTTGTAGTGGCTTGTGGAAGCCACTGTAGATTACTAAAGCAACAAAAAGAAGCTGAGACAATATTGCACTTTTACCACAAATGGTAAATGGACAATATATTTTGCAATAGTAAAAGAAGAATCTTGCAAACAGTATCTTCTTAGAACAACTGTTATGTATAACATTTGTAATACAACAGTCACATGGAACTATATAAGCATTTCATTACAAGACAAATAACTTATATGTATGCCCAAACACAGTCCCACCTCACAAAGTATTCTACCATCCATGGATCTGTTAATGGTTCAGTTCCTACATTTCAAAGCCTGATAAGCTGTGCAGTACTTTATGTTCCTGTGAATAATTCACTGCAGTACTTCACATCTGTGCACAAGATACCTCCACCTAGATATTACATCTCTGCATGTGTCTCCCTAACTTTGTCTTCTGGTCATTCTCCATGGTTCAGCCCTGCTGACTTCCCTCTGCATCCTAGGAAATTTTATTTTATTTTATTTTATTTTTTTTCCCACCCCGCTCCCTAGCTTATCTGTCCTTAAGTAGTTAAGCTGATACATAGCCATCCTTCATTTTGCAATCTCTGCCTGGATACTTGTGATGGTTTTTCAACCTTTATGGTGGGGTTTATTTCAGTTTGGTTCCCCTTAAGCTTAAATGCTTCTATGCCCTGCTTTGTAAACTTCATTCAAAAGTTCAATCCAGGGTAGAAACCTCTGATGGTGTTCTTATCTTTGGATCAAAACCTAGTTCTTGATTGAATCTGAAGAACTGTACTGGAATATAACTAAATAATGGAAGGAAAAATTTCTTTTTGAAGCTTAATGAGCAATTCCATTTACCAATTAAAAAGTATGAAAACTGTAGTTCATACAAATTGAAAGTGCAGTTAAGAAAATGATAAGAGCTATGTTTGTCCTTCAGTACATGAACAAAAGTGAGCCCAGCATACTGAAGGAGATGGCATGTCCACACCCTTATGTAATAGTAAGAAAAAAGTTATATTATGGAGTTACACTCTTCTATGAAGAATTCCAGATTTGCCACAACTGCAGATAAAATGTCGCATTGTAAATACATGGCCTCTTCTGTATTTCTATAAAGGGTCCAAGATGTACATATGAAAATGAGAGATATGAATGATGATTTTAGTGCCCAGACTCATTCAACCTAAGATCCTAATTAAATTTCAAAAGTGTCTCTCTCCATAGATTTAAGTTCTCAACAATTCTTAATAGGGGCACACAACTAAAATTTGGTGCCACAATGAATTTTTTTGTAGCTTTCAGATAGTTTCCTCCTATAATGTGATCTGTCCATTTCTTCCTTTTGAGTTTTGGTATTTTCATGTTTGTACCTAATCACAACACATTTACATATAGCCTAACCTGCATTAATGCATTTCTTAAGTTTTTTATAAGAGTAGCAGGGACTGGAGTCTTTGCAAAGAAAAGTATTTGTGCAACGAAAGACTGCCAGAAGAAAGTCTCTGATAAACATGGGGAGCCAAATGCAATCAAATCCAGCACTTGATTGCAAAGATTAAGCCCCATCTCTTCGTCACTGTATCATAGCATAAATTTTACAGATTTCTTTTAATTTAGCCAGTTGTTAGGACTAGAAAGGATCAGACTTGTAGGATCAGTGTATCCATTTCTCTTTTATGTGGCAGAAAGATCTTAGCTTATGGTCATGGTAAAACATTCAAATTTGTATGTTCTGTTACACGTTAGCTACTTTTACCATGCGTACTTTGATACTGCCCTTCTGCAAATGTCTAGCTTCAAATAATGAAAAAGATCTAGAATGTGTTTTAATTTCAGCTCTTGTATTTAATCGATATTCCCAAACCATAATAACATATGACTGATGCATTGGGATGAAGCACCACAATAGCAGTTTTTTTCTTATGGAAACACTCATTGCCAGAGAATATCAATGTCTTCCTAACTACAGGAATACTGTAAATAGAGTCTGCCTGGAACAACTGTTATATATGAAATTAGCATAGTTTAAAATTCACATACAGCTACAGAAGCATAAGTCTATTTGTTCTGGTTTACTTTTTGAGGGGTATGTTTCCTTCAAATCTAAGCAACAATAACAGATGATGTCCTGGCCACATTTTACTCATCTTTTGGCTTTACAAATAACTTTTTGATGTGCAAGAGAAATCACAACCTCCAACATTGAAGACAGACAGGAACATATGCAGGGCTCTTTGCTGTCATTCTTAACTGCAGTGCCAGTAGAACTCTTCAGACTGAAGAATTTAAAAGCTGAGGGGTAAGACGCACATGTAAAAACCTTCGTCTACAAAAGGGGTAGGCGCAAATTCTCTTTTTTCTCAAAACGTGAAAGAGAGCACAAAATATCAGCTGCCACTTTTTCTCGCTGATACATGCAATGAATAGCCTAGCTGTCTGCAAAGAAAGGTTGAAATACAAGGAAACCCTACAAGCAAAGTCCTCTCTCATTGTTTTCCTTACTCATTACTGGATGTCCTCAGTACTGAAGGACTTACAGAAAAGGACTGGCCTTCATAGAAAAGGACTTTTCAAATTCTTCAGAAAATTGTCTGACCACTTTTCTTCCATTAAGAAAGGCTCATGGTTTTCTTCACTTTCAATACGGGTTTACATTATATCCCATAGATCTCTTAGAATCTCTACAAAGTGCCATCAGCATCTGCTATAAGAAAAATGGGATAAAAGAAAGCTTCCTCTCTGACGTGATGGCTACAAGGGATCTTCTGAATATGACTCCCAGCTAAGAGGCTGAGAAGAGAATAAAAAGAAGCGCTGCCTCCATGCTTAGGTACTGTCTGTACATTGCCCAGGCATTTCAGTTTTCCTTGGATGAATGAATCCTTGGATATTTGAAGCACACACTACTAGATTAAAAGAAATGAGTTGAAAAATGCATGGAGGTGGACAACTTTTTCCAGTGGAGTTATATTAATGGAATTTCCCACATACTCATGAGGCATGCTCACCTCTCCAGAAAATATAGTATAAGGCACATGAAATTTATAGCTAATACTCTTTGTCTGATAAAATGTCAGTATAGATCTGTGTCCTATTCTGGACTGTTATACTATTGAAGGCAAAATGACTGAATAGATGAAAGGAAAGCATAGAAAGTGTCATACCCAAGTAAATACTTGGGTATACTCCTCCATTAATCAGTGATTAGAACTTCCTTTACTGGGATTGCATCCATATTGTTCTGTGTTGTAACAATCAATATTTGTGTCTTCCATAGCTTTGTCTAAGCCTTCTGTGTGTCTGTTTGTCTAAGACAGAAACAAACAAAAGCACTTTTTTTTTCTTAACCATAGGACATTACTGAGTAATTTATATTTCTTGCAATGTGAAAGTAAATCCTTTATTTACCTTCTTCATATTATTCATTGTAAGGATTCCTATCATATCTCCCCTATTTTATGTCTTTTCCGGGAAGAAAAAAACCTAGTCTGCTTTGTCTTCATCCCTTCCATTCTTTTTCATACATTTCCTAGTTCTACTGCACCTTCCTAGGAAAACACCTAGGATTTTATTCTATAGGTGTTTATATGCTAGGGGGGATCTTGTTAAGCTCTTATAGGATTTCTTATAATTTCAAATCTCCTCCAGTCTCCACTCTTAAGAAGGGTAAAAAAGAAATCTCCATTCTTTTTCTTTTACCGTTCTCTCTGTTTTAATTTAAATTTTTTTTTTGTACCAGCATAGAAGTCTGCAAAATTGCAACCAGAGATGCAACTGAAGCTGCACAGTGTATTACTTTCTTGCAAAAATATATTTTCAGAGTTATTTCTGTCTTTCAAGAAGTGTGCACTCTCCTTCATTCAGCAACTTTGGTCTGAAAGACTAGAATAGTTCCTGTTCCTGTTTGACCTAAGGGTACAATGCCAAGTCTCCCTCTCTAAAAAATGAATAGGAATTAAATTTTGTTGTGCTTACAATAGAGCAAACTATTAAAGACATGCTTTATAAATCATATTCTAAAGAACAGGTGTTTTCAATCCATGACAATCTAGTTAGATTTCTTTTACTTCACATACTTTTCACTGAAATATTTTTAGTATTACTTATGAAAACCAATTCTATTTAAAAAGTATTTTTTCTTAGGTTAAAAGTAAAATCTCTCTTTCACAAATTAAAAAAAAAAAAATCTATGTTAAAATTAATGTTTCTTTTCACTTTTTTTCCTCCAAAACCAACTTTTTATCTTCCCCACTGTCTCCCAGTCCCTAAATTGTGATGACATGAAACTCCAAAAGGAGAACTGCCCCAAATTAATTTGTATAGACATAATCTGGCTTGTCCTGGAATAGCCATCACTCTTCAGGGACAGATAGCACAGGCTATATGAAAGCTTGCTACTCCATGCAAAGGCGTGTGGGAACCTCAATATCGGTTTGAACCCAAGTCCTCAGTAAATCCATTTCCTCAGATAGACTGAGCAGCTAGGCTACCACTCTCTGTGACAATGACAGGGAGTTTCTTAAATATGAGGACTTGGAGCTCAAAATGAGCTTATCCCTCATGAAAATTCTACCATGACTATGACTGTTTCCTACTACTTATGTCCTATTTCAAGTCTTGCTTCTTTTTTAATATTCGTAGGATCTCTTGTCTTCATCCTTCATCAGTGACAGCTCTTTTTACAAATTAATGGCTACTTTTAAAAGAGAAAGGAGGCAAAAGTGTAGTCCTTTCCAGCTCATGAATAAAGCACCAAGAGAAATCAATCACTCAGTCTCTAGATGAAGAATATTGTGCTTCCCTAAAGTGAAAAGTTTTGTTTTGGGAATCTTAACAAATTTTACCATAAATTTGCAACAGTACTTTAGCAGTGGAAAGCTAAGAACGAAAAAAGAAAATGGCAAAGACTGCTCTGAAATTTTACTTTACATAGACAGCATCAGAATTTGCAATGAGTATAAAAAAGGCAGTCTCTGGATGTATTCTGTCTCTACTAACTGTGACACTGGAGGAATCAGTATTAGAGTAAAATGGAGATTGAGAGAAAGCTGGTAGTATTGGGACCCTTTAATATACTACTTTGCCAATAGTTATCTAGTTTTACTCTAAAATAAATTACCTGTAATAGATGGTTCTACATGGTGCTACAGAAAAAAACCACCATCTTGGTTTCAGTGAGGAAGACCTAGGCTGGTATAATGGTCTTAAACATCCTACATCATAATCTCTCTAACATTGGGTCAGAGTGACTGAAACATGCGTGTTTCTGCCAAATTTATTTTGTAATAAAGCAAGAACTGTTTCCTCAGTTTGGTCTATCTGGCGTATTTCACAAACAGCAACATCATGTTTAGATACAAAAGGGAAAGGAGAGAAGTATTTTTAAATAGGGTTGCTAGCGTAAACGACTTGCTACAGTTTTGGTTATGAACTTTTGTTTAATGGTTTGTGACATTTAAAGGTTCCTAAAGCTGTTTCTCTCTTCCTCTTCCTGAAGCATTCCTGTCTGTGAATATTATCACTTCTTGTACAGCAATACCAGTACGACTGCCTTTTTTTTTTTTTTTTTTCCCCTGTGGTCACAATTAAAAACATTTTAGTTAAACTCTAAGGAAGGAAATGATTAAAGGAATCCTGATGTTGTTAGTTATCTGATACCTGCACACAGCTGTATTTTCCAAGATGAAATCAAGAGGATAAGAATTATGTTAATAAGTGGTTCAAGAGGAAAATTAAACTCTTACAGCAAAATATTGTAGTAGTCTAAACAAAGGAAAGAGAAGCAGTCTGGTGCAGGATTTGGATCTAAGACTAGCTCCCCACTAAACACCCTAGAAGGATTCCAGACTGAAGAGGAACTGCAGCAGGTGTGATAGAAGTTAATGTACAAACCAGAGCTGGCCATTTTCCTTCCTTGTCCAGGGGTAGACAACTTATAGGAAGACCATTGAGTTTTTTGCAGTGTGTCAAACACAGAATCAAAGCTTATTCCCTTACAAAACATTGTTGAGATTTCATGCTAGTATGACACTTCTAATAAAAGTGGTAAATGCATCTCTGGCATGAGAATTATGTAAATTGAAAAAAAACAACAACAACAAAATACCAACCAAAAAAACCCCAACAAAACCCAACCAACCAAACTTCCACAGTTGTCAATATTTATCTTATTTATTATGGTTTCACTGGTATTTGCACTACTCCTATGTCGAGAAAGCCCAACTAAGTTTGCTTTCTCACAAATAGGATTCCAATATGTATGGGGATGAGATATAGAAGAACAAAGTAGAAATGAAACTGAAGCAGGAGAAACTAGGAACTGCAAACCAACTTACACTATTTTGTCTCATATGTTATTTCATTTCTTCACTCCTCTCCAACTATAACAAGTTTTATTCAGAAAACTCTAGAAAATGTAGTCTTTTCTTTTACATAATTTTAGTACTGATGCATTTTATTTCCAGTGAAGATTTAAAAATTTCACTGATAATGTATAGTGCAAAAGAAGTTGTAAATGAACTCTAGATTGAGGCCAAATGCTCTCATAGAGGTCATACTATGTTCAATATACTATTTTCTGTGCTTTGAACAACTGCAAATTAATTTGATATTCTATCAATACCACAAATTAATTTGATATTCTATCAATACAATTTTTTTACACCTTTTATTGGCAACAACTTTAATTTCATATACATATGTATACTGTCATATGAAGTCCAGCTTGATGCTTTGTGCATCTAATGCAACTAGGTCTCTCTTCTTTCTCATCCTTTAACTTTTTTTTTTATTCTTTGGGAAAAAAATGTCTGAAACATCCTCTGGCTGATTGCTAATTGACATGCATCTTTACATCTGTGTCTTTCAATGTGAGAAATTGGCATGACAGAGCATGCGAGCAAAAAGCATTAGAGTAACTGCATAGATTTTTTTTGTTGTTCAAACAGAACTCTTCACCCTAGTGGAAAAAAAGATACCGATTTTCTTTGATCTTTATGTCTTTATATTAATAAGCAAATGATTGCTAATATTAATCTGATTTCCCTGATGCGTGAAATCTGTAAAATATAAGAAAATGAGGAAAACACACCAGAAAAGGTGAAACAAACTCCTTTAATTAATTGCCTACAAAATACAACTTCGTTAATGTTCCTATTTGGTAAATTTAACACCTTTGTCTAACTGTCCAGTGAAAGTTAATTATAGCATGTTAAATCTATTTAAACCTTTTTATCCTGAAGGAATATAACATGCTTTACACTTTATATATAGATTTTGATATATGTGCATGTGACAGTAAAGCAATTATTAAACTAATGTTGGATTCCTGACTTGGAGCACAAGATGGACAATGCATAGTGCGCAGAGCAGAGAAAATCTTTCAGTGAAGCTAATATTTTTTTACCACTACAATAATTTAAACTTAATCCGGTTCTATGCCATAAAAGAGACAAAATACCTACATCTTTAACTTATATCGACACATCTGAAGTTGTGTTTCATTGTGGTCTCACTGTGATTCTCAGAAAAAATACGTAAACTGTAAAAGTGGCCAAGAGTTATAGAGAGTAAACATCTACTGCCTGAGACAACACTCCTTCACAGTGTGTGGGTTTAGTGGCTGTCATTCAACTTAACGTTGAATAAGACATGACTCCTTTATATTTCATCATTTATTTTGAGGATGATCTCATGAACTTCCAGGGCTGAGGCACATGCTGCTCTTGATGGGCTCTGTTTTGCACTACATCGGTCAGAAGATTACCCACGCACACTTACACGAGAACAGCTTTTCTACTATGTAATTTTTCTGTGCATGTATTTGCCCATGAATTTCTGGTTTATGTATATAGTTTTTATATAAATGTAAAACATATAAAGTTGTTTTTCAAGACCTAACCTCTCCTGGAAAAAACAAAGCTCTTTACAGTATTCAGTTCTTACTCGTTTACTTTGCTGGCCACCTACAACATGTAAATTGGAACATTATTCTCTGTGACCCCTGACGAGTCCATGCAACCCTCTGCTCTGAAGAAGAGGCAGAATAACAGAATTCACGGAAGGGCAAGAGGTGAATTCTGAAAAAAACCAATTAAAATAAATGAATGAAAAAATAAATAAGAATGAACTATTTTTGTTCTACAGTAAATTGTGAATCTTACATATGTATATGTGTATAACCACCACACAAAAACATACAGATGCACTACTTTTCCCATTTTACAGTCTACCACTTCACCTCCTTCAAAACTCCAGACCTCCTAACTTTCTTACAGCACACAGCATGCCTTACAGAATTACTGCTGTCATTTTTCAACACACCACTTCAGGCTTACAGAAGGCTAAAATAAATGTGTGTTGGAGGCATGTTTACTCTTATATGACCCTTAATTATAATTAATTGTTAGTGCTCATAAATGCTAGCTATATATTTCTAGATGCTTTTAAAAGTTCTATGTTATTTGCTCTAAGCAAAAAAGTCACTACTGCAGTTATTATCCCTGATTACTTTATTATGTGACACTAATAAAATTAAATTGCTTGAGGAATTTTTGCAGAAATTCCTAGTTTTATGTAATAATTACATAGGCCAAAAGAAATACCTAAATGATTTGTTGGATAACTCTGTAGAATTTGAATAAGATTTCAAATTGCGAAGTGAGATCACTAACAGGTTAATCCTTTTTGTAAGTGCATTTCAGAATTTATGATACACAAATAAATTAATTGTTCTTTTGAGAATATGTACTCTTGGCTTGGAACTGATCAGAAACTGTTACTGTCTGTTGGCTTTTGGGAACAAAAGTCTTTGAATATCTGATTCCTTACTGTAGATTTGAAACTTTGTCCTACCACAGTGGTATGTCATGGTCAGAGCAATTCTTTGGCATGTAAGTTCTAGAGCCTCAGGTTCTGCTCAATCCTACATTACTGCCAACTGTGTAGTCCCACTGCAGATCACTGGTTTGAGAAGTACAGAAAGAGCAAAGGGTTCTTAGCCATTGGCGTGATGTCTGGATATCTGCTTGCTATAAACAACACTTAAACTCATAGGCAAATTAAAGTAATATATGGCCTGCTCTGATTTACATTGAAAAATACACGAACAATTGGCTAGTTTGAAGCTCAGTGGAACCCATATATAGTCAATACTATACTGACTGCCTCCTGAGTCTTAAAATATCCAGATGCTGGCATTTCTGCAAAATATATTAACGCAGGTAGACTGAGAAGAAAATAAACAATGTGGATGAAGTATTCTCCATATCAGCAATGAAATACATTTAGGGGCAGGAATAATGGCCTATTAAAATAAAATAAAAACCCTAAAATTAATTAAGTTGTGTCTTTCAACAAGCTATTTCATTGTCTTGTTTGTATATTCATAAACCCACAGATATTAGCATAAACAATTATGAAATCTAATAATTAAAGAAGAAAGGGTTCTCACTCATCTTTCCTTCTCCCCTCCATCTCTGCTTTCCCATTTCATGAAGCTTTAGCTGCATAAACTTTCTTCCTGTATCAATTCCTAATTAAAGACCCAGTAAGGGAGCAGAGCAAATAATTCAGCTGGCTTATTTTTAGAGAATTATGACGGAAGCTTGTACTTCTGCTAGCGATGTAGCCTCTGTAGATAAAGACATAAGTCAATTTCCAAGGCTGTCAACACTTTTCCTGAGTGTTAAATTCATTTTTAGAGTACTGTTAAATTATGAAATACTCATTTAAAAAGGAAATATGCTTCCTGTGTTTTGGATAATTATTGTAACTGTCTATTTCACACAGACTAGTGTGAATAGATGTGACTATAAGCAATTGATAGGGGGTGAAGCTCCAGGAGAGAGCTTTATTATTCATGAGTAATTAAGTAGTTTATCTAGTATTTAGTTTACCTGGTATTATTATCCGCAATGTGAGGACGCAGAGTCAGTACCAATGTCAAATGCCAAACCTAACTTTGTGACTCGTCTCTTCTTTCATCATAGAAAGAATAATTGTTCAACTTGAGGGGAACAAGAAGGGGCAATGAAGGACTAGGGTTTAAAACAGATGTAGTTCATAGATATGGACGACACGCTAAGAAGGGAGAGTTAGAATTCACCTGCTCAGAGGAGGTGCTGGCTCTCTTCATCCCTGGCACTCAGCAAAAATAACTGGGAGCCATCCATTTTCAAACATAGCCAACACTGAAGAGATCCAGCTAAATCCAGACTTTATAGTGACTGCCAGGGCCATGGGTGCATCCTCGTTCTCCTGAAGGTTTGGCTGCCGAGACTCGGAGTGGCCAGCTGAGAGTGGAGCTGGCGGTCCTGGGAAGGCAGCACTGCCGGAATCTCCGCCAGGACTGACCCTCCTTCCCCGCGAGCTGCTTTATACAGAGGTCCTCACCCTGCCCTTGCCCTCGTCCTCGCTGGGTGATGGATGTCACTGGCACAGATCTGTAGACAAGTGCTTATTATGTAAAGAAGGATAAGGAGAATATTTTGTCAGAAGAAAAGACTTTTCTGCAACAAAGGCTCGGTTTTTCAAGAAGGTATTACAGAAAAGCAAGCAAGTGAATAGCATATGGATTTAATCAAAGCCTAGAGACAGTTCAGAGCAGAAGTTTAGGCATCGAGCTCATAACTCTGAGCCGCAAGGCAGCACAACTATCTGTCTTATTACACCCATGTCTCTCTTCTCTTGAGCTCATCACTCCAGTGTTAATTAATGATCAACTTGGAATGAGGTAAATTAATATCTAGACCTTCTGGTAGAGAAAAAAGAAGAAAGAACACTCATATGATTTTCTAAATTCTCTGGATAAAGCAAAGGAGAGAAAGAATGGAATATCCAAGGACTTCCTCACCAAAAAAAAAAAAAAAAAGCAAAAAAAAAAAAAAAAAAAAGGCATTATTCTGCAGTTCTGCTAGCTATAAAAATCAGTCTGTTACAGTGAATTTAGGCAACACTTTTCATTTCCCAAAACAAGTTCTCAAAGCATTTTACATATGTAAAATCACAGAACCATAGAAAGGTTCAGATTGGAAGGGACACTCAAAGACCACCTAGTCCAACCCCCCTGCCATGGGCAGGGACACCTTCCACTAGACCAGGTTGCTCCAAGCCCCATCCGACCTGGCCTTGAACACCGCCAGGGATGGGGCAGCCACAGCCTCTCTGAACAACCTCTTCCAGTGTCTTACCATCCTCATAAAAAATATCTTCCACATATACAATCTATATCTACCCTCTTTCAGTTTAATCTAAATTAATTTAAATTAATTTAAAATATCTGAAGGACTTGCTGCAGCTATCCTAGAAAGGGCACTTGCAGTTTGGAACACAAGTGGCCATGACACTTGAAAGTACTGAAAAGAATGCAATTTTCTGCAGCACCAAGAAAGAAACAAGCAAACCTTGCAGAATATTACCAGATAAAAAGCTACCAGAATTTCAGATGTAAATCCCAATCTGCAGTGCAATCTCACTCAGCAGCCTTCTGAGGCTATTTTTTTAGTTCCTTAAGATTTTAAGGTTTTTGATATAGGTGTTTATTTATTCCTTTGGAATTTTTCAGTCAGCCCAGCTCTAGTTTCAAAATTCAGTTTGAAGGATTTTGGTATTTCTTTTTTATTCTCTTAAACACAAATATGCAAATCCTTTACCCCTTATTTTGCTATTATGACATGAATGTTAATATACAATTGAAAACAAAGGCAAGAAATTCATGCAAGCTTCCAGCAGTATTTAGAACTCACGTAATTGTAGAACTTCTTCCTCTTCTATTCCCAACTCTATTAAGGCACATATCTACGTGAATACTGGGGCTCATGACTCCCTTAAATTGGAAGTCTAAAATTCACTATATCGAAATGCCATCTAATCAAATAGAGGTGTTTGTATAGAGGAAAAATTTACTTTTTTTTTTCCCCAGAAGTTTCCTCTACAGCAATGAAGTCTCACTAATAATTGCTGACCTTTCTATATGTCTATTTTATGTGAAGTAATTCATCGATATCACAGTTACATTTAGGGATTGCATTTGTATCACTAAATTCAGTAATATTTTTTTTTTTTTTTTTTTTTTTTTTTTTTTTTGCCATTGGCTTTAGTAGTATTGGCTTAACATGGTAGGCTTTTTTACTGCTTAATTTTTTTTTCCCATTGACTTTACACGGTAGGCATATTCCCAGAAAAGAAAGGAGAAACAAATAACTCCTGCAAATACTGGAAGCAGGCACTGCTTATGTGGAAGTCCATGGGGTGGATGCTTAGGGAACAAGGTATAAATATAACACAAAATTTTTTAAAAAAAGGTAACAAGCTCTAATTGCTTTACTGTTAAGATGTAGAAGTGCCAGAGTATGACAGATAGATTTGCTGGGATAATTTGCTGAAAGCAATAGAAAGAACACTCAGAAAATAGTTTGCTCTTAAAAAAAAATTTGAATAATTGAACAGTTTCACAGCCATAATGAAAGTGATTTCTAAAACTTCTAATCTATTGTTATATAACAACAGAGAAGGTTAAAATCATGTAGCATGATTCATGTAATTGCTAATATTACAGCCGAGCTATTTAAGAACAGAAATGCCATGTGAGAGAGAAAGGAAAAATAACCATACATTATGCATTGTTCTCCCCCTCACACACATACACATTTCCTTTGCCTCCGTTCCTACACAGCTACTATTTGTAAAAACTAGACATGGGAGAACTTGCACATATTCATAAAAAAAGACCATTTTGTGATTCACTGAACTGTCCAATATCTCAGGCACACTGTGGCCATGATGGGTAATTTTAATGAAAGATGCGAGAGGGATTTTTCAGTGATTCAGGTTTCACCAGTGCGAAGGTCAGTTCCTCATGGGAGCACTGCAGGGACACCCATCATCCTTCATCCTGAGTACTGGCCTTATTCTCCTACGAGAACCTGCAGTTCTGGGGACTCTATGACTTGAAGGCTAGCAGAAAGGCAAAAGACAGAATAACAGCTGGCTTAATCCCAGTGCTTCATGTATTAATATATTTCCCAAAGGGCAGCAAGATGAAAAACAAAGGGAAAAGTCCACACGGTGGGAGTTTTTATCATCAAAATTCAAGTGATACAAACATATCAGCTTTTCTCTGTGAAAGAGAAAAATTAGAGCTGAACAACTTCTCATTAATTAATAGTGTTGCTATCATCATGAGGATCTAAGAACTGAAGATTTGTAAAAAGCAGTAATATTTTTATTAATTTTGTCTCTTTGAAATAGACTTTCAAATTGTTTCCCCAAACTCTCTTCTTCATAATAGAATACTCTGCTTTCCTATTCCTTTCCTAAGCTGTTCTCAGGAATATGTACATGCATGTGATAATGTATTTTCAGATGAAGTCCAACATATATGAATAATCAGGAAGACAAAGTGCCTCTGTCGGAAGAAGGTGCAGATCTGCTTTGCCATGCCAACAAGTGCATGATCATTGAAATAATGGGCAGTAGCAAAACCAGGTTCTGCGCTCTCTTAAATGCAGTAATTACAATCAATAGCCAGTCTGCTCCAAGGGAATGTAGAAAAAAAATTCTTCTTCTACTCTCCTTATCATTTCTGTAGCATTACAATGTATGTCTTCAGCTTGCCTCCCATAGCGGAATTTTTCAGTGTGATCAAAAGTCTGGATGATCATGCACCTACAATTTCCTCCTACTGAAAAATCCGGGAGAAGATTTTAGCTGGTAACTAATGCAGAAAGAACCTCTAATGTATATTTACAGGCTCTATTACTCCCCAACCCCCAAATTCCCTCAAAAGGCTTTACAGCACTAGAATGTGTTCTTCTTTGTAATTAGTCTTTATAAATGTTATTAAAAATATTTAGTAACTCTTATTTATGAAAAAAAATTTCAAAAATTAATTACCTCTGAACTCATTTAATTTTAAACTGTAGGGTAAAGATTCTTTGCTTTGGCCAAATTGAAAAATGTAGAAATGTAGTCCATGACAAAGTCATTGCAGTTGTTCATGAAGGAGCCTCATGAAAAATTAATTGGTAAGCGCACCAACAAAATCAATCTTATGTGACTGGTATATTCATTGTAAACCTCAAACATGACCATCATTAAATTATAAAATATGAATCTCATTGCTCACCTTGGCTGGTTTTCTTCCTGCACAAATGAAAAAGTTAAACATTGTATTTTGGGCTGATAAAATGTTTGACTTGAAAAAAATTACCTAGCTAGAAATATTTAGGCAATAGTGCACAGAAAAGTCTCACTACTCAGTGCTTGAAATCAAAGGCAAAGAAACAATGAGCTAATATCTCAAAACTGCCAGACTGTTTTAATGTGAACAAAATCAAAAAAGCGTAGATAGATATTAATGAAAGTGTACTTGCAAAAGCATTATGTATGTAAAACACAAACTCATACTTCATATACATTATTTCATATAGAAAGATATAATTATGTGTACACATATCTCTGTATAACTTACTATTTCTTCGAAGTTATCAGGGTAAACAATCATGAAATTGTACTGGGCTCCATGATTATAGCAGAAGCCCTGAAAGTAGAGCACAGGATGATATCAGAGGCCCCACAGATAAAAATGCAGATGGCTTTAGAGGTTTTAAAGCATAACAAAAGTAATTCTTATAACAAGGGGATATCCATGGCTCAGCTGTGCTTATGAAGCCTTTAGTTGTGTATTAGAAAGCTGCACCCTTACAGAGGTTGAAAAGAAAAAGGACCTTGTATTGGTGGGAAGCATACTGTTGTACAGGGGTCACGTAATTTGATTTTCTTTAGAACTGTGTAACAACTTGTCAAAGCTACCCATAACTAAGAGCATAGGCCAAGCTGCCTTTAGACATATATAAAGCGGCAACAAAATCTAGTAGTTGGGCAAGCACCTTTATTCAAAACTGGATATGCACTGGTGTCACATACACATGTAATTATTAGTTTATCATTAAAAAATGGGAAGCATGCCTACATTGTTTGGATCTGGTCTGGCAGTCAACTGCTTGTGTTTGGCACGGTACCGTGCTCATGGGGTGTGGGTGTAATTTTGACACAAGAAGGCAGAAAGAACTGCTGTACAAGTATGACAAGTCAAAGCCCACTAATGCTGAGAAACAGGACAGTTAAACCAAAATCACATTTATTCAGTGTGAGCACCTTATCACTTGCATATTACAGTCATTACTTTTCTTAGCTTACTTCTGAAACCTAATGAACATTTTAAGCACTATATACATTTTTATATTGTGGAATGATACCTACTTTGGAGAAGGACAACTTGCAGACCCCTTTAGGGATATCCAATAAATATCCCTTGTGTCTTCAGCCATTTTTATTGAGCACTCAAGATCTATTGAATTAAGTGCATTAGATTTTATTAATCTTTAAAATCTGTGATATAACTACTCATTTCTTTGGCTTTTGAGAAATGACCTGAAACAAAAGGGTAGCAAATAACAACTAATTTTGCAACATGCTAATTTTTTTCAGCGTTGCTTTTATAGTTATGCAATGTTTTTTTTAGGCTGAAATTATTTGGCAAATTCAGCTTAATTCTACGAATAGTTTCACCTGTACTTCAAAATTCTATTGTTATGGTGAATAAAATGCTTCAAATTTTTTTAAACCCAACCATTTACCAAAATTCAAATTCTGGATCACATCATTAGTGATATGCAAACTGTACAAAAAAGATCATGGCACTCTATATCTAAGCTCCAGATCCATATTCAGTATCCATTCCTTTTATTAGGCTTTGATCTTTTTTCTAATTTTTTTTTTTTTTTAATGTGTCAAACATTAATGGACAAACAATTTCAGGATTTCAGTGACATTTAGTTTCATGTGGAGAGCTTGCTTAGGATACATGTATTAGTCTGAATAATTAATAACTTTGTAAAGAGAGGCAAGATTTTAATGTAATTTCTGAGTTAAACAAAGAAAAGAAATAATAGCACCCAGACACCCAATAAACACACTACAGATATTAAAGTTGCCAGAGACATAGCCAAAGAAAATTATTCACAGACTACTTCTCTGCAGTTAGTTCATTCAGCTCATAGGAACAGCTTTGTACAAAATATTTGTTAATCACTGTGTTTAATAGGAGATGAAATAATGAAGTCTTTCCCAGGTACTACAAGGGAAGCAAAAGTCTAAATGTACTAAATCAGTTGTGTGCTGATTTGTGGTTTGCCCAGTTTTAACAGAAAGCAGGAGTCCTGCATCTCAGATTTCCCTGGTCTAATCATTAGACTGTAATGCTTTAGCTAATCACAATGAAAATTTTATGTGTGTATATGTACATATATATATATATATATACACACACACACACTTCACCCAGGAAAGTCCATTGTGATATTATCCACACAACTTAAGTACTTGTATTGCCCAGGGATGTACCGTAATGTAATACAGATAATGATAAAACCAAAATTATACATAATTATCTCATTTGTCTTTTTATTTCCAAGAAGAAAGAATACTAGATAAAAGAAAATAAAATTTACGTAAAACATGCTGGAAGTCATCAACGCAACAAGAGAAAACTCTTGGCATGAGGAAGGCTAACAAGATTATACTGTGTCTCTAGTGAATTGTGTATGACCAGAACATAGGAAACAAAATTAGTCTTTCCTATTACTAAGTTTCCTGTCACAGCTAAGAGTCATTTAAAAGACATAAACAAAAGCTATGTTACAGCTTATGATATGATTATTCATAAGCAGAAAACCAGATATATTTCAGATACCCACTACCTATTATACTGCTTTAAACGGATGCTCTTATATGCCATGGAAGAGAGAGAGGAGCATTTCTAGTGTTGATGATTTCATGGGAAATCTTACGTTAATCCCCAAGATTCTTAACTCCACAAAAATACCTTTTGACTAAAAGGAATTTTCACAGGAATACAGGCTTTAATGGAGCAACAGTAATTTGCAGGAAGAAATGAATCTTGCAGAACTTCAGTATTCCCAACTGACTAATTTTGGAGGACTTTATTTTAAGCTCTTATTACATGTTAGGTTTCACAATATGGACATTTGCCAGTTGAGATCAAGGGAGAGGTATCATCAGTGTATATTTAAAGGAAAATTATCTCATGAAATGTTTCACTTCAACACTCTCTCTGACCTCTGGAAATCCCAGAAGAGCTCTTGTTCGTTGGTGTAGGTCAGACCATCAGCATTCAGACCTAACTTAGAAATCTAAGAATATGGTTGGTATTTTTAAACTGGTACAGGATACTCAAACAAAATTCTGACATTATTTTGTTTTCTTTCAGATTTACTATTAAGATTCAGTTCCTGAAAGATATGTAATGACACAGATCTCTTAGAATCATGTGGCATTTTTGCAATAAGTCAATAAGTCAGATTTTAATAAACAGCCTATGATAATGATGATCATGAACCCTTCCACCCTTCTCATCTTGGTGTTTTTTTCCATTCCAGGTAAACATGAAATTCAGTTCTTTACCCCCAAAAGCCTGGTACAGGAGATAGCGTTGACACAGCAGGTTCAACTTCATCATTGGAGGTTTTCAAGACTAGACCAGATAAATCCTTGAGTAACATGGGTCAGCCTCACACTCCATCATGTTTTGATCAAGAGGTTGGACTAGAGACCTCGGAAGGTCCCTTCCAAATTGAATTTTCCTGGGATCCTGCGATACAAATGGTACAGTGAAGCTCTGTGCAAATGTGTTGGATTTAATGTGAGCATAGGTGTACAAGGACTGAAGATTGGGGCATATTAGCTCAGATAAATCACTGCCCTGTAATTAGGAACGTTCATTAGCTCCTTGTTTGGCCCCTAGAATACATGAGAGTAAGCTTATCAATGCTGATCTTAAATGCTGGTAGGATTTAGCGGTGCCTTTCCATTTTTGTGTATTAGACTTGGTCTATTCAATACATTATTAGAGTTAATATTCAGCAGGTTTCTGAAATGCACTGGAACTCACAGTAGGTTTTGGTTTATTACACTGCAGAAAGGAATCATCCCATTCTGCTATGCCTCTCCTACTTCATTTGTTGTTGAGGAGACAGGTCAACACAGAGCTTGTTTGAATGTTTCTGCACTGCTAGGTAGATACCCATTTATTTCTGACTCCAGTAAGGACTACTATTTTTCTTAAAACTTCTTTATGATATAATTCTGAAGTACTTACTCTGTCTTCAGTCTTTATTCAAGAACACCTCAAAAGAGAGAGAAAAAAAAGAAGAGTTGCTTTAGGAGAAAGATTGGACTAATCTTGAAAAGTGTAATTCTAATTATTTTTACTTATTCTGCTAATTATGATCATTTCTCATCTTATGAAGCAAACTATCTACTTTTCTATCCTGCCAGATAATTTCTGTAAGTAATTTGCACTGTAAGCATCTTACAGAAAGTATTCAGTAATCACATTTCGAAAATTATTCTGTTTCAGTTGAAGTAATAGATAACAGTTTTCACAGTGCCTAGAAGTGTTCTTTTCATACCATGACTGGAATAATGCTATGTAATTTTCACCTGTGAAAACTTACTATAAGAATTTAAAAATAATATTTTCTGAACAGTGTAACAAGTCAACTTATACATTATTCTTTCCATATTTTTTTCCCAGTCATGAACTAAAATATTGAGATAGATGAACTTTGAAAGATACATTTCAACCATCAGAATAAGTACTTTGTTAAATTCTGCTTTGGGAATATATAAAGGATTATGTGGTGCTCAATCTCAGCAGCTGAACTGCAACTAAAAAATACTGACTTGGAAATTTGGAAAAATATTCAAAACGTTCTTTTGTGCAACTTACTGAATATAAATATAGAAAGCTCAGTATTAAAATCTGAAGTACACTGAAGCCATGTGTGATTTTCTCTATATGTAAACGTAAAGAGAAATTTTCAAATCTTGCATCTATATTATTAGCATCAACTGTAAACCGTTAGTAATTTCAATACTCTGGAAGTGTGAAAATTGTTTTTAAAATAATTCTTAAATTATTTGGTCCAATGCTACTATCTTCACTGCAGTTGAGAACAGAGTTAAAATCCAGGTGCTATGAAGAGAATGAAGAACAATTTTTTACATATCTTTTTAAGAGTCTGGAGAAATGCAAATGGCAGACTGAACTGTAGCTTGATTGCTTAATGTATCACCCAGGATATTCAATCTTATACTCACATTTGAAAAGAAATGGTTAAAAAGAAACAATAAAAATAATTTAAAAGACACCTCTCTGTACCATCTATTTCTGACGATGGGGAGACTTTGAACAGAAGACAAAGATATGGAAATGTCACATTTAAAGCTAAAATGAAATGGAGAGATGCATGAATCTGACGTAGTCAGAGACAGCAGAGATCTGAAATGCAAAATGGCTGTCCAAAACGAAATTCCATGACTCACAGCGCACTAATGACAATATTTGCTGAAAGATAGCCTTGCTGTTTGTTGAGGTGCGATAGGGGAGAGACATTCGAATGAATTTAAACTGCAGTTCTTTAAAATAGCACAATCTACTGGCCTTAGGTCTAGGCAACCAGCTGAGCTAAGGGTAACAAGCGCGTCCAGCCAAAGAGGGGGAGAGCTTGGGAGGATCAGGTGTACAAACCAGCGCTCGTTTCTCCTCCCCTTGCCTGAGTCCAAAGGTGCTGCTGGGTCTTCACCCCCTGCCTTGCCCTCAGTCCTCCAGCAGAACTGCCAGCCCCCCGCATCCCTTTGATCAATAGAAAGCAGCTGGTGTGCCAAGGATGGCTATTAATCTCCTCGCAAGATGAAAGCAAATGGAGGAGCTGAGCAATGCTTTGTAATTACCGCTTCATGCATGCCCTTCCTGAGGATGAAAGAAGTTTCAGCTCTTCCTGCTTCGAACATGGATTAGTTTTAATTGATACATCATCACTCTGAAATTAAGGAACCTGTTGTAGCAAAGGTTTAGTCAAACCTGCTTGTTTAGGAACACTTGGAAACATGAATCTGACTACTTTCTGCTAGGCTGTATTAGTAGATTGAGAGATGGAAAAACACTTTGGGGATGTTGGTTGTACTAACTGTAGTGCCTTTTTTTTTTTTTTCTTTTTTTTTTTTTTCTTTTTTTTTTTTTTTTTTTTTTTTTGCCTGCTCTATGATTTTCATTTCAGGAAGTAGGAGAAATGAGTGTTTTGGTCCTAACATTTTCTGTTCAACACTGATCATGCTCTGCTTACTTTTCTGATGATCCACTGAAATGTGTTTGAGGGATTAATATAAAATGCCTTTTACTAGGCTGAATTTACTGTTATAGAGAAGATTTGATGTGTAGTTTGGGAAAGCTCACTGTTTCTATTTCAACTATCTAATTCTGCATTCTAGCTCAAAACACAAACACTTAAGTGCACACCATGCTTCAAGTATGGGTTTGAGCAATCTTTCTCTAGAGCGCTGCTTTGAATCAGATGTATATTGGTAGTGATACTAGAACAGGTTCATAAGCTAAAACCTGTGGAGAAGTGTTCATTCAAAATAATTGCTCAGTGAAAAACACCCTTATTAAAACCAAAATTATTCATAAGAACTTTCATATTTTTTTAAAAGGTTTTTGTTTTCACTAGAACCAATACAAGGATTATTAACAAAACTCAGAAATAAATTTTATTTTTCTAAAAGCTCTCTAATACTTCATTAATTGTAAAAATCATAGATACAAGGACTACTTTACAAAATATATGAATGTATTGAGTACAATAATAGTTTTATTACCAAAAAAAAAGAAAAAATTCTCATTGGCTTCAAGGGGCAAGTACTTCAATCATTAGTTTGACTGGCAACAAATTATAGTAAATTGCTAACAAAATAAAATAAACCACTGAATTTCAGACTGTAATTTCATTATACAGATGTTACTTATGTATTTGGCTAGCACACAATTATACAGCTTTACTCCAACATATTGTGTATTATCTTCTGTCTTGTATTGTTAACTGATTATTTTTCTTTGCATTAAGATGTAGCTATCCCAAAATAATTTTGAGATGGCATAACTCAAGCAGTTGTCCAACAGATGCTTTCATAGAGAATGAGGATAAGAATAATGCTAGTACAGCAAGAAAAATGCTTAAAAGCTCTAACAGGAATATGCCAGTTAAGCAGGGAATTTTTCTTAGGAGATAGCCAGGAGTTAGACAGACACAGAAATATTTAACAGTTCAGGAGTTAGGACACCATCTTAAGTATTTAAAGCCAACTCCATTTATTTTATTTCAGAGTAAGGATTGAAAATAATTTGTCATGAATCAAATTCAAGTATTTTACCCACCCAGGTACTGTCTTAATATAAAATGGCAGAAATTTGAACTTTTGTAATTTTGGAATATGGGTTGTATTTCCTGTGTTTGTACTGACTGTATTCACATAAGTTAATTGATACCATTTTGTCTTTACTCTTTCTGGTGTGCAGAAACTGTATAGTTTTTACCATAGTCTCAGATTTTGCTAAACTGAAGCAAACATCACTATATATATATGTGTATATATATGTATATATACACACACACTTATATATATGTGTATATATTCTAACTTAAAACTGGTAGTTTTGGTATAAGTGGTCTCTGTTATATCTATATTAGTAGAAGCTAATTTCAAATTGCTTAGCGCATTCTAAAAGCAGTAGGAATCACCTTAAGCTAGCTATGTTCTTAAAGCAGTCTTATTACTTTTAAGGATATGCTGAGCACATTATAATAAAAAATGTAGGTACCTGTAGTTGATACAGTTCACCATTTATGGACACTAGAAGAAGAACAGCTGACTACAAGCTAACAGAAAAGGCATACATTTTACCCAAGTGTATAGTAATATAGCCTGGTTTTTTTACCAGATATTTTATATTACAATCTCTTTCTAAGAGATTCACGTGGATCGTGAGAAGATAGATTGACAAATCAAAGGGTTATCTCATGAAAAGTTTTGCCACTTCCAAGATTTTTGTGGTTTTTGATGGGAATAAACTCAAAGCTTTCCAAATACGGAAGAAAATAAAAAGAAAAATATCACGGCTACAATCACATGTAACAAATAATAAACCAATGATTTAAGCACTTGAAAGTTGAACTTCTGTTTCTTATATCCCATATGATTTTATACTAAATAAAAATCGTGTAACTCTACAAGTGTTACAGTAACATAGATTAAATTATTGTGAGCCACAAGGCCTATTCCAGCAGTTGCCTGTTTGCAGTGATCACTTTTTCCCCAGGCCTATACATGATACAAAAGGAGAATGGAGGGAGATTGTTGTACTTGTTCAGCTCAATTGCTCTGGTGTGTTCAGAAATGGTTTTACGTTCCAAATTATGCAGGGACATCCAATATTAGAAACCATATAGGTATTGAAATGAAACATTTCAGGCGTGATTCAGTCCAGAGAGGCCTTTATTCCTATATTCCTGATGAAATGAGAAGCAGCTGGTACCTTACTTGTCAGGGTTTAGAGCAAAGGAACTTTTGGACAAAGGTACTTGACACAGCCTCATCTGCCCTGTTCTGCAAGTTATAAAGGGCTTAGTGCATCAACTGTTCCCAGATTTAGTACCTGGTGTGTCTCATATACAGACAGCACTGCACAGCTGACCTGTGTGTCTGTCTGGCAGATATTTCACAGGCAACGATCTTATCCTTAGTATATAAATATAGACTAGCAGCAGTAATAATACCAATAAGGAAAGCCTATCACTACGATATCTAAACATTATGTGTGCTTTAATGAAAGCACAACTACTTCAAGAAGGGTTTTTAACATCCTTTATATTTTACATCTCTGGGTCATTGCTTATTGGAAGAGAATTTCTGCTTTCATAAAGTATCCTTCCTTCATTCTCTGCCCCTCAATTTATCTCCCCAAGAAGTCTTTCTAAAGGCTTTTCCAGTGGGAGTTATCTGAGATCCTTTATTACACCGTATGAGCTCAGTTATTTTTCTTTAGAAACATGCTAGTTTACTCTTTATTCCTCTATGACTCTTTCTTTCATTTTGTTATACTCAAAGCAAACTACAGGACTTAAATATTTTAAGTGTTGCTAAATCAAGGCAAGCACCCACATCCAAGATCAATAATGTTACAAGGTGACAGTAAATGTAAAACACTCAAAGCCTTGTAAATATTTTAAATCTGTTTCTGAAGATTTGCAAACAGTTGATGCAAATGTTCAAAGTACTGAAAGGCCATCAGAAAGAGAATTGGGGCTGTCATCATTAAATAACGAGACTGTTTGCAGTCTTTGTGAAAAGTGCTGAAAGAGTACTGAGTGTCTCAGATATGAATTTCTTTGTACTCTCTTTCTTTTGGAACTTCAGGCTCTTGATATACGAGTAAAGCAAAAAGGAATGGAACATCTGCTTAGAGAAAACAAAGGAGTAAGGGAAAACAATGATAGCACTGAAGGAAAACTTAAGAGATGGTAATATAGAAAGAAGAGTTCTTATTAAAGGCTGACTAAAGATGTCTTACAACTGATGAAATGACCCCCATGCTAAAAAAGAGCATTCTGAGATTAGATAAGAGAAGGAAAAAACCCTTCCTAATCGGGAGAAATTCAGCAATAGTATTTCCAGGGAGAGACATCAGCAGTGGGGATGCTCACAAAGATAAAATGTTGAAGGGAACAGCACAGAGAAAACTAGGTGAAATCCTACTGCTCCCAGGCAGTAAAACAGTAGTAAAGAAATCCTGAAGAAGTAGGGGAAGACAATTTCTTTCCCAGGGATCAGCATGAAAATACAGACCAGGCTACTACTAGCTTTGCAAAAATGGAGAGACTTTCCTGATTGACCCATATCGTCTTAGATCCAATAACCATGACCTTCATTGCTTTCATAAGGTAACCCTCTGCATTCTTATAGAATGAAATACAGGACAAAAGTGAACATCTTACAGCAAAGACAGAGTCCCTGAATTTTATCCGCCCCCCCCCCCCCCCTTTTTTGCCTTGCTTACTGTACCTAAAGTTTTCATGCTAATTTTGTCAACCTTGAGAAATTATTCACCTAAAATTGTAGCTCTAGATACACCCCTAGGCATGTTTCTGTGCTATTTCCTTTCAGTCAAGTACTCTAATTTTGAGACTTTCACAGTTGATATTGGTTTGGTACAGAAGGTACAGAGAATTTTGTAACCATAGAAACTGAGTTAAAGACAAAACATCTGTCTTAACAAAAAACTTTTCTTTTTTAGTTCTAGTTTAGTAGAAAAAAACTTTTCATATATACTCATCTCTGCTTTTTGCCTTCTGATGAACTGGAAACAAAGGGGAGGGGCAGAAGCAGAGGGAAAAATGCAGATACACTTTAAAGTTAATTTCAGCCTATCTAGAAAACTGAAGTACCAGAAGTCAATCCTGACCTCCTGTGATTTATAAACTAAACTTTTAAAGACACACTCAAGGACTTCTATGTGAACTGAATCCTTATTGTCTTTGCAATGCCACCCTCTCAAGACTGTTGAATTTTATTTATTTTTTGCTTTATAATACATGATAAAGAACTTTTTTTTTTTTTTTAAGGTCCTATCTGAAGTATTCTGCATTACTTTGCTCAAAACTCAATACTCTACTGTGTATGTGCCAGCTGAATTACACAACAAAGCAAAGGTACTGTTTCCCTTGAAATCATATTTCCACTATTAAGTTGACCTTTAAATGTACCATTTTGTTAGGCAAACATCGTTATATGAAATTAGTCACAGCTTTCTTGTTTTGTGCAAGCAAATCTTGATTACTCTGCTTCCTGTAAAGCTGCTACTCAGTTTAATAATTCATGCTTCTCTGCTTATCAGCTTTAGAAACCAAAACACTGCATTCTGATATAAATCATACCCACTGCTGCATTTCATTTTAATGCACGGCAGCAAAACACTAACATAATTGGTGCAATCTGTTATTTACAGATATGTTTCGAGACACAGGTGGCAACCTACTTTTTGTATTGTAAGAGAAGAGACGACCTCCTTCACAACTTGAGTAATGTTTTAGAAATTATAGGCATGGTAGGATAGAATTCGTTTATTCTCACTCACAGTAAATTTTTATTCTTTTATAATGACTTACATAGTTTTTTCTTATAAATTCTCTGATGGGACCTTACTCAATTTATATCTGAGCTAGAATGAAGGAATATTACAATAAAACAGTAAGAGAAATGACTTTGTAAAAAGTACATAATACCATATTTTTCTCATTTGCTGACTTATTCTACATAGCCAATTTCTTCTGCTTACAAATGAAATTATAAGGAATTTCTTTTTTATTAGTAGTAGAAGTTCTGTAGAGTAATACAAGCACATACAGGGAATCAATGGCAGACCTTTATTCCCAATTTTATTAATAGTGAAAGAATCTCAGATACAATCAAAATCACTCATTCCTACTATACTGCTCAATCCCATTTGTCTGAATTGCATGGTGACCAGAAACATTTGCCATAGATCTGTGATTAATTATAGGTAGAAGTGATTTGAGACTGAACTGGGAGACAAGATATCGAAGGCATTTCAGCAATTGCTCATTTGGATCAGAGCTGTTTAACTAATATGAAGGTATGCTTATTATATGGAAGAAGAATTGTTGGAAACTGTTTTGAAGAATACTCCAGGTAAAATATCTAGAGTCGGTGAAAGAGCGAAGACATCACTGTATGAATAATTCATAACATAACAATAATATGCAACAAATTATTTGATTTTTTTTAAAGATACAGAATGTTTTAACCAAATTGATGGAATACTGTCTTCAGCAGCCTTTATTATTTTTCTGAATCATATGAATTCATTGCGATAGGAACTTGATCCAACCTAGTACTCCATGACAATTTTTCTGTAATAAAATGATTTTTCTAAAAAGACTGAGACAAAGACTAATTTTTAAAAGGTTGCAGTCCACATAGGAACCTCATTAACTGCTAAAAGCAGTGCTTATGGTAAAATCAAGGGTGAAAATGTAAAGTGAATATCAAATAAACATTTCCTGAGTGAGATCTATTAAATCACAGAACCACCTGACTAGGGGAGTGCCATGGGTTGTTTCACTTAGCACATTTTAAGAGGCTTGGAAAAAATACTGTAATACTTTCTTGCATTAAAAGAAAGCACTAAGTATTTTATACTGTCATTTTCATCTCCAATTTCTGGTTTTGTACTGTTCTATTTTATTAATTTCATTTACTGTGGTTGGTCTGTATAGAGAACTGTGTGGGATCCATTTACAAAGTACTTCTGCAATAGAAACCTGCATAGCAACACTCAAATACATTTTGAAGCAAGGCATAAAAAATAGATTTATCCTCTTTCCCTTCTTTAAATAAGAACTTTCATGGAAAGAAATTGAATCAGAATTAATCAAACCAGAAGGACCTCCCTTGCACAAGAAAGCCAAGAGCGTGTTGTCTTTGTGATGCAGCAAGAGGGTACTGCCACGAAAAGCGCTCTGCTCTCGCTGAGGCTCCTGATGTTGCCTCTTCTGCTGCCAAACTGGCTATCACCACGTCATCCGCTGTTGGTGCTGTCCCCACACTTTTGTATGAAGGGCCAAGGGAACACACTCTAGATTGTCTCATACCAAGAGGAGGAATAAAGCTATTTGGGAAACTGAACGACGTAACTACTAGTGCAGAAGACCAATAAACCCTGCCAATTACTCTTTGGCACCAAGGTCTGAGACGAGTAATCCAAAAAAAAAAAAAGCATAAGGGCATAAATTTGGAACAAGTTTGGAACTTGATGAGAGTCACAGGTAAATGTCAAATGTATCACACCGGAGACTTTGAGCAGATTACAGACAGAACTTTGGTACAAACAGGAAAAAAAAAAATAATTTAGTTGCAATTGCCACTGTTAAAATGACTAAGAAAGGTAAAAGGAAAAGAAATTATGAAACAGAATATATTCAGTAGTATAATTTTTAAAATCCTATAGACATTTGGAGCCAATGGAAGGCGTGATGATTTGCTCAGACATTCAAGAGTTTATTCACTAACTCAACACCTATTAAATGGCAACACTGCAAAGTGCAGCCCCAAACAAAACCATGTGGAGTACTCCAAGTCCTCCTTGGATCTGGAGGAAGCTACTATGGATGTGAAGAAAATAGGTCAGCCATTTACAAGCAAAGCCAAGCTGCCATTTGGCTGTGCCAAAAGTAGAGCCCGGTTAGTGAAATCTGGTGTTCTACTGGGGTGTAGGCACCAAACTTTGAAAGCATCACATTCATTTCATGCAGGTCACAAAACAACAGTCTGGTAGTAAAGTAGCTATATATTTGAGTTAGAGTTAGACTCACTACCTTCTTATGAAGTATTATTTATCCTATTGTTTAATCTCTAAAGTGTCTTGTTCATTAAGCCTCTTTCCAATGACACTTAGCTGTAAATATGAATGAATAAAAGTACTATTCATTCTTAATATTTATTAATGTATATAAAATTTAATCATACTAGCTATGATATTTGCCCAAAGCATTTTATGTACAGATCTATGTTATATATACCTTCAACCATTACTGTTAAACAGCCACTTCAAGTTGAAATGCAGCTTTTACAGCGCAAAGTCAAGGATTAGTCAAGAGTTCAGAGCCACAAATGACATAGCATCTTTACCATAGTACTAACCACTGACAATCCAGGTAGAGCTTCTAGAGGAGAACCAAAAAAGAAATAAAAACATTAGTCATGTTAGCATTTAGCCAGAAGAACAGGTTTCAATTGCCTACTCTGTAAGAAAAAGCAGGGTAAGATACTTTAAAGAATCTTTTTATGTCTCATCCAAAAATTTGCACTTCCAGGTATACATTGGCCTTTAGCACCACCCAGAAGCAAGCAGTCACTGACAAGCCAAAGAAAAGAATGTCATCTTCTCAGTCAGTGATATCCATATGTTGTAACAGGAAGGTGGCAGCTGGAGTTCTACCATCCCGGTACAGACGTGGCTCCGTCTCTTTCAGGATATAGGATGGGGCAGGATTTCAACTGCCTGTGATCAATGGTAGCGACGTTAAAAATTCCAGCTTCTGTAGAAAATACTGACCACAACAGCCTTATAAAAAGTCACCCTGTTAACTATATCCCTGTGAAAAACCTACTAGCTTGTGACAGAGGAAACAAAGACATCACTTTCGCATGTTCCACTGAGACGCTATGTTGGTTCGTTCCTCAGCCTGTTTCACACAAGCCAATAGCTCCTCTATAGGAAACTGATGTTTCTAGTGATACAAATACCAGACTTGCCTAGGGACTGAAATGACTTTGACACTTTGATTTCTAGAGGATTTCCTAAGTATCCTGTCAGGAACGGGTATTGGCATCTCACGTTTACTTTTGTTTACCATCCGCTTTAGATTTGTGATTCCTTCAGGCTACACGCCAGATGTATATCCTATCGTGGTAACACTTTATGATGACAAAACCTGCTGACATGTCTTAGTTCAGACAACTCTGAATGTCTCTGACAGCACTGGGACAAGTTAGCATTTGAGCTGGTAAAGCAAAAGCAGAGAAGGCAATACACTAATGTTTGCAAATTTTTATGAAATAACCCCATGCCCCATAATGCATGCTTATGGCAGCCTCCGTTATCAAATCTTACTCATGAAAATTAATTCATAAATAGTACTACTAGCAAATTCAGATAGCAATGCATTTTCTTCAAAGTGAAGGAGAACTCTGATCTACATGAGTCTTACCACAAATGGCAGTCCTTAGTTAGACTCGGGTCTGTCAGGTTCTTCTCTTTACAGCCACTAGGTTAATTAAAACTAAAGATTAGCCAATTTAACTAACATGATGGTGAAAAAACTATGGAAGTTAATGATTCCATGCTAAATTTTTAAAAAACTGCTACCACTGGTGAAGCAGTGTAAATAGGGATTTTCTCCTTAAACTATGCCTACACAAGGCAATCTTTTGACTGAGTCATGGGTTGATGTTCAGAAAAAAATAGAGAATAAGGTAAGGGGAGTTTACTGTGTTGCTTACAACAGCCACTTGTTTTTCTGAAGCTTAATATCAGTGTATAAAATATCAAGCTGTGATAATGTAAAATCTGGTTTTAAAATAGCATTGTGTTATGTTTTATGAATTGAGAAGAAACAATTTTTGTAGCAAGCAGCAAAACTGCTTGTGCCAGTAATGTCCAAAGAATGGGGACAAAAAAAAAAAAAAAAATTGAAAAAAGAACACTTCCCCCAAATTAATTATCCTTTCACCATCAGAATTTGTCCAGGAAAAAATAAAAAAAGTTCAGGAGTATTTATTTAAATTCAGATCTGACTCATATCCTTAATTATTAACCATTATTGAATATTCATTGAAGTAAGAGCTTTGCAAGAATAACTTGTCAAGTTTCTCCTTTATGCTAATATGAAACATTTCCAGAGGCACAACTTCTTTATTACAAAATTTGTGTAGCCTAAAAGTCTCAAGAGTGTTTTATATCAGTTTAAAATTCTTTTTGACCAGGTGTCAATAAATACTTGGGACAGTACTAATTACGATTTTTTAAAATTAAATATGAATTCAATGCAACTGAACATGATTTCGAAAGTAATAATTATTCATGTTCATGAAAGAACTGGAAGAAGTTTTTATGTCTAAAGTTTGCAGTCCATAGTAGTACCACTCAAAAACCTAAGTCAAAAGGGTTTTCCTACAGCATTTACTATAGTCAAAAATATTGATATAAAGCCAAAGTGTGAACTTTGGATCAGATCCCAACCTGCAAAGAGAATGTACTTTCACAGAGGTATAGCAAAAGTCTATCAATCAAGCTTCACCCTTTGTTTACAAAAAGACACATAGCACACCTTTTGAGCATTTGAGCCAAATGACAGAAACTGTATTTTTTGATCCTCTAAGATAGCTTTTCTAAGTTCATACTTTGAAGAGTCACTAGTTGCTTAGTAATGTGTGTTTGCTTCTCTTTGTGCTATCAGCAAGTTTAGGCCTCTTTGGGTCAATGCTGCCAGCAGCAGAGCAGTGTAAATCTGAGATTTAATAAGACACAAGTGTACATCTGCATGTGCATACACACCCACACGAACCCATGATAGTATCACTCATCAGAATGAAGGCTTGACAGAACGGGCCTCATCTTCTCAGCGTTCACTTCAAAACACAAACCGTATTGCAGAGATCTAGTGATAGATGCAACCCTGTTTCAAAGTGTCACTACCCTACCAAAAATCCAAGAAGATGTTTTTTCTTTCTTTGATGTTGATTATGATGATAGACTCAGTAGTCTGTGAAATCTAATATCCCGTATTTTTATCTCCTTCTTGTTTGGCCTATCATCTGCAACATTTTCTCCAATACTTCCACAAAGTCAAATGGAAGTCATCGCATTCCTTTATCTCGGCACAAAATAGAGCACACAGCAGCACAAGGGGTAGCTAAAGACTGAGATCATGGTAGCAAACGTTAGCACACTGAAACACCAGGTGCTGAGTTGGACATAAACTAGACTATTGAGATGTTAGGTTCTGGCTTCTCACATATAGATTCAGTATACAAGCGGTGTGGTGTTGGCATCTCAAAGTCTTGTTTGAACACAAGGAGAATCTTGGTAGAATTGCAGGAAGGATTTCAAACTCAAACAGAAATAGTGTCCATGCATGTCAAATATGAACACACACTTCATTCACTACTACCTTTTTCTTTCCTTGTCTGCTTTTTCTTTTTTCCTGATAATTTGCCGTGCTGCAAACGGAATCAATTAATTGGTTTTTTTACAGCAGGATATGTACAGATCTCTAATTTCATTTGAATTTCTGTTCAAATAAAATCATTTAGATAAAGCAAACACCAAAAACCAAATCTTGAAGTTATTTTATAGGTAAAGTGAAACTCGTTTTTAATTCAGAGCTCTGCTATCTTGCCTTCCTTGTAAAGGATGTTTATTTTAACAGGGTGTAACAAAAACATTAAAAAACCTTCTGTAACATACAACTGAATACCATATGCTGGGTAATACTGTTGCCGCTGCTAGAAACCTGCACATTGCTTGAACTGCGTCTTTGAAGTATGCATAATTCTCATGATCCTCAGCCTACAACCATGCTGGCTGGGAACTATTTACAGGCAAGTAAATCTCTCATTTAATTTTCTATAATCCACCAAATCACTATGGCTCCAGCAACATGAGTAGTGCCCGCCAACTTCTTGAAGAGCAGATTCAGGCTCTCTTTCATATTTCAAATTCTTCTGTAAATTTTAAATATTTTAATAGTACATGTGCTGGTTACTCTAGATATGACAATGGAAAATCTACACAAAGCTTTAGCTCAAATGCCACTTTTCACATAAAAACATGACTGTAACCTCATCGCTCATATAGAATATCTTTCTCGATGGAATGTCAAAGTCAGGAACTGAAATAATTTTGTCCACATTCAATATGACATTTCTTGTTATAGAATTATAGCCTTCCAGCAAAACTAGTTTTGCAAATGTAGCTTCCTGCAGGTGTGCATACATGGTATATACCTGTCTATACCCAACTGAGTCTGCATGCTGAGCTTATAGGTTGCTCGCCTTCTCCATCAGAATCCACTGAAAAGCATCTAACCTCCAGCCACACCTGCTCTAACAGCTCTTGCCTCACAGCTGTTTTCTCCATACTAACAAAGCAATTTAGAAGCAACTATTCTCTCATACAAGAGATTACCATCATCAGAAGTTATGTTTCTGAATAGTTATGCAAAAGACCTAATTAAAATTGGAACAATAATTTTGATATTCAGCATAGACCTGGTTTTTGCTTCCTCTGTAGTTGTGACTCCATCAACTTTAACACTTCACACTACCTGGTGAGTTGAAGACAATAAGCTGGGAACAGTATTGTGACCCACAATTTTCTGTTGTGAATTTTCTGGTACTTTGCCACTATTGGCATGGTGATCAACATCGTCACATTGATTAGACGCTTTGTAAGAAGAACCACAAGAATGTGCCAAGACTTGTATCCTACGTTCAGGAGCAGATATGGTGGATCTCCCCAGAGGGAGCATTTATATGTTATACAATAACTGTTGGGATTTTTGGTGGTTTTTTTTGTTTGTTTGGGGTTTGTTTGTTTGTTTTTGTTTGTTTGTTTCTTTGTTTCTTCAAAGAACTGCAGGTAGACCATCAACAGAAAATGAATATGGAGTGACTAAAGATGAACAAGTTTAGTAAGGGTCTGTAATCAGGAGCTGTCAAATATAAAACTTTTCTAAGAACCTTCAATACCTATTTTCCTCAACTCCATAACAGGTGAAAATACTTGAACATAGTAACATTGTTTTACTAATTATATAGCAAATGATTGTCTTGTTGTTGTGGTTGCTCTAAGATCATCACTGACTGCCTGATGGCTATTGGCTTTGATTTAAAGATGTAAATTTTGACCTTGGCATGAGAACGTAGTTAAAATGAGTACAATAGCACATGACTATACTCACATTAACAAGACCATATGCTCCCTAATGAAAAGCACTCTTGTTTAAATGAGAAAGCTATAGGAAAGCTGTTTTTCATGAAGACCAGATGTTAAACTTTGTTTCCCTTTACCTACAGCTGACAGTTTCAATCTCTGGATCTTTCCAGGCTTAAGAACAAAGAAGAGTGTATAGAGGCCCCAAATACATACAACTCCAAGGATAGCTCACAGCTGTAGTAGTGTAAGATTTTATTTCCCTATTTTCTAGAGGGTTCTGGTTTTATTTCTGTGATAAATTCTACATTTAAAACACATGTTTTAGCCCTTGATGCACTATTCTAACCTTGCTCATGTAGTTTAAAAACATTATTTACTCCAAACAAGCTTTTTATTTTCAAAATATAAGCTGAATCCATTGAACCTGATTGTTATCTAAGGAACACAGTCCTTCCTAAGAATTTAATATGGGCTGAAAAATAATACTCCAATCATCCTTGATTTTTTTTTTTCCAATTTCAACACAAGCTTTCCCTGAGAGAGAAAAAAATCAAGTCATTATAATCCCTAATAAACACACACATGTGCACACTCACATAAAAATAAGTTAATCTCAGCCTTCATTTTCTGATACTCCCTGAAATCCAATAGCTACTTGTTGAGGGCAGGTACTTCAAATTCAAATTGTCAGGTACTCATTGAAGAGATGCCACTAAGGGTTAGCAATCATTTGCAAATTGCAAGAAAGCAAGAAAGCACAATGTGTGCAGTCTGAACACCTGAGAACGCAATGTATACTGTTCCACAGTGGCTGTTTAAAACTGTTTTGTCTTTCAAAAGCAAAATATTTTTTGTCCCGTTATCTGGGTTTATCAGTTGTAGACTGCCACCGTGGTGTCACTCCACAGTGGAGAGAAAGAGGAAAGCTTTGGTTAATTGCAATGCAATTACTTCTGAAGAACAGGAATTGGTTTCCATTCAAAAATCAGCTTTTGACATGTAATTCAGGTGTATATTGCTGATAATCAGAGAGCTAACATTCCTGTATACAGAGGAGTAACACTCCTGCATCATTTGTAAAATGGAAGATGACATCCATTGACATTACTGTCCTCTTCCCTACAACAGCCCTTCTGTTTTGGTTTCAAGAAGGTAAACATCTACAACTCTTTTTGTGAAGGACTGATTCTGTCAATGCAAAGTACGCCCTAAACATCTAATATTCCCATTCTAATACTACACAGGAAACTTAGGAATGTCTTTAGCTATAACCTGAAACCTTAAAACTAAAACTATGCTGGTCGTGCAGACAAGCAGTAGTGCAGCTGCATAGGGATCTTCCAGACTTGTAAGGAGAAATTGAGCTGGCTTAAGCACTTTTATGTCTGACTAACAAGGCATCTTTTTCTAAAGACTGGGTAACCCCTAATTTAATGTCCTTTTTGTTCCAAGTACCCAATGCATCTAATTTCTTGCTTAAAGCAAGAATATGTATTATAACTAAGAATTTAGATAACAATCATGATTCACACATGATTAGTTAGCAGAGAGGACAGTAAAATCCAGCAGCTTTCTTTAATGCGAAATAATATCCATTATGTTTTAGTTGCCACCAAATCATCATACTGTTTTGGACCTGAAGATACAAACATTACTCACAATGTCAAAAAGTTACTCTTAACTTACATCTCAAAGTATTTTCATTGACTTCATTTGAGCTTCATTCCTCATTCTAAGTCATATTTGGACATTGTGTATGAACAAAAGGCTTACTGAAATGAGTAAAGACTGAAAGTCTAAATCCAAATGCCTAAAAAAGATAAGGGAAAAGCAGCCAAAGGAGAAGTTGGCTTATTTAATTGAATATTATGTTACATACAATATAATTAAAACACACCAAAATGAAAAGGGCAACCAACGAACCTTGAACTGATAGCTATATCAACTAAGAAACAAACCACTGAGAGAATAATGGCTGTGAAAATGGAAACTTATGCTGTAATCTGGAAGATCTGACTCATAAATAAACCTTTTCTTAAGGGTCCTACTCCTAAATAATAAATCGCTTTCTTCTCACAGTAGGAACCCTCACCTTTCTGTGTAGTAATGCACCCATTTTGAGATTCATTCTGAGAAAAACATGTATGTTCTCAAACTAAGTACGCAGGCTGTAAATACAATATGCAAATAGCACACATTCTAGAATAAGCAAGAGGCAGAGTAGAAGTGGTGGAAAAAAAATCCATATTAATGTATATGACAGCCAAGAGATAATGGGAGTTCAGTGAATCTATTGTGATGGTTTTGAGTCTGTGCTGTACCCAGGAGGGGACAAGAAGTAGGCATGCAGCCTGAAGTATCCACCACTGATAACCTTATCCTGTATTGCTAAATTATTCCGTGTTGCAAATGCATTTCTTCTTTGTCTCTTGTCAGTACCAGCACAGAGGTGAATCTGACACTCAAATTCACTCCATTCATTGGATAAGCCCAGATTTCATTGCACTCTGAACCCTTCCACTTTACCTGATGGGTTTTTTTCAATGAGGAAGAATTACTTAGCTGTAACTATGCAACAAGCATTACCTTTTTTGGTATGTTGAGTTCCACAGAGGCTAAGATATGTTGATAATATTTTGGTCTGAAATATGTGTATGCACTATACAGTCTTTACTATACTGTAAATCACTAACTGTGATTTACCAGATGTTTTAAAGATTTTATGGTCCACACAATAAATATTGCAGCTTGCAAAAGAGAGTGAAGCAGCGAAGAGAAGAGAATTGCATTTTTACCTACTCACAGTAACAGGATCATCTCTCATTTGAGGGTTTCAAAGTGCTTTACATGCATTTATTAGATAACTAATTACACACCTTCTCTGAGGAGAAGGTGAGCATTAGTGTATCCATATGACAACTGTGCAAACTGCTGAGATTCAGCCGTCTGGGGCATGATCCTGAAATCCTTAATCACCTAGGCCTTCGAATTACCTAGCAGCACACTTCCCCCGGAACCCCCTGCCACACACGGAGACATGCACAAAACAAGTAACAGTAATTTTCAAAACACAGCTTCTTCCAGTGGTTTGGCTGTTAAAAGTAATACATCCAGCTCCCCTCATCCTTCTTACATACTTAATCCCTGAGGGGCAAATCAGATGCAGAAGCCATACAGTCTTTTCAGTGTTGCAAAGACCCAAATGGTTCAGTTCATATGAAGGATCCTGTTTGTTTCCCAACTACACTCATGCCAGTTGCAATCCAGTTTGCAAAAGGTGCAATTCTAATTCAGCAAGTTTTCTGTTTTGAGTAAAAAAGAGTCATGTGGGGAAGTTTTCCAGGAACATGTTGTAAATGTCACTCAAGATCCGTCAACACGTTGATAATATCAAATCTAACAGACCTGCACACCATTTCCTCTCTCTCAGTTATTAATTAAGAAATTAATTTAGAAGACTTGCACTTCTCAAAATGTTATCACCAGAAAAAAATGTACAGTCATAATCCTATTCAAACAAATTAATGGCCATATCTGAATTTGTTTTAATTATCAGGAAAAGCATCTTGAAAATTATTTGCTGATAATTCATTAACTTAAAAAAATCACTGTGATTCAGTAATAAAAACTGCCTGTACGTTTTATAGGTGGAAGGCTTTATAAAAATCAAATGAAACAAAATGAAAAGGTGCTTTAAAAATTTTGTCAGGAGGATTGACTTTCATGAGCTTGTAGTCTGGCCAGTGAAATTACTTGGGTGACATGAAGCTTTTACTTCTTATTTCATATAATTTTAATAAAAATAGATTGCCCCTAATAAAAAAAACACAGCTGTGTTTTCCTGCCCAACCTTTTTTTTCAGTTATACAACGTAGCTAGAGAAAGAATGCAGAAGAGGAAATTCACCTTGAAGTTAAAGTTTACTATTCTGCTATCAGTGTGTAACTCTAATTAGTGACTTTGCAATCTCTACTTTTGAGAAATGACAGATGTAGTTTTTATTTGGTTGGGTTTTATTCTTTTCACTTAAGAGGTAGAAAGTAGAACAAAATCCAAATTAAAATGGAAAATATCAGATTTGCATGTACGTCCCCAAATATTATGCTTAGCAACTTGAATCATTTAAAACCACTTTATGAAAAATTTATGTTCTTATGTTGGTTTTGAGTAGTGAATTCTACTGTGTTATTTTTTATACGATACACTGTGACACCCCTCCCCCTCCCCCCCCCCCAAATATCTTGCATCTTGGCAGACTCAGAAGTAACTACATGGTCACTGACCTAGATGGAAAAGTGCAACTACAATAGAGTTTAAAAGGGCTATAATGAACCAGAAAAACAAGAAAGGAAAGTTCAGGAACCTGCCCATCTAAATTAAAGGATGATTTGTAATAGAACTTGTAAAACCATTTGTCTGTTTTCAGAGCAATCTTCAACATCTGTCCAGTAAATAACAGGTAGGAGGGCAGCTTTGTGGCTTTTCTTCATAATGTTTGTACTAAGACAAAATCCTTTTGGCTGCCTACCTATGGCTTACTTGGTTCTTCTATGTGATCTAAAGGAGGTAGATTTTGGGGAAGGAGGAAAGACTCTAGAAAAGCCTTGCAATGTCAGTTTTACAGTGTATTGTCAAGAAAAAAATAGAGGACTAATTAGACATTGATGTAGGTTTTTTAAATGCCAGGCTGGTAAAGATATAGGGGGGTGGGGGAGGGAGGAAAGGTTTTTTTGTCTCTCCTTGAAAATGAAAGAACAGAATGAAAAAAGATACTTTAAGCATTTTTTATATGATTAAAGGAATACTATCAATCTCTTTAAAAGCAGCAGTAGATAGAAATAATACTAGAGCTGAAAGACAGCACTGGCACAAGCACAAACGTATGTGAACAGTTTTAGAGTGGAATTAGAAGAAAGTTTCTAATTGTCAGCTCAGTGAGGTATTGAAAGAACTTTTAATTGTACAGCAAGTTCTAAAAACAACTTGCTAGAATTAGTAAGGAATACTGTGCTATATACAGTTTCTGTGCTGGGCATTGAATTTATTTATTTTTTTAATAATAAAATGAAAATAGAGCTAGACTCACCATCCGTATATTTAAATCATTTGATGTATGATTTGGTAATTCTTTAGTGATGATGTACTACTGCTTTAGTTTAGCCTCACTAGAAGTATGGCCATACCAGTTTATTTTCTTTGGTGACATTTGAAGTGTTAAACAGATATTTCAGAAATGTTTTACTTAGTTTAGATTTATTATTCCTTGTGAGAGCATCTAAATTTGAATTGATAGAACCATTTGGAAGAAATACAGATATATTTCTAGTCTATAAAATAGCAACAGAGATATTGCTACCTGAATAAATTATTTTGCATAGCTTTCCAGGTGGTCAATATGATCTTTAAAATTCTACACCAAAAGCTTGTATATGGGCCTTGAAACCTTATGCTGCAATGTAACTGGAGGAAACCTTTACACAATATACATGAGTGAGTAGATCAGAATTGCACACATCTATTTCAATGACAAGTTTTACATAGTCTTTAGACAATACAATGAGAAACATGCTTGTACTTGGTCTTTGGTTCATGTCCCAGCTGCTTAGCGCTGTCAGGCATAAAACAGACAAAAGCTGCCCTGAGAGGACATCTGAAAATTTGCATTTCAGAAGAAGAATCTTGGGGTGAGAAAAAGCTTATGTGATTAGCTCCAACATGTATTATTTGGTGTTTATCAATGGCAAATCTGAGTTGGAGCTGGGAGGAGTCTTGAACAGTAAAACAATTGGTTAACAAATGCTAGAGAAAATAGATTTTAACAGAAGAAATTTTTCTCTCTATACCAAAACGTTCCAGGAAGTGGAACATGAATTCTTAAAGGTGCAAGTACTGTAGTTCTGACTTTTTCCAATACAAAGCATGTCAAGTAAGTGAAGGGAACCAGAAGGTGTCACAAAAAGATTACAATCTCCATCAGCAAGGAGGATGGAGGATACTGGTTCAGTAGCACCCAAGAGCTGCTGTAATTCATCAGAACCCCAGTCCTACAGAAAAAAAATATCTCAGGTACAGTACTGACTCAGTCCAAGGAGTATCTCCTTCGTGGATGGTACAGAGACTTCTTTGTATTCTCCTTGCCTTGAAATAAGCTACTTACCAGGGTGACTTTTCCTGTGCCAAGTGCTGTGCTGCTATGACTACACAGCTTTTGATGTGATACCTGGTTTCTTTGAAGCTAAATTGGCACTCCATGCAGAGTGCTGCAATTTGCAGTATTGGGGGAGCAATAATGTGGCTTAAAAGTAAGCCACTTTTCCTCTTCAGGTCTTCCAAGTGTAAACTTATCTCAGCCGATGCCAGAGTCTGCTGTTGTCAAAGTAAGCTTTAAGCAGATGTAGAATTTTTTTGGCTTACTAAGGCTTTATCCTCTGAAATCTGGCTTGTGTTTTCTCCAGACTGAGAAAACTGTCATATTTCTACCTATCTTTATTTGTTTCCATTGTTATGATTGTGATGATATATGCATAATACACTCAAGACTGCTAGAAGACTTCTGCAAAAGATAACTAGTACTCTTCTCAGTATATCTGTGAGATGGACAGTATTATTATTCTTCCAGTTTGGTAAACTATGACACAAGCAGAAAAATTGTTAGTCCACGGTGATGATAAGAGAACTATCCTGTTTCTCTTGAAATCATTGAGATAATACCTCCAGCTAGTGGAAGTTAGGGTAGTTCCTTTACAATCAGTACAATTGACATATCTAAGGATTTGGTTCAACACCTGATAATATTTATAGACTTTAGTAAGAGTGAGGTACTTCTCACAGTGATTAGGTCATTTTTCTATTATAGCAGTCAACGTTCACATCTTGTAAAGATGGCAAAGTAGCATGTTATTTTTGCCACGTGTCTCAAAAACTGGATTTTTTTTTTTTTTTCCTTTGCTGACCTGGGAATTATTCCATCAATGCTGCATTTCCAAGGCAAAAGCATGCAGTTTTATGGTAGCAAAAGTGTTGTTTTCAGGAAGAGGGACAGGGTGCTTAAACATAAACAGTGACCATATAATCACTGAAATGCAGTTCTGAAGATGGTTAGATTAATGTCCAACTCTTGCAAACAGTAATCTGATAAATTGTCTGTGATTCTCTTTAAAGCACTGCTGAGGGAAACAAAGAATACTAAAATCCATCTCATCTTTTGTGCACCCCTACATTAGGCATGTCCTCTGTTTGGGGAGAGTATTATGCACTCTCTCCTATTAAAAGCTAAAGAAGAGTCAAAAGGTCTAAAAAGTTCAGAAAAGATAGGAAGTGGGGGAATAATTTTTGTGGTTTGGGGTTTTTTTTGTACTTTGTCCCATCTTGTTGTCTTTGCTGTTTTGGCAACTGGTACTGAGCTAGCTCAAGGGAAGAGAAAAGACCTAATACTTCTATTTTGTAATATGGAAAGAGTTGTGATTTGGAATTGCAGTATCATGCCTACCGTGGCAGAACATATTCATGATCTTCCTGAAGATTCAATCTAAGCTAAAAGATGGTAGAACTTCCATGTCTTATCTGAAAAATTGATTATCTTCTGAAAAATGCCAGGTTTCCTAAAGAAAGGTGTTGATGTACTCAATAGTGTTCCCAGCAGGAAGAAGGAACAAGCATCTTTTGCTTCCAGTATTTGGAATTACGAATCAATTAAATATCATGAATTTGACAAAAATGGAGGAAAGTGCCTCAAATATTTTCAATTCCTTATCCTTCTGCATGCTCAGAGAATCAATAAATAGGGTGCAAAGCTGATAAATTATTTAAACTATAATAAAGGAAGCAATAAGTACTGCTTTTATCCACCTGTGCTTTGAATACGATGCTTTTCATTTATGACTAAGCTGCACTTTTACCCATATAAAATGATTCTTCTTTCTCTTTTATTGCTGTCAGTTTTTAATATAATTACGTGTGTTAAAAATGAAAACAGTCATGGAAAAATCTGTTCTATTAATGGAATTACTTCTATATAATATTACTCGCAGATGCAAAAAAGGGCATCTAGTCATGTCTTTTGTAGCCTTCATCAGGCTGAAATGGTAATAAACTGACAGCGCACAGATAGAAGAGATGAGCTACCATGCTGGGAAACATGTGCTGCAAGAATAGATGTCCAGTCACGGATAACCATGGGTCACCATTTCTCTATGTAATGACAACAGTGTCACCACTGTACAGAATTCAGTCATTAAAGCACTAACAACTTTCCAATTGCAAAACTAGATAGGGCTGAGGATCTTCCAATATTTACAATACCGCAGAAGAGAAGTTCTGCAGCAAAAGTGATTTAAATACATTTAGAAAGGTGTGACTACACAGATTTCTGTGTAGCATAACTCCAGAGCTAATCATAAATACCACCTTTAGCCTGATTATGGCAGACCAGAGCTCAGCGAAGGCGTATTTGCCCTAGGATTTATGCTGCTACAGGTTGCACTATTGCCTTGCTGCCATCTGCATCTTTTCTGAAATTTTGCAATATTAGACCATCTGAAGCAGAAATGGATCTTTGTAAGTCTTGTTCTCACAAAGGCAGAGCATTTCAACTCATTCTTGAGTCTAACAGCAGCGAGACTTTGGCCACTTCTTGTAAAAAATGCCATGTTCTACCTATATTTATGTGCCCTTTGAGAAATTCTATTTTCACATGAGGCAAGAATTCAATTAACCACACTGTCTTCTAGGAGTACTGTCTTGGAGGTTCTCAAGTTTTTTGTGACAATTCTGTCATGACAGTGAAGAAATATCTTTTTTCAAGAAAAGTTTAATAAAACCTAATTTTGCTCTGTAAAGTTTTTATTTTTAAAACTCTACTAAGAATAACATTAAACTATTTCTGGGAAACAATGCTCCACAAGAACAACATGTTTTGCCTCTAAGAATCAATTATTTCAATTTTTCATTTCAAAACAACTTTTGTTTCTAAATTAAACTTTGTCATATTATAACTTTAAAGGTCAAGTCTAGACACATGAAACCAATGCATAAAAGAAATTATGAAATAATTTTTTTAAATGCCTTTAACCGAAAAAGTATGTAATTGTGGGTTTTTCCTGCACAAATCTACAGAAATTTTGAATTTGAGTTCTAAGTTCACTTCAGCTTTCATTTTAATGAGGTCCTACACATGCAAATATTCCTACAATGGATATTTTATGCTTTTGTTCATATGTTTGCTCTTATGTAAGATATTTTGATTCCTTCTCCTTCTCCCTTCTACAAGGCAAACCCTGTATTAAAATGTAAGGAAAGACATTTCTAAAGATACTTCTTATTAAATATTTGCAGCATAACAGTCGTTCTGAGATATCAGAGAACAAGCCCTTGTTTAATACCAAGGCAAGATCTCTAAGGTAACTTTATCTGTAACTTTTATTTTTCTTTTAAATTGCACTACTAAAAATAGTCAAAAAAACATACAGGTACTAAACATGTCAGTTTAAGTTTCAGCTCCCAAACTTTTCAGAGGCTTGTTAATACTTCATTACAGAATTAAAAATCTGTATTTGTTTTGTTCACTTCCAACCAGAAATATATAATTGGACTTAGTGCATTTAAGATTGCCATTCAATAACTACCAAGGTACCACTAATGTGACAGTCTTTCTGCACAGCCTGCAATTTGCATTAATTTTGAAAGCACTCAGAATGCTTTCCTACTATCCCAACACAAAGAACAATAATAACAATGCTGAAACAGTCAAGTCGTTTTAAAAAATAGAATTCAGTAAAGATGAAGAAGTTTGTTTCAGCTGCTATCATAACATTTTTAACACTGATGATGCTTTGGCTCAGAATTCTACCAGTAAGTGAACAGAATCCGAATTTCTCTGTTGAAATTCTCTTGTATATTTACACTGAATCTTCTGGATAACTTTGCATGGCATACCCACGTGATGATATTTACATCATTAGCCAAGGACCAACAGAATAGGTCCAGGATGAAAAATAAAAGCTGACTTTTGCTTGCTTGCCGTGGAATTTTCTGTACAAACTCTCAATTTAACCTTTTCTCAGCTTTTCTTTATATTCAATCTCTGACTGACCTCAATTGCTTTCATTCTGCCACTTTTTCTCTACTGTGTATTTCTAATTGTGTATGGGAAGATACAGTAGGATCTCGAGCTACTAATATGTGCACAGGTGGTGGCAGTGTTCCTTTTCAAACAGCAGAATTATTTAGATTTAAAAAAAAAATCCATAATTGTTGCTTTATTCTAGTGGAGTCCTATTATACTGGCTGCTCTTACTGATAGAAACAATTGTTTGCAGTACTACAGTATTGAGTTTAAGGAAAGGGTTTATTTCATAGCATAACAAATGGTCTTCTTTCAAATAATTGTAACTAGGGAAAAAACCACCTGCTTCAGGTATACAGGTAATTTCTTGTCTCGATTTTTTTAGATGTTAGTTGCCTAATTCAATTCAAAAGGTAGAAAACGATCAGGGAATCCAGGAGACAATATTCTACAAAATGTATTTTATCAGAAGAAAGAGACTGGACAATGAGCTCTTTATCAAGAAAGTTAAAAGAGCTTTTTACCTTTCTTAATAAATTGGAATGTCCTGTGATATTCTGGAAAAATATGGGGGGTGGGGAGGAAAAAAAAAGGAATTAATTACTGTTTTCCCTTTTCAAGTCTTGACACTTGGAGACATCGTAGAATATTTTCTAGGTTGAGTAGAGAAGATTAGAGCCTGTAAGTTTTTTTGGAAATTCTAGAGGGACTTGCTTACCCTTGGATTTAGGAATATAGTTTGAAGTTTCTAAATATTTTGTTCAAATGCATGAAGGCAAGCCAGGAAGTGAGTCTGTAGGAAAAAAAAAAAAAAAATAATAGATGCAAGATAGCAGACTCCCAGGGCTATGACTTAATAATCACAATAGTGTTTTATTAGAATTAATGTTGAGTTTTAGATAAAAATGTTTATAAATAAGCTGTTAGAAGTATGTTGAGCCTGCACAGATCAGCACGCTGTAACGTTCATATGTAATAAAAACCATGAACAGAGCTGAGCAGGGTTGAAGGTTCTTTTTGAACTCCTTTGTGTATAACAACTTCTGGAGAAGTAGAGAGAACACCCCCCACCCCCAATATTACAGCTGTTTCAATCATTATGACTTGATTAATATATGTGCAATGAGTTGAAATGTAGCCTTCCCCAGATGGTGGTTCAGCCCACAATACACAAATGCTGAAGGGCAAGCTCTGTCTTTAATTAAAGTTGCCCAACACTAACTGTATAATTTTCAGTTCCCAAACAATAATTGTTCAGTCTGAAATTTTCTACTGACACTTTCCAGTTTGGAAATTCTGTTTCAGGTTAGTGGGATTTTGGCTGGATAGAAAGAGTTTGGTCGCACCTGAAAATGTTTTAAAAACAAGGAGGAGAAGAATGAGGATGATAGATATCGATATGAAGACATTCCCTCTAGCGTCTATGCATCATATGAAACAGACATGCAATGAAATATTAGTTTGATACAGATGTAGAGCAGGTTGTGGGTATGAAAGATACAGTAACAGTAGAATATTACTAATACAAACACCTTCTGCTAATAAAATTACATGCAGAACTAGAAATCTCTTTAATCAGCATTTAATTCATGGTCTTTTATTATTGATAGATCATCTTGGGAAGGGCATTAGTTCAAGGCTTCTCATAGAAGTAATACAGATCAATGGATTAGCCCTTCAGGAGAGGGACTAATTATTTTAATGAGAACATCCTAATTAGGCAGGTTTGAACTGATGATTAAAGAATCCTGCACACTTGGAATTTTAATGGGGTTATCGTTGAGTAAACATGATAATGCATGAAGAATGTATGGTTGGAATCTCTGTTAAAGAGCTAAGATGCTTTTTTTTGGAATGCCTGAAAAAATCATGGAAAAGACTTTGATGACAGCCTGCATTCTGCGTGCCAGGTGTTGAGATTATAAACTTTCAGATAGAAGACCCAGGAATTGCATCCACTATTCTGTTTGTGTGCTAGAATTTATTAATAATACAATTGTAATAGAAAACAAGAATTTCTATATTAAAAAAGAACTTCCTGAAACCAAATTATCTCATATTCAGTGAAGCATTTGGGTGATCTAATTTCACTCTATTTAGAGAGAAATTGTATTTGCAGAGTACTTTCAGAAGTGAGATGCCAACAAACTTTATTTTATTTACTCTTAGAGACAAGATTAAATGGGAAGGGGGGAAGTGAAAATGTAATAAAATTGAATATTTTTTCATTAGACATCTAAACTAATCTGATAATGATATAGTAACGCTCCACTTTCTCATCTTTTGCTCATTGACAGCAGTGATCTAACTAAATAATTGAAAAGGGGTTTTGTGAAAATTTAAGTAATTAAAAACCCACTTCTTGACACCAGGGTAAATGTTGATAAATTCACTTGTACTCTTTTCCCCTCCAGGTACTATGTATTTTATGGTTAGAGACACTACAAAGAGTGTGTCAATTCAGTAAATAACCTGAACTTTATATGTCTGAGTATTAGGCTTCATATTGCTTTTTCTGTTCCATTACTCCCTGCACTGCAATCTGGCATTTTGCCCATCCGTTACAGAACCTACACAATAAAAAAGGTATGCCAAGCATGCATAGACAATTTGAATTGCATGTTCTGAAGTAACATTCTTTTAAGGCATCTTTTAGAATAATAATAAGCAGCATGATAAGAAAACATGTAGAAAATAGTTTTCTGATCACAAAATATTTTTAGGATGTTAAGGGTTACTTTCTTTATTTTTCCTGGGCTTCATCAATACATTTTACATGCTGAACACATTTTTCACTGAAAAATGTGTGACAGGATGTTTGAACCCGAATAGCCAACGTTGGCTAAGATACTCACCTAAAATATAAGAAACTAAGGTTCAAATCTATGGAATTTGCAGATCTCCTTATTCTAGTGGATATTTTAAACACTAAAGATCTCTCTTCACATACAGACATGTTTTGAAATAAAGCATCCAAATTTCTTTACATATAACATCTATAGATATACATGGCATATTTTTTTTGCCAGTAGTTCTATCACTGAGATTTTCAAACCACAAAAACTAGATGAATGAAAGCTTATTTAAAAATATAGTATAGAGTTAGTGAAACACAAAAGCAATGCAGTAATACATTATCCCTTGCTATTCTTATAATAGTATCATGTTTAATAAGAAATAACTTTGAATTAACCACTGCTTTAACAAATAATTTCAGAGTAAAAACTGAATTACAAAGTCCAACTACTTCCATCACCAAGTGATGTCTAACCATGGATTTAAAAAAGAGGTGAACTCCTTGCAATTTTCCAGTACTTAAACACCAGCTACAAGGAGGAGACAGGTTCTCTCTTCACAAGAACCTACATAAAGAGAACAAGAGGCAATAGGTACAGGTTGCACTGGGAGAGGTTTCATCTTTATATTAGAAAGAAATTTTTTATATTGAGAACAACCTGAAACAGCCTTCCCAGGGATGTAGTGGAGTCCCCATTGACAGCATATGTCCATACATTCTGTATGGTATGTCTAAATATTTTGATGGTTTTAATATTTTGTACCAGCTGTGGAAACCGCTTTGCTGCTAGGTGACTGTAAATGTGAGATTTGGTAAATAATTATTAGAAATCTTTTACTAACACTATGATTGAAGCAATAGAGAAAAGTATAGCCAAGCAATTCACTAGTAGAGGCAGTTACTCATAAGTTTTGCAGTTCTTTGTTCTTATGACTAGATGTTCCTGTACGCTAGATGAGAACAATGCTGAAACTGGCCACATGTGATTGAAACCGCATTAAGCTTCAAGGTCAAAGAACAAGGACAAGAGTAAAGACTTCAAGGACAGCCAACAGAATCTCAAATGGGTTGGTGGCCATAAAAGCAGCCCTTCGACTCAAAGGAATTCTTCATTGTGCATGATTGGTCATAGGCAGTACTATGATAGTCAGTTATAAGAATTTTTATGTATACGTATACTAATCTGATTAACACGCAATTGTTACTTCATACAACCTGTTTGTGCTAAAGCTGTGGCATGCACGCTAGGTAGAACTATCCCCCGTGCATCCAGCGCTGCAATGAAGAACACCTGCTTTCTAAAACTCCAAAACGAGTCTTAGAGAGTTTCTTTGACCAGCTTTTTGGTATCACCATCACTAGAGGTTTTTCAAAACGTAACTGGACAGAGTGCTAGACAATCTCATCTAGGCTCCCTTTTCCATGAAAGATTGGACCAGATGATCTTTTCATGTCCCTTCCAACCTCGGCTGTTCTATGATAAAAATTATTTTACTAGTTATTAGACTGATGTTTCTGTCACTAAAGTTGCATGTGAATTCAGAAGAGCAGATTAAACTCCTGTTGAGCTACAAGGCCGTATGGGTGATGTTAGCAATTTTGTCCAACATATCCGTTTTCCTGATCTTGACCTGAACAGGTAGCCATATGATGGATTAATATCACAGCAATGTGCAGGAGGCTGGAAAAACAAAGCTTTCTAAACATTTGCCTGCTTTGAGTATTACCAGCGATTAACACTAATATGCAGAACCTATTACCTATTTCAGTTGCCCAATTTTTGCATGTAAAATTCACCTGGTTTTCATCCTAGCACAGTACTTCTCTTTACTTCTTTTCTCATTCTGAATATCCATACTTGCCCAGCTCTGAGGTATGTTTTTAACTTTAAGTGCAGTAAGAGTGAACGACTTTTTAAGAAGCCCAAAGTAACCAAATTTTGCTCTCAAAGGACATGCTTCAGCCCGTTTAGTTTTATTTTGGTTCAAGAATAGGAATTGTAGCAAAAATTTTCAGAAAAAATATTAGGTCCAGCCCATTATAAGAAACCTGTTCAACATTGTCCAGGTTTTGAAAAGGAAAAATATACTTGTCTTATATAAAGCGTCTGAATGAAGTGCAAGTAATTAAGAGAAAAGAGTATGAGTTCATCCAGTAAAGATCTGGAGGAGTTTGGATTTACTTAATGACTGCCTTTAAGATTCTTTATTAATTTTAATTACTAGTATTTCAAATGAAAGCTTCGCATCCAGTATCCAGTCACTGTTTTCGGATTTGGACTCCTGCCAATTTCTTTGTTATTCTCAGATGTGATGTTGAATAATGAAAGAGAGTTTAGCAATTCTTTAAATGAAGCATGTTTCAAAGGTATTTTTAGTCAGAGGTCATCTACTTTGTGTCACACTTCCTTTCCCCCATTCTTTCCAACAATGAGTGAATGGTGGAAAAAACCTCTGTATGTGGGTTGCCAGCCATTAACATACTCCCCTAGACTCAAAGCGGTAGACAATGTTGGTATTGGAATTATTTTGAATTATCAGGGTCAGCAAAAATACTTCCAAACAGGTTTTGCTACTCCCGAATTTTTATAATGAGGCAGTAATATGGGTATTATCTATCTGCTCTTCAGTAAAGAAGTGGTTACAGTGTTATACTACACTTAATTTGTGGGAGGGGTAAGATTGGGATCGTAGATTAACTGGGAGGTAGGGGGAAATTTTATCATCAGGGACAGAATATAATAAAAGGATGCATAACAACCTGCTAATCCTTGGAGGATTAGCCTGGAAACAGTATTTTATATAATTTCACTTACATACTACAACACTAAGAATAGGATTGTGTTGATAAAATGTATTGGTGGCCTCACCCATGTGAGATGAACAGAATTTCATAAAGAAAACAATGAGTAATCGGAAAGCAAGAGATGGAATGGCATTCAGTTATACAGAAGCAAGGCGACATACCTGGTAAAATGTCTGGTATTACTTAAGATGTCATCAGGTAGAAGAAAAGGGCTACATGGTACTTTTCAATGTATAGATGCTGTTGAGCTGCCAGTATAATATGAAGAAGAAGATTAAAACAAATTTGGGGCGTAGTGGTGAAAGTATTTCAATCAGAAGTTTTAAAAGTATTGCAAAAATCACTGATAAGACTTCATTTTAGGCTCTGATCAGCTTTAGTAAAGAAAGGTGAATTCAAAATAAAACAGGCATGGGGCATGACTACTAAAATGATCAGAAGAAAGTAGAAGCTGCTACAGATGTGGTAACTGCAAGAATTTTGTTTGTTTAGCCTGGCAAAATAAAGGTTGATAGAAGGGGGGGGGAGGAAGATTGCTGTCCATGAAGATGACATAGTAGGTAAACACCATGAAGTAGTTATTTAGGTTTCAGAAGAGTGATAGTAATAGAGCAAATGAATATGAAGTACCCATGAATGAATTTAGCTAGTGTTCTACAAAGCTTTTTAATCCTAACAGCTGCGATTCCTGTGACGGGTTGACCCTGGCTAAACACCAGGTGCCCACCAAAGCCGTTCTATCACTCCCCCATCCTCAGCTGGACAGGGGAGAGAAAATATAACAAAAGGCTCGCGGGTCGAGATAAGGACAGGAGAGATCATTCACTATTACCGTCACGGGCAAAACAGACTCAGTTTGCAAAATTAACTCAATTTATTACAAATCAACCAGAGCAAGGGAATGAGAAGTAAAATGAAATCTCAGAACACCTTCCCACCACCCCTCCCTTCTTCCCGGGCACAACTACCCTCCCGGATTTCACCACCAAGCCCCCCCAGCGGCACAGGGGGACAGGGATGGGGTTTATGGTCATCACACGTTATTTTCTGCCGCTTCACCTCCTCAGGACGAGGGCTGATCACACTCTTCCCCTGCTCCAGCGTGGGGTCCCACCCACGGGAGACAGTCCTCCACGAACTCCTCCAACGTGGGCCATTCCCACGGGCTGCAGTTCTTCACGAACTGCTCCAGCATGGGTCCATTCCACGGTGTGCAGTCCTTCAGGAGCACACTGCTCCAGCGCGGGTCCCCCACGGGGTCACAAGTCCTGCCAGAAAACCTGCTCCGTGGGCTCCTCTCTCCACAGATCCGCAGGTCCTGCCAAGAGCCTGCTCCAGCGCGGGGTTCCCACGGGGTCACAGCCTCCTTCGGGAACCCACCTGCTCTGGCGTGGGGTCCTCCCCGGGCTACAGGTGGAGATCTGCTCCACCGTGGACCTCCCTGGACTGCAGGGGGACAGCCTGCCTCACCGGGGTCTTCACCACGGGCTGCAGGGGAATCTTCGCTCCGGCGCCTGGAGCATCTCCTCCCCCTCCTTCTTCACTGACCTTGGTGTCCGCAGGCTTGTTTCTCTTACATGTTCTCACTCCTCACTCTGGCGGCAGTTTCTCTCCGTCCCAACTTTTTTTCCTTCTTAAAAATGTTATCACAGAGGCGTTACCACTATCACTGATTGGCTCGGCCTTGGCCGGCAGCGGGTCCGTCTTAGAGTCGGCTGGTATGGGATCGCTCTCTCTCGAACACAGGGGAAGCTTCCAGCAGCTTCTTACAGAAGCCACCCCTGTAACCCCCCCCCCCCGCTACCAAAACCTTGCCAAACAAAACCAATACAATTCCCTAGAATCACAGCCTTTATTCATTATTATAAGGGCAAAATCCTAAATTACACTTTCTGAGATGAAACATAATAAATGGTGATATAATTTATATACTGCAACATATACAACAACAGGATACCAGATTAATGAACAGAAGAACCTGTCCTGATTTCCAATAATCCCTGCCAAAGTTTTCCTACGATACTAAGGTAAATCATATATAATCAGTATAAGGACTAACTTTAGCTCTAGTTGGAATCACAAAGTGGTAGAATACTTGCTAGAACATTCTTAGAGTTTAAAATCAAATGGTAAAATTGTGAATTAATCTCATAAAAGAGAAACAGCATTTCTTTTTTGCTGGGGTGTGAAGCTGGACATGGTACTCCAGACTCCGTCTCCTAAATATCTAGCAGAGTGCAATAATGGCTTGGCTACACGCCTGCCAGTGCAGCCCTGGATGTTAGACTTCACCACTACCAGGGAGCACTCCTGACTCACATTCAATTGCTCGTCTGCCACCAGATCTGTTTCTCGGGAGCCAATTTCTATCCAGTTTGTACCGTTGCATTGGATTATTCTGTCCTAAACCCACTTCGCCTGAACTTCCAGCTGTTTGGGAGGCTTCTATATGGCAGCCCATCTCCAGTTTACCACCATCAACTCAGTGCCATCAGTGGACTCGCTGGCAGTGCGCCCTATCCCACCGTTCAAGTCATTAACGTTGATGTTAAATCAAGTCCAGTATCATCCCTTGAGGAATGCCATTTGGAACTGGCTGCTGGTTAGATTTCCAATCAAATCCAATTTCCTTTTCTTCCTTCATGCTACTTAACAATTTCACTTCCAGCTGAGCTTTGAACTTAATTCTGTCACCACGTATCTGAAGGAGGCTTATAGATTATTCTTGGTGGTGTGTCTCCATTCTTGCAAGTGAATATACATATGTGTATCTTGTACGTATGTGTGTGTCTACATATGCGCATATACATGCCTCTGTATATCTAGACCTACCTCAGGGAAGTTGACATTGCTGTGATGGAATTGTTTAAAATACTGATAAATCAGGCCAGCTTCAAAAGATTTTTTTACTAGATTCAAGGCAACCTAATATTGAGTATCTCCTGATTTGTGTAGTTATAATTTCCGATTGACTCAGGCTTCTGCTTTGGCTAAATCGCTGCCATTAACAGTTTCCTTTTGCACCTTCTCTTGTACAATGGAGCAGACTCTGCATCTGTGTTACAAAGAGTTTGTCTTTGAAAATCAGTCATCTCACCTTTGCCCTTCAAAGCAGCCTCCCACAGCTCCTGCCTGCTATTTCCCCAAACGAGCTGAAGTTTTCTTTCCTTTTCCTGAAGCTGCCGTCCTTTAATCTGCTACTCCCCTTCCTCGCTTTCCTTAGCTTCTTAAGTTCTATCACCGCACGGTCTCTATGGCCAATGCAGCCATTGACTATAAGAAACCCCTCGGCAGTCCTTTCCTAATTTAGGAGTACCTGCCCAAAAGCTGCTTGCCCATGTTAGTGCAAGACTACATCTAAGGTGCTCAGCAGCGTTTACGAGCCAGGTCTCTCACTGTGGTGGTCAATGGGCTTCTGGATGAAACCTGGCTTGGAGCAATCTCTTATATCCCCTTAGTATATGGAACCTTAAACACACCCTAACGTTTAAGCAGTCGGTTTGATGGCAAGTTATAGATATGTCATTCTGTATTTGTTTATCCAAGACAAGTTTGAATATGCTAGAACTATGATTACACTAAATAGTTGCAAGGAAATTCTAAGGAGGCTGGGCCAGTTCCAGGCCAATTTTTGCATCATCATCAGCATGTTTATATTGATTTAGATAAAGTAATGTGCAAAACAGCCAGCAGAATCGGGGCCTTCACTTAGAAAATCTGTCAAAATGGCTATGCATCTCAGAGACTATTTTTATACACACAGACTTTTCTCAATATAGAGCAGAAGGTTTTAGTCAGCAGAAGAAACAGGTTATATTTCTACAATATAATTTGGAGTGAGATCAAGGGCATTTTCTTAGAAACAACTGAAGGAAAATAGTATATTCTTTACACAACAACAACCAAAAAAACCCCACAAATGAGCAGAGGAAAAAAAATCCACAGAAGTTCCCTAAACAAAAACAGAATTCTCATTGTAAGCATAAAATCCACTTTTAAATTAGCGCATGGTGTCACAAGGAATATTTATCTAGAGACAGAAGAATTCTATAGGTATAAAAACACTGGAAAATAAAGGCCCGTAGGAGACACAGTATCCCATCAGAAAACAAGAAGAATAAACACAAAATTGTGCATGTCATTATCCTGTACCACTGAGGACAGCTACCAATTTAACAAGACAATACTAATACAGCTGCAGCACAAATATGTCTCATGTTATGATTTTCCAGAGTGCCAAACTGAAGAGAATTCTATACCTACATCCTAAGTATATCTTAAAATATATTCCCATAAGAAAAAGTCTGATTTCTCCATAGAGCTTTATCAATAGCTGTGTACCAGTTAAGACCACTGAAATTTCAAGTTTAATCTCATGTAAAATATGCACCCAGATTCTTCTCTGCTTTAGAAAGAAAATTCCATTCACAGACTGAAACCCTGAAGTATTTATTCCATTTATTCTCAGCTTTCACTCAGCCAGTATCTCAGATGAAGTAAAAAGGATACGAAATCTTTCTGAACGTGCTCAGAAAGAAAGTACTGGAGGAAAAATTCATGGAATTCTGCAGAACAATGAGCCCTATACCTGAATGTGGACTGACTGAAAAGGGGGGGGGGAGAAGGGGGGAAGAGAAAGAATAAACTGAACAAATTTTGTATGGTTTTCATTGTCATAAAAATAGTTAGAGCTTGAATTTCTTTGTCCAAATATTTTAACTACTATGTAATGACCCTAGAATTTTATGGATTTTGATCTGCAGTTTTTTCTCCATACATTTAATAATTATCATGGAATGGTAAGTTTTTATTCAAGCGAGTCATCCATTGAGAATTGGCCTAATAAGTAGATATTTCGACCTCCATTTGTTTTATTTCTATCCAAATGAATGTGGCAAATCAAATTTAAATTCAATGCAGAAAAAGTAAGTAATTTCATAGGATATCAGTAGTCACAAAGACGGAAGAAGAACTTGCATCATCTTCATGCCCTTAAAGTATCAATCTGTCAGCAAGTATCTGTTAGATAATTATCTCAGGATTGTTTGCATTTTTAAAACTAATATAAATATCTATATTTTTTAAAAAATACATGCATAGCAAGCAGGAGAGGAATGAGACCAAGAGTAGAACAAATTAGTGCACTTTGTATTAATGGAGCAATTAGTTATTACTCATTAAAAAGCTATTAGTAAAACATTGTTATTTATGATAAGTAATAAGCAGCATGCTGCTAAACAGTTGGCAATAGAAATTAGAAAGTAATAATATTTATTAGTTGGAAAGTGAATTCATCTAAAAATGAGTACCTTCAAATGTTTAGCATAGTTTTTGTTTGGTTTTAGAGTGATGACAGTTAAAACATTTTTATTAATCTGTTCTTCATAAAAATTAAAGCATTTTTATGTACTCTGCTTCTGTTCATAACTCATGTCTTAGCTCTCCTGTATCTGTCACTTAGGTATGCATGTTGTCTTAAACTCCTAAACAAGTGAGCACTATCGTTTATTGTCCCCCATCCATCTAATCTCAGCTGTAGGCCTCCAGTTAGTAACGCTGCAGAATAATTTTCCCTATTAGCAAATAAATCTTAATAAGTGTATTGTGTTAATAAATCATTTATACTTACAGACCTTTTGGGAAGGGCAAAAGCTCCCAAATTTTGATTTACATGTAAATATTCAACATTGAGCTTTGCAGTATTTTTCTTTGGGACTGAGATCACCTTTTTCTTTTTTTTTTTATTCTTTTTTCCTCACAGTATAGCAGCCTTACTGCATAGTTTTTTTAGAACCTCCACATCCATATGCATTATAGCACACAGGTTAAGGAACATTATCATAGAAATAGATATCTAAGCTTTCTGAAGATTAAAGTGGATAAAGTGCATTGATTTAAAATCAGTGCAGTTAGTTAAATTATAATTTAATTTCATCATTTCATTACCAGTAGATTTAAAATACACTGATTAGCCAAGAATAGAGCCCATATGGAATTTTTAAAATAAAATACAAATTCCGAAGAACCTTGTTAAACTATTAAGGTTTGCCAAGCACCTAGAATGCTGCCTCTGCCTTGCTTCTAACTGAAGTAACTGAGACTTGGCTAATTATCTTAGTCCTAAACTCATATGTAATCATGAGCAGGATCATGAAGTCAGGTAATTCCTGCATAAGTTATTTAAGCAAGAAATGGTTGGTGATGGTTTTGCCCTTTTCGTAGTTGTTTGGCAGTTTAAGTGTGTGTAGCATCTAGGAGGTTTTTAGGTTTAATTTTTTTTTCCTGCCTAAGAGTTTTGAACCTGCATCTCCTACCTCCCGTGAGAGGACCGTTACAAACAACCTATACGCACCTCTCTTGTTGGAGCTGTTCACTTGCAAAAAAGGAAGCCAGGATTAATTGGGCCCAGGGGAAGCACTACACTGTAGCTTGGTTTATAACGGAGAGGTATAAACTTAACTGTAAAAATCTCAGTTGATTACCTTAAATGATAGGGTCTCACCTATGTTTTTGCATTAAATAGTTATTAGGGAAAATACGTAAAACTGGGAACAGGACAAGAACTCTCAAAGGAGAGTCTCAAATGCACTACAAATCTGTGCTTCCACTAGCGTGCTCTAAGCCCCAGGAATCCTGTAGTCCTGACTGTCCAGTAGGACAGTTTAACCAGGAGGGATGGAAGACAGCCTCATCTAGCATCACTTAATTCCCTGGGATCAAGACACTCTCATGGGAAGTACAAGCTTTGGTCTGAGTCATCTCAGATTAAAAAAGGAAGATGAACCCATATTCTATACTTTCTGGGCAATTTCTATAAGAATTTGCTTCGAATTCAAAGCATTGTACCAGTCATCTTCTCCCACTACCTTTTTTTTTTTGTATGGAACTGGATTATTTGAATTTAAGTCATCTTAGAATATAATAGATATACTCTGAACAGTGAATGATAACATAAGTGATTTAAGGAGGTTTTTGCTAACTTGCTTGATGTTTTCATGAAGGTAATCAGAAGCATTTGCATGGGCAGTATGTATCAGCTGGAAGGCAGTATTTACAACCAACTAGCAAAGAGCCCATGAGTATTTTTAGTCCACCTTGATCTAGCAGGCTACCCCGAACCACGTTGGTTCATCGTTGCACAGAAAGAGAACTCAAGGAGAGCTCCTGGAGCTTGAAGAGCAACCGCGGCTGCTGGGCAGCAGTTGAAGAAGATGCTTGGCCTTTCTCAGCCTGCTCCCACACAAAACTGAACAGGGCATCTCAGCCTTTCTGTTGTGAGCATGCACAGGGCACGGTATAAAAAAAACTTTGAGGTCCCTTGTGGGAGCCAGCTGATCCTACCTCCTTGTCCCAAATTTATCCTTTCTGCATTATAAGGCTGAAGATTCAGTGCAAGCTGAGAATTCTCGTATTTGGCCAGTATTTGTATTGCCACAAAAATATTCGTGTTCTTTTAGCATTTAATTCAGATAGAAAAAAGACAAGACTGGAAAAATGTTGATTTAGTTAAATGATAATGAAGCATAATTATAACCGGAGAAAACAATTGTTCTGTGAACATGACTCGTCTCATTAAATTAATTAATCCAAAGGAAGCAGTAGTTCCATGTCAGACCTACAACCACAAAACAGATTTTCTAACACAATAATTTTCAATTATGCCCAGAGATTTACTTCCTGAAATTAACTATTTTGTGACTTTTCTGGACAAAATAATTTTAATAATGAATTTCCTTAAAAATTGTTAGGGACAGAAAAAAATATTGGTTATATGGGAAGATGAGGTATTCTAAAAACAAACTAACAAAACAACCAACAAACCAAACCAAACCACCAAAAAGACCAAAAGAACAAAAAGTGGGAACAAAGAAAAGAGCTGAGAGCTATAAGTCCACCTGTATAGAAGGGCCAAAAGAAAGATTAGTACAAATGTAGACTTCCCCAAAAGCTATAAATTGCTAACTTAGATATCACTAATAAATCCAGTATGTCAGATACATCCTTTTTTTCTATAAGATAAACTAACTTGGAAGTAACCTCTTCACTCCACCCGTATTTGGAGGGTTGGGAAGTGAACCAATTCAATTTTGCTCAAAATGGACTCATATTAGGCAGTTTGGCAAATGAGTAGATGAGAATTTTAGAAGTAAATCCTACCAAAATAATTAAATACTACAGGCATGTAAATTCCTAATTATCAGCACCGAGCCAGGTATTTAAGCAATTTGGATTTGCAAATGATCATACAATGATTTCAGTAGTATTCATATGTATATTATATCCAATTAATTGAACTAGAAAACAAAGATGAGGGTTTCAAAATGAGAGCTTTAAAAGTTAGAAAATACATTCTGCATATACTTTTAAAATACATCCCTATCCTCATTCAATCTATGTCCTCTATTTTACCAGTGCCCCCAAATCCTTCTCTATTTCTTTTAAGACCTGTACCAAATTCTAGTTAAAAGTATACCCCACTGTGAGATTCCTTGTTTCCTTAACTGACAGCCTTTGTTTCCCTTCAATCTCAACCCAGCTTTTCTTCATTGTTCGTCTACATTTTCTCAATCACTCAGTCCTGGTACCAAAGATATCTTTCAAGTGATACATGGCATGAAAACATTTAGACCACTTATGTAATGCTTAAATAAAATAATGTTCAGTCAGAAATAGGATTACATAATAGAAAATGAAAGCCCAAAACGTGAATTATCTTCTGACAAACCTGAGTTGCATGAGAATTTTTATGTACATCAAATCATTAACACCCACCCCCCCCAAACCCAAGACAGTTGAGAACCTCGGTCTTCAACATTAGGAATGTCTGATATCCCATTAAAACTTAAATTTTTGACTTACATAAAGTTTAATGACATTTAAACAGAAAACCCAGTTTCTAGCTTTTCAGAAATCCCATTGTACCATGCAATTAGGGAAGTTCATTCCTCAAAAATTCAAATAACTGAGTGATTACACTTCAATGCCTTTGAAACCACTCATTGTCCATAGTAAGCAAATTTCCAGAAAATGTTAAATATCATAATATTATTGTATTGGTACTTGGTTATTTTGTGTCATTTTCTCCCTCCCTGATTATAGTATTATGCATAAATAACAATATATGTGTTTCACTACAAAGATCTTCTTTTCTCATCATACAAGGAGTGGGTCAAACATGATGTTATACCAATTATTTCATTATAAAGTGATACGTATCAATATGCATATGTCTCATAACTTACGAATTGATCTACATATTGAGGAAGAAAAAAACCCCAGAAAACTGTGCTGTCACTGAGCAAGTATATTCCAGAGATTCTTGTCTTACTGCCAACACACAAAGCAAGTTTACTTGCATCTCAACCAGTGAAACTTGACATAAACCACAACACAGCTAAAAATACATGGCGATCTAAATGCATGATTATTTTAAGAAAATTATACAACACGGAGAAGTGAGAGATGAGCTTTGAACAACTATAGAGGCATTATTGTATTGGGTGGATCTGGAACATAGAGGGTTTTGGTGGTTTTTTTTCTGCGATTCTAACCTGTTTATGTCAAAAGAATAAAGTATAATTTAATTTTAATTTTTAATTTCTTTAAAAAATATGTCACTTTTGAGCAGATAAACCATAGGAAAGTAAGCTAGGTTATCATTTGTGCAGTTATGTAATGATTAGTGAAAATTTTCAGTTATAAAGATAATGCTGATTTCTTGAAACACCATTGAGGTGTATAGGTTCTGTGAGACAGAAGAGGGCAGAATTTGAAATTAATGACATTGAACAGCTGTAAGCATACAAATGGGAAAAAAAGTCTTTAGAATTTTTATTAACAAGGTGTATAAGACTGAACAAATCTAGCTTGTATTTTTTGGATCTGACTTTCAATGTCATGTCAAATAAAAAAAAACCCAATGGTTTTCCTGTTAACTGAGCAAATTTGATTGCAGGTCACATAAGTGCTGTAGCCAGAAAACAAACACCACAGTTAAAAAAAATAAATACTTTCCAGACTAGAGAAACAATTTATCAACTTTCTTGTCAGCAGTATTAAATAGCATATATTTATGCTTCATCTCACATTTAGAAGGCAGTTTTCCTAAGAAGAAACATATCTATGATGGGTGTTGTATTATGACACAAAATGGGTTCTTGAGGACACCAGATACAGAACTCTTGATTCAAAGAGATCTGCGCAAATATTTCTGCAGATTTAGAAATATTGCTTTTTGCATGGTTGTATATTTTCAAAAACAAAACTTCGTTCAAATTCAGAAGTTCATCTTATATTTTTACATTTAGGTAGCACGTACCGCAGTCTACTCCGTGCTAATTAGACAAGAATATTTACCAACTTTGACAAGCTCACATTTCAAAACTTTCAGTCTAACCTCTATGGTTTGCTGTGAGCTATAAAAAGAATTATTTCAGTATGTTGCGATTGTTTGTGATTTGTTTGTCATCCTGCTCACAACAATGACAATTGTCTTCTGTTTATGAACCTTCAAATAATCAGAAATAAAAGTAAAATAATTCAATTAAATCTCATTGTCATTTATAAATGGAGATAAACTGCGTCCTCTCTAGGTTCTAAATGTGCAACATGATACAATTTAGAAAAAAAAGATCTGATCACTGATTCTTGGCTTCTGTTCTCTCTGTTGCTGGCTGCTGCAGAAAGGAGTGTTTTCAGCAGGCAAAAATTGACAGAAATACATAAGCTATGTTGGCAAGCAAGTTCACACTTGGCCTTTACCAGTTGGTGCATCAAGCTGATAGTTGGCCAAAAATAAATTACAACAAAATAAAAATGTACTGATCTTAAAAGAGGAAAAAAGCCCTTCACGCTTGACCCCCACCACACACACATATATATGTAAGGGAGAAAGAGGTGCAAAATCAGAAGTGGAACTCAGACAGAAAGGGAATAAAAACAATACTAAAATCTGTCATATATCCTCTCCCATCTTTGCACTCTCCATTGTTTCTTCTTCCACTCCAGTCAGACACCACTCTTCTCAATTAATACCAAGCTCATTTGCTCCCCTCAGAGGACCTTGTTTTCTACATCACCTAGGGCATTAAGATTTTTTTCTTTTTTTCCTGGAATGTTGTATGAAGCTGCAGGGAGCTGCAGAAGATATATTAATCACAGCTGTTTCTTATAGCCTGTGGAATGGAAAGTTGTTTGTGGTTGGGTTTTTTTGTTTGTTTGTGGGGAGGTTTTTTGGAACAAAGCCATTCACTCTGAAGCATCATTAAAAAATCTGAAAGATTTGCAAGACCATGTTCAGCAGCAGCAGTATTTTATTACACAATTATTTCAAGAAGTTCTAATGATTTCACAATTAGGAAAATGGTCTCTTGATTTCTATTCCTACCTCTTATTAGAGATGTCCCAAATATAGAATTTAACAAAAAGCCTAATAAATTGACCTTCGTGGTACCTAAAATTTGCCAATTTATTAAAAAGTTAAAATAATTTTCTCTACATTTTTAGGCATTTTTGAGATTTGACTAATTGATGACTTTTGTTGAACAAATATTTGAGGTACTTAGCTATACAGTTTTTAAAACTTTAAGAAAAACAGTATATATTCAACAGGTATAAAAGCCAAACTTTCAAAATCATTTAAATGCTGCTGTTGAGCAGTTCTAAACACCCTTCAGCTCACCTATTTTATAATCTATTAATACACTATTACAATCCATGAATACACTATTATGCATGTCTGCTAAGCAATGCTAATGGACCCCAAGGTCCATTAGCAAGTAACATAGTCCCTAGTAAGTCCATAACAAGTGCACTTGTTATTCAGCACTTGGTCAAAATTCTTAGGAGGACGAATTTTTGTTTATTATCAAAACAGCAGGTAAACTGAGTGTATACTCCCAAACGATCTGAACCGAATGGTTAAAAGATCTCAAAGGCTATATTCTGATTATATTTCTAGTAGAAGAGAATATTAAAGAAAAAAAATAACCTCAAATCTAATGAATCAGACTTTGCACAGATTAGGCTGCAATTCTAGAAAAGGTGAATAGAATGAACCTGTCTTTAGAAGTTGCTGACTTGTAGCATTAATCGTAAACACCTCACATGTGAAAGACTAAGTTAAACAAATGTGGACATCAGTTACTAATAACTAATGCTGTGCATGTATAATAACTGGACTTATTAGGTTTTGCAAAAGTCTATCTTTAGCACCAAGAAAAATAGTAAGACAGTAATAAGAAACATGCCTAAAACATTTCAAAGAAAGAGGAAATTACTTTTTTTACTCTCTTCCCTAAACTTAGTATTATAAATTTGAAGATAGATATCTAAAAGGACAAACAAGATTTCCCGCACCCAAAATGAACAACAACAACAACAACTTTCTTTGCCTAAGGTTACAAATCATCTTCAGGAGAGAAGTTGTATGCCATGATAGTTTTAGACATAAACTCTTGGTAGTGAAAGTGTGAAAGCATAACTAAACCTATGAACTGCAGAAATACAACATAAGCCATAGCTAGCTTGCACCTTCCATCACCGATACTTAAGGGGAACTCCACGAAGACGTGGAAAGTCAAAACATCCCAAAACAGATGACCATTCTAGGGCAATAGATTTCATACTCATAAAAAGTACAATTTGATGAATGTTGTTTGTTCTGGGAGGTTCTTCAGAGAATTTTAGTGGTTTAGATGTCACTTAATTCAGAACTGACACATTTTTGCTATCCGATGGTTGTTCAGCAGCTTTTGAGAAATAAGGTCATCATTTTCCTTTGCTTACAAGTTTTTCTGTGGTTCCTGTGACAATATTTTCTAAAACCATGGTAAAGACAAATGGATTTATCTTATTCCTTTGGTGCAGAAAAGTTTTATTACTGCTAGCTCACACAGAGGGAAGTCAAGAAAAGAGAATGTGTGAAGATTCCTCACCCATTTATGTCAGTTATTTTTGCAAGTGAGCTAGGAAAGACCATTTTGACTAACCAGGCTGACTTTGTTCTGTAGCATTTTGTTTGAAGTACTTAACATGCTGCTTTTTCTATTTTCTCTATCATGCTCATTTTTTCCACCTGGTAGAAAAGCATGGAGAAAAGCAGCTGGATGCTTTAATGCTTTCCACAGCTGCTGGACTTTTGTCCATGCCACAAAACCAGTAGTCTATGGACAATATTTTAGAAGTAGAACATAAGATTTTACTTTTAAAACATAAGAAGTGAGAAAACTGCAAAATTTTCCTCTAGACTTCAAGTCCACTGCTTAAAGATAATTTATCTAAATATTCACTTTGCAACAAACAGGAATAGCTGATAGGGCTGCTTGTTCTGCAAGTCTATTTAGATTTTCTTGCAAGAAAACTTGCTGGTTTATGATAGCTACTGAAAACTTCCTCTTTCACTAAGATAGAAACGATCACAGGCAGAAATAATAAAGTTGTTAACTAGAATAAGGTATTGTACTTCAAACTTGTTTCCAATACTGCATAAGAAACATAAATAGACTTTGGTTTTAACGCAGAACAGTTCCATACTTCCATGTGTTTGCAGCTACTTCTTTAAGTAGTTCCCCCCCCCCCCCCCCCCCCCCAATTACATTCTTTGCATTCAGGAGGCCTGAGGAAACAAGGTCTTGGCTATGTTTCAGGTGTCATTTAGCTCTTCAAAAGAGCTTATTTAGCATATTTTCCTGCATCATTTGAGAAGCTGCCAACCTTACCACATCCAATTTCCAATGAAATCTTTTCCTTTAAAAAAATTGGATTTCTCATCTCACATTATCATACATCAAGCAGAGCTTCAGTAAAGATGTTGAAATTAAATTGTAAACAGCATCCAACATGAAACAACATCATGGTTTTATCAGAAACTGGAATGTGGTAAGTTTTGTCTTCTTGTATTTGGGGAAAAACTAACAAATACTGAAATAAAACTAAGTTTCAAGCTTTAATTACCCTCAAAGTATTTTTACTTTAATAATTCTTCTGAAAACACAGCAGGACTAGTCATCATAAAGTAGTTCATTTTTACATGTGACTCCAAGCATTTAGCTAAGTCAATTCTTTGTTGTCTCATTCAAGCTGAACAGTTTAAGAGGGAGTCACCAACAGTTTATTACTGCGCATTGTACCTTTGTGAATTTGGCACTGCTAATGAGAGGTAATGAAGATACTATGACTATGGTAGACAGACACACTGAAATCACCAACTGTATCAGAGAAGAATAAGGTTTCTCCTAGAGAGTCACTAGAATGATTTGGGGATTTTTGAAACACTGTCTTTTTTCAGAAAAAAAAAAAAGTATTAGAACAATAATTAAAGAAATCACAATCACTTATAAACTTAATAGGAAAACCAGCATCTCTAACAGTGAAAAATGTCATTACAATCCTCTGAGTTATGAAATGTATCTCCCAAATTAGTTGATGAAGGTCATAATATATTTAGATTTTCAGAAGAAAAAAAAAAGCCAAAAAACTTTCACAGTATAAAAGGATGTTAGATATCTGAAAGTTAGTTGTGTAAGTGCTAGGTGTTTGCTTTGGCTCCCTTTACGATTAATGATGTGAAATCGGTAGTTCCAGAGGATAGCTCATCCCAACTGTATTAAGATCATTAGATCTCTCTCCATGGAATAAGTATATACAATTAGCTTATTTTTGGACAACACATTTTTAAATCTCCAAATATTCAATAGAAGAATTATGTATGCTCCCTAATACTCATGAATATTAAAAGTGAATTGCTGCCCTAAAATTTCAAAATTGGCTAGGACAGAAAGTAAAAATATAATCGTATCATTGAATTTCACCAATTTGCCCAATAGCTTATGATAGTTTTGGAGTGGTATAATTAAAAACAGTAAATGATGATCTGAGGAAGACAACCACCAAATAGGCACACAAGCAGCTATTAATTTGATAAGCTGGCGAGAATATTGAAAATCCTCAAACAGATTTAATGAAAATAATGGATGGATAGTACATACTCACATATAGGTCTCAATAAACATGAAATGTGCAGTAAAAGAAATACAATTGCATGGTCGATATATATACCATTAGTTTCTAAACTTATGGTAAGCACCCAGAATTTGGAGCAACAGATATAGAGAGCTCAAAATAGACTTCTATTCAGTTTCAACTGAGAGTCAAAAGGCATGCAAATTGTTAGCTTGGAAATTCGGCTAGGATGAAAAAAACCCATAAATAGGTTACTAGCATGCAGCTGGAATGTTCTCGAGTTTCATCATTACGCTTTCACATTCATATTTATTTGCAGTTATCCATATTCAATATGGATCTATTTTCGTGTGTTAGGCCACCTTCTGTTTGAGGTAAAGGTCCTTTGTGGAGCTGGTATTGTTTCTATTAGTCACCACTAAAGAAGTACAGCAACTAAATGGGGCTTTTTACAAAATAAACAAATCTGGGGCTCATCATTGATGAAGCCAGAGAATCTGGGATGCTTTATCATCCCAGAAGTCCATCAAAATTAGAGGGCTATTACTTATACCCCAAGAGTGGTGCTACGTGACCAAGGTGAAAATGTACAAATGAACTGTTATTTCTGATCCAAGGCTGATATGTTCTCGAAATAATTCTTAATGAAATGCATTTATCTTTTTCTAATAATCTCTCTCCCAGCTTTCACATTAAATTATATATATTAGCTTTTAGACTAGAGGACTATACTTTTTATTCTTGTTACATTACATTTAGATCCATTTGATCTTGAGACCTTTTCAGAACAAAAATAAAAATGCATCAAAAATCTCCCTTCATATTGTAATCTAAAAATCTTGCCTGAATTTGACCAGTGTTCAGAAATAATTTTAACCACTACTCACTTCCAATTCCTTCAATGAATAAACTATTAGTCAAAACTTTTTTTGCCCAGAAGTAAAACACAGTGAATCAACAATCAATAATGGTGTGAATAGAACATTTTGCTTTCCTTTTTAGTTCTCAGTATGATAATTCAGTAAATAAGAACGCTATACAAAGGAGTTTTTTGTATCTTAGATTGGCACGATGCTGCCCTCCTCTTCTGTCTGCCCACTCTGTTTACATTGGTATTGATTTATGTCACTTACATCTTTTAAAATTGGAAGAAATAGAAGAAAGGAGATATGAAGCCACAGCATCAAGCACCAGAGCTGTAAGAAGGTGGTGTACCCGTGCTATGCGTGGACGCAGTTAGAGAGACATTTTGGTTTAGACGTATCGAGTAATTACTGTGTCAGAAGACTTTCTGAAGGAAAGATTAAGGGAAGAAATAGCCATACACCATACAAGACTATAGAAGACCACATGGTGATGTAGGTTTTCCTCTAAATACTTGAAAGATAAGATAAAAGCAACTTGGAGTTGTTAGAAAATTTGCACTCTCAAAGAAAGTTATAAAAGCTGCAAATGAAACACCACCTTGGGCACTGCCAAATTTAACTTTTATGAGGAATAAATGTATTTCCACATTCCTATTTTTATGCCATACTGTGCTTTCTTGGTGTTTGTATTACATATGGGAAAAAAAAATAATCTTTAAATGTTTGGAGAATTAGACTGAAAAAAATGCTTATTTACCACTTCGGTGCATGCAAATACCAGGGCCTGTCACATGCATACAGTACAACCCCTTATAACAACAGGAATCTTGTGCTGACTTCTGCTAAGAGCCAAACTCTTCTCAGTCAGTGCTGAAAGACTGCTCCTAGCTCAAACACACACGCACTCAGGACTGGAAAGGAAGAAGATTATAAAATTATCTTCTCAACACATTTAACAGTATACAAGACAGTCAGAAGCTATAAGATTAAGGAGGTGAGTATTTGATGTGCTAAAAGCTATAAAGAAAAGTGTTTTGATTTTGTGAAATGCTGTCGAAATCAGTTATAGCTGCCTCCGTGATTTAAGGGGTACGTATTGTTTTAAGGAACAAGTAGGCTAGAACAGTCTACAAAGCTTTACTGTTAAAGAGAGCTAAAAGGTGGCAAAAAAAGGAGAAACGTCAGCTTCATTTATTGCAAATTATTAAGGCAAATCTGAAGTAAATCCCACCCAAATGTTTGTATTGTGGATGCCAGGTCCTTATCACCAACTGGTTTATTCCTACAAATCTGTTCCTAATGGGCCATGCTACCTGCTAGCTAGATTTTTAAATATATGGGGTGGGTTATTGTCAGAAATGGGTTAACAGATTCTCTGGCTTCCATCACTGTTGTCACAGTAGCTCCAGGTGTCAGATTTGGCCAGTGAAGCCAAAAGAATAGGTTTCTGGGATGATGCCGTAGAAATACAGGACAGCACTTCTTGCTTATTGAGAGGATTAGCAAGGGTCATATCCTCAGTTAGAGGACATTGGCTCCCCCAGCCTTTCTGCAGAAAGCTAAACACAACAAAATAGAGTAATAAATGGATGTTATGATAGATCCACATTTAAGGTCAAATAGCAGAAATAAAAAATTAATGCCATAAACACAAAACCTATCCTGGTAAAATTTACTGTAAGAAACAATGATTCTGAAACGAACTCATGGATAATGATGAATGAACTCTCTGTGTTGTGCTGTGCCCAAAATAAAAAATGTTATCCTTGGATGAGCAAAAAGAACACTGAGTAAGATTAAGGAGAACATATAACCTCTCATTTGATGTTTGTTGACTTCCACTGTAACAATGGTGTCCATAAATCAGAACGAATGTTGATAATGTGAAGAGAGCCATACAATAAAAGAAGCCAAAGGAGCTACTGTAGCAACCTAAAAAGAACATAAACTTGGAAATGAAAAGTAAGAGAGGGCTTTAAAATCCGGTAGCCATCAGCCAGAAGGTTACTTTTGTTCTCCAGTGGTTATCACCGAATGTAGATTAGTACAGACTGGTTCACAATGCCCATTGTTTAACAAAGAGTAAATCAGCGATCAGAAAAAATTAGCTGCTGTTACGGTGGATCCACTGTAATTGTGCATTTTTTATTCAATATTGTTTTCTAAAAGAAACACCACTTCAAACAAGAATCAATTCAGATTCATCAAAAGGTCACAACGTCAGCAGAAAATAAAGTGCGCTACTTTGTACAGTCTGCATCTATGTTAACTAAAGGATTTTAAAAATGGGACAAGTTCTAAAGTAGTGCATATCTTTCTATCTCAGTAAAAACTCTTTCTAACTGCCCGTTTCCTTTAGATGCCCATATTCTCACTAACAGTAAGCAACTGTATCCATCTCTCCCTTCAATAATAGTAACTGAAAAAGAGAAAACTCTGGACCATGCAAACGGAAAAAAGCCCTGCATCTCAGTCCTGTCCCTGCTATAGCTATCTTAGAAAAGGACATTTTAGCTTATAGATTTTTATGAAGAAGAGCTTGCTAAAACAGCATGTTCGGCAAACTAGGAAAAGATTTAATAGGAGAACCCATTAATGAAGGATTACTAAGCCCAATGGCACAAGTATTATGTGAACCAGATGGATCTCTTTTCTACTACCTTTTACAGCTTGATTTTTGAAGGTAGAAATAAAAGCTTGTCTCCGTGGTCAGCATGTGCTTTGTTCAGCACGCTGGGGGAAAAATCCATCCAGGTTTTGCCTGATGCTCCACAAATGTGGGGTGCTCAGCATCTGGAGGGATGCAAGATATACTCATTAGCCCTTATTCTGTTTTATTAACGGAGTTCTCTTATTAAGCCATTTGTTGTCAGGCCTTTCTTACTGAGATCTGGAGAGAACCCTGCACCGTCCATCTCTCACCTCTCCTCACGGTGCTTTCCCCTCTATGCCCCAGTACAGAACCATGTTAGTGAAATGGGAAGTGAGGGTTATAGACGTCGCCTGAAAGTGAGGATTATCAAAAAGGCAACCTAATGCGAGAAGGAAATGAATGAAAAGAATCTTTTTCTTATTTTTTACTTCAAGCAAGTCCACAGTACACACTAAGCAGCTGATTCTCAGATGGGTGAGGGAATTCTTTCATTTCACAGTATTAAAATGTTCCATTGCCAAAAATACCTAAAAAATTATGTCATATTGGGTTTGCTTGGCAAGGTTTTGGTAGCAGGGATGGTTACAGGGGTGGCTTTCTGTGAACAACTGCTAGAAGCTTCCCCCACGTCCAACAGAGCCCATGCCAGCCGGCTCCAAGACAGACCCACCACTGGCCAAGGCCGAGCCCATCAGTGACGGTGGTAGTGCCCCTGGGACAACAGATTTAAGAAGGGGAAAAAGTTGCTGTGTAACAAGATATTGCAGCCAGCTGAGAGGAGTGAGAACATGCAAGATAAACAACCCTGCAGCCCCCCAGGTCAGTGCAGGAGGGGAGGAGATGCTCCAGGCGCCGGAGCAGAGATTCCCCTGCAGCCCGTGGTGATGAAGACCCCGGTGAGGCAGGCTGTCCCCCTGCAGCCCAGGGAGCTCCACGGGGGAGCAGATCTCCGCCTGCAGCCCGGGGAGGACCCCACGCCAGAGCAGGGGGATGCCCGAAGGAGGCTGGGACCCCGTGGGAAGCCCACGCTGGAGCAGGCTCCAGGCAGGACCTGGGGACCCCTGGAGAGAGGAGCCCGCGCTGGAGCAGATTTTCTGGCAGGACTTGTGACCCTGCGGGGGACCCACGCTGGAGCAGGCTGTGCCTGAAGGACTGCAGCCCGTGGGAAGGACCCACATTGGAGAAGTTCGTGATGGACTGCCTCCTGTGGGAGGGACCCCACGCTGGAGCAGGGGAAGAGTGAGGAGTCCTCCCCCTGAGGAGGAAGGAGCAGCAGAGACATGTGGTGAACTGACCACAACCCCCATTCCCCATCCCCCTGCGCTTCTGGGGGGGGGGGGGGAGGAGGGAGAGAAAACCAGAAGTGGGGTTGAGCCAGGAAAGAGGAGGGGTTGGGGGAAGGTGTTTTAAGATTTGCTTTTATTTCTTATTACCCTATTCTGGTTTGATCAGCCATAAATTAAGTTAATTTTCCACAAGTCAAGTCTGTTTTGCCCATGAAGGTAATTGGTTGAGTGATCTCTCCCTGTCTTTACCTCGACCCATGAGCCTTTTATTCTATTTTTCTCTCACCTGTTCAGCTGAGGAGGAGGAGTGGTAGAGCAGCTGCGTGGTGCTTAGTTGCTGCTTGGGGTTAAACCACAACAGCTAGATTATCTAAAAAAGCCTCCCCTAGAGCAGTGAAGCTAGCTAAACTCTAGAGGAACTACATGAACAGTAATGCTTTGAGATGCCTCTTAGACACGGATTACCTTCAGTGGGATAATAATGTCATACTAGAATCAAGTTTCAGCATCTTCTGTGCTTTCTCTGATGTTGGGTGGTTTGTGGGAGCAGTGTCAAGGGATTACTCACCTAATACAGGAAGGATACTCAAGGACAGTAATGGGCTCTCTTACTGTCTTTCAGGAATTTGTTTTTTTTTTTTGTTTTTTTTTTTTTTTTTTTTTTTTTTTTTCCTGGAGAATTTAGACTACAGATTTAAAACATCTGGAGCTAGCAGAAGACATCCTTAAAATTGCAGATGTAAATGTATAACTCCTCCCACTAAAAAATAATGTAACTGTTTAATGGAACATGCATTAGCTCTAGTATGCTTGTAAGCTTGGGTCTATTATTATTAGGCTTCCGAGTTAAAGCTGAAGAAAACAAGAAAACCTAATATTTAACAATATATTTGTCAAATTTTGAATCCTCTATCAAGAAGCAAATGAACAAACAAGCCCCCCACCTTTCCAGTTTTGAGAATTGTCTAGAGCACATGTTTAATTATTCCTTTCTATAAAAGAGCACGCATTTATTTTGCCATATTGCACTACTTCCCTGCCTCCAAATCACATTTAGTTATGGAAATGGCAAGCCACAATACATGTAATGTTTTTCCTGATGCCAAACAGAACTACTTCCAATCCTATCATTAGATTTCATCTACTTAGTGATCAGCCACTTGTGAGCTTTTCTTGAATTATTCTTTCATTTATGAACAAGGTTTGTTTCTATGTCAAATCCTTATAAAATTTCTTTTACAAGAACAGAGAGGAAAATATTTTGTTCTTTACATTTATTTATTTTAGCAAAATCATGTCTCTGACTAATTACTATTAGAAATGTGTTAATGGAGTTTAAGTCCTTAATATTTGTACACTCTCTGAAAATGCAAGAAGTCAGCCGTCTTCTAGGTAATACAACAACTGAAAAGGCACACCATCTTTTCCCCTACTAAGTGTAGCATTTGGAAAGTAGTTAACTTTCACTCTCATTTAGAGTAGATATTTATTCCACTCTTATGCAAGCCGCCATGTACATTTGAATTTCAGATGTCAGTCTTGCAGATTTATATGTATGTCTAACTTTATAGCTAATAGCCCTTTTGAATGGGTTAGATAACTTCAAAAAAGTTAAAGTATCTTTTAAAGTCCAATGGTGAGCAATGTGAATAAAGAGAATTCTTGATTTGCGTACAACTTTTTTTTTTTATATGACTCTTGGAAAAGACACCTAAAGCATACAAGCACATCACCTTTGAGCAGTTAGTCTATATTCAGGAATGAAAATGTATTGATATGTAATAACACAAACTTACAAAATGAAGAAATAAAAACTCATCTGGCATTCACTAAGCCTGTTGGCATGTGCCAGTGAATTTGCAATGAGGCACAGAAACAGCCAAGTTCACGAAGCCTACATTTTTAGAGCTGTAGCAGTCGTCCTATAAATTATTCTGCATCTAGGTCTACATAAATAGCAAAGACAGATGCACAATACTAGTGCCAGTTTTACAAAATATTACCCCAGTCAGCAAGATGCTGCAATAAATAGGTTAATCATTATTAATGTCTTTGATATTCATCATAACAACATTAATCAAGATGAATTAATTTGGAGTTAATGTGACTGCAATATGAATTGCCAATAGTATTTACTTGTAAATTCAGTTTTTGAGGACAGACTTAATCTCCTTCACTTTCAAAACCATTCTTGACTTCTGCATTATTCCGCATGAACTACATACTTCCATGCTATTGTTGATACTGACGTATGGTGGGTTTTTTCCCCTCAAAATTTTTTATGTTTGCAGATATCAGCTCAAGTAGCAATTCTGGTAAAAAGTTTTTGACCCAATTGACTAGTACACCATTGAACAATTGCACGATTGAAAAAAAGAAAGTACTGTTTTTCTCCAGGAAAAAAAAATCAGTCTCAGGTACCATCAGATAGATAAAGCTTCTCATACGTAATTTGGAAGTCAATAGAAAAACTCCTTCATATGAACTGATAGATATCTATGAATATGAAATACAAGTTCCTGAGTTTCATTTGTCATAATTATAATGAATTCAAATAATTAGAACCTGAGAGATAGCCACATCACAAATAGACATAAATTTGTTTAGAACATAAATTAGAAAATAACTAATTGCCTTCTTAAGTACCGACTGTATGGAAGACCGTGGCTACTGACTCTAGCGCAGAAGAAGGAGCGAAAACTATGTTAAGAAACCAAAAATGAAAGATCCAAACTCTTTAGGTTCTGGTTCAATACCTCCACAATATAACCATTCTTTGGGGCTCTGGGTCAATGTTCACTATATTTCATTAACAAAATATTAGGCTTAACAAAAGCTTCCGATACACCTTCCCCTCCCGCCCCCCGTAATTTATAGTTCAACAAATATTCTGAACACTTCAGGATCCTACCACTGTGAGTTCCCTTCAGAGGATTCTAAATCTTACTCATAGGATGTAATTTTAGCATCAGACACCAGATGGTAATGCGTTAAAAATGGCCATGACTGTTCCATGTACATACGTATGAGTACGTAGATGTGTGTATGTACATACACACACACAAACACACACGTGTTGTAGTTCTCCAACTGGACACCAGATGGTAATGCACACTAGAGCAGATACAAAGCACGACAAGCCGCCTATGGTCAGAGCCATTGCTGTGGAGGTGAAAACTCATTTGCTTTTGCAGTTATGCACGATGAAGTTTTTGATGGAAAGGAGATGGGGGAAGTGGGAGGGAGTTCTTTATGTGTTTACATCTTTTTTTGAAGTGTATATTGGTGCATTTTAAAGTTAAAGTTAAGCACACAGAAGTTCATATCTATGACTTCTAATTTAGTTTTAACCTGTTTTCTTAGCACGGTTTCCAGTTCATAACTATGAGGAAGAGTTCTGCTCTCTAATTGCAGTATTGTAGTATATGGAAGTACCTGAACAGGAAGCATCAGGCCTTGTCCTAAGTTTTACAATTTGTTCCACTGAAACCAAGAGTTCCAGTTCAAGCTGCCTCTGATGAAGCAAAATTTAATTATGGTGAAAAAGTAAATGCATTTTAACTAAAAGAAACGTAGTACAAACTTCAAAATGAAGTTAAAGGATTGCTCACAAATACTTTGTAGGTTATATGCCTGTAAAACAAAGATTGTTTTCTGGTTTTCTGGTTGTCTTCCTCTAAAACCAGTTAAAAGTTTAGTAATTAAAAAATAATCATTTGTATTAGATTCTAAATGAATGAATATGCAATTAAAGAAAATGTAGCTCTAATCAATAATCTTTCTTGGAGTAATTAAAATTCTTTTGATTTATGTCAAGTAGTTGCCAGGTGGGAATATCAGGCCTTCTTAACAGTACAATTAAAAATAAAGAATGGAAAAGGTACATTAACACTATTTTCTTGTTTCCCAAGTATGTTGTTCTCTTTCCCTATCTGTTTTGGTTAACTCATGAGTACCATAAAACCAATAACTGAAATGGAAGGAGGGCAGTCAGAGATATCTTAGGAGGTACATCAAACCTGAAAAAGCAAATACTATCACCTTTGGGCTGTAGCGTCTCATTCAGTTCCATAATCACAGAGGCCCACCCAGCTTTGCTTTGCAATTCTGCCCAAATACAGAGGCCATGACTGCAATCACCAGGAACAAAACAGAACGTGTTTAAGCGGCACATAGAGGTCCAATGACATTAGAAGACTGGGTGGTAAAAAGTAGAGGTGAATCTTATATGCATATAAAAAACTTTTTTTTGGAAGTATATTTACTTATTTAAAGAAAGTTCAAGTAATCACATGGATTGCATGAAGCTTAGCATACTACACTTGACTTTTTACTTTGTTAATTTCACTCTTCCTTCTGTAATCTCTAAAACTTCCATTTTCCAAGAGTTCACCTGCAATTGCATGCTGAATTTGTCAATATGAGTACACTGTATGAACAATACCAATAATTCACATATACCACAGCAGAAAACATTCATCAAGTTCACAGATATCTCTGTTCAATGTTCAAGATATTCCTAGCTCATAGATGGGTACAACCAAAGATATTTCATTTGACACAAACAGGTCAGTTATCTATCTAACAACACATTCTAATAGCTAAGCCAAAGTTTTACACATCTGTAAAGCTGCTACTGAAAGCAGAACATTAAATAGCCCAAAGAGTACTAACAGACAATTTACTAGATATTTTAACATATGATGTTATGAAAAAGAATTCCATTAATTCATAAGCTTAAGGAAATCCTGCTGTCGTGGTTTTTAAGAAGTCTAAAAAGAAAATTAAAAAAAAACCTCCAAACAAACGAACACTTTCCCAGTAATCAAACTATATTATTTCCGTTTGTACAGTAGAAGCCAGAACCATTGATTACTTATCAAAAGAACAGACTAATTTGCTGAGGACTATGAAGAAAATCATTACAGGGTTTGAAGGATTGGAAGAGTCCCCCTGAAAAGTACCATTTAAAAACCAGAGCAATTCTACAGAGATTTTTCTAGATTTTCAATTTATCGGGTAGTTTGAGCAATAGGCTTTGAAAAGTCACTACTATCACATGGAATATAATTTAATTTTATAAAACTACAACTAATAAGTGCTACTTATTTCATGTTGCCCTTCCATCTGACTTCTGGATTTTTAACTGCTCTTCGTTATTTCTTGTCTTCTGGCTTATGATGCCCTATAAAGTCTCCATTATTAATCTACAAGGAATTATAGGACATAACCACTGTTTAGAGATGGCTAGAGAATGGAAACCCTGCAAAACCTGGTGGTTAAAAGATACAGATTGAATTGCCACTCATGATACATACCAAAAAGTATGAAGAAATTGCATGGAGTCTTGTCATTTAACTCCTACTAAAACTGCTGAGCTTTCAGCAGCAGTGTTTCCCTATCATATACATCTATACTCCACATATGGGTACAACAATACACTTTCAGTCCATCAGTATTTTATTTCTAATCCAATTTTTAAGACTGTTTTTTTTTAAAAAAAAAACAAACCCCAAATCCCCCAAACCCAACCCAAACAAAACCATCAAAATACCACCCCAATCCCCCTCCACTAAAAAATAATTTAAAAAATCCTAACCCCAAAACAAACACAAAACCCCACCACAGATATTTTTCAATTGATATGCATGTATTTGTTTCTTAAAAAAGAAACCTATAGCTCTGGCTCAGTAGAGGAACCTGTGCTAATTCATCAGGAGGATGAGTTTATGCTGTAAAATGAACAAAAAAGGTTGGGGGATGCAATGACACATTTAAAGCAGAGGCTGAATTTTGATCCCTTTGACAGCGAGACTCAGCATGTCCATTGCTTAACAGTGCTTGACTTCACTTTCTTCCTGCCTTGAGAGAGAGAGAAAATACAAGGGGGGTCAGGGGTGATGTGAGGAAATAGGAAAAATACACCCAAAATTATTATTTTTACTTGTTTACTGTATATTCTTCAGTTATCAGCACAGTCCCTTTCTGCTTCAGGATCTTGTAAGAAGGGGGAATTTTTCCAAAAAATGAGGGCGACAGTCAGAAGACAACAGCTCTACCCATTCATCTATTTGAGTGAGTGCCCTGTGTTATCATGTTCACGTTGAGCTAAAGCATACTGCAGTAATAATACATGACAACCTGCTTGTTTCACAGACCTGTCATATAAGAATATTTTCTTTCTCAGAACCCAGGCTTCCTAAATCCCAGACTTCTGCTGTGATAAGTAAGCAAATACTAAATCTTCTGAGACACAGATTTGTTCTTGTGCCAGAAAAAAAAAAAAAAAAAAAAAATAGATCCAACAATGTTAGGTCTCCCAGCTTGGGAATTTCCCACAGTGCACTTGAGTTCCTCATATATCGATGAGCTAGCAAGAACAATCTTAAACTATCAACATCTAAATCTCCCCAAAATACCTAAGGCTAGGGCAGGTATTTTGTAACCACGACTGAGCATTCCACTGCTGGACAACTCCACAGTAAATTGGTTTAGACTGTCTAAGCTGGAGTAAATCATAGAACTGCTTTGATTTACAACATGGGGTCAGCCACTTTGACTACTCACATAGGCACCTTTGTTTCTTTTTCTGACTTCATCTGTACCTTCTTGGCTGCTCAGAGGCACAGTCCAAAGGATTGGCCTCCATTTTTGCCTAGTTTAAAAAAAAACAAACAAAAGAAGAAACACCCAAACCCCAACAAACAAGCACTAACCTAAGCAAAATTTATGAAGCAGAAAACTGTTCACAATAATTATAATGTGAAAGGCTCAGTAAAGATGCTCAATTGTCATGCTGTAATTTTTGAGGATGGCATGATTTTGAGAGACAAGGCAACGTTCCTCTTTAATTTGAGGTTTGTGATGTGAAGTAAAAAAAAAAGAATAAAAAAAAAGAGACATTCCTTTACATGCAACTCATCGCTAAATTGTTCTTTACTAAGGATCATTAGGGAGTTTTATGTCCATAAAGAAAGTAAGATTTTCCAGCAAAAATAATTAGAGTGTGATGTAGTCATTGTTTTGGTCTGCTAGTTTCTAGTCTACATTTTGTACCTTAAAATAAATAGCAGGTGCAACAGATTTTCAGTGGAATAAGAAAGGCCATCCCCTCAGGTACTGCATTTCTGATGATCCATGAAAAAGGTTTGTAATGAGCTGGCAATTGACATTGATTATCATTAAAAGGCAGTGCAAATGCACAAACTGTGTTGCAAAGTTTTCACTGTTAAGCGACACCCGTAACTGTGATTATCAGGAGCAGAATTTGTGCTTCCCTGAAAGCGAGGTATGAGTTTCAGAAACCACGCATCTTTCTGTTCAGAGGCAGTAGCAGGTGCATGAAGATTTAGGAAAGAAGCAGCTTGCTTTCTTCCTCATTTTAGAATTATGTTTTAGATGTACGCAGAATTCACTACACTAAATTCAGCATGCTGAAATGTCAAATTCACCGTTAGACACCCCATATTTCTGTGTTACATGACATTAGGATGCTGGAAACTGATTGCATTTTTCATTTTCTGTCACTCAGTCATGTGTCTTTGTTAAGAGTAATCCACAACTCACTGTCACACTGTCCACTGACCCTGGAGGTCACTGACTTTCTAAATAGAGACCTGCTGTTTTCAGGACACTTGAGGGTAAAACTGATGAAAAGTAGTTTTTGGGAGACCAGACTTACTTTTTGTAATTGGAAGTTAAGCAGCTTCATCCAGCGGTTACTCAGTATCAACTTCCAGCCCAGGAAAGAGGAGCAAAAGGACATAGCAGTTGCCCGAATTAGCATTTTCAAAAGTGGCATGACTTTAAATGTCATAAAATTCCCCATGCCCTTAAGTTGAGAACAAAAATAACATGAAATAGGTAATAGGGTGCAGTGGGGATGTGTTTACCACATCTGAACCTTATCAGGTAGGAAAGCACAATTAATTAGATCCTAATCAGTGATAAAATGAGCTCATTTTAGAAAATAACACTCCTTCTGCAAGCTGTTACCAGACTAAATATACATGTTAAGTTACAGTACCTAACTACGTTTTCCTAATTTGTTAGAATACCCTTCCTCTCCCGACACCCCCAAATAAGTTACCCTTGAAGCACCTCTAGGGAAGGCAATTTCACTGGTAAGCCATCCTACTTTGCAGGACAGGGTATCACAGCTGTGTGTAATGGATTACTGCCTCTCACCTGAAGGGTTTAGAGGGTTTAATAAGGTCAAGCAGAGGAAACAATTAAGATGCACTACCTTTTAAATAAAATAGGATGCCACAGAGAAACTGCGTCTTCTATCAACAGAAGCATGAGTAAGCCAAAAAATTAACTTGGGGCAGAAAAATGGGATATGCTTCATTTTTTTAGTCTTCCACTTTTTCCCTGTGCTGATCTTTTTCACTCTTGTATTGAATAATTAAGGGTACTATAAAACATGCAGGAGAAGAGTTCTGACTCATTGGCCCCTGGAGTATTTTGTCCAACATTGGTTATCTGTTTGTATTTCTTTGTTTTTACAAGTACAAAAGATGTTTGGACTCAGTCACCAATAACCTCTTTTCAAGTGGTTCAAAAAATTAACAATACAGTAAATTGTATTCCTTGTTCAGTACCTACAATTATTTGTCTGCAAGCTTGTGCTTCAGAAATCAGACATTAATTTAATGGCTTTGCTTACAGTTGGGGTGTCAGTGCAAAACACATGCACACAGAGCAAAAACTGTGTATGAATTGGCCTAACGTTTTTATTTTTGTGAATCAGTGAAACAGACCTATGCAGTATCCACATGATGTCTCTCAATGGAGAGAAAGAATTAATGTATTTTAATGATTTAGGCCCTTAAACTGTATGTGTAGGCACTTAACTAAACCAAAGGAGCTTCATTAAGAAATTCTTTCTAGAATAAAGTGTGCAGGTTATTAGTATTTCATTATTAATAGAACCAATTACAATTTCAGGTTTTAAACATTTCAGTGGTGTGTTTCATCTAAAAGATCAGTTCAAACCCCTTTGCCGTTTACTCAAGCTACTAGTGCTGTTTATGCCTCCCTGCAGTCAGACATTAGGCAGGCAGACTGACACCGGTCAAAACCCAGCATCTACCCAACCACCACAACCAGCTCCTTTGACTGCAACACAGGTCACCAAACATATTGATTAGAGGGCAATTTTTTGTGCTAAGCTGAATCCCACAGGAATATAATCAGTGGTGCTCAAAGCACCTTTATGCGTTGCCAAGACTCCTCTCGGGTTAATAAAGCAGAGGAATGGAGAGTTTCTGACTCCAACAGACCAAGGTTTTAGGCACCTGCAGAGCCTGCAGGATGCTGACACTTTTCAGTATCCACATCAGCAGACCTGTATGTGCCTAAAGGAACTTTTATAGCACACAACTAGAAACCTATGATCAGAGGATTTTGTGGAGCATCATTACAGTGTGCTGCATGTATGTAATATTTTAGTAGTGAAATGAGTTAAAGAAAAAGTTTGCTTTAGTTTTCCAAAGGAAGATAATTCAGAATTAGGAATCTGAAATAATAGTCATGTAATACAACATAGTAATACTACTGAGTGAACATCTGAAATTTTCAAAATGTACAAGTAAATCTAAACCAGCCTTAATTCTCTCTCTCTATTGATAAGGTTTAAATTGAATTCTGAAAAGTAATTAAATACTGGCTTGTGTAACAGTTACTTTTCAATTAGAAAACTTACTTTTACTGGGCCTTTATTATGAATTTTCATATCAGACCTTCCTACAAGATGTACTACTACTTACTTAAAGTGTCTCCTTTATAGTTATTAATGGATATCAAGTAAATATACCATTTTAAATTTTTTTATAAAGGAATGCTGATTTTTTTTTTTCTTTTAAAGTATAAGTAGATTATAGAACTGGGTCCAAGTATCTAAGCCCTCATAATGCTCATCACTGTTCTGCTTGTTTCCCTATACTGTCTGAAGTAGGGCACACCATTAATGAAATTCTAAAATCCCAATCCTGTAAACTACACTCACTAGCATTACATCTATCTCTAAAGACATATTTGAATTGCCAGACTGTTCCATTCTTTTGCCAACCAAAATGCAATATCAAATGCTTTACCGTGGAAATGCTATTGCATCTTTTCTATTAATAAATTGAACTTACTTTTTTGCTAGCTTAATGACAGATTTTGAAAAATTTATGGAATGTTAAATGAATAAAGTCTATGAAAGTTCTGTGATTTGTGGAGATGTGGAATGTTTCCTCAGTTCAGAAGTGTTGTGGTTTCAGCCCAGCCCATAACAAAACACCACAGCCGCTCGCTCACTCCTCCCCAGCCCCAGTGGGATGAGGAGAAAATAGAAAGAAAACCTCGTGGGTCGAGACAAGGACAGGGAGGGATCACTCACCTCTTATGGGCATGGGCAGAAGACAGGCTCAGCTTGGGGAAGAAACAAAATCAATTTAATTTGCCACCAATCCAATCAAACCAAGGATATTGGGAAGTAAACCCCAACCTGAGAAGAGCTTCCCCTCAGCCCCGCCGCCCTCCCACTTCAGCCCCACTCCCCACGGGTACCTTCTCCCCCGCTCCTCCTCCCCCTCCTTCTTCACTGACCTCGGTATCTGCACAGGGGTTTCTCTCACATCCCGCTGCCCTCCTCCGCTGCAGGTCTCCCCCCTTAACTCCGCTCTCCCAGAGGCGCTACTGCCGCCGCTGAGGGGCTCGGCCTGGGCCAGCGGCAGGTCCGGCTTGGGGCCAGGGAAGGTTCTAGAAGCTTCTCACAGGAGCCGGCCCTGTGGCCCCTACCCTGCTACCAAAAAAACCCTGCACCACACAAACCCATAACAATAAGAAAACACTGAAATAAAGAAAATAATTTCATGGGTGTAGAGTGTTCAAAGAAGAGATGATCATATGCTGCAAGAGTACTAATAGAATCTCTTATCACATGTATGGAAGAGTTAGTATACTACCTTGTCGGAAGTTATATTCTGTTGAGGAAATTAGGAAAATGGTAAGCAGTGGTCAAAAGCACTTAAACTTGCACACAGGTATTTGCAGATGAAACAGTAGGACTGGTTAGTTCAAACATTCTTAAACTCTTCCCAGTGTCAAAACAACCCTACTGTTTGTTAATCCTACAGTATTTGAAGTATATGTAACAGAGTTTGTTGTAACATCAGTACAGCATTTAGCCTTACTTTTTTCCTTGTACAAGATATTGGAAAAACTGCTGTATTCTACCTCTAGAACTGCTTCAGAAACAAGAAATCCCACCCAACCACACCAAAAAACCCACAAACCAACACAAACAAAAACCCATACACCAAACCCCACCACTCCAGCTGGGCACTGGGGTGATATTGCTGTATCTTGAGGCTAACATGAACATCTATTGAGCCAGCCACTGTTTTGAATAAGGTTAAATCAAGAATTCGCTTCACTTAGACACCTTCCATATGTAACAACCTTGTATTATCAACACTGTTTTCAGCACAAATCCCAAACATCAGCCCATAATAGCTACTGTGAAGAAAATTGACTCTATCCCAGCCAAAACCAGCACACTCGGCATCCCTTATTCCATACCATTAATGTCATGCTCAGGCCCTACACTATCCAATACAACCTCATTACTCACCACCCCCTTTCCCAACCTTTGATGTAATACACAGATATGATTCCCTTAGTCTACGAGCCACCTCTATCAATTGTCTGTCAATGGGAAGTGGGGAATGGATTTCTTTGTTTTGCTTTGCTTACACGGATGGCTTTTGCTTTCCCTATTAAACTCTGTATCTCAACCCACGAGTTTTCTCACTTTTACTCTTCTGATTCTCTTCCCCATCTCACCTGGGAAGAGTGAGCAAGCAGCTGGCTGGGGTTAAACCACAACAGTCCTTTTTGGCCATTTTTCTTGTTCAGCAATGTCTAAAGCTAGCTGGCGGCTTTCATCTCTGCAAATTGACTTGTGAGATAAGAATGATTTAATAATTAAAAAAAAAAGTAATTCTAACAATAAAAAATAATAAAATATAATAATTTAGAATTGTCCCTCTAAGAAGTCAGATGCTGAGCACTCATGGGTCGCATAACTAGTTAGCATGCCAGTCTTGTTTGTTATCAGAATTAACCAGACAAATTGCTCCACTAAGAACAACCATGCACCACCACCCACACACTTCACGATGAAAGAAACAGTGGTGAATCATCCAATGTAGTGGCACATGAATCAGTTTGTACCTGTCCTGTCCTTGAACTGCTGAGCACCATACTTCCTTTAGAAGCCCCAAATGCACTGAGTGTTGTGATAAATTTCTGGGAGAGTTTAAATCAGAAAAAAAAGGGGGGCAGGAAGCTCTGTCTATTTCTTAAGTACATAAGGGGCCATCAAACTACTCAAGGATAAGACAAGTTTTTGGCCTAACAAGTTAACACAACTCTATAATTTCCTCTCTATATCTGTTGAGAATTCCAATTAGAACACGTGTAGCTTCTAAGGAATATCTGTTAAAAATATGTATAGAAACATGACTTCTAATCTGAAGGTATACAAGAGCACTATCCCAGATTTATCTGAAAATAAAAAAAGGTGGGCTTTGGTTTGGGTTTTTGTTGTTTGGGTTTAGGGTGTTTTTTTAAAGGCACACAAGTTGGCAGTTTTGAAGGTCCTGATATTATACTCCCATTCTTAGAAGTGGCCAAGGTGATGCTATAATTTAGGATCACAATTTACATCTGTTGGGTCACTGAATGATATAAACATTTTCATGTTTAGATTGGTTTGGGGGGGGAGGGGGGCAAAACTTCTCACTGAAAAGCTAAACAGGGTCTGCCTACTGGATTGACCTCTTTCTGAGTATGACTTATCAATTTCCTCTTTAAATGATTGATAGTAAAATTGTATACAGCATTTGAGAAACAGTTACAGTAGAGCTAAGAAAACAGGTAACAGGAGTCTACTATGTGCTATTTTCTGTTTTATATATCCAACTAATGTATTTGCTGAAACAAAACTCATGCAAAGTCTCTTCTGAAGCAGCATGGCTATATACAAGTTCATACAACTCTTCTGCTTGGTGTGTCAAAGCATCTACATCATCTCACCATCCCATCTACACCACAAGATCTTTACTTTCTATCCAGAAACATCCTTTTTTAAGTCCTGGATTTTATCACATTTTCATTAATGGTGCTTGCACAAAGGCCAGGAGTACTAATGAAATATGCCGAGATTAAAAACTGGAAGAGCACTGTCACTGCAAAAAAACTAGTTAACTTTGAGATAACTCAATACTACAGAGAAAAAGGATAAAAGGGTAATGATATTGCATGTGAAGTCCAGCAATTGAAGACAACAAAGCTGAAGTATTGTTCTGAGATGATGAACTGGAAGTGAAAGAGCCAGAATAAAACTGAGGATACCAGATAATCAGTGTCTGAATGTCAGGCATCATGGAGAAGGTAAATGTAACCCTAGGAAGTATCATACATTTTCTAGTAAGGTATTTCCACCAAAGGAAGGAAGTTAATAATTACATTGTACAGAGCTTTGATAGGAATTTCAATGTAATACTGTATTCAACTTTTAAATATATATATTTTTATCTATATACATGTATAGTATATGCATATATTTGAGAAAAAAGAATTAATTGAAATAATGCTTAGAAAAGATTCCTAGTATGGTCCTTGGAGAGTTGCTCATTCACGGCTTCGCTCATTTTACATTAACCTTGTAAAATAAAGGCAGACTTTTCTATATCAGTGTCCAGGGGTCATATAATGCATGTGTGGGGAAGGGGGAATCTTTGATACATGGGTAACAATAGTACAAAACCTCTTTACTATAAACCCTATATAAATACAGTTGTCTAATAATCTAGTCATTAGAGTCTGAGAATAGTAACATGACTGTGTTTTTAGAACAGTTCTCCGAGCTAGATACTTTACGTTGGAAAAGTAACTCAAAAGACACAGCCTTGTAGCAAAAAAAAAATATGTTACTTACATATTTTGCAGAAATTGAATTCAAGGTCATTTCCATCTAGAGACAAGAAATTCTACTACAGCTATTTTCATATGTGTAATCATTACTGTTTTTTGTTTGTTTTCTGACACTATAAAAAGAAATAGTAAATAATATCCAGAAGAATCTACGATAACGGTCTAATAGCCAATTCATTTTTCAAACACTCTCTCTCCCATATTGCTACAAAAATGAAAATATTTAACTATTGCAGATATATTATTTAGCTACTACAGATGGCAAAATAGTATTTTGTTATTAGATGTAAACAGCTTCCTAGCATTTTTCTAGCATACTTTTATTCAGAATAATAGTCTCTTGAAAGTTTGAGTCAGCCTCTGGTAGCCATATTAAAACCTGTCAGTAACGACTGCCTACTTTTAGTAAAAGTAAACAAATCCAAAGCAGATTAGAAAAATGCTGGAGCTTATACATGCCTGGGTAGAAATGGGGCCATTAACAAATCCATCCATCTCTAGTTTTGATAAGCCAATTCATCTGCCTAAAAAAAGCAATAAGAACTCAGAACAGACAATATACAGAACCTTTTCCTATTCCACACCATTACTTACTGTAATCACAGTTACTTTAGGACATAAACATGTCTCATTCTCATGTTCTTTAATATTACTTTACTACACATACTGCAACCTTTTAAACTCAGGTTTGTCTTCACATGGTCTAAGAAATATAATATTTCATCTTGATTAGCTGAACTAGAACAAGCAAGGATCAAGTTTCTTCCTAATACTGACACAAGCTGCTTAGATATATTCATACTTAAACATGTACTGCCACCTGTGGTCCAGGCAACAGCTTTAAACTTACTGTGCATTTGAAAAGGCAGTAATGTTACTCTTCTTCAGTAGATTAGAAAAAAATAAAAGGGTATTAAAAATGGAGTGTTAAAACAAATATAGTTCACATTTTATTTGATACTGCAATGTCTTGTTTAGGAAGTAGTACCTTGATTCTTATAAGCCTAAAAGCAAATAAATAACTCTCAAATCCATTGAACTTCTCTCTTTTGGAGATACAATTTATACTTAAGCAATTAAGGACTGGATATTTCTCATAGAGCCTTATCTGAATAACATCTTTATGAAGAAACTTTTTTTTTGTCATTGTTCCTTCACAAATCCCTCACGTGTTTACTATTCAAAGTAATCTTTGAGTAGAAATAGCTTTGCTAAAGGATGCAACATAACCAGGTACTGCTTATCTTTAATGCAGAAAATCTTGATTTATTCAGACTTGCATATTTGAACCCAGGTTGAAAGCAAACAGCCCAGGCCAAACAATATAGCAGAATAGCTGAAGAGAGTGGAAAAAAATAAAGAGCTACTTACTGCTAGCTCCTGCAAGCTACGTTACCTTCTCTCAGACTTTCAGTCACCCATCTTCTCCCACCCAAATCTACTCCAGCACTGTAACAAGGCCGAATTTTGCCTAAATAGATGAGAAGCCTTCACCAGTCCTATAGTTTCTCAGGCTCGCTGTACCTGCCCAGCTGTCAGGGCTCTCCCTCCATCAGCAGATCCTGCAACCTCTTGTCCCCTCCCCAGGCCCTTAGCCTGGGCTAAATCCTGATCTGGTGCAGCTGTGGGACCTTGGAAAAAACTTCCATCGAAAGATCTATGAGAAGTCTTGTCTGCATCCTGCCCTTCTGTTTGGGAGCTGCATTTAATTCAGCCCTTTGCCCTCGAGCCTTACCGGACCAGTTTCAGCCGCGTCTGTGCTCAGCCTTGTACCTCGCACCTGAGCTCGGACCCGCTCCGTCACTGCAGACCTGTCCGCCCAGCACTGAACCGTTGGCTGAGCCCACTGACCATCTCCAGATCCGTTCTGCCCTTCTCGTCAGAGATGCTGGGATGGCAGCCCCCACCTGGCCCCAGTCTCTCCGGCCGTCACCCTTGGCTCCCAGCTCAACGGGCTTTGCAGAGCAGCCGCTTCTGCTGCTCCCTGGCAATAGCCTCTTGCCTCACAATTGAGAGAGACAAGGAGGAGACCTACAGAAAGCTGCAAGGTAAAGCTAGGAAAATAATAATTTTCGGTGCCTTAGTTTTTGGATCGTAAGTACAAAATAATATCTTAAAATCCAATGTATACAGACAGCTGCCACTATTAGGACTTAAATCCAATGCCTGTCTACCTTCTGGAAGTGAAATTGTCACATTTATGAGTTTTAGGCCAAGAAAATTCTAATGTGCCTAACTGCTTTAGGAAATGAATTAACAACATTTGCATAGGAACAGAAAAACCTACATGCCTGAGGTAGACATCTGTCAAGACATTCAGCTGTATCTGATTTTAATGGAAGTGAGGGGTTTTTACTGCCTTTTAGAAAATGAACAACGAAAAAGTGACTTGTTTAAACTCTCAGGTTAAGTTAGTTGCCAGTAATCTACAACACTAAAGGTCATATTTTTCATCCTCAATAAAGGTTATTTAATTTATTACGATCTCTGTAAATATGCTCAGGGCAGGCCTTTTGTGTCAGTGCCTAAGCTAACAAGGACAAGCAGCCCTAGATGGCAAAAATCAAGGTCTCTCTTTCAGGTACAACTTTTCCTGCATTTAAAAGGGACCTGGAATCAAGTATTTTGAATGACAGTGGTTATTAGAACAGAAACGGACCCCTCCAGTACATCCCAAGTTATTACATTGCAAAGCATTCTCATGTGCGTACATGAAAAAAAATTCCCCAAAAGAAAAACTTTGAAAATCAATAATAAACTCACCAGAACTTTTTGTTAGTGACAAACATTCAGTTCAGGGTCAGTTCAGGATGGGTGAACATCAAGGACAGCTGCTGACTTTATCTGAATAGCTCAAACCTCATGACATCTAAAATCAAGTAAGAAATTTGTAAGGTGAGATTTTTATTTTGTTAATATAAGCCCCTTCTGAGAAGAATTAAAGAGGCAGATGAAAATATTAAAAAAGGAAAAAAAGAATTTTTTTTTATTTTTTTTTTAAAACAAAGGAAGGTGTCAGAGCTTGTTAGTGGTAGTCGATCTCCATCTTGCGTCTTTAGAGCAATAAAACTGGGGAGGGGTAATCTTTTTAAAGTAGCTATTGCTTCAAGGCTGGCTGGGCATCGATCTGCTTATGGGAGGTTCTGAGTGATGCCTTTGTATCACCTGCTTTTTTTCTTTTTCCTTCAGTTATTAAACAGTCTTTATCTTAACCCACAATTTTTTTCTCACTTTTGCTCTTCCAGTTCCATCCCCAATACTGCCAGGGGGGAAGCAGGAGAGAGGGGTGGGTAGGCAGTGAGAAGTGGCTGGTGGATGCTTAGCTGTTGGCTGTGGTCAACTGACAACCAAGACAAAGCCAAAAATTATGCTCATGCTTCCTTTCCAGATCACCTCCGCTATAACTGAAGTCTAATACCATGAACAATCTTGCTGAACTGTGTTTCTGGGATACAAAGAAAAATGTGTGTATCTTTTTGTTCAGCTGTAAAAATCCTGTTGCTCTCCCTTGCTGTGATGTGAAACCAGACTGGCTGCCTGCCCCAGGCCTTAACTGGAGACTAAGGTTTTGCTTCCAGTAAATAAAATACTTTTAGCATACTATAGGATAAAACAAAGGTTATCCTTGAGGCTTAAATGTCAAAAGGAAACCTTGAGAGTGCTGGTTGCACATCCTAGTTCTGGCACAACTGTTAGGTTACAGCATAAAGTGTCATTCTGAGCAAAATTCTAACTAAAACTCTTTCCTTTGGTTCAGCACTTGTAAGAAATGATAGTACTTATTTCTTCTGTGCTTTCTCAAATAAATCTTTCTAGAGTCTAAGCTCTCTTGCCAGTCTCCTGTCATAGCATTTTAGCCACTACTATAACACCTTTTAGCCTCTGCTATAAGAAGCTCTCTCAGGTGGTCGCAGGTATGATGCCTATATATGAGGAAGAAAATTTTGGTCACTACAGCTCATATTTAGTTCTAAATTCAGCCAGAGTAGCAACATCTCGTAGTGGGAAAATAATGCCTTTCTACAAAGAAGCATTTACTGCTGATTTTGACTTCAAAAATAGGTGGGAACTACATGATGCTGATTTCTCAGTGCTGCAGGATCTGGAAGCCAGGAGCACCTCCTCATTATCTTCCAACAGTAATAGATTTAGAAATGCAATGATTTTTCTCAAAAAAAGTAGATTTGTATTGAAATGGTTTCCTCTGAGTGATATTCTGCAATGTTTAGTCCCAAAACAGAGTATGCATTTGTAGTCTCTCACTGAGAATAGTGCTTCATGGACATTGAATTAAAACAATATAGTCATTTTCAGAATCTGTGATAAAAAAACTGGAGCAGAAAGGAAGAAAAATTCACAAACACTGTATTAAATGACAAGAATCTAATAGGAATGCTTACATGGATAAATTGTGTTTAACACCGCATCCAGAACCTGAAAGGTCTATTTGCCTGAATAAATTGTAGAATCCTAGTCCACATTTTTAAGACTGAGGTTAATACTGTTTAGTGAATGGATGATGAAAACAGACATATTTGAATAACAAGCTCTCTTTTTGGTGAAAACTGCTGCTTATTGTACTTTGGTACATTCAAAACTATCGATTCAAAATAACACTGCATTAAAAAAGATTTAATAGGCCATGAGGACATAAAAATAAAGTATTTTGTTATAACTCATTTGGGCATTCTTAGAAGAAAAGCTTTCCATGCTCTGTGGGTAGTTTATAGGTCTAGAAGGCCTCTGTAAATGTTTGTGTTGACTTCTGTACTTTTCAGGGCAGCCCACTACATTAGCAAAGGGATCTTGGACCCTTTTTGGTGCCATATCATTGCTGTGGTTTAAGCCCAGCCGGTAACAAAGCACCACACAGCTGCTCGCCCACTCCCCTCCCTGGTCCCAGTGGGATGAGGAGAAAATATAAAGATAAAGCTCATGGGTCGAGACAAGGACAGGGAGGGATCAGTCCCCAATTACGGTTGCAGGCAAAAGACAGGCTCAGCTTGGGGAAGAAACAAAATCGATTTAATTTGCCACCAATCCAATCACAACAGGGATAATGGGGAGTAAAACCAAATTGTAAAACACCTTCCCCCCACCCTCCCACCTTCCCGCCTCAGCCCCGCTCCTGGTTCTCTCTCCCTGCGGAACAGGGGACGGGGGCTGGGGTCGGTTCCTCACCCCTTGTCTCTGCCGCTCCTTCCTCCTCAGGGGGAGGAGGACTCCGCGCTCGGCCCCTGCTCCGCCGTGGGGTGTCTCCCGTGGGAGGCAGCCCTCCACCAACTGCTCCACGGTGGGTCCCTTCCACAGGCTGCAGTCCTTCAGCCCCAGCCTGCTCCAGCGCGGGCTTCCCCACAGAGCGGCGGCCATCTTGGGGGACATCCATCCCCCTGCTCCGGCGTGGGCTCCTCTCTCCCCGGGCTGCAGGTGGGCATCTGCTCCCCCGCTCCCCTCCACGGGCTGGGGGGGACAGCCTGCCGCCTCACCGCGGGCTGCGGGGGCATCATCCTTCTCCGGCACAACTCTTCCTCCTTCAACAACCTCAGTATCCGCAGAGGGGTTCCTCTCACATCCCAATCCCCCAACTCCCTACATGTTTCCCCCCTTAACTTTGTTCTCCCAGAGGTGCTACTGCTGTCACTGATGGGCTCAGCCTGGGCCAGCAGCAGGTCTGGCTTCAGGCCAGGGAAGCTTCTAGAAGCCTCTCACAGGAGCCGGCCCTGCAGCCCCTAACCTGCTACCAAACCCCTGCCACACAAACCCAAAACAATCACAAAAACCCCTTATTTTCTTTCCTTTAAAATATTTAAATCCATAATGTAAAAATGGAAGCTTAGAACTTTGTTGAGTGTGCAAGAAAGAATAAATGAACATACTCTTGCCATGAAATTCAGTAACCTGAATCTGATTAGGCATGCTGGTTTAAAAAAAACCCAACCCATCCTTTTCTTTTAATGTTTTTTGTATGAGGTTATTTGGCTAGTCAGAGACATGATATGCTGATAGCTTTTAGATAAAAGAAACTCAAATGTGCAAACTTCTTCAAACAGTAGAAATTTTTCTTGCCAAAGCAGCCTTCTGTTGCTGCTATAACAGAATGTGTAGAAAATGCTGGCAACGTGGTGGTTTGTGGTGGTTTGTATTTTATATGAATCAGCAGCTGTTGAGAGAGACAATAGTCTCAATGCTTTTAAATTTCATACCTAAACCAGGTTTAAATCTGGAACACAGTGCTGAGAGTTAAGTCATCAAAAAATTATACTCCTATTTTAAGTTATAGCAATATTGGCATTCTCTGGTTTAAAAAAAGAAAAACAGAAAAAGCCTGGTTTGTTTCTTTTTTCTGTCTTTCAAACCCATGCTATTACAGATCAAATTTTAGAGACATGTTCAACTTCATTTTTCAGTTCCTGTTGGGCAATATTGGTTTCTCTAGTGATATATTCTTAAATCGGTTCCCTTTTAACTCCCTCATAAACTTTACTGATTTGATTTTAAAGGAGCTAAGTTTGAGACTTTTCTGTTTCAGAATATGTATAGGTATACTGAGTTGTGAGGTGTTAAAACTATTCTAGTTTGCTTTTAAGAAAGCTAGACACAGACTCTAAGCTCCTGATTTTAGTGTTTTAAATTAATGTAGCCTGATCCAAAACATCCTTTAATTCTTGCAAACCATAAAAAATGATCTGTAGAACTTTTTTGAAACCAGAACAAAAATGTGACATTTGTGCTTACATCTAAGTTGGAAAACTGTTCTCCTGTTTAGCTGCATACTGTATTCATCAGTCAAGAGTTCTGCATTGTTCGCGTCTACTGAAAAGCACCTCTGAGAGTCCACATAACTCTGAGGAGTGAATGCATCGACGGAGACCTTGGAATCTGGAGCTGCTTATTTCTGAGGGGAATACTGGTTATAGCCAGCATCGTGTCACGCACCTGAGGCCAGGCAGCCTCGGAGAGAGCCACAAAGAGGCATTCAAAAGAACATTTAAGAACTAGGGATAACAATTCACTACTTAGGTTTAAAATTTTTCTAACACCAGGAATCACAGACGGGGCTTCTCATTTTTTTGTTGCGGGCCTCTGTGTTTACATGCAGGTGCTGCAGCCAAAAGCTATGAGCAAATTAAGTTAGTATTTATCCCTAGGAATATCTTCTCAACTGGTTGAAGTGTTTCTTATCCATCATAGCTGGAATGTTCCTTGCTGTTGCAATAGTAATAAATCTTGGAATGCATTTCATATCTCATGTCTGTGGCTCAACTGACATTTAACCTTCAGTGGTCTTTGGCTGTGCATGGAGCAGTAGCATTGAAGACCTGCTTCCATTTATCACATATATATGTGATAAATATCACATACTTATCACATATATATCACATATTTATAACATATAGCAGTTTTCCACTAAGCTGTAATTGCAAATGGTGATACTACCACAACAGGTTTTCAGTGTGCTTTTCCTAGAGATGTGTAATAGAGATGAGAATGTCTATATGCCAGACCAAACACTGAGGCCAGAAGGGAGCGTTAGGTTGTGCTTTTATAATAGCCTTCATGTCTCTCTGGTTTAGAACAGATGCTCGGTGCCCTGCATTCATCCAGGCATGCACAGAAAGTGATTGAAAGGTATCTTTATCACTTCTCCTAGTCTCTGTAACCCTGGCAGTTCTGCTTAAATTTACAGTAGAAAACACCAACTAGATCAATAAAACAGAATGAAATGCATTATAAATGTCTTTCTGTCACAGTAGGTGTGATTCTGCTTGGCAGTGGAATATATAACTTTTACGTGAAGTTAATTATTGCCACAGAAGTAATTCAGGAGAATACAGGAGAAACAAATGCAACCTGTAATGTGAGTTTAACACATGCTGTAATTAAAATTGTATTTCTTGACTCCATCACAATCTGTGTCAGCTCCAAAGCTGGGTACCTCTGCTGTCTGATGTGAATAACCATTAATTCTACTAGTTGTCCTCAAATTAATATGAATGCCAGGATTAGCTCGATTTTAAAGATAGTCAGTGGCCCACCGTAACTTTATAGTTTCCTTTCTTTAATCTTTTTAATAAACCTTTTTGATCACATGCAGTGTGCATCACCCAACACTGTCTCCTGGTCTCTCATGTGACATGTGGCTGTCCTATCTGTTAAAGAGGTAGAAAGATCATGTTAACTAATACAGAATTGTGCCACAAAGATTAACTAAGTAAATATGCGGCATGACCCTTGACAATTCTAAGGAAAATTAGGAAAATCTACACAAATGAATAGAGAGAACTGACTTCCAGTTAAAAATGACTCTTACTTATGCATACAGTATCTAACAGACTGTCAAGAGGACGTAACTGTGGACTGCACAGAGTTGCACTTAGTGTGACTTTTGTGGGAATGGCACCATAGGTAGCACAGGGAAAAAAAAAGTAGGAAAAAAGGTACTGAAGTTAATAATCACAAAAGTTTTTTAGGAGACGGTACGCGTAAATCAATGAGGGTTATTCCAGAGATCTCAGGCAATAGACAGGCATTTCATACAATGTATGGACTCATAAATGTAACACTGATGTGGAGTTCACTATAGAGTATTGTGTCTCGTTTAACTTTACCAGACAAAATTTAGGAAAGCTACAGCTCAATGTTTGGAGGACTCATAAATAAGTATTCCCCTAACTCTATGTTATTACCCATCTTGAATGACAGCAAACAGCTCTTTCTTCCAGCATAGGATTATTCTAAGTTCAACATCAAAAGTAATCAAACTCCCTTGATTAATCAAAATTATATATTATCATCCTGATTGCAATCATCTACCAAAGATCATTTCCTCCTGCAGTTTATAAGGTACATAATCAGTGCAGAGGAACAACAAACCAAGTCTATAAAGCGAAAACACTAGCTGATAATTGTATGTTAAATAAAATTATTAAGTGGATGGAAATAGTCTGGCACTTACTAGGCCTCCCACGTGTATGTCATGCCTTTCACAAACTCATGTGAGATCATTCCACAGCCTTATTAACACATGCAACAATTCTTTTTTTTTACTTGATATCGCTATGCTAGTATAAAGATGTGAATCTTTCTGGTTAAGGAAGTTTAAGTCAGAAATAATTTATACAAATTTCCTGAAGATTCTTAGAGAACCTTCATGTTTCTTGGTTGCTTCTTACCATAGGGACACCAATCTTGTTCTTATCTGACTCTGTGCTGTCTTTCTCATCAGCCAGAACACATCCTTCAAGTTTGTTATCAACTAGAAAATGAACCAGATGGTCTTAACCAACCGAAGACAGCAATACTGAGAAACAGCACTTTTATTTCAGATTCACTCCAAATATGAAGACACTAGGAATATAGGAGGGAAAGAAGTCAGTCAGCAGTGATGCCTTGAGTTTTTCTGTTAGGTTGGGTTTCCCACACCTTCTCCAGATTGCATGTCTGACCCAGTTAGAGCTCTGGGCTTTAACTTGCTAATTTAGAAGGCAACATACATTTTCTATACACAATGTTTTTAGCTGAAATTGTCTCAATCTCAACAGTGTATTACAGAAATACAGCAAATCACTGCAGACTTGTGTAAACATTTAGAATTAGCTGGTAAATGTCGTCAGCATGTTACTATGAAATACCTTGTGTTACTTCTTAAAAGATCGATAACTGACTTTAGGTGGAGTGTAGCCTGGGGTAATTCCATGGAGGAAAAATCCCCCCAACTTTTTGTCTAAGTTTCTCAGGAACAAAAGAAGAGTTAAGGATTTATTTTTACCCATCAAGAGGCAGAAACAGACATATCTATACTAACTCTTTGTTGTATGCTAATGTTTAATTCACAACTCTAAAGAAGCTTTAGCTCTTTAGTCCTTGACTAGTTAACTTGTGAATTGGTGGGTGAGTACAGGTAACGCTAAAAATCAGTCAAGGTTAAATCAGAAGCAAGCATCTAGCTTAGAAGTCAGAAGAAGGGAAAAAGTCACAAAGTTGTTCTCAAAGGCAGAATGTACTTACAGAAAACTAGTTTTGAAGCAGATAATTTCAAAGGTAAGAAGAGCCACTAAAGCTTATCTTGATAAAGCACCTCTGACCCTGGAAAGGCATTATGCAAGTTCTGAAATCCTGAATGCGGGTGGCCTGTGCTCAGCTATAAGACTTCACCGGTTTACATATACATAACTTCAGGACTTAAGTCCCTTTTGTCTGACATAAAAGATCGGAACAGCTCATAATTATATAACCATGACTCTTTGTTTATGGTTTTTCAGATGTTTCTTTTTCATGCTCTTCAGATTGCATAATGAAGCAGACTATTAGACTCATCCTCCAATTCAAAGAGAAATGATTTGTGTAAGAAGTACATGAAGTCCTGTCTCAGTCTACACTAAAATTAAGAGAAACCACAGACAAGCCTTCACATAATTAAGTACTCAAAGGCCGAACATTTTAATTTTCTTTCACCTTTGTTAACATTGCTGTTATTTAACTGATCCATTCTGATTTTCAAAGGAATGAATAGGCTTGGATGTGTGAGGTAAGCTTTATGATACCTGGAATTTTAGGAGACTTAGCTTTCAGAAACATGAAGCAATGAATAAAGATGTAAAAATACCATTTCATTAAGAATTTGGAACTGCCTCACTGAGTAATGCTATTTCAAACACTGTGGGACCAGAGTCATTACCAAATTCAGACTAAACAGGTTTTAGGAAAACAGAAACCAAGAAGTAGAGAAATATTGACTTAAGAAAACACCAACAGAAACGCGTGCATCTGATACAATAAGCAATATATTGGGCAGTGGGCAGGAGACAGCTTGAGAAACAGCACTTTTTAGAAGAGCTTTTGAGACACCTATTGTAAAGAAGTCCACAGGCAGGCTAAGATTAACTTTTCTTTTCTCATTATAATATAATTCAGACCTCTGGAGTGGCAGATACAATAGAAATAGGTACAAAATAAAAAAGAATATTCCCTAATTAGGATTTTGGACAAGGTTCAATTAAGAAGGAAATATATATTTTTGTATAACAGATTTGATTTTCACAGTCATTTCACTGGAGGTACATCTGATTTACAGCCTCAGAATTGAAATCTGTATCAGTCTTGGACAATCTAATCTTGTAAATAAATTATATGGACTAGGGGACTTGATAAACTAGTTCAAAGAAGTAAGAAACATTTACAAAATTTAACTTAGAGTAAATGCAAAAATGAAATAAAAGAAAAAAAAATGGGTTTTGCATTTGCAGGTTTTGGTAGACTATTTTGACTTACCATTTACTTAGATATAACTATATAAAAATGTTTACATAAGTGTAGAGGAATGTACTTTGAAGTTTCCTGTCTGTGGAAACACTTTTCTTTCTTTGCAACACTAGTTGCTATGCTAGAAAACATTTTCAAGACACGGCATACAAATAGTGACTTGCAGATGAATGGGTCAAACCCAAAAGGTCATGTCAGTTTAATTTCATGGTAGAAGATGAGAAATTGCTGATGGGTCAGGGAAAACAGGATCTGAGTACTCATATCCATCTGTTCCTTGGGGTATATATATAGAGAGAGGCTTTTTAATCCCATCTGTTTGTGGTAGCCAGAGCAGAGGTTGTATGATCAGCACTTAGTAACTGGCTTCTCTTGACACAAGTGTAATTCAAGTTTGGTGTTTTTATTTCATATTTTTGTAACATCAGCAGAATGAGTCCAAGCTTTAAAGATATTCTTGACTTTTACTATCCTCATTTAAAATATAGCTTAGCCTAGAAAATATTTTCAAATGCATGCAGACTTGAAGGTTGCAGGCAGTATCTGAGGGTACTACCCAGTGTGTCAGAGCCCAGTCCAAAGCCTAGTGTTTGATCCAAAAATGTGGTTTAGATATTTTTAGATTTCAATAAAAAATCAGTAACTTGAGCTGATTTGTAGGCTTATAGCATTGGTCAAAAGCAAAGAAAGGAGAAATGCATAACAGGGGACTGAATTGGCTGAAAATGATCCAGATCACGTGGCTCTGATGCAATGTGCAACATTGCTGAGCAGAAAATCATCAGTGAGCTTGATTGCTGATGAGAATCACAGGGACTAGGAAACAGGATGCGAGTTCCTTCCTGATTTTGTAGGAAGGAGGTAGAAAGAGAACTCAGTTACTATTTCCTTATTTCCTACACTCTATAATTTTTTCCCTCTCCCTGAATATTATTATATTTTGATTTTATAGCATATTTTTATCTGAAGGTATTAAAGCCCTTTAAAAGGCCAAGCATTTCTTAAAGCAGCCTACAATGTGCATATTCTATATCCATGAAACAAATGCTGAAACCAAAGGAAAAATAAAAATCTTCAGTCTGAACTTTTAAAATTTAGAAAAGTTAGGAATTTAAATTCATGTGAAAGCACTTAATAGTGAAGTATGATTTTCTAATACACTAAACATCTACAGATTCATTTAAAAAACTGTCAGATCACTGTTTATTCAGATACATTTAGCTGATTGAATGTAAACAGCTTGGTCTCAGTGAATTGCTTAAGACACATAGTAAATTAATGACAGATGAGAATAGAACGCAGGTGCCTCAGGCATCCAATTGTTTTCCTGTGTTAAATAAAAACATCTTTCTGCTTGACACAGCAATGAATTTCAAATTAAAAAAGTCCTGGTGTTAGCTTACCATGAGGCATCTAGTGGATGCAAAATAAGCAGCTCACTTCTGTTATTCCAAACTGATCTGGGAAAAAGGAATCAAGCAAGATTAAAGGAGTTGTGTGTTCTCATTTACATAACTAACCCATTAGAAAACTGTGCAATAGTGAACAAGATATCTATGATCTGATTAGATACATGGCACAGAAAATAAAAAATAATTATAGCAGCCCATGACTTCTTTTCAGACACTACTCATGGGAATAAAAGGGTAAAATACTACACCAGGGAAACAGAAGAGCAGGATGGGGAGAACAGGCTTTATGGGACAGTTATTTCCCAGAATGTGCAAATAGGTATGACGGAGAGAGTGATACATAGAACTCTATCCAGTCCTCAGAAACAGAAGGTACAAAAAAAAGTGCTAAAAGGGATTTCACTGCTTCCCAATTCTAAGCATGGACAAGGCCTGTCACAAGGATAAAATTAAATAACAGTCCTGACTTTGTAATTAAGCCTGAAACTAAAATACTATCTAGAAATTTTGCATCTCATAAATTATGAGATTCTAGTACAAGATGACAGCGACCTTAGCTTGCTTGGTTACACAACCACGATGAGAATTCCACTGTCACAGGAGGAACAGTAATTCCTGCTGCAGCTGGCAGCTGGGGTGACAGTAGCACCCACTTGTCACTCCAGGCCAAGTGGCTCTCACACAAGAGGAGCCCATAATCCTGCTTCTTGCCCCCTCTCCCTTGTAGTTTCCTTGCCAAAACCTTTTTTTGCTGCCTGTCTTGTTTTCCCTCAAACTGCCTTGATATCCTTTGGCATTTACGACAATGGACGACTGCGATAGCACAGCCACCGAGGGTTCACATAACAAAATAGCACTTTGCAGTAGCGCAGGGTGTATGAAAAATGGTTCAGGAACATTATGTCATTGGTTTCTTGTGATCATAGAAATCAGAGGTAAAGAAGATCCTTCAGAGTATCTAATCATCTTTCAATACCAGAGAGCTGGATGGATGTTCCTGGGACACAATTACCAATCTTTTATCTAGTCCAATTTTATATATTTCACATTTCCCTCAGGAAGTTACCAGAATCATCATCATGGGAAGTTTTTCTTAGTGTTCAGTCTTAAATTTCTTTGCTTAATATCATCCCGTGCATTTACATAATGAGCTTAGTAAGCTATAAAGAGAGAAAGAGAACTTGCTGGCCAAGCAAGTTTTTGCAAAACTTTCAGCTCCACCACAGATGTTGTACCGTTGTTCTTAGCCCTGGTGACATATGCAGTAATCGGGGAATATTTCACTTGCGCTGACAGAATGAATCCAATATTTCCTGTGTAATATGAAGGTGATTAGAACAGAGAAAGAAAGTTAGCTATAGACAGGCCAAAGCAATTTCTTTTTTTTTTTGTGTGTGTGTGTGTGAATATGGGATCTTCTGCAATTGGTATAAGTTTTACTTGTTAGTAATGGCCTAAGAATTTACTATATGCGTTAAACTCCCCATCTTAGATTGAGTTTGGTTGAACTTTATTAGCAGTAGTACCAATGGCAGTATACCTGGAGATCTCAAAAATCCAAGTTATGATCTGAATTCCTTCACTTCCCCCCACTCAGGTAACTATGATGTGATACTATACATTTTCCCTCTAATTCTCCTTCTGTTTTCTTCTTAACATATTGCTACATGCATGTAATCTGGCCATATATTCTTAATACAGGATACCTGATTCAGATTTGGACACTATAAAATGAATAAATGTTACATTTGGTAGAAAGAACCTAGAGAAAAGAGTACTTTCATCTGTCTCTTGCCATCATTCACTATGAACGCCTAGCATTCCCACAAAAATAGGCAACATGCACCCATTAAACTTTTTTTTCACCATGCCTATATTAAAATTCCCTCCAAACAACTAAGATTAATAAGTTAAATATTCTGAAGAAGCATGAATATCATCATCTCTTCGTATATCAAGAGCAAACTGTCCATTACAAAAGCAAGTCAATTAATTTAAATCAGCAAAAATGTTAATAGTTTAAGTATATTTCAGTTAAAAGTAGTCAAGAATAAGCTGTGCTGTGTGAAAGATGGTCCATCTAACCCAGTCTGCTGTCATTGGCAGTAACCAGAAGCTGATGGTTCAGGAAAAGATCCATGAAGAGTGTAACTGATTTTCTATATCTTGCTAGCTCCCAGAAATATGGATCACATGGATATTCCTGAAGGGGGCTCATATCCCTATCAATGCATCTTTGCTTGTAATAATCCCTACTCACTTTCCTTCAAGGAAATTTTCTTCTTTTCTTTTTTTTTTTTTTTTTAACCCATTAACATAATTATAAAAAATATATTTGTGTCAATGAATTGCAATAATCACTATTGCATATTGTAGGGAAAAAACCAAATCTCCTGTAAACCTCTTAAAGAAATATTAAACTTCTATGCCTGCACCCTCCTCCTTGCAGCTTCTGTGTTGGGAGAAACATTTATTCTTTTTCCAAGGTATTTCATGACCAGTCTCTTTCTCCCATCACCTTTTTATTCAAAGTTAAATAGCTCTTATTTCATACACCAGCCTTTCCATAAGTTCAGCATTTTCCTGCCCTTTTCCATATCTTTCTAACTCTATTATATCTATTTTGAAAGAAATGCATGCGATACTCTCAATTTTGCTTCATTCAGAGGTACAGTTATGCTATTTAGTTCTCAATTCCTTTGTTAATAATTGCTAATGTTCTATTTGGTTGGGGTTTTTTTTGACCATTGCTGAATTTTCAGCTGATAGGGACTCATCAAATGACAGTTGTACAGGATTGTTTTCACCTGTGTGCCTTATTTTGCGTATATTGACACTGAATTTCATTTGCCATTTCATTGCCAAGTCAGTCAGTAAAAGACTGACTCATGACAGTCAGTTTTAGTTTTGGTTAGTCTGAATCATATTATATCATCAGGAAACTTATTCAATTCCCTATTAGACCCTTTTACCAGAACATATCTGAATATACTGAGTAACATATATTCCAGCACAGATCCCAGTAGTATTCCACTGGTAATTTATCTCAGAGAACAAACTTCAGTTTGAGTCAACCATGTCATCAGAAACTGCCCCTTCTTTTGGTGTTCTGCAATAAAGCGATTCCCAAACTCCCTGTATATTCACCAGAACTGATCAGTAGGGCTTGTAAAAGGTGGAAAACTGTATGATCACCAAACCTGGAGAGGAAGTAATTTAAATCCTACTCTGTTCTCGCTCCATAGAATAACTTCCCAAACACCTGTCTTTTGGCACTATGTATTTCCTCCTTGCTTTTGTATATAATGCCTCTGTTCTCATAGAACATAGATTTTATTTTGAAGTTTCCAGTGTTTACATTGAAAATACTTGAGATCAAAATGGGCTGGTTTTGGTAAACCAGTATGTCATACCTAGATCAAAAAGGGTTGTGTCCATAGTAAAATACTGTTTCCTGGTGCCTTTTCCCCTTTTGTAGATTAGAAATAAAGAACTTGGAATGTATTATGCTGAGCTGTGCATAGAGTAGACAAACTCATTTATATATGTACAGTATGATATAGAACACTTGAGAAGTTACACTGTTAATCTGGCAGAACTGAATCAAAAATTAACTATATTTATGACTTAATATTTTGCATCAAGTTTCAGAAAAATTCCTGCTTTCAGGGAAGTTCTAAAATGTATTCACTATAAGCTTGCTTTTACTGTATTACTCAAGAAAGGAATTAAGTGTTCTGTAACACGCTTTTTAAACACATTTTCTTTTTGTCACATATATTCCACCTGACTAGCGCAGTAGTATAGTTTTTGCTTACCTTCAGTAGGTCTTCTTTCTTTCTAACTTTCTCCTGAAACAGAGTAGTTTAAAACAATGAAGTGATTCAACACTGCAGTTACAGAAATTTTACCTCTTTTCTATTTAATTTCAAGTTTTGAATTGCTACTTAGGTTTTCTTAAGATTTAGGTTCTAGATTTTCTTGTAGATTTATTGCATATTTCAAGTATTTTGAGCTAATCTAAAATCCACTTTCAGTTTAATTCTTTTTTTAAAAAAACATACGTAAATAATTAGGATACAGCCAGCAAGCAAAAAGAAAAAAGAATCAAATAATAAAAATCAATAGAAATCCATCAATCAGAACACTAGCAACAAAAGAAAGCCCAAGGAAAATATCCATTCACCAGACAAACTAACAAAATGAAGTCCAGCAGGCTAATACTTTTATTAATTTCCTAAATCAGCCACACCCACAAAACCAGCAACACGGGAGGGATGTACAATTAATGTCACACACAAAGAAATAAAACTTCCATGAGAAAAGATTAAAAGGTATTTAAATATTTTGGCTGTTTTCAAGTCTGCTGAATCTGTTAACCTTCCTCACTGAGGCTACTCAGAAAAAAAGCCGTAATTGCCTCAATTTCCTTCAGTGTTCCTTCCTTGCTGAGTATATCTATGTTACTTACTAGAAAAAGGCAAAGAGGGAAGGACTGAGTTTCAATGTGCAGTGATCTCTTAGGGGTCTTTTGTGCTTCTAGAATATTGTGTTTTATCTAGGAAACATTTTGAAAATTTGCTGGTCCCGGGTAAGGGATGTGCATGTATAGAGAGTTAACTATTGAAGGACCTTGTGCCCGTATTGCAAGTGCAGCATCTATCTGGTGCCTTAGTGTGTCATTTTGGTCTTTGATCCTCCAAGAGGGAAGCTGACTCAAGCTCACCAGCAGTGTACTTCTTTATGTACTACAGAACTTCATATGTAGACATAAGCCAAATTTTCATCAAAAATAACTCCTTCTTGCTACTACATTGCTACACTTGTTACAATTACATTAGCAAACATTTTTAAAAGGAAAACAATTCCTAAAAGCAAACAAGGAAATGATCGACAGCAAATACCGATTAGCCAAGACCAAATCCTATCAATCTCATCACGTTTCCTCCTATGACAAAGTGAAAGGCCATGTGCGTAGAGGGGAAGCAGTAAACACGAACAGCTGGCTAGGCAGCTGCTTTGCAGAAAGAGATTCAGGAGATTTGGTTGTCCACAGGCTGACCACAGGGTTATGCTTTTTGTGGAAAGAAAAAGCATGTGGCAGATTTGAAACAAAGTACAGTTTCCATAAAAATTCACAAAACCTCAGCTGGAGTCCTGGTTTTGGGCTAGCACTTCAGGGAGGGTGATTGAGGAGAGAGGAGTAGACTGAGTGTGAGCAGAAGTCTAATAAATACGATGCTCAGGGAGTGATCAGGAGAGTGGGACCTGCTAAGCGTAAAGGTGAGAAGACTGAACACAAATGTAGTAAGTGCTCTGAGTGGGCCAAGAGGGGAACAAAATGTGGCTCGCAGTAAATATGATGAGACTTACCTGCAGAACAAATCAGGGTTTTTAATAGGAGGGGTTTTTTAATATAGAATCAAATTTCTGGAAAAATTGCAAACTCTATGTGATTGGAGTATTTGAAGAGTTGGTAGACAAATATCTAATGGAAACAATAGAATTAATATGCCTTTGGCAGAAAAATGAGCTAGGCTTCTAAGCTCTGCTCCAGCCTAGTGGTCTAAACATTTATGACTGAAAAAGGAGAGGCATTTCTTTCCTCTCTCACAACCAATATTTAAGTTAACAATTTCCTTAGAGTCACTTGCAGAAAAAAAAATAATGTTGACATTCAAAAATACCAAGTGCTTAATATTCTTAACCTTTTAAGGGCTATGGGTATATTCATGTTGGACAAGAGTAGAATCATAGAATCATCATAGAATCATAGAATCATTAAGGTTGGAAAAGACCTTCAAGATCATCGAGTCCAACCATCATCCATGCCCACTAAACCATGTCCTGAAGTGTCCTGTCTATGCACTTTTTGAATACCTCCAGGATGGTGGCTCAACCACTTCCCTGGGCAGCCAGTTCCAATGTCTGACAACCCTTTCGGTGAAGAAATTTTTCCTAATATCCAACCTAAATCTCCCTTGCTGCAACTTGAGGCCGTTTCCTCTCGTCCTATCTCCAGCCACCTGACGGAAGAGACCAGCACCCACCTCACTACACCCTCCTTTCAGGTGGTTGTAGAGAGCGATCAGGTCTCCCCTCAGCCTCCTCTTCTCCAGACTAAACAACCCCAGTTCCCTCAGCCGCTCCTCACAAGACTTGTGCTCTGGACCCTTCACGAGCTTGGTTGCCCTTCTCTGGACACGCTCCAGCACCTCCATGTCTTTCCCGTAGTGAGGGGCCCAAAACTGAACACAGGACTCGAGGTGTCACCTCACCAGTGCCCAGTACAGGGGAACAACCACCTCCCTGCTCCTGCTGGCCACACTATTTCTGATACAGGCCAGGATGCCGTGGGCCTTCTTGGCCACCTGGGCACACTGCTGGCTCATATTCAGCCGGCTGTTGACCAACGCCCCCAGGTCTTTCTCTGCCGGACAGCTTTCCAGCCCCTCTTCCCCAAGCCTGTAGCGCTGCGTGGGGTTGTTGTGACCCAAATGTAGGACCCGGCACTTGGCCTTGTTGAACCTCATACAATTGGCCTTGGCCCATCGGTCCAGCCTGTCCAGATCCCTCTGTAGAGCCTTCCCACCCACGAACAGATCAACCCTCCCTCCCAGCACAATATCTGCCTTGTTAGCCTTCCCTCTCATCCTTACCTGTAAGCACTCAACCTCGTCATCCCAATTGTGTAGCTCTGTACAATCAAAACACTGCCTAACATAACATAATGCCTCATCTATAACACTTCTACACTTGTGTTTACATTATTCCTTATGTAAAGTGGACTAGTGATTTAAGACTGTTTTCCTTGGTATGATCTGGTAGTTTTTACATTTTGAACAAGTATTTGTTAGCTCTTTTCAGCACTAGTGCACAGTATCATCCTCTGGTCAGTTTTCTTTTACTATGTCAGTGAATTTAAGTAAAATGAAGTACTCTGAAATAGGCTTGAACTTGTTTTCTGGAATCTCTGGAACATCATAAAAATTTAAAACCACGTGACAATTTTGTCTGTTATAAATCAGAGAAGAAAGAGACATAGCTATGCAGTGTAGGTTCATTTACTCAATTAACAAAATCCCAACTATTTAAAAAAGAAAACAAAAAAGGAAAAAAGGAAACACTTAAAGCTATTAAAAGTTTGTGTTCTGAAAAGAACAAAAGAGATAAAAAAGGAGTGAAAAGAAATCTCACTTTTACTTTATTATTTTATTTGTTTTAATAATGAAAAATGTAAAACCCCTAAGTGACAAAGTTGTGGGGTTTTTGTTTTTGTTTGTGTTTTTTTTTTTTTTTTTTTTTTTAATTAAAAAACCCAAACCCCAAACCAACAACAAAACCCCAATACCCAGAAAGCACTGACTCAGGTTTCCCAGTATCTTTGCTTTGTCCCTGATGCAGTTTTGCAAGTATGTTTACTTTCCTGTCCCTTAGTTCCTCATATAAGTGAATCTAGGAAGGCTATTGTGTAATTTCATTATTCAGCATTAAAATATACTTCAAACTATAGAAGGAAGGTGCTATAAAAGGTAAAGCATTGTTATTTTTTCATAATGTACTCTGCAGTTACTTTTTGTACTAAGGAATATTACAGCAATTTTGTATACTGAAAGAGATACATGGCAGCACCGTTTTTCTCTTCAAAATTACACAAGGAACTTCAACCTCATTAAAGCTGATCCTTGCTCCAGATTCTCTGCTGATCAGATTTTGGCAGTACCCCTTGAAATATCTGGCAATCTGTTGGACTGGTACCATTTCAGAAATACTAATTTTCCTTTTAGATGAGGTGCAGTATTAGACATGTATTTTCTTTGTTACAGCAGCTGTAGGACCCAGCAGCCAAGTGATCAATATCCACCCAGGCTTTGCCCTACTGCAAATGTTCCAGTTATCAAACATATGGTCTGATGTTGAAGTCTTGCTCAAATGTTGTAAATGAAGTCAGCTGTGCAAGAACACTGAAGCCAGGGAGGACTCCACTCCGTTTTGTACAGTAGGATTTCACACAGCCGCTTGCAAAATGGTTTCTGTTGAGCTGGTAAAGACATTACTACTGAGTTCCAGAGGCTGACGGATAGATGTTATCTTATATAATGCTCATACCTTCCCCCCCCCCAACATTTTAAATAACAATAAAGAATGCACAGGGGGGGGGGAAAGGTAATGAAGGCTTTAATGTGACACTGAGAATGCTGTAGTTCCAAAGAAACTATAAATCAAGATTCTCAAAATGTTTTGAAACATATTTAACTTTCAGAAAACCCTGTGAGAAAGTGACAGGGTATATTGTAGTCACTTTTCCTGCTTGTCGAAGAGAAAAAAGAAACCAGGACACTGCTGTTGAGAAAAAGACTTCTCCGGGGTGAAGACCTGTTTAACAATGCACATCAATAATTTTATAGGGTAGAATATTAAGGAAAATTTTCTATCCTAATGCAACAACAGAAAAAAGGTGAGATTTTGCTGCAGTTCCTAAAAATACTTTATAGAATCATTATTGATTACATGTTAGATTTGGTTTTGGTTGGGGTTTTAAGCTGCTTTCTTTTATTTTCTTTGTTATGGTGGGAAGCAGAGAACTTGCAATTTTCACCATGAGCTTGGGGATAAAAAAAAGCCAAACAAACAAACAAACGAAAAACAAAAATAAAACAAAACAAAAGAATAACCAAAAAAACCCCAAACAACCTGACACTGCAAAAACCAGTGATACCACAATACAAAAGTAATTTCAATGCCATAAAACTGCATTTTCGGTTTGGGGAATCTAAAGGGCTAACAAGACACGGAAAACCTGTATTTTTCTCCCATGTGATTTTAACTTTTAAACTTAAACTCCAGTTTGTGAATTTGTAGGATTTTGTTAAAGATGATTCTACACTTGAATTAGTTCAATGTGCCATCCATGATACTTAAGATATGATTCATGATAATTCTTATTTGATGCATCCCGAACTTTGGCTGTGGCTTACTAAAGGAATTTGTCTCAGTAGTTCATAAGTGCTAAATGTCAATTATTTCAAGAACCTGGATTGTCTTTCAGAAGTCAGAAAAGCAACAAACAACACCACTTGTGAGCAAATTCCTCCAGGACCAATGGCCATTTTGTTGGTTTTCTGCTTGAGCAGTACATGATTTAGCAGGCTTTTGACTCCCAGCAGACAATATGGGAGATAAAATGACTGTGAGCACAGTACTTATCATAGCTTTTTTTTTTCTTCACGTTGTACACCTGTATAAGTGGCTTATGAAACTGTAGCCTCACTTCATCAATGAGATACAAAGTATAGACTCAGTTATTTGCATGCTTTTCAGTCTGCATTGTTTTGTTTTCTTTTAGCCAAAAAAAAAAAAAAAAAAAAAAAAATTTTTTTTCTTAGTTTATTATAATATGCATCATGTTAAGTTAGTTTTAATATCCAAACATTGTAGCAAACAAAGACTTCACAGATGGTTAATATTTTACAGGGAAACTCCTTTTCAACTTTTTGCCCTCTGCCTTGAACTAACTTATTTTGAAGTGTTTCTTTTCTCCTTTTGCTTTTTTTTTCTTTTCAGTGACATTAAGCTTTGAAGAAAATTTAAAAAGCATATAAATGGATGAATATGCAGACTTTGCCGTCCAATCACTAGTATGTTTTGTCAGTGTTCTTCAGAGGATAAAGTTTTGCTGAATATATGATTTATTTGTCATACTACTGTTTCAAAAAACTCAGGGATATTCAAATTCTGATTCTTCACCTACTTCTTTTCTTTCTCTCAGAAAATAAAATATGCCCCGATTATTAAGACATAACACAGTAAAGAATAAATCTGTAAATTAGTAAATGACATAGTAAGAAATGTACTGATATCAAAAATCTTTAGTTCATATTCTAAAACTAGAGATTTTTGAATAAATGGAATAAGATTTTTGGTATCAATCCATTTCTTATTGTGTTATCCAACCTTCTACACTAATGAAATTGTGCTGCTGATATTCCTCTGATATTAGATCTATGCAGGGATTATTGTATGAGCTGTACATTTATGCTCTTTCTGAGACAAATGCTTAGTTTAGCTTTGTAACTGAGCTGCGTCTCCCCCTCATTAGAGTATACAATTGCTCCTTGGATTGGATTCAGTAATCAAGAACTTAGTAAATGTTTAACAAAGAGTCTTTACATCCAGTGGTAGACCTTCAGTATATTTCTTCCATATGATGTACCTCCCCAGCTGGTCTTCTCAAGTGGCCAGAAAACTTATACTTCCAAGTTTCTACTGACAATTCTTACAGAACGAGAAATATAAGTATACATGGATTCTCGGTTCAGCTTTTTGTTTTATGTTGCCTGTTTCCATTCTTCAGTTAGTGTTAGAATAGTCAGGACTCTAGTTTATATTTATGATTATATTTTATTATTTTGATTATTGAATCATATTTTGGAAGTCAGCCAACAGTTAACTGCTTCCCAAAAATGGGAGTTTGCTTTCTGTCTACCAGCTGGTATTTTATTATGTAAAATGTTCAATGAGATAATGTCTACCTAGTTTTGACCACTTTAACTTATAACTAGACATACTGTCCACTTCCCAAATGACACAGTGTCCTTACTATTTTCTTATTTTATTGTGATATGGATCATAAGCAACCCAGAGTCAGAGAATTGACAGACTTGTTTCAGTCGGCATCTTCAAAGTACAGACCACTATGACATTAAACACAAGGAGAGATTTGTTAACGTATGTATTTTTGGTGAGGTGAGCAGAATAAGGAGAAAAAGAATGTTTAAAAGAAAAATATTTCTTTGGTATAGTAATTGAGGAAAACAGGCAAACTTCAAAGAGAGTGAGAAAGCCACTTCTTTTCATGTTGAATTCCTGCACCGGTGGCCAGAAGGCTAGAAGTACAAAGTGCAAAATATCAGGACTCTGAAATACTGTCAGAAAAGAAAGGAAGAGGTCTGTATTTAACATTACTAAATGTGGTTAGTGCCCTTAAGTGGCCTGCAAGCTATGGAGGGAGTTTGAAAACCCAAGCCACTCCAAAATCTCTCGCAAAGTCCTTGTCTCAGCATACAAGGCAACTCTGGTCATACAGTAGTGAATGGAGAGGCATTATGAGAAGGAATAAGTGGAGACTGGTTTCAAATCTCTTTCAGTTCAGTTAAACTGCCATTTCAAAGGAGTAAAGGGGACATGTGACAACAGTAAATAATTCTCCAGTAGCAAACTGGGAGCTGGACAGAAACATTTTATTCTTTATTAACAGTAGTTTCCAAGGGACACAATCTAGTTTAAGGTAGTTTTCTCTATATAACTGCTAGAGCTACACAACACTGGCCAATACACTTAAGCTGACTTTCTGTCCTTTGAACAAAGTACAGAAGATAAATCATGCCTCAGCTTAATTTGTCAGGAAGCTACCTTAATTATTCTATTTTATTCTCTGGAATTAATAATGCATTACCCAGTGTAGACCAGTATTTCCAGATGTTCTTTCAAGCACTGCCAGGTTATGTGTGCTCAAACATTATGTGCTTTAAAGAAATTGCATGTGTAACCTTGAGACAATGTAATCCTGAGAGGAAGATTAACCTTACTTTAGCTGCATTTGCGTTATTTTTGGAGCATGACTAACCTTTTATTTGGAAGTAGCAAACAGCAGGAATTGGACTATTTACAGTTGGACCAAACCTGCTCATTGAAGGCCAGATTCTGCTCCTACTGGAGTTAGTAGAAGTTTTATTAGAGACATCCGTAAAAGATTAATCATTCCTCTTGTGCTTAATCTCTGATTTTCAGAGACTACTGAGTAGTCACAATTTCAATCATTGTCACAAGCAGTGAAGAGTCTCATAATCTCTGAAAACATGGACTCTAACTCAGGTAAAATTTTACTCCCTGGTCTGCATACTATACGTATGACAAGGACATACCAATGAAAATACTTTAGATATTTTAACTGCAACTGTATGTACTTACAACAGCAACACAAAACCCACAGTCATACACTTTCTCCCTGATTTTCTACCTAGGAGCTATTCCCATTTTATTATTCAAATTTATCAATTAAAAAAAAAAAAAAAAAAGATTTTTTTGGCTCCAAGAGGTAGAGCACTGTCACTAAGTAGATAAAAAGTCAGCAAGAAATTCATTTGAAAGTAATGCTAAAGCAAATTAAAGTGTAGTGTTTAGGATATTAAAGTCAACACATATGCTGTACTAAAAAGCAGAATAAAGTGATTTAAAGTAAATATTTTTAAAATTATCTTTATATAAAGGAGCATTACAAGATGTATGTTAGGAATCTCCATCTGCTTGAGACTGAAAAAACTAGAAGAGAGGCTTACAAAACCCAAATGTTGTAATAAATATGATTGTATTTGTTTACACTTCAGAAATGAATGTTCTGTGAATGTTCCTCATTACATTTAATGAGATGCTTTACCTTGCTGCAACTAATAGGAATTTAAGGCAGAGGACAGAAGCAGGGTAGTCAGTAAATTTTCTGCTGGCTTATATCCATACTGTACTTTCCCCATGAAAGGTTTGTTGTTTTCTAGGAGGGTTTTCTTGGTGTGTGGGATGGGTGCTGATAGTCTCTTGAAACAAAATGAGTCCTTTTCAATCTTTTCTACACAAAAGCCAACAGTGGCTATAAAACAACTGTCAGTCTCTGCTTTTTATTTGATGAAGTCTCGTTTAGTCAAGATAAAGTTTTCCACTTTGCATCTGAAGAGGCTGGACAAAAGCAATTTCTTTGTCCTTAAGTATCCCAAATCAGCTAATATTCTTCATATTGGTGATTTCTATGAGCAATAAGCTGCATCTTTTAACTTCCAAATATTGACCAGAAAGGAAACTTCTTCACTGGTAAGTGAATAGACAGCAGAATACCAAGAATTTAATAATAAGGAAAGGGATATTCTATAATTAATTCAGGCTACATTTCTATATGGTATAATATAAAAAAAAAAAGTAAGATATTAAATCAAGGACAGGAAGGAGGTCCTGATTTCTTTCAACTCAAGATCATGAAGAAATCTTATGAAAACCTTTCAGAGGGACCTATATGAATTTAACAGAACCTTACAAACACAAGTAATGCGAGATTCAAGTCTCTTCACGTTTCTGGTTTTTTTAACTATACCCAGCTATTTTTCAGGCTTGTCATATTTAGTGGCTGGTTTAAACTTGTGTACAGTTAACTTATGAGTTGGGCACAAGTTAGCCCTGAAACTGTTCTGATCTAAGGGTTTTTTGACCACAAGTACAGTGCTGGCACAGTGTCATTGGTAATGTTGCTTTAGTATATCCTCTTTAAGTAATACACCAGTATTTAGCATGACTTACCCTTACCCTACATCTCTGAAGCACCATGAAACACTTCAGCTTCATCGTCTCCGGGGACCAACGAAATCTGCTGTGGATAGGTGTAAAAGAGTCATCAAGATGATCTTTGCTGTTCTTCTAAATGATGTGTTCATGGGCTCTGAAAACTGAATGCAAAGTCTGTCGCCTTTGAGAACCATGGGTGAGAGCACCTTGTATATACTTTTTAATGCTAGATTATTGTCTTTTTGCCCTTGCTGTTATGGAAATTGTGACTGGACTAAATGAGGAAAAATGCTTCTTTTCTACCTAGTACTCCTCTGTGAGTCTGCATCTATTTAAGATGAGCATACCGGGGTAACTCAGGGTAAAATGACAGGTTTAAGTTCCACTGAAATACTCAGCTGTGAACTAACCCACAGTAATTCACTGTGGCAAAGTGATGGAAGTCACTGGACCCTGAATTAGATTTTCCTTCTGTAGAGGTCACCAATATCTGTTCAAAAGAAAACAAGCAAAGGATTTTGTTGAAACTCTACAGAGTTCTTTCACAGTATGCAAAAGAAACACACCAGATAAATTTTAATATAACTTCCACTGGTACAACTGACAGCTATTGATTTTGAAAGCTTATGGAAATGTAACAAAGGACCATGCTGCTAATAAGGAACGGTTTATAGTAGAGTTAACACATCAATGTTTCATCAGAGCTTTAATTTTAATGTGTGCTTCAAGGGCTGGAAGTAGAATTAAAGGAGAACGTGGCAGGTATTGTGTTTGACCCTTTTTTTTTTTTTTTCTTCTTTTATATAAGATGGAAAGCTAGCAGAGAGGATGTATCTTTGCTGTAATGCACATTGTGTTTGCACATTTTCCTGTCTTGTTGATTTAAAGGAATCTGTTATCTCAGACAGAGGAGTTGGGGATTGCAGATTTAGTGCTATACAGATCATCTAGTGAAAGTCTTCATCTTTTCATTGCTATATTTTTAGTAACTTATTACTAACTATGTTTTGTGAAGAGTCTTTTCATAAACCCTGTTAACGGTTTTGTTTGAAATACTCACTTTGGTGTCAAGTGTGTTGCACCATCATAAACATAAAGGTATGAAATACATTCTGAATATGTGTTAGTAGAGCTACAGCAAACTTCCTCTATACTCACTCTACGTATTAAAACATTGATATCTTGTTCATTTTCATGGTGCTGGAATGCCATTTTTGAATGTGAGCTGAGAGTTCTCCGTCCTTGAGGAAGATGTTCATTGCTTTATGGCGTTAGGTCTTTACGCAACCTTGTGAACCTGAAAGTTGTAAAGGTAAGGTAGGATCCTGTGAACATACCTTAGTTGTACATGCCTACATTTTAACTGACCATCCTTTTCAGGAAGAAAAGTGAGATGTGATCCTGTGGCAAAGCACTGCATATTCACCTACTGAGGAAAGTTTAGAACTCATGTCTGACAGTTTCTACGAAAATGTTCCAAACTCAGAATATTTACAGCAAAAGTTCTCATGAGTGACTCTATACCTCTGGGCAACTACAGCTTATTATAAAACCTCAGGTAGGGAAAAAAGTTCATATCCTTCTTCAGAGGGAAACTTTCAGGTACAAGAGTATATTGGATCTCATCCCAAATATAGACAAACATTTTTTTTTAAAATCATTTAGCAATTTATCCTAAATGAAAACAAAACTGTCTCATTATCCTCCCACTCAGATTAATTGAGAGCTACTATATGAATGCCAACAACCGCTATTAAGAGAGTCAGGATCTGGTTTATGACTTGACAAATGTCTTGTATGTTCTGCTGTATTATCAAAAAAGTAGATAACACTCGCCTAAATTCTAGTACTAGCCTCCCTTAACAGTAGCCAGTCATTGCACACAACAGTTTTCCCAAACCCTGTACTTCTGTGGTTTTATTTAGACATGAGGATTACAGCTGCATTAGAGGGCTACTTGTCTTTTTATGTTTGTTTGGAGACTTTTTGATCAGTTGGTCAGTAGCCTAAAAAGTTAATTGCAGGGTGACTGAAACAGTTTGTGTCTAATTCACTGAAGAGCTTCAACTGAAACAAAAAATTATTTTGTGTTGGATCAGTTAAATTCATTTTGACACTTTCAAAACATTTGAGATTTAGGTTGATAAAAAACAACAACTGAGAGGTAGGTAAAATAAAAATCAGAAATAAAAACTGAACTCTAGTTACCAGATTCCCCAGAAATGCTCATTTCCACTTTCACTATATGGCTTTGAAAGTGGATAACTGAATCCACTCTGTCTTGTGTGTCAGGAGCTGAGAGACTCCTGTGCAGAAAAGTGAATACAACCTAGGTTTGTTAATAAGCAATTTGTCACTCAGTGGACTAGAGAATCTAGCCATGAGCATTTATCCTTTTGATCCCTGACTTTACTGTAATCACTTAAAAATAAGGCATTCTGGCTTGGCCCAAATTTAAAAAAAAAAAAAAAAAAAAAAGAATTGATAGCTGGTGGATCTTGTTTCAACAAGAAAGGGCTGTTCACAAAAGCTGATTTTATCCTGTGAACACCAGTTTTTCTAGGCTCCTTCTATGTTCATTAAACAATGAAAAACTCCTCCAAGGGTTATTCAGACCCTGAAAGAAACTATCATCTCACCACTGGTTGTTGAAGAAATTTAGAGGCACCAGCATTCCACAACTCAAACATTTGCAAATGCCCTTTAAAAACACATACAGAAAAATATTTCATGTCCATTTAACCTGTTCAGCAGCAAAACCAGAAAGAAATCAATATGTTTCACTGTTCTAATTGGACACTGATGTTTTTCCTCTCCTGTTATTTGGTCTAACATCAAAACATCACAGTAAATTTTTGTGCTCTTTATTAGATTTGTGATCTGCTTGAATGAATAAAGAAAGTAAAACATTCAATTATCAGACATTTTACTGCAACACTAATCCAAATGGAAGATCTGCAGCTGCCCTTCTCTGTGGAACATCAAGGCTGTGTGTGTGTGTGTATAAATAAATAAACAAACAAAATAAGCAGCAGGCTTGGGCAGGTGGCGGTTAGGGAGAGGGGTTATTCCTGACCCTTTATTTTAAAGTATATTGGCTAGAGGATATAAGATCCCATTATTTTATATGCCTTGAATAAAAACGCCAAATGGCTCAGCTGCACAGAGGTTGGTGAAAAAGGGTGAGCTAAGCCATGGACTAGCTTTAGTTCACAGTCACATTTCACTGCAGATGATCATACAATGAACGGTGCAGAATGTGAGTATTTCAGGGCTCTGTCACAAGGTGCCATACTATCGGTCATCTGTTCCTATTCCTGGGTAATGGTGGAAAATTCAGCCTAAATCATGAACTTATACTAATATATGTGGGTGATCTATGTTTTATTGTTCTGAAAAGAAACTGAAACCAGGATACAGTTGAGCCTACTTAGGTCAGCTCTTTGGTTAAATCCTAACTACGAAGCAGGTTTATTATAATGCTTAAAACACCACCTGCTCTACACAGTGAAGCTGGTCCTAATCGAATCTGGAAGATAAGAGCTTGCATTCTGATTTTAGAATTAAAGAGGAGCACTGCTCCAACTGATAGCTGGCATGCTGCAATTACCATGTTATTTTCAATGTTCGAGGCTAACCAAATGCCCACTGAAAGGCTGTGTGTATTGGGAACCGAAGAGTGACAAGAGAAGCGTAAGGACAGGATTTTAGTAGAAAAAGAATATCCTTGGTAGTTTATCTTTAGTCTCCTTTACTAGAAAAAGCATACTGTTCTTAAACTGTGTCTTCTTTAGACTTGGCTACTGGACACTCTGCATCCTTAACATAGCACTCTAAAACAGACTTCACAATTTGTAGCTCATACGACCCCTTCAAAGAACTATTGGAAGTTTGGCAGTCGCAGAGTGAGGAGGCAGAATTTGCACATATGTGTTCAAACTGAGAGTAAAACAGAAGAACTGTACAGTTTTTAAAACTAGTAAGTGATAAATTCCTATGGCAGCTTCCATTTAGTAAGTGCAGAGAATAGAGAAAAAAATGAGAAATGTTTTGGCCTTTTGACTAATTACTTGTCGGACACACTTATGAATGGTTTGTAACTCACTCAAATGGAAGACCAAGAATTTGCCAAATTCATGGCAACTTGTGATAACTTCTGCACCGGTATTTCGGATGTACAGTATTCCAAATGTCCCATGAATACTGTTCTGCTTATACATAGCTGCACAGACATTTTTGTGCATCCACAAAAATACATCGCGAGGAAAATAAACCCTCATATGAATGCATCTGTGTCGCTCATCTGAGTAAGCTCTAAAAGAACAGAGAGAAATGGCTGAATGTAATCAACACATAATTTGACTTTAACATATTTTTTCCTTTCTATGAGTTTAAAAGTTGTGCTCATGTTTAATATGACAAATTCAGCTTTAACTGAAAATTATACAAAATAAAAATCAATCTGCCTACTTCCCCAAGTCATTATTCAGGTTCCAGGAATTAAAAAGAAGCTACAGATTATGACATTTGAATATGGTGTTTTGGGTTGTGTGGCAGGGTTTTTGTGTTGCAGGGGAGGGGCTGCAGGGCTGGCTCCTGTGAGAAGCTTCTAGAAGCTTCCTCGGCCCCAAGCCAGACCTGCCGCTGGCCCAGGCCGAGCCCCTCAGCGACGGCGGTAGCGCCTCTGGGGGAGCGGAGTTAAGGGGGGAAACCTGCGGTGAGTCGGGGGATTTGAACGTGAGAGGAACCCCTCTGTGTGTACTGAGGTCGGTGAGGAAGGAGGAGGAGGAGGGACACCTGAGGAGGGGATGCCCCCGCAGCCCGCAGTGAGGCGGCAGGCTGTCCCCCCCAGCCCGTCCCCCGTTCCCTATCCCCCTGCACTGCTGGGGGGAGGAGGGGGAGAAGATCAGGAGTAAAATTCAGCCTGGGAAGAAGGGGGGGTGGTGTTCTAAGGTTTGGGTTTACTTCTCAGTATCCTTGGTTTGATTTGATTGGTAGTAAATTAAATTGTTTTTGTTTCTTCCCCAAGCTGAGCCTGTATTTGCCTGTGACCATAAGTGGGGAATGATCCTTCCTGTCTTTGTGTCAACCTATGAGCCTTTCTTTATGTTTTCTCCTCCTCATCCTACCGGGGCCAGGGGTGGGGGAAGAGGAATGAGTGGCTTCGTGGTACTTTGTTGCTGGCTGGGCTTAAATTCTGACATATAGTCTGCCCTTTAAACTTTTATAAGCTCTTTTAATGATTGAACTTCTAGAACTCTCATTTTTAAGTTTTGTCTGCAACAAATGTCATTTACTTCTTCCGTTCTGTAGGGAAAATGGAAATTCTTATGTACAATATAGAGATGTTTTGTAATGTTTTTCTGAACAAGATAATTGACTGAATGTACTCATCTGTCTGTAAAATTACTCACCAGAGCTGAATGACTTTAAATCTTTCCTGGAGAGCATTCATTTTTAAGAGGACTGAGAAAAGGGAAAACCAGAGCAATAGCATGTAGGTGTCTCTGTTGCTCTGAACACAGCTGAATAGCTTTCCACCCATCTTGGGGGACGAGGACTGGGCAACATGCTTTTATCAACCAGGAGCCAGGGAACCAAGTGTGAACAGCTTGGCTATTAACTTTTGCAGCAGATCAGAACAGAGAAATGAAGATTCTATGGGCAAGCAAGGCAGACAACTTTGTTACGCCAGTCTAAGTTAAGGTTTGGCTTGGTCATGGAAAGAGCAGGACTTCATATAGTATATTCCAGTTAACTAATAAGCACTGCTTTGTTTTGAAAAGGTTTCATGAACCAGTGTAATTACTTCTGGTCACATTATTTCTTCACAAACTAGGAGTTTTAGCACGGTTGTTTCTATGGACTCTTTGGAGAATTCCGTCAAAACCACAGCTACTGAAGGTACAGTCTCAGACAGGAGGAAGCCAAGGGGGCTTTCTCCGACACTGAAGTCATGCTGGGGGCTCTTTCAAGGAGTTGGAAATGTGCCTTCAACCTGACTACACAGAAAAGAGAGCATGTCATCTGAGTGCAACACGGGAGCAAGCAGCTTTCAGCAGGCAAGAGATCTTACTGAACTGAGGATCGAGACTTCAAGTTCTGTGTTTCAGTAGCAGTTTTCAGTGTGTCATTTTGGATTGTTATAAGAATGTGATCTCGGTCATGATAAAGACAGCAAGTCAATCTTATTTTATTAAACTTAGCAGCAGTAATATCTTCTAGCATGGTATCAGACCATCTCTATTTAGGATTATGTATTTTTTGCCATGGACTCTGAGTGATCAGTAAGACATTAGGCTTGTGTATTTGTGACAATTTTAGAGACTCACTGTTTTTCTATATAAGAAAGTAAATCTAAAAAAGAAGTGAATTTGTCTGAACGGCAGCAGTGGCAAAACAACAAAATCATGGTATAATATCTATGGATTAATAAAGCAGTAGGGACAGCAAGAACATAGCAAAACGCCTGTGGGGGTTATTGTTCATCACACTACATTGAGAATAGTCTCATACAGTGTGAACAGACAGGTTTTTAGAGCAGATATTTGTATTTTTAATCATAGATATTTACATGCAAACTTAAGAGTACATTAAAAAGACAAAAGAGGCATTGCTATCTAATACCTGCAAATCCACCTATGTATACTTAGTCTTTGTATTCTTCCTCTCAAAAAAGATGATGTCTTCTTTCCTTCACTCTTAATTTGCCTTTTCTACCCAAAACTAAGTTTTATAAATACTTATATGTATTTATTCATATGAGTGCAATGAATTTCTCAAATGTGTAAAAGTAAAAATCTTCAGAGAATGGACTGTCTTTAGATATTTCTAAATAGCACGGGTAACACAGGGCCCCTTATGGTTTGCCACGCTTACACAAATGCTGAACAAGAACAACAAAAAAATCGAGTAATAATAGCCATTTTATCTGGCATGAAACAAAAAAGGTAACTCCTAATTCAGTTTATAATAGTATCTACTGTGACTCATGGTGGTATTGTGAGTTTGGAGACCCTCAAATAAGACAAAAAGTAGTCTGTCAGAAAGAAAATACATACAGGTTTTTTAGAAATAAAATAAAATATACCATAAAACTGCACAATGGAAGAGCCTTTCTTGCTGTGATCAGACTGTTGCATTTTTTCCTGGCACTGGTTAGTAAAACCTGAGTTTAAAATGTGGTAAGAACAAGAAGCATTTTCATCCTGTAGTATTCTATTTCACTGCTAAAATTAATTCCATTAATTATGTGGTTACAATTAACCTATTTTGCCAAGACTGAAGTTAAGTTATAGGCTTAAGTTTTAAGCCTTCTCTCATCAGCAATTATATCCTCCCATTTAGGAATAGACATATTTTCTTTATTCTCTATACATTTTATTGTTTTCTTCTAAGCCATTTTTTGGATATAAATTCATGTCTTAAGTGTTTGGGTTTTGTTTGGGTTTTTTTATTATTATTATTTATTTCCTATAAGCCTGGGTTACTTCTTCAAATCCTGTCTTCCCTTCTTTGTGTGTGACTTTTCTGAATTTTTAATTTTAGAAAACTCAAGACTTCCTGATACACCCCTATTGATCTTTTACTAGGATTCTTGTCTTTCTCCTGATACGGACAGTTTGCCATTGCTGAATTAATAGAGTTTCTTTCAGAACCTGTCAGTTCTGTTACAACCCTTTATCCCTTAGAATAGTCTTCCAAGTCCCTAACAACCAGGTTCCTCAGGTCATTGAAGTCTCCTTTTTCTGAAGTCCCTTGCCTTCATTTCACTCCTTTCTTTCCTTAAAATCAGAAACACTATTGAAATTAATTTCTATTGTTATTCTACCACTTTTGGTCAAAATTCAATCTAAAGTAGCTCATCTTTTGATAATTTCCTACTGTTTATGATAATGATGATCTGAAGATTTTCTAACATCTCAAGTTATCTGAGCCTTGCTTTTCTAACAGATAGTCAATAATTAAAGGTTCCTATTATCACAAGGTCCTACTTTGTGAATAATGCTTGCAGTTGTTTAGAAAAACCCCACACACATAATTCACCTCTTTCCTGAATAGATGCTTCTATAATAGACCTTACCATAATAGCCTCCTCCTTATCCTTCATTTACCTTCAGAGCGAGCTGGTATGTTAACAAATAGAAATAACCTTAAAATATAAAGAAAATTACCTTTTTTTTTTTTTTTCTTTTTAACCCATCCTCTTACCCCTAAACAGGTGTTACTCTTTTAGTAATGTATTCAGTAAGTTCCACTAAGCATCTGACTACATTTTTTTTGGTCTTACATATCGACATTTTTTGAGACATTTTTTCTTTCTAGTTCAGACTGTTCTTGTAAACAGTTCTTTCTTGACCATTCTCATCTTATTCTCCAGTGATGATTAACAAAACAGAACCTTTTGGCAGAAACAAAAGGCAATCAATTAATTAGTCTTCTTGATATCAAAATAAAAAAATCCCTCTGTTTTCTTGGAACATTGTAAACTGGCTTTAGCTCCTGGGCACTAATCTTACCTATTCTGTAAAAACAACTATAATTCCTCATATAACAAGTAAAAATTCTATGATCTCACAATCAGAAAAATCTGCCCCATTACAAAACCCAGAAACCTCTAGTTGTCTCCACAGGCATGAAAGATGCTGTTCTAATTTCTCCGTATCATCCACTCACAAAGGGGTATTGTTGTGTCCATTAGCTTTGCATGTATTCAATGGCTAAATAAGGACTTTGAACTAATCTGTACACAAAGCTGGCTTGGCAGGGTTTTGAGGTTTAATTGAACTTTGTATTCATTTACAATTAGTGTGTTTTGTTTACTTTCTGATAGCATTAGCAAACTTATTAAAAAGGAGATACAAATAAAATTTGTGCCAATTACATATGAGAATAATTGGATTTTATTAATCCAAGAATTCATGCAATCAATTTAATTATTGCTACTCTCATTTCAGATACCTTATTATTCTTCACACTAATTAATCACAACCACTAATGAGTAGTTTTGGAAGGGGAGTCTTTACTCACTTACCCTGAATGGAAAGTTCCTTAAATAACCATTGATATTTACAGAAACAAGCAAGTTTTATAAATTAATTTATTTATACTTTTTCAAAAAAAGATGTGAGTCTGTAAGGTAACAGCAGCTTTCTTGGTTCAAAATAAGAAATTTAAAAGACTTTCATATGGGACTTACATGTCATTTACAGTATTGTCTACAGTTATAGACTTAGATTATAGGAGAATAGAGCTCATAATTTTTATTTTTTATTCCAGTACTGAGTTTGGGCAAATGACTTATCTTTGCCTTCTTAAATATGTTGTTAGTCAGCAAGGATCAGTGCACATCAAAATGGAGGATTAACAAATACCGCATATAAACATAGGGCTATGCAGCGGTTTTTACTGAACAACCATATAAGCTTTTGGAGGTTGTCTTCCTCTTGTGTCTCTATACATTCAATCTGGAAGGACATTCCATTTTTTATGGTGTCATGTAGAGAAAACATATGAACGTGAGAATCTAGCAAATAGGGTATTACAAAGACTATCCTTCCTCATAGAGATGTAAGAGAAAACACATTTGAAAAGGAAGATGTTATTTCTGATGCAATACCATGTATAGAAGAACTTGAAGATATGCTAATTCCAAAGGTCAATATGGGGAACACATTTGGTTTTTAACTGAGGAGACCAAAGGAAGGGGGATAAAGCCAGATTGGTTAGGAAAAATAATAATGCTGATGGACTATTTCTGACAGACAAGAATGGGACAAGAATGTGGAGGTCAGAGAATAAAGAATGAAGAGAATGCTGTCAGAAAATGAAAAAGGGAAATAGCAAAGACGAGGATAATAATTTTAGTTGTACGCATAGCAAGATAAAAAGCAACTCCCTAAGATGCTGAGAAAAAGACTCTCTGTAAGAACATCTTTAAGAAAAGGCAAAAATGCCAGAGAGCAGAGAGGAGAGAAGAAAAAAGCAGTATGAGAAACAACAGTGTGAACACCGCGGTCAGAGAAGGAGGGGAAGGAGGTGCTCCAGGCAGAGCAGAGGTTCTCCTCCAGCCTGTGGAAGAGACCACAGTCCCTTTGGATTCCTTAATAAGTGCTGAATTCATCCCCCTGCTTTCCCAATAGAAGAGGCAATACTACAAGGATCATCTCTGTCCAGAAGTCACTTTCGACAAAATGCTTAGGAACTTTGGAGAGTTGTGTATGTCTGACAAACATCTTTCCAACTGTTCAGCAGACACAAACTATGATGTCTTCACTCACAAAAGAACACATTTGCTGAGGAAAAATAGTGAATAATACAATTGCCTGCAACTACAGTTTATGAAGGCAGAACACAATTGACAACCATAAGACTCTGCCAACAAACTAAAATTAGCACCCTTCTCTTGTATAACTACCACATATTTGATGATCACTGTTAATAAAACCCAATATTTTAAGGGAAAGGACTTCCTTTAAAGTGCTCAAGAAGCTTCTATTATTTTCACGCTGCACTCACTTCCCTGCCAAATAAATGAAGGAAAAAGAAAATCCAAATAGAAAAAAATATATTAGACTATATTAGAGCTACACTTCAAAATATAAAGAAAAAAAGTATATAAAAAAAGGTTTTCCATATCGTTTTGAAAGTGTCTAAGCCAGACCTAAAGTGACAGATCTGCACCCATTGTCATTGCTGTTAAATTCCCTAAGATCATTTTTAAAAATTATTTCTAAATATAGGTGTGCTAATGAGAATATGGAATCACTAGTTTGCAATATAAAAATAACGCTTTCTCTTCAAAATACCTTTAAAAAGTTGACACACATCATCATTAAATACTTTCAGAATCTGAGGATACATTGACATAGCTGATCTCAATGATAGTTCTGCCCTAGTGAACAAAACCAGAAGGAGAAGATACATGCGGAAGCGTAACACGTTGTTCTAACTCAATCTGTTCTCTTAAAACAAGATTAAAAAATAACAATTTGCTTGATATGTATTTTTGCTTCTAGTCTTCTCTTTGCACATTGGCATGCAAAAATTAAATTTGGGGCTTATCATTACCTCTAAATAAGCAGTTAATTTGATTACCAACTGGTCATTTGCAATCCTCAGAAATGCAACATGCGACAAGTGTTTGTGCAATGGGTTCTCAACCCAATATTGGAGCAAGTCACTGATAACAGTTATTTGACATGTACAAAGTATTGGAAAGTGTGATTTCAGCACACCTAAATGTTTTCTTAAAGGTCTGCATGCAACCAGATGATTACTAAAACCATGTTAAGTTCCTACTACTAGTAGTGATCACACAAAAATGTCTAGTTCTGTAACGTTTTGAAAATTTAGTCTAATGAAATAACTAAACTAATTCCAGAAGACTCATATAATAACTTCTTCAGGATTATTTTTATTGTTGGTCCATACTATCAACCGGTTCTATATCTAAAAAAATAGGACTGTAAAATAATGATTAATTTGTCTAGTAGTCACAGCAATAATAGGCATCTATAGGAAACTATTGTGCGTAAAATTTTTTACTGCATTTCTCTTTATCTAAGTATTTATAGTGAGATATGTAATACATTTCCATATATTGTAAATATCAGATGGGCTTCAGATACTTAAAGGTGGTTTTCTTCCTTAATATATCAAACATGCTAATGTAAATTTTGCAGTTTATATGACACCTAAAACTGCAAGCTGTTTTTTTAATTTCAATTTAATACTATTATAGCAGAACTAAAGACCTTCTCTGCACCAGACACTGTAAGCTTAAACTTGCCACCGCACTTCACTTTTTCAGCTGGAAAATACATGACAAACACAATCACATCCCAGTAGTTCCCCATGGCACTTCAGAATTAAAAAATAATTCATATGATATCTCAATAGATGAAAAAAAAACCCCAAATCCAAAGCTTACAATGACAAAGAGTAAAAAGCTTCTTTAGCTTAATTCTTTTAGAAATAAAAAATAATGTTTTGTACTCCAAAAGGTGGAACTTGCCTCTGGGAAAGTCATTGTAGCACTTTTAGATAAAAATCAACGTTAGAAAAAAAAAACCAACTAAATTTTGGAATAGTCAGGGACTGTATGATAATGAACTTTGGCACCCAATTAGGTAGGGAATATCTAAGCTCTTCAAAGCTCCATTTATGTATAAACTAGATCAAAGTTGTCTGTCAACTATCTTTGAAGAAAAGCATTTTCAACTCCTATTTTCCTTCCTGCTCTACCATCTGATTTTCCCCTCCTACTTTCAGGGTTCTGATAACTTCTAATGGCACCTTTCAGCAAATCATTGGGAGCAACCTAGAGAGATGGCTGGAGGAAACATTTCACTTTAACATGGAAGTTGAAGCATTGTCACGTACAGAGCTTAGTGTGGACTTGGTATTCCTGATATAATTTTAAAATGTAAAAGAGCATATGATCCACAAAATTCTGTTCTAAACTTGGTGGAGGATACTTACACATGCTATTTTTAGGCACCTAACTTGAATTAGGAGACTGGTCATATTGTCTCTGCAGATGGATGCCTCCTGCTAGAGGATGATTCTGAGCAGAAGTTCACTTAGGGTTTTTAATTGCTCTGGACTACTTTCAGTAGCCTTCCAGTATTTCACACAATTATAAATCAGCTGTCTGATCAATGATAACAGTGAAAACCATTTCTGAAATAAAATCCTGCATTCAAATTCCTGCCTATTTTAGCAGAAGTCTAAGAAGATACCTTAGATAAGACAACAAAGTTTTAGCAAGCTAAGATTGTAATGTTTTCAGTTGTACTGCAAACTAACAGTCCGGCCATTTAAAAATAAACACAATCATAATTAAGTTACTAATAAGCACAGTAAATTATGCCATACAATAACCTGTAGAGTCATGAATAAATTATTTGTAGCATCTGAGAGAATACGTTCTGTGTTGGCCCATCTCATTCATGATGCAACGTCAATAAAAACTTCTGTTAAACTGCACTTTTTTTAACTGGGAAGCTGAATCTTAAGATGAAAGCGTTAGTTATATTTTTTATTGGCACAACTTAACACTTCAAGAAATAGCCAGATGCTTTCTTGAAATATGTGAAGTTTACCTCACATTTCACATGAAATCAAGCTTTGATAACTGTTTGTGCAAAACTGAAGACAACGATTGGTCCCCAAAAAAATATTTTTTAGGAGCTAAGCAGGCAAGTGTCCAATCCAACTCTATAAATATAGACAGAATTAAAAATTTGAAAAAATCATCAACCATCAGTTTGCATATTTTTCGGTGTCAGATAATTTTATTGTTGTTTGCACAATATCTAGCACCATCAAAGTCTCAATAGTATTCCCAGACTTCAGTATAAACCGTCTTAGTGACATACTATGACTAAGAGTCAAAAAAGTATGGCAAATTCTCTAGAAGTAACTTTTGTGTATCACTTGACTTAAATTTTGCCTTCATGTACTTATGCCTCGGTTAAGAAAAATTAAACCTTGGCAATAATTCCTCTAGTGCCCTTTGGAGAATCATGCTTACAGACACTGAATCAAAAAAACAATTGCTAGATAAAATACTGTAGGTCCATATGTAGATTAAAACTAAAACAAATAAAATGATGTATCATCTCCTATTTCTATGTTTTTATTTTTATAACAATGGGCTTTTTGGCCTCTTTAAGGTCAAGAGGAAGGCTTTACCAAATGCATTTGTTCCTCTGTGTTACTGCCTTAAACCCAAAAATGTTCTTTCTTAGTCTAATACTTAGTAATAAGTAGTTTCCTGGACACACTCAATCTGGATGTGGAATCTTCAGGCAAAATGTCCTGTATTGGTGTCAGACATGAAACTGTCTTGTGGGATGTTCTGTGTAAATATAACTCCCTCATCAAAGGCATTACAAGAAACCTTCATTAGCGCACCATTTCAGAAGTATATTTGTTCAGTCCAAATCATTGATGCTATTATCAAATACTAGTTTGTCTCATGCTATGTGGTACTCAGCACTGCAGCAGATCATAATACAGCACTACCTTGAAAATGGAAGTTTCTGTCCATAATGCTGAAGAAAGGAGCCTGAAAATCTAGTTTCTAAAGATGCTTTATAAAGAAGCAAATTAAAAGAAGCATAAATATATTAACTGAAAAGTTTAATGAATTAAAAGCCATTACAGTCCCTCCATGATTTTTGAATGGAGTCAATAGCACTGCATGGATCGAGTTCTTTAGCATTTATTCCATTAAACACTTGAGAATTTGCCTTGAATGCAGTCAGGCAAAAAGAATGCCTTCTCTAGGCAAACCCCACATTGCCTTGGATTTTGTCAGAGATTTTTGTCAGAATAAGGGTTCCAGGATTTGATTTTGTAAGTTTCCAATTATCAATAGTATTTTATAAAATGTTTCAGTTAAACAAGAGTAACATTTTTGTTGTGAGTACTCAATTCATGTAACTTAACCACACAGCTATGTTCCCATCAGCAAATGCAAAGGCGAGGAAGTCTGCAATGAATTGCAACAAGAGCATTTCTGTAGGAAATATTTTGCACTATATTTTCAATTAAAAGAAAACATTTAAATTATTCTTATATTTCTTTAAAGTGACACTATCTCTTTAGCTCAAACCAGAGCTGAGATAACAATCTGGTAGTGAATACTTTATCCAAAGGTTTGGGTTTGTTTCTTTGATTTTTTTTGTGTTGGTTTTTTTTTCACTGTTCACTGAATACTACAGTACAAATACAGCTTTCTAATATTTTGGTTGAATTTCTTATTAATATACTTTAAAATTTATATATATTGTCCTTCAAGCTTTCCTTAATTCATTAGTATTTCTTGGAACTCAAGATTTCATATTTTAAACATTTTTGACCATTTCTTAAAAAATAGTTACAAGCAGGAACAATGGATATTATTTTAGTAGAGTGGGTAATTATGGGCCTGTATTATAATACATGCCTGATTGCAGTTAAAACTCTATATTTGGAGAAAAGAGAAACTAAGTAAAATGTTTTTCTTCTGTGTTATTTGTGTTAAGGAAACACCTAGAAACCATAACAAAGAAAAGTATGATCATGATAAGGAGAGGAATATTAGGATCCAATATCTGTACTAAAAAGTCTGTTCTCTAAATAGAAGAGATGGAGTCAGAAAAGAAGAGGCACAGAATGGTAAAATGATCGCCAGAGTTACACAGCACACTAGCGTAAGCGAGCAATGAAGCCTATATTTCCTACCCTGCTGTGCACTTTGCCTTCTTCCTAGAACTGTGTTGCCTCTTGTATTCAATTAATCAACATATCAACATTCTGTAGTGCTACATTTACAACTTGTCCGCGGAGAAGAATGCATGGACATGAATTAATGAGGACCCATAAACCAAGGATAAGAAGATAAGAAACATGACTATCTCAATTACTTAACAGTTGGAAAATGAAAACTAGGATCTCAATTCCCTGCAACAGTATCAACTAGAAATACACCCTGCAAAACCTGCATTCCTGAGGAAGAGAAGGCCCAGAACATTCAAATGATTTGCAGAAGATGACATGGGAAATCTATAGCAAAACCTTTATCTTGGATTGCTTAACTCCCAACCCTGCATCTTAATCATAGAATGCTTCTTCCTCCCTACACTAAATGTGATAAACGAACACATCTAAGCCTAACTCTCTCCTCTCCCTGCACCAAGGTATCTTAGGAACTCATATCGATTTTGATGGTTTGTGTCTGAGCACAGCTTAAGACAGAAGTTTGGCCTTTGAGGTTTTTTTTAAGTGGTTTGATACTTCGTTAAATGGGAAAATAAAAACAAAAAATAATCTTGTTCGTTGCTTTTATTCATCCTTGGTATTTGACATTTTCGTTAAAAGCATGTTTTGGAATACAGTGTAATTTCCCAAGCCTGGAAACTATTTTTAATACATGTGTTACAGCATTCTTAGATTATATAATTAAGGTTATAAATATTTTATTTTCTTTGAGTTAAAGAAGATTAAATGATGACATGTACATACCCTCCCTATAGAGGACTGATTTCTTGAATGCTATACTAATTTTTATAAGTCTCAAGAAGTTATTTTAATCATTCTATTGTATAAATATGTTCAAAACAATTATATTTATATTTTTACCATAAAGCATTTTATATCCTCTGAATTGTTTGAAACTTTACCTTGGAGCTCTTTTTCAGTGGGTTCTTTTTCAGTCATAAGAAGAGAAAAAGGTCAGAGAAGGAGAGAATGAATAAATATACAAACCTACCACAGCAAGAAACTGTCATTGTAATTAGGCTTCCTGAGAATAGTTGTGGAGCAATATGAGCTTATAGAAATAAACTAAAAAGTTTGTTTTCATAGAAGGGAGTATAGTTTATTCTGAAATGGATTCAGATATAGATTTTTCCTGGCTCCTTGAAAACCTGCTTGTTTGTTTTGAACAAGCAGGAAGAATGGCATGTGAAATGGCAGGGTGACATCTAACAGAATCCATGAAAGCAATTGTGTAGCCATTTTCTAACTCAGCTGGCCCACTGAGAACTGAGAAGATGGAGGACACGAGTTTAACATTTCACAGTAGAATGGATTTGCTATAAGTTGAAGTAGTATTTTAGGGACATGGGTTTTCTTGCCAAATTTCAACTCAGTAAACATGAAGTCATTCACTGCACTTGTTAAAAATCGGGTTTGGATTCCTGGAAGCAGTATCTACAACATTGTCTTGAAATTCGGGGCACAGACATGTTGACAATAAGGTGCGTGTTCATTAGGATGGATTTGCTTCATGAATATGTCACACATTTACAGACAGAGCATGTTGTTAAAATGGCTTCAAAATTACATAAATTACTCTAATAATAGTCTAAATTTGGCCTCTAGCAATTAAATATTAACAGGGATAAATTATATCAAACAAATTGGTTTAGAAATTTAACAATTATCTACTTTAAGACTCTTTAATTAAATGGTTAGTATGGCATACTTCCCTTTGGCCAAAGGATAAGGAAAAATGCTTGGTTTTATATCTCCTCTCTACTATATCAGTTTTCTCTTATGCCACAAGCCTCATATTCTTTAACACACTTCCATTTTATCCAAAACTACCTCCATGCTAGCTATAAAGCTAGGATAAAATGCATACAGAAGTCATTCTTTACTTACATTCTTTTTCCTAGACATTGCTCTTGTCAGATATTAGGAGACATGATAGTCCCAAGTAGCAGCCAAATGGGGAGGGAGAAGAAAGGTGCAACAGGCAAAGAACCAAAGTTTATCATGCCATTCACTCCATGTTTTGATATATGGCCACAAGAAAAATCCAGAACCATCCTGAACATCCTGATTTGCAATGATATAATACACCCTGTTGATTCTGTACAGTAGCAAAGTGTCTACACTATACAGATCAGGTCTACAAAGTGACACTGGCATAAATAACACTGGAAATGGAATTGCAAGTAAAGATATGCTATATCACTGTTCATATGTACAGATTCTTTACTTACAGGTAAATTTGGATTATTTTCTGGTTCATTTACTGATCCATCTAGAAGTATCTAAAAACATTATTTCACAAAAGTTTTACTTGAAAAACATGTCATTTACTTTATATTCTGTATCACATCAGGGTGGGACTCTGTAATAAGTCCATTCAAACACCCTAGGAGCTGTGTTGCAGAATAGTCTGTATTATTGTGACAGGTGCTCCATTTAATTGTTTGCAGGGAGAAGACAATCAGGTTTTCCATCCAGTATAGTTACCAGTCTGTCAGAAGATAAAAGGCCCTCATTAAAATTAGAGAAATATTAGCAAGCACAAACTGTACCATAGTTGAAATCACACCAGAAAGGCCCAGCACAGAGACCACTCCTGTATAAAGACCCATCACATCTCCATTATCCCAGTAAGGTCTTAGCCCTGTAATGACACAGAGACTTCCAACTCCTCCTGTTTGCTCCCCATTCTGCTCACATTGGTGCAGGGGCACTTTCGAGAGGCAGTAAAGTGTGTTAATTGCCTAGTACATGTTTGAGTGATTTCCCCTTAAAGATGCTTTGCAGGCATTTAGTTGTTTACATGTCTACCCTCAAAAGGATCCACTTTGGCTTCAGTTGGCCAGCCTGCTGGTGAAGATACTTTTTGCCCCATGCAGTCACATGGATCCTGTCTCTTCCAAAGAGCTGTTGAGCCTCAAAAAGGGTCCCATGGTCATAGAAACCAAAGCCCTGCTGCTACCACAAGCTGCACAACCCACAGGATCCACTCCTCAAACCTTTCCGCTTTACCAGCGGGGTCAAAACTCACTTGGGCTCCCATTCCCTTGAACACTGCCCCCAGAATCCTGCAGTCACCCTTGATACTTCCCAGGTCACCCCAGTAGTATCACTGGGGCTTACAGGGAAAAGCAACAGAGTAGCAGACAAAAGGCCAGAAGAGCCTCTGTAGTCTCTCCACAACATCCCAAGTGCAAACCCCTGGCAACTGACAAAAGGCCAAACCTCCCAAGGTGACAAGTCAAGTCAACTGATGGGTGTCTCTGTCCCCTGCAGTAGGGAGTCTCCTACCACTGTCACTCACTGCTTCCTTCTAGCGGTCATGTGTGGCTCAGGCTCAGCCGCCTGAGAAGCTCCACAAGGCAGCACCCAGAGATCATCATCAGCTACAAGGGCAGTTAACCTATTCTGCAGATCAGTAGGTAGGACAGAAGCCTTCCTCCTGGTAAGAGGAATCATCAGCTTCCAGCCTCCATCATGACAGCAATTTCTGATTTCACAGGTACAGGCTCTTCTTGCCCCTCCCCTGTAGCTGGAGGTTCAGACTCTTGAAGCTGTAGGGACTCAGAGAAGATCGAGTTGATCTCCTTCTTATCATTTCTGATGCTGCACAGTCTGCTGACTTCCACCCAAAGCTCTTTTATTTGGCAGCACAGCTGCTCAGCAACTGTGTATCTCCTGCAGGCTAAAAGACCATATGCCCAAGACTCAGCAAGAGGACCCAAGCACTCCTTGCAGCCAGAAACTTGCAGAGCTGCAGCCTCCTTCCAAAGCTTTGTATGATTCCAAGAGTCCCATAGGAAATGGACAGTTACTCCAGCAGCACGTGAGGAAAAACCTGTGATGTGTGATCACCATACCTAAGAATGTATATGCAGCACAGGAAAAGCTTGCTAGTCTCTCATTTGCACCTGTGCTGGTTTGGGCTGGGATAGAGTTAATTTCCTTCCCAATAGCTGGGATGGGGCTGTGGTTTGGATTGGTGCTAGAAAACGGTGTTGGTGACACAGGGATGTTTCGGTTCCCGCTGAGCAGTGCTCACCCAGAGCCAAGGGCTGTTCTGCTTCTCCCCCCACCCCACCAGGAGCAGGCTGGGGGGGCACAAGGGGTTGGAGGGGACACAGCCGGGACAGCCGACCCCGACTGACCAAGGGATATTCCAGACCATAGGACGTCACGCTCAGCGTATAAAACTGGGGGAAGAAGAAGGAAGGGGGGGACGTTTGGAGGGATGGCGTTTGTCTTCCCAAGTCACCGTTCCACGTGCTGGAGCCCTGCTGTCCTGGAGATGGCTGGACACCTGCCTGCCCGGGGGAACTGGGGAATGGAGTCCTTGCTTTGCTTTGCCTGTGCGCACGGCTTTTGCTTTCCCTATTAAACTGTCTTTATCTGAACCCATGAGTTTTCTCACTATTACCCTTCTGATTCTCTCCCCCATCCCACGAGAGTGGGGACTGAGCTACCCGCTGGGGTTAAACCATGACAGCACCCTGCTGCATAAACTACCTGGCTCTTATACAGGCCAAGAGTGCTTGATTCTTCCTGATCATGGGTTAGCTGGAGCAAAGACTAGAGGCAGCCTTGATCAAGGATAGCTGACAGAGTGTGTTAGGAGCTGTTATAGCTATCCTTACTTTATTCTTAGCATTACATGGTAGCAGCAGAAATCCTCAGAGGGTTCCCAGATCCCAGGGAAAGTGCCCAGAAAGCTTGACAAGATCTCAAGAAAATCTCAAAGCAGCAGAGCCCAGAAACTGCTGTGCAAACTGCTGCATCTGTTGGTTGCCTCTGGGAGCTCTGCTGTTACCTGCCATAACAGCCTAAATTTGGTTCCTAGCATATTTTCTTCCTTTAGCCAAAACATTAAAGCATTATGGTAGGCAGCAGAGCAACATTGCTTGGTTAAGGCAACATATCTAATTTGGATTTGTTTTCTTGTGTATTTCTAAATGCATATTAAAGATTGCTCCTAAGTTTCTATATGTGAATTGTCCCTTTCAACACAGAGTGCTTAAGCACACTTCTGGATCAAGGTTTAAAAATCATGATTTATATTACACATTCATAGAAAGTGAAGAGGAAGAGTTTCATATGGCAATTTAAATTTAGTCTAGAGTCTTAAAGAGGGTTTAAGCAAAGCGACACTCACCACCAGATGAATAACAGTGAAATCAGGTAAATAACAATGAGATTAGGCCACAGAATTTACCCCAATTGCAACACTTTTTTGGAATGTATTTCTTTCTTTCTATATCACTTTCTTCATTTGGGCAGACTCAAAATGAAATTCTGACTGAGCTGAAATAATTAGTTTCAGGGGGTTTAGGATAGGGTCTTTCACCCATTAACTTAAGTTATTTGGGGTGAATTTCCTGCTGCTTTCTGTACTTACCATGTCAAGAAGTTTCTAATAGATGTTGTCTTATGTGCAGTCTTAACAAGTGGCAGTAAGATGAGGAAATGCTGTACAAAAATCAATTCAAAAGCATAAAGAATATAATCCCTTGGGGGAATATAGAAATAGTATTATGTAGAATAGTAAAATATTATTCTTTAAAAACAGAAAGACATATGATGTGTTAATTTCAAATGGAGCCAAAGTCATGCGCATTACATAACCATTTTTTCTTCCTTGTGCATATAATCATATTTAAAGAGAAGATATGTCTTTGATGTTGACCACCAAAGAAAATGTCTGTATTCAGGAATAAGTCTTTTCTGCAAACAGGAATGAATAGAACCATTTCTATCCCAAACACGTCTAATTCACCCTACTGTCTGTATAATTAATCACATAGCTCTTCCTACTGAAAAAAAAGGAAGAACAGAAAAATGCCACAAATAAGAATGGACATAAAAAAAAGAAACAAACAATATTATATTTTATATTTTTTGCATTATCAAGAAAATTGCATTGTTGAAAAATGCTGCCATGTCAGATAAAAGTCAGGAGTCTGTGTTTTCAGTTACAGTGAGTGATTTTCTCCTGAATACAGACTTGCATGCACTGATAGTGGCCTATGGAAATCCTTGCTTTGTTTTATTTTTTCCTAAAACACTGAGTTCCCTCAGTTGATGGATATTATTACTCTCTTGCTTGGCTTTCTTTAAAGAGATTGAAAGTTTTCTTCCTTTTGAAAATTATGCCCCAACTAAGTGTAATGGTAGCCAATTCAGGAAAAAAGAGGAATGTAAAATCTGGTCCTGGCAGGTAAGTGAAAAAAGGAAGGTGATTTTCCACCTTCTCTCTATTATTTGCAAGTCTACCTATATTATCTGCTATCAGTTTGGGTTGTCCCACAGTTCAGGAAAAATTATTTTCAGTACACCTTCAAACACTTATCAATGCAGTATTGAAGGTTCAGAGATAGTAATGCAAAGATTGCCAGTAATTTTAAGAGCAACAGGCACCATGAATAAGCAGCAAATCATTATTTTCAAAAGGTCATTCAGCACGATTGAGCTCTGCTATCTTACATCAAAACACATACAGGATATTATTGCGAAGAATGCTAGATGACATTCAAAGCAAAAGCTTGCTGTAAAGGGAGTACTATGATGGCTATTTTCAGTAACTTGCCATTTAGTTCTGTCAGCGATGAACTGCACAATATTACAGGACATACTCTGCTTTTTGGTTTCTGATTCTGAAATGTACCTGAAAATAGAATGAAATAAAGTGTCATTAAATTTACTGCAGAACTATATTTAATTTCAACAAAGTTTAAGAAATTGGTGTTTGTTGACTGGAATTAGACATGGCTTTCTATCCTTTACTGTCTGATTTGGAGTAGCCCTTATGATTTCAATTTAATATTTGCGTTTCAGTACATGAAGCTGTGGAGAATGATTTTGTACCTCTCCCTAAGTGCAGTCAGACAGATCCAAGACAGCATGATATATAGAAAAGAAGAGAAAACGAGGATAATAAGAGCATTATCTATTTGTATAGGCAATCAGCTTCCACTGTTCATCATTTTGAGTCAGTTCTTATTATTTCATTATTTATATAAATAATAAATACAAGATGAATTTTAGATGTCTTGCCTGTCTCATCTTCTTATATTTGAATTTAGCGTAAGCAGTTATGGAGAGTGGATTTTAGAGAAAAAAAATACAGTGATTCGGTGTCGTGGTTTCAGCCCAGCCGGTAACAAAGCACCACACAGCTGCTCGCCCACTCCTCTCCCTTCCTGGTCCTGGTGGATGAGGAGGAGAAAACAGAAAGAAACTCTCATGGGTCAAGACAAGGACAGGGAGGGATCACTCCCCAATTATGGTCACGGGCAAAAGATGGGCTCAGCTTGGGGAAGAAACAAAATCGATTTAATTTGCCACCAATCCAATCACAACAGGGATAATGGGGAGTAAAACCAAATTGTAAAACACCTTCCCCCCACCCTCCCACCTTCCCGCCTCAGCCCCGCTCCTGGTTCTCTCTCCCTGCGGAACAGGGGACGGGGGCTGGGGTCGGTCCCTCACCCCGTGTCTCTGCCGCTCCTTCCTCCTCAGGGGCAGGAGGACTCCGCGCTCGGCCCCTGCTCCGCCGTGGGGTGTCTCCCGCGGGAGGCAGCCCTCCACCAACTGCTCCACGGTGGGTCCTTCCCGCGGGCTGCAGTTCCTCACAGACTGCTCCAGTGCGGGTCCCTTCCTGCGGGCCGCAGTCCTTCAGCCCCAGCCTGCTCCAGCACGGGCTTCCCCACAGAGCGGCGGCCATCTTGGGGGACATCCATCCCCCTGCTCCGGCGTGGGCTCCTCTCTCCCCGGGCTGCAGGTGGGCATCTGCTCCCCCGCTCCCCTCCACGGGCTGGGGGGGACAGCCTGCCGCCTCACCGCGGGCTGCGGGGGCATCCCCTCCTCAGGTGTCCCTCCTCCTCCTCCTTCCTCACCGACCTCAGTACACACAGAGGGGTTCCTCTCACATTCAAATCCCCCGACTCACCGCAGGTTTCCCCCCTTAACTCCGCTCCCCCAGAGGCGCTACCGCCATCGCTGAGGGGCTCGGCCTGGGCCAGCGGCGGGTCCGGCTTGGGGCCGGGGAAGCTTCCAGCAGGAGCCAGCCCTGCAGGCCCTGCCCCGCTACCAAAACCCCACGACACAAACCCAAAACAGTAGGGAAGCACATTTTGCCTTTATCTCGACAAATATTTGCCTACTGGAACGATACTTCCAGCATTCACTAATGCTCTACAATACCTCTGTATGAGCCAAATTGCCTTATTTTTGTAAATACTGCTGGGGTGGAAGGAAAGAAAATAGTACGAGCATAAATTCACACCACTCGTATCCAGTTCTGGCAAGATTCTGTGCCAAAGGAAAACATGAGCAGGAAGATGTTCAAAGCTTTTACTTCTGGCTGTTGCTATATTTACTTCTGCTTCACACATGCAACATTTTTTCTCTGATAGCTAATGTACAGGGTGCAATGCACCTAACACATTCCATTTGAAGAACTCGGATATTACTTAGGTAGTAACTGTACTTTGTGACACTGGGTCTCACAATGTGATGAGAATGGAACCAAACAAAGGGATAGAAAAAGATTATTTTGCGTCAACTTAAATGCAATATGAATGGTTTTGTTTACACAAGATGTCAATAAGAATGTACATTCACTAAATGTAACCACATGTAAGCATGTGAGTGTCACATGCTTTAATTCATCAGGAATTAAAAATTTAATTGAATAACTACTAAAACTGAGATGCTGCCTAATGCTCTCCTTAAAGTTGCAGCGCAATATTAGTCATCTGAATTGCATTTTCGTAAGGGCTCAGCAACTAGCAAAGATCTATTAGGCACTTCATCAAAACAAGCTTCTTGTTTTCTTCAGCGAGGATGCTTAATGCACCAATCTTTATCTGTGTTTGCTAAATATATAACTAAGCTCTTGCTGAATTCCCTTTCCTCCCCCTTCCTGAAAACAAAGGCCCCATCAAAATATCTAGGTACAGAAACAGAAAAATCACCTCACACCAAAGTCAAGAATCCCCTGAATTTACCAGTTTTCAAATCATCAGGAAGTAGGAGAATAAGTGTCACTGAATGAAAGAAAAGAGGATGGCTTTAGCACTGTGTCAGGAAGTAACAATGATCTATACTTTGAAATCAAGGTGTCAATACCCATGAATAAACCTGTTCTGAGAACTGTTTATTCATATAGCTCAGTTCTAAATCACCAAAATTAAGACTACTGCTGTAAGAGGCTGCTAGAAATATTGAAAATTTGTAGAACAATCTGTTTTAGATAGTTTCCATTCCTCCATGAAAAATCTCTTGGTTTTGGAAAACATGGAGGTTTCCAAAGCTCCGTGAAAAAGTCTTTTAAACTATTAGCAATCCATTCTCATAGTATTTTTAATATGAAGTTGTTCAATAATTCTTGTGACCACAGCCAATACAAGGAGTACTCACATGCCCATAGCGAGAGAGAATTCTGCCATAGACTGCAAGTAACATCACACACAATTTAAACAGTGTAATAAGTTCATTGTTAGTATACTAAAATATTAACAACAAGTCATGTATACTGAACTCTAATTAGGGACATCCATGTTGGAATACTTATGCTAGGTTAGTCTTGTTCTCTGTACTATGACAGTAGGACAGGCCCTGTCCTCCTGCACTGGGGACCCCCCCACTGCTCCCAGCACCCAGAGGGTCTCCAGCCTCACTGCACCCTGACCCTATCTTAGACACAGCACAAAGCAACCCAACGGTGAGGAACAGTGTTCCTGTCTGTTGTTCGTTAGCTGAATGAGCATGGATAGAAAAAAAAAAACCAAACCAACATGCTATGGAAAATTGGCTACCAAAGTTTTCGGAATTTGTGGAATAAAGCAAAATGGAAATATTGTTAGTGAACCTGATAGTGAGCCCCGGTATACAATAGGCCCAGTTTAAAAGAGTTGTTTCTTTCAAAGGTTATCACATTGACTTTTCTTCAGTGAGGTGAATTCAACCTAGATCTCTGTGGAATTTGTTTTCACTGATAAAGTTTCTTTCTTTGTATTCCTCTAATTTTACTAGCTTTACTGGAGTTGTCAAAAAAAAATACAAGCCTTGAATTCACTTGATTTGTATTTCTGTTAGATTGGTTTAATCAAGATTAGCAACACTAAAGAAACATGTTATCCATGGATCTGATATTAAATCTATTCTAGCATGATCATGTGTGGAGCCAGATGTGCATATACCCTCAATGACACTCCTTAGGTGTCCTGTAAACCTGAGCATTGATCAATGCAAGGAAAATTGTTGTTTTCCTGGTATGCTTACTGAGGGCTAATATCAAATGTAGTTAACAGAGATGTTAACATAATAAATAGAGCACCTTTTACCTGCAATTAAAACAACAATAAAGTTTCAAGTCAGGAGAAGATGAGAAGAACACATAACAAAACCCAAGAGGTTTCTTTTTTCACTAATCACAGACACTAGAATAGATCAAAGTTGAAAGGAAAAAAAACCAGCTGAACTAGGCATGGTTTTACTTATTTAGTTTTTCCTAGTTCTTTACAGTCTGGTTCAGTGAAACAATTCTCTGATTAGTTCACTAAGTTATGACTACTTTACAAATTCCCAGAAATACCTGCTTATCATTTGGTTTTCAGAACAAGATCATGTTTATAATTCCCTCCAAATATGAAATGAAGGTATATGGTCACAAAACTTCCTTATACATGTAACAAAGTCTTAAAATTTAGAGATGATTACATTTCAGTAGGTCATTCAATCTGTCCTCTTGTCAGTGCATGCTAATCCTCTACACATATTTGCTAGTGCTTTATCTTGCTTTATTTTACAAGAGCCAAGCTAACAGATCTTTAAATGAATTTTCAGCAACTTTTTACAGTTTAATAAAACTCATGGTAAGATCATACTACAAATTCATAAAGATAAAGAAATTATTTAAGTTTCCATGTTTATTTTGTGGCAGAGTTACATCAAGGAAGTGTTAAATTCTCCAAATATTAAGGTTTTTTTGGTTTGTAGAAAAAAAATCCACATGTCTATTAGATTATATCATGTATGACATTATTGGATAACTGTTTTTAAAATCAAATTACCACACAAGGAATTGCCGGTGACTTAAAAATGGCTTAAATTTCATTTACATAACTCCCATCCTCCATTACTAATACTAATTTGCTACTGTACATTAAGGTTGATACAAAGGGGTGAACAAGGTGTGCTGGACTGTTCATTTTTAGGAGTTAATACATTGGTTACATCATAATGACTTTACTTCTGAAGGTATTGGAAAATATGACATGGATTGGTATTTTTACTTGGTTGTCCTTGGTTATTTAGTTTTATTTCAATTTTTTCCTTTAGCAAAAGTTTTATATTTTTAAATTTACCACATAGGTCAGACTCTTTCGTTCTTTCAAAAGTGATGCAATTTAAAGGCTCCTGAACAAATATGAATGCACTCTAGTGCACTGCAGCAACTGTGCTTTCAGGATCCATCTTCTGAATATTAAATGCAATAAGATGCATCTGAATAGGGAGCAGGTGAAAACAATTCTCAAGTTTGCCTGCTCAGAGTATGGCATACCCTTTGTATCATAGCATAGAATTAAGATTATGCCTCAGAGTATAGGGAGAAAAAAAAAAAGATAAATTAACTTAGTATTTAATCTTTCTGAACTATAAAAAGTTAGGTTTAGACTGACTTCTGAAAAGATTTAACATTTCTTTCTGAGAATGAAGTACTTGAGCCGATGGGCACCACTAACTTAATTTTTCTGGATCATTTAGCCTATTCCTTCTCATGACTTATTGTTAGCCTCTTGGAATCATTCTGAAAAATATACTGCACAATATAGAGTGCACTGTATCTCACCAGTTTATGACTTTTTATTGCTGCTATATTTTTCTATGACCTTGAAATGCATTAAATGTGATAAATAATGTAGTTATTTCATAGAACACTGTGAAGCACATTTAAGTTTCTGATGTGTATTATAGGTAACTCCCAGTTCGGCTTCTTTGATGGCATTACAATTGAAAACCAGTTTGAACGTTTCCTGAACCCACACTTAAATTAATTGTTGTTATTCATGTGTCTTAATAAGCTTTTGGCTACACTTTAATGAAGCTTGGGAAAGCTTATCAGCATAGAGCCAAAACCTGCAAATGTTTGGTCAGAATAATTATGTCTTGCCCTGAAATAGAATGAACAATCCACTAAAGAGTGGGGGAAATGTGTAATCTGTGGGCTTTCTCTTCAAGATACTACTTATGAGTTATTTATCATAGTGGTGAATAGGACTTCATCCTTTATTTGCACAAACAGAGGGTTACATGCAGAAGTTACCAGGTTGTAGGAGACATTGATCTCCACAGAACACATCCATTTAAATTAAATGTGCTATTACTTAAGGTATGTAAGTTGACTAACACCTAGAAATATTGACCTGGAGGAGGATGAAAGTAGCCTTAGTCAAGTGCATAAAAATTTCTGCAGTGAAATGAGAGATCTACATTTAGTTTTTATTTTAGCACCTCAAATGATTTTAATATTAAATGTTTTCAACACGTGTCAGGTATGTGCATGTGTTTGCAAATACCATAGTATCTTGTACTAAAGTATCATACTAAAATCGCAGCTGTATTAGATATAGAGCTATCACACAAAACCACAAGGTAACACACTAATAATTCAAATCAAATATCCTTTTCATTTGCCATTATTTTTAACTGATATCCAATTGTGTTTACAGTTGTGCTTCAGTAACGCAAGTGTATATGTTATTACTAAGACACACACAGATATGTAGGGTGTGCTTTTAAAATTATTAACCCTGTTATAATTGAAGTTATCATTGAGTTGAGTGATCAGTGAATTCTAGGCTGCATATTTGAAAAAATAGCCCTCCATGGTGAAATTTCTTGTACAATGCAAGTGATGATGTCAACTTATACCCATTAAAACAGAGGCCTGGACAGCAAATAACTGTAGATTCATAACAACCCTTGATTTAAGAATACCAGTGTTCCCAGACTCACAAAAAAAAAAAAAAAAAAAAAAAAAAACACCAAACATACTGGATCTTATAATCTCAAAAGAACAACAGAGCTGAGCAGGTGTGTTTTGGAAAATGAAAAGATACCATCAAGCAGACTGCAGCCATTTTTTTGTCCTTTTATTTATTCTACTCAAAATTGGTCCTTCAGTGGCATTTTGATCCTTTGAAGCACTTTTATATGTAGTATCATTGCTTTTTGAGCTCATCTAACTATCTGTCATATTCAGATATGTTTTATTTTCCATTGGCAGAGGCAAAAAATAGCAGCAGGCTAACTTTTTAGTTTTATTTTTTGTTTTATATTCCTGTTAAGTTTAGAAGTAGACACACTTGATCAAGAGCACATGAAAAGTAGTAACACACAGAACTATGAAGCTACATTGCCTAGAGATATATAGATTCATAAATTAATTTCAAATTTTTATAAGAGCCCACCTTCTTATGAATAACACTTTCAAGGAAGCTTCATCAAACTGGTAGTCAGTGTGAGGCCTTACAGCAGCATTTGGCAGTTGGAACTATGTGGGATACGATTACAGCCAGATTGTGATTTTTGTTCCAAAAGAAGCAAAGAAAGAGAACTCCTGAGTATGTCAAGCTTAAGAAAATCTGTGGTATCTGTCATTCCACAGGAAGAAAAATTTTGCTTTACCTCAATAACCCCTGTTTTAAGTAGTTCCAGTTCAGAACATTAACCCTCTCTTGCATGTCTACAATGTCTAAAAACATGGAATTGCATATAATAAGGAACTTGAGAATGACTTACATTTACACAGAAAGATATTTTTAAACTGCATTATTTGAGGTAATAAATGAAGTACTTTAAATGAGATTTTAATCTATAATTCTCTTCTCAGTTATACTGGGATAACAAATCACAAATTAATTCTGCTCTATGTTTTCATAGACTAGCCACTGATTTAATTAATTACTTTGAATATTTCTTTGTTCTGTGCAAATAAGTATTTAGTCTACAGACTTCATTCAATGTTTGAGATGGAATAGTATGTTCTTTCTTGAGTTGTCATATTTGAGTAGTTTAATCTAAGAAATGCAAATCATAAAAGTAATGAATTTATATGGCAACTGAGCCTTTTTAGCTTTCTGTTGTTTCAATTTGATTTCTTTTTTTTTTTTTTTTTTTTTTTTTTGCCATTTGTTATAAGCTGCATACAGCACCAACATCCTGTTTCCAAAGGACTTTCAAAGGATTCCCTGTGCTTTTTGATTGGTTAGTTCCATGAACTCACTGGAAATTAATCTGAAAGATAAATAGAAGAGTAGTACTGAAAACACTAGAGAAGAAATCAGAATGTTCATTAGCTGTAAATATATATAACCCCAACTCTGCTGCTGAGCTTCTGGGTCTGGTGACTCAGTCTCCAAGAAGCTTAGCTTCCTGTCATATTTTCATTTTATTTTCCTTTGTCCATTCATTCAATGTAAAATAACAGATGCTAGGTAATGCAAAGTCAGCACAAGACGACATCTTCACCATGATGATCTTTTTTAAAGAAACTATAAGCATTGATTTGACAAGAATAATAAAATAAGGGTACACAAATAAGAACTACCCTTGAAGAACAAGTTGTTGGAGGAACAAGAATGCCAATAACAACTGTCACATAAGAAACAAGCACAGAAGACTAAGGAGACCTGCAGGGGAAGGTTTTGGACTTAGAGAAAAGTGAAAGTGGGACAGAATAGGGAAAGCAAAATAGAGACTTCACTCCCCTCTTATGTGTAAGAAGTATCTTTGGCTGTTGCCAATTTTGTGCTTCGGAAATTATTAAGTGGAACCTTATACTTACTATTGGGACCTTGGGACCTTATACTTACTATTATTTTTTTTTTCTATGTGCAGCATATTTCAATCTCATGGATTAAAGTTACTTCATCAATAAACCTTATGGAGAATAAAAGAGATGACAAAAGCCTGCTCTGAAGTTTTTTCTCATTCTTAGAATATGATCTGACATCAGTTTCTTCATGAACATCCTGACAATACACCATGAACCTTAACTGGGAGCCCATGACTCAAGGAAGAGTCTCAGTTTTCATTGCCATCTCAGGTTTTCAGATCTTTTTTGATACTGTCAGCAAAAGAGGTAAAACAGTCTGCTGTGATCATGCTTTGTGAAATGGTCTGGAACCACATAGCTATTTCACATATATTAAAATGAGAAAAGTTAACCTAATTTCATTTCTAAGCTCTTTGGAACCACACAGCTGTTTCATCTGTATTAAATGGAGAAAAGTTAATCTAATTTCATTTTTAATCTGTTCCACCAAAATTAACAAGCAATTCATATATATCTTTTAAATAAGTATTTTCTCTGTCATTACCCAAGCTGAAATTTATTTCCAATTTCTAAACCCACTTTTTCATAAATATTAAAATTTCTAAAAAGGTAGGACATGTGGCACATTCAGTTCATCTTTCCTGGAGCTATTGCAGAATCATAAGCCTAGTCTCCATAATCTGTAAGAAGTGTATCCAGAAAGTTCTATGCCACAGAAATAGCAGAGCACCACAAAACTGCATTTGTCCTGTTAGTTTCCCATGGCCTGTCATATCTGCATCTTTATTAATGGATGCCAGACAAATATGTATTTATCATTTGTTTTGAAGTTGGTAAAACAAATAAATTGTGAATCAAGGCAAACAACATAATTTTTGCAAGTATTTGGATCTTGAAACATTTAACTACATTTTCAACTGAGTTATTTTGCAAATTATATTATAAAGTGTTCAATACTAGATTCTTCATGGATATATAAATAAATTTGGTTCCACTATTAACCTATATTTTAGGTTGTAAGGAAAACTTTTTAAATCAGTAAGAATTACATATTCAGAAGTAGGATTTAAAACCTCTATTTGGAGACTTAATTTTTTCTTGCTGAGGCCACTTTAGTCCATTAATTTGGCCAAAGGTAACCGTTAGAGGATGATTTTCTCAGGAGAATCTTTGCTACTGCACCAATTGATTGTGCTGTTTCCAATATAAATAAGAAGGTGAGGAGAAAGAGTGCCTGGAAGTATGATTGGATCATAAAAGAGTAGGTCTCTTTAGTAGAGTATCTTACAAAAAAATTACACATACCCACCCCCCTTTAATTCCTTGATTTTATCATTGGAAAAAAAAAAAAGGGGGGGGGGGGGGAGGGGGGGAGTCAGAATTACTAAGTAAACAAAACCGAAAACTAAAGTATGAAGGAAATAAAATATAACCTTGGTGGATGTTACTGGTTACTGTAATAAAAGGTTTTAAACTTATCGGTTGCTGGCTATCTGTACAAAACCCACAAGACCTATCACAGATCTGAGTTTTTTTAAGACTGGTACTATATCTTACTCTTAAAATTTCCTTTCTCAGAGAAATGTATTCCTTAATCTTTCATTTCTCTGAGAAAGGATATTATGTTGTGTAGAAACTGTGTGTCTATGCCACAGAAGAAGTCCCAGAGCTACTGTCTCTCTCATGCCTGTGTCATGCTGATAATTCATGCTTCAGAGCAATGGGTTCTCAGATGCATATTTATATATAGTATGTTCTTCACCACATATTGTTAATAGCTATCAAATTACAGCAGTGTGGTATGGGTTTAAATTTGGATCCTTTAAGGTTCTAACAGTCAGTAGAAGGAAGTAGTGCCACAACTGTGATAACACAGTTCTGTGCCTTACAGGTTCCTAGTAAACAATTGTACTATGGTGAAACATCTGCTGGAGAAACACAGGCAGAGGAGGAGATTTAGATTTGACACATTTTACTCAGATACCAAAGTTTGCCTCTGCTTTGTCAGAAAGAACTGTGATTCTGACTTACCCCGAGATTTAATGATTACCCCCAAATACACAGAAAGGGCCATGGCATAAAATCAAAATAGCTCTCTCCTGATTCATATTTTTTAAATGTATTAATACTGAGGATCTATTGGAGGTGTGCTCCTGCTATGTTGGGACTAAGGTAAGGTGAGGTAGGAGGTGAAAAATGGGAAAGGAAAGCTTCATTTTGCTCCACCACACTAAGGCACAAAGACTTTCCCAGGCTTTGACTCCTTTCAGAGCTGTCTTAGAACTCCCAGAAAGGTGTATAAATGAGACTATTTACATCTGGATACATGCGGCCATACAGATCAGTATGGAACATGCTAGGAGTACAAAAAGAATTACACAACAGAACTGATGGCAGAAAATGCAGACCAGATTTGACAACTCAGAAAATAGAAAAGACAACGTTTCTGTACTGTCCCATTTCTTCTAACATATGCCAGATCTTTGTGAAAATGCCTTCATGGAATGTGATGACAGATAAACTGGTAGAAGAAAAATTAGTGGTAACTATGCTATGAGGAGGGACTTGTATGAAAAGGTGAAAATCACAGGTCAGTCCAGCGATGTGCTTTAGCTGGGATCATCAGTGAAAGTAGTTATCGTTATGGACAGCAGCAAAGGGGGACTTGGTAACAATGAATGAGAGCAGACAGACATATAAAGACAAGCAAGTTGTGATGACAATTTTAAATGCTGTCTACATAGTTTCTAAAAGTTCACAGACATTTCTGAAATATATGGTACTTAAAAATATTCTGAAAGAGGGTTAACAATCACTTTAAAGATTGTCTTCATTAGTAATAGATGCCAGCTTCTATTTCAGGGTGGTAAACATCAATATTAGCAAATCTTTCATAATTACTACACAACACCAAATTTGCAACACACATCTGTCATGACCAAGTGACTTGAATAGTTGAAAGGAGATTTTGCATATTGATGACATATTTTAATCAACCTTTCAGTATAAACATTCCTCTTTATTTATCAGCTATGTTCAAAATGTAGGAAGGGTGCAATGTAAATGCTTTTTTAATAGAAAGAGAGGAAACAAAAGCTGTAGTCTTTATTTTGGGAAATTTTGGCCTGAGGACAAAATGTCCAGTTCATATGAGATATATTTTGATTTTTTATTAGTTGAGTAGGATGGCATAGAAAACAAGATCTGCTTATGAAACAGACTGTTAAATAGGAAAAATATTTTTCCGTATTAAAAGGATAATAGTGTAGACTTGTGCCAGGTCAGTCTACTGGATACCAGTGTACTCATGCAATCTTTGTCCTTAACGAACTGCTCCACAGTTTATTTTCATGGCACGTTTGGCAAATATTCTGGGCAAAGAATATCTGTCTCTCATTCTAAACTCATCTACTTCTCCTTCTTCCACAAGGACTAGCACCATGTACATAGACTGTCCAGAATCTTAAATACATGATTTTCCAACTATTTTTCTTGGCGTTTTAACTTTTCAGTTTGTCTATTTAGGAGCACATGGTTATTGCAGTTCCAGTCTCCAGCCCTGTTCATGGATTGCCTGCATTTCCCAGATTAACCGTTGATCTTCCTCGTGACCTTCTGTTTACCTGTTGACCAGCGGACCATCAGTAGGACCTGCTGCTGTCAGCAACTTGCCCCGCTCACCCGGCTTGGGATGGAACCTCAGCGGTGACCTGAATCCCTCTGCCCTGGGAGGTCTCTCAGGGGAAGGTTGGACCCTCCGCTCGGCCTTGCAAACTCTTCGGTGGTGGCTCGATCCAGTTGATCTTGCGTAGGTCTCCGCTATCACCACAGTGTTCCGCAACCAAGTGCCTCCAGAGCTGTATAAGGCTCGTGAGGACGAACCTGGCTGAATGGAGAAGCTGGTGCCGGGGCCCCAAGCACGTCCCCCCTCCCGGGGGTCTGGCAGCGGGGCCCAGGGCCAGCGCAGCCCAGAGCTGCCCAGTTCCCACTGGTGGTGGCCTTGGGGTGAGGCAGCACAGCCCCACCGCCTCGCAGCGGGGACCCCAAACCACGGGTTGACCTCCTGGCCTGACGCCCACCTGCCTCCTCACTGCGGACCTGTGGTGACCTGGTGATGGGACCATACCCGACCCTGTTCACGGTCTCCCCGCCTGATCTTGGCCCTGACTCTTTAACCCGTGTTCCCACCTTGACCTCAGAGCTGCCTTGCTGATAAGGAATTCCCTGCCCTGCGACAGAACGACAGCAAGGTTGTAACGGGAATGGGGATGTACGCCGCTTCTGCAGATGGCTTACTCAAATCATCAAACCTTTTCATTTATTTATCTCCTTGGTCTTCTTTTACATAACAGGCTTACTCTTGAAAAAAGTGTGTAGTCATTCAGGACTACATTTCCCTGACCCTCAAAGTTTTAGTGTTTTAACAAACGCCTCTTTTCTTTACACAGAAGGGATCCTTAGAATAGCAAGTATTCACACTTTTTTTCTTGAAAGATAACAGATGATATGGCATGTAAAATCCAGTAAAGAAAGGGACTTTTTTTGTCTGAAGAATTTGACCTTCTTTCAGATTTTGATTTTCCCAGTGAGATTTCCTTGCTGCTAAATGCTGATACATTAATCAATATACTGATACAGCTCATGGTGATGATATTAATTAAAATGTGAAGAAATAGCATTGTTTATTGTGCCTTATTATAAACAGTCTTGAATTTCAGTAATATTTAGATCTGTCTTGAATCTGTAACTGTTCTCTATTCTTAATATGAAATAGGCCGATACCCTTAGCCAACAATTTTGGGGCAGGTGGTAGGGCTGAAATCTAGAACATAATCCAAATTTTGCATCTCACCTATCTGTTACACAATGCTGTACCACAGGTGACAGATGCCAAACAAATAAATTCTTGCTTTAGGAAACTTTTTACTGGAAGGCTAAAAATATGCTTCCAAGAGAAATATTAAATGGCATTCTTTATGCCATACATCATAGAATAAGTTAGATTTCACATATAAAAGTCACAGTAACAGGTATCCTCATAAGACCAGGTAAGCATTTGGAAGGTTTCCAGGACCAAACTTTTAATACATTAAATAAGAGGAATTTCTGTAATATGGAACATCACAGAAGATTTCAGTGAAGTGGATGAAACAGAAAAAGGTGAATAGCAATATGAAGGTGTGATAAAAATTTTCAATAAGGGAAAAGAATACAGGTAGCATTGGAGAAATATCTCCTGTGAACACCAATGATGATAGAAAAGAAACACTGATGCAAAGGAAATACTTTCATTAGCCTAAAATACTCCCTTTCTACTATTTAGGATGGTAACAACCAAATTTATTTTCTGCCTTTAAAATACATATGTAGGTGTGTGTAACCTGGAGATGGGAATACAGTAAAAGTTAAAACAGCACTCTAATATGTTGAAAACACACTAGAAGTTTAATACTGTCAATAGTTAGTTGGCTATAATTCACTTAATTTCACTTTTCTATGTCTCAGTTGAGGAAAATTGGGAGATAGTACTGCAGAAAACTTTCTGCATGAGATAGGCATGAAATGATGCTAGTTCTTATTGTTAAAATACATATCACAACATGTTTAGCAAAAAATACGTTAGGTAGCCAAAATTTTTTTTTTGTGTCAGGCCTTCTGTGTGCATGCAACTTAATATAGAGGTTGAAAACCATTCATAGAGAGCTTGGCAGATTGTCTTTTGTCTTTTCCAAATTACAGGGTTTGTGTCTGCCAGCAGAAATTCAATCAGATCCAAGAAATGCTGCCTCTCAAACAGACAAGTTGCTGCTGGTAATCTTCTGTGTCAGTTTGTGTCTCTGAAAGGAAATGTACCCTGGTACATTTCCTAAATTTGGTCCTCCATGTGAGTGAGATGGGAGTCACTGGCACTGAATGCTCTTTCAGGATGACTTGCCTCCCACCGTCCTGTACAAACCCTACAGCGTGCCATTTAATGGCTAACTGTGTGATGTCTTTGCCAGGTTGTATTTTAGGAGGACTTTTAGTGCCTACAGTTCTTGTATGAAAATTGACCATGCTAATTTTAGGTCCCATTGCCTAAATTATAAGACCATATGAATTTGATTACGTATACTATTTTATTTTGCAGATAAGAAGCCATTACTAATGAATATTTACTTTGTTTGGGAGCACTTGATATAAGAATTTGGACTGTAATTACTTACTTGTGTTTTACAATAGTAGGTCTTGTAGTATAAGGAAGGAGGAAGCTATGTACTGAAATAATTTAGTAAATAGAAGGTTCCTACAGTGAGTTATTACTCAACCGCAATGCTGCACCAATGGGTGCTTCTGGTGAACGTAAAAGTGAATAGATGTAAAACTGAGGTCTCGTGGTTGGAAAGTAACTGCCTACAGTTTTTAAAAAAAGTGTTAATTTCTATAACCTCTTCAGACTTCGTATCAAATGTTTACTTTCTGATTCCTTACATTTTCTCAAAACTTTGTCCCAACATATCTGTGGCCCTGAGTGCTCTGCTCACTATATTCTCTGGTAAGGAGAAAAATCTGAAACAATATGGGACAAGAGTAAAACTGGTCTCTGGAAGGGCAATACAGAAAAAGAGGCAGAGAAACCTGTGATTAAAACAAAGGTATATTGAAAAAGACAATAGAAGTTAATGAGGGGAAAAAAAAAATAATCTGAGGAGGAGTTCCCAAATGTAATATTCCTGGCTATCGAAAGGATAACATACAATGCTACTATAGATGTCCAGGTTGTTCTCAACAGGAATATTCTGAGTGACTGGTGATTCTACTTATGTATCCTTAGATAAGCAGGAAAGCTCAGTAGACTGCAGCAAGTTTGCCTACCCTCCAGTGGTCCTGAGAGGATCTTTGACAGACATGAAAAATTCAAAATATAATAAACAAAACAAACCAAAAAATTTTGTGTATGTTGCCCTTTGAAGAATATTCACTGAAAAAGAATTTCAGGTAAAAGTTCACAAAATAAACAACTATTTATCTTTTTTTCATTTTCCCATAGTTAATGGTATTTTTTAAGAACAGAATTCTTATATCACCTGGGCTTAACACTCCTGGAATGATTTGTGAGAAATTTCAGCTGTTCTTTATGCAAAAGTGTAGGAATATTGGAACAAAGTTGCCCTTCAGCAGCAGTTGTATTCCTTACTTTTATTCCTTTTTTTGAGAAGCCTTGATATCCCAATTTCTAACTGCTTCTCCTACACAATTTGCATTATTATCATGGACCTGATGTTGTAGATAAGTTCTAGCAGCTGCTTCCAAAAACTTCAGGTGAACACCTGGCTGACAAGGCCTGCATGTATTGTGCATCCATGTGAGTAATTATTTGTCTATGTCCTATGCCCATACAGTTTTAGGAAAAGTGAATAATCGAAAAAAAAAATCTGAAAACTGCTTCTGCTGTTAGCTGTAAACATTCCTGATAGAATTAGAGAAAGTCTGTCATAGAGTACTGCTGGTGCTCCTAGGGTAAATATATATATTTTCAGATATACTATTAACATTTTCTTTTAATTAAAAAAAAAAACAAAACTCCAAAGCCAACAAACTTTTTTTTTAAAAAAAAAAGAAACAATTTTTCACTTTATAAACCAACACCAAATTCCTGCAGCAGCAATGACATCAGAAGCAGCAGAGACAAGAGCAGTTTAAAATTCAGGTAACCAAGCCATTTAGGTTAATGAATTTTATAATAATGGTATTCAATTCTACTTAGATTCCTCAGGCACATTTAACCATCTGTCTTAAGTGAGTTTTCCTTTTATTGGCCAATGATTTCAAAAAGTTGGAACAAGTGTCTTGAGATAGCCTTGCATTGATTACGGTAAGCCATTTAGAGAGACTGATATTAAATATTTAAGATAAGCAATAGCTGGTGAATCCATATAATTTCCAGGCCCTGCCATAAAAGTTAGTCCATTTTTCATCCCTCTCTCATATTTAATTCAGCGTGAGCTCAGTACAACTTCCAATAGGGAGAAAAAAAAAAAAAATATCCCCACTGTAGTCATCATTCTGATTACTGCTGATAGTTTAATAGTGCTCTTCTTCTCATGAACTGTAATTGAATATAAATGTACTGTGCAAAAAGTTACATCACCTGATGTTTATTACCTTTATATTTTCCCTTTTGTTCTGCTAGTCTCTTTTGCATCTTGTTTCAAATGAAATAGTAAGGAAAGGTATCTAGCTTCTTGTATATCATTCCAAGCCCAGCAAAATAAGATCATATCATTTCTGGCAAACAAGTATCATCAGAGTGCAGCACTAAGGTAAATGGTTGAAAAAGCAAAGAAAGGGAAAAGTTCTCAGTGAAATAAATGGGCTTTAAAGGCAAGATTGAAACATACCACTCTCACTGCATGTTTGCTTATAGTATCAACAGCCATAATATTCTGGATAAAGGGTTTTCATGCACAAAATTTCCAGGAGAAAGCAAAGATACTCTTATACTACATTCCAGAAAAGGGATATTCATAGGTAGTGTATTATTTATTTTTTTCTAAAGAATGGGGTTGACAATATGAGAAAGGGGAAGGACAGATGTGAAAAGTGGTTGCCCTTGTGAGAGGCAGTCAGTTGAGATGAATGCTTGAATTCACTCAAGTATGTCACAATATTATGTAAGTGCTGTAATTTGTATTGACAGCATCTGTTACTTGTCATGGCCCAGAGGGTGTCAAACTAGATATAAATTTAAAAATGCAAATATTATAGCTTCCATTCAAAGTTAAATTTTCACATTAAACCTGAAACAATAAATAAATCTGAGGTATAGTCTTCCCCCTCCAACCACACAGCACATACATTAAAACAAAAAGCATTAATTGGTGTCTTTAGACTTTCTAGATTTTAAAGAAAATACCACGTATGCAGTTGACAAGCAGCTGAACTGTGGGGTAAGCTGACAGTCTCATTCGTTGAACAGTGGTCTTGATATGTAGGTAACTACCACAGCCTTCTTCTATTAGAATCCTTTCAGAATGCTGCAATATTTCCTAAGTGAAAAAAAAAACCAACCAAACAACCAGAAAAACAAACCCACCCACCCACCCCCCTACCCCCCCAAAAAAACCCAAACAAACAAAAATTCAGAAATGGTCTGTCTTTCCTATCTTCGTCAAGTGAGACCAAAAAAGATCACATTTTCCTCAATGTCCATATGAATTTGCAAATTAGATTAATGGACAACATGATCAAAGTTCTGAGATTTGTAAATTATCTACTTTTGCTTTACATTTGAATTTTCTTGATCAGTGTCTTTTCAATTAAAAAAAATCTTCTTTTTGCTTCTGATTCTATGGACAATTATTATTCCCTGTACACAGATGTAATCTTTTCTCAGGGAACACTTGATGTGTAAGAAGAGCTACATCTGCCTTCTGAGTTACTGACAAATCAATACAAGGTCTTATTACTGAAACTATCTAGAATTTTGTTGCTTCTACATGCAACTATGCTTCATTTTTGTGAACTAGAAAAAAGGTTATAGATACCTTTTCAGCTAACTGGCATAAGTTGGACCTGAGCACTACTACATTACTGTTTCCCATCATTCCAGATACTGAAGGCTATTGAGGAGACCTGTGGTCCACTAGAAGACCATCAGGCACTCATGTCATTATAATTCTTGCAAGAAGCTTTTTTTACACCTTGACTTGCTTGTTCTCTGGTCTCGTGATGCTTCCATGCACGGCAGAGTGAACACTTTGAAGTAGGTGGCATATTTTAGCCATAGTGGTTAGCTGGCTTGTGTCAATAAGCTTACTGCAACTTTACTTCTTTCTATTCATCCTTCTCCCTGATGGAACAATATTCCTTGTCTTTAGGCACATGATTTGGCCTATCGCTCTGAACTCCTTTCAGTTTGTCTTGCTGAATTTGTGTCTTTCAGATTATCAGAATTGAAAAGGCGATGTATTCATGCTTTATTTTTTCATTTAATAAATTTCACATGTTGCTTTTTCCCCCCCTTTTGATCCTGCATCTTCTTCCAATGGCAATATTGGTGACGTACGGTGTCTGCTATATTTCTTACCATACTCCAATCTAAGTCGTGTAACTAATTCAGTTTATAGACACAAACTAGACTTTCTTGCTCTATTATATTTTGAGAGTGTTCTTTTAGAATCCCATACTTAAGATCAAACTTGCTAAAAGAGACATTACCTCATAAAAGTATAGGTAAAGCATCATCATATTTGAATACTTATTTAAGAACGCAAGTAAAAGAGTAGCACGACTCAGAACTGCCAATTTGCTTCATTTTGCTGTATTTGTGAATATTTAGTTCATTTCAAAATCAGCCTATTCTTTTAAGAGACTTATTAATAGGCATCCAGATTTAAAATCAGAAAGTAAAAATCCTCATGAATCTTCATAACAAAAAAAGTGTGCGAAAAAAAATATCTCAATGGCTAATCAGTGGAAGTCTAGGAATCTCTGATTCCAAAGCCAACCTGAATGTCACCCACTTGCCTTTCCTGACTTAATCAGTACGAGGTATCAGTATAAGAAACTCAACATATGCTGCCCACGAGAAATGGAGAACTACCCTATTGGGGATAAAAACTACAAAGTACAGTCCGTGGTTTTGATCCAGAGTTACAGTATTTCTGTAAGAGTATCAATACCCCCTTCTTTCCACAAACCGGCAAAAAACAAATCACTGTAATCTATATGAAGGTTTGTATTTTGTTACATCTGTTCTAGGTGCGTACAACTTTGTCAGCATAATCATGAGCTTCTTCTACCTCTTTGACTTATGATGCTTGGATATATAAATCTTGCTTAAGCTTAAATTCATGCAAGGGAATACAGACCTACAACAGATAGTGGTTTTCTTTCTATCCTTTTTCCATACCCCTGTGTACATTTTCCTATTACCAAAATAAGACAGTGTATAGAGAACACAGTGGGATTTATACTTCTATGTTGCCTCATACATTTAAAACACAAAGCTATTTTCCAAAGGACTGAAAATATTTGATTGTCACCGATCGTCACTGTGCTTCAGGTTGTTATAAATTCTGTTCAGAAAAACCCAACTCTGTGACATTTCTTTGACACTGTACATTGTAGCGCATAGCTTACATTATTTGCAGTGCACCCCAGTGTTACTAGCCTTGCAACATATAGAATAAGAGCAACGTTAACAGTCAGCTCACCGGTGCTGCATGAGGAGGAGTAAGTTAATAGCAGTTTATTCTCTAAACCCCTGTAAGAAACATATCTTCTCCTTAGTCATCATATGGTACACTTTTATATCTGATCTCAAACCTTCCTGGCAGTTATTGAGGCTCCTCAGCCTACTGTAACAAACTAAATACAGCTAAATAGCATGGCTTTCTCACCTGCATTACTCTGCATTACAACACCAGGAAATTTCACTATGACTTTTCATTTATACCATTTTAGGTTCTGCTGGTAATTACACTTTATCCTTTTCAATATCTAACATTATTTTTCATTGGCCTTAGACTTACTCTGTAATTGCTACTAACTCAGGACTGACCAAAATAAATACATAAATGAAAACATAAAATAACCAGTGCATTTGCCCTTTATAACAGCACTCATTTTACCAGCACATTCTTTTTTTTTTTCCATCCACGGAAACTAAGTAATTCAATCTACCCCAGGCTTTAGCCTTTCATTGTATCATTCCCTTTCACTCTTGGTCTTAACCCAAGCTGGAGCATAAGTGACAGACAGCAAGCATGAAGGTAATAAGAACATCTTGATTATAAATGAAAGTAAACAGACTGTCATAAAACTGTGGAATAGCATAGATGACAGACAACATTTTCTCTCTGAAAGCAATTATTTTTGTTCCTCAGATCAAATAATCTGTAATTTTAAGGGCCAAAAGAAGTAGTTGTTTGTCTTTCAGTTGGCTCAATCAAATGAAAGCAGAAATCTACGTGCTAGTGAGGATAGCAGTGGCGATAGATGTCCTCATGCACCAGAAAAAACACTGCTTATCTGTACTAATCCTTATTGGTTCCCAATTTATTACAATAGTAGCACTTTTTATTGGTTTACCATGGCTGTATTTGCTCCTGAAATGCTATTTTTTCTCATTGAAAGAACAACGAGAAAAAGCCATTCTGCTGATACTTAAAGACTATCAGTCACATTAATACGGAGGTACTGAGCATGGACTCATAAATGGCGGTACCTGAAATAAAGTTTTGTGTGTTTGTGTGTAATATGCTGATTTGAAGCAGCGTCTTTCCCAGCTCAATGACGGTCCGGGCAGGGGAGTGTGTTCCAAATCCTACTGTCTTTTTGGCACAGCAGCCAATCACTAGGCAATTTGGGAATAGAGAAGGTAGGGCTTGCAGTCTCCAGAGTACTGGCCCGCACTCCCCTACCCCAACCATCCCAGCAGGCAGGCTGTCTCAGATCACAATTTTCTTTCTTTTCTTAGGTACATTTTGGCATGTTCCAAAATGAGTTAAATCAAGTGCTGAAATATGTGAAACACAGTATTTTTTGTTTTGTGTTGTTTAAACCTATTTCTGTTCACAAGATTAAAAAATAATTAGAATTTTGGGATTCAATCACAGGGAGGTGGGTTATTTTTAAATACAGTTATAATTTGTTTCACAAATACATGTTCATATATTATATATACACAGAACTATTGTATTAAAACTTTTTTACTCATAAGGTAGATAAGGTTTCTTGCTTCTCCTCTGAATGATCTGTTGGTAGTCATTGCTGGAGACAGCGTGTTGGACTGGAAGGCTTCTGTTGTTGTCCATGTAGCAATTATACCCATTGCCCATCTATTGTGTTGGCCACTAGGCGCATGCTTTTAGACAACATAGAGGAAGTTAAAAAAATAGAAGAATGCACCCTTGCCTTCTGCCTGTTAATTCCCAATAGTACCAAATATTCTTTCAAAATGTCAAGTGCTTATTTAAATCATGCTGTATTTCATTTTCAGTAATCGGCATGTACCAAAGAGTTCCACAGACTTTCACGTGACTTGGGACCAGAGTATATCTTACCAGGATTTATAGTTGCCACCTCAATTTTGTATGTCTTTCTGGGTTTTTATGTTATAAATTTTTTTATCTACCTTCTCTATACTATTTGTCGTTGTGCACTTACCCTGCTCATTCTTATTCATCTGGTTTTTGAGATAAATAATCTTCAATCTTCTCAGCCACTTCTACAAAAATATTAAGGCTTCTAATCATTTTGCCCATATGATTTTGCAATGTCCTTTAGGTCATGGGTATGTGACTCACAAAATAGGGAACAGATGTGGTATATTTCATTAATTAATGACTACTTATAATTACTTTTTAATAGTGGGTCTTTGCAATGGTCTATAAAAGTACTGAGACTAGAGCACATTCTGATACACCTCTCTGATGAAAATCTAGCTCATCTCTAGTTCACTTTGGCCATGCCAGCTGCAAGACCCGGTAAGAGTATCTCCCAGATAAGATCTTTTCAAATAAATTTGATGTGGTCCCCTGCTGCCTTTTAGGTTAGGACTAGGAGCTTGATGTGGACCACATATCTTTGAGCCAATGAACAAAAAAAAGAAGAATATTGGTTACATTAATGTACATTTTTAATCCTTTCAAATTATGACCCCTTTAGAGACAAATCTGTCATTCTAATAAAACCCCTGTGGTTTGTGTAGCCACTGTGATAAGTACTTTTTGGCTAGTTGCAGAGGCAGAAATTGGCCTTATCCTGTCTTTCGATAAGTTGCATCTTCTATTTGACTTTGATCAAAACTCAGAAATTTAGAGGAGGATAGATACATCGATGTTAGATTTTCAGCACTTTCTGTATAAATTTGAAATAACCAAGTGAAATTGTTATAGTAATTCCAAAGAGACATATTGTTTCAGCTATATTTCCACAGAGTCAGCAGAATCTTTTCCAGAAAGTCTTTAGACGTGATAGTATTCTAAGACATTTAACTGTTAAGTTCCTTCTGAATATTCTCATTCTCAGTTACTACTGTGATTTGGAAAGCTGATTTCTTTTATCTTGCCACAGTCAATAATCTTGAACTATAGATTCAAAAGCAATGGAGCTGGTCTCCAACACTCATAGCATAGAGGCCAACAAAGTGGACACATGTAGACTTTGGTGTTTTTCAACAGTGGAGGGGAATTATGAAGCACTTTACATGTTTCTCATAAACTGATAAATTGTGAAATCTATGCATTGACTATAATGGATTTTAAAATACTAAACTGTGATTCTTTGAATTAATGCGATATGCACTGTTAATTTAAGACCATTAATCAGTGTTTATACTGCAAGCTTAAAGATTCCTTCAAATTAATAAATAGAAAGAAAAAGAAATGCAAATATTTCAATTCCTTTATCTAAAAAGTGTAACAGTCTGTGAGTAACTTGTAGAATTTCTCTGGGTAAGATTATACTATCTGAGCCCAGAATTTCAATGTATTCAGGTTTATGGAGCACAGGAGAATACGTTAGGAAATCAGTTCTAGCATTCACCTGTATCTTTATTTAATATAGATTGAGGTGACAAAGTAATAAAGATTGTTATGACTTTGGAATGAGTTTTAGATTATTTCTACGCAAAGAAAAAGGCACAGAAAGGCGAAATTGAGATTATGCATGTCAAGGTTTTAACTTCCTGTTAAAATCAGAAATTAATTGTTCCCTTTTTCAGAAATTATTTCTATCAGAATTTTTAATTTATCTGATAAAGCCAATGACCTTTTAGGTCACATTTTTTCTGACGGAGATCGAAAACAGGGTTCAGGAACAAGGGTTTCAGCTGTCATGAACAGGATGGTGTTCTTAATACAGATAATAGAATTTGGCCCCCTCATATATATTGAAATGAAATCTATAAGATTTATATGATTGTATCATATACAGAAGATGTATATCTATTAACTCTGCAACACCTTAAAGGTCTTTCTTTTGCTTAGCTTTTATTTGTTTCATTGCTCAGAAAAATACGGGAAGCATTTGCATGCAATGAAAATGAAGTAACAAAATGTAACAAAATTACAAAACTAAGTTTTCAATCTTTGAAAAATTAAGCTTAATCAGTTGTCACTGGTTAAAAAGAAAACTTTGGCCCATTGTGAGGAACAGTTTCCCCTTCTGTGTTTTAATCAGGCCTTTGTGCTTTAGAGTAATTGTTGTGGTCTAGTCTTAAAATCTGCTTCAGTGATTGACAAGTAATTATTGCATTTACACTCTAAAGTGTTCAAAACACAGTCTTCTAGTTGAGTGCATATACTTAAGATATATTGTTGATTTTTTACCATAATAAGGAGATGGTCCTTCAGATGTATAGTAAAAGCAGTAAGCTTATTTGTTTGGCATGTTTTGCATGTTGGATACATGTTTATCATGTTTTAACAGATCTGTTTCTTTTTCATTACGTATCAGAAAGGAATTATTAGCTGTTTCAATTTGGTACAAAATTCATTAAATGATTTGGAAATTATGGTTTGTAGAAGTAGTTAGACACCAACAAAGAACTGAGGGAGAAGAAAAAAAAAAAAAAAAAAGGTAAAAGTTTTGAACATGAAGTCTGTTACCTGTCATGGTAACTTAGTGGAACATATTAACAGTTAATTTGTGTTCAAGGTAGACATCTCCTCTGAGTCTCTCACTCATTTGACATAAATGTTTATTTAAAGAGATGCATTTATATAATCCTGATAGCTCTTAAATAGGTCCCTTATATATGATTATCTAAGAAATGAGGATTGTATGTCACTGCTAGCAGTCAGACCTTTCCCTTGCTAAGTGGGTTTAATAGTATCCAAACCACCCTTAAGAGGACAAATTCAGTATCACCAGTTTCTTAATAAGGATTTTCTGAAGCAGGCAAGAATGGAGCACGTTAGGAGCTGAAAAAAAAACCCCAAAACACCGAAGCCAGCATTCTGTGCATCCCTGTAATTTCCTTTGAAACAAAGTTACAAATTAGAATTATTCTTAATGAGCTACAAGCTGGGTGATGAGTGGATTAAGAGCAGCCCCATGGAGAAAGACTTGGGGGTGTTGGTTGACGAGAAGCTCAACATGACCCAGCAATGTGTGTGGGCAGCTCAGAAAGCCAACCGTGTCCTGGGCTGCATCAAGAGAAGCGTGACCAGCAGGCCGAGGGAGGGGATTCTCCCCCTCTGCTCTGCTTTCGTGAGACCCCACCTGCAATATTGCGTTCCAGTCTGGGGTCCCCAACATAAGAAAGACATTGACCTGCTCAAGGGGGTCCAGAGTAGGGCCACGAAGATCATCTGGGGGCTGGAGCACCTCTCCTATGCTAACAGGCTGAGAGAGTTGGGGTTGTTCAGCCTGGAGAAGAGAAGGCTCTGGGGAGACCTTATAGCAGCCTGCCAGTACCTAAAGGGGGCTACAGGAAAGCCAACAAGGGACTTTTTACAAGGACATCTAGTGAGAGGAGAAGGGGTAATGGCTTTAAACTGAAAGAGGGTAGATTTAGATTAGATGTAAGGAAGACATTCTTCCCTGTGAGGGTGGTGAGGCACTGGAAGAGGTTGTGGCTGCCCCATCCCTGGCAGTGTTCAAGGCCAGGTTGGATGGGGCTTTGAGTGGAAGGTGTCCCTGCCCATGGAACTAGATGATCATTAAGGTCCTTTCCAGCACAAACCATTCTATGATTCTATGATTCTATGATTAATACTTGCCAAAGAGCCCATTTTCCTGTGTACTGACAGAACAGAAGAAAAAAGAAATCAGTCCTAAAGGTCTTACCCTAATTGTACATCATAGCATTTCTGATAGACCTCCCACTGCTTCATGGGAGGTTCATGGGCTGTCATTCTATAATTGACAGTGAAGCATAATGCACTTCATGCTGGCATTAACATTAAAAAGATGCACTTATATATCTGTATGGATATTTATCAGAAGGCTGGTCAACATATATCACATGCTTTTGTGGCAAAGTGGATCTCAGTATTAACAATCCCAGCAGTGATACATTCAAAGCATTCCAGACAAAATGGGTAGAAAATTCATATCAAAGTACTGAAAAACTTATATTCATCTCCTTTTCCAGTCTATAGTGATTTGACAATTCCTTAGGTGCGCAGTGAAAGTGGTGGTTTTTTGTTTCCTTAGCAACCACCAGATCTCCATTTTCATAAATTAAAGAGCATATGCAAAGCTTGTTGCTATTTTACTTAATGTCATTTTCTTTTGGAGTTATTTGGAATTCAAAATGGTCAAGAAAATAGAGGGAGAGGGAGAATACAGAGGGAGTACTGGCAAGGAAAAAGAGGGATGGTTAATCCCAGGATCTGGCCATGTTTTCAGTCATGACACTGTTCCTGTGAGGTAGGAAAAAGGAAGGATGCAAGCCCTTTCAAGGTACAGGACATAGCTGAAACTATTTAAACTTAGGACAAAAAATTAAAGGCAGTAGAAGCCAAAGTTGTGGAATGAAAAGCCACCTTTTAGTATCCCTCAAATTTAATAGATTAAACTAACAACGAATTGAACAGTATGGTAAGTGGCATGAAATACATGGGATGTGGAACCTTTATCTTTGGCATCTATTTTAACAAAAACTTCACTTCTACTGTACTAAAAATATAGCTTTCTAGTCCTGGGTCACTCAGAAGGGCTGATACCGCCCTTCATGATGCCAAAGAGGATACAAATGTGGTATCATTACCATAACTGAATGAATACAAATCACTTCTGGAATGAGCTGCACTAATTGGATTCACCAAGAGTCAAGCTTTGGGATCTTCCTTCTCTCTTGGGGGATACCATAGTTGGAAAATATAGAATATACAGAAATTGTCACAGTAGACAGTTCCAGTGAATAGAATTGGATCAAATGGAATTTTCTTGAAGGTCAAGCTATAGCATGATGAGAAAGTTGAACTACCAGCTTACCTGGGAATTCAAGAGCACCTTGAACTCTGAAAACTTTCAACCATAAAGTTTAATCCCTTCACTACTAGAGGACAAGCATAGTTCAGTACTCCAACCATAAACCAGAGATATGTTTCCTCTCTTAAATAACTTCTGTCACATTAGAATTGCTTTTGACTAACAGCTGCCCTCCAGATTTCAGCCTCTGCTATGATAGTGGGGAACAAAAAACCTTGCTGAAGAAAAGATCACCAACCCCCACAAGTAATGCACTAGTAATTCCCATGCCATCCATGTCAACTGCTGACCTGAAACGAGCTCGGAAATATTCAGTTCCAAATTGCTCTGAACTTCATTAATGACAGAACAGGAGATGTAGACTCCCTGGAAGAGTGAACTGGATTCTGTCCTGCATCAGATATTACCGTATCTGACCGGCTTGTCAGATATGTTCAGACTATGAAGTCCTTGGTTACATAAGAAAAAAGACAATCTTATTCTCTGTTTCCATATGAATTTTCAGTGCTGGATATTAGAAAAATCATTGCTTGGCTTGCAAACCTATGAATTTATAAACCAAACAAATTTCCTAAGATAGTACTGAATGTGAATAAATTATCATAAATCATACCTACAGCATTCCGCTATTATGACAACGGTGCTCAGACTCTCCAGGTATTATATATGCGTATGCATTATAAAAATGTAAATCAGACAAGAATAAGTATAATTTTTTTCTTAATTTTGGTCTATAATTAGACTGTCACAAAATGCTCACTAACAAACTGATTGTAACCCTAACTCTCCAGTTTAGAAAGTGTGTTAACTGTGTTCTAGAAAACAGCCTCTCTTCCCACCTTTTTTTTTTTGGGGGGGGGGGGGGGGAAGTGTTGACGGTTTTAGGAATTTCCTAGGTAATTTTGTGTAAAGAATGGTAATTTTAAAAAAGTTATACTCTATCAGGATCTATTAGAAATAAAGTAAATTAAATCATCATTATGAAAATACATCAGTAATGCTTGTGTAATACTAATGCAATATGACAGCATTCAATACCGTGTCATATTTTTAATTTCTCGAATCTTTCCCTTCTGCACACCTTGCTTTTTCAGCTTTGCATATAACATCTACCTTCTGGGGTGATTTTTTTTCTTAAAATATCTCAAGATTTCCTAACACTTTGGCTACCCTTCCTTTACATAAATTTTGTTTTAGGTTAATTTATTCACAATTTTAAAAACCTGAGAGCAAAACAGGGACTAAGTATGACCCAACACTTCTGAGCTTTTACAGAAACAAAAATCCTGTAGGGATTGTAAAATAAAATGTATACATTTTAAAGAGGTTTCTCTGAGTAATCAAGAGTAGCATGAAAATTTCCTGCTGCAGGTCACACAGGCTTTTTGTCACAGCAAATACTTGTGTGATAGTTTACACCTAACTTCTAGATACTTGCAGAAATTTTCCAATACATTTCTAAGTAGTACTTGGTATGATACCTGTGGGTTATGATTTTAGACAGTTTGCACACTTTTGGAACTCAAGTGATAAAAAGAACGAGTCTCATTGACTGGGATATTTTCTTCTAATGCCATTTTTACAGTCTATTTTTAAGATTCATTTACTAGTAGTAATGTTTAAAGGTTGAATGGAAGAAAAATGAGAGGCAGGGTACTTTTGTAACCCCCACTTTAGAACTTGCAAACACACTTGCCAAGCTAGAGAAGAGACAGCTATTTTCTCTTACATCTCTACAAACCTACTTCTACTGCCCAAGGTTGTTTCAGTTCATTATGTGGGCAGTTTTTTACTACTTTCTCCTTCAAGATGCTAATATTCCAAGTAAAACTGACTTGGTTTGGGAAGATTCACTTTGCTGTATGTTTAAGGAGACAGACAAGCTAGGTGTGCAGCAAAGTGAAAATTGCCAAAGACAGTCAGTCTCTCCGAGGCTCACTGCTGTGCTGCAGTCACAGCATGGTGTGCTCTTCTGGAAAAGCTCCTGGAAGTATCAGAAGAGATAAGGGGGGGGGGGGGGGGGGGGGGGGGAAGGAAAAACATCAGCAAGACCCTGAGAGGAAGAGCTTTTAAGCAAGTAGAATAAGAATCAACTTTGTGCTACTGGCATGCAAAGAGCTACATAAATCAAATGCTATTCAATGGAGAAATTCTAATGTGGCATTAGGCTTCTAAACACACTCAAGAATCTTTAATTCCAAAACTCTGGGCAGTTTGGCCTAAATCTGCTCCATTGGACACTACTGCAATTTAGCTTTTATTTTCAGAAGTTCATTGAGGTCAATGCTGAATACTTTTGAAAAATCCAGTTTAGGTATTTGCAGAAGCCTGAACATAGTCAAATAGAAAGGGATGCTTACACAGCTAATGTAAATAACCTGATTAACCTGTCAACAGGAAGGTAAAAAAGTGAACAAGGGAAAAAAACCAGTGCTCTGAAATCAGGCTGTGTTTTGTGTTGAGAAAGGAAAATATAAACAGGTCTCAGAAAAAAATTGTTGAAGTGGAAATGTAAACTAACATGTCCTATTAGTAAACAGAATTCTATAGATGATAATTACTTTTATTTCCTGAATTTACAGTGATCACCCTTTTGATCTCCCTGCTCCCTGCTCTACAATACAGATCTGGGCAAGTTCTATTACACGTATCTTCTGGATTTGCATAGGCCTTGGAAAAACAATGTACTGAAAACTACAAAGCATTCAAGGGTAAGACAGAGGAAAGGCTGGTTAATTTGCCATTTGGTGGCTTAAATTAAGAAACCATGAAGAAAAGTCCTTCTTATAAAATTTTACACTTTTTTTTTTTTTTTTTTTTTTTAATTTTTGGGCATTTCTCTACCTCTTTGAAAAGGATATAAATACATCTAGTTCAGTTAATACCTTCATTTGAAATAGAAAGTGCATCAATAAAATAATATAGGAAAGTTTCAAATCATGTTTTCTCAGGTTTTCAGAGAAAACTACATAATGATTGTGTTTTGGCTGACCTAAAACTGCATCTTCCTGTTAAGAGAGATATTTTTTATAAGAAAAAATTATGTCCTTCTAAGAAACCCAGACTTTTGGGTGGTAGAATCTGTGAGTTTTTCAGTTCAGTGGCTTGAGGAATCACTTCTCAATTTCTTGACTATTATTCAGGGGTGGTGAGTAATAGCTCTGATGGAAGGACCATCAGTATCATTCCACATTGCTGGAGAGTTGTGGAAGCGTATTCTGCACTGGAAACACTATTGGTCAGAATTATCTAACCAAAATTTATCAGAATTCTATTTCAGAAAAAAAGTTGGAGCCAAATAAAGTATGGTTTTTTCACTTTAGGGTTAAACTAAATAAACTAGAACAACTAAATTCAAGCCCTGACTCCTTGATTTTTCTGCCAACTTGTGTACAGTATAATGAAACAAACAAAAAAAAATCTCTACCAGAAGAACAGAGATGTAATTTCACCCAGTTTGCTAAACTTTTTTTTACTGGATTTAATTTTAAGCATTAATTTAAAGCTTTGACACTTAAATTGAGCATTAAGAACTGCAATCACTAAAGCACTAAAAGGGAAAAGGCACAGCAGTTATTATTTATCATATTCTTTTTTCTGCTTTATAATCTGAAATGTAATGTCCATGCTAATTTCTCCCAGTAATTTGTACATATACATATATTAAGCTAATTTATTCCTAGCCAGAGAATTTACAGTTATTTGAAACAGAATCTATATTTTTCAAAATGCTGTCATCAAAAGTGCAAGATAATAATGCTTTTTTTTTTTTTTTTTGCCTACTATGCAACTTTAAAGGATCAGGACCAACAAAATACCATAAAGCTTTGTGACAGGAGATGAGATCTCAGAAAGTAGGAAAAAGTTATTTTAGAGGATTGGTGTGTTTGATTCCTTGTGTAACTTTTTTCCCCTTATTATTAATCTAATTTAAATACCTTATACATTGTATTAATAATCAAGATGTTTCTTAATAATTTTATTCATGACATTTTAATTTTCTCACCCCATATAAACAGAAGTTACTGACACAGATGGCATGCTCTGCATATAACAGCTTTCACTTTGTTCTTGTGGAAATGGCTAAGAGAGGAATAAGGATAAGAAATACAGAAGGATAGAAAAAGAGTTTTGATAAAAATGCCACTTGTACTAAAAGCTCACTTATTTTTCAGAATTAAAACTAATTTTAGTTTTGAAAAATATTTTTTTTTTTTTTCTTCACAAAAGTCAAACTTTCCTGGGTATTATAACTTATTACCTTGGACTATAGAGGGCTGACAATTCCACTGCAAATGCAAGAAATAATCTTAATGATGGAACACAAAATATGTGATTAAACAGGACTTCCAATGAAAATATTGAGTTCAAACAAATAAACAAAAAAACCTACAGCAGGACAGCAATAACACTGAAAAATTTCAGTGTTTAACAACATTTGGATACTCTTTAGCAATTCACTGTTTTCTCTTAAACTCGATTAGAGATGTGGACCTTTGTTTTATACTGTCACAGTGTCTCTCAAGATTTGGCCCATTAAAAGGATTTTTGGAAGGTTGTCAGCTTTTCTAGAAATCACAAAACACAAATGAGAAGCAAAGTACTTCCTTCAACATGCCTTCCTTCTGCATGTTCTTGTTATGCCATCTAAACTCAAGATGGGGCTGGAAGGGCAAACAACATTGTATTTAACATGACTGCTCCTTGAGTCACAATAGCTTTTTAAATTGTTACAAGAAAGAAAAAGACTCCAAATTCTTCTTACTGCTTGACAAATTTTTCTTGACAACAATCCTTATCTTGAAGTTCCCATATTGTGATATTGTTTCTCAATAAGAAAATTGTTTTTTGCTTGAATCTCCTATGTATCAATTTTCTTCTCAAGTATCTTGCTTGTAGAAATACAAGCTGCACTAAATGTTGCAAAGGTGAGGACAAGAATAGTTAGAAAGTATGAAACATTTAGTTCAGGGTCACTCACAGCTCTCTCCCTTCTCAAAAGTTTCTAAATGAAGAAAAACTGTGTCTTTCAGACTGCTCTGTGTTTTGAAATTGTTGAATGTGCGCACTTTTTTTGGTTCAGTAATGTTATGGGCATGTTACTATACTTTGGCATAGCAATGGCTATTTATTTAATACATCTTTAAAACTGTGAGTGAATTCAAACAAACAAACAAACAAACAAACAAAAACCTAACCTCCCCCCCGCCCCGTTCTCTGAAACAGAATTTTCTAGATTCATGAGTTTAACAGAAAATTAAAATCTGCTTTAAAAAGGTCTAAAGAACTGCACTTTCCAAATGTGACACCATCCAACTGTCACTCAGCTCATTTTCATATTAAATATTAAGTCTTTAATTGTGTGGTTATCTTACTGATTAGATTTTGTTTTTAAAGAGAGTTCTTGCTGGTTATTTTGAGCTCAGAGCAAATTGTTCTTACCTTTCTAAGCTTTCCTTGCAAAAGGATCCCATTAAGACAGTTAAATCCCCAAAACTAAGACAAATATAAATAGCTGAGACAAAGATACATTTTTAACATTAAGCTTAAAAAATTAGTTAAGGTAAAATGGAAGGTTTACTTTTTCTAATATATTATAAGTCTTTCAGATATTGTATAAACATATTTGTATATCCTTCAGGGAAATGTGCTTTCACTTTGACCCTGACTGACAAAACCCAGAAATATTCTGGATTATTTTTATTTCCAATTCACCCTGAACCCTGTAATACAATAAGAAAGCAAACCCAAGTATCTGCCGCTGCATTGTCTGAAACCCAAGGTAATAAACATCTTAAAACTCTGTAAAGAGGAAGGTAGTTCTGTCATGACCTCATGCTATAAGAATAAATAGATATGAAATTACCATCAAAACTAACTTCTAAGTTAAGTTATCTGTTCTTGAAATTTCAAGTTGATGACAGATGTCCTCCAAAGATGTTCTAATTGAACACAGTAATATAGAGAGAACTGGCTAGAGCTATACAAAGTCCATCGAGACTATGTGATCTAACGCTCATTTTGGCCTATATATATGGTATACTACAGCAAGTGATGGTGGCTCTGCACTGGGAGAGATTTCACCTTTTCATAGTAGATGTGGCATGGAGCCAAAAGCTAATATTTTTAAAGCTTTTCTTATGACTGAAGTCTTAGTACTGTTTGTTTTAGCCTTCATGACATGAAAGGTTATCTCAAACAAATTTGTCTTCAGGAGTCAATAGGTCTCTATGCATTTTTTTAAAGGGGATCTCGTGCCTGCCTAAGAACAAAGAAACCAAAATAAGCTTGATTATGTTTTTAAACTATTTTCTCACTCACTTTTTCTACATTACCAAAAAGAAAAATCCACTTTAAAAATCAAGATTAATAATGGTAAATATTATGATAGTTCTGTAAATAATTACGTTTGTAAAGACATATTGTTTCAAACGATTTTTTAAATCCATGACTACACATCCATCTAAAAATTCATGTATGGATTAAGCCATGTATTAGCCCAATAGACCTAGTGAGCATATTTCCATTATTTGTTAGAACAACGGAGTTATTACTAGCAGAAAAATAATCAAGGATTTGCTGTTTCATCATAGCTCTCCATTTCCAAAAGGTTTTCCTTTTTCTTACAGAGAACTTAGAAATAAAAGAGTTTAGACTGTAATCTTCCAAGTTTTATGCTTCACTTTTCCTTGTCTTTTGGTGCTACATTTTTCTTTATCACTGATGACAGGAAAGCAATCCTCTTTCCTCCCACCTCCACTTTTAAATAGCCATTGGCTAAATTCTCATCTCCCATAGTAAATCAGACTTCTTGGTGCCTGTAACATTTGTCTAAAGAAATATTTACCTTCCTCTCACGAGAGCTAAAAACCTAATGCCAAATCTTATACTGATTCTCAATGAACCAGGGGATGGTGGCACAGATATAAGGATACCCATCCATGAGCCATACTCCTGTATTAGACGAAAAGGCTCTCGTACTGCCTGAGAGGAAGATAGACTAGAACGTGACTTATTGCTGAAAAAAGCGCCAGTATGAGGCTTCTGCCAATGGCTCAAAAATTCTAGACAAGCAACAAAGAACCTCACTACATTTAAAGGTGCTTGAGCTATTCTTTTCCACATAAAGCCTGTGCTGTACTATCTGACAAAATAGATGGTCCTGTTTAGAGTCATTCTATGTAAAGGGCAAGATACTCCTACTTGCTCAAATAGAAAAAGGAACTGACAGTAATATTGAAGAAGGAAAGGCTTCTAAAGGATAGAGAATGGAGGAGGAGGTACTTGTTTCACGCCATATTAAATTCTTCTCTTCTGTGAGCTCCATTGGTATTTCACTTGTCACAATCTCTTTTTCCAATACTATTGTAGCTCTACCAAGATAAGTGTACCTGGGAAGCAAACACTCTATGATTTATACCCTACTATATTCACTTGCCTGAGATTGACTTGCCTTACATAGAAAAAACAGGGAAGTGAAAATTAACACAGATTAATGCAGACTAATTTATAAGCTACCTTACCATGAGGTCAAATTCACTTTATACTTGGAACAAACACAACCAGACTTCCTTGATTTATTAGGTTGTTAAAGTTGGAGGAATGCAGTTATGTAGTAATATGGGTACATATTTAAAAAAAAAATAAAATGGAAACACACTCGCATCCCATGGGTAATACCCACAAAGTCTAGGATTTGTAATAAGATGTTGGATATGTATACCCTTGTCACTGTTCGCTTTTGGAACTAAACGCTCTTTAAAATCTTTCTGAATCCACAAGACAGACTTAAAACAACTCAGAAACCAGTGGAAATGTCATAGAATCATAGCATCATAGAATCATTTAGGCTGGAAAAGACCCTTAAGACCATTGAGTCAACCGTCAACAATGTCCACTAAAAAATGTCCTGAAGTGTCCTGTCTATGCGCTTTTTGAATACCTCCAGGGATGGTGACTCCACCACTTCCCTGGGCAGCCTGTTCCAATGTCTGACAACCCTTTCGGTGAAGAATTTTTTCCTAATATCCAACCTAAATCTCCCTTGCCGCAACCTGAGGCCATCTCCTCTCGTCCTATCTCCAGCCACCTGACAGAAGAGACCAGCACCCACCTTGGACTCAAAATTAAATAAATCTTGCCCATAATACCTTCTTCTAGAAGCAGCTTCATGCATACTTGGCTCATCTCTGGCATTTCTGAATAGATATTTTGAAAGGCTATTCATACTTCTTCATTGCCAAAAAAAGACACAGAAGTTATTCTTCTGCATTAGCAGAATTAACTAAATTTGGTCTTACAGTAGGTTTGTGTCCCCGTATTCTTCTAAGCATTTTCCTCCCAGCTCACTTCTATATATACTTTTCAAGTTTTTCCTCATCTCTTCCTGTACCAAACATAGTCATCTTGATAAGCAAGTATGAACTATATTCTTTAGTTAACTTAAGAGTTAGTTATATATGAACTTATCAACTGGCCATCATATCCGTCTTCTATCTAGCTATCAGCTCCACCGTACCTGAAGGCATAAAAATTTTTGACTCCCGTTTCTCTGACAAACATGGTCAATATTCACCAACAGATTCAAGAATTTTTTTGTGGGTGCCACGGTGGTGTAGTGTGGCAGCAACTCACAACACCTGGCATTTGAATCAAGAGTGAACGTTAGAAGTTGGTGTGCTGCATGTTTGCCAAGCCTTTGAAGAATTCGTTTTACAAGGTCAGGTCGGAGGACTACCTGGTGTGTGCCTGGGAAGATGTGGCTGAAGACACTCACGAGTATGAGTGTAGAGTGTGTTTATCTTTAAGTGTTCTGAGGACTGGCAAACATCCCAGCTGATCCAGATATGTGCTTCTTGTTTTAGCAACGTATAAATATGCTGTAAGAGATAATAAAAAGATCTTTTTGCCGTTGCTTCGGAACCATCTCGTCGCCATCCCAAGTGTCTCTCTCATCGCCGCAGTATAGGGGGAGAAAAGAAGACCATGCTTTTTGCCTCTTCCACTTAGTCATAAAACCTCATTTCCTTTAAAAAAATCACACTAAAATGCACCAACCCTCCCATTTTCCAAAAGCAAAGAAGAAGAAAAACCCCAAACCCTGTCTTTAAATTACTGAGTAATCATAAATGCTGCTCTAGATTTATTTTTTTCAGCAGTGTGTTGATGAAGTCTACACGTTCATCACCAAAGGTTCATTAGAAATGCTACCACGTATACAGCTCATGACATATGTCTTTTCTATGACAAACTCCTTGATGTCATTTGGGGCTCACAACAGTTTTTATAACAGACTGATTATGGGTTTAGCAGAATCAAGATTTGAAAAGTATGTAAATGAGTTATTTAAGTGAGCAGCCTTTTACTTATGGAAAAACATTGTAGCTATTAAATTGATACATTTGTTAGTAAATGAGTAAGCAAGTAACTCCAGTTTCACAATCACCAGTTTAGTGGAGCTACCGAGCTAACAAAAGGCAATTCTTCAATGTTTATAAAAACATATTCACAGTTGCAATCTTTCTCTTGAGGCATTACGGTTAAGTATTCAGATAAATCATAATTTATGGCAGTAGGGTTTGAAAGTCAGCTACCCACCTGGCCATAAAAACCTCACTGTCAAACTGCTTAATTTTCCTGACAACCAGAGAGCTTTATTATTTTCTTCTAATCTGTTTCAAATATATTTATCAGGTTTTCCAAAGAGAGCATTGATTTTAAATGTAACTTGTGCTTCCTCCTACTGATGGCTGAAAACAAGGGAATTGCCCTGTCTGGGAGCTAACTTAGAACATGTGAAAGTATGTTACATATGAACAGAGACAGAACTTCAATGGGCTTTTTTTTTTTTTTCTTTTTTTTTTTTCTCTTTTGTCTCAGAAAGCCACATGGGAAGGAGAGATACCCTGTAGAGATGAGCAGTTTTGGCTCTGTTCATTGCACTCACCACTCTCTCATGCCACAGTGTGGCCGCTGACTAGGCAGAACTAACTGTGTGGAATCCATTCAGAAAACCAAGATCCATAGGATTTTAATTCAGACAGTAAGGGCACATGAATGATATATATAAATCCCCGGCTTTAAAGAGAGATTTGTCTGTTTTCCATTTGTACAGGTCCCTTTGCAACACCAGTAATAATGTTACTTGTCCAGCTATGTTTTTATTATACATACTAATTACAAGAGAGTACCATTCTTGAATTACTTCATAGCCAGAAAATTTGAGTTATTCACAGTCAATAAGTCATACCTCTAAACGTAAGTGTCACAGGAAATGTACTGGACAGACAGTGTCCATTCAGGATAGAAAGGAAAATTTGTTTTCAGATACACTAAGCCACAAACTGTCCTTAATCTTAACAAGAGGAAAAAAAAAAAATAAAATTAATTTCACTGCTGAGAGTATAATCGAGTAATAAAACGAAAAGTGGCAATATAATGACCTTCCTCTGCTCTGAATTGATATTTAGAAAAGTTCCTTGTTTTCATTTCTGTTCTCATTTCTCAAGCCCCACTGTGACCGACTGACCATGATAGCTGTTCTGCCGCAGGACAGAACCTACCTAACACAAGGCCTGCCAGCAAAGGGTGTGTGAGAGCACTTGCAACCTAGGAAAACATATTAACAGTTTAAGATTTAGGTATTACAGCTTTCCTTCAATATTAAACGCTTAGAGCTGCTTTAATATTAGTCCAGCTTTACTGAGAGGAGGAAAGAGCTTCTAGCTGTTAGTATCTCAGGCACAGGGAACATAGTTTATTTCTCGCCAAGGTGCTATTGGGGCTTTAGAATCAGTCACAATGCAGCAGTATCAATCATGAGTCCATAAAAACCTAAAAGTCAGAAATTCAGAAAGCACTTAAATAAACTGCATCATGTTTTTGCATATAGTAATTTGTTTCCACAGGTTTTATAAACCCAAGTAACTAAAATTAAAGTGTGAGTGCCATCAGTGTAATATTTCACTCACTTACTAGAGCACTTAATAAGTACAGCAGTACATTTCAATGAAATACACACTACATTCATTACGGAATTTTATGAAGTTTTCTTTCTCTATTCAGAGCACTTGCATTTTTTTTCACAGACCAGAAAAAAAAGTCTAAACAGAAGTTACATAAAAATAATCAATGCTACCAGCCAAAGTTTGAATTCATCTATTAAATTGCTTAGCAACTGAACTCAAAATATATACTTCAAATAAAAACAATGATTCAGAAAGTATGGGTCTTCATTCATCACTAAACAGAACTTTGTAATTCAGAGACAAGTACAACTGTCTTATACTTGGCATCATCTCATATGTGTTCACTCATTTAGATTGTTACATCGTCTATGAATAGATATTTAAATGCTTACAAAAGCAAAATGCAGAAGCATAATTCTCAGTTATACCTCTGCTATATATCTCTGCTCACACCTAATTTGAGTAAGAGCGAATTTAGCATTTTGAGTGGAACAGATTACTTGTCCTGTGCCCTTTCTACAGGACACAGGAAATAATATTGTTTTCTTAAAAATTTTAGTAGTGTTGTAAAAGCTGGGGCAGGTGTATTGGTATAGCAACTATAAGACTCGAGCCTGAAAAAGACAAAATAATAGAGTAGTAGGAAAAGAAGGATTGAGAAAGTGATTATATAGAAAAGGCAAATATCAGCAGTTTGTTTCCATCAATTCTGCACATTATACAGAAGATTTACATGAAAAACAGAATAATATGATAATGGATATGTTCAGTATGTGTAGAAATTCAAATACAGTTTCTGACTTATGAGGTAAAATATTTAAAAACTCTGCTAATGACCCAAGGGTAAAGTGAGGGGCCTGGAGCACAAGTCTTATGAGGAGCGGCTGAGGGAACTGGGGTTGTTTGGTCTGGAGAAGAGGAGGCTGAGGGGAGACCTGATCGCTCTCTACAACCACCTGAAAGGAGGGTGCAGTGAGGTGGGTGCTGGTCTCTTCTGTCAGGTGGCTGGAGATAGGACGAGAGGAAATGGCCTCAAGTTGCACCAGGGGAGGTTTAGATTAGATAGTAGGAAATATTTCTTTACTGAAAGGGTTGTCAGGCATTGGGACAGGCTGCCCAGGGAAGTGGTGGAGTCACCATCCCTGGAGGTATTCAAAAAGTGCATAGACAGGACACTTCAGGACATGGTTTAGTGGGCATGGATGATAGTTGGACTCAATGATCTTGAAGGTCTTTTCCAACCTAAATGATTCGATGATTCTATATAATTACCATGTGTTAGGCTGCTCCTCCAAACCCCTGTTGTGAAATTTCATCTCTTGAATTTAGCTATGAAGCTTTCTCTTAAATATTATTATTCCTTTTGCATTATATTTCATATATTTTAGAAATGCTGGGTATTTTAAAATCAGATATGCCGAAAGCCCTTAAGGATTTCATGAGATGAGACACATGCAGAAATAACAGACTAAATCCAGGCTTTCAGCCTGTTTTGCAGCACCAGCAGCAACAAAACACTGACTGTTGTCGCCCAAAACCAATTCAAAACTCATCTAGAATTCTCTCAAAGAGGGAAATAAAATTGTGTCTGACATTAAGTTCTCTGTAGAAGAAATTTACATTAAGACTCCTGAACGTAAGTCTTTAATGTACTTTCGTGTACTGTCTTGGTTATTTAACATTATGTAGTGGAGTTTATTTTAAATTTATACAAGGTAGACATTTGTCTAGTGTTTTTCCGTATAAACCACTGAATACTGGTGCTTGCTCATATTCACTTAAACTTTGAATGATAGCAGATTTATTTTTTTCCTAGGACATAACATGCCATTAAAGTATCAATAGCCAAAGCATTTAATTTTAAATAAATGAACTGCTCTAGCAATCTGACACTACCTCACGCTTGGGAAGACACACTAAGTGAGTTTAAGTATGTCTGATTTTTTGCTCTTCCTAGAGGTATCATCTTAATGACTACTACAAGCATCAACATCAACAAGAACAGTGGAGATGTGAAAGTATCACAATGAATCTATACCTTTCAGAAAACAGATTTAGATATCATTTAAATTGGGCAATTGCTCAGAGGCTGTAGGCTAGAACCCTTACACTTCAATTCCACAAAGCTCAGCAGCAAACTAAAGATTGTCTCCCATGACTGGAGAGAGCTGAGACATTATTTGTAGGATCAAATGCTGTAATGAAAAATCAGGCATACTGCTTCTAGTTAGGTAACATGTTTTCCCATGGGTTATAATCTCCAAAAGTAAGAAAGTGTCTTTAAAAATCTCTGTGCATGCAGACACATGATAGTATTTGAATTAATTGTGGGCTACTTATAATTAATATTAACTATGACCGTCTCCTCTTTTCCATCCTACTCATAAAAACTTCAAGACAGGACAATGAGGCAATAGGAATGAGATTTCTCACAATATTAACAGATGATTGGCTCCCCTTCAGGAAAATGACAACAATAGACATATACAGGCATATTCATAGAAATGTATACAGATCTATATGCAGAATTTACCAGCTGCCTTATATATATCCTTTTAAGCTTCTGATAAGGACAGGTATAGTTCTTCACAAAAACTCAAAGAAAAGCATAGTTTTACATAAAAGCTAAATCAAACCAAATCTGAATGACTTTCACTTGCTGAAAAGGATTCAGTTTATGATTTAAAATAATTAATGGTGATTTCTCTTTTTTTTGTAATTTTTTTTTTTTTATATAGAATAGAATAGTTCAGTTGGAAGAGACCTACAACAATCATCTAGTCCAATTCTCTGTCCAACTGAAATATTCTAACTGCCTGACTACATCAGGGCTGAATAAAAGCTAAAGCATATTATAAAGGGCATTGCCCAAATAAATCTTAACCACTGAGAAGCATAATAGGACAAATTGGAGTAGATGGTGAAAGAGGTTGCTCCTGAGACATTTCTAGAATGTTATCACCATCCCAAGAGATTCGAAAGAATCGTTAGTTAAAATGCACACCCTTGAACCATAGATACTGTGTAAACACTTCAAATCTCTTATTGCGCATTAAAAGAAGTTCCTACTCTAAATATTTAATGTACAGTTCCCTTGTAGATACACTGGAAGCTAAAGGAAGTTAAAGGAAGAGAGGATTTTACCTAGGATTTCTAATATATAACTACATTGAGCTTGAAAATAAAAACCTAAAATATAGAAACACAAGAAAAGTAGATCTGGAATGCCAAGTGAATAAAAATGATTAACACTGTTCAGTATCAAGGTGCTGGTAGGGAAGCCATTTTAAAGATCTAACTCTTAATCATTTTATGAATGTCATATCTATAGAAAGTGTGTCAAGTTTGGCATCAAAAATTTAGGACTCCAAACCAGCTTATTACTTTTTTGAAAACGTAGGACAAAATAACAATTAGTGACTTGGGCTTGTTAAGGGAACCTTAGCTATAGAGAACAGTACAAAGAGATTACTAAGCCTTAGAATTCTCCACTTTTCCCACCCAGACTGATTAATGGCATGGAGACCCCAAATAAATTATATTGGATTATACTATAAAAACTTTAAGAAAAAATAGGGAAAAATAAAGACTGTACTCTTCCAGGCTACTAGAAGACAGCTGTAATAATGGACACCTATCTGGATTCTAGATGCAACTGAATGAGATAAAATGGAGACTGAATAGATATTAATACCGAAGTGTAAGATGGAAAGCGCATGTCCCACCTTGGAAAAAAAGAGGGTTTTCTTGCCTTTGTCTGCAACCAGGGACCACTTTTTATTTTCTCCATAATTTCGATGTCCCAGCCATCCATGAATTAGAAGATTTTCTGAGCCATTGAATCTAAGGAAAATATGACAGGTCAGTTCTGTTATACTACATTCACAATTGCACTGATTGCCATATTGGCTGAAAAGGTCATGAGCCTGTTTAAACTTATGGGATTTATTTCCACCAAGTTCAATTAGAGCTGGTGCAAGACCTAAGAATATATATTGGCACAGTAAGCATAACTTCATTAAAAAAGCAAGTGGAAGAAGCATTGACTCCTAAATACTTGCAGAATAAAGACAAGTAAACAAAATGTAGATGCACTTCAGAAAAGTCTGGGGAAATATAGGACCAGTACTTATCACGAGTTTAATATAAGTTTCTTTTTGCAACTTCTAATTTTCTCTTTTAAAGAAAAAAGTATGCTCATGGACTGTAAGATCTATAGCTACTATTTTTTGCTACTACTGTTTTGTATCCTTTCACAATATGTCATTTGCAGATTATATCTTTGTTCTTTTCCTCATAAAAACAAACAATACAGGAAGTATGGGGATGAAACATGCTTTATAAATCACGTGTGAGATCATCATTACTCTGGCAAATTTGCTTACGTTAATATGTCAAGATTCAATGTCACATCATGTATACCTGTATGTATTTTAACTAATGATACTTTAAAGGTGTTGACTGAGGGAATACTTACAGTCTCATCACACTTTTAATACTGATGTTTAGTACTCTCCTTCTGTTCTTCTCTTCCTCTACTGCCCCACTTCAGAATTCACATGGATGAGACAATGGAGGAGGACATGCCTCTTCCTTCTGTTTATTATTTGGTTTATCTTTTTGTTTATCATCAGTTTCTCATTCTTTACACAAAGGCATGATTATTTTATTTAGATTTGCAGTACAACTGGGAAATATTTTTGTTCTACAGTGTATAAATGCACAAATTTTCGTAAAACTCCCTTTTTGGACAAACATGTAAACAAAAACTTTAAAAGCGTCTTAGCTCAGATCTTCTAAAGAACCTTTTTCTTTAAGAAAACAAACACAAATGAATTATTATTGCAAGAATTCCAGGACAGACGGGCCCCTGGCTGGCTGCTCATATGGAATGTGCTATTGAGATAGCTGTCGATATTTTAACTGATCGGAGGAGATCTGAGCTGAAGTTTCACAAGACAACACATACACCAGTGATATTCACTGATGATTTCTTTGCACTAGCACTTCTCTTTGAGGACAAAGAAATAGGTGGAAAAAGAGGTCTTGAGTATAAATGGCAGTTGGTGATGTCTGGAAAAAGTATGAGCTTCTGGTGAGTGTAACAAAACAAACATTTATGGGCATTGACCAAACAGACTATATCACAAAGTGTCCTTTAGCTTAGCAAACAGATAGATCTTTTTCATTCCTATGTGAAACTATCTGATGCACCTATCATTCTCCCTGGTATAAATAAGTCCACAGTCAGAATCTTCTCTAAAGCAACGGTTCTTCTACATCAACATGACATGAAAGTCTTTGGGCTGATCTGGTCCTATAATAACTGTGAGAGAGTTTTATTTTTGGTGGGATGTAAACTGTCAAACCAAACTACCAGATTACTAGGCTGAAAAGAGCATTTTGTTTGATTTAATACATATAAATCACCCCTGCAAAACATTACAGGAAGTTGTGGCATTTAATAAGGAAACACCAAACATAATTTAATACTGATTCTTATATTTTAAAGTGACTTTTGAAGACAGAGTCAATAGCATGGGAAGACTGTATATGCAGCTTATACTGGCTCTGATTTTATATACTTAATAATATTACATATGTTGAAAAGAGGGGAGATATTCCCAAACAAGTACTGTGTTTCACTAACTTTCACCTGTGATACATTGGTCAATAAAAGTCTGAAGTCTTGTGAGGGAACCAAGGGTGCAATTCTACAAACTGTTTTCTTGGTGATAGTGCTGTTTTAAAGCCTTCCCTTTTGCCTGGCTCCAGCTATTTATTTCTAGGACTATGTTGACCTTCAAGATGAGTCAGCACAGGAGTTTGTAGTTCCATGACAGTGCACATCAGTGAAATGTTGGTGGTTTAAAAAACCAAAGCGTTATTTTAAATCTGGTACTTCCCTAATTTGTTTGACTATGTGCCCAATATAAGGCATGCAGGTTATGCTTGTGTACTTGAAGTTGACACGTGGAAACAGGAACAAGTGTCATTGCTACCTAAGAGAAAGGCACGGAGCCAGAACAGCTTTGTAGTCTTGTGTTAAGCGTGGTTTAGATATAGAACTCGCAACTGAGGTGATTACCTTACTGAAGAAAATTACATTTCTGGGAAGCTGAAAGTAGCTCTGAGGGAAGGGAATCACTTAGTTTTTCAAGTTGGTGCTAACTGCTAGTCCACAATAGTATCAGCCAGCACAGGTACGATAATAAATGAAGATAACCCAGGAATGCTCAGGTCATTCTAAAGAATCTTTTCAGTTGGACAACAAGATAAAAATTTGCAGTGTCACTCAAGCCTAAGAAACTCGATTTACATTTTGATAGCCTTTCCCCTACTAGAGCTCTTATGAAAAGCTACAATTTTTTCAACCACCTATTATGTTTGAAACCTTTGTTGCATAATACAACATAGAAACAAATGTACTCCCCTTGCACTTCCTATGGTGCATGCAGACTAGTATAGAGTGGATGGACAAATGGTTTATATACTGGTATAGAAGATGCAAGACAGGCATAAATGTATTTAGGAACACTCAGTAAAATTATAACAGATATATACATGTAATTTAGGATCACATATCTCAGATGTGTTTTTAAGAGCTTTTCAGCTTTACTTGCAGCTGGGACTAATCATAAATACTGTAAAAATCAGTGAAGCTGAGAATGGTTTTCATTCCATTTAAACAACAAATTCTGATTCCTACTCTGGTTTCAACTAGGACCTCCATTACCAAGTGAGAAGTTTAATTAAGCTGCATGCTAAGCAGTTATTTTTAATAACGAAACACCACAAGGCCAGCTTCTACCTTTTGTTCTAGAGTCCTCTTTCTGCATGTCATTATCAGGAATTTCCCCAGCACTCCCTCTATTTTCTGTGTATGCAACAAGATTAATAAAAAATTATGGACATTTCCACACTATAAAAATTAAAACTAAAAAGCCCATTCTACCTATGTCGTTGGTTAGATTTAAGATATTCTGATTGCCTACAACCTCCCTTTCTCAATTGTTTCAACTGCCTCCCTGACTGTCATATTAAAACCAGAAATCTATTTTGTTCTGAAATTGAATTTAAACAGAAGGCTCTTGCCTTGCAATGAGAACATAATAATGAAGGTATCTTCTCCAACATGAACACGCATAAATACAGTAATGCTAACATGCATTTGATGTTAATTTGCAGGCTCTTTGTATAACTCTTTAAATTCTTTATAACTATTGACAGATAAAAGAAAGGCACGTGAGAAAATGTTGCAGTACAGCAAATGGGGTGATGAGTGAAGACAAAGTGCTTTTTAAAGAACTAAGAAACCCAGGATGTGTTTAGGTACTACTGCCAAGGATTCAGTATATAGATGCTCCCCAAACTAGGCAAATTATTATTAGAAAAATAATGAAAATGTCAAGAAATGTTAAAAACAAAACAAAACAAAACAAAACTTTATTTATCTGAAACTTTCAAGGAACATTTTAGATTTTTATGGACCATGTTAAAATACTGTATTGTGGAAAATTTTCTAAAGGCCTACATTAAAGGTTTCTTTTGCCTAGTGATTAGATAATGTACAAAGAATGGGAAAACAAGAGAAAAAGAACAATGGGAATAGAATTAGGCTGAAAATAATGCAAATGAGATTTAAGAATTGTTCTGGACATCTGATGGGTAACACTGACTTCCTGCTTGTACCACTGCAAACCACATAGAATTTGGTTGAAACAAATTAATTTCTGGGGTTTGCTTTTCTATTGCTGTACTTTATTGGAGTGAGTAGAACCTGACTTCCTAAATTTTATTTTTAATTTTAGTGAAAGTGAAATACAGTGTGTTAGCAGACACAAATAAATGCTCAAATTCCAACTCCCAAATAATAAAGGTCTTTTTAATCTTGCCTTTACTTGCTTTTCTTAAGGCAGTGATTCAAATCATTTTATATGCTAATACTAACTAAGTCCATTTCATCTGGCAGTAGAAATAATTAGCAGAGCAAAACTGTCTATCCTAGAATGTATGATATAACATGTGGAATGTAATCCATTTGATTATTCTGCAAATAAAACACATTTAAACTAAAAGACAACTAAAAAAATTAAAGGGGAACTAAAAGCTCAACAAAAAAGAGATAGTTGAAGCAAAGAAAGAACAAGAGGATGTAGTGAGGCAAAAAGAGTTGGGACACTGAAAGAAAAATAACAAGTGCAAAAGACACAATAGAAGACTGAAACTTATGGTGGGGTGGGGGAAGACACAAATGAACATTACTGAAAAAGAGAATTGACAAGTGCTGAAATGAAACCTGATCCAGACCACAAAAGTAACTAAGTGTAGGTACAGAATAAACATTATTTGAACTTTTTCTTGTTCATAAAATACTCAGAAATACTCCTGTAGGAAATCATAGAAGTATAGATTCCTGTAAAGGACTGTGAAAGCTAAGAGCAAATCTAATTTTCCCTTCACTCATAATACTGGAAATTAAATACTGCAACTATAAATATGAATTATTATAAGTACAGCTGCTGGAAATAAACCAAGAACCAATTCTAAACTGGTGTAAGCACCATTGATTTAAAGCTAACATGGTAACTGAAAAGTAATAATGCAGAATGTATTAGACAATATCCTTGTAATTTCTAATGCTAAGAAAGCTTCATCAAACCCTATAATCTTTGCTCCAAGCGCAGAAGATTTGGAAAGTGAATTTGAGTTAGCAAACATTTTTGCACTGTAGTTTAAACTGCCTTACGCCAGAGTCCTATGTGACAGTTATTGTTTTGCAACCATGTGCTTGACAGTTGTGCCCAGGCTGCCTCCCTCTTTTAGGTCGTCTCTTGCTCTGTCCGGCAAAGCAGAGATCTCCTGTGCCTGGGACCTCCCGAGTGATGACTTCTAGCTAAAGACATGAGCTCTCTATTCCTCCAAGTGTAAGTACACCAATTTTGAGGGAATACAAAAATGATGGCAGTGTCTTACAAATAACAAGAAGAATACATTTGTTTTTGTCGACACCGAATAGTAAGCATAACTGATTTTTTTCCCTTTCACCTCTAAGCCCCAAACACGCACAATCTTCTGCCATCACACAGAGTCTGATTAGCCTGACTTCAGTTTGAGTGGCGCACTTTGCCCACGGATACAGAATCTGAATATGTATTTGTTTTTGTTTATTTTTCAATAATTGCTCTTCTTTTTTTCTATATTTCTGTACACATTTTCATCCACCTTTTCCCTTTCCATTTCATTCTTATACTTGGTATGTCACCTATACCAAGGAACTGTGGTTTTGGCTAGGCAGTGCATTCCTTACACAGAAGACAGTACCAATAGAATCTTCTTTTACAGTAATTTGAAAGCCCCACATGCTTTCAGTGCCTAACACTAAAGAAAATGAAATTCCACTTAGAGTTACATGAAACTGTGGAGGAAAAATTCAGCATTGATGCTCCAGCAGTACAAAGATTTTGTATTATTTGACCTGGAATCTTATACTCAGTTGATGTGGTGCTCAGCACTATTTTTGACTGAGTCTCTTCCTTTTTCTTATGATTCTTATGATTTCTGCGATAACATCTATTCCTCAGGTTTCTTTTAAAAAGTGGGGTTTTCTTTGGTTTTTTTGATATTCGGATACGATATTCTAACTTTTAAAAAGGAATTAATTGTTTCTGTATGTCACTTGATCTCTCTCTATTTTTTTCCGAATAATAAGATTGAGTTGATATTCTTTATCTGCTTCACAAAAAATGGATTTTGTAATGCATCATTTTAGGTCAGTGAGTCAGAAGTCACAAATCTCTTATCTAATGTTTTGAATGAATCCAAAGTTTCTAATCCCCTGATGACAGAAAACACACAAAAAAAATTTGCAAGGGGCAGGAATGCTGTACAGATGAAGAAATGGCAAATTTTCAGAGGATAGCCCTTTCCTGTTGGAACAAATGTGTGAGAAGAACTATGTGATATCTCTGTCCCTCCTAACCATTGAATCCTCTATGGGTATGTATTTAGAGAAAATCTAAGCAGTATATGTTACACATGTGTGCATAAGAAACCTAATAAGCCGTTCATATGGAAATATTTTAAGACTAGATCTTGTTATTATGTAATTTATGCTATTCAATTTGTGTCTATAAAACATATATGTAACTAAATTTCGTCCTAACTTTTTGGCAGAATATCAGTTTTGCAAATAATGAAAATACAGCTTCTGTGCCTTAGCACTTTCTGGCTTACCACAGTCTCATAAAACTTCCTTTCTTCTGAGTTCTGTGACAACAAAGCTGGGCGAGAGAAGAGTTTATGATGCCATAAAAAGAAGTAATCTGCTTCAATAAAATGAATGAAAGCTCTTATAATGCCAGTACGTTTTCTGCCACAGAACTTCACTGAAATAATATTAGAAATTATATTGGATGTTACATTATCTGTGTTTCAACAAACTAGATTATAACCATGGCGTGGGTTCATAATACTTAACTTTCCCAAGTAAGAACAAATAGTCACTTAACGAATCTTGTACAGCATTCCACGAAACACAAGTGAGAAGCTGCTTCTTGCAGGAATTAATTCAGCATCTAGTACAAACAGTAACAGCAATAGGAAAAGAGAATGTTTGCTTCAAACACGTACAGGTTTTCAGTTTCATAAAACACAGAAAAAGCTAAAAGTAAAACAAAGAGCATGAAGCAGTGGAGCAGAAATCCTGGCCAAATGGAAAACTTGTGTTTTGTCTGCTACAGAGAATCCTTTCTTTTCTCAAACTGGAGGGGAGTATTTATGACAATGACCAAGACCGAGAACCTGCGTGAAAGATACTCTCTCAGTTACATAACTGGTCACAAAAGTAACCAGTCACAAAAGTAAAGTTGCTGTGTCTAAATGTTTTTCTAGAATCTCTAGTTCTACTAATATTTTTCCCACTTTTGTTCAAAGTCAATAAGAACTATGGATGTATTTAAAAAGTTAGACTCTGACCACTGTCTAAATAGGGAGATGTGTAGACCAGTTTAAATAATTAGTCAAGTATCACGGTATCATGCTAAATTTAATTACTTGCTCTGCCTATGACTTCCGTTAGAATCTTGAGCAAGATTACATCCAGCTAATGTCTGGGGTTTTGTTTCCCTGTGTTACACAGTTAATCAGCTGTAGAACTGGGAACAGCAAGCAGGAATATTGACTCTCAGTCCGTGTTCTAGCCACACAAACTCCCACCTTAACAAAAGAAAAAAATTATTTGAGTCATAGTATATATTTCAATGTTTCTCATGTTTTCAATTTATTTTTTTTCTCTCAAAGTAAACAAAATACAGAAGGTGGCTGTTATCTTCCAATAATAAGTGAATTTCCCCACTCATGATAGCTCTTTTGGCTCTCTGTGTTTCAGCCATCTAGTAGTTTTTTTTTTTAAATTGTTGAAGCCTCATTTTTTCTTTTTCTAAAGATCCCCTACCAATGATTTTTTTTCAAAACAATGTGTTTCCTTTTCATACTAAAAAAGGGAAGGAAACCCATCTTTCTGTGTTTTATTTACTCAAACTAACCCAAAATTAATTAACATGGTGTCTGGTGGCCATAGAAAGTGGGCACAGGATATATAAGGCTGTTAGCATAGAATTATTTGAATTTTTGAACTGAAATTCTCTTCCAAGAATTATCTCGGTTCAGTTATAACTTCCTTTTTTTAATTGTCCTATGATTTCTTTCTCCTCCAGACTTAGTAGCTTCCATTAGTCCTATTCTACCAGTTAAATATTATCTTCAGGACCATATTGTAATCGTATCACATTCTCTCTCTTTTTTCTTTGGTGAGTTGGTTTGGGTTGGTTTGGGTTGGTTTGGGTTGGGGTTTTTGTGCCAGCAGAAGATTCTTTTTCATTACTTTTGTCTAAATGAGAGTGATTTTCAATTAATGAACAGGCATCTTTCTGTTAAATGCAACAATGTTTAGATGTTTCATTTTAAATTTACAGCTGAAGATTTAAATAGGTGAGACAGGTGAGTGAGAAAAGAGAAACTGAGGCACTAATAAGTGAAGTGATACGTTCAAGCTGGTCAGTGGAAGAAAATATTTTATAACAGATACTCTGACTCTGAAGTCAACAAGCTGACCACTAGCATGACTAAAATTAAGCACTATAAATATCAGCCGTATAATCCCTTCTGTACTTGTTTCTCAAGACTTGTGTTAGACTAGTCAGTGGAACCCCATTTTTGTTTAGTGAGATTTTTAAAAAATGCTCCTACTAAGAAATTTCAAATAAATAGATAATTTGTAGTGAAATGCCAGTCTGAGTGTAGAATTTTCCAACACTGTAAACAATTATTCTGTTCAGGTAAGTAATGTCAGCATAGCACTGTTTTCAGTAGCATTTAGGTGATTGAAACATTTATTACTGGGACTACACTGCTCATTTAAATCACAGCAGCTTGTACTACAGGTACCCACAGTCTTTTGTTTTAGGCCACTTACTATATGAATGGTCAAAATGGTTTTGTTTACTCTATTTTAGGACTTAAACCAGCTAAAATACCTCTTTTACATTTTACATGAATAAATATGAACTTTATAAGGTCTAAGGAGGTAAAAAAACCCTGCCAGTCTCTGGATAAATGTTCAAAGCTCATCTTATTGTTTTGCAGCTGGTGCCCTTTGCTCAAGGATATTTCCTGTGCTGCAGACTCTGAGTAAAAGCATTTCGTTTTAAGAATGCAATTAGAAACACATCTGTTGTTCTAGGACCTTTATATTGAGCAAGTCCTCTCTAAACCAGACAGGAAGATTTTTAAAAACCCATTTTCAGCATGCTTAATCTCTCTGCCTCCCACCACCTTATTCCATTAAAAAACCCCAACAGTTAAGTATTCAGCTTCCAGTTTTGATCCCACAACTTATATGACCTAGCAACCGATATTTCATTTTGCTGGGCTTTGGAAACAAGCAAGTCAATTCTTTTTCAGATGGCTAATTTCTCTGGACCTTCAAAAAACAAAGAGCCTGCGGCTAGATGGTGGAACTTAAAGAATCATGTCCTTCATCTTCATGGAGTTTCAAATGAATTGTAGAAGAATAACTTGCAGCTTGAATTTTAACCCAAGAAGTCTCAAGCTTTGCCAGTCTGTTTAGAGGCAAGCGCAAGCTTTAGCTGAGGCTGGAGCTTATTTCAAACTTACTCTCCTCCTTTATTCTATTAGCGGGGAAAGCATTCCTGTATCAGCTAAACTACAGCAATTAGTAACTGAAAGATGAGTATGAACAGCTTCCTAATGGTTCAGCCGCTGTGTTTCCCATTCAGATGGTGTAACTCGGCATACACTTAACTGAGTGGGCATATTCCTGATCCAGTTTAATGACACAAACTGGTTTCAAAGGCTTAACTAGCTGAAAAAGAAGATGTAGGACTGAAACTTGGGTGCTGTTCAGTACAGAAGGTGGACATTGCAAGACAAATTATAAGGTAGAAAGAATATAAGTAATCTGAGTCTTCATGCTCTAACATCTTCAGTTTAATACACTATGGCAGATAGTAGTGTGTCTTTGATTTCTCTTCATGCTGGTGCCAGTCAAAATCACAACATTGATAATAAAAGTGAACAAACATAAGGAAATCTACAGTTATTTTCAATTCTTACACAGAACCATTAATTATGTCCATTCTGGTGACTCCCCAGGGAAACAATGCATTCCCCAAAGACAAGTTACCAGTTTACTGTTCAGCACACTCATGAGCTTAGTGGTTTCTTTGTTCAGCAATGTACTAGGAAAAAAATAAATAAATCACTAAGACCTTACTATTCTTAATTCAGCCCTTAAAAATCTACCATTAGTAAAATTTATCTTAGAAAGTAGGGGTCCTGGTACATCTGATTAGATATCCTGATTTAGAAGAGGATGACAATGAAATGAGAAAAAGTAGCTTAGAAAATGAACATGCCGTCTGGGCATAACTAAAAAAAGAGAGCCTTTGGGCTGTGACAAATCCTTTTCACTGTTAAAAATGCCAGTCAATCCACACATAGCAAAAACATTCTCTTGTTGACTAAGGAAGGATCCCCTTCCATTACTAGTACAGTGCTTTAGATATTACGGTTTTACTCCCCAATTCTGTCAAAGACAGTTTCTTAAACTCTGAAGACCTCCAAATGTATGTGATTTAGGCATGATAGTCACAAGGTTAATTATTCTTTGTAAAGTGCTATGTTGATGAGGGCTCTCTAGTAGAGCTTTTTAATCAGCTTTGTATTGGCACCCAGCTAAAAAAATCTAAAGGTTAGACTTAATGAGTAAAAAAAGCCTGCAAAGAGCTTAAAAAGAATATTTTTTCTGTTATTAAAAAAATCAATCTTAATGTAGTATCTGATAGAGTATTTTTAAACATATTTTTCTTTTAAATCAAATTACTCAAATAACTGTGAACACATGGACTTTTTTCTATACTATTTAAACTAATAATTCAGGACCCACTGGTATTTCTCCAAGTCAAAATAGCTAGTCGGTGCATTGAGTGCTTCTCAAATTTATAAATAAAATGAAATAATTTTGTAATAATTTGGTGAGTGACTTTTCCTAAGAAAATCCACAGAAGTCTGCAGTGATAGCGAATAGCCACCCAAAAATGAAAACTTGTATTGATTGCAATATTTTAAATATTGCACTATGTAATAGGGTATTCATGATTTTTTATTGTAGGTGCTGACACTCATACAATGCTGTAGATAATAAGGTTTAAAATTTTTCAGGTAAAGAGAAAGTTCTTGCCCTTTCAAAATACTTTTTTCCAATTACATTGTCTTGTGGATGAAAAGTTCATCTGCTTATTTTGAGCCTGCAATAGCAATTAGTTCTGAGACTTTCCTGATTCAAACTTCTTTCACATTAGTGTTCTTAAAGTCTTACTTTCTTCTTATCATTACACCACTTTATTTTCCTTTGGTTCTTACTGTACAGAACATAGTTATATATTACAATACTTCAAATACTGCTTACTACGTTCTTCCACCATTTCTTCTTGCCTTTCTCCTACTAGCCACACTGCTGTCCTGTTTTCACACTGTTTGGTCTTTGTAAACGCTGTCTTTAACACAGGTTCACTTTTTCAGTGACTTCAAATACAGTACCATTGTCAAATTTGAATCTTGGCCTATAGGTCCTGAAAATAAAAGAATAAGCTTTTAGACTGGTCTTTTAACTGAATGGTACTTGTGTGAATATAAGTTTCTCCATTGTTAGCTTGGGTCTCTTTAAGTGCTTGAATGAGAGAATGGGAGTCACCAGAGTACCTTGGCTCATCACTACAAATCACAGTAGCTCACATACTGTATTCTGAAGGTCTCTGGCTATTCTGCAGGTAGGGGTGCAGGAGAAAACCCTTCCCTTAGCATTGCAAAGGTAGTTGCATGTGTAATTAGTCTTATTCACTCTCCTAGACACATTCCCATGAGATGCATAAGTCTTTAGAACACATATGGTTTAGGTAAACAATTATGCACTTTTTTTTTTAAATCAGGCACATACTCTAAAATCTACAAGAAATACGCTTAATAATGTGCTGGAGAAAGTATCTCTTATTGTTTGACCACTGAAAATTAACAAAGAAAATAAATAAAAAAAAAAAATGAGCAGTAGTTATTACAAGTTGAATAACTTTTTAATAACACAACTAATCCTTTTGCCATTTACTTAGCATGAAAGGAATGTTTGTATAGAGTCAGTGAAAATAGATTTTTTCTGTTCTACTGAGTGCAAACTTTACAACAGTAGGTATGTTAGATTTGGCATTAGTCCACAATGTTATCCACACATCATCAACAGAGATGAGCTGATGTTCTAGGAACTCATCCCTGGAGCCCAGCATGGCTCACTGCCCCTTCAGTCAGCTTACCGTTTTTCTGCTTGTGCTGTGTAATTTATCTGTGATTAGTATTGTTGCATTGTAGTGAACTTTAGGGCCCAGTTCTGCTTTAGAAAACTTACCAGGTCAAAAGTAACACGTTTGTTTCCTGTAGTCACTATGCTATTTGGTTATAGGGCAAATGAAAAAATAAAAGAGCATTTTTGTTTTAATTTACTACCTGGACAACAGATTTGAGAATCGTGAATCTTCTGTTTTCAGCTACGTGCATTTGGCCAGCCACGTTATGCACCTGTGACAGGAAAACAGTAATCAGGTTTTCCTTAAAGAGCCAGCTAAATTCTATGAAAGTAGCTGAGACAGCTTAGGAACATCAGCCACTATTCGGTTAATAGCCATCAGTTACTTTTCTTTCCTCATCCTTTATTTCATAGATGAAATTTTAGCAAAGAGAAAGCAAGAATTGTTGTTAGATGTTTACACTAACATGCAAGTACTGAAGATGTGGATTTCAATTATCACAGTGTATGATTGGTTTCAACTATTTGTAGGGATTGGTCATCTTTGAGTTAGCACATTGCTATCACACAGCTCAAAGAAGCAATCAAAATGCAAGAAACTACTACAAGATCTGGTGGCAGTGTGCAGTTTGGAAGCGACCACTAGTCAAAATACGTATTTTTTTCTTTGGCTTTAGCTCTATCTGGAAATATTTACTTCTAAAGGACTTTTAAAAAACATAATAACCTGCTTGCTTCTGCTGCTCCTAAATTAACTAAATTTCCACAGGAGCCTTAGAAGAGTGCCTTCCAGAACCTGCTACCCCAGGATGTGTGAATCAATCCGCCTCAATTACCTCTAATTGAAGGGAATTCTCAGACCTTCCTTCTTACTCCAGTTGCCAAGGTAGTAAAGCTTGTGAGGAAATTCAAACATTTCTGCATAAAAGTTTTAACTAAAAGTATAACCACAGGAAGCAAGGGCCTTTAACTATTTCACCTACTGGGCACCATTTCCCCCTCAGAGACTTTTTTCCGAGACTAAGCTCCCAATCCTCCTCTTTGACTTCAAAGAGCTTTTCTCTCCCTGAGATATAAATAGATCACTGCAGACTCCCAGAGAGACAGAAAACCACTCACCTGTATAGATTTACACCACAGAAACCCTGAAACTCAACAAAACTTTTTTTTCATACTCCATTTCCAGGTACAAAACTCACCTTTCTGAAGGCCCCCTTTCCTCATTTCACCAAAGGGCCAGGTCTTCCTCCTTATGATGAGGCAGACTACTGTGTTGCAGTTCCGATTCTAGTAGGTTTTCAGTCAGCTACAGCCTTAATCAAGTCACAAATCTACCCTCCACAAAACCTTCAGGCCTCCTTTCTTGCTTAGCAGTGCTTTATAGTGAACAGGTGTAGTAACCTGACATGCAGTTGGTAATAACTCCGTTTAAACCATGTAAGTGAATCCCTTACTTTCTTATTGTGATATAGTGTCTGGCTTCTATATCTTGGTTGTTCTTGAGGGTAATAGTACTTCTTATTGAATAATAAAAATATGTACAGTTTGTTTGCTTGTTTGCTGCTCATGCTGTCAGTTATCTATCTATCTTGATGACTTGATGTCTTTGTTTTCATCTTTTTCACAGTTGTCAGTTTTCCTCCTGCTCAGCAAATTTCTATATTTTACTTACCTAGGGTGAAGTGCTTGCAGTTCTTCACTGTCTAGACTGTATGGGTAACTAATGTAGATTTTTTTTTACCTTCCATTTTTCATGGCAGGCTTATGTATGTGCATATAACTGATAAATATTTTCTGTATCATAAGCTAAAGAACATCCTGACTTTGGAAAATGGCCTCATATAGAGCAGAAAGCTTCTTATTTCCATCACTGCAGGACAGCAGTTGTTTTGTTTGTTCTTTGGCATAGGAAGCCTGAAAATAGAATTTATTAGTGCTAGGACTGTATGCATCTTTCCAAAAGATATCTCATTATAACTCTAGTCTGGTAAACAGTTTACACCCAAATTTACCATCATTTGAAATATAAACCTATTCTGATAGTGTTGCTCAGTGTTGCTGTCGTGGTTTAACCCCAGCCAGCAACTAAGCACCACTCAGCCACTCACTCACTCCCCGCCAATACCCAGTGGGATGGCGGAGAAAATCAGGAAAAGAAGGAAAACTCATGGGTTGAGATAAGAATGGTTTAATAATACAGAAAAGAAGAAACTAGTAATGATAATGATAACACTAATAAAATGACAATGGTAATAATAAAAGGATTGGAATATACAAATGATGCACAGTGCAATTGCTCAGTCACTCATCAATCGACGCCCAGTTAGTCCCCAAGTGGTGATCCCCCCGCCCCCACTCCCTCCCAGTTTATATACTGGCCGTGACACCACATGGTGTGGAACACCCCTTTGGCCAGTTTGGGTCAGCTGCCCTGGCTGTGTCCCCTCCCAACTTCTTGTGCCCCTCCAGCCTTCTTGCTGGTTGGGCGTGAGAAGCTGAAAAATCCTAGACTTTAGACTAAACACTACTCTAGCAACAGCTGAAAACATCAGTGTTATCAACATTCTTCCATACTGAACTCAAAACATAGCACTGTACCAGCTACTAGGAAGAGAATTAACTCTATCCCAGCTGAAACCAGGACAGTTGCATATTCCTACATTCAGAATTTCATAGAAATTATGAGTACAACAGGTGTTTATAACTTGCAAAAAGACCGAATTATGTATTTTTTCTAGATTATTATATTCTAAGGTAACCACTAATCAGTTTATTCATAATTTTTCTTGGTTTTCAGATTTTCTAAAAAGCCAATCCTAGAACTCTTAGCTGATTATGGGTAACTGAATATTGAAAATAATCCTGCATTTCTTGTGAGTGCATCTTTTCAATATCTCTAGACAGGTTATGGACTTTCATTTTTCAATGTCAGTGATGGAAGAAAACAGAGGACGTGTATGTCCCTTGTTTATGCATCTGTGAGACCTGGAAAAGGTCCCACATTCCTTGTCATATTTGGATTTCCTGTTGAGAGAGAACTGTACAAACTTTTTCTTTGAGTTCAGTGCCCCGGTTTCCATAGGGGAACATGCTACCACTTGGGGTTCAGGTTCTTGATGATTGCAGTTTCCAAATAAAATTGCTGTTATTTCTGCTTCTGCAGTGGGAGAATGTAAAGAGTTCATAACTATAATTTTTAAGCCAAGAAAATATTCTTGTGATAGGATATGTGCCTGTGACTTTGGGGTCTATGTAGGCACAAGAAATCACATAAAAAAGAAGGTATTTTAGGACTTCTGGTGCCTAGAGTGAAATCTTTATCTTACTGAACGGGATGGCAAAATTCCCACAGATTGCAGTTGAACAGGACTTCTCTGGGAGCCTTCACTAAGTGGGGCTTCTGCTCTAACCATTAGAACACGTGCTACTTGATTAAAAAGATACTTATGTATCTTCTCTCAGCTGTGATTGTGTGGAAGGTGAAAATTCATCTTGTCCCTTATGTAAGGCATTCTTCTCTTGCAGCATTTAATTTGCAAAATCCAATCAGAAACCCATCTGTCATTTCCAGGTACCTTTTTCTGTAAGTGATCATAAACCAAACCATTCCACAGTAATTTACCCACTCCTGTTCTTCCTGTAAGCTATATTCAGAGTCTAAAGCAGAAAATGTCTTATTAATTCCATAGCAGTATCTTTTTTCCCTTTCTTTTAAAACTATGTCAATCACATTGAAATTGTAAACATAAACTATTTGGAGAAAAAAACAAACAAACAAACCCCAAAAAACCCAAAACATAATCCTATTTGTGAAAAGAGAAGCACCAAATTCAGTTATGTTTCACCAGAAATTTCTAACACTTAAAATCTTAGAGAAGCCAAATCAAAGGTCACAAAAATCTCTGATTTTGGATGCAATAATGCCAGAAAGAGTGAATCACTAATTGCCACAGGAACCTTAAAGGGGTAAAACAAGAGAAACAGACAAAATACACATGTGTATCTTTTAAAAGGACACGGAGCACAACAAGCCCAGAAGTATACCTGGAAGTGCAGAAAACACTCGCAGATCTAAAAGTGTTGACAGAATACTCAAGTACACTTTTAGATGTACAGTTTATGTTCAGCAAGCTCTCCCTTTCTTTTGGCAGTTTGTTTCCAGAAAAGCCTTGTTTATGATCTGGAGATAATTGTCTTTTTGTCTTAACTGGGACTACTACAGTATGTTCTTCTAATGAGACTTCCTGTATTTCAGATACGAAACAAATTTTTTATTAGGACATTTTAAAACCTAAAGATAGACATGTCTAGGGATGTGCAGTTATTGTAGATGTAATTGCCATCGAGGAAAAGAATGGATAAATACAAAGGTAAACATAATCAAAGACTGTGTTTCTCACATCAACTTTGATCAACAAATTGGAATGCCTTATCACACTTAAGTTCCACTTACTGAGCTCTGTTAAATATCCTATTCGGGAGGTGGACAATGAAGTCGAATGGAGCAAGTAGAGGAAGGCATTGGTAGCGTTGGGCAACAAGAAACAGAGTAGTCAACTAGTGATAAGTCCTGGTGGTCTGTCTTGTTTTGATCTTGACTAGTTTGACCCTTCATCCTGTCATTAATTGGATTAATTGCCAGCAGTGAGTTTAGTCAGCACGTATACTTTTATATGAATTGAAGGGTAATCATCATTCTTTTCCCCATTTACAAAGAGCTTGAATTTGGTAGCAAAATGCTATAGTGTAGAGATGCTACATGAAATACAGAGAAGGCTTTTATCCTTGCTGCCACAGTTCTAGGTCAAAGTGCATTTAATACATATCAGCTATAAAGGGTGGAGGCTGTTTGGAGAGACTGTATTAATTTCTTACCAGCCGCAAAGGAAATTCTTGTTTCCACACTGAATTATTCACCACTCAGTGGAGAATGCCATGGAAATGAAATCTCTATAGAGAGAAATTTTGCTGATGTGGAGGTGTATTTCAGTTTTGAACTTCTTATTCCCTGCAAAGAATGTACTGATATTTGGGCATGTACTTTAGGATCTTACGTTTTGAAAACATTGTTTAGTTTGCCAAATATATTGCAAAAAACTGTACAGGCAGCACTTGTTCTATAAAGAATATTTTAAATTTGCAATTTTTTTTCAAGTGTTGTAAGAATGATTTCTTATATTTGAATGTTCAGTGTTCTCCAAGGTTGTATGCTTCTTGCTGCTTTTGCATACTAAAATCTGTTTACGTGAGAGTTTCTTCAACTCTCCTCTGCTGATTAATGAAAAACCAATATAACAGACACACACATACAGACAGACAGTCAGCACATTGTGTTTATGGGAAAAGAAATTTAGCAGCAAACCCTTTCCTGAAGTAACCTGGACTGACTAAGGATTTAAATAGTAATGCTTAAGTATTATATTACTATCATGAAAGATTGCAAGCAGCTTGCAAAAATGAGCTAGATGGTCATATCAGAATAATTAATGAGATACACTCTGTAACATCTACTTATATATATGCATATAAAATTGGTCAGATACATCGGTAGGACAAGTTTCCACTTGTTTGTCTTTAAAGAAAAATGTTCATGAATCCCATCTGTTAAGTAATCTTCACAGCATAGTACTTCATCATGAATAGACATTTGATATACAAATTTCAATAAAGTACAGACAGTAAAGTTGTTACTGTCTTTCAAAGTATGTGTGAATATCTATTTTGATTTGCTAAACACTTAACATTGCCAACTGAAAAGAGATGGAGAACAGTTAGACACGCTGATTTGTTTCCCTTTTCACATGATTTAAGGCATCTACAGTACAAAGCCTCACCAGAAATTATAGCCATTGCTTCATCTAATAGTTATTACCAAATTACACATTTCCACTGAATATTCAATTACCGTAAGAATGAATAGTAAAACAGAGAGTGGAGGGAGGAAAAAGAAGAAAATTACTTGGAAGCTGAAGTATAAACCAAAATAGTTTGATTAAAGATGTTTTTTGTGGGTACCACGAGACTTATTTGTGGGACTGCTGTTTGTACCTGGTCAAGAACTATCAGGTTTTTACTAATTTCTTGCTCCATATGTTTTGTCCACCCAATGTACAGACTTAGGGAGGAGTTTTCTCAGGTTGTACTTGCACTTTATCTTGCTGATGTTCACTGTTTTAATAATATTAATGTCTGGCTTTTGACAAAGCACAGCTATGAATGCACAACAGAAATGTATTCTGAAAAGTCTACCTAATTCTCTAAAATTAAAGCATTTTTGTGGCTTCCTAATGAGTATCACAGTCACTTAATAGGTTTTTAACACTATTGCACTTTTCATACCAAGCCTTCGAGATGCAAAGGATTTCCTCTGTGAGCTAGAGCAGCAACTTCAGACACATGACCTGGTGTTAAGTAGTATTGCTATAAGCAGGATCAAAATTTGAAACAGAAGTAAGTCATGAGTCTTAATCTGGAAGCTTTGCTGCTTTTATTTAGGAAATTCTGGTACAGGACCAATTTAGCAATCTAGGCCTTCACGGGTTATAGAAATGAACATAACTGAGTCACAAATCCTCAAATTTTCAAAAATGTTTTATTTCCTTTTTCTTGCAGACACCCAAATCCACACAGGTTTGCAACACAGATGCTGCACAGGTAGTAGACTTCAATCTAGTAAATACTTTCATAGCTTGAATCTGGAAGCTATATCCTTGTGTGCTACATGCTATTTCTCTCTTTCTTCTTTTTAAGCAGACTACTGACTTTACTACTGAATTGTTCTACATGTGTATTTTACTATTTCTCTCCTATTTTTTTGGTCCAAATTAAGTCCCGTCTTTTACAGATTTATTGATGCTGGGTCCTACTACTGGTACTAAAGAGAATTCCGCCCCCCCCCCCCCCCCCCTCCTTAGCAGGTTCAGTGCTGCTGCTATTTATAGGACATTTCTCTCATTTCAGAGCTTATTCTCTTCATCTCCCAGAGGACTGACCATACATCATGAGACCTCTTCATGGATCTAGAGGCTTTAAAAGTCCATCTCTGTGTCTTTCTTTCCCCTACCAACTGTTGCTATCTCTGAACTTTAGTGTTATTTAAGGTCTTTCACAATAAATGCTGCATAGTAATTAGCATCCCAGTCACAACACATGTCCGTAAAGGAGCACTGAAAGAATGTATTTTTCTCTTTTAAAAATATTCAGTATCTCATTTATAAAAGCACTTTAACAGGAAAGATGAGGGAAAAGTAGAAAAATGGAGGACAGGGAAAAGAAAAAATCCCTCTGCTCATGCCTTTCAAATCTTAAGAGAGTAAAGTCAGAAAAAATCACTCCCACATACTTGAATAGTTTCTTAGGCTCAAGCAAAGAAGAAATGAGTACACACATATACTATCTCTCTTTTCTGTGTAATGAACAGATAACTATGGAACCACTCACTGATTTCAAAAGTAGGCTTTTTATTGTGGCAGAATTGTAGGGATCCTGGGGCACTCTGTCACTGTCAAAACTCTTAAGCACTTTAGTCTCCAAAGGCTTCTCTGAAAGCTCATCACTCTCTCTTGCATAGACAAAGACCTGGGGCCACCAATATAAATAATATATCAAAACTTAGCAAGAGAAGAACATGCCAAGAGAGAAGGCAAGAGGGCAAGTATCTTCAAGATGTTGTTATAACATCATGTGAAGACTATCAAGACTCACTGAAGGGCATTGTTTTGTTTTATTATGCCGCTTTGTCAAAATCAAAATTCCGTTGTTCAATTAGAGCTTCGGACACTCTCTGAAGAAAACTCATCCAAATATATAAATAAGCATGAATTAACCTGTGTCAGCTCTATGTATATAAATTGTACGGAATGCAGGGAGATTCCTATTTGATTTTCTTTTCCTCTAATATGATGACATTTTTCATTTTACCATATAATCCTTTATCACTATCCTGATTTTGTATTATGAGCAATATGGTTCTGTGGATAAAATTCACACCTGATGAGATAAAACCAAGACAGCTTAGGAAATTTAAAAGGACTACAGATAAGAGCCATCCTCCAGACCCCTTCATTAATCTCCCCTGCTATCAAAATAGTTCTGCATTGTAAAATTATAAAACAATGGGAAGCAAAAAGGTTTACGGGGATTAATTTAGAGATGCATGATCCAGTTGTGCAGGTGAAGTACACAGACATGGGAACTGAAAGAAGTGTATATATACAGAAGTAAAAGCTTATTCCTCAGGATAGTGAATACTGCTTTTTGAACTCCCAATATTTTCAGTCTCAGATAGTGAATGTCCGTAATGTGCTTTGAGATCCTTCAATTAAAACAGTGCTATTGTTTATACATAACCTGAACCACTCCACCAAACCAGTCAACATGTTAATGGTTAAAAACTTTGCCAGAACTTCATGCAGCTCCAGGCCTCATAAAAGCTTCACAGTTCTCCACAGCTTGGCTCTTTCTTCAGCCTCAGATGAATGTTAGCAGCCAAAACATTTCCCAGGGCTTGTATTTTAATTTTTGGCCTGAAGAAAGCACCTTTTCCGTTCCATTCAAGGTTAAAAGATTTCAAATATTTAGGCCACCCTGCATTTTCTGAAACCTTGCTTTTTCATTCTCATCCTTTCCTTAAAAAGTTGCAAAGATAATGAATATATCCCTTTTAAAATTCTTTTCCTTGGAAATCTACATAGGAAGATTTTTGAGACAGAAAATATGGCAAAGCTAGCCCATCCTCCCATGCAACATATGTCTCTCTGAGATCCTACTGCCAAGAAAAATCATCTCCTGCCAAGCCAGACTCACTGCCATTCCCAAAGGGTGGAGTTCTCTTTGGTTTTCATTTCAGCTGAATTAGCCATATCTGCTAATTCTTTCTAAGTTTTTCCAGAAGTTACAAGAAAGCTAAGTGGGTTAAAAAGATGTCTGGAGGAGGTTTGAAGATGAAACAATCTTTTTTGGTCTGGAGGATATTTATTTTCTTCTCAGCCTCTTCTCTTATTCTTCCTCAGGCTGTATACTGTGCCTTATCTGAAAATTTACATTATGGATCACGGCAAAAAGAGCACCGACTATGTTAATGTAACAATGTTTCAGAATTAGAGAGTATTGTGCATATTTGTATGTTGTGGTTATTCTTATGGACAGAAGAAAAGCTTTAGAGCGTGTATGTGGAAAATACACAGCATTGTGATAAAACAACAAAGAGAAAAGATAAAAAATAAATTCTAAACAAAACTATTTTTGTTTATATCAGTTGCCTATGGTGAAAATCAGGAAAAACCGGTGTGTTATACAAGCCTAAAACTGTGCAAACAGTCCACTTGGAAGACTCTAAGGCCAAGGTATGCAAAATAGTTCCAATTTCACCGCACAGGTTTTGATATAACTGAAAATTCAATTAATCACTGCCGAAACTATGCATGCCATTCAGCTACTGTGTGCAACTGTTCCCATGTTCGTGGGATTAGTGCATAACCACTGTTTTTGCATACCATTTAGAACTTGCTGGAGTCACTGCATTATTCTCTTAAATTTATATAGGGCTTTTATCATGTGTTAAGTATATCTTACTATATGGGCTAAGCTATTTCTGATTGCAGAACAGGTGACATATTTGTCTCCACAAAAAGTAAATAGATAACTTTTAATATATTAAGAAGAGCAGGATTTTGTGCTTCAGAAAATATAACTTTCTCAAACAATTTGGCATAGAATATATGTAATATATACCACGTCATTCTCACTACAAGGAAGTGAGTCTGTAAATTCTCATCTTCTGCCACAAGTTGAACCAAACTCACTTTTATCTCTGAAAATTACAAATGCTTGATGCAAACTTCCATTAACCGTATCAGCTTTCAGTTTCCTTCCAAGCACCCCTGTCAGTCTGACTTCAACAAATTAGTAAGGAGGTATATCAGCAATGGATCATGCAACAGACATACTTCTTGGTAACTAACAGACTGAACTATATCATCTTCCGAAGTACTCTGTGCATCCTAAAGACTTCCCAGCCCTACCTGGTTCCAGTCCTTGAGGTCAGATAATGTATGGAGAGGTAATTGTGCAATCTCTTCTTACCAACTTCCAGTGAAAGATATTCTACTGTTTGGTAGCATGTTTTAGCTTAACTACTCTTGCAGTTACTAAGTTTCTCCTTAGTAACCAACTATAATCCTCTTAACTGCAAAGCAAGCTAATTAAACAGCTATTCAACCAATCTTCATCAAAAACCATTTAGTAATTCATATTTTACAGCCTAAGAGAAATATCAATGTCAGAATACCGAAGAGGGTAGTGGAATGTCCTTTCACTCTAGTAGAGACAAACATCACTTAAAGACAGTATCACTTGTGTATTTTATTTCTTATGCTTTATATACTTCAGACTGATGACAACGCAGCTGTAAGTCACACTGTGTGAGACGCAATGTTCATTTATATAAAGAATGTGTATATAACTATAGCTATACATTGAATTTACAGTTCTGTATATCCAAATCAGACCCTATTCACTGTAAGAAAGACTATGTAATATTTATTTACATAAAAGTGAGTGATACTTGAGAATAGATGAATTTTCCTTCTTTTGAATGGGGAAAAAGTGGGAGATTGGATTTAACTTTCATTAAAAACCTGAATAGGAACATAATCTTCAACAAGCAGAAGAATATAAATTCCTCTGAGACCAAGGTATGCAAAAGAAAAAAGTACACAGGAGGGTCAGTGGTTGAACAAGAAATAGATCCAGAAGGAACTTTTGAGCTGTCAGTTCAATAGCCACAGAGCCTGTCAGAGAATAGATGCTTCTTTTGTGCCTTAGTATCCTGAGCCCACAGTCTCCAAACTTGTGGCCCTGATCTTGTGACTTTACAAACTAAACACTGAAACGCTGAAAGCCTTTTCTATTTTCAAATGTAAACTAGTACATTTTCCTTCCTGACATCTACAACCACATCTAGATGATTTGTTGGCTGAGGGTATTGTACACCAGCATCAACTCACTAATTATAGTCATGTGTGTGAAAACCACCTTAAGTAAAGTGAAAGGTAAACTTTTTACAGTTTTGTGGAAAGGAGAAAAATCTGCCATTTCATTTCTTTCTATGTGTGGCTTTTGCTTATGGCCAAAGGTAGTTTCACAGCCGCATTAAATCTCAGCAGACATCCAGAAAGAAAGAAAGTAAATGTTCAAATTCAACTCAGAACTTTGTGTCCTTTTGAAGCTGCTTTGCATAATTACTGATGTTACCTCTTCTCGCTGGCCCAGCCTCGCAAAGATTTATATATAAGTTCACCTTTATACACATGAACAGCACCATCAAATTAGTGACTTCAGCACTACACTTACATGTGTTATACATCTTTGTAGGACCGAGCCATAATAATGTGAATTAAAATGAGAAAGTGATAGCCATGGGTACTTTAGAAATATATAACACTGAGCTTACCAAGAGATGGCTCTAGAGACCATAAATATACTTTTTTTCTGGACATTGGGCAACTGCTACTGGTGATTTCATCCATTGAGGGCTACACTGCAAAAGTATGTATGCATTTACTCTAAAATATGCAGGTAATTATATACATATGCTCATTCTGAAAGCTCCCAAAACTCTTCACAACAATGTAATTCTTTCCCTGACATTACAGTGTTGCCATCTTTAATATAGAAAAAAACATGCATTTCGTGACCTACACCAAGCCTACCCAAAGTGAAAGTGTCCTAAGGAATTTAGTGTTGACTTGATGGAGCATTGCATGGTTACTGCCTGAAAGAGCAAATTCTCATTGCTTTATTATCATGGTTGTATACAACTCTAGAAGGAAATGAAATAGACTATTGCTGTTTATTTAAATGATAAAATAAAAATCTATTACTAAAGAGTTTGAAGAAGGTGAAAAAAAATAAGCACTTATTTTATAATGAAAAAAGAGGAGTGTTCTAGGAAATGATCTGATAGCAGTTTCAAAGGAAAGACTTCAGAGAAAATACTTTTTTGTTCTTCACACTTTATGGCAAAGAGTATTTGCAGAGCACTTTGTTACAAAAGCTCAATAATAGGAATGAGTTTGAAGGATATTTCTATAGTTGGCCATTAAACATGAGAGTGTGGATGCAACTTCCAGATGAGAAAATTGGTACGCCATGAATTCCAGGAAACTGGGTGAGTGTTCCAACAGGAGGATCACTCACATCTCTCTCTCTCTCTTCTTCACCTTTTCTTACCTTAGTCCTTGCTTATCTGCTACTGATAAATGTCTGAGACAGGATATCCAGACAGACTTTTCATCCCGTCTGTAATGATTAATTCTCATATTCTAATACTTCCATTTCCTAGTCCCACTTAATATGTTAAAAGATCTCAGTCCATGAGCAGGTCACAAACACTATTAATCTTATTCACACAGTATATTGGAGTTTTTATGCATAAACCCATATGAGGCCAATCTCTCAGACGTTCTAGAGCGTACTGGCTATATTAATATTAAAACCAGCACCTAATAAAACACAGTGCAGATAAGATGCAGCATGGGTTGTCAACCGATAGTGATAGCCCAACCCTACTGATCTATTCCTGATAATCATATTTTGTTGTAGATAGGATGTTTTAAAACAGTATTAAATACTCTAATTTACTAATTCTAATTGACATTAATCTAAGCAGTTAGTATACAGCACTGCAGAAACTGTACTCTGGAAGATTTAAAAGATTATGTGCTTTTTTCTCTTGTCCTAAAAGTTACATTTGCATCCAATTTGTGTTAGATTAACAAGTTCAAAAATCTTCAATGGCTTTTATGTAGTTTGTGTGATTGTTTCATAACCATTACTTTTCTTCCATGGGCAATTTGCCACCTTTGATAAGATGTGGTTCAGGTTAGGATTAGTGGACTATTATGTGATCAGTATAGTAATTCCTATATGTCAGACTGACAAAATTAGAGAGCCTGTAAGAAACATAATCATCCTGACAGGTTTCTTACAGCTTAAAATGTTACAAGCACCCAGATAAGCCAGGTACTTTGAGTAACTGCATTTGACATACAGAAAAGCAAGGAACATACAGTAATGCAGTGTATTTTAACTCAGTTTTTAACACACCAAACTATTTAAAATGTCTGTGTTTGTTGGGTTTTTTTAATTATTTTTTTTTATTTCAGTCAGCTCCATCTAAATGCACTGGTGGCTTTCAAACACATAAGAATTTTAGTAAAGAAAATAAAGGTTGTTACTTCAAATTACAAATATCCTGTATTTGATGCTATTTATCTCTTGTGTATTACATTATAGTTAGCTAATATATTATTGGATATATTATATATATATTAGTAATCTAATACATTTTTACCATTTTTTTTTTTATTTTTTTTTTTTTTATTTTAAAGCCCCCTACATGATGCACTTTATACTGGCACTTGTACAGAAAAATAAAATATAATTAGATACAGAGTTAGAACGATTACAAGTTCAGTTGTCTATGGGCAGTTATGGCATTAAAGCAATCAGAAAATATATCTGAAATTGTTTTTAGACTGGAAAAAAGTATGGTCAATTAAAACAATACAGATTCATATTTTTTTACAGTACTCATTATTTTTTGATATATTGAAGCTTAAATTCTTAAATATAGGATTTCAGGTTAACAAATTATCCTTGATGCTGGGAAGAAAAGATTTCTTTAAGTCATCTTTCCATTGCTTCTGATCTTGGATTGGATTAAAGAAACATGGAAGCTATGTATGTAAAACCCCCCACATTCTTGTTCTATACTTTTCAGCATTTTGTAGCTCATCAGTGAAAATTAGTCTTACACATAGATCACACATATCTTCACTCCTACTTTTATCTATAAGCAGACTTTATTTGAGGCTTCCTCTCTGGTGTGATTTTAACTACTTGTGAAAAGAGATTTTTGCTGCTTCTCAGCCCCTGGTCTGTAGGACAAACTGGTCTGGGGTTGCTTAGCATAGGTAAGGCAACACATCAACTATTTTCATTTTATTATTACTGCTGGTCAAGGAATTTATGGTTGCTTCTATATGTGAAGTCATTCTGCAGGGTTTGCCACCATTTGGGTCAGAGAAAAGTTCATGGATGAATCAGATAGAAAAGAGACTTGAAACTGAAAAGGGTACTTAGAAACAACCACAGAATCATGGCTCATTTTTATCACTTTGGACATGATCTGAAATCTTATCACTGCTGTGAATTCTGAAAACAAAGAAGCCACCATATGGCTGCATGAAATTGTAACTGTTGATTTATTACTCTCACCGTAGGCACTGGGATATTCATACAAATAAAGAAGGAAAAACCCCACTTTCAACCACCAATGGGCATGCCATGGCTTAATGGATATTGTTAAAAACTGTGCATCTCCCTCATTTTCTACAGTGTACTGACAAAGGCTTTCTCTTCACTAAAGGAAGAATATATGATCCTTCATTTTGGCAGAACTATCATGTTTACAGTCCACAGTGTTGTTTCATGAATTTCAACGTTTTTCTATTCTACACTATTAAAATATGACATGTTTTATTGATCAGGATGAACTGAACACTGAGTCATGTTCTTTAGAAGTTACTGTTTATCATGTCATAATACATTCAGGAAAATGTCTCCATTTTGCATTCAAAAATACCATTTGACCTGATAAAACATCCCATGTCCATTAATTCCATCAATGCAGTATTAGAGTCAAATATTTTTGCACAAATATGTTTTGTTGTTTTTTGGTTTTTTTTTTTTTTTTTCTTTTAACAGATATGTACTTGTGCAATATCAAAAGCAGGTGTGTGTTTGCTTTGTAACTAAAAGAGAACATATAAGATTATTTTATCCCTTTCCCAATACCCAGGAAATCAGCTCAGCGACACATAATTCAAATGAATATATATTTTAAACTGTAAGTTTTAACTGAGTAACAGTAAAAGCATTAAATCTGTGTTCTACCAGCAGGAATTCTCTCATCATTTCAACAATTTTTATGTGTTTCCAACCTGGTGTTTTTAATTCTGCCATGTTCTCCGAAAAACTCTGGACAGCGATCACTTTCCGTATAAAGGGTATGTCATACACAGATCATGCCTGGAGAGGTATACTTCAACAATTCTGCCCACGAAGCCTCGCACTTTTAGGTGCACATCAGTTGCACATAAACCAGTGGGTTTCCATTCTCACAATCAAGGAAAAAAAAGCGTATAAAAGTAGAACATGGAGAAATAGCTATTTCTAGCTTGTGTATGTCATCAGTGTGACAGCGAGAAAATACGGTTAATTGCACAGATCTCAACAAGTTGTGCACAGATAAAAATCACATTTAAAATCAATCATGTCAGTAACTGCTTAGACTTTTTTTAAAAGCTGTACTATGGCCAGACTGCAGGTGAAAGAAAAGCGGAATAATGGCTTGCATATTTGGTTGTGAAACTGAGCAAGTTTTAAGCAGAATTAGGAAAGCCAGACACTAAATGGTCTTTCCTCTCCTCCCCTCCTCTTCCCTCTCCTCTTTTCTGTTCATTTCTTGAACTGCATGACTAAAAATCTGCTCTTTGGCATTCAGGATAAAGCAAAAGATAAGAATTCTTGACAATGAATGACATTGTTATCAAAGATACTGAGAAGATTTGTGGGTTGCAAAAGTGATCTCCCTTGAAGACATAATAAACTGTTACAGATATCCTACTAATAAGTTTAGTACTGGTGGTTTACTTTTTAAAACAAAATCAAATAATAAAAGAAGCAAAGAAGATTATTTGTTGAACTGTAACTCCAGAGAAATTGTTGCACATTAATCACATGGAAACTCTAGTTTTCCCAAGGGCTTCACTGAAAAGTTACCATCCTTTGCTGTTTGTTAAGGTCTGAGAACTTGCTGAGGAAGTCTTTTTAGAATACATATAACCAATGTTATGTAACTGCATTTTCATTTACTGTCACTCAAAAGATTCCCATTGAACAAAGGTATAATCTCACAGTATTTCCAGTCTAATCAGAAATGGGAAAAGTCTGGAACAGAACCCTATTTTTGAGATTAGTCTATATCTCTCAAACTCATTTATGTGCTCAAGAAGCTAAAGCTCATTCTCAGAAGGGAGACTGCATCTACGTGCTATATTTATGAGCAGATAAAATTTCTTTCAAGCCACTGAACAAATCAGGTGTATAAGTGTGTCAATGAAACTGTACTAATAGGGCCAGTGGCAGTCAAATATATCAGGTTATGTTGAGGACTGTGCTGGTGCTGCTGGCTTAGGTCCCTTCCTGGTGGCTCAGAACATAAGTGCAACCAATATTTCACTGCACAAAATATGAGAATAACTTAGGTTTTTCTTAAAAATGAGGAAAACCAATGTCTTACCACATTTCTGAAAATTATTATTAGGCTGTATTTAGGCATTTCCGAAAATTTTACACTTAATCACAAATGTCCCTTGCTGCAGTCTATCTGGTCAGCACATATTTAAGATGGTAGACATGCACTACTGCCTGCCATGTCTACTGCATGATATGGATAATATCACCTATACACCAGTTTAGTGACCAGCTATTCTCTGAGCAAAGGAGTGTTCTTGATAAGTACCTTTCACCAGCCACTTTCCAGATGGTGGCTCTAATGGGGGAGGTAATACAGAGCTATGGTGGTTCTCTCCATAGTTCTATATACCTCTTGATAGCTCTCAAGACTTTATAAGAACCAGAAGAAAGGTTTCACAATTAAAGCAGCTTTGACATCTCTAAGAAGATGTATCTCAAGATGACTGTATCAGGGCTAAGCATCTAAGCCTGGATTTGTGAATAATTTCATTGTTTTGAATTTTTTAGAATTTTGAGTAACATGCTTATTTGAACAAGCCAAAACTCTGAATCTCTTACAATAGTATGCTGAGTAAAAAGCAATCCTTTGCACATTTTGTTTCATAAAGTGGCCTGTTGGCAAAGGAGATGATGGAAACAACAAAACAAAATGTTGACAAGTGAGGAAAAAAGTTCCATCTGATTCCAGTTACAACTGATGAACTTACAAAGCATTCAGCTTTTTTAACAGGAGTTTGATAGCTGTATCTTAATTTACTTGCATTGAAATGTAATTTCATTATCCAATGCTGTAGTGCTATGTTTTCTCGGATGAAAAGATCATTTCAGACGATATATATAATTCTTTCCTGTATTTTGCAGCTTACTGACATTCTTGACACTGATTTGAAGAACCTCTATGGTTGTTGCCAGGTAGACAAATTTTTAAGACTTTAAGGAAATCTACAGCACCTATAGAGAAAGTATTTAACAGCTGTGGATACTGCTTCTCTGTATCTAATAACTGAGCTGTTAAAGTTTGATTAAATGTTTGTTGAAGAAAACATGTAATGCAGCAATATTGCTATCAACAATATTGTGTACTGTACATAACCTACTGACAAAAATGCATTTTCTAAAATCAATCTAAACATGATCCAATTTTTCACATCAAGTTTACTTAATGTTTAGCTATCTTTGTGAATAACATGACCTATGATATTCACATAAACTAACATTCTGATGATTTACAAAAAATTTAGATTCCATTCCTGCCAATTCCTATTTCTGTACATATAATTTTTTATCTGCTTGAGTCCTTGCATGATAAAGGTCTTATGCTTGAGGGTATGATGATGATGAGTCTCACCTTTAATACTGAGCCAGGACCCAAGGCTATTAAACAAATCAGCATGACTGCAAGACTCCGGAAATCTTTCAAAGGCAGCCACTATTCCTGAAGACTTGACAAGATACAGATTCCAAACAGGCAGAGGGGAGGTATTGGAAGGGGTATGAATTGCATTCCTGAATTACTCTGCTTTTTTGTGCTTTTGAATATTTGAGTTCATATCTAAATTGAAGTTAATTAGCTGAATCCATGGACCTGGCATGTATTTGAACTCAATTCATTATAGAGCAAAGATTTTTTTTTTATACTACAGATAATTATTTGTGGAATTCATTGCCTCAGGAAGTTACACAGGCCAGAACTATAAGAGAGTTCAAAATGGGATTAGCAAATTCACAGAATAAATATTCTCTATGGTTCTCTATTGACTATTAAAAATATCAGTTCATTTACAGATCAAGATGATGACTCCAACCAGGGATAGTACATCGGAGGAAGGATCACATTAGATACATTCTGTTCAAAAGAAGTGTCCCCAAGAATCCACTAATGACCACTATTATAAGATAAGGTAGACCTTTGATCTAAAAATAATTGCAAAATATTTTAATTTTTAAAAATGAATACTCTTTCTCATGTTGTGTAATTTTGTGTCTAAACATACTATTTGTCTGCTGTATGTCTTTTCATCAATGATTAGCATAAACACAAATTTTAATAAATAATGTTCGGAAGGTGACTCCCTGCCTTCATGGAATGGATTATCAGATATTCAGAAACTAAGATTAACCGTTTTCATGCAGTATTCCCCACATCAGTTCTTAAACCTTAAAAGTAATTTAGCATTCAGAAAAGGGGCTGCATTGTTACAAAAAATCAATGTCATTTGGTGGATTTATCCTGAGAGGAAGGGAATCCATACGACAAGTATAAATTCAGCGTTTCAGGACTAAAACTTAATGACACTGAAATCTATGACAAAACTCCCAATAACTTCAGTGTTAACAGGATCTTATAACAGGTCTGTGGTATACCTTATTTGCCATACCAGTTTTGAGGCAGGGACTCAGAACTAACAACAAGCAACCTCTTCCTTAATGATCTTAAGTGTAGTATCCTGGTGTGTGCTTGATGACTTTGAGATTCCTCAGTGCTAGCATCTGATATTGAAAGTTATTCTGGCTGAGAAGAATTCTTTTGTCTGACTCATGATAAATAAGGAAATAGTTTCATAAGGACCAAACCCTAGAAACTGGGTCTCTACCCTCTGATTAAGTTTCCAATCATAGTATAGAAGACCTCATAGCACATACGTACGCCTGCCTCCAAGGGCACTGGGGAGCAGGAGGAGTGGGCTGCTTCCCAAGGGAAAGCAAGCTGGGTACCAAGGGTGGCATCAAGGCAGTGCTCTCACTGACAAGGGCACAGTCCCACAGCACCCAAGCTAAGAGCAGTTCCAGCGACTCACCTTAACAAGGGTCAGCTTCAATCTAGGTCACCAGACACGTCTATAGTAGTAAGGCAGGCTCAAGGTAAGCCAGAAAGTCAAGTCCGAGCGTCAGGTTTCAGGTCTGCATGCAGGAGGTAGAAATAAACGGGCACCTGTAAAGTTGAAAGCAGACGATGTTTATTGCTAAAACACACACGTTTATAATCACATATTCTGCAAAGTCACTGTACACGTGCATAAGCATAAAATATGATTGGTTATAACAACTCTGTACACGCGCATAAACATCAGACATAATTGGTTATACCAACTCTGTACACCCACATAATCATAGGACATAATTGTTTATACCAACTAAAACATGCGAAACTTGTCTCAGTCTAATTGGTCAAGTTAAACTGCCGAATTGAGGTTCTTTGTGCCAAGTTCCCTTTATCGTGGAATGTGCACCTCTATTCTTCTAATTGGCATCTTTTCTTTTTTGTCTTCTTGTTTATTCTGGTCAAGGTCTTCTAAAGGTGTCTGGAATTCTCTTGGGACCGTTAGCTAAATATGTGTGCACAATTCCCCGTTTTTGTTTTTTTTTTGTCAATTAACACCTGCTGTATTGCCCTTTGCAAAGATCTATGAACACAATTAATTAAACATGGTAAAAGCAACATTATACCTAATAAAATACATAAGAATAAAAGAAACCCCGATTTTTAACATAGATACAAACCAACACCTAAGTCCCCATCCCGCAGCTAAATGCTCTAAGCCGAAATGACAGCCTTCCTAATTGCCTTAAAGCTCTTGCAGCTCCTTCTTGCCTCTGCAGTTCTGTTATCTTGTTTATTAATTGCTCTACTGTCCAAGTTCCTCATGTCCGTTGTTTTTCTGGTGGTTCAAAAGTCCGTTCATACTGCAGCTGTCATGTACTCCAGCCCACTCATGCTAACTGCAGCCTACTTATGCTAACTCTGAGTAATCAGGCTCAAAGAAATGTCCCCCATTTTCCATGAAATCTCACACATCTGCAAGGTACATGACCAGGAAAAGGAATAACCATGACATAGCTTGGGCAGAGACCAAGCCTGAGGGCCTGAGCTTAAAACTACCTCCTCAGCAAAGGGCAGCAAGTCTTCACTTCTCACATAGCTCTTTCCATACAGCGGCACCAAAATCTGGCTCTGGGTGCAGGTGACCAAATCCCTAAGAGGAAGGGAGATGAGCTCAGGGCCTTCCCAAAAGCATGGTTCTGCTATCCCAATTCTATTTGATGGATTCAATGTTAGGTCACAAATTTCCACTTTCATTAATTACTATCAATACAGGCATTAATACTATCAGATCTGCACTTAGTATTTGTAGAAGCTACAAACCCGATAGTTGTCCTGTGGACTATGTGTAAATCTGGAATGATTTTTTCATCTCTGAAAAGTAGTGATTTTACTTCTGGAAAATCCTAATTGTTATTATAGATTACACACATTTTATAAACTAATTTAGAAACAGTATTTTAAATTAAGGTAATATCCATATAGAACAAACTACATAGGCACTTCATTCTCAACATGGAGAGCCTCTATTAACCAAAGATGGCCGATTTAGTAATTAGAACTTTCGTAGTGAATAGTAACAGCCTTTTGGAAGAACTAAACACCCATACAAAAGAGGATAACAGTAGGATTAAGTAATGTAATATTCAGCTATGCTGTTATACAGATATCAACTTATTAGGGTAACGATCAGAATATAGTCCGTTCCTATATAACTTTCAAGAAGAGTTTAAAAATTGTTCTTAAACTAGAAAACTGCTTCTAAGTGAAGAACCAAATCATGAAAGGCTTAAATTGCTTGTTAAAATCACGTTAGTCAGAAACAGTCATCGGTTTCATAAAGCTAATATATTCTACTCATAATTAAACACAGAATTGATTCTCATTTCCAAACATTCTTCCAGTTTGGGGGAATAAATGTTTTTTCTCCTTCCTAACATTCGTGCTGTTATGATAAATGATGCTGCTTTAAGGTGCTTGCCTGTGGTTTTGTTCCTTGCTCTTAAACATGACAAACTGAAGTTTATAAAGAAAATATCTTTGTATTAATGTTACCAGTGATGTTGCCTCAAAAAACGGCACTTTCAGAAAGGTAATAAAAGCACCACAGGATTTTATATCAAAGGTTAGGACCCCAACACACAGATTATTAAGTAGTTCTTGGGTAAGGAATTTCCTAGAAGTGCTATACTTCACCATCGTCACCTCACTGAAGTTAAATAGCATTGAATACACATGACATTAAAAATCAATATCTTTACATCAAAAACTAGTAGCATGATGAATCTGAAACTTTGCTCTCAGGGTACATTCTTCCCAGAAAAACAGGTTTTTATAATAGTATTCTGACACCCCATAATTTATTTGTCCTGGTAAATTATAATGAAAGACATTATGCTTGATTCACAAGATGTCTAAATTACTATAAATTGTGACTCTTTTTCATTTGAAAGGTTTTCAAACTTCTGTCATGGATGGAATGAAGCACTTCACTTGTAAGAGAGAAGCAACAATGTACTTTATTGATGCAAAGTAGTGGGCTGACAAAGTTCAAAGGTAAATGCGACTGGTTTAACGAGATTCAGTGGCATGGTACGCTTGATTATTTACTGTGTAAAGGATGAGGTCAGACAGAACTGCCAGGGAGACCCTCCGATCGAGTCCTGAGGTTCAGAGCAGACCCCTTTGTTTTTCAAACTCCTTCTCAGAGAAGAGTCTAGGTGTGGCTGGATCCACTCCTAGCCCCAGACTTGGTCAACGTTTTATAGCTAAAGGATTAGCTATATCCTCAACCAATGCTTTATATCACTTATCTCATGTAGTAAAAATTGAAAGCTGACTAGGAGTGACAGCTTGGCCTTGAAGCTTTAACGTTTTAACAATCTACATTATAACAATCCTCATTAGCCATTAATGTTGCTTGCTTAAAATTAGAACAGGATCATAACTAGGACATGATTGCACTGTACAAAGATCCCTGAGCAAGTGCTGACCCAGGCTGGTACGGCCATACGCGGGGGCAGCTCTTGCACTGGGAACATGAGTCCAAACCCAGTGAGTCATTTTCTTTGCAATAAGCATTAGACTTTGGCGCAGCAAGGCACTGTAACCACAGAAAAGAAAGTACAATGTTCCTGCGCTATAGTCCTTGATTTGGGAGTGGTGACAGAATTCCTCAACAGCCATATGTCATGGTTGAGAAAGCTCCGGACAGGAAACTGGAAATAGTAGAAATACATACAAAGGACACTCTCCAAGAACCAACTCTGTCATTTGTATACAGCAGTACACTTTTTTTTTTTTTTTTTTTTTTTTTGACACATGACTTCCTGGGATTCTTTGCATGGAAAATCAAGCATTTATCATTATTTAGAGCAAGGGGACCACCGATATGTGTGCAATAGCTTCTTCTTGCACTTGCGGACAACAGCAGCTCTGAAAAGAAATGCTTGCAACTTTTGTGGGAAGTGTCTAATTGTGCTTAACATTAAAGCTCTAGGAAGTGTTAAATGGTGTAAGTATTTTTTCTGATTTAAGTTTTTTTAAGATTTAAGTTATCTACTAACTTTCTGAGAAAAAAAAAGAAAAAAGATGTTCTGACACTTGTAAAAGAGATGTACATATATAGTCTAACAACATAATACACTAAGGTAAGAATTTAGGAACTGTATGCATTTCCTTATCTTTGGGACAAGCTGAAAAAATCCTTACTATACAGACTACCACAGGCATATGGATGTGTTTTGTATTAGTTTTCTGCAAAACAACAACTTCGCTCAATGTACTTATTGGACAAAATACATTTGGCATTCCTGCAACCATGTGTTGGTGGCAAAACAACACATCACTGAGCACATTGAGCCCAATTGTAAGTCATTGCTGCATGAGTGACTAGTAAAAAGAGTATATAGAAGAGCTCATCTGCACCAGCTGTAGCCTTTTTCCTCATGTGCATATTTTATTAATAAAATATAAATTTATGCAGCATATTACAAATTTGGCTACATAATGACTAGTAGCCTTTACCACATGAAAATCTTTGTTAAATACCAAATTGAATTAATTTTCACAACACATTTAAAAAAAAAAATCCATCTAGTCTTTCATGAAGCAAGAGATTTGATAGTTCTGCCATGAACAAACTGTGGAACTTGTCAAATTTATCTGTAATTTATACTAGATTCTCTTCTTACATCATTTGCCACTGCCAGAATATACTATAATTCCTTCAGAACCACTTGGAAAAAGCAAGCATCATTTTCTTCTTAATCAGCAGTTCCTATTTAAAAGATATAGTAAAGCACCAGGAAGCAACATGTCTGACAGCTCAAAAATGTACCCACTATTTTATGTTATGTTGGACACAGAATTTAGCATATGCATAGATGCACAAATGACTGCTCAAAATACTGTACTACCTGTTTAGCCATCTGAAACTAATACAGTTATACACATGTATTAAAAGGAAATAGCTTCTAGTGTGCTCAGCTGTCTGTTCTGAGATTTGCCACAGAAGAAAGCATCTTTCATTGAGTGCAAACTAGGAAATGGATTTGCAAGTGGAATGTTTAATACAGATTAACTCATTAGTCTCCCAGCAATCAAGTGAACACACCACTGCTAAAACACACTGGATTGGCAAAAGCAAGCACTAAACTACTTCATCAAATCAATATAGATATTTTACAAGATGTTGCATTTTGCTCTGTTTTTGAGACGTGGATCATTTTACAGATCATGAAACCAATAGTTCTTCTTTTAGCTTTACTTTGTTGGAAGGGCAGAATAAATGTCAAATAGCACTTTCAGCCCTCTGTATCTTTTGATTAGTCTTTTGGGTTGTAGACACTGGTACCTGTCATGAAGTTCGAACAAAATAATTAATCATAAGTATTATTTGGATAATCTTTGCGCTATATTAGTCCAACATCCAGTTAGGTCTCATGGATCTGCTTAAGGAACACCAGAATAAGCCTTTGCACTGTCACCTACCCTTGTCCTAAGCTTGTTCAGTGGAATTCTGTCTTCAAGGTAGTTTTGCTGTCTCTGCAGCCGGTTGGCATGGGTTAAGCCCAGCCGGTAACAAAGCACCACGCAGCCGCTCACTCACTCCTCCCCCCCGGACATGGTGGGATGGGGAGAAAATATAAAGAAAAGTTCGTGGGTCGAGACAAGGACAGGGAGGGATCACTCACCGCTTATGGGCATGGGCAAAAGATGGGATCAGCTTGGGGAAGAAACAAAATTGATTTAATTTGCTACCAATCCAATCAAAACAGGGACAATGGGGAGTAAACCCCAACCTGAGAACACCTTCCCCCCACCCCTCTCTTCTTCTTGGGCTTAACTTTACTCCCAATTTTCTCTCCCTCCTCCCCTCCTGAGACACAGGGGGACAGGGAATGGGGGATGGGGTCGGTTCCTCACCCCTTGTCTCTGCCGCTCCTTCCTCCTCAGGGGGAGGAGGACTCCACACTCGGCCCCTGCTCCGCCGTGGGGTGTCTCCTACAGGAGACAGTCCTCCGTGAACTTCTCCAACATGGGTCTTTCCCACAGGCTGCAGATCTTCACCAACTGCTCCAGCGTGGGTCCCTTCCACGGGCTGCCGTCCTTCAGCCCCAGCCTGCTCCAGTGCGGGCTTCCCCACAGAGCGGCGGCCATCTTGGGGGACATCCATCCCCCTGCTCCGGCGTGGGCTCCTCTCTCCCCGGGCTGCAGGTGGGCATCTGCTCCCCCGCTCCCCTCCACGGGCTGGGGGGGACAGCCTGCCGCCTCACCGCGGGCTGCGGAGGCATCCCCTCCTCAGGTGTCCCTCCTCCTCCTCCTTCCTCACCGACCTCAGTACACACAGAGGGGTTCCTCTCACGTTCAAATCCCCCGACTCACCGCAGGTTTCCCCCCTTAACTCCGCTCCCCCAGAGGCGCTACCGCCGTCGCTGAGGGGCTTGGCCTGGGCCAGCGGCGGGTCCAGCTTGGGGCCGGGGAAGCTTCCAGCAGCTTCTCACAGGAGCCAGCCCTGCAGCCCCTACCCCGCTACCAAAACCTCACCACACAACCCCAAAACACCAGTATAGTTTTAGTTTTTTCCTCACACTGCCTGTAAGGATGCCAGTTAGTACCAACTGGGACCATTTGTCTCCAATACAAACTCGGATGGGAAGCTGAGTGAGTTTGGCAACTTTGGTCTCCAGTCTGTGAAATACCATCCATGGCAACTTCAGGTTTTAACCAAGTGGGCTGTATTTGAAGGCTAGACAAAAAGGACATAATTTCCTGCCAACTGCTACCCAGCCATGAATTTATCTAAAATCTGTCATTTTACAACCTACTGCCATTAACTTTTATCTTATTAAGTGATGAGAGCATTTGGGAGACGAGCCATATGAGAATAAAATTTTTTTCCCAATGTTAGCTCAATATTAAATCAATTTGGAGACCGTTTTGCTGTTGCAGTGTTCTGCTTTTGGAGCAATTTGGCTCCTGTCAGTCAATATTCAACAAATGTCCAGCTCTGTAGCACTGTTTTTTGAATTTACCTGTCTTAAAGATAAAACCTCTTTCTGCCTTCTGCACCTTTCCCAGCCTTTTCAGCTTTGTTGGGGAGGGTATGTTAAATAAGACACATATGCCATGACCCTCAATACAGTTTTTGCTTCAATCTAATTAATGGTAATCTGCAACTGCTGGGATCAGATAATTGGATCTAAATTTAGTAGAGTCCCCAGAGAGCCTTTCCACCTTGCCATTGTTTCTGTAATGGACAGAATGAGGCAGAATTGGGTATGCAGAGGTATTTTGAGTTTTGCAGCACTCACTGTCAGAGATGATTAGGTGCCAGTATGGCTGGAGAGGAGACAAACAGATTTGTTTTGCAGATAAAAGCTAGAAACTACTGTGCAGCTGATATTCACTACTGATTAAAAGACTAGTTTGGATTACCTTATTAATTACTCATTTGGATCTCGGCCAAGCAACCTAATAGAATTTTTAAATGTTGGTGAGGAACTAATTTTTGTTTGCATTTTTTTGTAGTGACTCATCTTACGCTTGGGTCTTTTAACTGAGAACTAGTGGGGAAGAAAAGAAGAATAGTAAAAATTTACAATGCCCTAACAATTAATAAGAATTCAGGCCTGTGTTTGGTCAGCCAGAATGGTTGAACAGGCAACAGCTGCTCATCTGTGTTGGGAGTCTCAGGACAGATTTAATTAACTTTTTTTTTTTTCCTAATTGCTTCTAGATCATCTACTGTGTTATCTCAGCAAGGTATTTTGTTGTGGTTTTTTTTTTCTTTTCCAAGCAGCCCATAATGCAAAATTGTCTGTGAATAGCAACTTTGTACTTCTAATGAAATTAATTTTTGTGTTTTTAATAAAAGGAAGGAAGCATTTCTTTGTTTTGTGAGTAGTTCCTCATAAGCTTTAATAGCTATGGGAAATGAGTAGAAAAGGATAAAAGAGAAAAATATGGTGTTAACTTTGCTATGTGATTTTTTCTGTATTATTGAATCAGATTTTCCTGGATGTTTTCCAATCGGTATTGTACATGACTTAAAGTATATAACTGTGTAGAGCAGCAACTGGTGAATGCAGCTGTCTCTGCAATGAAACACAGCAGACAACCAGATCATACTCCCATGAATTGGGGACTGCTGTGATGGGAGTATTTTGAGACTGAAACACCAAGCCAATTTTAAAACTTCAGGCAAGCCTTTATTTATATTTAACTACTAGGTACTCTATCAGCAATTACAAAGCCTATGTAACTCCAACATAGTAGCTGAGCCTTGGGTAAATGATACCATGAGGTTTTTGCTACCAACAGGCTCTGATACCCACAGTCTGATGTTTTTAGACTCTCTCATGGTGATGGCCCAATTCATCTTCAAAGGGGGAAACCAAAGTGCTTTCTTCTTTCTCCCCCAAGCTCCACTCTGTGTCCTTGGAGATACTCCTATATGCAACTACTCCATGAACTGAGACCAGTCTGGTCCCCCTTTTCATAGGTTCTGCCTTGTGCAGGTGTTACCTTGCAAGTGATGGTCCATTCCAGCTTCCGCAAATGAGTCTTCCCTGTTTGGAGACTGGATGCTGCTCGTATGATTCCTTTGAGAAACTCCAGACTACGAAATGTTATCTTAATTTTTTTCAGCCAATATTAGAATATATTTCACCTTGTATCTTAAATCAAGCAGTTTTGTATCATGTCCAGCTCCCAGACAGACAAGGTTAAGTTTCACAAATAGATCTTCATGCTATATGTATTTTAGATAGGTAAAATTCCAGCTAGGAGTACCCAAAAATAAGATTATTTGCAACCTTTAAAATGCCAGTATGCTTATTTCTCAAGTGTGTACCACCTGAATTTCACAAATCATTTTTAATACTTTTAGATTGCTAGAATCAAACTAAGGGGATGTCAAACTTTTTAGAAAGCCAGCACTGAGCTGTTAAAAAATCAGTATCTGGACTTATATGCAACTCAAAATCAGCAATGACCCATGAACAGAAAAAAATTGAGAAGTATTATTGTAGTCTGCACGATCACTGACTTTTATATCTATACCTATGAGCATGAAATCTATTTTTCCAGAGATGTAATTGCTAATTAAATGTTGCCTTTTCCTTTTTCTTTTTCCTTCCTCCCCTCTCTCTTTTCCTTCCCCTTCCCCTCTCTTCTCCTTATCATTCCTCTCTCCACTCCTTTCCTTAACCTTCCCGTCCTCTCCTCCTCTTAACCTTCCACTCTTACCTCTCCACAGCATCCCCCTCTCCTCTCCTCATCCTTCTAGTCTCTTCTCCTCCCTTCTGCTCCCTTCCATTTTTTGCTTCTCTTCCCTTTCTTCTCCCTCTGTAGCTATTACATAGGCACTGCAAATTTTCCTATACATTTGGAATCTTTAAGAAACAGACCAACCTTTTTTTTTTTTTTTTTTTATGAAGGAAGCACCTGCCTGAGATAAAATTATAACTAAAGAACTTAATTAAGACTTTTTTTTTTTTTTTTTTATAAGAACAGAGCATTATAATATCTGCAGTAATGGAATTCATTGAAAACAAACTCTTACATAGTTGCAACAGAATGGAAAGATTAAGCATCTGGTAGTAACTCGCAGATAAGTTATATAGGAAAGACAAGTCATGAATGTTACATCATAAAACTAAAATATTCTTTTCTTCTGGAGGCAATAGGAAATAGGTACGTTTTTCACAGAGATACTGGTGTGAATTATCTGCCATCCATTTCTAGAAACAATTTTTTTTTCAGATGCAGTTAATTTCTTATACATATATGAAATAATTTAATATTTAATATAAACAAAGACCACCTCCAATTTTTTATTTTCTTTTCGACAGATAACCAAAAGACACAAAGAATATTCTGACAGCTGTTTTTAAGAATTCCTACAATTTTTCTGAATTTTATCATTTATAATTGATTTTAACTGCTGTTTTATCTCACATTTCTGGAATAGAATTACTCAGCATTATTTGCAAGTTATTTACAAGCTTAACATACAGCAATACTGAAAAGCAAATAGTGCTCTGCATAGTAGTAGATTTTACTGAAAAGTTTTTAGGTCTCATATACTGCAAGTTTTGCAGTATTTATTATTAATATATTGTTGACTAAACAATTTTGGTTCACGAACTATATAGTTATCTTAAAAGTAAGTTATTACTGTTACTAACATAGGAATCTGTGTGATTGTACTTAGGAACATTTCTTTATTTTCAATGTTTTCTGTTCCTAACAACAAAAAGCTTGCAATAACAATGACACTGAAATGAAAGGAAATAAGAGTGTGTGAAAGCACTTTCCCAAACTGTCCAAAACTTTCAAAAACTTGTGATCTCTAACTATTTAGAAACTGATATTATTGGAGATAAAATCATCATAATATGAATGTCAATATAATATGAATTTTCATTAGAAGGAAAAGGGATGATTTTGAAGGGGGAAAAAGTGTTCTTACTAATGAGAGTCCACTGTCCTACTCATCAAAAAATCTGTGTCTCAGGGGTTACCGCACAGACACACACATGGAATATGAAAGCAGGACACAAATCAGAGGACCCAGCTAAGCAGCTGTAAACCTGATGTCATTTTATTAGGTCTCATATGATGTGAGAGGTCTATTCTTTTGCCTTTTGTCAGGAAAGAAAAAAAAAAAAAAAGAGAAAAAGGAAAGAGAATAGGAAACAATCTATTCACTAAAACATTTTCATAGTATTAATTTTATTTCATATAAGAAATTCAGACCCCAGTGCAGGGACAGAGAGAAAATTACTCCCACCCCTAGGATATCAGGAGCTGATTTAGCTGTGATGGAAGACAGGGCAACTATATGAAACACTCTTTTTTTGTACTCCAGTTTTGAAGCAGAGCCATGCTGTAATATTCTTTCTATACCAACATGCTCCTGTCAACACTCTCTCACTCAGGTTACCGGAGTGCGTGGGTGTACTGCCAGTGTAGTCAGGTCTGAATCCCTTGAAAGGTTTTAGGTCCTACGGCTGAGGGGACAATCTGTACTTTGGTAATGTGCTATTAACGTTACCGCAGTTACAAAAAGAGCTGCAGAAGATACTTCGATATCCACAATACTATCCCCCTTTTTTTCTTTGGGCTCCTTGCAGTAGACACCGCCTTATGCACCCCACTGTCATGGGTCTCCAGCTCCTCTTTGTGGATGACAACAGCGGCTGCAGCAGAAGCAGTTTGAGGGTTTCCAGCATTGTGCCTCAGCACCCTTTCTGCTTGCCCCTCTCTGGAACACTGCTAGCAACCCAGAGGCTGTGGTCAGTGCTGAGTCTAATCGGGGATATGTATTTTACCTTCCACGCACTTTCTACACCTCCAGAGGGCCCAAATACTAAAGCTTCCTGCAGAAATTGTGCGAATTCCTTGCGTGCAGTTGGGAACAAAAAAATATCCCTTTGAGATCATTTTGCCATTTGTAAATCTGCCTTTGAAACAAATCCAGATGAGGGAGAGTAAGCATCCACCCTCTGAGATGTCTGCACACTCATGCCAAAAAAAACAGCAGAAAATCGTTGCACTAAACAGCGTGTAAATGTTTCGCAGACCAACAATCGCTTATCCAAGCCATTTGGAGAATATTTATATGTCAAATGCATTTGCAATCATGAAGGGTGTTTTGTGTATTCATCATAAAAACGAAGTGACGTGTTTCTCAGATATATTCACAGTATAATTCCCAGTCACATTTACTCAGGGGCCTTTTTAAAATTTTGTCCAGAAAGCACGAGACAGTGCTTATTTCTGACTTTCTTTTTCACATATCATACTCTATATGTATAGTTAATTAGGGTCTAGATTTCATCTGGTACCAACCCAATATCGCTAATGTCATTAATTTCTGTCATGCGTAATTTTATATTCTGTTAAGAAACAGAATCTGAAATGAACGTATGTGCAGAAGCATTCAGAAATGGAGGGGTTTGTCTCAACTGAAAAGCTCAAGTACTTGTAAATCTGTCAGAACTGATGCGGCACAAATGCACTGCAGTGTCATCGGTCCAGAAATGCAGTGCATTTAATGGCTAGGTAAGGAGAGCAAGGTAGTTCTTGAGCCTCAGCAGTGCAAAAAGCTGTAGCAGCTTGTAAAAATCATAGAATAAAAAATGATCCGTAGTCAACGACATAACCTATGATTCAGGTGTCCTGAGTAAGAAATAAAGGTGAAGCCACTTAATTAGGAGAACGTATTGAGGCATCAGAATATGAACTGGTAACAGGTAAGGTGGCAAAAAGATTCTGAAAAACCTGAAAAAGATTAATTCTACTCTGACAGTGGACAGATAGTTAACTACTGCCTTATTATCAGTACTGTGAGTATCTAGTGAGGGTGAGTGTTCTTCATTTTTTTTTTCTTGGAGGTATTTTAAGATTTCTATTACAGGTGTTCAAAATGGATGAAATTCAACACCATAGGGCTTTAATCTCCAAATAATGTTAGCTTTTGCAAGTAATACAGAAGTAGAGAGCATACAAATAAGTGGTTTGTCCAAGACTGAAATGGAAGGAAAGAGTGCTAGATCAGGAACTCTTGTCTTTCCTTTTTGTGCTTAAATCAGTAGATTACAATAGAGTATATGAAAAATAATTTCTCTTCATGAAATTAGTATTGTTGACATGTCACATCACTGTGGTCAGTAGCTTCATATTACAGTTTATATTCCATATTCATAAATGAACTGATAGAGCTCTTTTAAAATTATACTTATTAAATGGCAAACCATGGCAATACATTTAGATATCTTGTTTCAGCTGTTTAGCAACTGACTTGGAACTAAATGCTCCTCTTTTTGTTTAAATTTAAATTGTACAAGTTTGTTAATTCAACTACTGCAAGTATTTTACATATTGCAATTTATACTTTTCTCTGAAATATCTGGCATTGGCCAGTGTCCGAAATCAGCCAGATGAAACAACTGGTTTGCCCTACTTAGGAATAGCTAAGCATTTTTGCTGTCAGTATTTGAAATGTTGAAATAACACAGAGACTGCATTTCTGAAACTAGCATCCCACATTTTCTTCACATTACACAGAGTACAAAGGGTGCAAAAAGTACGTAAAGATCTTAGCCCATGTCTTGAGAAGCAATGATCCTCAGTAGCATTCCACCAATATCCTGAACATTTTTTATGTAGTGAATTTGCAATGATTATACTAACAACATAGAACAGCATACCTACCAAATATGATGGAATACACTAATTAACTGGTTTTCATTGAAAAGCCAGTGGTTGCATGGAGAAGCACCGAGAGAGGAAGCACTCCCTTTCTGCATTTGGAGACAATATCAGTTTTGGAAGCATGAAAACTGTTACAGTGTTTCTTGCTGCTTTAATTCTTCTGAATAATCAGATACCACTTTTTCACATGTCATTTTGTTCTTAGCTACTGCTACACTTAGACTTAACAAGTTTTTAGAGCTCAGTAACTGCCCACTCAGATGGTGACTGATCCTGGAGACAGATCGCTTAACCAGGTGCCTGAACTCCTCAAGTAATTTGCTCTAATTTGCTTTTATATCCGCTGTGCTGCTCAAGTTCTGCTTCTGGAGCTGCCATAGTCTCAGGAATGAGGGTGTCCCTCACACCTATGGCAATTAAAGACTCAGAAGTAAGTCTTTTGATGATCGATCAAGCAATCATCCCTTGGGGTGAATGGTTTGTTTTAAAACTCAGTCATAGAGATGATCTCTAAAATATTATTTTGAGATAATAAAAAAGAATTCTTGTCACTGACTATAACAAAGATGACTTTTATTATAGCAACAAATTAACTGTATCAGACAAAAAAGCTCTTGAAGGAGACAGAAAAGATTGCTGTCAGTTAAGTTGCACATCCAAGTTTTTATCTTTTAATAGCATCATTTTTAAAATGGAATGTTTATGGGTTTGTTATGTCAGCGCTCAGGCCTCTTAGAAGAATAGTTATCCTCATACGGGACAATTCTGCAGTTAAAACATTTATTTAGGAAATGAAAGACTTCAAGACCCTCAGTTACTGTGAATTCCAAATTGTGCTCAGACCTGGTCCCAACTCCAGTTTTTTTTACTTTATACATTCAACATCTGTGAGATTAAATGCAATCCAGTAATCATGAGCAAATTCTTTCGATAAATACTGATTATTTTCCTTCTTTCTTTGCCTGGTGCAAAATTAACCTCACAGTCTAGAAGTAACCTGGGTGCATTTCTTTAAATACAGTGTTTAAGGCCCATGCACTCAAGAAATTGTAGACACCTACACACCTGCCATTTCACTAAGTATTAGGTGTTTAGCTCACTTTGGCAGAAGTGTCAAGTTTCCAGTGCACAAATTTAAAAATATCAGCCTTTTCCTTTTTTTAACATTATTCAGTGCCCTTGACAACTGAAATATCACTTGTCTTATACCTTCTTGAATAGTTATGTTTCTATTTTAATGTTTCTGACTGATAGAATATTAGTAACAGCTGATGTTCAAATGATGTGATCCACCAGCTGCAAACAGGTAGTTTTGTTTAAATAATAAACTAAGTGAAGTTAATTGAACTGTAGAATTAATAGTAATATAATGTATTTGTGCAACAGCAACTCCATTTATATTTTATTTTTATGGTAGGTTCTCTTCATGTTTTCATTCATTTGCTCTCCAAAATAATTGCAGTAAAGACCCTTGCTTTCTAATAAACCCCATGAAGAAAGATCTTACCCATAAACTCAAACCAATTAAATATTGCTACATTTTTAGCTCTATAACTGCTCTAAACCAAAGTAAATTTAACTTCTCCCACAATACTAGTGTATTCTTGGGAAGTTTAGGACAACTTAACTCAAATGAATATAGCATAGGTATTAACGTTCAGTGTTGCTAGGCAGCACTACCTTTCAATGGTGCCCAAGGGTAGTCTGAAAAGGAGGCTACCCCTTATTAGAGAGGCTTGCAGCTACTATATTTAATGCCGTTTAACATTCATGCATATGGTTTTCAGTATGATCACTGCAAACCACATAGAAGGATTATCTGACACCAGCTGTTGGAGTTACACTAATCTGCACAGGCTGCATATTTGATTTGAGTTACCTAAGCAGTACCTACTAGTATTAATTAATATTATGTTTGAATATTCTTAGCCTCATACTCCGCAATCAGTTTCTAAACATCTGATTTTGAAAATTATTTTTTGGAGAAGAAAACTCATCACTGGTTGAGGAATTCAAGGATCCCATGGACTTGAAGAGTCTTCTACATCAGACTGAGAAAACTCACCTGTATCAGAATAAACCCACGGTAGCCATATCCTGAATTTACCAAGTATACATTAAATTAGATTTTTAAGTTAGAGACAGTATGACATAGGAATTTGTTTTAAATGCTTAATCAGCTATAGTTCCACCTCTGTCTTTGCTTAACCAGAGTAAAAAATCAGACTTGTTTGGGATTACTCTGGAACAAAATGTTTTGCTTTATATTTAATCAGTACAGAATTTATTTGTTTTCAAGATTTACTGGAGTATATCAAAACAGCCAGTCTCAACATTGTCAATGCTATCACTGAATTCAGCACAATAGTGCTGGTAAGTGTAGCAAATATACATATTTCCTGGTTTCATGAATATTCCTTAATTCACATACTCCAGGCACAGATTACATCTACAGCAAAAAATCTTGGCTGCACAGAAGAGGGAAGGAGGCAGATACCCTATTATTCAGTCAGTAAGTATAAATAATAAGCACCATTTACAGTGTATAACATTCTTTTGATGGGTGTTTTTGATGCAGAAGTGCTGATGCCAAACCTGCCTTTCACTCAAAAGATGAAATAGGATAGCAGGATACTGTGCACAAGATAAATTTTTGGACAGCTGAATTGCATGTTGACAAAATAGAAATAATTGCATTTTGAATGGAAAGCAATGGTCACTTCTCATCATTGATGTGTGTTCACCAAATAATGATCTCTGTTTCTGTTGAAAACTCATCGACAGAAATGAGTGCAAGTTTTTGTCTCTGTTTTTAGCTCCTGAACTGAATAAGAAATTGTATTTCCAGAATATAAGGATTACAAAGTTCGGTTCTGTTAAGTGTTAAGTAACGTATCATAGGTAGGGATAGTTTAATATCCTATTTCCATAGAATACAGAGCTAAGCTATAGAATTAGATAAGGAAAAGAGCCTTGTCTCTGTTTTGATAACTCAGTTGATATCTCTTCTATGAACGCAGCCGAACAAGATAAACACAGTGCACAAAATGGGTAAAGGCTAATGAACAAAATACTATCACGCTAGCGTGTAATCCAATACTGCAGTGTCAGCGAGGCTTTGCACAGAGCTGGGTATCTCAAATCTCAAAAGAATACAACAAATTTAGGGTCATTAGGGAAGGACAATATGAAAAAACAGGAATGTGGAAAATCTTTCTTATAAGAATGAAAACAATATAATGTTTTCTGTATAAAGGCAAACTCTTAGAAGGGTCTAAACTCAGAAATGTTTACAGAGCTTACAGTGAGATTCTGTCTTCTTGCTGTCTCAGAAGAGGAGAGTAACAGGTTTTCAAAAACCATAAAGTAACAAGGTGAAAGTATTGCATATAATGAATAATTTATACTATATAACCGATTGCTACAGAAAATAAGAGGTGTCATAAGCTGAATAAATTTTTAGAAAGGATTAGCTATGGTTGTGGGGAACAACTTATTGAAGTTACAGCAGCTGCTGTTCACTAAAGATCCTAAACTTGTGCTTCAGTTTTAATTCATGAAATAACTAGTAGTTAGACATGAAAAAACCTATCCAACTAGGACATACCCTAACGTTTCACGTCTTCTTTATAACATATCAATGGGGTGTTTCACACCAGCATGCTTGGGATTCTACTATCATCCTCTAAAATATCTTGCCCTGTTCACTGTCAAAGGTTTTACTTCTCGGGAACAAAGACACTAAATTAAATGACATCAAGCCTGATCCTCTCTTGTAAATCCCATGTTCAAAGTAACTCTGAAAAATGCTTACCATTTGCAATTGGAAACACATTTGTAAATTGCAATTACAAATATCACAGAATAGTATGTTCCACTAAACCTAGGACACCTCAAAATTTTCATGAGACCCCCAGAACACTCAGAAAATCCCAGTTAGGCCAATTGTCTTCCAAAATACAGTGTTAGAAGCTGAATTTCAGCCTTGACAAGGGAAAATTCCTGTTGACTGAAGGTGTGTTTTTTTCCTGTCACCAGGTGTCCTTTTTTTCCACCCCTGCACTAAAAGAGTGACTGATCATTACACATCTGTCTAGACTGAAACTTAGAATTTAGCCATGCTGTTGTCGATGAACTTCTCCATTTCTCTTGGCATGAAAAACACACAATACAAAAAAAAAAAAAAAAAAAGAATGTCTTTTAAGTTTTTAGGAGGAAAATAAGTTTATTGGAGAAAGGAAAAAAAAATTAGAAAGGTTATTTTAGCGTCAGTCATACTCTGTGTCTTGGAAATCTGACACCTCTTTCTGCAGTGGAGAATTAATGGTGGGAATTTCTGAAATATTTCAGCAACAAAGTAGCACTGCTCCTGACTTAGACAATGGAAGTTTAACCATCTGTTGTGGTTTAACCCCAGGAGGCAGCTCAGCCCCATGCAGCCGCTCGCTCACTCCCCTCCGGTGGGATGGGGGAGAGAATCGGAAGGGTAAAAGTGAAAAAACTCATGGGCTGAGATAAAGACAGTTTAATAGGAAAAGCAAAAGCCGTGCAAACACAAACAAAGCAAAGCAAGGACTCCATTCCCCAGTTCCCCCGGGCAGGCAGGTGTCCAGCCATCTCCAGGACAGCAGGGCTCCAGCACGTGGAACGGTGACTTGGGAAGACAAACGCCATCCCTCCAAACGTCCCCCCCTTCCTTCTTCTTCCCCCAGTTTTATACGCTGAGCGTGACGTCCTATGGTCTGGAATATCCCTTGGTCAGTCGGGGTCGGCTGTCCCGGCTGTGTCCCCTCCAACCCCTTGTGCCCCCCCAGCCTGCTCCTGGTGGGGTGGGGGGAGAAGCAGAACAGCCCTTGGCTCTGGGTGAGCACTGCTCAGCGGGAACCGAAACATCCCTGTGTCACCAACACCGTTTTCTAGCACCAATCCAAACCACAGCCCCATCCCAGCTACTGGGAAGAAAATTAACTCTACCCCAGCCAAAACTAGCACACCATCTGGATTCAAAAATGTTGAAACATTTTATTTCAATTGAAAGTGCAAATATTTTGACATTTTAAAATAGTTTATTTTTACTGAGTTTTCTGTACTTTTGTCACTGCTTCCCTTTAAGGCCAGCACAGACAGCAGATTTGCAGTGTAGAGCAAATATGCCTTATGAAACAACTTCTACATGTTTTTGTTATTCACCACTCATTTTTTTTTGGTCACAAATTCCTTCTCAACAAATCTGAAGAGAAAAGGTATTCTTCTGTCAGGTATGCAAAAACTAACAAAAGAGGACCAATCCATGCAGGTAGTTCACAAACACCTTTTTTCTCCATATACAGGTGTATTTTCATGGTAAAAAAGAGAGAGGGTGAAATCTAAAACAAAGCGTAGTTCTTGTCTGTCCCATTCTCCTCCTAGCTGGTAGGAACCATATGGAGAGTAGATGTTTATATTCATCTATGGTAAAATGATGACAATATCATTGTTTTGTTCCCATCATTGATTTGCCAGTTGTGTATGGCTTCTAAACTGTTAAAGGCGGAAATATTATTATCTTTGGGTACATTTGCAGATTATCTAGAAAAATATTATTACTAAGGATGTACTTAACATTATTGAAAAGTAGACCTAAAAGTGTTTTGGCATGCAAGAGAACCTTATAATCATTTCATTCTTCAGTTAAATAAGGTAAAAAGAGTGAACAATAGCAATGCTAGTTCTCCCAAATACTCTGTCCCCCAACCTACTTGTGAATAAAAGCTTTGGAAAATGAAATCTGCTTTTCTCCACTTTTCGATATTTCAAAGTTATTTAGTTCACCTTCAATTAGAACATACACTGCATGCCTATGAGCAGACCTGGATTCAACACAGGATTTCTAATGAAGCATCCTTCACTGCCAGATATCCTGGAAATCTTAGACCATCTGGTTTCACAATACACTTGTAGCTGATTATCTGCTTAAGAATTAATTAGGAACACATGTTAACTGTTGTGATAGCAGAATTGTTGACATTTGTCTTATATGTCTTTTGAAAAGCAATCATTGTCCAAACCAGATTCCAAAATAGCATGAAGAAATGAAATAAAAGGCAGCCGCCACTGGGATTAAGATGCATGTCCTTGCTTGACAAAGATGCTTAAAAGCATTACATTGTAGTTTTCAGTGACTGAGGTATCAAAAATATGACATTCCTGAAGCTCCTTCCCTTATTGGTTGTATGTCTCCCCATCATGTTAAAGATAATACACCTAAGTGTAACTGACACCATCGATAAGGAACAAAATCAAAATGGCACAATGTAAAGTAAAAAACACAATGAGACTCAGCTGGTTAAGGATCACTGAAAGATATTTTTGTTTTCTCGGAGAGTTAGATCTCTTTTCACTTTTTCACATAGAAGACATGCTTGCAGCATTTATAGTTAAATAATTACCCTTAGAAAAACACCAAACATGGAATTTTCTAAAAATGACATCTTCACTTAAAAGTTACTTCTTTCACACCATACTGTGACTCTTTAAAACAAAGACTGAGGGTAGCTTGTAAGAGTACAAACAATAAATTATTGTGACAAAGTTATTGAACATCAACTGGGCTATCGCAACTGACCACTTGTATGTTCTGAGTCACTGAGAAATAAATGCCTAAGCAGCTTAGACTATCATTAGATTGTTATTTTTTGTGAATATTTATAAAAATGTAGCTCAGGATAAAGAGGTTTTTTTAAACTGGTAGAAAAAGCAAACGTTTAAACTATCTTTCCTCCACAATTTGTTCTCAAACTGTGAATAGATTGTCATATGATAATATTTTTTTAAAAATAAGCCATAAATAATTAAAAAAATCCTTCCTATCTCTCATACTAACCTTGCCCAACAGACAAAAGGCAACATAAAACACTAGAGTGTAAAATTCAAAGAATCTTTCACTTCTGTATGTTATTTGATACAAGGATTTTTTCCAATAATGCTTTGCATTCTGGTGTTTTGCATTTCAGTTTTAGTCCACAATAAAACAGTGCTTATCGTTTCATTCAGTAGGGGTTAAACGCCCTAAATTTTTGATTATGTAGCTGGCCATAAATGAAAGGACTTTATAACTTTCAAAGACCCTTAAAAGTGCAACTGTTTGCTAATTTATTCTTTCCAAACTGTAATTCTTATTGTACAATATTAAGCCTGAAGGCTACAGGGTAACTTATCTTTGCAAAGCTTGATAATTTCTGCAACATGGTAATCACTGTGGAGTTTTTGGTTTTGTGCACTGAACTGAAGGGCTAAATTCTTCTCCCTGAGCAGCCCCTGGGATATCCAAATGGCTATTTTACTGTTTACACAATTCTCTCTCCTACCCTCTTCTCACTTCTTGGGGCACAGTGTTAGTGCCTAACACCTCTTAGTATCATTTAAGCCTGTCTGAGAAACATCAGATGTTACAACTCCTGCCAAAAGCTTTGGCTACTTTTGACAGGCTTTCTAACAGCCTTATATAGAGGATAACACAAAATGCAACAAAGAATCAAGAGCTTTTTCCTGAATTTGTAATTCATCCTAAATTGTGGTTCCAACTTAGGTAGTATTTAGAACCCTGATGATTAAACCTAGTCTGTAAAGAAAATTTCAACCAGTATAATAATTAGTCAAGGGCTGGAGAAAACAAAAGAAAGATCGCAGTAACATACATGTATGTACCTATATACACACACAAATTTACATTTCCTTATGAATCAAATAGGGATTTATACATTCAAACAAGCTATATTAGCTGATTAGTTATATGAATTATATCAGCCTCAGTTATATCAGTCTAAATATGCTTAATTACAGCAACATAAAACATTGTATCAAATCCTTCACAATGCCTAATCTTTGTCTAACAGTAGAAAGTTGTTACACTTCCTTAACTATGTTACTATAGATAAAGCTACACAATTTTCCAAGTATCGACTTCAGCTGTGAAGTGTAGCAAGCCTTAAATTGCCAAAATCTACATTAATTATGTTTATAGGGTAAGGAATAAATTCTGATCTGGTCAAATATAATACATGCTTACAAACATGAAAATGACTAAACATGATGTAGACAGATGGAGACACAGATCCATCTGCCAAAAATATACAGGAACACCTGCATTAATAGCCTTGCCATCATGAGAAAAAAAAAAAAAAAGATTATTCGCTTAAGCAAGTCTGATGTATTATAGGCTTACACAGTAGTTGGTATAAAAAGGATTTGCCATTCTAACTGGATCTATGAATGACCATTAGTACTAACTGTCTTTTTTCTGATATATCAAATGAATTAGCCATGTTCTCTCCAGAGAGAAAAGTAATACTGTCATGTAGTGTATGTCAAGGATTCCATTTAAAAGAATTCCTCCATCTGATTTGTCATAACAAAGCAGTAATGTTTTCCCTGAAAAAGCTAGAGAGAGAACAAGAAAAAAAAATTGTGATCAAGTTATACTTCAGTCCTCAAAAGTACAAGTCCATTATTGTAAATTGATATTTCTCTTTCACCAATTTCCATCAAATGAGGGTATTTTAATCTGCAGTGTAGATGAAGGCACTTTTTTCCTTTTAACTGCTATTACCCAGCTTATGATCATGATTATTGTTGGAAGATGCTATAATTATAAAGATTAATTAGTAGTCAGAGCAGTAGAAGCACATATATTAGGCATGTGTCAGATTCCAGGACTGAAGCTTTCAAATACAGAAATAAGATTAGAAAATCACAGTGCTTGATAGGTCAGGCAAGAATATGAAAATGTATTTTTTTGTCATTAGGAAGCTTTTGTGTTGATATGTAAAAATGGTAATGAGTCTTCTTCCTCTTCATCAGAACATCTTTTTAAGTTTGTAAAAACTCTTTAAGTGCTAATTAGGTAAGAAACCATCAAAAATCAAATTAGGAATAATTAACACTCATTGCCACTGCTAAGGAAAATAAAGGATAGAAACATGTTTGGCAGCATGCAGACTTTTACTGAGGTGTTTTACTTGAAATGAGTGCACATCAAAGTACTTTACTGTGCAAGAATTCAAAAATCCCAAATTACATGTTTTCCTTTATATAAATTAATCATTATTCAAGCAGAGGCCAGAAGTTCTTACAAAGACTAGCTAAAGATATACTATGTTGTATGTCGTAATTAGAAACAAAAGTTTCCCGAGTAAGCTAAAACTTTTGGCAATATAGTACGCATATAACCACAATTACAAAGATCAGGTGTGCGTGTGAGGGGGGAGTCTGAGCATGTTTTTTGTTAATATTTTGTTCTTTGTTAATATGAGCACAATAGAGATCAACTGAACAGTGACAACATGTTGCATTTCTGCTGTTTTTTCTTAAAGCTCTTCGCAAACAAAGGTATTAACTACCAAAATATTTGCTTTATAAACTCAACAGGCACATACACCAACAAAATTACTGCTGTATGTCCTCTGTCAGTGGTAGTTTGTTTACATTTGCATATGTTTCTTAGCTACCTAGGAAGATGAGCAAATTGATTTCCAGAAGACAATAAACTGTCATGAGGAACAAGAACACTGGATTTCTTAGAAAAACTAACTTCCAAGCCAGAAATGAAATGGGATTCTTCATGATTTCAAATACCTTCTTGTGAGGACTTAGCAATAAGGGATGGCAAGGGAGCTTGGTGATAAAATACAATGCTGATAAGAAATTTTATATCATAGAAGGTTCTGTAGCAAGAAAAACTACAGAAAACAACAGCGGAGCCAGGCAGACTATGACTGATATAAACAATTAATAATTTAATACATGTCCTTATCACAGTTCTTATGTTGGTGATCCCCAGTAACATTTCTCTGTTTATGATTTTATTTTCTCTTCCCTTTACCTTCCATTTTCTTTGCCACTTACTGGGCTGATATTCACTTAAATTAAGTAGCTCTTAAAATAATTAGCACTATTAAGAAACTACAAAATACTTAACTCTGAAAACTGTATTATGTTGGGAGTTCTTCTATTTTATCAAGAAATACATTTACACCTCCTGTATATGCTACAGAACCGTACGTCCTGTCAAGCACACATTTATCAATTGATAGCTTTCATCTGCAGGGCTCTAGCCCGCTTTAAGTTTTCAGAAGTCTTTCTTCACATTCCCGTATCTTCCAAACATAAGCAGGTCATGTAAATTAATTATCATCTATAGAAGTTTCATGTCTTCTACAATTTTCCTAAGGAACTACTAAAGCGTTGAAGGTGTTTTAAACCTACCTCTGGTGAAGCAGTCAAACAAATCCAAAGAACAGATGAAAGCTGTCTACATTTTATAATCTTTTCCCAGGAGTTCTAGCCATACTCACTTCAAAGTCCCAGACCTGGAAATCATTAATTCCCTAAGCAAGCTAACAAGCAGACCAAGGAATCTTCTACATGTGGCATGGTATCCTCTAGCAGCATACATATATTTAAGGTGAAGTATTTATACAGAAGTTTATCAAAATGTTAGAATTTCTGCTTCCTGAGAAGTTCAAATAAAAAGTTTATTTTAATATGAAACACAGAAATTTAAAGTAGCTCATCAGAAACAAATATAATCCTTACCTCCAACCTCCACCATCACAAATTTCATATTAAATGAAACAAAGCCTGAAGCCAACTATAGCTTCTATCTCTCCTTAAAGGCTAGGTTTGACAATGACAGCTGACTGTCATTGCATCAAAATCCTCAGAGAGTTTGCAAAGGAGATAAATTTCCCTGCTAAAAGCACATGTGAAGACAACTGTAAATTTGTCATTCTTCAAGAGGTGGGGGGAACCTGAGCAACTAAATGTAGCCTCACTCACTTGCCTGCCCTCCCCCCAGCCCCAAGTCTTTTTACCAATGCGAAAATACATAAAAATAATACTATTTCTTGCTAAGAACAGTTATCCTCCCTAATTCTTAACTTGCTGGATTAGATAGACTAACTGCTCAGATGCTGCAGTTTTTAATTTATGATATTTTCTGTTGTGAAGACAAGAAATTTGCATCAGAGAAAGATGATGTTGGGATCAGCAAATTGGAGAAAGGGGTCAAGATGCTTCATTTTAGAAAATATAATGCATTCTAAAAAAATTAGACTTTTAGTACTCTTCCTCTTTTCATATATGTTTCAGTACAATCCAAAATATAGATTCCAAGCCTTAGGTTAAGAGTAGATTGAGTACATTAGGTTATTGTTGTGTTGTAGCTTCCAAAGGACATTTATTCTACTTATGCTAAGTGGATTTCTACTCAGTCTAAGAATGCCTTTTGACATTGTAAGTTCACGTAACAGCCTAAACAGGAGAGGACTGAATTTTCCAAGACTAGAAGAAAAAAGACTTGTTTGTGTTTGAGACAAACCCAAAGTACCACAGCAATCTCCTGCCCTAGGTTCTCAATAACAATTGCTTGACACCAGCATGGAATTTCAACAAAGCTCTACTATATACATCCAGTTTTAGCATTTCTCAGGGGGAATTAATTTCTGGCTTCAGTTTGCGACTTTGTATGGAAGAAATAATACTGAATGGATACAGAGAGCTGTCAATCAGTTAAGTTTTGACAAAGCGAAAGTTTCAAATTACATTGTGGTTTTGTGGGTATTCAATCATCAGTATTTGAGAGCTAGAAATACTTCTGTGTCAGCTGTTAAAGTCCCTTCTGCAGTTTAGACAAGAGATAATTGAGGAGCAGAACCACATCTCCAGCAGAACCATTTTTATTTCACGACCTAAATTCAAAATGTGTTTGCAGCAAACCTGTAGGGACACATGCATACACACATAGGTATAAAAAATACCTATGTTTTCTTCTGCCCTTAATTACAATAAGGACTTCTCAGTACTTTAAGGATTAGTGTAGTTTCAGAATGATCTCTGTAACATTTCTGGTGTCAGACTGTCAGGATACATCTTTGTTGCATTAAATATTTTTAATTTACTTGAAACAAATTGATATTAATTAAAGAACCTTAAAGATATCAAAAGTCCAATACAATTTTCAAAATTGCTTTTGGTAAGAAACAAAGATTAGCATGTTTCTTACTTGAGGAACTCAGTGAATGCTGTGAAGACCCTTACAAGGACAACAAACACTGGAGATATTTTTGTTCAAATGGTGTGAAAACCCATGGTAGTATTGAATTTGCTGCTGAACCAGCCCTTACATTATTTGCAGAATATGTAATTTTTTGAAAAGGGTTTTTTGTTTTATTGGTTTTAGGTGGGTTTTTTGTTTTGTTTTGTTTTGTCTGTACCTTGCTAGGTACAGGCAAACCTTTTCCCTACCTTTCACACAGTTGTTTGGCCAAAGTTATCCATGCCCTTGTCACCTAAATCCTAGATAACTTTAACATGATGTGTGTGCAAGTATATGAACAAAGGAGATAATGCATATGCAGAATGCAAATCACCACTGAACCACCATGACAATATCCGTACCCTGCTTTCATTCTTCCAACTCATCCCATTCTATTTCTAGTTTTTATCTCCAAGACAACCTGCACAGTTGGTTGTTATAGTTATAAAAAGAAGAATCATCAGGGTGAAAGATTACAGTCCACTGCCTTTTCAGGCAATCGCGTCATGGAATCTGATTTTAAGTATATCAAGGTTTAGGACAGAAAAAAGAAACAAACAGTCCTCATTCTTAGTGGATTTTTACTGTCCCAACTGCCTGGACAAAACATCTACACCAGGTAACCTACCAAGACGATTGTATTTTCCAAAACTCTATGCATTATAATGGTTAAAAGGAAAAAAAATAATTATTATTTTTCACTGTGGTGCGTTGACCTTAGCTGGATGCCAGGTGCCCACCAAGCTGCTCTGTCACTTCGTTTCTCAACTGGACAGGAGAGAGAAAATATAATGAAAGGCTCTTGGGTCAAGGTAAGGAAAGAGACATCACTCGGCAATTCCCATCACAGGCAAAACAGACTCAGCTTGGGGAAATTAATTTAATTTCCTGCCAAAATTCAGAGAAATAAAACCAAACCTTAAAATACCTCCCTCTCACCCCTTCCCTTTTCTTGGGCTCAACTCGACTCCCAATTTTCTCTACCTCCTCCCCCTGGTGGCACAGGGTGACGGGGAATGGGGCTGGGGTCGGTCCCTCACCCCTTGTCTCTGCCGCTCCTTCCTCCTCAGGGGGAGGAGGACTCCGCGCTCGGCCCCTGCTCCAGCGTGGGGTCCCTCCCACAGGAGACAGTCCTCCACGATCTTCTCCAACGTGGGTCCTTCCCACAGGCTGCAGTTCTTCACGAACTGCTCCAGCATCGGTCTTTCCCTGGGCTGCAGTCCTTCAGGCACAGACTGCTCCAGCATGGGCTTCCCACAGGGTCCCAGCCTCCTTCGGGCATCCCCCTGCTCCGGCGTGGGGTCCTCCCCGGGCTGCAGGCGGAGATCTGCTCCCCCGTGGAGCTCCCTGGGCTGCAGGGGGACAGCCTGCCTCACCGGGGTCTTCATCACCACGGGCTGCAGGGGAATCTCTGCTCCGGCGCCTGGAGCATCTCCTCCCCTCCTTCTGCACTGACCTGGGGGGCTGCGGGGCTGATTCTCTTACATGTTCACACTCCTCTTTCTGCCTGCAGTTTCTGTGCCTGCCTCAACTTTTTTTCCTTCTGAAATCTGTTCTCCCAGAGGTGCTACCACCATCGCTGATGGGCTCGGCCTTGCAGTGGTGGGTCCGACTTGGAGCCGGCTGGCGTGGGCTCTATCAATCAGACATGGGGGAACCTTCTGGCAGCTGCTCACAGAAGTAACCCCCGTAACCATCCCTGCTACCAAAACCTTACCACACAGGATTTTTGTAAATAGACACAATTGCCATCATAATGGCAGAAGACAGTAATTTGCTGGACACAGATACTTGCTAGCCTGATAGAAAAAGCTAACGGGAGTGAAGAATTAGTTGCACTTTAGTCCTCTTGAGGGAAAGACATTTAAGTGTAACTGCTTCAATAAATACTATTCTCATATAGACATAAATTGAGTGCAGTTTGTCAATTAAACGGGCAAAATGTACCTTGAATAATCTAAACAAAGAGAAACTAAATCAGGTCCACTGAAATGTCCTCACCAGGCTCCCCAAGTAGATGAATAGGATAATTAATTTCATTTTATCTACAGCCTTTGTTAAGAATTATCCATTATTACATTGTGCAGTAGCGATAAAGCTGTCTCTGCTACTGATCTAACAAATTCATTTCTTTCAAGCCTTTCACTTTTCTCAGGTCAGAAGGTATAGAGTTACAAATAAAGTGGGACATCATCCTCAGCACCTTCCATTCTAACTGCCCAGCCTGAAAACACGGTAATCTGCTGGTACTTCTATATTGACCTATCCTAGCCACAACTTCCAAAAAAATCCTTATCTGAGATAATGGACACTGGAATTTAGGAACTTCCTAAGCCCTTGTGAGCATCATGTCATGGTAGAATGATTGTCTTTTAGAAGGTGAAATCAGATTCAGACTGCCACTAGGAAGTCCAGGCACGAGACGCTTGAGTTTCAGAGTAGGACCAATTGCCCTGAGAGGTCCTCAGTGGACTGACACATCTATATTGCACAATATTATAAATGTTATAGAACAACATTTCTGCACAGCCTGCTTCAAACAAGAGTGTTCATGAATATGGGTTTTCATTTTCAGATGTCACTTTTGAGAGATCTGTTACATACTGTACTGATCATCTAGACTGACTGAGGGATTCTTCCTTTACAAATAAGTGTGCTGACTTACACTGCTGGCAAAAAAATTAAGGCCTCTTCAGTAAAGAATCAAAAATCCCTTGAGGCCCTGCTGTGCTTAGAAAAAGCCAACATACAGTGTAAAGCTAATACTTTCTCACATCAGACTCTTCCCTCAATCTTTTTTTTTTTTTCCAACATGACTAAATGCCTGTGTTCGAAATGCGATCAATTATTTTTCTGTATCAGCCACTGACTATACTCAGATGTTATCAGCTCTTCGTAAAGAAGCTTGCAAAAGGAGAAGATGGAGACTTCTGAGGAAATAGCAGGGATGTAAAGGTAACAGCATGGATGGACAATGTCCTTGGACATATGTGCTCACCTATAAACAAGTGGTACCTGTACCACGTGTGAAAATTTGGAAATTCTTTACACTGACCTAAAAAACAACGGGTATTAATGAAGGGTTATTTCTTCTCAGCCTGGAGAGAAATAAAGTCTGACTTCTGGAAATTAAAGTTTTAAAAAGGTTTGCAAATTCTAATCAAAACTTTCTACACTTGTGGACACTTTGACATTTCCCAACATCACCTTTGATCATGTTGACATTGAAGCGTTCCTGAAATGAACACAACAATTAACATTGCTTTAATCACTATTATAAACCTACTGAGAGCAGTCATTGCAATAAAATTGGCATATTAAATATATGAAAAAATAATTGCAGGTGCAACTAAACATGATTAATGATCAGACAACACCTTGCACATGAAAAGAATATTAAATAGTTTTGCACTGTTGTCAGAGCCAAGATTATTAACACATTGGCTTGTTTGTTTGAATAGAGCATAGAGCAAGAGGACAAAGAATCCTCAGAGATACCAAGCACTATTTGCATACTGTTTTATAAAATTTTCCACACATTTAAAACATAGGTATTTGTGAAGTGCGCTGGATAACAAAATATGTGTAATGATACAGCATGATAGGGAGCATCTGAGACTCTGTGAGGCAGCTTTCATCTGAACTTTAATATAGTGTACAATTTTCTTTCTGGAAATAAAGATCTGGCAGACATCTGTTGGAAATTATTTTGTAGATAATGGTATCCAAAGGTGGTGTTGTAAGCTTGTTATTTTGAGGCCTGGACATTACTATCTGCCTGCTCATCTTGTAGCAAGTTTTTCTCCATAAAATGATGCTAAACAAAGAAAAAATCAAATTTTTCTGGCAAAGGGGGAAAGAAAAATCACAAGCAGTTGTGAAGTTTAATATTTGTTTTGCCTCTTTAGAATTGTTTATAGAATTAAAGACAGAAATTATCATCATCTTGAAAAATATTTAAAATAAAACTAAAAGATCTATACAGAAGTTATTACTGTCTTTTGCTCCTACTTTTTGTAGTTCATGAGGAATTAGTTATCAGATATACATTTTTTATAATTTTGTAAAACTGTTTTTATAGAATGTTCAGTGTGTTCAGTATATGCTCAGTTCCATTACACTCAGCAATGCTGTGATATTGCACTGTGTCTTCTTTCCGTTATGATTCCAAAATACTTATGAAGTTCCTTAGGCAGATGTTACTTTTAATTAACATCAGCAAGTGGAAAACTTAACGCGGTACATGATAAATGCTTTACGTGTCTATTGCTAATGGTATATAGGTCAGCTTTACAACTGAAAATTATTGTATATACTTATATTGCTAAAGCTGAATACCAAAAAATTTGTGTTAAGCTAAAGGAGCCAACATGCCAGCACTATTTCCCAGTTTTCTATTTTAATGTCTCAGTGTGGAGCAGCTCATTTAGACCATCTAACTCCTGAACGTAAGACTGAAGTTTGTGCTTTCCTTCCACCTTACCCCCGCTGTTTTTCCTAACCGTTGTGTCTTGATACTGGAACAAAAAAGCAGGTCTGAATAATTTATATTTAAAGTTTTGACTAAGCACATGGAATTTTAGCATTTTCTTTAGACTGCTATTATGTAGAAGCATAAAAATAGATCTAGCACATATTTTCATGCTGACACATTCTTAGGTTTTGTAGACCTTAAAAATCATACAATATTGACAATGAAGAGTTAGGTTAGGGTAATTTTATTTTTTTTCACTCCCTCTCTGGTTTTTTTCCCCACTATACCTCTTCTGCAAGTATGAAGTCCCTTAATACAGCCTAACATTTAAAAAAAAAAGTTGTCAAGATCAAGGGGGGCAAAACTGGGACTTTTAAAGCAATATAGAGACAGGTGGAATTTACATTACTGCTTTATTTTTAATTATAGTCTTAAATTCCTTACCGTACAGAACTATTTATAATCAAATATAATATGCAATAGTATTCTTCATTTAAAAATGCCTTTTGGCAGTAAATCTGTATTAGTTTTAGTTGCTTTGTAGGCTGTAACAGAGAGATGTGTTGCAATACAAGCACAAATTTCACAGTGAAATATTCACAAACATATTGACTGAGTCCCATACATATTTATGCATGCACGTGTTTTGAACATGTCTTTCCTTGTCCCTTAAAATCTGGAAAAATTTAATCTCAAAAATAAACATTGCTAAAAATTTTGTTGAATGAGAAGAAACTACTAAATTGAAACAACCCAGAGCATAATATGATATAATGGATCATAAAGAAATTTGATTTGGATGTTAATCCTAATTGAAAATGTACTCTAAATATATCAAGTGATTTAGAATATTTGCTTTAATTGTATAAAGAATTACAAATATGCTTAAATGTGACACATTTGAACCAGGAGGTACCCATCATTTAATGTGAAATTTAAAAGTATTTTCAAGTAGTGGGTAGGACAATGTTGTTAGTATATTTATTGAAAAATTTATTTTAAAAAATCAAAATATTATATACCTAATGGCTTAACCTGGTTCCTAACTAACCCCTGCTGTTGGTTTTGAAAAGAGCCTCACCTATACTGAGCATGCAGGCCTAGCAATGAGAATAGAGCCTATCATGACAAGTTTAACGTTAGTCTACATATGATAACACATTTGTAATCAGATTTTCTTTATTGCTATTTTCAGTTACAACAATTCAAACCAGACTACTGTACTATGGTGGTGAATTTTTCTACTTTTTCTCAGCAGCTACAAAGAACCAAGTTAGTCTCGGCTGACTGAAATGATGCTTCTAATTTAAGACATATGCTGTGAAAGATTAAAGAACTTAATGAGACACAGGAAATGAAATTACCTTCACCAAAATTCACATATGTTCAATTTGTCAAGTATGACAATGGATAACTATTTATTTTATATTATTTTCAAAGGAAAAAAAGGGTTTGATGAATAATTTTCATGGAGTTACCCTCCCTTGCAAGTGAAAAGAAGCTTAAATAGAGAAGGCAGATACAAATATAAATAGAAGTGGAAAAACTGAATTTTAAAAACAAGAAGGATTGGCTTTAGCTCCCTGGCTGTGGGACAACTTGCTTAGTCGAAGAGCTGGGGAGGTTTAGCATTTGAAACCTTGATTGGCTAGTGTGAAGCAGAGGGGATTATTTTGTTTTTTTGTTTTTTTTTTTTTAGTTGGTTGGTGTTTTTTTTTGTTCACAGTATTGTCAATATCCTCTAAAGAAGTGATTTTTTTTTTTTAGGTCAGATGAGTACCCCTGAAATAAGGGGGAAAAATGCTTCTTCTGTTGAGGGTAGCTAACTCATACGAAGGAGCTGCAAGCCTGCAGCTCATAGTGAGACAGAGATTTTGGAGAAAACCAACAGACAGGACTCAGAGGTGATGAAAAGGGATTTGCTAAGGTATTCTGCAGAAGTTGTTGCAATTCAGAAAGTCAGAGTTGGCTGAAACCAAGTTTGAAAACAAGAAGCCGTTCGAAAAAGCACAGGAGGCAAAGTTATTTATAAACCGTTTCTTCTTTCGTTCTGGCTCTTTCTCTCTAATCAGTTTGAGATTATTTTTAATTTTAAAAGTTAATTATTAGCATCTGCATGATAATAAAAGTTCTGTTTGACTTGTGGTCCTGTCCGAGCAGACCTATATGTCCTATATGGTTCTGCCTAAAATTACCCCCGTTACTGCGAGTCGTGGCCAGCTTTCTGACAGAACTGTACAGCCGTACTTTAGAGCTTTTACCTTCTCTACAGCTGAGCGCTTTGATCACTTTGTTTTCCTCTTTAGCTTTGATTTTTGATAACATGCCAGTTAGCAGACACTTAAAGCTAAGGGGGTGATGAGTCTTTTTTTCTTTTTAATGATGTGGTCATCTCTCTGACAAATTTATATGAATCCAGCATTTCGTGAATGACGATAAAATCATGTTGTATAGCTTTATAATAATTATGACTTTTCAACTTTTTGGATTTGAATCAGTGATAGTATTGAAGAGGAGGTTTGTGTCTTGGTCAATAATGTCTCTTCCATAATCCAGCAATGATATTCTTAAAAAAATAAAAAGATATACCCCTGTTTTAATAATATTATGAAACAGGAAGGGTAAGTCAGGTATAATGTTTTGAAACAAGAAAGGTAAACCTGGTCTTACAAAATACACATTAGTGGAAATAATTTTGCTAAAGGAATGAAATAAGCCAAGGAAGGATGCATGCCTAGGAACCAACTTGCTTGCTTTGACAGAAGCAACCATAAAAGACCAAACAGTATTTTGCTGCACTTGTTTTTAGCAAGAATAATTTCTTTTTAGCAAGAAGAATTTTTTTTTCTTTTTTTTGGCCAAGTTCTAAGCCTTCATTCGTAGAGGCCAGATCATTGTGGTCAAAAGTGTCATCCAATCATTAGTGTAATGAAAACAAGGTAAAGGATTATACATATAATAGCCACCAAGAGAGATGTACATTTACAATCCATAACAATTATGTAGATATCCAGATTGTAGACATAATAAACAGCCACAGGAGGGAGGGAGAGACAAACAATTACTCTAATGGAGAGGGAGATATTGTGATTAACGTTAAATGCTACCCACAGTGAGGTATCTGTAGTAAGAATGACATACACGACAGCTATATAAGACACACTTGCCTTCTGGGGAGGAAAGATAGTGAGAATAATAAATAGGGTATTCTACATCAGTAGAAAAAGTTCCATAGATTTATGGAGTCGCAAGAATATGTCTGCTTTCCACGTAAGCCAGAGTAATTTCTTTTTGGTGAACCTTCCTTTTCAGTGTCATTTTCAGGAAATAAAAGTACCTGACATTACAAATAATTGTTGCAAAGGGAGAGAAAGAGGAATGGAGAAAGGAAGCAGAAGAAAATCCAGCACTGGAACTCCAAAAGAGGCAAATTTGTTTGGGCTGCTCATTATAGATCATACTGAAAAGTGAAAGCCCATTATTTTATCATTAATATATTTGTGACAGACATATTCTTCCATAGAAAACTGGATTTCTGAAAACACGTGATACATAGGAAGAATTGAACTTCAAGAAAATATGAATAAAAAGAGTATGAATTCTCACGAAGAGCATGATTTACCATTTTATCCATGAAGGCTGCTAATTTGAAAAGTACAGATGAGATCTTAGATAATGACATCTACAAGGAAAGTGGAGTATGATGTTAAACTTCTTCCATGCTTTGCTGAGCTATTAAGTGACACCCATTTTCTTGCAACAGATTTTTTTCTGAACTGGTATATGGGAGTAGTTGAATTTCATTAATGATTGGGGGTGGACTTCTGCAATGTTCTCCTGTTTAACAATGCACTTTTCACTATATGTATATTTGGCCACAATATTTCCTTTGATTGCAGCAGTTTTTTTGCTTGGATTATCAACATTTGATGTGTAACACAACCGGTATTAGAATAAAGTTGTGTAATTAGCATGCAAGCAGGAAGGAAAACCTGACTATTTGCCAGTGCTTATAATTGTAGGTTTTTCTCATCAAAATCCTGAACAATAAGGTATACAATAAATGCAAGATTAAAACAATGTACTTATTTCAACTGGAGATATATTCAGCAAGGGTGTATATAGCATAGGTCTGGTTTTACATTTTAATACAATTATGCACAAGGCCCACCAGTGTGGGAAATACTCCAAACAGAAGACAGGGCCCTGCCTTCTTTTACACAATAGGTTCAACCATGAGAAGTTCATGGAGTTTTTGAAAAATGTATACTTGAAGTATTCATCTGGTAGAGCTGCTGTTACTTAAAGCAAGTAAAAGCTTCATAGTAATACAGTTCACTCAACCCCAATATCTCCTTTACATCTAATCTCTTATTAATTTGAATTAAATGTGAACTAGCCACAACATTCAAAGCTAATTTGAAACTTAAGAGGAGTTTTTTGGGACTGGATTTTCATTATTTCAATATCCTGAAATCGATACCCATATCTAAGACTAAAAGTGCAAATATGAGAACATACAACTGAATTGAGACTAATAAATCATTATCACTTGATCAAATATTGTGTTGATGAAAGATTCCCATTCATAAACATCCAGTTTCAATTGCTGATGTATCAAAAGCTATGCTTTGTTTTATTTCTGTGCCTCTGGATGGAGATGTAAGTCCTGTCTTCGAACAAAATAAAGTCTGCAGACTGATAACAAGAAGATTAGTAAGATAAGGGGCTTTAGAAGTGGAAGGAAATAGAGATATTTTTTGTTCTATTCAAATCTTTGACTGTAGGACTCAAAGCATTGATTAAGATGATTTCTCTGACCTCACTGAATTGCTGATGTTGAGAAAGAGCGAAAATTCCAAAGGCAAATCAGAAATGAATGCTAATTTAGACTGCATAATTTAGCCTTTCTTTCTTTTCTGTGAGGATCTAAAAATCCTAGACACCGAACTGGGATGATACCGCTACCCTCCCCTAAACATACAGGTTCCCTTTTTTATTATTTTTACTGTTATTACATATAAAAAGAGCACGTTACACATCCTAGTATTTTTCATTCTGTAAGCTGTACAAAGACTGGTGTGACATAGGTGAAAAAGAGAGGAAAAATTTGTCTTCCCTATGCCTTGTTCACCTTCATAGATATTATTCCTAATGGACGTGCACCTTCCTCTGAATGGTTCCTTCTGAATATGGTAGTGGTGAGCAAAGCGGAAGATGCTATTGTAATACAACTTCACTGCCTTTAAAATCTTTTGAATTTTGAATGGTACTGTTCCTCTTTAAGATATTATTGCCCAACAGCCTACTCTTCTGCATCCATAATGCTTTAATTCAGTGAGGAAAGCAAAGTGCACGTCTAAAGCTTTCCACAAAATGCTAGGAAAAGTTTAGTAATAGTTAATACTGGCAAGTCACAGAAGATCACAAATACCATTTTAAAAATTGAACAGTAGTCATACTATTACTAGGTTTTTTATTATTTTCATCCTCAGGAGTTTCCATAGTAGCTGATTCTTTAAAACAAAATAAAAGAGAAAAAAATTTTGTCAGTCTTTCGTAATTAGGAGGTGATTAATCAAATTTGTTGCAACTCATTTTGATGATTTTCCTCTGATGAGATGGATCTTGTCTTTAACTAATGGATGATAGTGCTGATAACAGAGGACATTTTAATCACTGAGTACTGATGATAGATGGTTTGCCTGTTTAATTGAATTGTTACTTGACAGCATATTGTCTTTGAGAGTACAGTGATTTGGAACTGTCACTAGTTCATAACAGTGAAACTATTGACTTTATTTCCCAATTGCAACTGGAAAACTGAGCATTTGAATCTTATTTTTCTCTACTTGCTTATGTGGAATTTTGTATGTCAAAATACGGAGAACAAAGAGTACACAGACACTGTCAATATTTGCTAATAGAAATACTATTATTACATAGCCACCCAGTTGATTATGCAGATTTATAAATTCATTTGTCTGATGTTTAAAAAAAAATGTAAATGTTATGTAAGAATTAAATTATGGTAGTCTAGGTTTTTTACTAACATTTTTATTAACTGTTGGCGATGGTCTTTAATAGGCTGTGTCATAGCACATTCAGATCTTAACTCTGATTCATTACTATTTTGCCTACTTTGAAGAAAGGGTCTACATAAAAATTGGTAAATTTGTTAATGAGAAAATAAAAGGGGCATTAGAAAGAAATAAATCTTTGTAAGTGCAGAGTATTTAGAGATCTGTATTAAAGATTGTAGGAAATACAACAAAAAAGTCAAAAGGAATCTGACATAGCTAAAGAGCAAGGCAAAGTAGAAAAGAGTGGGAAAGGAATCCTTCACAGAATGTTGAATTTAAAAAAAAAAAAAAAAAAAAAAGAAACTGTCCTCATCTCAGAAAAATTAAAAGTAAACACATACAAAGTCAGGCCAAACCCAGTTTGGGCAACAAATAAGACGAAACATAAAATCAAATAAAAATGTCTTTGTTCAAATATATAAAAGCAAGAAGCCTTCCAGAGAGTTTGTGTGAAGCCAACAGACAATCAAGATACAAAATATACTACTATAGAATAAAAATTCAAATGACCTGCTTATATATCTATTTCTTGTGCAAGAACGTCAAAGAGATTCACCGGCCTTCATGAAGGACTCATTAGCTGATCCCTCCTAAATAAAGAGTCTGTAGAAGCAGCTACAGAGCAGATAGACAAATGTGAAAAATGAATTAAATAAATGCAGCAGCTGCCAGGATTAGGTAGTATTTTACCTGTAGCTGTAAAGGAACTGAAATCTGAAATAACTAATCTACTATTATGTAAAATGACACGATTGTTTTTCTAAGATTCTGTAAGTCTGAATAACTGTAACTGATAAGCCTGATATTTCTCTCAGGAAATTTAATAGGATATATAATAAAGAAGAGAGTTCAGGTGCTCATAAATGAACAATATACTAGGCAAGAGTTGTCATGGTTTTAAAAGTTATCTCATAAATTTTCTGCAGTTCCTTGAAATAACCGTAGCAAATGTATGAACAAAGGAAATCAGTTAAAAATCTCTTTCGGGACTTTAAGTAGACTTTTGATGCGGTCCTCATTACCAAAAAGGACATACAGAATAAGAGTAAATAATCTGTTCCCACAGTGAAGGTCACCTGTGAACTCCCACCAGCTCTGTATTGTTCAATGCACTCATTCACATTGTGAAAAAAGCTGTGAGTAGCAGTGACAGAATTTGCTTATGATCTTAAATTATTCGGGAGAGTAGAGACAGAATCTGAATCTGAAGAACTGCGGTATCTCCTTGCACTACTCAGTGATTAAGCAATAAAATGTCATTGTGGAAATTGAATGTAGTTAAATACAAAGTATCCCTCACTCCACTCCATCAATTTTAAGTTTACACATACAGTAATGGGCTCAGAGCCTAACTGTCAACATTCAGGAATGAGACATTTGAGTTATGATAAGTAGTTCTATGAAAACACCATCTCATTAGCAGCCAGCAGAACAAACTGAATCCTACAAACTATTGGGAAAGAAATAGCAAATAAAATGAGAACATCATTATGCAGCTGTAAAAATGAATGGACTCCATGGACCAGCATATACAGTAAATTTCCCATCCTCTGTCTCAAGAAAGATACAGTAAAGCTGCAAAGGATTTAAAAAAGGTACCAAGGATGAGCAAAAGTATATAGCATGTTCTGTACAGAGTATTATTGAATAGATTAGGCTGAAAAATTCATGAGTGAGGGAGAAGGCCATGGAAAGCTATTTAATGATACGAGATCTGGAGAGCTGAACAGTGGTAATGAACCATCATTCCCTTCACCACACGAAGCATCTTCTCAATTGCCTCTTTCTTAAATATTTTTGTACTCACTATATGCAATATATGCTGTGTAAACGCACTTACTACAAAAGCCTTCATACCTCCTGGTTTTAAGCTTGTGTGACATATTAAATAAACCTGTTGATGACAGGTTATAACTTGCCTTTTCTACTAAAAATCCAAGAACTGTTACTCCCTTGATGACTGATAATACTGCTTTTAGAATTTTGCTTTTTTTCCTGACTAATGAGGAAAAAGAAGGAAAAAAGACTTATTTTGTCCTGTTTCTTGAAGACAGGATGACAAGGAACGGACTAGCCTTGAAGTTGTTTGGAAAATGCCATAATTTCCCCACAGAAGGCTAACTAGTAATATTCAGGAATATAAGAACAAAGAAATATATATATTTTTTAAAAAAAGGTGTGAGAGAGAGGTAATGGCAGCAATTTTAGAACAGCATCTCAGAGGAGGGGATTAAATTTTAGAAATAAAGGCCAGTTGTTCCTGGCCTTATGAAGTCTTGTGGAGGGTGTTTTTCCAGAGCGACAAACTATATTGTCTTTGCTACAGTTAAATTCCTTATCCTATTGAGTAAAGAAAAGAGTTGAGGGTATAAGTTAGGTGCAAATGAAGTTGTAAGGCATCTTCATACATGTGAAATAAGAGGAGAAGGCGCATGGCAGCCTGGAGCCCTAACGTTATTTATCTCCTAATACATGCATGGATCTTTGTGAATGTAAAGAAGAATCCTTTCCTTTCTTTCCTTCTTTACACTGCCCATCGTCTGCAGATGAATCCCTCCTTTTGCCTCCACTGAACCCTTCCCCCTAAAATCAGCAAGTCATTAACTGTTCATTTCTACTTTCTTTTCTGACCATGTTTTTAGTTTTCATTATATTTCATTGAAAAGATATCATTAAAGTTGCAGCTGTAGCTGTGACTGAAAATTTTTGTTCTGTTCTGGTTTGGGTTTTTTTGTAGTGAGTGAATGCAGGTCCTGTATCTAACAGGTAGCACTAAACACAGATGGTATTTACCAGAGATCAGCTTTGATGTATAAGAAAAATGATAGAAGTGCAAATATTTTAATCTCATCTAAAAAGGCCAGTCAGTCCTCTGAGCTCCCAGAAGGCATTCAGAGTAATTTCAGAATTCTGATTTTATTCCTGTTTTCCAGTTTTCTCCAATGCTGATTAGCTGTTAGAGACACTCCCTGAGTATTCTGCGATATATTCAAAGATGCCATAAAAGGCATCTCACACCCCAAAAGGACAAATTAAATTAATTTGTCTAAATTCTTCTGACAAAAAAAGATAATAGGAAGAGTAAAAATCTTTATGGGCATGTTGTCCTAAAATGTGGCTATGCTGACTCACAAAAGCTAATATTTTAGTAGAGAGATCTGCACTCCAGAGAACTCTGATTTAAAAGGCTCTTGGTATTGCTAAATATAAAGGAATTCAAAGTACTGTGTAAGCAAATTTAAGTCCAAGCAGTGTTCATGACCTAAATATTACATCATTGTTCCCAGAATGCTTGCTCACTTGTTGCCGTATTCTCAGCTTTGACTGACTGAGTTACATTTTGGGGGTTTTCTAAGCCAAGTAACAGTAAGTAACAATAAGTAATAGTACCTACATTTACAACAATGGGCATTAATCTCTTAATAGAGGTCATTCCCTGGACTCAACTTAAAATGTGTATTAGAATATTCACACTTAGGAAAAAAAATGCAACAGATTCATTTAAAAAAACACCTTCAGAGTGTAAAATTTGTGAGTGTTCATCATATGCACTAAGCTTGCAATCAGCTATTGCTAAGTCTTTTAGTATACGAAGTACATATTAAGGCAGGAACAAGGCTGATATCTTCTTATTTAGGGACTGGAGAGAATAAAAGCATTATTGTTTTAAGGGACAGCAGGAGATTGCTCCTCTCCCCCATCTCCATTAACTGACAGTCCATTTCAGCAACGCTGATACCTTAGATCCAATCTCTTAAATAGTAAGTCTGCACATACTGCTAGTTTTATCTGTCTATTGGGGCTAAATATACACTAATCCCTACTGTAGAATTGGAAATGGAATTTGGAAAGGGCCAGGAGAATTCACCCTATTGATTTACGGGCCAGGGCTCACTGAAGTTGCTCTGCTACTAACCAGGACTGATTATTTTTCAAATGCACAAGGTAGCGCAGACATTATCTATGTTCTTCGTCAGCACACTAGTCTGAAGTATTTGAGGATTTTTTTTTTTTTTTCATATCTTAAAAACGTTTGACTTTCTTAAAGCAGCTTCTTTGATTCTTATGTGTGCTCTACAAGAAACAACCTTCCTAACATTACAATATTTACTTATTTCCCTTCCTTTTTCCTCATTAGTTAGACTTTGGTGCAGTTGTAAAGAAAGGGAATAAATGCATTAGTATTTGGTATAACGCCTTGGTGCAAAATATAAGCTGGGGACTTCTAAAATATGCACTTAAAACCTTTTGCTAACCATTAAAAACATTTAGCAAAGATTTGCTTGAATCAGAATCTTAGATCCAAATACTTCTAGGAAACTAGAGCTCAGACCTGAAATCCATACTTGTGCTCATCTGTACAAGGACAAGAAAAGCAACTGGAAGACAAAATTATTTGTTCTAAACACATATACTTGGGGGTTTGAATACACATTTTGTTGTGCTAATGAATTATAGTAAAATGCACATGTGCATTTGCAGATACACCTCAGAGGAAGTTGTGATCTATTGGCTTATGTATTACCTTAATTTTCTACATTAATGTAAAATCTTAAAATGAGTTACTACGAATAGGAAAATTTGACACTTTGATGTTGGACGAAAAAACTCTGCTAATATTTAGCAAAAGATGCAAGCAGAAATCCCAGTGAATCTCACGGAAGAACAATCCCAAATCTGAAATGAATATTTTACAAGAACAGTTACTCCTCTCTAAATTAGTGATACCTTGACTACTAAGGGTAATCTTGGATGTCAGGTTTACACCTGCATGGATTTTCCATTTTTGACATGAAAAATGTTTTTTGCTTCTAGTTAATTTAGGGAATACCTTGTTTGAAATTTTATACTGAGTTGTATGTATTTAGAGGAGTGGTGAACATAGGAGGAGAAGTGTTGCCATTCAAGATTTGTCCAAAACTGGAAATGGTTGCCTGGTTGGAGATGCACGTCTTTTGTGAATCGTTTATGGCTTTACATAAAGCTTACCATGGTGGCACTACAACCTCCAAGTGTCACTGTCCTGTTAGTCCAAATAAAATAATATTATGATAAAAATTTAGTCTGTGAAAGTTCTAGGCCCTAAACATTACTTTGAAATAGACTTACTTTTATCAGTATTCTGTATGGAGAAGAGGCTTGTTGAATGGGATCAACCAGCAAATCAAAACTCAGAAGTGAAGTTTCAAATATCCAAAATAGCACTAAGCCACCCATAAGCTCTTTAGTTTCTGTCCTCATTTTGGGAAAGCAGCAAAAAGGATTTTTTTTCTACTCTGTTTCTGATTTAGCGTATCAAAAAGCAAAATCAACTCCAATGGCTTTCGAGGCTGATGAAGGCTAAAACCTCTGAGCTATGCAGCATTTTCAGCAGAACAGCAAAAGCTTCCAAACTTTTGAATAGTGGGAAAAAGACAAAATGTTTCAAGATCAACCTATTGCAAATGTGCTATACTTAGTCCATTTCTGGGGGGGCGGGGTGTGTGAAGGAAAGAATATGAAAGGCTTCTTCATTAAGACTGTTTTGAAAACTTTATAATTTCATTCTTTTCTTTCAAATTCATTTTTCAGAACCCATACAGGTAAGGAAATTTGGAAACCATATTAGGCATGAATTGGTTCCAGTACCAGCCAGCTGGGTTGAGGCCTTTAAAAGCCAATCGTGGCACATCTATGACAAGTGACATCCTGTTGGGCTGGAAATTAGTAAATTGATGTGAAATTATAAGTAATTAGCTGCCACACTTTCACAAACCCTGTGAAAATTATTTAAAAACATCTAACAGCTGTTGGCTAATAAAGAGAACTAGTCTAGCTGCCGCAGAACATTTGAAGTGCCGCTAACAAAAACGTTAGCGTTCTGCGAAGGATAGCTGCTGCCTGACGGCAGCAAGATCAGCAAAGATGGTGCTGAAGAACACGTGTCATCAAAACGTGGGTGGCAGATGGGTGAATCTAAACAGGTAACTCACATGCTGCACCCTGAGTTTCTCTAAAGCAACTGTACAGTGACCGGTTAAACTCAGCTGAGGACTCTTCCCTCTTTTTAGTATCCTGTTGGGTTCACGTATATATGACTGTCCCCTGCTTTCTTCCCTTTTGAAAAAAGCCAATGCTGTTCTGTTGTTTGGCATTGATGAAAAAGTCCTTTGACTGAAAGTCTCTGTAGGACACCAGTATTCCGCGTCTTCGTAAAGATGGGTTTATTATTCTTTTGTGTGAATTCCTAAGGAGCATCCTATGGACAATATTGCATGTTAGCTGAAGGTGGCATTTAATGATTGCAACGTTAAGTGTTACTGCTGCTGTGTTAATTTACAGTTTGAGTTTGTTTTGTTCTTCCCTTGCATGTGCTAGCAGCGTGTTTATATCAGGAATATGAGTTCCCACGATAAATGGCTAATTAGAGAAAACTTGACATCCCTCTCCAAATCCCAAATTAAAACAATTCTTCTCACCATAGGGTTATGCAGCTTTACATGTCTTTAGGTCTTTAACTTCATTGTTATTACATTTTCTTTGCTGTTCTCTTGATTTTAGGATTAAGCAATGATCTATGATGGTGTATTATAAATCCTAAGCATAAATGTTACATAGCTTCTATCTCGTTGATGCTGAAAAGGCTTTCCTTCTTCCCCTATGAAAATCACAAACTTTGCTGGGCAGCAATGCTACTGCTGAAAGCAGATACAAACAACTTATAGAGAGACAAGATTATTTCTGTAATGTATTACGAACAGATTTGAGAAGTATCTTGCATAACAGGAAGCAATGCCAGTCTTCAAAAAGGTCCTTCAAGAAAGTCCTAGTTGATACTGACAATATTTAATCTGTAATGTTTGAAATTAAGTCATAAAGTGAGCTGCTTATTCATCTAAGCGTCACTGAAATAGGTCCCACTGAAAATATCCTCAGATTCCTACATAACAACAGGCTTTTCGTGTTCTTACTGATGACATTAATTTCAAGTATGGAAGAGATTTTTTTGCTCCAGAATTCTGCAGAGATTGATTCCATATTAGAATTCACTGCTATGTGGGAACCAAACTGCAAATCCAAACATCTCTCCATTCTGAAGAACCCTGGATTTAAATATTTGGGATTTGAAGTCTTTGATACCATATTTCTTTTCAATTACGTAGTGTAATCTCTTATTAATCTCTTAGCTGAAATGAATTGATAAGAATTGTGAAGTGCTGGCTTTTAGTCAGGTGTGTATCTGTTGTTATAACGGGGATGTGAGATTGCACACACTCCACAACCAAACAGCTTTTGCATTTAAGAGACAAGAGTTTTGAGATTGTACTTGCATTTTGCAGAAAAAAAAAAAAAAAAAGAAGGTGGAAGATGATTTCTGGCCTTCTACCAGTCCACGTGTGGCTGCGCAAAGATCCAGTACAATCCAGTCTGATATTGGCAATGATGAAGGAATACAGATTTTTGTTTGAAGGCAGAGTTCTTTTTGAAATTCTCAGAGATAAAAAATCCCTCAGATGCCTTGTCTTACAGTTCTTTTTAATTCCTGTACTTGGGGAAATACCATAATCACTCTATTAATGCAACAGTCTTGCTGTACTCCAACAAAAGCCTGGTCAGAGTGTCAAACAGAATACACTCATGCTGTGGCTGCGTGTACTTCTATTAATTAGATGTGAAATTCTGAAGAAACTTGTTCCTCAAAAACAGGAGCACAGCTTTTTTCAGCAGATGACACTGTACGTCTCTCTGGAGAAAACATCCTATTGGGTGTTCAGACCCATTCTGACATACAGAGAAAATTAGACATCTTTCTACTTGCTACAGCAAGCAGTCATTTAAAAAAAATTTACCTCCTGCAATAGCTCTTCCAAGGACAGTAGAGTTAGATGTATTGAGATACTGATGTACTACCTTTCTAGTTGCCTGGTTAGCGAAAGGGTTATATGCAGTCGGTGACTGGCCATAAGAAAAGCCAAATTTCAGTTTCTCAGATTTCTTGTAAAATTTTTTGAGTCCTTACCCAGAGACCTGTGAAAATGAATTAAACAACCAGAGTGGTCACTAAGTACTACTTCTCTACTCACAAATATAACTATGCAAATGACTCAAACAGGAAGCTCTTACTGAGGGAAGGAAGACCAAAAAAAAAAAAAAAAAAAAAAAAAAAACACCAAAACCAAACAGAAAAGAAAAGATTGACGTTTCAGTTTAGAAAGCCTGAGCCACCCACAGTATTCAAGGGTACTTCTTTGTCCAGACAATGCTGTCCTCCTAAACCTGAGACCAGTGCTGCAGGAGGGAGAGCTTACTCCTCCTCTCTTCAAATTTTACTTTGCTCGTACTTCAGTGTCTGCATTGAAAGGTCCAGCTGCAGGCAGGACAACCGAGAATTTGGCCACCAGTGGAAAACCAGAGTTACAGGACCACACACTAGATCCCATTCCAACATTTGCTGTTCTCCACAGCTGTGCCTGTCACTAAGTCTATGTAAATCTTCTAGCGTTGAAGGGCAGCGTAACCATATGACTGTCTGCTTTACCAGCCGATGCAGGTACAGCAGATTGAGTAGTGTTTGTGTAAGGGAAAAGAGCTCTTTTTTTCTTCCCAGATAAATTCCCTACGATCTGAGCTTCCAATTCGGTAAGACTGATTAACTGACATTTAGAAAATATGTTTGCATTTTTCCTGTGGGGCAGAATAAGTAACAAAAAAGCATTCATTAAACATGTGAAGTACTTCCAGTGAAAGAGAAAATTATGAAAACTTTACTAAGTAATGAAATTCTGATTCAAAGGAAGGACTCTCTGCAGTCACTAACTAAGCTACACCTTGGAAGTTTGAAATTCATGAGCATGAATCCAGGTAGTCTACCTTAAAGGATAAAAGACATTTTTGGGTTTTTTCCCCTAAAAGTAATATTAAATAAATGCCTGTATGGAGTACCTACAGTTAAATATCTATCTCTGTACATGTATAATACATAGTCACTCTTCTTGTTACCTACCCATATAACAAAACTGTGAATACTATTGTCAGATAAATTTTACTGATTTTTTTTTTTTTTTCTTCTGAACTGTTTATATCCACTCTCTTTGACTGGAGAAGAGACATCATCCTTTTTACTGCTTGAAAATCTTTCTGTTGAAATATAGTCTTGATTAGACAAGGGCAGTTCCTGATTCAATGTGCCCATATCTTTCATGAAAACAGTTGTACTTGTTTATAAGTAGTAATGTAGAGCTGTTAAATAGCAATTTATTTTCTGAATGCCAGCTCTTCTAGATGGCTGCACACTCTGGCTTTGACATTTGCTGTTTTATTGGTCTACTACTGATGAATGAAAGGAAAAGGTCTCATCACAAGTGGGTTTATATGAAGCAGTTTATATGAATGGGGAAAGAGACGGGATCAGTTAGACCTGCCATTGACATAATTTTTCTTCTTTATGAAGGGCTGGGAAGGAGATCTGCAGGTCATATAGCCCTCAGTCCCCCAGACTGGACAAACTTTACTTGCGCTACTCAGGACAAATTTCTGTCTAGCAGAATCTTTAAAATTGCCAGTGATGGAAATTTCCTAGACCATATTATCAGTACTTAATGACACTGCATTTATGTCGTTACTGTAAAAAGAATCTGTTTTCTCCTCTTATCTTCCCCTGCAGCCTGTGATAGACGGCTCCCTTTCCCCAGCTCTCCTTCACACTGAAAAGAACTCTTTAAAGCTTTTTCTCAGCTGAATTAATACAACATGAGTTTCCAAGGGTCCTTTTCCATTGTCTATTCCATGACCAGTTAACACAGCTAATAATAATAAACCACATTTACTGGTAAAGGGCAGCTTCTGATTGTGGTTAGCCTAATTTTGTGCAAAAAGTGCTTGCTTCATACGTACAGTGCTTCAGACTGTAGGACTCGAAAAGTATAGTTAAAAGCAGTTACAAAGGAGTGATCAGTGGTTTGCAGTGATCATTATTTTATCTGTCCGCTTGTGACACTACAGAACTACATGAAACATTTTCAAAGGGGAAAAAAAAATAGATTTTTTTAAATTATGTATTACAATTTACTATTAATAAATTTAGATTTTTTAAATTATCCAGTAACTGACCTCTGGAGACTTTTGTCTCTTACACCATTTTACCTTTGAGTAAACATTTTTAACTGCAAGGAAAACTCTTATTCTGAAATCAGAAAGAATACAATTAAAAGCACTGAAAATAAATTCAGTATCTGTGCTGGCTTGTATGGTAGACATATTCCTCAGAAGAATTTTAAATCCCAGATCACAGATAATGACTTTCAAAGAAAATAAATGAAATTAAGTATAAAGTCAGTGAGATTTTAACAAAAGCTAATATTCTTCATCATATGTGGACCAAAAAAAAAGTTATTAATATGATTCACTGAATCATTCAGTTACCAGAAGTTTGGAGACATATATTTGTCGTGATTTAACCCCAGCCAGCAACTAAGCACCATGCAGCCACTCACTCACTGCCCCTCTCCCAGTGGGATGGGGGAGAAAATCAGGAAAAGAAGAAAAACTTAGGGGTTGAGATAAGAGCAGTTTAATAGAACAGAAAAGAAGAAACTAATAATGATAATGATAACACTAATAAAATGACAACAATAATAACAAAAGGATTGGAATGTACAAATGATGCGCAGGGGAATTGCTCACCACCCACCGACCGACGCCCAGTGAGTCCCTGAGCGTTGATCCCCCTCCAGGCCAACTCCCCCCAGTTTATATACTGGGCATGACGTCCCATGGTCTGGAATACCCCTTTGGCCAGTTTGGGTCAGCTGCCCTGGCTGTGTCCCCTCCCAACTTCTTGTGCCCCTACAGCTTTCTTGCTGGCTGGGCAGGAGAAGCTGAAAAATCCTTGACTATAGTCTAAACACTACTGAGCAACAACTGAAAACATCCGTGTGTTATCAACATTCTTCTCGTACTGAAATCAAAACATAGCACTGCACCAACTACTAGGAAGACGATTAATTCTATCCCAGCTGAAACCAGGACAATATCCAACCTTTTCCTTCTGTTTAGTATGTGCGTGACTATGTATTTTGTATTTTTCTGGTTTTCAGAATCTGGTTCTTGTGTATCTTTTCCTCTTAAGGCTTGCCATTTTGTAAAAGCGCAGTGAAGAGCTATTCAGATGAGAGACAACGGTCTTGATGAAGACTCTGTGTATTGCCAAAGGGATGTCCAGGTTCTGTATTTCTGTTGACAATCCTGTACCATTCTTCCAGGCTCTCAGGAAAAAACTGTAGTGCATAGCTGTAGAGCTGAATATCTATCTGCTCAACAGAACTGGATAAACAAGGCTTTATGAAAAACAAGTTTTAAAGAAGTTATGGTCTTAAGCTGGAAACTAGATCTGTGGAAAGGTTTTATGAGAAACTCAGTTTACCCAAAAATGTACTGTCAAGTAGCAACAACTGCATTTGCTGTCAGGAGCCTCCTTCCCCAAACAGCAGACATTAAGATGTGCACCTTTATCTCCTTTGCCCATAATGGGACTTCTTTGGCTAAAATGTCTGATACTATTTTATATAAAGATGTTTCCAAATTGAAAGTGTTGAAGAGACTCCTTAGCATGGGATTGTGGAGGAAAAATATGGATACGAGGTTTAGTCTTCTGCAAATGGAAGATAAAATTGCATTGTAATAACATGTTTCAGACCCTGAAACAACATGACACAATTAGACCTCCCTCCTACTTCCTTGTATTATTTTTATCAGTTTAACATCAGGCATATAGATGAAGTATTGCTGAACGTACGTGAGAAGATTAAGGTAACACAGGCCAAAGTAGATTAAAAAAGAACTAAAGATTTGTTTCAACAACCTGTGATGCAATAAACAGAGTCAAAGCCTGAAATGAGATGGAGTGTTAAAAAAATCACCAGTGACAAAGTGTAGGAAGCCTTACGGTCATAGCTACCGAGAGAAAGAAAATATAAGATCCCATAATATATTGGATGTAGGAGCTATGCTGGAACTGGATATCAAAAGAAAGAAAGAATAAATAGCTGGTTTAAACTGCCATTACAACATTCACAAACTTTCAAAGAAGATGAAGCCTAGACAGGGAAAAATTCCTTAGACTGGGAAAAATTAATGATATATGTATTTGCTTTTAAAATTATTTATTGATTCAAACTCTACTGCCAATACAAATCCATTGAAATTTTCTCATCTACCAGCACCTATTTGTTGCATAAGTACTAAAAGAGTATGCTGATGTTTTTGTTAGGTAGGGAATACTGCTCACTTTGTCAACTGAAATAGTGGAATTTAACATGCAATATAATGGATACATTCTGCAAATGGAAACAGTGCTGGAAAATAAAGAAAAGAGAAATAATTTCAAATAGTGATTTTTATAACTATGTAGACTTTTTTTGGCCTCAAGTGGGTCTTACTAACAGTAAGACGTTCCTTGAGTTTTCTGTAACGTAAGTGTTATGGACTTGGAGCCCGTGCTAATATTCAAGGGATACGTAGGTGAATGTGAGCGTTCTTGTGACTGTAGAGAGTGGTGGGGTTTTTTTTCCTCTAGTGAACTTCAACCTTGACCTGCCGGACAAACAGGACTTGTTTGTGCTCATGCTGCTGATGTTTATGTGGGTGCTGATGAAGGCACTGCTCTGTCTGAGGTGGCCTGCGTGGGCAGCCACGTTAAAGGTTGCGTAAATGCGTGCAACGTGTCCCTCTGGAATACAAGTTCAACCTTGCTACTGGCTGAACCTGCGAACTTGAATAACAGCAGCTGCATCGGTCAGGCTGGGATGGAGAGACCTGCGAGATCTAAGTGTGCAACAGGCCCGGCTGTATCAGCCGAGAAGGAGGAATGGGGCCTGGAACACGCCGGAGGCAGCAATTCACGTAATATAATTAACAGGCATAGATTGCCCAGAAAATGTACCACCAAGTCTTAAAACCTTGAGGACAGTTGCAAGGACTAATGCCAGACATGGACAAACTCACTGACTGATATAATTGAAAACGGACTACTCTGTTGACTACTGCTATCCCTTTTGTAATTTCCTTTGTCTTTTACTGCTTGATGTAAGGCAGAGAACTGGCTTGTCTAACTATTAAGTCAGGGCTTGCAATGAAGTAATGACCCTTTTCCTGTCTTATGCCCTTGACGTTGTCTATCTCCAATATGCTATTTATTGGCTTTCTTGCCCTGGCATCCTTCATAAGTAATTCTTCTAAAGACCGACTGTGATTACATGGGCCGCAATCTGTTTTATTTCCTTCTAACCCACTGTATTTTGACCTTTCTTGTACATAAGTCTGCATTTGGACAGAAGAGGGAAATGGAGATGTGAATGAGAAAAGTAGGAGCTGTTGCAGGGGCAGCCTCATGCTGCCTGCATTTTCTACTAATTTGTCACAGGACACCCATGGCTCTGGAACACAGGAATCGGTTTGCAGATCTCGATAGCTTTCACGCCTTCTGCCAACATACCTTACGCCAATTTTGTAATAGTGTGCTGTGAGAATTGATCGATTAGGGGGTATGGTTAGGTCAGGGAACTATATAAGGCCTGGCTTACTTCAAATATTACTTTGACCGATTAAAATTAAGAAACCAGTAACTAAGATTAGTAATGATAATACACAAACCCATCTTCTTAAACAAAAAATAACAGCTCTTAAAACACAAACATATACACATCACGCTCACATATAACCTGTTATGGTTGCATACTATCTATAGGCCATACCACAGCTCTATAGGAGAATTTGTGTCTCCACACTTCCTCAGACTAGCCAGACCCACCAGCACCGTTCCTCTGTGATCATGGGGGATCTTCACCACCACTCTCCCCACCCCTTTTCTTTACCATGCCACGTTCATGTCCCTAGTCCCTTTCATTTACTGTTGCTGGGTTCTTCCCCATTCCACTTTTGGGTTCTAATCTCCAGGCAGAGCTGTTATTTCTTCATTTTACTTTCAGGTCATTACTATCACGAATCCCCAGGCAGCACCATTTACTTCCTTCCAGCAGTCATGCTCAAGTTCAGTCACAACTGTCCTCTCTTACGTCCAATATCTATACAGATTGTTGTATATACATTTTTTCTCTGGCAAATACAAGTTTTGTATAATCAGGCAGAGAAACCTGGTCAAGAAGTGCTAGTCACTTTTGTTCGTCCTGTTGAGTGTTACTTGCATGACATCAGACAAGTTCATTACAGTTATAGGTATATTGAAACGTTTGGGGGTTTGGTGCCTTTCTAGTCATGCCCACTCAAGTACCAAAACGACAGGATATTTGTAAATTTAGGTAAACTTAGGTAGACTTAAAAAAACCCCAACCCACAATAAAAATTTCAACCAGTAATTTATGATTGCATACCAAAAATTACTTTTAAAGACAGCAGGATTGCAAAGTCAGTCAGGAGATGATAGAATCAATGTCACCTATATTCAGTGTTCACTACGATAGCTTTGTTAGCATCTACGTAACATTTCTTCAAAGGGCCTCAGTGGTCAGTGTTTACTAAATGAACACTGAAAGAAAATGATATAATGGATAGTTGTTCAATGTAAATGAGACCCGAGGCTACACTTGAAGCTATTGAAAACTTGTTCTAAATACAAAATGAGTAATTGTCTCAATGGAACTTTTGTGGTGTTTATTACTGCAGTTGCAGTGCTTTACATCATTGACTAATTTCTCTTCAAAACCACCATTCTACATAGACGTTGTATATTCAGAGTACAAATTACATGATCTGTATTGGTTTGTTAAGTTTCCTGATTAAATGAATGGTGTTCACTTTAGCCTGTAAATCCCCTAATGTTTTAAGACTTGGACACTTGCAGACAGCAGCAGGTACTTGACCTCGACACTCTCAGTGTAAACAGCAAGGTGGCTGGCAGATTATCTATGAGGGGCCTCGATTTGTAAATTAAACTTCCTTATCAATTAATTGGTCTAGGAGTCCGTTTTTTTTAGAAATCTAGACATGTTATAATGCCTCTCTGGTTTTGTCTTCCATTTTTCTATTAAGGAAACTGAGGAAATGATCAGATGAATTCACTACATTTATTTTAGGAAGTTATATTCTAGGCACTCAGAACTGTGAACAGATAACAATAGTTTTCTTCTGAAAACTGAAAAAAAACCCCCATAAATGGATTTTAATAAACTAATGCTAACAACATTATGTAAATATTTATTCCAAAACTAATGGTCCTTGTTTTGGCTGTATTTGTTTTCCTTTGCATTATCTTGTAGCAAATTTCACAAACGAGTTTATACATAGGAATACTAACTGAAAAAGGCTTTTGCAATCTATTATTATAGAACAACCACTTTATAACCAATGCTTTTTACCAGAAAATAGATTATGAAATGCCTGTGTCTCCACTGGGAGCGCAGAACCACATGATATACTCATGATATGCAGGCTTAGTCAAAGGTTTAATCAGTGTGTGGTTAAATGCTTATTTATAGCAATAAAGTGTACAGATTATTAGATAATTTTAATAAATATCTTAATGCACTTCAATTTTTATGTCTTTGTGTTCTCTAAGGTCATACCCCAGTTAACTTTAAATCTTTTCTTTCATTGTTGCTTGCTGCAGTTTATAAATATATATATTTTTTTATTAATATAAAATATAAACCTAAAATCATATTTGATACATAACATTTCTCATAAATAAGTTAGTTTGGGCAAGAATAATACAGTAGGCCTAACTTTTGTTTACAACCTCAAATAAGCTTGTCACTGACTTCAAGACAGAGATGAGCTTAAGCATTGCCGTAGTGCTTCTGCTAGCAATTATCGCTGGAACAAGTAGCTTTGAGGACTTCAAATGATACACGGCAAAAGTAAACAATTTCAGGTAAAGGAATGGAATGAATACTAGCTTTCATCTTCACCTGAAATAACCAGGATAACGTTGACTCTATATTGGCTCTCCAGCTCACCTTGACTCATAAGAGACAACTCTCATTAGCTTTGGAAGAAATTGAGCATAAATATTTCTTTATAGAGATGATTAAGGCTTCTGAACTTATGACTCTGGAATATTTTTGTTGCCTGATAGACTTCCTATACAATGAGCTTGGTTTTTATTAAGGGAAAAAGATTATTAAGATTTGCAGTAACGTTTGACTGCGGAACTTTGCTCATTGTCACGAGTTGCTCAGGAATCTTTGTTTAAGCTCCTGTGACTTAAGCTGGAGTCTGCCTGCTGAGCCGCGTGCACTACACGTTTTGCAATACTGTGCTAGCATGCCGTGTTCTACCCCTTGAAGCTGTACACCCACCATTCAGCACCAAAACAGCTCCAGGTACAAGGCTACAGGGAGTTCCATTCACAGCCAGACTACAGAACAAATCCTGTTCTCTTCTTACTGGCTTTCCTATGAGTTTTAATATCTTCTGCAAGACTGATTTCTGTTGTTCCTACTCACAAATTGGTGAGCATCGTTGCTTAAGGATAATACAGAAATATTCCTTGTGAAGTACTATCCATTGGAAACTCATTGGATCCTAGCTTGCCTACCGATACGTGGGGTAATAGGTGTACTGCACATCTGTGATCGTACAAATGGCCAGGTGATTCGATTGCCTCAGTTCATCAGAAAATGAATGTCATCTGCTGCTCTTTAAATCTTTACCCGCTACTGTCCCTTTGTTTATTCTTCCAGCTATGTATTTCTTCTGAATTTAACCCAAGGAGTAGTTGAGTAGTTTTCTGAGCTTATCTGCATAAGGTACACTTGAAGGATTATAAAGGAGCTTTTAAATAAGGGTCATGGACAGGAGCAGGTTCTGTTATACGTGGAATTGCTTTTAGGGTGTAGGACTGGTTCTTTTACAGAACTTGTGCTGGCTAAAAAAAGAAAGGTTTAAAGAAATAATTAAAATGAACCGAAACAGGGAGCACTGTGTTTAAAATCATTTGGACGCAAGTCATTTCGCAAAAGTTTGCTTCATTTGTTGCCTGAATCTGTCAGAGCTCTTTGTTGAATGTTACGCGACAAAATAATTGGAGCCCTTCGAAGAGTAACTTCCCTGTTTCTCTACAGCTAATCTTAAAAATACTGACTATTAACACCAGCTCTAGAGTCCATATACATAAAAATCATATGGTTCATTCAGTCTCTTGAGATCTGTCTGTGTTCCCAGACATCTGCATCACCATTTAAAGTATACAGTCTATGAACCGAGAAATCTCAAACTGTGGTCATCGTTGGCCTGAGAAATTTTCAGGTAACAGTCTGATGATTTAGTGCTTTCTACCTTCCTCCATCTTGGGATTTCCAGGACCTAGTTATATCCATATTTGAAGCTTTACACACGCTTCATATTCAGAAAGTGCCCTCAGGGATCTTACCGTTCACCTGTACAACTGTGTAGTTCACTTAGACCTTGAGCCTTGTTCCGTTGGGTATACAGGATCAGCTTTCAAGATCTGTCTTTAACATTCTATGTCATTCTATTTGGCTTGTAAAAAGCTGACCAGAGATAAAATTTTGAGATATACTACTCATTGGATGTTCAAGTGAAAGCAGTCCTAGAAGTGAAACTTGCACATACCAATGCTCTTTTTATTTGAAGCTTTCTGTTAAGATTCGAATCCTTTGTCTTATGACTTCTGAGGGAAAACACTAACACACCAAGCACAGAATGTCATCTCGGTTATCTTTCCAGAAAAATCACTGATTTTAAGTGAGGAAAATACTGCCATTTCACTTTATATACAGATCCCAAGTTAAACAAGCTCCTACTTGGAGGAAAAAATGTCATATGAAAAATAGCCAACAAATCCACATTGATGCATAATCACACTGAGTATATTTGCTCTTGTTTTTCCTATTTTCTTCTGTAACTACAACTTCCAAAACAATGGTCCTTTCTGAGCTTCTGATATAGGGCAATGCAGACTCTCTTAGGATTAGTGCCATTTCAGTTCTATTACAGCTTTTCTATAATCTGCAGAATCTTCTCTAGTTCTTTTGGTATTTTCTTATGAATGCACTCACTTTGTGAGGCCAAGCACATCACTCCTTTTAAACTTCTCCTTCCTGCCGCACTCTTAACAAGATGCATTTTCTTCAATTTTGCAATGTTTAAGACACATCCAGTTACATACTATTTTAATTTATGCTATAGGCCGAAGATCTATTTTTTTATCTTTTACTGCCTATGTGTTTTCTCAAAATCATGACATCTACTATTGGTCACCTCTTTGCAACTACATTTAAAACATTTCTGACTGAGAGTTTATTCATCTTTCGCTGAAGCGTTGTCCATGGCTCTTACAAAGAATTTCTCTGAGGTAATAGACCTATTGCCATCTATTGGTGCTTGGGAAATTTGTTAGCAATCATCAAATAAGTATTGCATGATTTACTGTGTTGCATAACACAACAAACAGTTCCAATCATCTTTCTGTACATTTTTTAAACGCCTTGAAAGGTGAAGGAAGAGTTTGAAGCAGCATTGCCTTCTGGGGTTCAGAGAAGGAGGAAAATTTCTGTGTGTTTTCAACAAAGGAGTGTGGAATTGTGCTGTCTTCCAAAATAATTTAACCACTCTGAATTTTATCAGAGACTGTCTAGCTTACTCATGGAACGCAGCAAAAAGTGTACCACGTAAAAGAAATGGACACAGCGTTCAAGATGAAAATTTACAGCCATCTCAGTCAGATCTATTGTTCACAAATTGGCTGTTGCATAATCTGGAGATGCTTGGATTTTGTTGGTTTTGTTTGTTAACATCCCCTTTAGCTCTTCCTTAATATTCTAGAGAAAATCCTTGTAGGAAATAAGCATGGTAGTTCCACAGGTAATTCACCGCGAGGTAACAAGAAGCTTGTTTTGCATTATTGTCTTGCTTCATTAGCTGAAACTTCAAGAAACAACATTAGAACATATTGTAATTCAGCCTCATGTATTTAATAGCCTTGATGGAAAATAAGGTAGTCTTTGCATAAACTGTCAAAAGAAATGCACTGGCTGATTTTAAAGGATGCAGGCCAGCTAGTATTGGCCTTTAGTACCATCTGGTCTGGAAAAATAGCCAAAATATGGTCTGTCAATCTAGAATTCCGGTTGCGGTCCGTGGTCTGGGGAAACACAAGAGACTTCATTGTTCTCCACACATTCAGAAACCAATTGCACAATTCTAACAGTTGTACTACTCACATGTGTAACCTTTTCAGTTCTGAAGGGGTTTTATTCTGTAAAGATATACTGTATCTGTGCACGACCTGTAAGCAGTGCACAGGCAGACCATATTGTTGGGGAAAAAAAAAAAAAAAAAGCAAGTATATTGTTATTTGAGGAAAAATTATCTCAAGCTCAGACGACTGACATAAAGGACAGTGACAGAAAGCATATCGTTACCAGCCGTCCCAGATAAATATTTTACACCCATAGTGGTACTACATTAATATTGATGATATATTGATATTTCCCACATTTGCTATATAAATTAATGAACTACTGGAGCAAACAGCCAGAAGGAGTGGGATGATTTGTCACTCTGTAGCTTCCCCAATTTGCTGTCTTCCCAAGGCTATACATTATCAAGAATAACAAATGGAATTCATATGGCTCCCTCATTAACATGCACTAGCTGTACCAGAGTGTGCCTCATGGTTTATTAGGGTCAGTTCAGGAGAACCTCCATATCTTCACACAATCTTTCTCTTCCTTAAAGAAAACTAACAAAGAATTAGGATACCTTTAAGGAAAAAGCTTTTCAGGTTGTTTTTGGTCCCTTGTAAAGTTGTAAAACAGATTCAACCAATTCACTTGCCTATGAATATCATTTTACTGACCATCTTTGTCAAATGGGTCGACCCTATGAAACTTATAAGTCATCTGTATTTTCTAATTATGTTATTTAGAAATCCACTAGATTGTCTATTGCTTTTGGTCATAATGGGTTTCCTGATTTCTGGAGGTTCCCGACTTCTCCGTTCTCTTGGTTTATAGTATCCATAGGGCTCACTATTTCTGGTTTTGGTTTTGTCGGGGGTTTTTTGGTTTGTTTATTTTTGTTTATAGTAGTTTTATACAACGTAGTCAAGCTTACTGTACAAGGTGTTGCACAGAAACATTGTAAGACAAGCCTCAGCTCAGTTTGCAATCTAACCTAGGGAAAAGGTGGAGGAAGACAATCTTACCAAAGAGATATACAGCTCAGTGTCACCTCAGGACAGAAGATAGTTTTACTCGTTGCATTGTTAATCACTTAGCAGAAAATTGTTGAATGAAACATTAACACTTTTTGCTCCAGAATGATCAAGGGTTTGAAATGTCTCTGTTTTGTTTTGGGGGCTTGAGGTGTGGTTTTTTTTTCTGTTTGTTTAATTGAAGGCTCATCTTTTTTCACTGACCAACCAACCTTCTAATATTTAGCTATAAAAAACCAACTTCTATTTAGACTCTCTTGGGCAAGAGTTTGAAGAGTGAATGCTTTTACTAATGGTTGAGCTACCTGTGAAGAAAGAACCACAGATATATAATCGAGCCAAGCAGTCCAGCATAATTTTACTATTGCCTTGATTTGATTGTTTTTATAGGCAGCTTATGGCTAATGAACATTTTTAATCATAAATGTTACCATATAATTTGATGCCTATGTACAGCGTATCTGATTTCTCTATATTCCAGAGACTTCTCTTATTCTACTAAACATTTTCAGAGCTCATTAGCACATTGCTGTAGATATGATTGCACTTTCAGTTGGCACAGCATTTTCCTGTTGATTGCGGGGTGGTAAACGGCTCCCTTTGGTGCCTTTCCCTCTCATCTGGAGCACTGAACCTAACTGCTGTGACCACTTATGTGACAAATTTGGCAGATGCAAGATCCCAGATGGAAAGCTCTCAGATTTCTGTTTCCAGTGTAGCATCTGGGTATATGATTGGCTTCCTGGCTGACTCCTTACAAGATCTCCTGGGCTGCTTCTACACATTTTCTAGTTATAGCAGCTGCAGTGGGAGTTGTGGAGCTGGGTTATACTGGACTATTGACAGGGCGTCCTAATTTGCATCATGTATTGAAGTTATAACTTCCTCTAATTAAACAAAAAACCAACATTCTATTACCTAAAAATATCATATTGACCAGAGAGTTAGTTTATTTCAATCCACAGCTGTTCTGCTCTGCTGTTTGACAAGGAATGTTTACTGAGGAGGTGGAGCATCTGCCTGCCAGTTAGCAGTCACATTTCATTCTCCATTCTATGACAGATCGTGGGATTAATAATTTTAAAATGCATTGATTTAGAATGAAACATACTAAGTGCAGGGAATTATACTATTAGTAATATTCCCGAACTTGCCATAGACCTGTTCAACTGCAAATGATGGATTAGTTTGCGTTGGGACTAAGAGAGTGCATTTGTATTTCTTTCAGTCAGTTGGTAAAACAAATCCTGAAGTTATTAATATTTTAAATAAATTAGGATACAATATTAGAATAAGCAAAGGAATTTAATATGGGTATTCAGTCATCTTTATATCCTGTGTTATTTTCCTTGGGACAAAGTTGTGTTCTTTGAAAATACAGTATATGTCTAGAAAGCAGCCTCTTTCAAATTCTTTAGAAAACCTCTGCATAGTCAGTGAATGAATTAAAATTTTTGTATTGGGAATTTAGGTACAAAAATTACAAACATTAGGTACGTATTTCATATCTACAAGAATAATAATACCCAAGAATCCTCACTGAAACGCTCCTTAAGTTCAAGAAATAGGAATGGTACTTTTAAAGTGCTATGCAAAGCCTGTAGTTTCATCCAAACTGAATGAAGATTCTATGCACTTTATGTAGTACCTTTTCTTGTTAAACAAAAAAAAAAAAAACAAAACAACAAACCAACCACCAAAACCTCAAAACAAATCCCCAGAAACATCAGTAGCTATGTGAGAGCGTCTCTTTCATGTTATCCCTTTATTTTGAACTTTGAAACTCCTAGGGATTTATTTATGCTATTCAGGAGTATAAAATGACATTTCTGCATACTGTAATGGAATTCTGAGCATTACCATTAATAAACATAGCAAGTCACTTTAAACAGCATTAAAAACAGTGCTAGAAGTCCTGGTTCCTCAAACCATTCAATGAAAGTAATTGAGCAAGGGGTGAAATGATAGAACATGTATGTTCTTAGTGACTTGACTATTGAATATGGGCAAATCTCAGGATGACCTGTGGATTCAGGACAAGTAAATCCACCTTCAACTATCTTCAGATATGTGTACAACTTGAAGATTCAGTAAGTGTTGAAATTAAAATTCACTAACTTCCTTCTTTGGAACATGTCACAGCAGAATTGTGTATGTTACAGAATTGTCACATTAGTTCAAGCAAGGCTTCAGACTGCAGTTTTTTGTGAAGTGTTCTATTACATGCAAGCCTCCTAGGGAAACAAGGACCTTTCATTCTTTTCATTTGTTATGTGGTGACCCCGAATTTCAACCACTGCCTTATGATGATAGTACCTAAATGACTATGGGTTTTTTTTCTAGCAGTTAGTTTGCTGGTTTGCGTTTATGCAGCAGTCAGGATGACTGGGATGCAAAAAAAAAAAGTCTTTCCTCTCTGAATTTCTATTGCTGTCCATAAAGTATATAGATTATTTCATCTTATAATATGCTTAGCCTTGCATAATTCATGGTTCTTATCCTTATTTCCATAGCAGCAGTATTTCTCCAAGTACTTAAAATTTTAGTTTTCTCATCTGGATTTTTTTAAGCAGTGCCACAAAAAAAGGCATGAAATTACTTTACAGTGAGTCTTATAGCCAAGATTTTTGGAAAATGAGGAATATGTATATAGAGAAAACTTGACAACTTGTGAAGATTTACCCATAATAGCCTTTCCATGAACTGTCATGTAGACATTTAAAAAAAAACACCACCATTTCTCTCACTCTTGCCCTCCTGGTCATCTTACAGCTAAGAAAGCTTAAGCAATGCTGCATGTGCATTTAAAAAAATAAGCAATTTCTTGGCATGAAGTTTCCATTATTTTAAAGCTACTGGGAGAAAAAAGCCTCAACATTTTTATTGGTTTGTGATATGGCTTATGTGGACATTTTGTAAAATATATGAACCAATCAGAAACTTGCTAGGGTGCTATGCTCTCAAGATAATGGAGACAATATTGTGTAGGAATCAAATTTTATTCATTATTTGATATTTCAACCAAATGAAGTATTTGTAGGGTCTGGTGCCTCATACAGTGATACAAATCCACAATAACTTCACTGAGACAAAAAGAATTTTTCCAGAGTTGTGTTGATATCAGTGTTTAGTGTCTGGCTCTTCTAGTGATCAGGCTCTGTTTTGTTATCTTTTTAGATATTTAATACTAGTCTTGTAATTCAGTAGTTGGCTGTCTTGTGTTAATTGCACCTTCTAAATACTGGCAGTTATCTGTCCCTAGTATTGTATTAAAGGCCACTGTGCTGCTGAAAGTTTGACTTTGCAGGAAAGATGAAAAACTAAAGTCTTACCACTCTTGTCTGCTAAAGTTCTTATGACATTGTTTAGCAAGAATAATATGTTACCATCAATTTCTTGTATAAACTGCAGTTAGCTTAATTACATTCTGCCTTCCTAAATTCCTTCTGTAGTGTCATTTTGATAAGACATTTTTCACTTTCTGTCTTAAAACTGTTGTGTAATACTGCTTTATGCTGTTAAACATCTGCTGTATTCCACCCCAGTGGTGTCTGATTCATGGATAGATGAAGTGATTGCTGTGTGCCTGGTATATAAAACACTTTGGTATCCTTTGGGATAAATATAAATGCAAAGTGTTGTAACAAATCTGTAGTCACCAAGGACTTTGTGGTTGTCACTATGTTACAAGTTATAGCAACTGGGAACATCACAAGCAGCAGTGATGGAACAGTAGAATCAGTATTTAAATGCATCTGACTCTAAGCTGAAAGAATTTGTAGAAATAGGAGTTATGACACACAGCTGAACAGCTGTTGCCCCAGCTCTCAGAAGACATTGCTAGAGTTCCTGACAATCCTGATTCCTACCATTCCCCCAACACAAAATTACTCTGGATGTCTCCTGAGAGAAGGAAGCGTCTTGGAGACCATGGAACAAAAAGATCTGTCTAAACCCTCTGTCTTCTGCACACCTGAAATTTCCATGAGCAAAAGGAATGGGAGGTGGTATACGCCCGAGTATTGCACTTGGAAAATTCACGTTTTTCGTAACTGCCACAATAACAGTGATACAGAATCTGGTTCAGTGGCGTTACAGCTATCTTGCTAACAAAAGGCAAAGATATTACAAGGTGGTTGTTTGCCTTTGATTTTGCAAGGACTCTTCTCCATGGTTTTTAGAGGAGAATAATTTCTCCAGAACTCTCCACTCTAATGCTTGAGATATCGTCCCTCAGAAAAGAGAAAAGTACCAAGAAAACTCTACTCAGAGAACTTGACAGAAAATTCCCTTCAACATTAGCCAATGCTTGTGCTTTTATGTGTATTTTCTTTCATCTTTCCCTGCTCGTTTTCTTTCCCACAAGTGTCCATGAATGAAAGTAAAACTAACTCTTTTCTGAAGGATTATGACTGTGCTTTTATAACTGTTTTTTTGTTTTGTTTTTTTTTTTTTTTTTAGACAGGGAAGTGTTTCTCACACAATACTGTAAACCCACTTTTGTTTTCCTGCATAATCTGAAGAATTAGTCTTGTCTCCAAATACTCTCGAAAGCACAAAACCATATCTATCTGGTGTGTTTCAGGGGGGATGTGACAATTCTTAGTCCATTGGAATCCAAGTCATACTAGCATGCTGAAAAATACTTTAGGTGGAAAATTACCTGTAAAAAGACTAACAATTTAGGATACCTTAGATGCACAGGAATGACAACAACATAACTGGTTACTGAGCAAGAAGACCGAACTACTTCTATATGAAAAACCTCTGCAACACAGTGAGCTAAATCCATAGAAAGTCTACCACTTATCAGGGAGTATAGTTCATAAAATTCTATTACCCGCCATTGAAATTTTGAGCAGTCTTGCTAGTGATGTGTTTCAATTACAAATGAGAAACTTAATTTCAGCTGCTTGAGTAAATATTCTATCTTTCTCAAAACAAATCATAAATTAATTTCAATGTGCGTGCAGACTCTGTTGCCTACAGTGTAGTACTGGTAAAACTATGTATATATGCAATACAGTTATGACTGTATAAAATAATGTGTCAGATGGGATCCAAAGAGAAAATAATGACAGCTTATGCAAGTACTGGAATGCCAATGATGCCAGGCCCCACAATTAACACTGAGATGTGAATATGGCTATTAAAATGTTGACTAAAGTAGCTCAGAAGATGTCATACAGAATGCTTGAGGAGATAAATGCCAGAGAAACTATCAATAAATACAAGGGAACTTGTAAGAAGAAGGGAGAAGCAGTATAATGTGTTACTTTGTTCCCAAGTTTTAACGTGCAGCAGAAGAACTAAATGCATCATATTTATCGTACCAGCCACGCCTTCTTTGTCTAGTACAATAACATGGTGCATTTAAATGTATACTGTGATGTAATATGCTACAAATGTATAATAAATCAAGGAGAAACTAGACTCAGTATGCTGCTCAAAACTTAATAGTTTTGATTTAGAATTTTGTTGTTGTTGTTGTTGCTGTTCTCCTTGGCATGGGTGGGAGGGGGAAAGAAACTCCAGGAACTTCATAAAGACAGAATTTTTCGTTCTATTTTATAAGGTCTCCTTTTTCCTGTTCTTTAAATATACTGACAGACACCATGATACATTGATCATTATATTATTGTTCTTCAGTCAGCATAAAAGGATGATAATTTATTGACGATTAAATCTTCAAAAGGAGTATCAGTTTGGAAGTTCTGCTGGATTTGAATCAGCTTATTTGAACCATTTGTACCTCATAAGTCTCTTTAAAACCTAGAGTGAACTTTTTTATTTTCTCCTGAGAATTTCAGTCCTTTCCTACTGAATAGATGACAAGAACAGTGGCTCTCATTGTCTCCCTAATTTTTAGTGGTTCCTACTGAAGCTGGTTATAGCTACTGCTATAGCAATAATAAGTTCTACAATGAGTAAATTTTATAACCTAGAGAATAGGACAAGAAACAAAGCTTTTGTGTTTTAAAAATTATTCCTACACACATATATATATAGATTATAGGAACTTAGCAGGCTTTCTGAGCTAATTACATCTCCAGGAAGACATTGTTTTCTTTATTCTTTTTCCCAGCTTCCACCTAAGCACATCACTCCAGACTCAGAGATGACCCTCTGTATATGCATTTCCTATTTTACATGAAAAAGAGAATGAAATTTAGTGGTGTTGCTTTCCTTATATCTTTCTGCAATGAGGCAGAAGGCACTTTGGAGCCACAGACTTGCTGGTAATGATCAGGAGGAACCAAGGGCTCCTTGGAGAAAGGGCAATGGAGTTGCAAACAGAGCTGACTTAAGAGGATTGCATGTCTCTCCTGAAAATAACCCCAACATTCTTAACATCTTACGGTTCTATAGTTCATTATACAATAAGTACCTTGTCCAACAACCTTGTTGGATATAATTCTGGCCAACAGACTTTGTGGAGCGTTCATGGACCTTTTCCATGAAAGGCGGCCCCATACTTATGGCTTGTTTATGTTCTATTTAAGAGTACATTAATTTAAAATTTATTTTTAAGGATTAATTCTGGTTTAAGTGGAATAACCCTTGTGATTACCACCAAAAGTGACAAATTTCACTTTAAGAATCCTAATTCCATCCCCAGCAAATTCAGTCGTATGCTTCCCTGTTCACTGCTCTAGGTTATCATTCGTATTCTATATCACATTAGGAGGCTGGTATTTACAGAAATAGAGTCACTGTCAGTGTATCATGGCAGTGTCTATCTGGAAACAGCTTTTTTTTGGTAAACTTTTATGTAAAAGCTATTTAAAAATTTCAACTGTTGAGAATTTCAAATTTTTACTTGCAATATCTATAGAATGTAGGGTTTTGATGAAGTGAAGAATTTAACTCTAACTTCAAAGAACTTTGTAAGATGAATTATGGTTGGACTCCGTGATCTTAAAGGTCTTTCCCAACCTAAATAGTTCTAGGATTCTATGATACAGCAAAGCACTTCCACTTCACTGAAATAAATCAGCCTTTTCCAAATGAAACATTACAATAATTTTTCAGTGAAGAATTAAACAAAATTAATATACTCTGCAGAATATACTTTGTTATAATCAGTAATGGGCAAATATTTTATTTATTTTACCATTTCCAATATTGGCTTCTAGAGAAACTTCTGTATTCCTTAGTTAATACCATTTCCTTCTCCCTTTGCAAGCTGTCCTGCATTTCATATGTGTATATACGCATATAGAAAACCTTAATAATTTTGCTGAGTTTTGACTTTTACTGTATTTTTTTATGAAAGCAGAAGTTTTTCATATAAAATGTTCTTAGATCTGTGATATGCCTCATCTACTCTATCACACATATATTAAATAGCTAATTGCCCCAGTTTTGTCGGAAATCATAGAAAATATCAAGTTGGAAGGGACCCATAAGGATCAAGGAGTCCAACTCCCTGCTTCTCATAGAATTACCTAAAACTAAACCATATCACTAAGAGCACCTTCCAGACGCTCCTTGAGCTCTGACAGGTTTAGTGCCATCACCACTTCCCAGGGGAGCCTGTCCTAGTGACCGACCACCCTCTCAGTGAAGAACCTTTTCCTAATGTCCAACCTGAACTTCCCCTGGCACAGCGTCATTCCATTTCCTCGTGTCCTGTTGCTGGTGACCAGAGGGAGGAGATCAGCACCTCCCCTTCCACTGCTCCCCCTGAGGAGCTGGAGACTGCGGTGAGGTCACCCCTCAGCCTTCTCTTCCCTAAGCTGAACAAGCCAAGTGACCTCGGCTGCTTTTCATAAGTCCTACCCTCGAGATATTTCACCATCTTGGTCAACCTCCTCTGGACACACTCTGATACTTTGATGTCCTTCTTATTTGAGGTGCCCAAAACTGCAGCCAGTACTCAAGGTGGGGTCACACCAGTGTGGTGTAGAGTGGGACAATCACTTTCCTTGACCGGCTTGCTATGCTGTGCTTGATGCACCCCAGGACACGGTTGGCCCTTTTGGCTGCCAGGGCACGCTGTTGACTCCTATTCAACTTGCCATCAACCCAAAGGCCTAGAACTCTCTGCAGGGCTGCTCTCCAGCCTCTCATCCCCTAATTTTTTATGTATAATCAGGATTACCCCATCCAAGGTGGAGAATCCAGCACTTGCTGTTGTTAAATTTCATATGGTTGGTGGTTGCCCAGCTTTCTTGTCTACCCAGACCTCTCTATAAGGCCTCTTTACCCACAAGGGAGTCCACAGCTCCTCCTAGTTTAGTTTCATCAGCAAACTTACTTAAAGTACATCCGATTCCTGCATTCAGATAAATTATAAAAACATTAAAGAGCGCTGGCCCTAAACCTGAGACCTGGGGAACCCCACTGGTGATTGGCCGCTAGCCTGCCGTAACCCAAAGTCATGGTTTAACCCCAGCTGGCAATTAAACACCCTGCAGCTGCTCGCTTACTCCCCCCTCCAGAGGGATGGGGGAGAGAATTGGGAAGAAAAAAAAAGTAAAACTCAAAACCTAACTTTATTCCAGCTGAAACCAGGACACTCCATTTACTGTAACTCTGTGAACCCGACCTATCCACCAGTTGTTCACCCAACGTTATTATGGACCTGCCTAGCTGAATGCTGGATATTTTGTCCAGAAGGATACTGTGAGAGACAGTATCAAAAGCTTTGCTAAAACTCAAAAATCCCCACGCCTATTGGCTTACCTTGGTCACCTAGATGGGTGCCCTTGTCATAAAAGGAAATTAAGTTTTTTAAACAGTACTTTCCCCTCGTGAACCTGTGCTGGCTGTGGCCAATGACTGCAGTGTCTCTCAAGTGTTTTTCAGTAACTTCCAGAATAACCTTCTCCATAATTTTACCAGGCACTGAAGTGAGACTAACAACAGGCCTGTAAATACCAAGGTCTTCCCTCTTACCCCTCTTGAAAATTGGGACAACCTTTGCCAGCTTCCAGTTGACTGGGACCTCTCCAGACTCCCAAGACTGTTGAAAAATAATGGAGAGAGCCTCCATGATAACACCGGATGGCTTTTTCAGTACCCTGGGATGAATCCCATCAGGCCCCGTAGCTTTATGTGCATCCAGCTGGAGCAGCAAGTCTTGAACAAGTTCAGGGTCAGCTGGGAGTTTGTCATCCCATGAGTCAAGGTCTTCCAGCACGGGGTCCATGGGTCCCAGGGCCCATCATCGGCGTTAAACGCAGAGGCGAAGAAGGCATTAAACATCTCTGCTGTCTCTACGTCCCTAGTTGTGAGGCGGCCAACCTCATCACATAACAGGCCACTGTTACTTCTGGTCCTCCTTTTGCTGTTAACATATTTTAAAAAAGCCCTTTCTGTTGTCCTTCGCAGGGCTGGACAGCTTGACCTCTAATCAAGGTTTGCTGCTCAAATTCTCTCCCTGCAGTGGTGAACAGAATCTCTGCAGTCCTCCCATGTCACTTGTCCTTGCTTCCAATGTCCGTACACTTTTCTTTTCCACCCAAGTTCTAGAAGAAGATCCCCGCTTAACACTTTCCTCAATAAACTCCAAACAACCCGGTTTCATTTATTTTCTTACACAACATGTTTGTTCTGAAGTTCCTAAATACGGCAAGAAGTCAGTTAGAGAAAGCTTATCCTTTCAATATTAAAAGTAGTAGGTCTTAATATGATGGCTGTAAAATTAAATTGCAGTTGATAATAAAATATGTATAATTCATTAGTAAAGAAAAAAGATGTCCTTGCAAAGGTCATAATTCATAAAAATTATTTGTGTGTGAATTAATGGAATATTGGCTCAACATATGTTATGTGGTGTAATGCTGTGACTTCAGGCTACAATACTATGTCAAAGGCAATTTTTCAAAGTCATGCTGTAGCTCATATTTCATATTTAATAAGTTAGATAACTAATTAATATTCTTGGAATTAATTGAGATATGAGACTATGGAGATTTTAACTACAAATGCAAAAGAATTAATTATTCAGTAGATATAAATATATTTTTATAAATTTGTTTTTCAAACAATTTTTAAAATTTTGAGCTCCTGATGAAATAAATTTAGATCAGCGTGTCTAGTGTTAGAAAAAAAAACCAGGTGCCTATTAGTATTAAAAGGCTAAGAAAATTTGATTCCGGTATATTCCAAATACTCAGAAACTAGGAAGTCAAGAAATAATTCATACTTTCTCTTAAAAAATATTGATAACATAATGAAATCTTCATTATTTTGAGAAATTTGCCAAATCCAACCACGTTTCCTAAAAGACCCTATAATATTTAGCTCCTATCTCACTTTCCCATGACACTTCCCATCTCTCTTCATTATTCCTTTTTTTGTGTCTTGCTCCAAGAAATTCTCCCATTGCTCTAGAATCATGCCAGTGCCCCTCCTGCCATTTGTCTGTGTACCCTGGATTTTCCCCGTATATTTGTTTCCACTTTCTGTAATTCTTCTCTATCTGCCACTAATCTATTGGTGGAAAGTAATTCATTTGTTCTTTGCAGTCCCTGTGAAGAGATGATGCAATATTACTGTTACAGAGAGTGGGTCTCTAATCATCTTTATTTTCTGGAGTTCTGCTGAAACCTCTCTAATTTCTATAATACAACACATACTTTTACTGGTATAAGTATGGATGAAATGCCCTAGACATCCTCTTTACTTAAAAATAGAAACTGAGATTCTGTAGGGGGGCTTTTTGCAATCTACAGCGCAAAATGGACTTGGGGAAACAGAGGCGATAACAGGTTTATTACTAATACATATACATGTACGTGTGTGTGTGTGTGTGTGTGTGTGTGTGTATGCATCGCCATTCATTTTCTAGAGCAAGTCTAGCTCTGTGACTAACGTAGCAGCTATGGAAGTTTTACTGCCAGGGGCTACCCGAGGAAAGGGACCTGCTTTTCTCTTTCAGTTCTAAAGGGACTCACAAGCACAACTTCTGTCTGTGCGGGTTGAATGCTAACGGCGGGTTTTGCCTTTCAGGCAATGTATTTTTAAGGGTCTCTCTCTGCCCTTCTGTAAAATTGTTAAGAAGTCCACTGTTCCTTTACAGCAGTGAGCCTTCCTGAGTTTGCCAGAATTTTTTTCACCTGAAAACATAAGACAAATTTGAAAATGCACATAGATGCAAAGGAACACCACTAACTCACTGCAGAAATACAGTATCACGTAGAGGCAATCTCCTTTGAATGGTTCACCAGAACACTTCGGTCTTTTGACTTAAGCCAAAGCTTCATTATAAATAAATAGAAAGGAAAATGTGGTGCCTGTAAAGAGACTCCGGAGGGCAAGCAAATGCAAAAACGAAAGAAATCTCAAAAATCCCGATGAGGACTAAACTGGAACTAATTACATATTTTGGCAGTCACTTAAAGCTTCACACATCAGCCAACCTTTCAGCCTGCATCCAGCAGTAAGCGGGCAGGCACTCAGCAATCCCAATGCTGAATTATCATACAGCGGGAAATAAACTTGGGAGTACGATGTGATGCTTTGCTAGGAATTGGATGGTGACAAATGATGGTGATCAACCAGAAGATAAACAATAACAAGCAGGCTTAATGACAACATTGTGAGATTCATCGGCACCAATGCATTCATTGCCCACTGGCGCAGCCCCCCGGATCTGTTGTTTTTCTTGTGCCAAATTGGAATTCCCTCCATAATTACTCTTTCCTCTCAGTCATCTTTATTATCCATTTTACTGCCCAAAAAGTTCATCACCAAAAAAAGAGCCATTCAGTTTTAACTTGCTTCAGATAGGCACTTTTTTTTTGAGTCTGTTTTATTTCTTTCTGTTAAAAACCCATACATATACAAAGTATGTAAAAAAGAGTCAAGGTTGGATTAATGAATAAGTTTGATATTGAAATCTCTATGGTAAAAATGGCCAGGACGTGGCGTCAATCAGAGGCAGAAGTGGTGCTGCGGTCATGTAATTGGGGTTGGCCAGCAGCTTGGTGCGATGGGCTGAGATGCTCTGTTTGGAGGAAGATCAAGGACTCAGGAGTGAAAAGATGCAGATGGGAGAAAGAGCTGGGAAACAGCATGCATATGGCAGTGTAGGGAAAACTGATGTATTAGTGCTTTTGGGCTCCATTTGGACTCCTAATCATCCTTCAGTTGAGTTCACTTGCTCCATCAAATTGGTAAGCAAAAACTCACCAGCTACAAATGTGTGGATTACTACAAAACACAGATAAAGCCGAAATTGCTGGCTATAAACACGCATACATCACTGCTTTATGTTTTGCAACATATGCTTGTAAAACTAGAATTATTATAAAGCTATCTACAGTAAATACTTAAAAAGGATATGTGGGGAAGGAAAGAAATCAAACATAAAAATTCCTTTACAGCTTTGGAGATAGAGTAAGCATCCAGCAAATCAGCTTCTTAGCTACATTTCTTAGCAAGGCCTGCAGTAAATATTTCGCACAGAATCTCAAAGCGTTTGAAAGGAGTTTAGTCCTTGAAATGCCTGTCAACCTCAATCTAAATCCATGGAATCTCACTAAATTAATGATGCTGATCACAGCTGGGAATCTAAACTGCCTTCATCTGTTGCTACTTGTAACTGCTGTTCTCATGCTTTTCTTCCCCTGGAAACCGTAAGAGCCTTAGATCACTGTGATAGTTGGATTGTCCCTAACTTCTTGGAGGCCAACACTGATTGGGTTTGGTTGATTTTTGTGATCACTATGGAACAGAATCATTTCAGGCTAATCTAGCTAGCGAATTCCTCACAAAATACCTGAATTTTCCTAATGCGAGTTTCATGGTACTTCACTGCATGGTACACCGGATGCAGAGAAATGCACGTATGAATAACAAGTCCTTCATTTTCTTGGCTTAAAAGAAGCTTGGTTCATATTTACAGCAGAAAGCCTGGATTATATTTCTTTTTCTTTTCCTCTGGGGAACATACTTTTAGTATGTTGTGTGAATAGCGGAAGCTGTTTAGTACTTAGGAAATAAAATCAAGTTACTGGAAATGGCTGATGCTCTCTTTTTTAAGCACAAGGTGGCCACCTGTGTCCTTAAGCCAAAGTGTATTTATAAAAGAAGTCTTCTTGTATCTGTTTAAATCTTGAGGTCACTCCTGAGAAATGATACCAAATGAATTCCAAAAGGAGTCATTAGAACAAAAAGAATTCAGAGTAAATCAACTCCTTTCTCTCTCAGGTAAGAGCATACTGACTTTGGTGTAAGTCCAAATCATATATCCTGTCTATAATCACAGAGTTTTAAGTACTGTTAACAAGTATTCAATTCACAGAGTTATAAAAAAGTATATTCTAATATAAGAAAAATTAATATGGAACTAAAAGGAACCCAAACGTAGTACTACACTTTAAAAGAGTATATTTCCCTGCCATAAGTTTTTGAAGCCAAGAATGGAGAAGATTAGAACATTTTCATTAAGACAGTTTTAATTTTAGGCAGAAAAAATAATGAATCACATTTAAAAATAATGTTTTGGTTTAACCTATGGGAATGACTAAAACCAAGATTTGCTAGTACAAAATTTTCTTTAAAAGTTCTCTGCAGGACTTTTCCATCCAATCCCCCCTCTAACTCAGATATAACCCCATAACAAAATTTTTATGAATTCAAGACCATTCTGCCTGTATGCAGCTGCCACAGTGAGAATTGTCCAGATGCATTTCTTGAGATACTTTGTGCCTTTCATTTCTGCTTTTCTATACTGTGGTATAAAACTTGCATTTTTTTCAGGATGTTTCCCAAGAAGATTGCAATAGAATGAACACGGATTACTAAAGCTTGGCTTCATAGGGTACTTTTGTGACATTTATACTTCAAAAACCAGAAGAGACTCAGCAGATTGGGACTGGAATTAAAAAAGGAAGACATATTTTTTCTGATTAAAACCATAGGATCATAAGATAATTCAGGCTGGAAGAGACCTCAGTAAGTCATTGAGTTCAACTTCCAGCTCAAAGCAGGGTCAGCTATGAGGTCAGACCAGATTTCTCAGAGTTTTTTCCATTAAAGCCTTCAAATCCCCCAAGGATGGAAGTTGCACAACCTCTCCGGACAACACATTTCAGTGTTCTCACAGCCCACACAGTGAAAGTTTCTCCTTATATGCAGTCTGAACCTCTCATTTTGATTTATGCAGACTGTCTCTCATCCTTCCACTATGCACTTCCATGTACAGCCTAGCTTCATCTTATTGATAACCTCAAACACAATTCCCTTTGACAAAAAAAGAAATTTAAAAAATAAATTAAAAAATCTAATAGTAGCATACAAACATGCAGCTTCTTGCTACTAGCTTGTGACTTTTATAAGGATGGGGAAAGATTCTTAAAAACTAAGATCCTAAGATATAGAACAGTGCTATAACATTATGCAAGAAATGAATGGTAAAGAATACTGGAATAATAAAAATTGAGTGATTAAATGCATCAACTTAGAGGTTAAAAGAAGCATTTCTCTTATGAGCTGAAGTCTGTTCAGTTGGAAAACAGAGGGGAAGAAAGAATTAGGTGTCTTAACTTATCAGCAGATGATTATGAGTTATAAATGTATTACGTCTGAGAAAAAGGTCAATATACTTCTGGGGTGCTTGAGGCAAAGTACAGATAGGAAAATACAAGCGATGTTGTACAACATCATCAGCAAGACCTTATGTGGAAGGCTGTGTACACCTGTGATTACTGCAATCAAAAAAGATTGGATCAACCTGAAACAGATATGCTAAGTGCTATTAGGGTAGCCGAGAAATGGAGAGACTGAGAAGAAATACAGTTGCACCTGGGGGGGGGGGAAAGCATAACCTAAACAGAGAGTAAGAAAATTTTAGATGACAGACATACCTAATGATACTTCATGTGAAGGAAGCTGTCCAGTTTTAGAAGAGCTCTCCAAATAATAGTAGAGAAAAAAACAGGTGTGTTTTTTACAGCTTTGACAAACTTTTGCATGAGATCGAGGAAGCTAATAGGAGAGGACTAGATTTAACTGTTCAGAAGGTCATATTTTAAGGGAGCATAAGACAGGAAATAATGTATATAATATACTATTGATATGTTTCCAGATTTGATGTACAAAAAAAAACCCACTAAACCACACAAAAATTAGTTTTTATAGATGGCAATATTTAAGAATTAATGGCAAATAAGCATTTCTTTTCATAATTAGTGCATGTTGAAAAATATTAATGGGAACCTGTTTCCTTCCAGAAGCTAAAAAATACATTGCTGATTCTGTTAATTTCTTGGAGAACTGCAATAACACCGCATAAAGAATCTTCACAAGGCAACACCTTACCAACCTTCCCCCACACACGTACTCTGTCCTTCTGAGAGAGAAATCCTCTTTCCTGAAAGAGATTTCAGGGGCTTTATGAGTTGTAGAAAACTCTGTATCAGATCCTTAGGAAATCTCTCACCTGACTTCAGGCATGCTTCCCACTCCTTTCTCTCCCTTAGAAAATGACTAAAACTACCACTCCTTGTTCAGAAGCCCTCTTTTTCCCTCTTCGCCCCACTCATGAGTCTGAAACTTTTTTCTTCCAGCTGAGCTCTCTTATCTCTGAGGAAGGAAGCAATCTTTCCCTAATTCAATCCCTCTTTTGTAAAAGAAACATAACATACAAACAGAAGTAAATAAAACAAGTACTGTCCATCACAGCCACACTTACATATAGAACCATTAAAAATATTAGCCATATTGCAAAATGGAGTGGAGAAAACTAAGTAAATATCTTCCCTATGTGTGGGGCTTAATGCAGAAATTTTCAGACACAACGTAGCCGTGCTTCAAATCTATGCATACAGCAAGAAGACTAACTTTGATTTTATTTTTTTAAAGAATGTTTTAATTCTTGTTTTTCATCTTTCAAAACAGAAATGGCAAGTTCTGCTGAAAATAGTATTTGCTAGTTGCAGATGCCAAAATATCTTTTATTCCAGAAAACTAGATGCTGTTTTAGTAAAGCTCATAGGTAGCAATAAAGTATTTGCAGTTTTAAAGACTTTTAACACTTCCAGTCATCAGCTGAAGCATTTTTTTCTACAAGTTTGGAAATGAAAGGATTCAAATTTCTCTCTCCCTCTTTGTAGATTTTAAAACAAATGCAATCCTCAGGAGTTTAAAAACAAAAAAAAAATAAAGAAAATGTAGTAAAGCCCTTTGTTTTTTTCTGTTTTTTTTTTTTTTTAGCTTTTACTCAACATTGCCATATTATTCTGAGGATCAAACCTCTTTTTGTTTTGGTTGTGGGTTTTTTTTTCTCTGTCACTGAAGGAGAAGCTTCTTTTTCTTGTTACTTCCACAATCCTTTGTCAAGACACAACCAAACTTGAGAGTCTTGACATTCTAGTCATGTAAGCTGTAGATGTTCAACTAATTCCTGTTAAGGGGTAACTCTGATTTGGTAATAAGAATGGAATTATAAAACAAAAGGTGGGTAGATGCTATCTTTCACTAAGAGCAGAGCTTATTGCAAAGATTATTGAATTTTTTTCAAATTACACTGACTTCCATTTAGAGTACTTGGCAGGGTTCTTGTTCGTCTAAGTGGTAGAGTTTGTCAGTAAGGGAAATAACGCCAGTTGCCTCACTACTTACTATAAGACATATTGGCTTTTACACAGTTAAAGAAAGATTGTCATGATTGACAAACAATTAGAGAATCATTATGAGCTCGTGTCTCTTGAAAGGGTTTATGTTATTCTGTTTCTTCACTCTTCTGCATTATGACAAAAGACTAAGTGACAGCACAGCAGCAACGAAAAATCCCTGAGCGGTTGGAAATGTGAAATAAAGTAACCTCTCGTGATGGTCTCAGCCCCAAGAACAATGCCTATTGCTACTCCTCATACACGCTGTACTTTTTAACAGGCTATGTGAATACTTTCCTAAGTTTGCATTTACTTAATACCTGTTTGAATAAGGTAGATCAGCTTGTCAAGATGATGGGGTTTGATACTGTTCCCAATTATATTAGCTATTGGTCACGTAGTTATTTATTTCTTTGTTTATATATTTATCTATTTGTACATACATTACTGTTGATATTTCCTGAATCCAAAATTCATACATTTCACCAAATCGTAAGGAGTTTAAAAGTTATTGGGTTACATTTACAGATCACCATTCTTCAAAGGAACTTGAAGCCATTTATAAATCGTGTCAAATTGATTAAACTCACCATTGTAATTTTCCTTCCTTTGCAGAACATTAATTTTGGTATCAGTATGTTAAATGACTCACACAGAACAGACCTAGAGTTAATGCTAAAACATAGAGTACAATCTGAGTAAATAGTTTCAACAAGTTTATCCATAAAAAAATCCTGATAATAAAAGTAGAAAGTGACACTGAATATACTACAATTCACAAATGATCCAAGCCTCTAACTTCCAGAGTTTTCTCCTGACAGAAATTATTTTAGAAAGGGATTAGCAAGAGGATGGAGAACTGATTAAATTCATGAATAGCTGAAAATAAACAGAATTGTAATATTTCAGAAAGCCTAAATTAAGTACAGTAAAAATAAATCAATTTTAGCTTATTGCAACTAGCTTTGGTAATAACATGCATCATATTGAGACACTGTCTTTCTCCCCTCTTTTTACATACAAATATTAATTTGCTATACCTCCACCCATATTTTTTTACTGTAACACACTAGCCATGAAGTAATACCTGGAAGCTTCAAAATGTTTACTGAAACAAGCCACAGAGTGGGGTACATTAATATTAAAGAGTCATTAAAATAAATGAACACGGTTCATACTGTTAGTTAGCTAGAACATTTAGCGCACCTTTTCTTCTACAACTTCAGACAACAACTTTGTGAATCTATGCATTAACAACAGCTGTTACACTGAAATGCTGTATCACCAACATATGGCCATCGAGTAAAAAAGTTTGTCTCTCAAATCACAGTGTAGAACTAATTTGCATGGGATCACATTCGTGATGATTACCAACTGTAGCTGCAAATAGCAAATGCTATTTTACTGACTGTATACCACGGATAATGGATACGAATACTTACATGAATGTGTGTTCGTAATGGGAAGTTCTCATTACACAAATACATAGTTTGGTTGGCAACTGCACGTTTGGCATCAACAACTTTGTTACAGTTTTAAAAAAAAAGGGGGCGGGGGTAAATTGTCCATCTTTATAAATATAAATGCATTGTGGAGAACTAAATTATAGGCACATTTTATGCAGGGAAGAAAAGAAGTTCTGTCTTTTAGTAAGCTTGAATTCTTCAGTGGGAGCCATGAACTCCTGTGCTGTAGTCTCAGTTTTATTGGTATGATATTGAGCGGCTAAGTGAAATTATACTTGTTTTCAGATATACAGTTAGAAAAATCAATCAATCTAGGTTGTCTAAATTAAGGACAGTCCTCATTCAGGAATGGTTTAGAATAGCACTTGGCATGTCTGGAAAAGGTATGGGCTTTAATTAGAAGTGTTATCTGTGCAATACATTAAGAGAACTGCGTAAGATATTTACCATTCCTATAAAATAATGTCCTTTAAAGAAGGATGACTACAAAATAAAATTAATAAAAGTCAGAAAATGATAAAATTAGGATACCACCCTTAACTCTGTCCCTTTTCCCATATACATGAGGATACAATTTCCCGTAATGGAACCACATGCTATTTTCCACCGAATTCTTACTTTCCTAAGTATGTAAATTGGATAACACAAAACATCTGCCATTCATCATGTGTGGCTCTGTAACTAATTTGCTGCTTGCTACCCAAAGACATCCTTAATTAAGAATTTTACTTACTTTCTTGATCAATTTTTTTCCTCCTTTTTTTTTTTTTTTTCTATTGCTAAAAGTAAAAATAAAAAAGATAACTGCATCTTTAAGTGCCCTGAGTTAAAATATATCAGTGTATGGTCAAGTTAATTATTCCCATTTTCCTAGCTGGATATATGGGATTGTAGTTGTTTTTAATGTACTCCTAAATGTCATGTGCTTAAATGTTAAAGCAGCAATTCTCTTCCACTGTAAAGAAGATAGGAAAATGCATTTTTGTAAATCACTTGCAATTTAGTTAGATTAAACTCTCCTTTATTCATGTAGTTAACTACCCTTTCAAGTATTTATTCTGGGACAGAGACATGCATACTGACAAAAAAAAAAAAAAAAAAAGAGAAATAGGAGAAAATACAGGAAGGAAAGGAAGCAAGCAACTGGAAAAAAACTGTTATGGTTTGTCAGATTCTTCTCCCCATTTCTCTTCCTAAAGGCAAACAGCTCTTCAGTTTTAGTTGTACAGCATGCTACCTGTTGCCTCTAAACGTTATAGATTACACTCAGTTTTGTCAGAGTTAACGTCATGTATCTGGCCTTAGAATAAGCAGCATGAAGATGAATGAGCACTGGGGATACTTTAAACCAAGTAAAGATAAGTCTTTCTGCATTCAACTATAAAAGTTTGCTTTGAATTGGCGGTTATTGTCAGTTCCTTCTAAATGTATATATGCTCTAGAGAGTCCAGCAGAATCAGAATTATTAGGCTTAGTGCCGAATCATCTGGTGAAACAGTCTGCAGAGTAACATGGAAATAACCTGGATATCTTAAAACTCCAGAAGCAGAGTTTGTGGTGCTGTTGCTTCTAGACTTCATCGTTATTTCAATTAAGGTATTCAAATCTGGTTCAAATCAACTTGTAGTGCTGTTCCATTTAGAATATACCACTATTTGAGAAAGGTAATTTAAATCTATTTTGGTATCTTTATACCGCACAGCAGTCAGAAAAATGACATCATTTGAGGCCTGTATTATACAGGGGGGAGCAATAAAGACTAGAGCACTAGGCCTGACAATGGAAAAATGGAATGAGAATCATTTTATCTTGACCTACAAAGTTTATTTAGAAAGACCGTGTGAATTTCAATGCATGTGGTTCAAAAATGTTTCCTTTGACATGATATAAAATCTTTCTCTTAGTTACAGGTTATTTATTGTCCTTTCCACCTTTTCAAATACAATACTACATAAAAAACCCAGACTATTTAAAACCAGGATTTTATTTTGATACAAAACATCGTGTAGTTTTGAAATGTCTCAGCTTTTCTAATGTTTCCAGTTTTCAAACATAATTATTCAACTCATTAGTTTTTCACAAATAAATGATTGATGGAAAGTAAAACCAAAATATAAGAACTGAAACTGCATTTTTTGTAAACTATGTTAAAAGAAAATAAAATTAAAAGATTGGTTTAATTTATTACTGTCCTACCTACTGACTTCAAAATAACTACTTATATTTAGGGCTCACTTAAAACAAGAGCTTGGTTATTTGATGATTTCTGTTACAGAAAAGTAGAAATTAAGATTTTTTAAAGTATGAGGTATGTGAATTGACAGTACATAAGAAAGATCTCACAAGCATATTAGATAAAACAGATATTTGAACACATAAGCAAATATTTTCTATATTGGCTATTTTGCAGTCAGGTTTAGTCAAGAAGTCTATAGGAGGCTTAAAATGGTCTAGTGAATTCAAAAGGATTCCTGAGATTTAACCCTAAGGAACTATGCAGTGTCCAGTGAAAAAGATGTTTTGCTGGGAAATCCCAAACATTCTCAGCTGTTCATCCATGTATTATTGTAATAATATTTTATTTGCTAATATGCCTGTAATTTCTTACCAAGAGTTTCAAAAGACTCATTTAAGTAAAGCTTTCAAATACGTGGCTATTTGTATCGCTCTGTGATTTTTAGGAAGATTAAGCCTGGTTTCTTTTTACATGGAGGATTTTAGAAGACACAAAGTGAAACTGAAAAGAGAGAGTGATGAGTCCTTCTCTGTGTTAAAAAGTAATAGTAGCATTATACAAATTGTTTACATGACTTGTTGAAGCCCTTGTCAAATAAGAATCCATTTAACAGAATGTTCTCTGTCTTCCTTAGCATGTATTGAACCTGCAATTAGGTTGCTGTCGTTATAATGCCATTCAGATAAAAAAGTTGCTTTGAAAATGATTTCTTCTGCAGTAAGTTCTGCATTTTTAGTGATGCACCAATATAGTGTGAAATACAAATGTTGTGATTTTTTAACCCTTATTAGAATGCTGCTTTTCTTATTCCTACTGGAGCTAGCAAAGTTGATCTGCCTGGTACAAAACCAAACACTGCAAGCAAAGGGAAACTGCACAAATTTAACTCTTAAGATAAGAGACAGCCTTAGGCAGATATTATAGAAAATACTTGCCTGCCCCACCAAACAAAGAAACTAAGAAACCTAATATAAATAGGGTGTGAGTTTTCACAAATTGTTTGAAGTAGACGTCTTCATGCCAATTTAAACCACCAGAAAACCCTTCTCCACTTGCTATTTTCAATTTGCTTCAGCCACACAGAAAGTCTGAACTACTTGCCCAAAGCCAGTTTTGATATGCAAGGCTTCACCTTTTTTAAGGTAAATACGAGAAACTTTTTTTTCCTGAAGCTAGCTGCCTTAGCCCTTGATTTCAGACAGCGCTTCAAGCCAGCCTCTTAGGTTAACTTTGCAGAAAGTGGAAGCGCAAGGTGAAGAAACAGTCTTTACAGTTGGTGAGGAAAATACAGTACAGCTAGAGCTTTAAGTAAGCCAAAAGTCCTGCATATACAGGGTCTAATCCCGGTCTCCTCAAATGACTCCAAATTTTTCTTCGGCTTCACTGGGACACAGAGTGCAAACTCAGCTTTATAAAGACTTTGGAGAAGGCCCAAGTGCTTCTTTTAAACCAAAGGATTTCATAAACAGAACTTTTATCCTGGGCTGGCGATTTCAATAGGACTTATATGTATAAAGACTTTCTGTGCTGAAGATAGTCCCTAAATGTATAATCCCTGCTGAGCAAGCTGGTTAGGGGAAGCTGCCACCCCGTCTGTAGTTCTCAGAAAGGCATGCAATTTAAACACTGGGGAGTTTAGGTGCTCTTTGTAACACTGAGCATTCTGCTCTGAAGAGCTTAGAAGTGCAAAGCCAGTGAATGTAACCTGTCTTCTGTTAATACTACACGTTCGTGTGCTTGAATTGCATTTTACTTTTCCTCTCTTGTTTTCCCTTCAAAAAAATGGAGAAGTAAATCCCCGTGAATGTAAGAAAGCCTATTTTTCATAGACAAATACACCCATGAATAATATATGGTTTGAAGTAAGTTTCTGAAAATGTACCCTGCCAGAATTTGCCAGAATGCGTCAAAGTGAGGCAAACTAACTCTTTACGTGCTGTTCAGAGCCAGCTGCTAAAAACCAAGAGCTTTCTCAAAATACATGTTGTCTCCGTAGAGGTAATTGGAAACGATGAAATTGGGTTACCTAACGAAGAAAAAATTAAAGAGAATTGTCATGGGGTATTTACCATGTTATCATTAGATAACACAGTAGAGTCGTTGCTACCAAATGTGTTATTCCTTCTGTTTTCAGTAAACATGTATGTTCTACATAGGTATTGTACAATCCCATATGTTACTTCTTTGGCTGGAAATCACTCTTATAACAAGGATTTTGGTATTTGTTTCCTCTTTTATTAGGAGGGGAAGTACCCTGAAATGTGGGATTCTAAAGTGAAATTACACTCATTCTGAATTACCTCTTTAATTTGTAATATAATTTACAGTAAACCTTTTTAACCACCTTTTCAATGGCTAGATATAGCTCTTGTCCCATTACAGTTTCCTGGCCAGGATTTAATTATAACTACTGTATTTCACTTTTTCATGCTGTGCATTCAGTGTCCATTGATTCGAGTCTGAGCCAGGGTCTCTGGACACTTTGAAGAGTAAAATCTATGTGTTTAGTTAAGAATAGCTTTAGGTTTTCTAGGGTTATAGAAACAGCAAAGGAATCAGTGAGAGCTGCTTGAGGCTGGAGTTTGCAAGTGAGATCTACCATTATCTCTTATTGCCTTTTACTAAAATATTTGTCTAGCTTGTGTGTTACATAAGCAGCATGGACTAGATAACAAGGATTCAGAGTTCAGTTCCAGGATGCACAGACTTCTGCAATAGGCATATCGGTACTCTGGGCGGTCAGTGAGGAGTGCTTGCTGCCAGGGAATGCATGGGCACGTTGGTCGAGGAGAAGCGAGGTAAAGATGCTGTTGACCTTGATCCAATGAATGCTGGACGTTTTAACTCCTTATCCCTTTTCAGGAATTTGCCATGTGAAAACAGGATTAACTTCTGCTCCATTTCCCAGGTGCCCCCCTTGGAGAAAGATATTTATATTCTTTCCTTCAAAGAACTAAGCAAGTGGACCTGCTTCTCCCCACCCTCTCTCCAACTATGACCAGACTAGGAAGAGGAAAAGGGTATTTTCTCTTTTATGCATTACATTAACAGATAGAATATTAACCAAGGAAATAGACAACCAGGCTTCTGCATCGAAGGCTCAAAACACGATATACTACATCTGATGACACAATTCTGTGAGCAGCAAATACCTAGCAGTTAGGCTGTGCTGCTGTGTATCAAGAAATTTCTGGTAATTCTTTTGGGAGTCTGGTTCTCTTTGTTATTTACTGTAATGACAGACTACAAAAGCAAGTATAACTTTGTAGGCTATCTGAGATAGAAGCAGCAGCTCTTTAGCTAACAACAGAGTTCACAGCTGAGAAGCTTCAGAGTACGAGCGTGAATGTAGATTGTGGCTAAACTTATGGGCAATAATTTTCTTAAGCCACATTAATTGATCAATCTTGATCACCTGGCAAAACTCTTAACATCAGAAAAAACAAGATTCAACTTTTCTTTAGAAACTTGAGGCAGTTTAGATTTGTGGTATACTTCTTCCAAACACTTCCAAATTTGAGCTCAGGTTTTCAGCAGGCAATTATTTGCTACTCTGAGAGTAGTTCATATTGTTATTTATATTGACACTAGCAACTATTACTTTTAATTTCTTTTTTGAAGCAGATGCATTTGTGGTGTTTGCCACTGTGCTAGGTTTCAGAGTAGGTGTGTTCAAATATCACAAAACAGCAATGTGATGACAGTTATGCGAGCAGCACAATTTACCATGCTGTAGAAAGGAAGAAAATTGCTAACCTTCACTAAAGCAGAAGGAAGATTGTAACAAAGACTACCATAAATGAAATCAGTATTGTTTTTTCACAACTAAAGAGAAGATCAGTAAACAAATGAGTTCTTGTATTTTCCAGATCCCAGGATTGGAGGAATACTAGCTGAAGGCCTGCTTGGTTTAAAAAAATTGAAAACAATTAGCAACGTTGCCAAACAGTACAAGGTGCCATGATCTAACTTGCCCTTTTGGGTGCTTTTTAATTAAGAAAGAATAAAATACAATTTGACTTCAGAAGAAATAGTCAAGCAAGCATGGATGGCTATCCAGTACAAATTTCAAACAGCAGCAACTGCAGAGCAAGCGGTCTGATGACAACTGGTGATTTACTGGAATTTTCTGAAGGTGCTGAGGCAGGGATGTTGTTGATGAGTAACTGAGGGCTTTATTTCTGTTTTCTTTCAAAATTAATTAAAAATATAGGTTTTTAATATCTTTTATTTCAGGATTTTTTAATGCTCTTTTGGAAGTGAGAAATACTTTCATTTTCCTCCCAAACTTTAAAGATTAAGTTACATTATTAGATATCACTACTAGTGATGTGTCATGAAATAATGGATAAAGAAATTAACATAAGAAACCACAAAATGGTATTAGGTATATTCTATTTACAGGAGTTAGATAAATCATATGGCGTCTCTCTCAGCAATTATATTAATAGCAATGTATGAGAAGTAGTTGGTGGCAGTCATATAAAGAAAAAGATTAGGAGACAAATTTATGAAGACTGATGGCAAAATCACTATTGAATTGGATGAATAGTTCCTTTCACTTGGGTTTTCAGAAAGAAAATAAGCAGGTCCATGGCAGACTGAAATCAAAGAGAACGTTGGTAATTAGCTAGTGCAGGATGTACTCAAGCTACTGCTAAATGTGTTAAATCCAGGGAAATGAAGTGGGATTGCTTGGCAGTTGATAAGATAAACAAATAAAATGTGATGTAGTTATTCTTGCAGAATGACAAGTGACAAATATTTGCATAGAAAGAAGAGTGCTAAGATGCTGTCAAGGGATACTAAGGCACATTTTCAGTGAAAAATAAATCCCAAATAAAGTTTGGGATTTCAATGTAGATAAAAAGTATTACAGTTTGACCCAGACAGACTCTCTTCAGGATAGTTAAACATTTATATACCACCATACTCTGAGTAATTTCAGAGGAAAAGTAGTAATTTCTTGTTTTGTTAAACCAAATTCTGTAGTAAGTAAAAATAAGGCTACTTATTTTTTTAGCTTCATTTCCTTCCCCTCCTCTATTTGAATGCCCTCAAAACACTCACTTTCATTTTTATGAGTATTTGCATGCTGCACTAAAGGACATATTAAACTGGGTTTATGCACAATTTGAAATACTTTCTAACCACAAAATTATAAGTGTGGAATTTATACTTACAATTTATTTCACAAACTCCTGTTATCAGTGGGAAATTGAAGTTATCAGTCTAGGCAGATACCACTGGAATTAAGGGAGAACCTTGACTAGTTTGTAGTAAGAGAAATTTATCCTTTAAATTAGCCACTAAAGAACCATTTGACCACACATACATCTAAAAAATCAACTATGCAGAATGGGAAGAATCAAGTTTGTAAGCCATTTTCAGTACTAAGATCTGAAGTTTTCCCCATAATATCAATAAACAGCAATCCAGGATTTAAAAGAAACCTTTAAAAACTATCACATTGCTACCAAACCCAAAACATTTATTAATAGCACAGCACGGAATTTCATAGGGACAAATGCAAATATGCTCGCATATTCTTTGCCATTTTTTTTCAATTTTATTTTTAAATAAAGAGCTAGGATTAGTAGTGAATCAAAACTTCATCTTTAAATTGTGCCCTGGATTTCATGCCTGGACACACTGCTTAAATGGGGAAAATCCCTTCTTCCCTACTTTTGCCTTGACATTCTTCCCTCCCACAGACCCCCCCAGTGTACAAAGCCTATGCTGTATGTCTTGTAAAGGTCCTGGAGGACTGACCAATTCTTGATTTTGGAACCAAGTGACATATCGGAGGAGCCTTAGCGTATTATAAAAGAGGCTACAAGTGCAAGAGGAAGTGGCAGTCAGGGAAAGAGATTTTTCAGATGAGTTTCCATCATACTACCACAGAGGGAATTTGAGCTGGATACAGAAGTATGATGGTAATACCATAATAGTCTTTGCCAAATAAAGAGAACACCAATTTGAAAAAAAAAGACATGATGAGAAGGACATACTTATAGCACCGAGGCTTACAAAGCTGGTTACTAAACTCAGTTACTATCAGCATTCCAGAAGAAACATGATGAACTAAAAGCAGGCATTACAAATAACAATGGGGCAAATCTGATTTTGTTTTCTTTCTCCTTAAAACACCCTGAGAAAGAGGGTGAAATTAATGTTATTCATAAACCAAAAATTACTTTTGCTTTTCTTACCCTTTCTAAAGAGACTTAAGGAAGTTTCAAAGATCCTTGAAGTTCCTAATTGACAGAATCACTCTAATTCTATTAAACCTTTTTTTTTTTTTTTTTTTTTTTTTTTTTTTATGAATTGAAAAGGGTAAGAAAGATTTAGAAAATTCTATAAAATGTTCTCCCTTTGGAGGCCCAGAAGATATTATTGCATAAACATTACTTTTTTCCCTGATATTCTATGAGGATGTTGTGACATATCAGTAATGCATAAAACAAGCTACTGAAATCTCATAACATACGCACAGTATGAGTAGATACTTAATCAAATCCAAATGCATGATTATTGGAGTCTTGATGGTTATCATTAGTCACGGGAGAGCTCAGAAGTTATGGAAGCAACCCTTACAAGACAGACAGCCGTGCAGATAGCTATCCAAATTAGCTTGGAATGAAAAGCAGAGAAAAAAGGACAGATTTAGGAATAAAATACTGACGAATTCCAGGGTGGAATTTAAGCATCTAATCTGATCCACAAAGGAGTTTAAGCTATCCAGAAGCATACTTAGGTAGGCATTTTGGGGGAAATAAATATTGTGAATACGACCTGGCATTAACAGATTTTACACAGAATGTGGAGAACAGCCTTAAAGTGAATCTTGAGCAAATGTCACAGGAATACTGTTTTAGGTGTGCTGTGCAAGACCTCTGTCAGTTTTGACTTTTGGGGCTGTCTCGCTTTTTTTAAATAGCTACACCAATGAGGCCACTGGGAGAGGCGAAACATCTATTTGGCTGTCTGGGACATATTAACATTTTCAGTTTCGATTAGGAGTGTACTTTTGAAGGAAATCTCTATCATTTGTACTTAGGGCACTTCGGTTCATGTCATGGAGCAGCCCTGGAACACAAAACCAGGATTCCTGTTTCAAAAAAATAAACCAGGCTGGTACCTAATCTAATGCACTGCAACTACTAATGGTCATGGAGTCTATAGGACCAGACTAGAACTACTTTGAGCCAAACCCCCCTGAAATGAAAAAACTGTAGTTGTCAAGGTTCTAGCACAATTTCTTTCTGCCTACAAACTTATTCCTTTTGAGCCATAGAGCTTGGAGCTTGCTAATGAAGACAAAGCCTAGCTTGTTATGATTCAGAAGGTAGTAGCTTAATTTTTTTTACCTAGCTAAGGACGTAGCTGGCACAAGAGATTGGTTCAAAATACTTTTATAAAATAAAGGCTTAAAAGAACAAAGTCAAATAGTAAAACTACTTCTAAATTGCCAGTTTTGTTGCAATATGAATGAAAACCATTTTGATGCTACTCTTTCTGAAAGTTCTAGAACCATAGTAGTAGCTTCCTTTAACAGTATTAAAAGAATTCAGATATTGGATAACATATTTTTTCCCTGTCCAAATGTAAAAAAAATGAATATTCTATAATTTTCTGTCTTTACAGCCATGAAGAAGTGCACCATTCACAGGCATTTTATATTTTGCTTTTTGTGCTTTTAACAGTTAGTAGTTATGAAGATTTAGTTCTGCAATAATCGCTACATACCCAGGCTTGTGCTTCAAAAATATACATTAGTGTGCAATAAAAGCATCACTTTAAAGTGTTCACTCACATACTGCTTCAAATCTGAGGTTCAAGCAAGACTCTGCAAAAGAGGCATTTCTCCTCTAAATTGCGGTGACATTGACAACATATAAATAAACCAAGAAAATCCTTCTCAAAGCATTTAATCAAAACAAGTGTCCATTTCTTCAGATGAAATTAAAATGTTCAGAATTTAAATATGTTGATGCATAAAGAAGTATGAAAGAAATGAGTGGGAAAGGAATCTTGGAATGTACTTCCTGAAGAATTATAGCAGGAGCTTTTAAAAATCGGTTCCATAATTTACTGTTGTACAGAGGCCGAGTCTAATAGCTACAGTTGTATAGAACACTGTTGACTAAGGTAAAACCTCACTTGCATTTACAAATTTACTTATACAAAAAATGTGGGAAAGAATCAAATGGATTCTATTGAACTGCAGTAATCAAGGCTTAAATGTATGCATCATGGATGACAACATATTTATTCTTTCTTGAATTTTGACAGTACTTCTGCTAACAAGAGGGAGAAGGTGGTGCTGGTGATAAATGCAAAATACTATATTTAGCTCTGCTGTTAACTAGCTATACAATCTTGGTAGGTCTTTTCATCTGCATCACCAAGGTTCTAGTGAAAGCGTGAGATGCACACAAAAATTGCTGAATAACAAGACACGGCTTTTCCTTTATCTTCTATTTTTAGGTCTAATTTGACCAATGCATGGACATAGGACCCTTCTTCCCCTCGCCAACTACTGCCTATACCAGGAATACTAAAATCCCTCTTGACAGTTAGACGCCATGCTGTGAAAGCAAGACAGAGCTCTAAGTCTATGTCTATGCACAAACCTTCCCCTTTCACAGAAACCTTAAAGCCTGCTACGTTATTTCCTGATCTTGGCTGCTGCTAACTGGCTCCAGCTACAGTCAGTCACACTGACTGTATGGCTTACGTGTCTTCATGTTTACTCTTCCTCATCAGAGTATTACTAGCCTAGGTAAACCCAACCCCCGATATGATTAATGCCTGTTCTAAAAGATGGATCCATCATCCTGGAACAGATGTGCGTAATCGTACTGTACACCAGTTAGAAAGTAAAAGAGGGGTTGGATTGACTGCAAAGGGGAGGGTAGAGAAAGAAATCTAGCTGCCATGGAATCACTATCTAGTAGACCTAATTTATTTTTTTTTTACCTTGGGTAGCTTAATCACCAACTTAAGCCTTTGCAAAGAAGCAGAAGCAGACCCTCCTACTCTACGTAAAAGAATGCCAGACTTGCAACAGGTAGTGGAGAAATAGCTTTTTTCCTTACTGCTAAAAATTTACATAGAAGTAGAAGGTTGCTAGGTAGAATAACCAGATGCCATGACAACTTAGAAAGACTTCACAGGTGAATCACACTGGTTTATCCAATTTGAAGCTTGCAACTTAATCCTTCTGCCCAGTGATTTTTAACACAATGTGACTGCAAGCTGTGAAACATTTTCTTGTGCCTGACTTTTCCAACTTATTTCACAGAGCAAAAAACAGGTCTCTGATACAAAATCCCCTTCTGTTTTCCTTAAAACCATCAAGTTTGTGCAGAAACTGTTTTGGGCATCTTTCAGATTACAGTGCAAACTGCCTGAATTTCTCACCTGTAACTGAAGTAAATAATTTACTATGCTTTTAATCTAGCCCTGACTCCACACAAACATAGGAAGGTAAAATTAAGCTTTCTGTGCTTCACTTTCTTTCTCCCACTGATTTGTTTGGGGAAAATGGTACATAATGGTATATAAAATGGTATATGAACTGAATAACTGAATTGGTCACCATCTGAAAACATACCCATTTTTCTCGAAGTCATCTGCCAGATCGGGGAGGACAGAGAATAAATGTCTTATTGTAACACTTGTGTCGTTGTTCATATTTCTGTGCACATCATTCCATGCTACAGAATACACTGTCAAATCTTATACTACAAAATTCCCCCTTATACCTCTCATTACTCTAATATGCTGATGCTTTTACCAGGTCTTAACTGATTAAGGGTTTCCAGCCTCATTATACTTAACCCAACTACCTTTCACATGGAGATGTTACATGTAAAGGTCAGGTGCTACAGTATTACTTAGTAATTTAACTACAGGTCCTGCATTTGAATTTTATCTCTGAAATCTGTGACTTCACAACTTCCTTTCAACCAGGACATTTACCCAGCTAATTTACATGTCACTTCCTAAATAATTTCTTGTATATAGAACTTCTTTGTATTTGCATTTGCAAGCAGGATTCTCTGGCCTCTTCTGACTACTTATATGCTGATCCATAATAAGAAGGGGCGTCCCTCTTCTAAAGGGGGTCTTCTTACCTGAGTTGAGCAATTTCAACTCCTGATCACAAGGTGGTAGCACTCCTACTTCTTCTGCACTGATACTCATTGCAATCAATAGGGAAGGGCGGAAAAGAACAGCTTGAAGCTTCCAGATTCTGCTCTCGCTGACATGAATATGCCTTAAAGTCATGTGTAGAAAGGCAATTTTAATATATGACGCTCACATAATGTCACTAACATATGCTGTGCCAGCAGCAAATTGATTGCAGCTCAGGCTCTTCCATTTTTCTTTCATCCTGACATTACAGCTGACAATTTTTAAATGTTGAACACTGGGGCAGTTCTAGATAAATCATATGCACGGTCACAGAAAGCAGCTATGACACATCAAACTCATCATGGCTGGAATAGTGAGCCATTCTATTCATGTACAGATTAACTTCTGAGAAACTGTGTTAGCTCTATTTCACATATGCAATTTATCTGCATACACACAGTGAAAGTTTTGCTGCAGGCCAGCAGTCTGGGTTGCCAAGCATTGGGAAAAGTGACCTGTTCTCGTAGAAACACACGAGAAACTTCATTCTGTTTTATACAGGATCTTGGTAACTGCATTTGATATCTAATAATGAGCATTTACCTGATGACTATCGTATTTTCCTTGAACGCCATGGATTCTCCGTGGGATTTCTCCCATAAGTTGTCAGTATTCAGAGATAGCAACGGACTAAAGATGTAGTGTTGCACTTCAGTTGGCATGTTCATAGGCAAATAGAAGAATATCAGGTTGACTTGACTGTTACTGAATATTGTTTGTAAAGCATTGTTTTTTCTTGCAGAAATACGCAAAACAAATGTTTTTCTGTTAAAAAAAATGCCAGACAAGACAAAAAAAATAAATCGCAAAGTTGGAGCATCTCTCCAGGTTCTGGACTTCACCAGCATTACTGCTATGCCTTCTGCAGCCACACACCAGAGCTTGAAATCCTGTGATAAGTTACTGTTTTGTGGGTTTCCACTTCAGTTCCCAAAACTATAATATTTTAATTATTACTACTTTCATTCAGGCTGAGTAATCCTTACTCTGAGGCGGTTTGGTTTCTATGCCTCTGACCTCGCTTGAGCTGGGGCCCAAGCATGGCACCTGGGGGTTGCTATGCCCATCTGGGGCAGGGGGAGATTCTCCCACTCTGCCCCAGCATTGGGGTAAGAGAACACTGAGAATCCCTAGAAATGCAAGGGAAGGAGGGAAGTTAATACACACCTTTACTCTGGGAATAAAGAAATCAACAAATCCAATGGTAGACTAAGTTGATGAGCTGCACCGTTCCCATTCCCTGTGGAGCACTTGTAGCCCATTCCTCAGATGCTTTCCAACAACATGGAGATTTTTACATTAGCCTGGCAAATGTATCTCCCCTTTCTAACCAGTTGGAATGTTTTATTTCTGTCTGTAACACATTTAAGCTGGAGTTATTCCATCCACATGCATAGAAAAAGAGGAAAAAAAGGTTCTTGTTCAATCTTTCAAGGGCCATGCCCTGGGTTTGGCTGGGCTAGAGTTAATTTTCACAAGAAGCTGGGAGGGGGCACAGCCAGGACAGCTGACCCCAACTAGCCAAGGGGATATTCCGTACCATACGGCGTCATGCCCAGTATAGAACTGGGGGAGCTGGCGGTGGGGAGGGAGGAGCCATGGCAGCTCAGGAACAGTCTGAGCATCGGGTTCTGGGTGGTGAGCAATTGCATTATGCCTCACTTGCTTTATACATTCTTTTATTAGTATTATTGCTTCATCTGTCCTTGTGTTGTCCTAGTAAACTGTCCTTATCTCAGCCCTTTTTCTTCTGATTCTCCTCCCCATCCCACCGGGGGGGAAGCAATGAGCCAGCGGCTGGGTGGTGCTTAGGTGCCAGGTGGGCTTAAACCATGACAGGCCACCCCGGCCAGCTTTCTTAATAGCGAAACAGATGTCTGAGATGTCGAAGCAGGAGGGTGTCAAAAGGTTTGTTGCTTTGCAGCGGTCTGATCTACCCGCATGGCTGCTCAGCCTCTTCCTATGGCTGAAAGCAGTGAAGAGACCATGGCTGAACTTTTTTGTTGTAGTTTTGAAATAAATCTCTCTTCTCCCAGCCTGAAATGACTTATTATCTTTGTGTTTTGTTGAAACAGTTGTCCAAACCCCAGAAATTCTTAACAGCCATCGGTCTGTGTCCTTAATTGCTGGATTTCCTCCCTAACGCTGTCTTACTATAACTACAGTCTTTTGACATTAAATTTTGCAATTGCTTCCCTCTCTTCTCATGGCAACAGTAAATATTGATTATGTATTCTGAATACAATTATAATTAGCTATTTTCAAATGATGCAGCTTCACCTATCTTACAGAAGTGTGGAACAAAAGATATTTTCCTACAGCTAATGCAACCCTTCAGGCCAAAAGTTTTCTGTCATATATACCAGTGAAATGTCATTAATGGGTAAAACTAGGACTGCCACATCTTCTAATCCCCTGTTTCTTTCCATCAAGGGAGTTTTAGTGACTTATTTTTCAAGAAATCTTCCCACGTTACCTCTAGAAAAATAAGTGATTAGTCAACATCTGAAAATTCAGTCTGTTGAACTATACTAATTTTGTTGAAGGCTGATATATTGATCAGGATTCATTCACTTGGAGAAGAAAATAAATTCTGCAAACTCTCTATAAGCAATTAGAACTAACACTAAAAACCTCCTCTAAACAAACAAAAAACCTCCTTCCCCAACATTTTTTCTGTCCTCACCCAAAACAACAGGCAAATAAAATCGTGTTGAAAAGAGAAGGCTCAAGAAGAGAAAGAATCTCAGTCATTACATTTTTAGGAAACAAAATTAAGGCTATTTAGGAAATCATCAAATTTCTTAGCTCCAGTTAATAAAAAGTAACTACTGCAGGTTCTTGGGTCTGTGCTGTGTCCGACAGGTAGAATAAAGAAATGACCTGGAGATAATAATGTAGCCAGAAAGTAGTTTGGCCCCCATCACTTATGGAAGCTGCCTGTTGGAGAAATGCCACGTAATGCCAAGTAGTCTCTGAATCAAATAAAAAGCTATGCCATCACAGAGAAACCTTCACTGGGAAATCAGTTTGAATATTGTTACAAAGGAAATGCTGCACATAAACTCTAGCACAAAAAGCAGATTTTGGTGGGTTTTTTATTTTTAAATGTAAGTTCTTCAATACTATTTAAATGTAAGCATTTAAAAAGTCATATTTTAAACCAACTTTTCATTTGATGATCTGTGTTACAATGGCTTAATCATTATCTTTACAATTTACAGCCTCTCAGCAGTTCCTTTCGTTGTGATTTAATCAAAAAGGGGAAATTTATGCGATAAGACTATTTGTATAATCACATTCAGCCTCAAATCTTGAAAATATGATTCACAGTCACTAAATTCTAGAGAAGATTGATTTAAGCAAGTTACTCTGAATGAACTCTATGCTTATTCATAGTCTCTGGAGAGACAGAGAACTTCTGGTCTCTGGGACATGCCACCATTAACATCCTTTGGCCTCTATGAGAAATATGTTACAGAATGACATCTTATAACCTTTCATGGCATTTAATTATTAGCGTGAGCAGAAATAAAAGTTCAGAGAGACCTCTTTTCCTTTCTTTCTCCTTCCTGCCATCCTCACTTCACACCCACGAAAAGCTGACTAATTATTCATGGCATAAGAGGTTGGTTTCAATGTATGTAATATCATGTTCTCATTAATAAAAATATCTGCTTTAGACATCTCAATAGCCATAACAGATTTTATTGGGAGAAATCAAATACAGTAGTAAAAAGTTCTTTCCCAAAAATTAATTTTACAGATGTTTTGTTGGATGTTTCAATTGGACATCTTCATTAATGTGAGAGAATTGTGAGAGTACGTAAAAGCAAGCACTATATACAAACAAGTTCACTTAAAGCTGTTAAAAAACCCAGCTACAGTTACGGACATCCAGAAGTAGCCACTCTTTCTTCGTCATTCATTTTGGCGGACTGCTTTGGGTTTTTTTTCCTCTCCAAAGGTGGTGTAGTGATGATATTTACAAATACCTATGAAGCAAAAAGCTGCTCTTGAACGCAGCTTTAGTTTTCAAAGTAATTATATGAATGCTTCTCTGAAAGGGTCTGCTATGTGATCCCTCCAAACTTCTGAGTTAATTTATACTGAGTTCATTCATTGTGTATAGCTACACAAATCCTTTTATAGAGAGGAAAAGAATATTAGTTATGGTTACAATAAACTACCTAATACTAGGGGAGTACATGGAAATGGTTTCTAAAAGGGAGAGGCAAGTGTATCAGTGGAGTCAGGAGAATGTTTGCCCATTACCAGTTTGGAATTCTGCTTCTGAGTTTGATCATCTTCCCCACTTCCATCAGTGGGACTGTAAATCAGAAAATGCAACGGTGGGAACTAAATATTTGTTAGGGTCCAGTTTAATCTTTTGATACCCTGAATGTGCCTAAATATTAGTATTCATTGCATATTAGCTTTTTTTTCTCTCCTTCTTTTATGTATATATTTAACTCTGAATTGCTTGAATTCACAACTGTTAGCCTGGAGACAACTGCAAGATCTTTACATGTTTCAAGGTTACTGAAATTGTATGCTCCATTCATCTCAATATATCCACTTTCCCCTATGCTTCCCCTGAAAGCCTGCTTTAGAGTTTGTGCAAAACGTGCATTTGCCTGACAACACGAATGTAACTCATCTGTACTGCTCGGTAGTTTCACTTCTACTGTTTTTAAAAAACTTTTTTTAAAATGAAGTGGAAATTTTTCGCTGCATTTCACAGGGAGTCGAAAGAACTTGTGCGTATGAGGCTTGGTCTAAAACTACTAACTCTCTCCAGACATCAAGAATTTTCTTGTTGCTAGTTAGATTAGGTGGACATTAGCTGCTGAGCTGTTTCTGTACATGAAAATTGGTACATCTGTGTACTTACAGAAATTCAGTTTTGATTAGCTGGTGGCTGAGCTTAATGATTGCACTATATATCCAGAGTTCTCATTTCATACAGTCCTAGGATACTTATCTTTGATTTGAACCATTAAAATCCCTTTTGCTAGGAACATAAACATGAAATTTGGCAGGTAGTTCCTCTTAGTCACAATGTGAAAATATACTTAACTAGCACTCTCTCAAATTGCATGCCCATGTATTAAAATCCTCTCTGAGATAAGCTCATATAATTAATTCATGAAACAGGAGACCTAGTTACATGGGACATGGAGAAGGCTGAGGTACTCATCGGCTTTTTTGCCTCAGTCTTCACTGGCAAGTGCTCCAGCCACACCGCCCAAGATGCAGAAGGCAAAGGCAGGGACTGGGAGAGTGAAGAACCGCCCACCATAGGAGAAGATCAGGTTCGAGACCATCTAAGGAACCTGAAGATGCACAAGTCCATGGGACCTGATGAGATGCATCCACAAGTCCTGAGGGAACTGGTGGATGAAGTGGCTAAGCCACTATCCATCATATTTGAGTAGTCGTGGCAGTCCAGGGGAGTTCCTATTGACCAGAAAAGGGGAAGCATAACTCCCATTTTTAAAAAGGGAAAAAGGGAAGACCCAGGGAACCACAGGCCAGTCACTGTCACCTCTGTGCCTGGCAAGATCATGGAGCGGATCCTCCTGGAAATTGTGCTAGGGCACATGGAAAATTAGGAGCTGATTGGTGACAGCCAACATGGCTTCACTAAGGGTGAATTGTGCCTGATAAATTTGGCGGCCTTCTATGATGGGGTTACAGTGTGGACAAGGGAGGAGCAACTGATGTCATCTGCCTGGACTTGTGCAAAGCATTTGACACTGTCCTGCATGACATCCTTGTCTCTAAATTGGAGAGACATGGATTTGATGGATGGACCACTCAGTGGGTAAGGAATTGGATGGATGGTTGCCCTCAAAGAGTTGCGGTCAACAGCTCGATGTCCAAGTGGAGACCAGTGGTGAGTGGTGTTCCTCAGGGGTTGGTATGGGGACTGGTGCTATTTAACATCTTTGTCAGGGACATGGACAGTGGGATTGAGCGCACTGTCAGCAAGCCTGCCGACAACACCAAGCATGTGGTGTGGTTAACACACTGGAGGGAAGGGATGCCATCCAGAGGGGCCTTAACAGGTGTCGTGGTTTCAGCCCGGCCAGTAACAAAGGACCACGCAGCCACTCGCTCACTCCTCCACCCCCCTCCGGTGGGATGGGGAGGAGACGGAGGAGAGAAAAGAAAAAGAAACTGGAACCTCAAGGGTTGAGATAAAGGCAGTTTACTGGGACAAACACAAAGAGATTACAACAACAACAACGGCACTAATGAAAAAAAAAGTATACAAAAAGAGTGATGCACAGTGCAACTGCTCACCACCCGGGACCCGACACTCCACCACTTCCCCCACCGAAAAACAGAGACCACCCCCCAGCCCGCTCCCCATTTATATACTGGGCAGGATGTCCTATGGTATGGAATAGCTCCTTGGCCAGTTCAGGTCAGCTGCCCCAGCTATGCCCCCACCTCCCAGGTTCCTGTAAAAATTAACTCTATCCCAGCTGAACCCAGGACATTATCCACCCCTTATTCTATACCATCTACATCATGCCCAGATCTTGCATATTTTTTTATTTTTTTTTTTTCCCAATCAACCACTACAACTTTCCTTGTCATATATATAAGTATATGGACTCCACCCCCTGACCTCACACACACACACGGTGTTCCTTTAGCCTATGGGCTATCCCTCTAATGTGTCCATCGATTTTGGGGCTCTATCTGTTGTAACAGTTCTTCAGGATAAGAGAGAGATGGTGTGAGATGTTGGGTTGTTGTACGCTGCCTCTGGAACTTGTGGCTAGTACATTTGGTGCAACTCATGCCCCTGGTCTGCAGGTCGAAGATGTTGATCTTGAGGAAATTGGTGGGTGCCAGTTCAAGTTCTATTGCTGTTGTACTTGGCTCAGTTTCAAAAGTCCATCCTGTAGTCATTTGGATAATTCTCACAATAATACCCTTGATATGGCATATAGACACTATAGATACAATGACATGCATTGGCAGGTTATTTAGCAGTTAAATATCATACAGTCCAATTCACTGGCTATTCTCTCCCAAAATCAAATCTCCCTGAGGTACACATCGAACCTCCCCATCCTTCTGCATGACCCACCAGGTGTACCCAGGTCCTTGAGCAAAAACAACCCCTTGAATGGGTTTGCCTCTGCTTGAGGGAGGACTAACCCAGACTGTCTTTCCTAACATACTCCTCATGCGCACTACAGGGACTTTATCCCCTTCTACAGTATGTGGAACTCTTGGTTGGGCAGGGCCAGCCCGATTGGCAGATCCTCTAGCATTAACTAACCAGGTGGCTTTTGTTAAATGTGTATCCCAATGCTTGAAAGTTCCACCCCCCATCGCTCTCAATGTAGTTTTCAGCAGTCCATTGTACCGTTCAATTTTTCCAGAGGCTGGTGCGTGATAAGGGATGTGATACACCCACTCAATGCCATGTTCTTTGGCCCAGGTGTCTACGAGGTTGTTTCGGAAGTGAGTCCCGTTGTCCGACTCGATTCTTTCTGGGGTGCCGTGTTGCCATAAAATTTTCTCTTCAAGGCCCAGGATAGTGTTCTGGGCAGTGGCATGGGACACAGGGTATGTTTCCAGCCACCCAGTGGTTGCTTCCACCATTATAAGCACATGGCACTTGCCTTGGCGTGTTCGTGGGAGTGTGATATAGTCAATCTGCCAGGCCTCCCACTGTTTATATTTCAGCCATCGCCCTCCATGCGACAGGGCTTTTTGCCGCTTGGCTTGCTTAATTGCAGCACATGTTTCACATTCATGGATGACCTGTGCGATAGTGTCCATGGTCAAGTCCACCCCTCGATCTCGAGCCCATCTATATGTTGCATCTCTTCCCTGATGGCCTGAGGTATCGTGGGCCCACTGAGCCATAAATAGCTCATCCCTACGTTGCCAGTCCAGGTCCACCTGAGACACTTCAATCTTGGCGGCCTGATCTGCCTGGTGGTTGTTTCGATGTTCTTCAGTGGCTCGACTCTTGGGTACATGAGCATCTACGTGACGTACTTTTACCACTAGCTTCTCTATCCGAACAGCGATATCTTGCCACAGTGCGGCAGCCCAGATGGGTTTACCTCTGCGCTGCCAATTGCCCTTCTTCCATTGCTGTAGCCACCCCCACAGGGCATTTGCCACCATCCATGAGTCAGTATAGAGATAGAGCACTGGCCACTTTTCTCTTTCAGCAATGTCTAACACTAGCTAGATGGCTTTCACCTCTGCAAACTGACTCGATTCACCTTCTCCTTCAGCAGTTTCTGCGACTAGTCGTGTAGGACTCCATACAGCAGCCTTCCACCTTCGATGTTTTCCCACAATGCGACAGGACCCATCAGTGAACAGGGCATATTGCCTCTCATTTTCTGGCAGTTTATTATACAGCGGGGCCTCTTCGGCCCGTGTCACCTTTTTCTCTGGCGACATTCCAAAATCTTTGCCTTCTGGCCAGTCCGTGATCACTTCTAACATTCCTGGGCGACTGGGGTTTCCTATCCGAGCTCGCTGTGTGATCAGTGCGATCCACTTACTCCACGTGGCGTCAGTCGCGTGATGCGTAGAGGAAACTTTCCCTTTGAACATCCAGCCCAGCACTGGCAGTCAAGGTGCTAAGAAGAGCTGTGTCTCAGTACCAACCACTTCCGAGGCGGCTCGAACTCCTTCATATGCTGCCAAGATCTCTTTTTCAGTTGGAGTATATCGAGCCTCGGATCCTCGCTATCCCCGACTCCAAAACCCCAGGGGTCGGCCTCGGGTCTCCCCAGGTGCTTTCTGCCAAAGGCTCCAGGTAGGGCCATTCTCCCCAGCTGCAGTGTAGAGCATATTTTTAATATCTTGTCCTGTCCGGACTGGCCCAAGAGCTACTGCGTGAACAATCTCCTGCTTAATCTGTTCAAAGGCTTGTCGTTGCTCAGGCCCCCATTTAAAATCCTTCTTCTTCCGAGTAACTTGGTAGAGAGGGCTTACAATTAGACTGTAATTTGGAATATGCATTCTCCAAAAACCCACAACACCTAAGAAAGCCTGTGTTTCCTTTTTATTAGTCGGTGAGGACATAGCTGCTATTTTGTTGATGACGTCCACAGGGATCTGACAACGCCCATCTTGCCATTTTACTCCTAAGAACTGGAACTCCTGCGCAGGTCCCTTGACCTTACTTTCTTTTATGGCAAAACCAGCCTTCAAAAGGATTTGGATTATTTTCTTCCCTTTCTCAAAAACTTCTTCTGCCGAGTTGCCCCATACGATGATGTCATCAATATATTGCAGGTGCTCTGGAGTTTCACCTTTTTCTAGTGCAGCCTGGATCAGTCCATGACAAATGGTGGGGCTGTGTTTCCACCCCTGGGGCAGTCGATTCCAGGTGTACTGGACACCCCTCCAAGTGAAAGCAAACTGAGGCCTGCACTCCGCTGTCAAGGGAATGGAGAAAAATGCATTAGCAATGTCAATTGTGGCATACCACTTAGCTGCCTTTGATTCCAGTTCATATTGAAGCTCTAACATATCTGGCACAGCAGCGCTCAGCGGTGGCGTGACTTCATTCAGCCCACGATAATCTACTGTTAGTCGCCATTCCCCATTGGACTTCTGCACGGGCCATATGGGACTATTAAAGGGTGAGTGAGTCTTGCTGGTCACTCCTTGGCTCTCCAGTTGGCAAATCAGCTTATGGATTGGGATCAGGGAGTCTCGGTTGGTGCGATATTGCCGCCGGTGCACCGTCGTGGTAGCAATTGGCACCTGTTGTTCTTCAACCTTCAGCAACCCCACAACCGAAGGGTCTTGGGAGAGACCCGGCAGGGAAGACAGCTGTTCAATCTCCTCCGTCTCCAATGCAGCTATACCAAAGGCCCAACGGTACCCTTTTGGGTCCTTGAAATACCCCCTCCTGAGATAATCTATACCAAGGATGCATGGGGCCTCTGGGCCAGTCGCAATGGGGTGTTTATGCCACTCATTCCCGGTTAGACTCATTTCAGCTTCCAGTACGGTTAGCTCTTGGGATCCCCCTGTCACACCAGAGATACAGATGGGTTCTGCCCCTTTATAACTTGATGGCATTAGGGTACATTGTGCACCAGTGTCCACTAGAGCCTTATATTCCTGTGGGTCTGATGTGCCAGGCCATCGAATCCACACTGTCCAGTAGACTCGGTTGTCCCTCTCCTCCACCTGGCTGGAGGCAGGGCCCCTCTAATCCTGGTTAGAACATCCGTTACTCACTTTCTGCACACGTAAATCGGAAGTCCCTTCAAGGGGATCAGAAATGAGATCAGCCCATCTACTGCGTCTGGGGGACTGCTCACGGGAAACTGGAGCAGCAGTTTTCCAAGAATTCTCTTTTCTGGTTGCTTTTTCTCACAACTCCTGTACCCGTGCATCCAAGACTGAAGTGGGTTTTCCATCCTACTTCCTCATGTCCTCTCCATGGTCACGCAGGTAAAACCACAGGTTAGCCCGTCGAGTGTACTTTCTCTCTCCTCTCTCTTGGGCAGAGGAACGCTTACTCCCAATAACTGCGATGCGGGCCTGTACAGGTGAGGAGGAGGACAGATCCACTTTGAATTGCTGGAACTCTCAGGACAGCTCCTCTACAGCTGAGACACAGGCCCGTAGGGAGGAAGAGAGACTCCCTTTGTATTGCCGGAGTTGGACAGCCAATTCATCCACCGTTTGTCCATAGCCTTCTCTCCAGGACATTACTGCCAATGAGTTGGCATAGGTTGGTGGTGCACTTCGTAGAAACTTCCGCCACATGGGTTGTGTGCATTGGACTTCATCTGGATCTGTGGGTGACTGCGCATTTTCTGGATCATTGTAAATCACCTCCAGCACGGCTAATTCTCTCAGGTACTGAATACCTCTCTCCATGGTGGTCCACTTGCCTTGGTGACATGTAACTTCATCCCTGAAGGGGTATCTTTCCTTTACACCTAACAGAAGTCGCCTCCAGAGGCTGAGGACTTGTGTTTTTTCTCCCAATCGCCTTGTCGATGCCCCCTTTCCTAGACAGAGATCCCAACTGCTTGGCTTCCTTACCCTCTAATTCCACACTACTAGCCCCGCTATCCCAGCATCGGAGCAGCCAGGTAACAATGTGCTCACCTGGGTGGCGGCTAAAATCTTTTTGCATGTCACACAACTCACTCATGGATAGAGATCGGGTAATTATTTCAGGTTCTGCCTCTACCTCCTGTTCTCGCGATGACCCTGGTTCATCTTCATCTCTCGCTAAGCGAACTGATTTCTTTGTGTGTTTCTTTTTCTGTACAGGGGCGACTGATACTGGCACAGGCTGGTTCTCTGGTTCAGCTGCAGTGTCTGTCACCGGGGTAGGGGTAGTCATGGTACCTGTTGTTGTGGTAGGGGCAGCCACGGTGCTTGTTGTCGGGGTAGGGGCAGCCACGGTGCTTGTCGTCGGGGTTTGGGTAGCCACGGTACATGTTGTCCTGTTTTCCATCTTTTCCCCCTTTTCCCCCCGAGGGTGCTGCATAATATCAAGCAGTGTTTGGTAGATACTGGCCAGGGCCCAGCACAGTGCAGCGAGTTGTATGTCTTTGGAATAGCCACAGCATTTTTCTTTCAAATATTCTGTCACTTCATAAGGGTTCTGTAGTTGTTCGGGAGTGAACTTCCAAGTCACTGGCGGTGAGAAGTTCTCTAGATACTTGCCCATATGCTCCCACATGCCGTGCCACCCATGAGTCTCCAGCTTTGGGGGAGATCTCTGAGTGGTACTCTTAAAGAGCCTTTTTGTAGCCCTAAAGAAGACCTGAAACATATTCAGGAGGCATAGCACTAACAGCACACTGGCTTGCGCATCCCAAGGATATTCAAAATTCTCAAAAGCTGTTGTAATTAGTCGGAAGGAGAAGAGGGAGGTGAACGGACGGGGGGAGGTATCCCCCCCTAATTTCCCCATGGATTGGGTGTAATTACCAATAAAATCCGACAGAAGGCGCCCAAAGTATGGAAATGTTATCACTGCCTCATACAGATATGAGCTTAACCTCATGACCAGTGATGTAATCATTTCATAAGTCGACATTGCCCAGTACAGCAAAATGATAATCCCAATCACTCTCCCAGAGATGAGATACGCAACTACAGGCAATACATAGAGCATATAAGAGCTTACAAAGCGCCACCATGTAAACAAATGAAACAACATTGTGACTAACATCTATATATCTAAGAGATGCGTTTGGCAAATTTGTTTCAACACGCTCTGGCCAGATCTGTCGTTATCTCAACCCTTCTGCCCCACGGTGGGCGCCAAAAAGGACTGTCGTGGTTTCAGCCCGGCCGGTAACAAAGGACCACGCAGCCGCTCGCTCACTCCTCCGCCCCCCTCCGGTGGGATGGGGAAGAGACGGAGGAGGGAAAAGAAAAAGAAACTGGAACCTCGAGGGTTGAGATAAAGGCAGTTTACTGGGACAAACACAAAAGAGATTACAACAACAACAACAGCACTAATGAAAAAAAGGTATACAAAAAGAGTGATGCACAGTGCAACTGCTCACCACCCGGGACCACTTCCCCCACCGAAAACAGAGACCACCCCCCGGCCCGCTCCCCATTTATATACTGGGCAGGATGTCACATGGTATGGAATAGCTCCTTGGCTAGTTCAGGTCAGCTGCCCCAGCTATGCCCCCACCTCCCAGGTTCCTGTAAAAATTAACTCTATCCCAGCTGAACCCAGGACAACAGGCTTGAGAGGTGGGCCTGTGTGAACCTCATGAGCTTCAACAAGGCCAAGTGCAAGGTCTTGCATATGGGTTGGGGCAATCCTAAACACAAGTACAGGCTGAGCAATGAGTGGATTGAGAGCAGTTCTGTGGAGAAGGACTTGGGGGTGTTGGTTGTACGAGAAGCTCAACATGACCTAGCAGTGTGCATCTGGAGCCCAGAAAGCCAACTGTATCCTGGGCTGCATCAGAAGAAGTGTGGCCAGCAGGTCAAGGAAGGTGATTCTTCCCCTCTACTCCACTCTTGAGACCCAACCTGGAGCACTGCATTCAGGTCTGGGGCCCCCAACGTAAGAAGACATTGACCTGCTCAAGCAGGTCCAGAGGATGCCACGAAGACGATCAGGGGGCTGGAGCCTGTGAGGACAGGCTGAGAGAGTTGGGGTTGTTCAGCCTGGAGAAGAGAAGGCTCTGGGGAGACCTTATAGCAGCCTGCCAGTCCCTAAAGGGGGCTACAGGAAAGCCAGAGGGACTTTTCACAAGGGCATGTAGTGAGAGGACAAGGGGTAATGGCTTTAAGCTGAAAGAGGGTAGATTGAGATTAGATGCAGGTAAGAAGTTCTTCACTGGAAGAGGTTGTGGCTGCCCCATCCCTGGCAGTGTTCAAGGCCAGGTCGGATGGGGCTTTGGGCAACCTGGTCTAGCAGAAGATGACCCTGCCCCCATGGCAGGGGGTTGGAAGTAGATGATCTTTAAGGTCCCTTCCAGCCCAAACCATGGCTCTATGAAAACTAACTCACATCCAGGAAACTTCAACAGCAGCATCAGATCAGTGAAGCCGAGTTTATTTTTCAGTTTTCTTCTTATTGTAAGACTGAAGATAACAGCTCTGGTTTACCCCTCCTGTGCCATAAAGCATTTTAACACTGCTCTTGAACAGGTCTCAATTACTGGAAAAGTTGCAGTATGGGGGCATCAGGAGCTCTTGTGAGAAAATAACTGCTTAACAGTCTCTATGATAATAAGTCATGGGGCAGAAGGATCATTTTCATCCTCTTTTGCATAGCCTGGAAGACCCTGTAATTACTTACAGAACAATAACATTACCCCAGGCTCTTCTGGCAAGCCTGGTGTTACCATAATGGACAGCAGTAGACATAGTAACAAATAAGCAAACAAAAAGCTGCGTGATACCGTCTCTATTGAAAAGATAAAAAGAAAGGGTGGAAAGGAGTAGGGATTAGGGGGATTGCCACTGTTTACCAAATGGAAAGCATATAATTTTCCTCTGAATCTATTCATGGGAATTAAAGCACTTGATAAATAAGTAAACTGAACTTAGGAATGCTCAGCACAGCACTTGCCTATGAACTCCATGCCCTAGACATGGTTAATTCCAGGACTTTAGGAAAATTAGGACCTTTATTTCATGAATAACAAGAGGTTAAGCAAAAGCAGATTTTTTTTCTACAGATTTTTCTTTCTTGAACTGTGTAGGAGAGTATGGCAATATCTAGACAGAAATCTGAAAGGTTAGGCACTATCATATTACACTCATTAGACAGTACATGTTTTACTTGTTGGCATGCTGTGAAGCAACAAGAGAAATTATACATTATAGATTTGAATAATGGTATCTCTGAAATAGTACAAGGCTAACTGACAAGGCAAGATGCATCAGTGCCACTGCTTCAATTTTCAGTTTACTTTATTCAGTAGGCCTATCCCCTGGAATATTAAATGCCCCAAATATTTTATTTCAGCCCTTGGATTCCTCTTATGACAATAATAAGATGGGCTCTTATTACAAGGGTTAAATCAGTTCCCATCTGAACTATTTTCCCCATTGCCTAAGCATTTCTTTTGTTTTTACATGCCACCCACCTGAGGTTGATTGAGTCTTGAGTTTCTGGCATGTAAGATAGATAGCACAGGTGATTTAGTAGCATGACCTGAAAATGAAAGCTTGAAGAGAGCTTGCTTTGTCCAGCTATTAGCTGAGGACAGGATTTATTCACCTTGTCTCTCCTGTATATATTAATCTCATTAAAGTTGCAGTCCAGAGCTCCTGCTATGGGAAGATACCATTAGCAGTCCCTAGAACACGAGATCTTAAATTACATTTTAGAACTTCTGACAGCCCCAGCAGTGCCATACAGTTCCTCACTGGCCAGGAGAAGGAAGGGCAGCTGGGGGCTGGAGCCAGGACCCAAGGACACCTCCCCGCAGGGGGCTGTGCCGAGCCATCAGCACCCATGGAGACCTGACCTCCCCACTCATAAGACTTTGGCTTTTGGTTTTCAGGGGCCTTTGGAAACGTGCCTTATGTTACAGTCATCTCGTATACTGGTTTTGGAGTTCACATAACTCATCTTTACAGCAGGATTCAGTATCTGTTTACCAGCTGTGCAAGGCTAGTTCCCATCCTGCTCTAATTGTTGTAGACAAATCGCTTGTTATGCTAAAAATAAGACTCTTTGCATTAATGTATTAATAAGACTATTTGTATTAATAGACTCTTTAGCCTGATTGACTCAAAGATAAGAACTTCCTTCTGAATTACTAAATATTAGTTAAACTGTCTCATCTCTTTTTATATCTTTAATGGACAAACATTTTTGATCTGTTGAATCACATGCTAGAATGAGTCGATAGCTTTGTCACGTTTTACCAAACTCTTAAATAACAGTTCTTAGTTCTAGTCTTTCCTTCTGGCACCCCTTATTAATTTAGCTTTTCAGAACAACTCATAACATAGCATTTCTGAAATTTCACATCTCTCTGTGGTAGGTAATATTCCTTTTGTTTTCAGCTTATGACTGTGGCAGATAAAAGACAATTTGCATTTGAGTCTTCCTGACTGCTGCTTTTCTGTTTGTTTTTCAAAACCTGAGGTTTTGGTTTTTTTGGTTGTTTTTAACTAGGAGGTATTAAATGATTTTATCCATGTTCCGTGCTGCATCTTGTTTGTTAATGTGTTGACAATGGGGAGCTTCTGCATGACTCTCCACTGCGAGTCCTCATTCACATAAATGGCATTCCTTGTCAGTAAACCAAAACAATCTCTAATTTGTTGGCTTTTTCTTTTAATCTGCTGCCAACTAAATGCATACAGTTTAGTCACTTCTAATGCATTTTCCACATCCAACACAAAGTGTTTGTCAGCTGACATTTGCCATCCACAAACAGCTTGTGCAAAACAAGCTTCCTAGCTGTTCTATACAGTTGAGATGTCCTTTATTCTGTTCCCATGTCCTTGAAATTCAGAGGGTTTCCAATACCACAGCCTAACTTGAAGATATCATCCAAGGCTTTATTTCTTTGATAAAGGAGCCTGAACCAGAATCTACTTTTTTCAGACAGTAAGAGACTTTTATCCTGAATATACTTAATGGCAACACTGAGACATGCAAAGCTAAACATAAAATTAGTTTCTACCTAGCTTGAAAAAAAAATAATTCCTTATTTCCTGACTCCAGTGAGGTTTCTGGGAATTTTGCCACAACTTCAGTAGGGCCAGGATTTAATTTTTAATGACAGATGTTCATGCTTTAACCTTCAGTCTTCTCTATTCTACCTTCTGTATTTAGCACATCATGTTTTCAAAATGCTTCAAAGTCCCACAAAAGTCTTGTCAAAAAATACAGACACATTAGAAAATCTCAAGTTACAAACAATGTCAATAATATGTCTGCAAAACTCAGTTTCTGCACTGAATCTGTTTGCTCAAACTTTAATCTTCTTCAAACTCAGCTCTGTTACATTAATGCTATTACCTTTTTATACAGAGCTCTGTTTGGCAGCATAAATACCAATCCTCAGTTCCTTCAGCCATCCAAAAAAACCCCCAGCCAAACCAGAGACGTAAAGCACAGTAAAGATGCAAAGAGAGGAAGAGGAAAAAGAAAAAGGGTTTCGATTATGCAATACAATCAAGAGCACCTGTGCTGGAATTCATTAAATCCATTGAGCAGGCAGCTGCATATTTGCAATATCTGATGAGGCACAGGAAAAAAAGAAGAGCAGATGACTGACTGCACAGATTGGAAGACATAACAAAACATTTAAAGTGCCTCATTTTCTTACTCAGGCATTTGATTATCCTGTTTCCCTTTTAGAACTGCTGATTTCCTTGTATTTCTGTGTATGGAATATGTTTGCTTAGTTCATTTTACAGGTATCTTCATTATAAATACAAAATAACACTGGAATAATGTCTTCCAAAAGGTACAGCTTCCACTACTGGTTCTGCAAAGTTAAATACTTGAAGTGGTGCTGAACACCTTCATTCTGTAAGTTTACTGTTTAGGACAGACCATTCTAGTTCACAATCATCCTGGCCATATTAGGCAACTGATTTTTTTTTTTCCTTCTTCTTATCCTGTTTCTATTCTTATTTTCCCTATCCCAAATTTCTCTGTGCTTTTTGCTAGACAGGTAAGTTCCTAATTAATGAAAATTTCACTTGGACCTCTGTCATGGCTTGCAGCTGTGGAAGTCCACCTTCCCAATTCATACACCTGTTGTAATTAAGGGTCATCAGGTGGATTTTGACCTCATTGTCTCCTTTTGGCCTCTGTCAATAGTGATCATATAAGTTATTTCCAAGCACTTATTGGATTCTTCGAGTAGAAATGCTGAAAATAGCTGATCACAGGTGTCTCCTACAAGTAACTTCTCTGATGCTGAGGGAAGACTGTAGGTATTAATGCTTCCTCAGTTTATATTCAGTTCTACTGATGTTGCTTAAGGGATCAGGTGTGCACAAGGAATAAGGAGCTGAACAATGGCCTCTGAAAGCTGGAGCATTGAAAAGTTCCTATGAACTAGTTTTCTTGGGTTTAGCAAGAGAAAACAGATGCCTGCTATTAGTCACCTAAACTTCAGTGGGATTTTCCAGTAACATCTTTATAAGTGAAAGACTTTAGCCAGCCTTCCTGATGCACTGATTTTTGTCTCTTACTGAGATGTTGTGCTACAGGACATAAGCAGGAATTACTGGCAGTATTTGGTCTGCGTGTCTGTCTGCCTGTATGTAGCACCTTGTTTTGCATTATGATTTGTGGTCTCTTGTTTATAACTTTTTGAAACCAATTCATGTATATAGAGTACTCTGTATGTTCCACTTGGAGTGGAAAATGAGTGTATACACATAATCAGAATTCCAGATACCACATTCACATCTCTATGTCGGTGTGCCAGAAACAACTATTGAGCTCAATCAATTGACAGTGAATTTGTATAACTGAGAGCAAACATAGGAGTTGACCTCTTTCTGTAGTCTCATTGGTAAGATTATGTTTACTAATACAATATGCTGCCCCCTCCCAAAAAGAGAGTTGTAAAACAAAAGAACAAGATTAAGAAATAAAGTGGCTGAAAGGGAGTCTCAAGCATTGAAATACTACTAAACAATATATTTCCTTTAAAAAAGCCTAAATACAATTTCTCTTCTCAAAATCTCTTAATGTTCTCTTATTCATTGTCTCCTTTCTTTATTACCACTTGATTGAAATGGTACTTTTCTGTCCTTTGAAAAGATCCCTATTCCTCCTATATTTAAAGACAACCATGTTATTAATGTGGCTTTATTAGCACATTTGAGGTCAAACACCTCATTAGATAGGCCCTTTCCCTGGAAAACATTTACTATGCGAGTTGTTCTACTAAGGCAAATACAGCCTTGTACAACAGAAGCAGCACAATTAGCAAATTAAAAAGATGAACAGAGCAGCATCCATGAAGCATTTGTTACATGACCACAGCTAAACCAAAATAACTGATAAAGTTTCATGTATCACTTTGTTTCATACGTATCACTATAGGGCATAGAGCTCAAAAGTGTCTTCATGCATCGTGGGCCACAAAGGGAGTTTAGGGGATGCCTAAGGCATCTTAAGAAAGCATTTTCTGGGACCCCTGAGGGGATATCTCTGAGCTGGTATGTTTGCTTAGTATCAGGTGGGTCCAAATGAAGATACTTGGGATCCAAAAGCAATGAAGGTCTGGCACTGTACCTAAGGTGGCAGGCCCCAGTCCTTCTGGGAGGCTCGTGAGCATGTTCATAATTATGCTGCTCCAGTTTCAGACCTAGCTCAGTCAGCTCCAAGATACCCATCTCATTGTACAGGCATAATAATACGTACTTCAGTGCAAGTCATCTATTTTTGCTCCAGTTTTCGGTTGTTAGCCCTCTTTTGGTGTTGATACATAACCGAAGTCTGCCATTCCCCAAGGAAACCGAGACATCCTTCTTTGATATCAAAGTAGACAGAACACTTACATGGTTCCTCAGCCTGTCTGATTCAATCCTAGGTCTTCTCTATCTTACATGAATTTGCTACTGCTACATAAAAGCTCTAATTAATAGGATATAGATACAGACATACACATATTCTGATTCTCTTCTTGCCTGCTTGAGGATTTTCATGTCTAAGTATCTATGGCTGCCATCAGAAATAAGAAACTGTACTTCTCCACAATTCGGAAGTGATTTTTACCAAATTCTATCTTGTTTTGCTTACTTCCATATTTCACTTAAATATGATTTTTTATTAATAACTTAATAGAAAGCCACATTTGCAACAGCTTGCCAAAAAAATCTGTGGGATGCTCTGTGTTTCTGATTTTGGTAGGTGACACCAGAAGCTTTGATGCACAATTTTAGCCTTGTTAGCAGTCCAACTGGATGACTCTGTGTTCTGTAACCTATCAAAATGTTTGCAAAAAAAGTTGGTACAGTACATTTGACTTCCAGTGAGTTGTTTTTTTTTTTTTAATTTAAGAGCAAACAGTCTACTGCCACGGTATAAGAGTGCTGGTTTTCCTAATCAATTAAAAACTGACAAAAACCTAACAAAAAAAAAGACAGAAACAAATTGGGGAAAGCTATTAGATTGTCCACAGAAACCTGCATCAAGAATTCTGCCTTCCAAGTTTAAAACAGTCAAAACTGGAGTTGACCATAAAGAGTAGCAGGAAGATCTCAAAACACTAAATGATTTAGTCATAAAATGGCAGATAAAATCCAGTGTAAACTGAATGCACATGGAGAAAATAACTCTAATGAAATTTATAGAGTTATGGCTCCGAGTAATGTATTAATACTCAGGAAAGGGATTTTGAAGTCATGGATAGATAGTTCTCTGAAAATGTCAATCAATATTCATTTGTAGTCAAGAGAGAAAATTGTATGTTGAGACTTACTAGGAAAAAAGTTAAGAGCAAGAAAGGAAATGTCACTATATTAATCCTTTATATTCTGCTAATTATAAACCCTATGCAAGTTTAGTACCTCCTAAAGTCCATTTTAAAAGGACTAATTAGAACTAGGAAAAATACAAAGAAAAGCAACAAGGATAGCCAAAGGAAGAGAATGATACTGATTTGGGAAAACCCACATATATTAGGATTCTTCCCTTTGAAAAAAACCATGAAGATAAAAATGAATGCTATGAAGAAGTTAAATAGGGAATAACTATTCAGCTTCCCTTAACACAAAAACTGGCAGGCACCTCGTTAAATTACTAGGTATTTCATTTGAAACAACCAAAGACATTATTTTTTTGGTCATCCAACATGTAGCTACAAGTTGAAACTGTGTGCTGTAACATACTATATTGTGTAAAAAAATAAAAGAGTTTAAAAAATCCACAAAACTAACCAAATTCACAAAGCATAGATCCATCAACTGTTCCTTTGTTGTTTTCCAGGTTACATTCTTCCACAATCTCATCCTCAGAAGCATTCAACCTAGCTTTGGCCCAAAGGATATTATGGTCTCCACTGAAATGCCCGTTCTGTGTTACAAATCTGTCAAAGACTGTATTCACTGCTTTGAAAAAAATCAATTTCATGCATAAATTTTAAGAAGTTTCTCTTGCAGAAAGCAGATGCACAATAGCAGTCTCTTCAGGTTAACTTTAAATCTTACTCTCTTAACAGGACCTAAAATCCTTAGGACAGACTCATCTGCTGTTTCTTTGCTCCAAAATGCCATGAAAGCTAATTGACTTGTTGGTAGATATCAACCTGGGACCATTAAAGAGTCTTACATGTAATTTTCATTCATTTCATACCAGATTATGTATACAAACACTTGCATTACATTAAAGAGACTAAGGTTGCAATGTCAATTTTTCAAAAGTTGCCAGAATTAATGCTCACTGCATAACCTTCACTGGTCCCATTCCAAATATGCATTATAATGAAGCCTTGATTACATGGTTGCATATTATTTTTTTCCATGGAACACTGTCGCTAGGACTGTGGTACAATACGCAGTTCTTTAGGCTTGAAAAACATAAGACAATTAAAAATAATGTACAGACAACAAATCCCACCATGTGGTGTTTTCAGGGTAAGTCGCTGGCATTGCAATCTTCGTATTCCTGCTTTTCCTGGCCAAACATCTGGGACTTGAACTAAGGGCTGCACTGGTACCCATTCTTATTGTCGGTAGTCTCTCCTCAGGGAGATTTAATATGGAATTATAATTGCAGGGCAATCATCTATGCAGGGATGGATATGCTCAGTGGGAATGGAATTTTTACCAATTTCAGCTCCTAAATACGAAGAAGCATCTGTTGAAGGCTGGCTTTCAAAATAAAAACATCTAGGTAAGCTATCATGAAAGAGGAAAAGACAGATGCCTAACACAAAGGTGACTCCAAGCTAAACTTTATCTACCAGCTGAAAAGCCGATGTGGTCAGACTTATACTTTGAAATTTAAGACTAGAAAAAACCACAACTGGTTTTCCAACATAAATGTATCCTTACCATAGAAAATTTCAACCCTAGCACATAAAACTTGGCAGTGTGCCATGCAGAACAGTTTTGGACAACTATACTAATTTTATGTAACAATATATGTAAATGTATACAGCCAGCAATGACTAAAAAGCAGGGCGGTGAACAGTTTATTTATTGACTTCACAGATGCCAGCATTCAGCATAATAGAACAGCATAATATTTTGAAATAGACTTACTATTCTTTGTATGGAAGCTAGCAGGAAATCCATGTGACAAAAACAATGAAAAGACATGGGTTTGTTTTATGTTATAGTGTATCGTGTTAAGTAGTACAGACTATTGATTATTATAAAATAATATTTTATGTCATGTGAACAGAAATATTCTTGTGGTGGTTATGTTATACTGATTACTTGTTTGAGCAGGTGAGGAAGTATATTTTTTTTAAATAAATACAGATACTAATTGAAGTCCTTGCTGTTGTACCTAAAGAAACTCCTGAAGGAACAAATCTTTAAAATCACTGTTATGAAAAGGATTACAACTGAAGACAATAGGCAAAAATGTTTACCTGTGATTGTTTGCAATGCTCTGTAGTGTATATATTACACACACTTTTATAATCACATGTGTTAGAGCATGTTTTACCCAAAACTTTTACCTGCCTTACCATATGAATAAGTAAAATAGGATGGAAAGTTTGTGTTTTCATGTCAATCTGACAAATCCCAAGGAATTTTTCTTTCTTGAGAAAGCAATATATACCATATATAACAAGAAACTCTTCAATTTCTTGGAAAATGCCCTCATGTAGAGGAATGGCTGTTCTATGAACACAAATCTTTTTTTCCCACATAGATGTTATTTAATTTTACTGCAAATTTTAACAAAGTTCTCCCTTCTGATACCAGTACTCCTGAAAGCAGTGTGAAAAGTTGTTTACATCATCACAACTAAAGATAAAATGTTGAAGGATCAAATAGTCATATAACTGCCGGTACCTAGTAGATAAGCAAGAATAAGAACAGCTATGACAGACTATTTTTACCTCTAGGGTTCTCTAACTCAAATCCTTTTATTTTATTTTTAATGGATTTAATCGTTTTTGGTTTTCTGACAAACATTAAACTCAAATAGAAAAAAGCTAGCTTGTACTTACAAATTTCATGCTGAACCTCGCAACACATTCACAGTGGGCAACTGTCAGAGGAGGTGAAGGGAAAACATGGAGAGGTGGCGGAACAAGTAAGGAAGTAAATTTAGGTAGAGAAGAGGGTACAGATTCACACACTCCTTCCTACTTCTAGTGCACTTTAACACTTACTATGTATTTATCTACCAGTGAACAGGAGACACATTGACTGTCTCACAGCAGTAATTTTTTTTTTTCCAATTGCAAGTTGAACTGAAGAGTACAATCTGTGGTTGAATTTACATGGTTGTGAGTTAGCTGCACTATAACAGTTGGTTTACACTCTTGGGAATACCATCAGTCTCCAAATACCTTCAATGACAATAGACTTGCTTTTCTCATCCTTTGGGATGAAGGGAGGAAAAAACCTTTCCCATAATTACTTTTCATATGTAATCCTTTTTAAACGGGTCCTCCATTTCTTCACAGGGCATGTGTGGGCTGCACTGCAAAGCTTTCCCACTACATGCATCTTCATTGAAAAAAGTTTTATTTATCTGATTTTACTACTTTGTTAAATGTCTGTAAACACAAATACTAATATCTGAACAAGTCTGTGTGATGAGGATGAGACAGAGTGGGCATTTATCTGAAGTAAGGAGTTTTAACAAGTCTAGCATTGTGAAGAAGAGAGGCAAAGTGCCTTCTAGTGAAAGCAATAACTGTTAACATAAAGAAAAGGTTAAGATCTTACTGAAGATTAGTTCAATAGTGCCAATTCCCACAAGTGTGTGAATATAACCAGTGTTTTATTAATATAACATCTCGGTTTATGCAGCAAGCCAATTACAGTTATTCAAATCTATGAGTACTCCATGAATTTCTGCAGTTGCTTTAGAGAAAATATATTTTAATCCATTTTACTTTTAAAAAAAAGCATGGTTGTGCTGGAAGTGCTGTGGTTATTCTATGAGAGACACTTTCCCTTCTGAGACACCAATATCCCCCTATGAGGCAGAGTGTAACCTGTGAGCCACTACACAGGACTGGACTGCTTGAGGTCAATAAGCAGTCCACACATTTCTCAAAAACAGGGGAAATTACATTGAGAACTTCTACCTGTCTCTATCGAGTTCATCTGGTTTGAACAGGTTCTTCACCACAAATTGCACAGGGCCTTACTGTCCTAAACCATCAATGCTCAGAACCATCAATGCTTTTAGGGTGTTGTCCAGTGGTAAATAATTTTTTTTTTTTTAAGAAATAAAAAAGAAGCTCCACTGAATCATTATGAAGCAATCTGAGGTAATTAAACCTCAGATTAAAGGTAATCTGAGACATTAAACCACTAGGCAAATCAAAGATTACCTTGTGATTTTCAAACACCAAGGAATGACAAAAGTTTGCCTTAGATTTCTGAGATACAGCACACAAAGTATTTTTAATCTAAGGCTTTAGCTAACTGTAAACACGCACACTGTTATAGAAATACTGTTTTCAGAAGCTGAAGCAAAATTTTAAGCTCAAGTCCTCTCGTTCATCCCGAATTCCTGATTGCTTCACGATCTTTAGCTACTCTGTATCACTCTGCTTCTCATTGTAGTGCTCCTCACTAGCCCTTCAATTATAAAAAAGGGCAAACCATTTCAGCGTCACAGTCTGAGTGTTGCGAACGTCACTCCATTGTGAAAAGTGAAACAGGCTGGGGAAATACAATCGTGGTTTAGTTATTGAACTGCTAACAACATGCTTAGCATTGAAGAGGATACAAAGTTGAGCCTTCCCCAAGCTGCTTTTAACTGAAATAGTCAATGCTCCTATGTTTATAAATTCACATTCCCAATAGACATATGAAATCCCCAACAGCAGAGTTAGTGTGACAAAAACTGCCTGCAGGCAAAGTCCTTCGCAAGTCTTCCTACCAGTCACCTTCCCTGACATTTCAGAATTGAACCTGACCCCCCCCCCCCCGAGTCAATACTACTGGTATTTCTCATCTCTGAAGATCCATTTGATAATTTGATATCCTGAGAAGGAATCGGAAAAAGCTCCTTTTCTCCTGTGCATGTGAAAGATTAAATGAAAGATTTTAAAGTGACCTGAATTACACAATGCTGGCACCATTTGCTTAATTTCCCTCGGCTTTATTTACTCTGTATCAAACATATTGCAGTATTTAGATTATCATGTCTTCCTTTTCACTAGCTTGTCCTTTACTAGTGTTACCTGCAGTTCACATAAGTTTACTTTCTCTAAAAGTTACAGATTAAAGAAGATCAAACTAGCAGTAATGTAAGTTGCTGCTCAAACGGAAAGGGTTTATAACCACTACATGAGCCTATAGCATGACAAAAACTACCTTTAGAATTTGTTTCTTATCAAGGACCTGTGCCTTTACTTGACAAAAAGAAGAGAGGTCACTTTCTATAAATTGATTTAGGATTCATTGCATTGGAGTTTGGAAGAACTTGAACAGCAGAGTAGGCACTAAATAAAGTTGTTAAAAGCACATTAGGAAAGATTTGGAATGGTTCTACGAATGGGAATGTGCAATAGGAATATTAAAGGCTGACCACTACGAAGAATGGTGCAGAGCACAAAAAGGTGAACACACTCCCATCACCCCTGCTCCGGAGATGTGTCCTCTTAATGCATCCCCGGACACTTCTGTCCCCTGGCATGTTGGAGCAATGATGCAGGATCAGTGCCAAGCCTGTTAGTTCATTTATTAATTTATTCTACCTGCCATCAAAGCACAAAAAGAAACAGAACCTGACACTTTGAGGTTAGCTGATTTATTTAAATTCTTCCCTACTTCTCTCTTTGTTTTATTTTATTTTTAGTTTCCTCTTAACATGACTTTTGAATAAGAGTTCCAAGTACACTCAATCATTGAAAAGTTCCTGACACTTACTATAAAACCAGTAATGTTTGCTTTTATTGTAGCTTATGTTGTAGAAAGAGTGGAGTTAGAAGAGATAAATATTGAAGTTCAAGGAAAAGACTGAGTATTAATTTCTTTGAATGATTTCTACATATGCTACATAAATAACACTGATCTCTCAATGCTTAATACAATACAGCTGGCAGTAAATCTTACCCACTGTAGCATATATTGCTAATTAAATTGTCCTGTCCTGCCCAAATTTCCTGTTAGATGTTTGCCTATGTTTCCTTATTTTCTGCTTACACACTGAATCAGTGATTTGTCCCCTCGTCCCCCTTTCTGATGTAAGTAAAAGCAAGCTGAGCTAGAAAGAAGCGATAGGCGGATATCAGCTGCCATGGGGAAATGGTGGGGAAAGAAGGACGTACCAGGAATAGAGGCATCGAGCCATCACCTTGTTGTCTGCAGACATGGAGCACATACCACCTCAAACTCAGACCTGAGCTCTACTCCAGCATATCATAAATACCTTAACATCAGGAAAGTCAGTGTCCTGTGTCTTTAGATAATACTAAATATACTGTCTCCGTTTGCCTACTGGGATAAGGATCTAATATCAGGTTAGAGGGAATAAGAATACTCATGCTTTTCCTATAGAAGCTTAAAACCCTAAACTATTTTACTGGTATAACACCTAGAAGTTGGTGGGGGTCATTGAACAATCTTCAGTCCCATGACTGTTCTTTAGGATGTCAGTAAAGTCAGCTTTAAACAGGTTGAAACCTTGTCAGATGTAAATGGAGGAAACCTTAACTACGGTACATAATTTCACTGCAAAGTTATTGAAAAACCCACAAAAAATATCAAATGGGTAAAAATCTAAAATGGCACATTGAAAAGATTTTCATAACTCTTTACAGAAGTATATTTGCATACTCTATATTCAGTAAGAGGTGTGTCTACATGCTTTCTCATGCATTTTCTGTTAATGAAGAAAGTCATTGCATTCTCATTATTTATACAGTTGATTTGAAAACTTGTGGATTTGGAAGCAGGAAAATGGTTTTGAAAAGACAAGTCCCTGGCTGTTTGTTTCTTTTGGTAATGCTTTAGAAACAAGTTCCTGGGGGTTTGTTTCATAATGCTTTTCCAAAATTATTGAAAAGAGAAGTCTATTAATGAAAACAATAACACTTTTTTTACGTTTTCTGCTGAGAAATCACTTGGTAAATTATGTCAGGTCATATCAGCAGCATTGGACTGCCCATGTAATGCAGCGTGACTGATGCAGGCCGACAAGACATGCAACCCAGTGATATGTTCATTGGGTAGGGAGCGGGGCAGGGGCAAGAAAGATAAAACCAGATTAGTCTCAGATGATAAAATGTGAATGCACATAGGCAGAATCACAACTGGCCACGGCAGCTGTCTTCCAGTAATTTCAGCAAGGAGCCAAAAATTGCCTGCCCTTTCATTTATGGAGCTAGACCTTTTATTGTAGACCAGAGTTACACAAGGGAGATGCCGAAATAAGTCTCCCTGAGTTGTCTCCCCATAGAGCCCCACACAAAGCTTATCATGTCCTGCTTCAAAACTCAATTTGAAAGTGCCTCAGGGAGACTTCAGTCAGCGCTTAGACCTTGCAGAGGTTCTCTGCACAGAGGAAGCTTGCATGTGGTACAGTCATGGGTTTACCTTTTCCAATATCTCAGTTTGAAACTTTTTTTACCAACAAATATACTTTAAGATTAGCACTCAGAGAAGTATAAAGTAATTAGCATATGAATCACTTCACTCAGGTTCAAAGAAGAGCTCTCAACCTTCAATGACATTTCATCATTTGCAAAGAGCTACAGTTTCACACCATTGCTTATGCTCTAGTGAGTATCAGTGACTCGGAAACACAGGGTTGTGATGCAAACGGAGGTTATGTGCAACGAGCAACCATAATTCCATTTTCTTGGCAAATGAGCATTAAGCCTACTTAGCGCAATTTCAGTAATTCAAGATGAAGGGGAGACAAGGGGAGACGCAGCTAGTGAGGAGCGTTGGTGTGTCAGGATAACAGTTCTCGTGTCAGTTATTCTGGACGTGACGCCTCAAGTTCAAGTCCACATGGTATTTAATATGCTGTCATAGTGCACGAAACGGCAGTCGTGCTACACAGACACCAAGTTAAAGAAAACCGCATCTGAGGGTTTTACATAAACCAAAACAATGCAAGGAATTTCTTAATCAGAGCTGCATCTGCTCGGTTTATTATGCCACTCAAAACTTCTAAAAAATTTGCTTTTAGAGAACAAATGTTCCTTTCCTGAGGATTATTGGGGTACTTTACATAACTTGCACAGCTCTTAGCTTTCTGACTCCCAAGAGATAAGTGGCCTTTATTTTTATGTTGTCCAAAGCACTAGCATCTGAGTTTCTGTTAATTACCAGATACTTTGTCTAATGCCTATACAATAGTATCTATAATTGTCTCCATTTACATAAAGTAACTAATGAAAACAAAGGTCGAAGCCATTCAAATAGAATTATGGCAGGACTGGGACCTCAAGCACAGAACAAGCAAAAAAAGCAGGGCTTTAAACTTTAGAGGAAAATTCTCTTCAGCAGCAGAGCCAGTAATAAAATTAAGCCAGCATTCCCTACTTCTAATTTAACTGCTTTAACTACTAAACATTCTCCCTATCAGATAAATTTTGATGTGTGCATCCCATACAGTATATGCAGCAATATCTACTTAAACATTGCAAGGATAACTAAAAAGACCACAGCAGCCACAGCTTGAATTTCCCTTGGCGTTTGTTGTAAAGAATTAAAGATTCTTGGGTAGCTCTGAAAATATTTCAAAAGGCGATTGTTTGGTTTATAATTTACATATTGATGGTGGCTTCCTTTTTTCCTTATTCCTAGCTAATTAAAAACATGCTTGGAAAACAATATTCACAGTAGCTTGGAACTCACAAGAGCAGTAAAATTACTTCCAATAAGAATGTACAAGTAAAGAAATACTCACAGTCTTGGCCTTAGGTATTCTGCAGATTTGTGATGAAGACCGTAGCTACCGAAAAGATCAACCCCTGCATGAGATCTGCTTGGTAAGAGTCCAACAAATAATTTATAATGCATAAATTCAGTGGTGCTTTTCTGATTTGCATGTTGGTTTTGAATGGATCTTTAGGGTCTTGTCTGCTTGCTTTTTTTCCAATAGATACCTGGATATGTGCCATAGGTATGATACATGAGTGTGAATATGTGATGACTAACTTCCAATTAATTTTCCTCTACCATCCTGTTCCACTGCTTAGAAGTGTCTTTTTCAACAATTTTGCTATCAGCAAAATAATCTACTAAGATTTATTACATGCTCAAATATTACAACAGGCAGTGCAATATAAAGGTAAATATAAACAGCATTAATATAAAGGAAAGATATATTAACAGAATAAAACAAATCATTCACTTAAGTGTAAATGAACAAATGCCAAAATGTCTTTGAAATATTGCCAGTCTCTTTTCCTAGAAGGGAAGAGTGAATTTTTAAAGAGAGGAAAGTGATTCTCTAATTTGCCTTCCAACTTTTGACAAATCTGGTTTCTAAACTTCTTATGACATCACTTTACAGCAGTAGTTTATCGAATACTAAAAACATGTTGTAATTTTTCATTATGAATTTGAGTTTTTCCAAATTATTCTTATTTAGACATTATCAATCATGGTAATACAGAAAAAGGGATTCCCAAAGCCCCAAATGAACATCTTCCTCTTTTGCAAGTTTTGAGTGATTGAATCCAAATTTTATAAATGCTGCTTAAACTGTATTTGCCCATGGCATGCATAGCTATTGTTTTAACAGGAAAAATACATGCCCTTTCTACAAGGCAAAGTAGCATTAGCAGGCATCATTAGGGCACTGCTAGGTACAGCTGAATAAGCTTTGCCTCTGTTATGTCATCTGTCTTCAAGCCATTAAAAGTAACATTGTAAGCTGTTATGTAGTTGTCATATCAGGAGGAAGTCTTATTCTGATCTAATTAAATGTTTCTGGCAACAGATAAAGACAAGGAATGGAAATAATTAAGCCCATATAGGTTATTCTCTTCTGCTGTTAGATCATTATTCAAGGAGAAAGCCTCCAAAGTTTTATCCTTCACTGGGCCTTTTTAGGAGGCTCTTCTCTCAGGTTCCTGCCATTTAATAACATGTTGATACATTTTCGCAGGACTGGTATCTCTAGGGGGTCATAATTCACTTCTGTTGAATCCCCAGCACACAGAAGCTGTTTCAGAGAATCCTTACCAAATAGTTACAGATGAACTATCACCTGAAATCAGTGTCACATATTTAGAGTTGAAGGCAGCAGCAGTGCAGATTTAGGGTAAATTGCTTGGCCACTGCCCAGCCAGCCATCTCTCTGGAAGATTTTTCACTCAGAAGTGGTATGAATAGGCAGCTCAAGAGTACTCAAGGCCAGATCCAAGAACTTTGAAACCCAGTACCCCATTTTAAGGCAGATGCAGCAAAACTGGAGACCAGAAGCCTGTTAAGCCCCTCTCCACTGAGCAGAGGGCTGGGCACCTTCATGAGGCACTCAGAGCAGTACAGGGAGCAGCGAGATGCCTTAAACCAGTCCTCTATATATTAGCTTCCTACTGCCAGCTCACTGGGAAATGCTGAGTCTAAAATCCTGGCTTTATTCAGCTGTAGAAGAAATTGCTTTTTCCCTCCTTGGGATTCACTTCCTCCACCCACTGAAATTAGAAAGGAAACTCACTCCCCAAACAGTCTTGAAGGTAGTGGCTCAGCCATCCCCTTTTTATTGAAAAGTTTATTGCTAGACCACAGTAATGAAGAAAGCAAGCAGCTTTAATTTTTTTCTCCCCACACACTGGACTTCACACTGATTTTTCTCACTTCCCTGCCTAGTTATCTGAAACCCAGTTTATTCTTTGTTTACGGTTATATAGGAAACTGTTGCTACACTGCAGCAAACTCATAGCAAAGCTTCAAGAAGCGATGACAACTTCATAAAACTAATTGGAATCCCAAGCCAATCGCACTCACACGCTTAATACCATGCCTGCATACTCCCAAGAACTACAAGATGTGTATTTGGGATGATGCCTGGCATCCAGGCAAGAGACGTGCCTCCAGGAGATTTGACCGAGCTCTCTCAGACACCAGGTACCCAGATTCTTTCAGATCGTAATAACGTGCTGGATTTGGATGTGGTTCCCACCTCATGGAGTTCACAGGGATTTCAGTCCATCCTTGTGTCCCACCTGAGTGAGTCAGTAGGATTTATCCATTGTCCTGTCTCCTGCGCCAGGTGTCCCAAGATGATGACCAGAGTCATCAAAACAGAACTGCTACAGCCCTTCCTCTGCCATTTGCTCCAGTACTTCCACACCTAGTCCTGGCTGCTTCATTCCACATCAATCTTGATATTCCAGTTACCGTTTCCTACAGTTGCAGGGATATATGGAAGGAAGGAAGATGCAGGGATGAAAGGCAAGAGGCACTTTGCATCTGTCCGTGATTGTTTGACAAAGAACAAAAGAAAAAAGACATTATTAACAAGTGACCAGTTCCACAGCCTAGTAGCTAGCGCACTTCACTTTCCTGAGTTTTGCTCTCAGAGCTGCTGCAGTTTCAATTCAGGACAGAATAACAGACCAGTTACTTGCACATACTTGACACCATGTACGCACAAAACGGATACGATTGATATGCATTTGCTGGTTTGGATACAGTCTGGAATGAAAGCAGGTAATATCACATGAATTGAAGTTGCAAAACCCCTGTTCCATGAGCGAATGAAATCGGCTAAGTGAAATAAAAATTGACAAGGGCCTGTATTACCCCATACGCTATCTATGCAGTTTGTACAGTCAGATTTCATTTCACCTTTGATTTCAGGTCCCCTTCCAGTTTAATACTATAATAGCCAGGAAGAGACGCGAGCTCCTGCGATGTGCATCACCACTATATCATCCTGGGGCACCTGCTTCTATTGCATTTTTCTCCTCCCCTAGACACAGAGGTCAAACACATGTCTCTGCTAAATATACAAAAAGGAATATATTTTCACTTCATAACCTCTGTTTAGCTGGAAGTAAGCATTCCTCATTCCTCTGCCAAGCAAGCTATTGTTCAGGTGTACGTTTCTTATTGTGCCAAGATAATACTTGGCTACTTTATAATACTATCAAGTATGTGGTTCAGTTCAGGGTATGCGATCAACACGGCAGAGCATGGTCCCAGTTGATGCCTCTCAATTTAGACACTATGCAAGTAGACAGAAAGTTTTAATGTAATACTCAACAGCCCTAATTAAGAGTGGGTTGGTTAAAAATCATAGCCTGTACCATGTTATAGCATTGAAGCCAAAAGGTGAACTTGCAATAATAAACAATATTTTGTAATTATATACAGTTTTTCATCCCAAATGGTATCAAAGTGTTTTATAAACCAATACACACAAGAACTAGACATTCTCAACTAAGAGGGAATGTAAGTAAAAGAACAGTAAAATGTTAGGAAGCATGCATTTTGGCAAATGTAATTGAACTTTTCAGAAGGGCAATAAGTCCTTTAATTTACCTAGCTCAGAAGTAGGAATTGCTGAGTACTACTTTTAATTTTTTTCTGTTTACAAATAATTCAATCAATAAAGTTTTATTTTATTAATATGTCTTCCCAAATATTTACAGAACTCTGTCACAGCATTTTATCTATTATTCCTTGTGAACAGTGCCAATACATTATCTTGCAAAAATTAAACTTGAGTACCTGAATAATTATTAACTAGTGTTGCTCCCTTTTTGAAGCGATTTAAACCTCTTAAATGTAGTATTATGAATAAGGAATAATACCCTTCCTGACAGCCTTTTTCTTTTCTTTTAAATAGGCTTGTTCTAAAATTTTGAATATCTTGATTTCATCAATATAGGAATATTCAAAACTTTTGGCCTATTTTCAAAGTGTGCTATTGTTTTACCTTGGTTTAGACACATTTTTAAAGGCCTTGTGGCATGAAATAGAAATATCTGGCCAAATTTCTCACCTACATTTTCTGCTACAAATAAGTGTTGTAGGGAATTATTGCTGATGTAACATAGGTGCAATAAACAAGCCAAACTTTTCATTTACATTGGTTATTTTGCACAGAGGGAACTGGTATGGAACCTGTTTAGAGTGATATTTTACATTTATGCATCCCTCCACTTCTTCAAGAAACTAGGAAGTCGGGGGTTAAATTATGAATTTCCCTACATTTCCTTTTACAAATAATATACTTGGCCCTATGTTTTCATCAGGTTGCTGTCTCACTTGGATCCAGAGTCAAAGCTCTACCCTCTAGCTATCCTGGCCCGCAGCCTACATCAAGGCTGCACATCTCCGACTCTGGGATCTCCCCCTATTTCCCTCTGGCAGCCGTAGGGCAAAGGGATAATCTCAACTTGTACAAATGACTGCACAGAAGCATATTCACCTCCAAAGCCATGAAACAAATGTATCTCGAGCAGCATGTGCAGACTGTTAAAATCATTCATCAGAATTCTTCTCAGCTGTGCTGGTCCAGAGTTTCAGGTACTAATCCAGGTTAACAACTCTCCATTTTTTGAGAGGCAGTAACCAAGATGGCATTCACCAGGCATCGTTAGAGGAAGGTATTAGGCACAGCATAGTTTAAATTAACTGTTTGTCATATACAAACTTGCTTTAATAAACTTTCGACTTGTCAAGATTGCAGCTGAAACACTTTTAAGGTCCAGCACTTCAGTGCAACTAGTAATATATCAAACATCAAGAAGAATATATGAGGAGATTCAGGTGTAAAACACATTGTAGACAAAAGAATTCTGTGCCTCTGGAAGAAACTCATAAAATGGTTGAATTGGCAGGGAAATGACAGCCAGTAAGGGACAAGAATGCAAATGCATTTAGAGCTGTGGCAGCTCCTGAAGGACACAGGCATCGAGTTAAGCAGCACTCTGGAAACACCTCTGGATTTATGTCCTCTCCAATAAACTCTCACCCTTGATTACACCCTACAGACTATAAGGCCAGCAGAAAGCACAAGGCTTGAGCCAAGTTAAAAAACTAAGCCAAAGGATGAAAATACAAGCTATTGACTTATATCCGAGCTGGATTGTCAAAAGGGTTCAGTTCAGGTGAAGGTGATTGAGGGGCATTCCTTTATACCACATTTGGGCTTTACTTAGAGAAAATAAGCATGTCAAGATATTCAACTGGCATTTATGCCAGCATATAAAAGGCAGTGATGCACTGGGTAGCCATAAATGCTAGGAAATAATGTCTCCTGGTAAAGCAAAACACTCCCTACTACCTAATCCCAAATACATGAATATGGCATTTGATGGTGGGTTGTGGGTTTTTGTTTTGTTTGGTTCCCATCCCCCCCTTCATTAGCTGTTTTGCCTGGTTTGATTCCTGGGCACCAAAGATGAGAAGGAACTATTTAGACTCCTCTGTAGTACAGTATAGGCATCCATTGATTCAACTTTCTCTTATCTTCTGTCCCCCCATAATATATTCAGAATTAGCTTCCCCAGACTACTCCTGTCAACTTTTACAATTCTCAGACTATGTTAAGAGGGAACACAGCTGCCTCACCTCACATCTCCCACCACCTAGTAAGCCAAGTTAGAGGATCCTCACATCCCAGGTCTCACTATCTGTTAGCAGATCTAAAGGGGGATCTCTTTAGGAGACAATTTCTACTTTACATGCCAATATAAACACCTATTTAATACTCTGACATGCTTATTTACTTTAGATCTGATCTACCCAGGTTGCCAGGTGAGGAGAGAGGGCAGCTGGCACAGCAGCAGTGCCTGCTAGCACCTCCCTTAGCTAGGTATACTCAGTATCACAGACTTCAGGATTAACTGTTCTAAAAGCCATTAATAATTATAGAAGAACAGAAGGCACCCAGTTTCCAAAATAGTAAATGAAATACAAACCACACTCCACACTATGCTATATCACCTCTTAAAAGGACAGTACAGTTATAACCCTGCTATCCAAAACATGGGCCACAAGCTTTTTTATACCTCTCCAAACCCTTTCCACACCATGAATCCCATTCTCTGTTGAGTCAGTAGTACCCCCACTTTTGTCAGACACACTAAAACCCATCCTGCCCCCACTTTAACCAGCTTCTTCTGACCATAAGATCATGCAACCACATTAACTTGGTTATTTGACAGAACTATGAGCCCAGGTCCAAAGGCAAGCAAACAAGTCTATCTCCAAATTACTGGGAAACACAGGCACAGCAAATTAGCCCTCATGCCAGCCCCAGCTCACAGCCAAAGTACTTCTGTAAAAGGACACCAGGAATACTCAGTTGTTGACTGCACCACATTTTCTGACTCTTCTTGAGACTTCACCCTATTCCCAGCACTTGACAGAAAAAGGATACATTAGTCTAACCTTTAACCCACTAAATTCAAAGACAAAAGTGGGCAAAACCAACCTCTATTGACATATTCCAGTTCTAAACATAAGTTTTGCCAAGAAAGAATCCAAAACTGGGGCTACTGGATATATCACTGTTTTAGTAGAGTACAGTCTTCCTCATTACATCAGTGCCAGTTTACAGTTACAACAGCAGAGTGGTACAACCAAGGGGTTCTGGAGAAGAAGTAGCTGTTGAAGACCACACAAATTCTTACTAGATCTCTTCATAGAAGCCTGTTCATTTCCTTCTCAGAAAGAAGGCAGAAAGGCTAGGCTTCAAAACCATATTATTGAAGTCAAACAGTGAAAAATACTTATTCTGACTCAGGCACACAACAGAAAACTCAAATATAACTGAGCTTCACAGGCAGAGAGTAACAGCATATTTTCCTTAATGGTGTGGTACATACTCCCTCCCCACTAATTTCAAAAGTTTTCATTAAGGCAAACCTTCCTACATTAGAGATTTCCTAAAAAGGAAAAAAAATATAAAAGCCACCTCTTACCTTGAAGACAAATTCACACCAAGAGATACCATCCAATGAAGTAAGATACTTCAGAACAGAAGCAGATACAGAGCTAAAACCCCACAAAAATTTCAAAACAACGGCCCCCGGATGAGCTTAAATAGCACCTCAGGGCTCTGGGTGGGGAGGTGGAGGTAGGGGAAGCCAGGTGGGGCTGCTTAGGGCCATTAATGCAATTAGTGCCCTCAGGGCCCTGACGCACCCAGCTGGCATGATGCATCAGGTGGGGATTGTCAGGAGAACTATAAAAACTGGAGGAACTTGAGGCAATTTTCTTCTCTAGAGACAAAGTTAAGGGGAAAGTTATAAAAAAAAAAAAAATAATGTTATTTCTTAAATCTCTGTGTGTTTGGTCAACTGCACTACTGTAGAGTGAAAGCATGAAGAATGTTCTTGTACTTATTTTTCATAAATTCCAGGTATGTTTTTTTTTGTGGGAGCTCTTACTATAGGCTAGAGTATTCAAAATACATTGGGCTTTGAGTTTAGAGTGCCTAAAGTTTTTTGCTGAGTGTGCTGCTTTTGTCTATTGCTCTTTCTCTGACTTTAGTGCTTTGTAGAAAAGGGATAGCTTCTTGTTACTTAGAACTGGCTCACAATTATCAATATGTATATGTGATGGTATACAACTGTTAGGCAAGATAAGACACTTTTACAGTTTTGTTAATGAAAGTAAATGCTAGTTAAAAATTTTAGTAGAAAAAAAGCACTGCTTCAAACAAGGTGGTGTTTTAAGTCTTTGCTGCCAGTTAGGCTACTTTTCTGTTCTTTGCTAAGGATTTTAAAAGTTCCTGAGGCAATGAGATTCCTAGTGGTACAATAGCCATATTGGCATATATATATATGCTGTATATATACAAGTGCCAATACGTATGTAACATACACTTGTATAATGCCTGGTGTGTCATAAAAATCACTTTGTTTATTAAGAAGTACATTGTAATTTTAAAGTAATCTGTAATAAAGCATCAGATTCAAAATTACTTACTCAAGTGGTAAACACCCATGAAGCTAGAAAGCCAATATAAGGAGCAGGTGTTCAGGCACTATTCTTAAGCATGGCTAATGCACTTTCAAGTACACTTTTTCCACTCATAAAATGGTGATCCTACTGTGCTAGCTAGATCAGCTGCACAGGCTGCTGGCTAATTCCACTGCTGTTAAGAGAAGAAATGTAACTTCACAAAGCATGATGAGCTGCTGTCAGCTGAAATGGAGCTGCCTGTCCCTTCTGTTGTTGCCCAGCACTTCAGACAGTAAAGACTTACAAAAGCAAATTGTTGGCTTTTTGGCTACTTGCTCAAGCCAGATGGAGTCCCACTTTTTTAGCCTTAACTAGGAAGGCCATAACTGATTATCTGGGGATTTTCCTTTGTTTCTCTCTTTGCCTCTCCCTCATTTTACTGAGATTAGAATAGCATAGTCAGCAAATATTGTCTGTTCTTGTATGGTAAGAAAGCTTTGGGTGCTAATTTGCATTACCACCCTTTACTCCTGTGCAATTTTGTTAGACTGAAGAAATACATTTCGCTGACCAGGACAATATTGATGTAACAGAGCCTTCTTCTGATACTATTCCTTCATCTGTTGCTTCCTCTACCTTAAGCTGTCCTTGCAATACTGTTCCCCCCCCTCTCTGCTTGCTTTAGTTTCCAGCAGCCCTTGAAACTATTATATTAATATGCATTATTATATTAATGTGAATACTTTGTATTTGCAATTCAGTGTGCATTCTTCCAGTTGTATGCTGTGTCAGTGGCAAAAACCTATAGCTGCATGGATTTCTTATAAAATCTAAATTTCAGAAGTTGCTTGCATATGGTTTATGACTAATATCAAGCTGTAATGGAAGGTAGGAACTTGGGTCTTCTGATTGTTCAGCTGCAAAATAGCTTTTGAAGGGCAATGACACTGAATTATTTCTGGGATTTCTTGGGAAGCTCACTGCTTCAAAAACAAGTGATGACACAGAAGCATACCAGTCTTCCCTTTTGGCCTCTGCCAGTATTGAAGCTTAGTAAGTTTTAATGTGCCGGGAAAGAATTTTTATCAATTTGCATTAGAAATAAACACAAGTATGAGGACTGCAGCATATTAAAGAGTAGGGTATGTTTTTATGTTAATAACTCCTGAGCAGATACTGTTAGCTTGTTCTGTTTGATGCTAACAAAAATTTCCTCCATAGGGTGATAAGATGTTCTACAGTTGGGTTTTTTTCCTGAATAACTCAAAGAAATGTAAGCAGGTTTCTGCAAATCCTCTGGAGTTCTGTTTCCATATAGACTATTGCAGGTGGTGTTTCTTTCGGTCAATGGCTTTTAGTGCAGCACCATGACATTCAATAAAGTTATCCAGTAAAAAGGTAATAAAACTGGTATTAACCTCAGAGCCCACTGAAGAATAGAGTTAATCAAACAGAGGTCAATGACACTGATTACTTCTCAACAGTTTACTTCGGGATCAGAAGTAATGAAACCAACAGTGATTTGAGTAGGATAGAAAGAACCTGTCTGTGTAATATACTGCAATAGCAAAAGGTTTATGCTATTTTTTAAAGGTTGCTGCTGCCACTCCCTCTCTGAGCTACCCAATGCATCTAAAGTATATCTATTTCTCCTCGGCCCTATATCTAAGGATTATTTGATGTGATGTTTGATTACAGTTCTCTGAAATTCAGTGATGAATGTGACAAAGGCAATTTAGATTCTCTTTTAATCTTGCTTGTTTGCATATAAAATGGTTTTGTGCCAGCTAAGTTGCCAGTAAGTTTTGCTGATGCTGGAAGAAATATTTGTAAAAATTTCTTGATATATTGTTGGACTGTCTATGCATCTGATTCATCTTGTTTGATTTTTTTTGTTGCATGTCCTTCTCAGAAAACATTGGTGTTTACAACAGTTCTGACTATAGGTAAAGTCCAATTTGATTAACATATGAAACCCCTCCAAAATCTACATGGAATACATTTTATGTGTACACAACTTTTCCAGTATATGTAGTTAGGAATACTTTCTTTGGGAGCATTGAATGTTTCAAATACTAGTGAAGAAGCAACTGTCACTTAAAGCAAATGGCAAAGGACCTATGGAGAATATTACTACCCAAAAAGACAGAATAGTAAAATCATCCTAGCTTCTTTTCTTTGAGGACTGTTTCTTGTAAAACAAAAAGGGAACATCTTGACATAAACAGACTGCCAGCTTATTCCTTGCTCAGGACTCCGTTTTAATTTGCTATTATCTCAGTAAACTTTGCAAGATATTTGAGCTGACATGAGGCACAGCCAGGCATTACCCGACTCTGCTCCACGCCAAGCTGCTCTTAGTGCAGAGGATTAGGTAAATAGATCACACAGCTCCCAGAAGACATGTGCGGTGACAGAAGATGCGTCTTTGTCTATGCCTTCTTCCTTGGAGCCCTGCTACCTTTAAGAGGTGTCTGAAACACATGGTATGCTCCCTTCTGCAGGTACTCGGTACAAGAACACTTCCCAGGTGCTTTTACGTACTGTCCAAGAGCTTTCCGATGTACAGCGATCCCTTACCTGCCCACAGCTGCGCCGACAGAGCGTCCTGCTCAAGAAGCATTTCTCTAGACAGGGTGGGTTTTCTGTGAAGAGTTAGTGGGACCTCCTGTTTCTCAGAGTCATGATCCAGGCTGCATTGCTAACTACTCTCAGCATAAAGCTGTGCTTGTTTCCCAAGAAAGTACATGAAGAAATTTTTACTGTATTACATGAAGTCTTGGAGGTCTTTTTTTGTCTACGATGGCTGATTCCAGGGGTTCCTCATAAGGATGCTGAAATTGTCGCTCCAGACTAATTCAGCTTTGCATGGTCCTGAAAATAACAAATCATTCTGTTACACACAAGTGTGGCTGCAGTAATTTCTTTTCTTCCAAGCATTAGTTTACCATCTGCCTTTGGGTACTGATTCTTGTTTATGATCTAGATACACCAGGAGCTTTCTCTTTGCCCTCAGCTGTAGTGGGTTTTTCCGTGTCCTGGAGCCTTCATGGCCATCAGTTGCTTTCCCATGTTTGAACAACCAGCGTGCTGCACTAAAAGAAGTGTTCCTGTATTCTCCACTGTGCTTTTCCTGCAGAAATCAATCATAAAGACGAAGTATAGTCTGAGTCATTTCCTTTGCAGACCTTATGATCTACAGCAATTCTTAGTTTTCCAGCAAAATGTTAGTCTTTCAGCTTTTTAGGATAGGTGTCTCTTACCAGTTGGATCACGTCTACAGCACCATGGTTACTCTGAATTTCCAGGTCTCGTAGCTTCCGGGTTAACCATCAACTCCAGCCTGATTTCTATTGCCATTTCCTGAATCCCTAGAACTGACATTTATTTCTTTTTTGGGGGGGGGAAGGGGAGGGACATACTACACTCAGAGGCATCAACAGATTAATCTTTCTGCTGCATATGATTACATGGTTGTAAAAGATGTCCTCACTGTACAGGTTTGATGCACCAGACCCCACCTGAGTTCCAAGTTTGACCGTGCTGTTAGACTTAAGTTTTACTTAAACTGCCTCAACATCTCAGTGTCACCTAAACAGCCTTTAGAAGTGGCTTTTTTGGGTAATTCCACCTGAGATGGATCTACAGCATGTATTTTTTCAGTCTAACTCACTATGACCATTATAAGCTTATAACTTCCCCAGACAAGAGATGTATCTGTGTACTGTCTAAAACTAGCACTGCATGTGTTCTCAGCATATGGTGCAGCTATAGTGACTGACATATGTTGTGTGAAGATAAAACATGACTGACTTTACATCTCCCTGTTCACTGCTGTCATCTGACACATGGATGAAAATGGAAGGCTCTAAAGCAATCCCATACAATCTGTTGCCCTCAGCATAAATAATGTAGCCTGTTCAGATGGACAAGCAAAAGTCTTGTAGTGCTTTACTCCTATTTTGTCATGCAAGCCTAAACTGCTCGAGTCATGAGTGATATTTTATTGCCATGCCAATGACAGTGAAAGAGCAGTTGCTCCTTTGAAATGACTCAGCTGGATGTTAGATTGCAGATTTCAAATCAGGCTGCAGTGAATAAGAATGTCCTTCTAAGAATAAAAGAAGGCTTCCCTACAAAGAGGTTTGTCTCCCACTAGTTTCCCAGATGCTAAAAACAAGCTTAACAAAAAGCTGCAAAGTACTCCAACACTCATTAAAAAGGAGGTTTTGGAGAAAAATCTGGATTTTGTGGGGTCCAAGTAAGATTAATGTAAGGAGGCAATAAGCCTTCATGCTTTTTTAATAATAATAATAAAATAATCAAAATGCACTTTGTGGCTTACCCCTTTGCTTTGATTCACCTCTCCTCAAAACCATTAAAATGAGAAGCTGCTGTAAGTAGGCACTACATATGATATCCAGAGCAAGTCTAGTGGACAACTCAATCAGGCTCTAAATCACCAATGAGTAATAATAGATTCAGTAAACTGGAAGGTAAAAAAAATGTTTCTGTTCTTCTGATAGCTGGAAATTTAAACAGGAGGTTAAATACAAATTACTGGTCTCTATTAATGTAAGCATTGATGGGCTGCGTGTCTTGGAAAGATTTTATATAATGAATCAAGATAATTTCTACCTGAAGTGATACCACTGAAAGGGCATTTGTGCAAGAAATCTACTTGAGAAATGCCCCGGAATTCTTTTTCGGAGAACAAGAATCTTTTCAAACTGGTGAGAAAAGATCCCTTCAGGCACTTTTTCCTAGGTCTTAAAGCCATTGCGTTATTTCTGAAGGCTTGTTTCAAGAATAATATATGTTGGTTATGTAGCTTTCCTAGTACCTATGTTAATTCACTGAGCTAGGGCAGTAGTATGTTTTCTGGGGCTGAAAGAGATGGCAAGAAATAGACTGCTTTTAACTCTGCTTGGAATAATGGCAAGGAAAAGTGCTTAGGAAGATTACATAGCTACTATTCTTCTAATCTTATTTTGCTATTTTATTTAAGTTGTTTCAGGTTTATTGTTATGTTCCTTAACATAACTGAAACGAGAAGCAAATCTGATGAACATTGTGGTAAGCTACTCAATTAAAGCAATATGAGATGCCTAATGAATGACTAAAACCAACGTGTCTTCATAGGAGTAAAAGAACTATTTGATCACTAGATAAAAATCCCATTGGTGAATAATTCACTTGGTTTTAGCGATGGGAAAAATGATCTTTATCCTAACGTCTTTACTACTGAAAAATGACTTTTTGCAGCACAAAAGTGACTTGAAACTACAGCTAGGGTTAATTCAATATTTGGAATTTTCTTTAGATCTTTCAGCACTACTTGAATTGCCTACTGACACTTGTTATAACTGTTGTTTAATGCAGCTTTTGCTTTTAAAGTATCAATGAATCTTGCTTAGGTTTGACTGCTGTGGTGCCATTATTTATTCCTATTTGGAACAAATAAAGTAATGTTTAGATCTATGAAATGAAATACACTACATATTTATGTCCTAGTTTAATTATAGCCTATAATGGGCAAGTGTACCTCCTTTTTATTTTTCACATTCTTCCAGATAGTCTGTTAGCTCAACATGCAATGTGTATGGAAAAGCCACCTAAACAGCCTCAACATTTGAGATTTTAGTTATTTGACCTGAAATCCTGCCTCCTGAGTAGAAGACTGAGAGATAACATGATTATTTTTGCAAAGTGACCTGCTCATGGGAACCATATTGATAGCATTGTCTTCGACCTTGCTGAAGAGCATAGTTAGAAATGCTAGTGAAAAGCTGAAGTTAGACAAACTCAAACCAGAGCTAACACATGGTTTCCTAGAACAAAGGTAATGAAATACTGGCCCAACGTCTAAGGCAGATGGCAAACTTTGTCAATACTTAGCATTTCTTCAGAAACATATTTTTAGAGACATCCATGTCCTATTTAGAGGCAAAATAGAGAAGACAAAAGCAGAGAAATAAACCGAATCGGTGCAAGGCTGTGCCTGTCCTTGAAGACAGAGCTGTGAATCCTGTTGGGGATTGTTGTTCCTATCCTGGGTCTTGAGGAGGAAGGAAAGTCACCTATCAATATACTGCCATAGCAAGTTTGTGAATCACTTCGGAAAATCTATCTTTTTTACTGCAGCTGGGGACAAATGATGGAGAGTTAGTATTTTGAAGAAAAGTAAGGGTTGGGTTTTTTGGTTCCAAGAGATTGAGGCTCACTTGTATGCTCAGTATCAAACTGTCAATTTTTTGTTTTCTTGACTAGTTTTGTTGTGACTAGCTCTAGTTTTTTTGCCCCTCCCCTGTCATCTCGGGGCACTGGTACCTTCATCTCTTCTGTTCTCTGGCTGTGGCATTCAGAGTTGTGCTGTCCACAGGACTGAAGTACCCTAAACTCAAGTAACTGGATTCAGATCGGAGGAACTGTCAGGATTCTGACATCACATGAGATATACAAGAGGTCAGAGTAAATTATCTGATTGTCTCTGTTAGCTCTAAACAGTGTGGAAAATTCATGTGTGTCCCTTGTTTGTATAAGTGTTTGCATGTAGAGAAGTTTCCAGGGAGGGAGGGGCAAGAATTTTATGCTGGGCTACAGAGTTTGCAAACTTAATTTAATAACAATTTACTTTTCTGTGGTGTATTTCTGAATGGCATTTACTGAAGACCTGTTTCATACTCTTATTTTGATTTTTTTCCCAATGCTTTTAATTATTTACAGACAGTAATTTTTCTGACAAATATCATAGCATATACGTGAGAGATTTTTACTAGTAAGCATGGTATCTATGGTGTTATGCAGGAATAAAAAAGACAATTTTCCCTTGGACAAATAATTCACTATTAATAAATTGTTTAATAAATATAGCAGTTTGCAAACAATTAGAGAAGTACTTCTGCTTTTACCAGTTAATGGTTTAATTTTTATTAATCTATGAAAGTAACTTTAAGAACACAATTTCTTCCAGAAAACCAGTTTTGAAGAATAGGTGAGTGACACCCTTAGCAGTGGATCAGCAATTAAATGGAAAATGTAGCATTCAAACTACAGAACAGTGTTAATTTCACTGTCATTCTGATGTGTGATAGGACACTAAAGTCATATGGTAATGTGGCTATCCCATGGCTTGACTGCAGAATTTCAATATTGTTGAATTACAGCTGTTCTGGATTAGATTAAAAATCCATCTGTCAAAACCCCGTCTTTCACACTGACAGCAAATCAGAAAATAGTGTCAGAAAAGTTTGTAGCAATCTTTTCCTACAACACCCTTCCAGAGTTAGTGATTTGAATATCATATCAGTGTTTTGGCAAATACTAATCATGAAGACCATTTCAGGTATCAATTTTTAGATGTGTGGTTTAATTAATTTTCAGGACTCAGTAAGAGAGGGTGGAAGCAAGGACAGGTAGCCTGGGAGGAATACTGAGAAATTGGCCAAGCAGCCAGGGATCAGGTTGGGAAAGCTGAAGCCCTGATAGAATTAAATCTGGCCAGGGACATCAAGGGCAACAAGAAAAGCTTCTGTAAGTATGTCAGTGATAAAAGGAAGACTAGGGAAAATGTGGGCTCTCTCTGGAAGGAAACGGGAGACCGGGTTATCTGGGACATGGAGAAGGCTGAGGTACTCATTGGCTTTTTTGCCTCAGTCTTCACTGGCAAGTGCTCCAGCCACACCGCCCAAGATGCAGAAGGCAAAGGCAGGGACTGGGAGAGTGAAGAACCGCCCACCATAGGAGAAGATCAAGTTCGAGACCATCTAAGGAACCTGAAGGTGCACAAGTCCATGGGACATGTTGAGATGCATCCATGAGTCCTGGGGGAACTGGCAGAAGTGGCTAAGCCACTATCCATCATATTTGAGAAGTCATGTCAGATCAGGGACGTTCCCACTGACTGGAAAAGAGGAAACACAACCCCCTTTTTCAAAAAGGGAAAAAAGGAAGACCCAGGGAACTACGGGCCAGTCAGTGTCACCTCTGTGCCTGGCAAGATCATGGAGCAGATCCTCCTGGAAACTATGCTAAGGCACATGGAAAGCAAGAAGGTGATTGGTGACAGTCAACATGGCTTCACTAAGGGCAAATCGTGCCTGAACAAATTTGGTGGGTTTCTCTTATGAGGTTACAGCATTGGTGCATAAGGGAAGGGCAAGGGATGTCATCTGCCTGGACTTGTGCAAAGCATTTGACACTGTCCCACATGACATCCTTGTCTCTAAATTGGAGAGATGTGGATCTGATGGATGGACCTCTTGGTGGATGAGGAATTGGCCGGATGGTCACACTCAAAGAGTTGCAGTCAACAGCTCGATGTCCAAGTGGAGACCAGTGGTGAGTGGTGTTCCTCAGGGGTTGGTATGGGGACTGGTGCTATTTAACATCTTTGTCAGGGACGTGGACAGTGGGATTGAGCGCACTGTCAGCAAGCCTGCCGACAACACCAAGCATGTGGTGTGGTTAACACGCTGGAGGGAAGGGATGCCATCCAGAGGGGCCTTAACAGGCTTGAGAGGTGGGCTTGTGTGAACCTCATGAGCTTCAACAAGGCCAAGTGCAAGGTCTTGCATATGGGTTGGGGCAATCCTAAACACAAGTACAGGCTGAGCAATGAGTGGATTGAGAGCAGTTCTGTGGAGAAGGACTTGGGGGTGTTGGTTGTACGAGAAGCTCAACATGACCTAGCAGTGTGCATCTGGAGCCCAGAAAGCCAACTGTATCCTGGGCTGCATCAGAAGAAGCGTGGCCAGCAGGTCAAGGAAGGTGATTCTTCCCCTCTACTCCACTCTTGAGACCCAACCTGGAGCACTGCATTCAGGTCTGGGGCCCCCAACGTAAGAAGACATTGACCTGCTCAAGCAGGTCCAGAGGATGCCACGAAGATGATCAGGGGGCTGGAGCCCCTCTCCTGTGAGGACAGGCTGAGAGAGTTGGGGTTGTTCAGCCTGGAGAAGAGAAGGCTCTGGGGACACCTTAGAGCAGCCTGCCAGTCCCTAAAGGGGGCTACAGGAAAGCCAGAGAGGGACTTTTCACAAGGGCATGTAGTGAGAGGACAAGGGGTAATGGCTTTAAACTGAAAGAGGGTACATTTAGATTAGATGCAAGTAAGAAGTTCTTCCCTGTGAGGGTGATGAGGCACTGGAAGAGGTTGTGGCTGCCCCATCCCTGGCAGTGTTCAAGCCAGGTCGGATGGGGCTTGGAGCAACCTGGTCTAGCGGAAGGTGTCCCTGCCCATGGCAGGGGGTTGGAACTAGAAGATCTTTAAGGTCCCTTCCAGCCCAAACCATTCTATGATTCTGTGATTTTCAGAGAAAGTGATGGGTATCTAACCACTTCAGCAATGACTAACATGGCTTTTCCTTGTTATTAGTAAGATTTTTTTTGAGCGCATGTCTAAACTTGGGAAACAATTAAGAATAGGTATTTATAAAAGATCTATCTTGTATTGCATAAGCCTGTTTTAGATCTTCAGTGAGGATGGGAAGGTGCATGGAAATGCATTTAAAAAATCTTAAATGTTATGCTTGTATTAGTGGTGATGCCATAGGGGACTTACAGTAATGACTTTCATCAGCTTTTCCAAACACTTTCAATACAAGGCTGATTAGGCCAAAGTAGACTCTATAAAGATTTTGTTTCAATGAAGTGTTGTTTTGTTTTTTGACAGAAAATGCAATTTTGTAAAAGCTGGAAGATTTTAATTTCGTTATTTGAATTAAACTCTCACCAGAAGGGTCAGTTTCAGGTCAGAGATGTGTCTCATCACAGCCAGTATGGGGTGCGTTAAGATTAAATTCTAGCAAGTAAGTATATGAACCTCTGAAAGTAGCATATCTCAAGTATTGACTTACATTTGTGTTAGGGAGTAAATATCTATGTGATTGTAGAAGTAAGGGTGCAGGTAAAGCAGGATCTGCATGCAGAGGTACTAGAATAGCTAGTATATTTAGAAAACTTATGTGCCTGTTTTGGGCATACATGAGGTTTTTAGGAGGAAGTCTGTTATGTCTTTTATACCATTGCCAAATGCAAGCAAATGTTCCACACTGCAATTTTAGAAGACCATTAAGGGAAATAAGTTCTTTTCCAACTTATTCAGAATATGTGCTTAAGTCTGCCAAAAGCAGGAACTGTGTATATGTTAATTTCACTACAATGAGTTTTTTCTTTTATCAGTACAATCAACCGTAATCAAAATTAGCGCTGTATATTTTAAAAGCATAGTAAACCAAATAAACAGTTTAGTTTAAATTGATACATAGATGTTCATATGCTTTTTGCCTCCATCTTATCACAGTTCTTGATGTTAAAACTCTGCAAAGCCATTTTTTGGGAAGTATTTGTACAGTGAACAGTGGCATCAAGCGCACCCTCAGCAACTTTGTGGGTGACACCAAGCTGAGTGGTGTGGTTGGCATGCCTGGGGGGTGGAATGCCATCCAGAGGGACCTCGACAAGCTTGAGAAGTGGGCCTGTGTGAACCTCATGAGGTTCAACAAGGCCAAGTGCAAGGTGCTGCACATGGGTCAGGGCAACCCCTGGTTGGGACATGAAGGGATTGAGAGCAGCCCTGTCAGAGATAGGACTTGAGCAGAGAGGTGGATGAAAAGCTAGGTGTGAGCCAACAAGGTGTGCTCGCAGCCCAGAAAGGCAGCTGTACCATGGGCTGCACCAAAAGCAGCATCACCAGCAGGTCAGGGGAGGTGATTGTGCCCCTCTGCTCTGGTGAGACCCCACCTGGAGTACGGCATCCAGCCCTGGGGTCCTCAGCACAGGACAGACATGGACCTGCTGGAGCAAGTCCAGAGGAGGACAATGAAAATGATCAGGGGGCTGGAGCCCCTCTCCTGTGAAGACAGGCTGGGAGAGTTGGGGTTGTTCAGCCTGGAGAAGAGAAGGCTCTGGGGGCACCTTACTGTGGCCTTTCAACACTTAAAGGGGGCCTGTAAGAAAGATGGGGACAGACATTTTAGTAGGGCCTGTTGCAGTAGGACCAGGGGTAATGGTTTTCAATTCCAAGAAGGTAGATTTAGACTAGGTATAAGGAAGAAATTTTTTTACAATGAGGGTGGTGAGGCGCTGGAGGAGGTTGTCCAGAGAGGCTGTGGCTGCCCCATCCCTGGAAACATTCCAGGTCAGGTTGGATGGGGCTTTGAGCAACCTGGTCTAGTGGAAGATGCCCCTGCTCATTGCAGTGGGGTTGGACTAGATGACCTTTAAAAGTCCTTTAAAACCCAAACTATTCTATGAATTCCCTTTGAGTTCCCTTGCACTTTTTGGATGAAGTTGTGTATATCTCATGGTGATTCAATTTAAATTCCAGTACCTGATAGCAAAAAATCAGGAAAAGGTTTCTAGAGGCTGGACTAGTCAAATGCTTCTCAAAGCCAATTCAAATATTTCTGTGCTTCATTTCAGCAAGTAATTCAAACTAATCCACATCTGCCTTTGCACAGTTGATATTTAGAGGCAGATATATTTGCCTCTGAAAACTGCCACTTTTGCCATATTCAGATGGCTATGTAAAGGTTTCTAAAACACATCCTGAAACGGTGATGCCTCTTGGATGCTACTTAAAATGTAATCATCATGAAATAGGTACTTAGACAGCATCTGAATTGTTCTTTTCCATTTTGAACATTTTCAGAAGCATTAGCAGAGAAGAAATTCAGGAAAGAGAAATTACAGATTATTACAGATCAGGAGGAATCAAATTTTAACATACAGAAAAGTTTTTTAACTTGTCCAAAGGAAGAAGCTGTCAAGAAATATATTTGAAAACTGTATTGGGGCTATTTTGTCCCTTCTAAGCCTGTTCCAATATATGACTCCCCTTAATACTGTGAGGTCAGGAAGGATTCTCAGAACCAGAGTTACTGGCCCTGATGAACCCTGAAAGGAAAGATTTTTCCCAGCCTCTGAACGGTGGGACTGTATTGGGAAGGAAAATGCAACTCTGGGAAAGATGTTGCAGAAACCGCTCTCCAGAAAGGTTGGGATGGCACATGGGAACAGGCCTTAGAGCAGGGAAAAGGTAAGCTTGCTCTGGAGTTCAGGAACAAGTGATGTAGTGGATTCTTGTGGCTGCACAGGGCTCCTGGCCAGGAGGGGAGGGTGCCGTGTGAAGGCCTTATCCTGACACCTACCAGCCCCTCTCTGTTTGGGGGGTGCCGGGGGAGTAGAGGTGACCGATCCAGCTTAACAGGTCAGAAGGGATGACCTGTCCCACCCTCACCTCTGTTCGGTTGGGAGTGGAGAGCTCTGGAAAAGCCTCTGGAAAGTCTGGAATTCACCTGGGGATAAGGACATCTCTGAAGGAAAGACAGGCTGTCAGAGCAACAGGCGTTTGAGTCGATGCCTGTGGTAAAGAATTTCGTTGCTGTGGACTGCTGCTACCTCAGAAGTGGTATTTTTGTATCTGGCTGGCGGATGAGTCACCTGAAATCAAACTGTCACAGCAGCCACAAGAATAATCACGGATCATGAGAGGCTAAAGGAGGAAGGAAGAAAGAGGTACTTTGATCTGTCAGAACGCAGAATGCTTTTTAAATAAGAATCTACAATTTGTTAAAGATCTATGCACCAAAGGAAAAGAAACTGCTTGGGTTCTACTGATGTTAAACTAAGGAGAATGGTAAGAAAGAATTATATGCGATGCGAGGAAAAGATGTCTTAATGTTGATAGCTAGGGAATGTAAGAAATCACCGAAGTAATTGATGTATATTGCATCAAATGATTCACTAAAATAACACCGGACAAAGCATTGAAAATATGCTTGCGTTAAAGGGGAGATGAAATTAATGATCCAACACCAAGAATTTCTCTACCAAGCTCTTACTGGCATAAACTACTGATACGTCTGTACACATCTTTGCAACTCATCCAGAGTATCCTTTGCCTAACTAAAACAAGGGGCTCAGTGCATGTCACCTGCAATATATGAAGTAGATCTAGTCGGGTTTCTGGAACTATCTCCTATTCTGAAAAGCTTGCTGTTCCATTACAAAAACCATGAAAATTTGTTACAAGTTTTCATTACTTGATCTGAATTTTTAAGCTGTAATTCTTAAACAGATGATTTAACTCAAAATAAGGCATGTTTCAACGTGTATTGTTACTGTGATGTTTTAACCGCAAGTACTAGCTTAGTGCTTATTTTTTATTCTGTATTTCTAAGACTTTTCTTCAGTATCCTGCAACTAGGTTCATATGAATATAGGGTTTCAATGGCTGTTCAGATGAAGTAAAGGACCAATATACTTCCTAGAATTGTGTGATATTGCAGTGCCATCTGTGCCAGAGCCAAAATTGAGATAACATACTGAAAAGAAAACATTATTACTTAATTATTGAGAAATGTCTGAATTATGCTTCAAGAAGGATTAAGTTGAAAAAATAATTAAACCAATTAATTTTAACATATGTCAGTCAGTAAAATAATACAAAATAAAATTTCAAGGAAAAAAAGCTAGGCATACTTCACTGCCACCCACAAAGAGAAGGAAAGAGGATAATCAGAATATATAATTAGTAACAAGAAGAGAGATACACTTATTACCTTCATGAAATGTAAAAAGAAGTCCTGATTAAGATTTATAATTAGTGCTTTTCAAATGGAGGTCTGTGAATCCTACTTATTTTATGCAAAAATATTCTGCTTGGTCTTAACTCTTCAGTTTATTCTTGATTCACTTCCATCTTTATACCTGGAAAATAACTGGCAGTTAAAGATTCATTAATTTTTTTCCATTTTTTTCCATGTCAGTAGTCTTTAGATTTTGCCACAGGGATGTTAGGAAATTGGGAAAGGAAGAATTGACAAGATAATCTTTTAGTGTTTAGCAGATAAAGTATTTCCTAAACTTTTTAGGCATAAAATAGGAGGGGTTTTTTTTTTAGTTTTCCTTTATTTTTTTCAAGACTACAACTTGACTGACCTAATGCTAAATATAATGATATAGAGAGACTTGATTCTAGTGGACTTAACTTAGGGGAAAGCATTTTCATCTTTGAAAGAAAATTCAGATGAACTATATTTATTTGTCTATACTTTCATATTTTTTCCTACCTTTACTTGAAAACAAGTTAGAAATTTGATTTAATTTAAATGTGTTTATTCAGTTCATATTTCCTTCAGGCAGACCAATGATTCCAGAGTGCAGTGTTCTTTGGGTTACTGCCATGGCAATGATGCAAAAGGAGCCATTCAGCTGGGTCTTACATGTAGGTACGCTATTCTTGGTCTCAGGTCAGTCCTATAGCATCAGTTAAAAGCACCTTTTTGACACCATTCTTTAGTCCACGGGGAGGACAGACCGCTCTTTTCACACCTACCTTTGCTTTCTGGCTCTTCAGCATAACAAGGAGCTCAATTTACTGCTGGAAAAAAAAAAAAAAAAAATATCAGTAGCCCTTCATGGAAGATATTTTAAATTCCCAAGTCAAAAAAAGCAATTGAAGTGTTTTGTTATTGCTTAAAACAATCAGAAAATTCTTGGTATAACCTGGCCTTTGGAAAACTAGATGTTGCCAAGGAGTTTCCATGCCATCACAGAATGATCATTTGCTGCAGTCAGAATCTAAATGAAAAGATCCTAAGCTCCGAGTTTAAAGCATGCTTCAGTCTCACGATCCAAGTAACAACTGTAATTCCCTTTCCTATTTTCATCAGTAAATATGCAAGCTAGCTTAATGGTAAGATATGTTCAGATGTAAGTATAGTTTGATTCATTTTTCTTTCCCACCTGAACTATTATAACAGATACTAAGTCAAAACCTGCCTCCTAGCACATTTCACACTTGTCTGAGGATATAGAGGCTGGAGGGGTTGCCCAGTGAAGAGCTGCCTCTGAAGAATAGCCATGAGGAGGTTGAAAGCTTGTGGGTAAGAACTGGAGACTGAGGCAGCAAAGGGAACCTTCTGGTTGGTGTTTCTTCCAGGCCACCCTATTGATGAAGCCTTCTTAGTCCAGCTACAGGAGGCATCGTGCTCGCAGGCTTTCGTCCTGCTGGGGGACTGCAGCCACCCCAACATCTGCTGGAAAAGTAGCATGGCAAGCTGTAGGCAATCCAGGAGACTCCTGGAATGCTCTGAGGATAACTTCTTAAGCCAGGTAGTAGACAGCCCTACTAAAGGGGATGCGATACTGGACTTGTTGGTCACCAATGCAAGTGAGCTAATCAGTGACATCAAGATCAGAGGCAGTCTGGGCTGCAGTGATCATGCACTGCTGGAGTTTGCAGTCCTGAGGGATATGGGTCAGGCAAACAGTACATTCAGGAGCCTGAATTTTAGGAAAGCTCGCTTCCAGCTGTTCAAGGATTTAGTCAGTAGGACCCCCTGGGACACTGCCCTCAGGGACAAGGGAGCAGAACAGAGCTGGCAGATCTTTAAGGAGGCTTTCCATAGAGTGCAAGAGCTCTCGATCCCCAGGTGTAAGAGATGGGGAAAGGCAGGCAAGAGACTGGCATGGATGAGTCAAAACCTGCTGGTCAAACTAAAGAGCAAGAAGGAAATGCACAGACAGTGGAAGCAGAGATGGGTATTCTGGAAAGAGTATAAGGATGTTGCCTCATTGTGTAGGGATGGGGTAAGGAAGACCAAGGTGTGGCTGGAGCAGAACTTGGCAAAGGATGTAAAGAACAATAAGTAGGACTTCTATAAGTATATCAGCCAGAAAAGGAAGGTCAAAGAAAACATAACCCCTCTCATGAACACAACTGGCAAACTGGTAACAAGGAATGAGAAGGCTGGGGTACTCGGCAATATCTTTTTTTCCTCAGTCTTCACTGGCAACCTCTCTTCCCACACCTCTTGAGTGGATGGACTGCAAGGCAGGGACTGGGCGAGCAAAGTCTCTCTCACTCTGAGAGAAGATCAGGTTTGAGACCACCTGAAAAACCTGGACATATGTAAGTCTATGGGACCTGATGAGATACATCCCAAAGTCTTGAGGGCATTGGCTGATGTAGTTGCTGAGCAACTTTCCATGATATTTGAAAAGTCATGACAGTGAGGTGAAGTCCCTAGTGACTGGGAAAAGGGAAACATTGCACCTGTTTTTGAAAAAGGTTAGAAAGGAGAACTCTGGGAACTACTGATGCGTCAGACTCACCTCTGTGCCTAGGAAGATCATGGAACAGATCCTCCTAGAAGTAATGCAAAGGCACATGGAGGACAGGGAGGTGATTTGAGACAGCCAGCAATTGCCTGACCAATTTAGTGGCCTTCTGTGATGGAGTGACTATTTCAGTGGCCAAGGAAAGAGCTATGGATGTCCATCTATCTGGACTTCTGTAAGGCCTTGGATGTGGTCCCCCACAATATCCTTCTCTCTAAAATGGAGAGGTATGGATTTGATGGGTGGACTGTTTGGTGGATGAGGAATTGGCTGGATGGTCACATGTAGGGTTCAATTATATGGAACTTAGTTACTGGGCCTGAAAGTAGCTCATGGTCGCAAGAGCGTTCCAGACACCTTTAGAAGGCCTTGAAAAGAATAAACGAGAAGATAGAAAAAGATCCCAGTTAGAAAACCACAGGTGCACATTCCACAATAGAGGGAACTTGGCACAAACAACCTCAATTCAGGGGCTTATCTTGGCCAATTGGAGTGACACAAGTTTCGCATGCTTTAGTTAATATAGCCAATTATGTCCCGTGTTTATGCACGTGTACAGAGCGAGTATAACTAACTGTATTGTATGTTTATATGTGTGGACAGTATCAATATAACCAATCACATTTTATGTTTCTGCATGTGGACACCAAATGCTTGCATGCAGCAGCCAGTCGGAGCTTCTGGGCAACTTTAGAGAATTGTATAAGAATGATCAGCTAGGCTCAATAAACTGGCAACTTTAATCATCATATTGGTGTCCTGTCGTCCGGACCCCGCATGGAATAACCCTAAACCCTACAGTCGCATCCAGAGGGTAGTGGTCAATGGCTCAATGTCCAGATGGAGATCAGTGACAAATGGTGTCCCTCAGGGCCTATACTGGGACCAGTACTGTTTAATACCTTCATCAATGACATAGTGAGATCAAGCGTACCCTCAGCAAGTTTGCAGATGACACCAAGCTGAGTAGTGTGGTTGACGTGCCTGAGGGGTGGTGATGTTGGATATAGAAAATCCTGATTTAAATCAGGATTAGTTAATGAATTTCAACTTCAAACAATTTTAATATCTAGAGAAGTAGCCAAGATCATTCTGATCCTTTCTGTTCTTCCTGATTGATGGTGCATCCCTCTTGGCAGGAAAATGAACCATTGACCTGACACAGCGACTTAGCAGTCAAAGTCAGGAGGGGATGTGTCCCCAAATGACCACCCAAGACCCCTGTGCATGCAGAGAAGGCACTTGATGTGTCATGATTATATAATCATATGCATATGTGCTAGCTAGTTGGAATATGGAGTATGTAGGAGTAGTTTAATAAACTATATGCAATTGTTACTGTATAAAAGGGACACATCTGGTGCGCTTGATTTGTAGAAAGTCCACCCAGCACCCAGGCCTGAATAAAAAGCAATATCTCTCCTGAGTGTGTGAGATTGGTCTACTGCACATGGGGTAATGAATCTGCTTTTAGGACAAAAACGGGATGCCATCCAGAGGGACCTGGACAAGCTTGAGAAGTGGGCCCATGTGAACCTCATGAGGTTCAACAAGGCCAAGTACAAGGTGCTGCACCTGGGCTGGGGCGACCCCTGGTATCAATACAGGCTGGGGGATGAAGGGATTGAGAGCAGCCCTGTCAGAGATGGGACTTGAGCAGACAGGTGGATGAAAAGCTATTCTATAATAAGTAAAAAATCCCTTTAGACTGATTTTGGTGGCTTAGAAAAACTTCAGCAGTAGTAATAGAACATCAAAACCTCTAAGCAGTGTGAATTGATGGTTGGGGGATGGGGTGAGGGTGGTGAACCACAAAAAAGTCCATGTTCTTTCCAGGTAGTAGTTTCCTGAGAAATTCTATGAGATTACTATAAAATAGACAGTTGGTGTGCTACTTCCTCAATTTCTACAAGTTCAGAGTGATGTGGCAGTTTTCAAAACACTTTGTTACAGCTGGAGCTCTTTTTCTTCCAGGCCCTTTAACTCTTCTAGGCTTTTTTTTCTCTCAGCCTTCTGTTTTACTACCGACTTCAATGGTTGTAAATTCTGTGTAATTCAATGGAAATATTCATTAAAGCAGCTCAAGTTAACCATATGCATGAAAGCTGGTAGGCTGAGGTTCAAATGCTAATGCAAAAGAGGAGCGATGCATATGATCTACATTTTGAAGGGACAATATTCTGTGCTGCTCTCCGTAAGGAATGGCTGTTCTGGTGGGGGTTTTGTTGTTGTTTTGTTTGTTTGTTTTAAAAGCTTAGGTCTTGTGTTCACTATATACATCATACCTCTCAATTAGTTCTAAGGAGAAGAACTTCTTACACTTCGGGCTTATAGGAGCTGGTCTTGGGTCCTTTAAGGAGTGTTTAATGACTTTGGAATGACCTCTATTGAGTACCAAATATGCTGCAAATGGGGGGGGCGGGGGAGGTGCGATACTATGTTTGGAGTAGTGATGAATCAAAAAGGGACAATGTGTTTGGAATAGGTATGAAAGAGGATTTGTAATGTTTTGAAAGAATAGGTGTAAGACTTAGGGGAGTTTTCACCAAAGGAAAGAAGTTCCAGATGTTTGCACAGTTGATATGGCTGACACTAGTCTTAAGTAGAGAGGTTTCCTCTGAGGTGGAACTTTTTTTGATCTCTTTGAGACAGTAAATAAGGCAGAACAAATTGGCTTCTGGTACGCTAAAATTCAGTCTTTCCATGTTCTGAAGGCATTATGTAATTTTATCAGTTACTTGTTTCCATTCCTATTATGACCATTAATCTTTCCTTTTATAAACTATTTTTTAACAAATAAAATTGTAATGTATGTGCCAGAGTCATTGGTGCAGAATCCACGAAGCTCCTGAAGGCACATCTTGTCTGTAGTCCATGCAAAACTGATTTATTATGCTGTATTTTACATGGAAAATTTAAACTACAATTGACCTGTAACAGATTGCTTTTGATAAATGCTTTAACATACAGGGGGAATGGTATGTCAATTTGAGATTATCTTTGGATTCTAACTGGACATTTCCTGGAAGGTGAAAAGAAAAATATCACCTGCAAATTTGTTTGATACCTGCAGTTCTGGAATAGGGAACCTGGAGCTAAAACTTGCAGCAATACATCAGGACCAATTCCCCTTTCTTTGAGTTCTATTGCCAGGCTAGTTTGCAGGTCCAGCTGTAAAGAATCCAGCAATATTTTTCAAGACATCCTTCCGCTCACGACTTGGCAACCTTTTTCCAGTATCAGTGAAAGCAGTTGCCCCAGTCACAGTTTTCCTCAAGATGGGAGGGTGTGGTCACAGTTTGACATGGCAGAGAACCAGAGGTGGATATTTAGAATATTAGTTACATACCGATAAAATACAGTGCTGGCTCTGAAAATCATGTTATCTTGCCTATTGTAAAGAAAAACAACTCTTCATACAGGAAATTGTTCTCGTATTTGTTTCCTTTATTCTTCCTTTATGGCCAAGAGAATATTATGAATAAATGCAGCCAGTCACATGACAAAGTAATTAAAGGTCAGGTGTGATATGTCTCTTGTATCCAGGATGAAGTTTTCCTTATTTTACTGTTGGTGTCATGCCCATAACAATAAGCAGCTTTACAAATTGACAGATTTATCATCTTGACATGCAATTTTCTGTGTAACTTTTCCAAAGCTGTGGTTAAGCTGTGAGGGTATTTCTATTTGGAAAAATAAACTGATTATGATGATGTAGAGATATTTACACTATATTCAAATTTTTCTCTTGCATTCTAACCTTGGTCTGTGGTACTGAGGAGCCTGGATTTCCTGTGGTTGATAATAATGCTCAGTGGTTAAGAAGAATTGGAGAAAAAGTCATGGTGCTGTATTGGTGGTATCGAAAATCCTGTGGTTTAGTCAATCTTTGAACCAAAGTGTTTAAGTTTTGATGCATGGAATACTTTCTCTAGACCAAAGTTATGAATTTAAAAGTTGGTAATATATTGCACTTAGAAACAACAGCAGCATTATAAAACTAAGGTCTATGTGGTAAACAGGAGAAGAGGGGTGAAACGGGGAACAGTCTAACCATAACCATGAAAACACAAGCAGTCAGGTTTTAAAAATCAGTGGTGAAACGTGACATATACAATTTACCTTCTAGATGGTTACAGTTGAGTAATTATTTTGAAACAGTTTTATGGGGAATTAGACATTTTACTTTTCAGAAAGACTGTCATTTCAGGGGAGATTAAACTGTTTGTGTATAACTTAAAGTATTAGAGTCAACACCGAGCAATTGTGACAAGTTTGCAACTCTTCTTGGGTCAGTCTACTCTGAACTAAATTCGGTGAACTAATGCAGCATTGCATTATAAAGGGGAAATTTGCTCTATGAAATAAGTACAGACCAGTAATATAAGTGAATTGGCCATTGCAGATGTTAGCTAAAGTAGCTTCACTACTTTTCAATGACACTTGAGGAAATGTCTTTTATTTTGTATCCTTTTTTCTTGGAGACTGAGGGTGGGTGGGGTGAAGAAGTCCTGTGGACTGAACCAAACTCCTGCTGAACCTGCAAAAAGAAAACTGGGTTAACTTCTCACAGTGACAAGAAGTCAAGGAGGAAAGCTGAAACATGACAAGGGTCATGACAAGATGTAGGAACACAGATAGTTGGGAGTGCAAACAAGGGCAGACTCCAAGTGGAGCCATCCATTTCTTCTCCTCATCCCTTTCTGGAGGGCAGAAGGCAAGGAAGGGGAATTCTGTTTATTTATGAAGGATTTTAGAAAACGCTATTATGGGTGATTTCTTTGCAAGCAATGCAAAGCCAGCAGCATTCTTATGCTAGGTAGTCCCAACTTTCAAAGAAATGGTGGGCAAGAGTTAACACTGCCTTTTCAACCTCCCAGGTTATGCCTCTAGCTGTAGCTTGAAATAAATTGCTCTGTGGATGAACAGAGGACTCAATTATCCTGGGCTGTCAATGTAGCACCCTTCCCAAGTATAAAACTCACTTAAATAGAAAACAAAGAAATCCAATAGCTGTAAGACCTGATAAAGTGCTAGCTAGAATGGGAGACCCAGAGGAGTGCAAGTATGATATAGCAAGAAAAATATCATTCTCACATGAGGAGTGCATCATGTCACCTCTGTTACTGCCAAGGTAGGAGCAAGTAAGCAGCTAAGAACACTTAGAAAAGAATAAATACCCTAATCTGAGAACCAGTCTCCTCTTTGTTCTTGTTGGTACAGAAGCTTTGATATAAAATCAAAGTTCAGAATAGGCTGATGTAGGGTCAGAAGTATTTCCTAGCCTAGATGACTTCCTTTATGTGTGCCTGTGGGATGTAGATATGGCTATAAAACAAGCTAGAGAAAATTCCAGCTATCCAGAAAAATATCCAGTTGCCTTTATGCATAATATCAGTGGTGGTACAGGAAGAATAAAATCCTGCCACTAAAGGAATGCATAGTTCAAGTTAGAAAGGACAGTGAACCCTGTTTTCCTTTGTGTTAAAGCAAATAACCTAGTTTACGAACATGAAGCTAGTTCTCCAATCCAATTGTACTTCTTTTGGCCCAGGCTGCAAGGGGAAGGACTACTGTGCCGAGCTCTGGAGCGTGGCAGGCGGTGGACCCTCACCTCCTCTTTCTTCTTTCTGATGCATCTGAAGACTGGTAAGGTTGTAGTTTACTCACTTGAATACATAGTCATTAATCTGGTAACCTTCGGAGACAAAGCAGAAATGATCTAATGCTAATCTGTCTGTGAAAGTGTATAAAGCAGCTTAAATTTAGAATCCAAGGTTAATGTCCAGCAAACTGATAAAGCAAAAAGACTATCCTTCAAAAGTAATTCACTTAAAGGTTTTTAAGCCCTCATCCTGTCAACATCTGCCTTATTTAAAACTGATAAAAATGTTGGAAGTATTCGGTTCATTTAGCACGATAAATACTAGTCCTGCACTGATTTATAGAGAGAATAATTTAAAAGAACTGACTTTGTGGTATTGCAGCACTGCAGTCAAAAGGAATTTACACTGATAGTGGATTTGCTCCTAAATGGTTCAAAAGCATTGCAAAGAGCAAAAAGATGAAATGGCTTACCTGAATGCCATTTAGATCCTTATCTTTCCATTTCCATCTTTCTCTAAACCATGCTGAAATTTACTTTAAGTTTGGATAGCTATAGCAAATCTTTCCTTGCCTGTTGTTGCTTTTTGTCTTTAGTAAACACCACTTATCCTTTCTGTTAGTGTGACCAGTTTCTTCAAGCCTGATAACAAAAGAAAAAGTTCAACTCTATGAATATAAAAATATGAATTAAAGTTAATCTATTTAGGGGTACCTATTTTAGGCAGCTAAGTTTAAAAGTTGATTTAATCTTTTTCCTTTAAGGTCTAATTCAGATACAAGTTGTTTGCTGGAATTATACTGGCTTCATATCTCTCAAATTAGATCAGAATCAGACTAATCAGCTTTTGAAAATAAAAGTTTTATTTCCTTGCACACTGGATTCAAATACACTGTTGTACCAGCAAAAATGAGAAATAACTGAATTTGAAAAGGAGGATTGGAATGGCTTAATACTGATGCGGAAGTAATTTTTTCAGCGATTGCAAATATCTTGAGCAGCAGTTTGGCCTTGTGTTAGTTTATGCCTGCGTAGCTTTGTAATTGTGCTAACATATGACTATACCAGCATTTAAAGGACTACAGCAACTCTTACCTAGGTAAGAGAAATTTTATAATGAGGCAAAGGAACAGTAAATAGGTAGCCTATATAGTTCAAGAATTCTTTTCTATTGCTCTTTTTTCTTAGACCAAAGGTGGGGTAAGGACCTTATTCCTCAAGATTAGCTAAGACACTCTGCTGAAGGAAGATGAGCTCTTGCATTAAGTCCTGAAGAGCAAAATGCTACAGAAGATTCTCAGAACTGCAGTCAGGGTTGTACAGAGAGACTTCTTGGTTTGATACTTCCTTTAAGATTTGTGCTGATGAATAAAAACACATTGCAGAAGAGATATTTTTTTTTTTAATTACACTGGATTTTTATGGGGTTAGAGGCACCAGCAACCAGCAATTCTAAGTCACAGGAAACATGCCTTTTGTGTGTAAACTGACAAATCCTTTTAAGTTTTTTACCCATGTGGCCATAAAGTTCATTCACTTTTATGACTGTCTTTTCCATCTATACCTGTCAACTCTCCATTTTTTCACTACGGTAACCAAAAGTTAATTTGCTTCAGTGTCATTTACATTTGTCAGCTGAGTGTATTATAGGAAGGGAGATTCCTATTTCTGTGCTCTTTTGTGAAGTAAGCAAGCTTTGGATAATAAAAAGATCAATTTCCATATTCAGGAGACACAAGAGGCCCCAAAGCTAACTCATGGGAACGTCCTGGTTATTTATACATAGCATGTGTATACAAATATATATCTCTCTTATGTGACTCTTTCCTTGCAGCCTCAGTGTCTGGTAAGATATATTTGGTGGCATATTTTGGGAATATGTGCTTTCCCTCTGAGCTCTGACTAACAAAGCTTCCAAAGAAGTGACGGTTTGAGACTTGACCTAAAAATCCTATTTTTCAGTAAGGGTTAGTGGTGTGCTACATTACATAAAAGTACAACTTTCAATAATTACTTCTGTCCATTGTATCGTTCATAACTACAGATATAATATTACTTTTAGTTCATACGTCCTTGTATGCTTCACTGTGCCTCAGTGAGCACACAATGACTTTTTCCTTTGTATAGTTATTTTCAGCTAGAGAGCATAGGGCTTCTGAAAATTATCACTCTTTAAAATAGAGAGGTCAGCTAGAACCTTGATAGATGAGAGGAAAAAGAATAAAAGGGGCACTTCAAGTTTGTTTTATTTTTTCTTTTCACTTAAGAGTGGTTTGAGCCAATGTCGCGTCCCAAAGTTGGAGCGACTCAGGTTCGTGGATTTCCTTTGTCAGAATTAAGGTGAAACGACACCAGGGGAGTTCAAACAACAATCAACATTTATTCAACCTAGCTAACTTTGCCCAAGTACACGTGAACTTGTTAATATGAACCTTGGAACATGTCATTAAGCTGCTGTTTGAGAAGAGGGAAGTATAGAAAAATGAAATGGAAAAAGGAACATGAAATGTATCAGAAGGCGAGCCCTCCCGTTGAGTCACGAGGTTCAGAGCAGACCCCCTTGCTTTCTGGACTCCTTCTCAAATTGGAGCTCGGGGCGGCTGGATCCATTCCTAGTCTCAGACTTGGTCAACGGTTTGTTTCAAAGGATGAGGTGTAGGGACTGTGGAAAAGAGAGAAGGAAAAGAGGGAGAGAGAGAATGAGAGAAAGAAAGAAAGAATGAGAGAAGAGAAGGGTTTCACCAGTCCTGGGTGCAGCGTTGGTCCAGCCAGCCTAGAGATCCAGTTCCAGAGGGCGCGCGCCGAGGACTCCTCCTCCCTTCTTTTATAGGGTGTCAGTCGATGGTCTTGACATGCGCAGTCCCATTCCCGGGGTTCTCTGGAATCGGTCAGTGAGCTTTGAGGGGGGGTGTTCGTTACAGAGTTGCCTCTCTTTTTCCTGCTGGCATGACCACTTAAGCTAGAAGCACAGTCCCATCCTCTGTGGGGCCTCCTCCTCCTCCAGGCGCATATGCTGTGCTCCTCCTGGTCACTTAAGATAATGAATTGCGGCTTTGGAGAAGCGCGGTCCCACCCTCCCCGGGGGCCCTGTCCTTTGGCCACATTGTCTTGTTCACAAAACTCCAGCATTTCACAGAGGCCGTTTTCTTCACCAAAGTTCTTCAACGAATGTTTGAGACATTGACTATAATTTGTCAGACAGTCACAGCCAAACTTCCTATGATAGGGAGTCACTGTTCCACCAACTATGAAGTTAAAATTGAGCATGCAAATACAGGAGTTATGTAGTTTCTAGAGAGTCAAGAATGTGTTGTTCCCTTAAGTTGTCAGTGCTTCTGTAGTGGCATATGCATTTGTGATCTCAGTGTACACCACTTTGTCAGAGGCAATGTTCAGCCAGCAGTTTTCCTAGAAAGTTCTCAAGTGTTTGCATGTACCCTAACTGAAACACAGAGGTCTTCATTTTTCTTGAAGACAGGCTGGTTGAATTAATAACAGTGTCTCTGTTCTACTGCCTGATTCTGTAACCACAATGATCTGAGGATAGTATGAAATACTTGATCACAATTTCCTTTATTAAATGCTGTTTTCCTGTGGCTTACCGTACGTGGCAAATACAGAAGTTACTGTTGGGTGTATAAACATTATTAGTTAGTTTCTAACAAAGAAAAATACCAATACAATCTGTATGTGGAAAACACTGTTGCATAGTTTGATGTATTCATAGTAATGTCTCCTAATAGCGATTCTGATAGTGGTGAATGACAGTTATTAGGCCTTAGTGAATATCCAGAAACAGCCGACGTCTAATGGATGAAGACTAATTACTCTGACTAAGGTGACAGGCTGTACAGACCAAAAACAATTTTGAGATGTTTACAGTGATTAAAAAAAATTAACATGATAGTTCAAGTCAATGTGCTACATATATATCAAGATTTCATTGGCATTTAATCATAAAGTTCTACTTTAAAAAGCTGTAAGTGTATATCATGTTACTGTTAATATTCACTGACAACCAAGGCCCATTTAAAAAGAATAAATGAAACTGGTGTTGTCTAGTGTAGACACAACCATGATAAGGTTTTCTTCAATCACTTCTTCCACTTATAAGCACTATTTTATTTTGCAACTGTTTAGCAATTCCTAGAACAACCTGAAATGATATGACATCTAGTTTTTGAGTCCCTTTATTTGCCTATGTTCTGGGTGACCTCTGCATTCAAGCAGTTGAAATTTAAGTTAGGTGGTCACTGTAGCAATTTTGGAAGGGGAAAAGCCACCCAGCATGAACTTATTTTTAACAGTTCTGCTTTTTCTTATTCTAATATCAGTTAAGTTTTCCAGATTGAAAATGTGGTTAAGGCTTGTTTTTGTGAAGCTCACAATGTTAATGCTGATAGTAATGTTAAAGTCACTGAGATGCTTTTCATAGATAAGTCTAACCCATGCAACCATCCTTATTAAGATTCAAATACCATAAGAACATGCTTTAAAACCAAAGGGCACAGATGACAGAAGTTGTACATCCCATCTGATTTGTCCTTAAAAGGGGTGGAAGCACTAGAAAGTAAAAAAAAACCAACACATTTTTAGAAATACAAGTTTATTGGTATTACACGTTGCTAGGAGCGTATCCCCCAATATTTAAGGTTCCACGCTTGGCTGTTTCTCACTGGGGCACCACAAAGTTTCTCTCTACACAGCACTACCTGACTGCACACGATGACAAAGCAAACTATTCCATAACACTTGCCACTAAAAGCCTGTGAGAAACATTTTCTCAAAGACTAGTGTTTTAAAAAGCTGTGATGTTGCTATGCAAGTTTGTATCTTTCAAGTGCAGCATGAAAAATACACCCCACACCTCCACTAAAATGTCGAATTATTACACCGCTATGCTATGGTCAGGTCTTAGTTTTTTCTTCAGTTGATTTTGCAACAATTAGCATGTCAGACGAAAGCAAGTGATTTTTGTGGTCCGTGGAAAATAGACATGTCACATGCTCTCAGTCAGTAAAGGACTGTTAAGATGGAGATGGCAGTGCACTGAAATAGGCCTGTAGTGGAAGCAGAAAATTATCCAAGTCCCTTCCTTATTTTGCAAGATTGACTTGATTGCTGTCTTTTCTTTGAAAAAGCTGTGCAGGCAATGACATTTTATTTAAGACATCAGATATGCAGTGTATTTAATGCATTTTTCATTATTTGTAATAGAAAAACATTATTCCCTTCTGTTTGGGTTTTTTTTTTTTCAGATTCTTAGCCTTAATATATTCTATCAAGTTTTCCATTTGAAGACTGTATATATATTCTTTTATCTCAATACCCAATGGGCTCTATCTGTCCACAGTAATCTTTGTCAGTTTTAACTTAAAATTCAACAATATTCACATCAAGCACTACACAATAGAGTATTATGATAAAATGTGGTTTCCTCAGAACTCATAATATACAACAGTAGTTCACTTCCTAAGCTTACTTTGGAATGGTTATCTTTTCATTATGGAACTTGAATTATATACAGACACCCAAGTTAATGTTCCTTACTTGTCTCAGCTGTTTTTGGAACAAACCACAGGATCTGGCATTGCTTATATTTAGAGCCTAGCCTTAGGCTGAACACCATTGTGACAGTGCATTAGTGTTGGGGTAAAAAACATGTGTATCAAGGTAAATAAGACTAAGTGGATTAAAAAAAAAAAGAATCTGCAGATGTTATATCTACATGATCAAGTTATAATTCTCTTTTAATGCATATTTTGATGTCCCTTGCATGAAATAACTAACTACACTACATGTGCTGTCATGCTAGAATAGACTGTAATGTTCTTCCAAGTGAGATTCATCTAATCTAACTTTATTTTTAGTGTCTCCATTTGTGCTTTCTCATTCCCTTAGAGTAGAAAGGAATAGGCACATCTGGGGCATGGTTCATCTCATTTGAAAGGAGGCTTCTAAAATGTTATTGGAATTACTTCCCTAAATGTGATTTCTTTTATTTTTCTTTAAAAAACCAAAACACCAAAACAACAAAAAACAAAACAAACCAAAAAAACGTGCCCCTTCACACTGCCTGACTTGCAATGGGGACATCACCACCATGGATATTTCATTGTTCATCTTTACCATCTCAGGTTAAATACCAGAACTAACCTAAACTGTAGCTATTCTGTGAAGATATGACAACTAGAGCATGTTAGGTAATGGAGATAGTTCGGTCCAAGTAAACCCCCTCTGCTGAAGGAAGCAGGACCTTCATTGAAGCTGAACAGAAGGATGTGTGAGACAAAGCCTGGTACCAGTTTTAAGGTAGAATTTACTATGTAGCAACACCAAGAAAGAAATGAGTGGGGTAGGAGGACAGAGTTTTGAAACCCAACTCTTTCCATGGAGGTTTTAAGAGGTCAAGGGGAAAAAATTCTTTTGTGACTACTCTAGAGTTTCGGGAACAGGATAATGCCTCCCGCTTTTCTGCAGCTTCATGGCTTTTAGCACATCTAGAATAGAAAACACCTGTCAGTCTTTTCTTGTTCTTTTGCACGCTAGCTAATGTTATAATTACACTCAAAATGGAAATCTACTAATGTTGAAAAAAGATGCTCATGTTAAATATCAGAATTAAGCTTATTTTAATTTGGTTACCTTGTAGGTGTACATTATAATATAATCTGATCACATGATTATAATCCAGTTTTCTGAAGGAACCTGTAACACTTGTGGGAGGAAGACCACGCTCATTGAGTATGCAGCTTTTAAATGTAGTCTTTTAATCTCACCAGCTGAATCCTTCACTCATTCTAATTGTCATTCCTAGTTACTGTTTAATGGAACATTTGAATTACTGCTTATTCCAATTCTAGAGACATATGCAGAATAACAAAATTGCAACATTTCCAGCCACTGTAGATTAAGTTTCTCTTCATCTGTTTGTTCTTTCAGTGTTCCCGTGTGTACTACAGTAGTAACTTAAATATGGCCTATCCTTCGAAAGTAATAGGCAACAACACAATCTGTAGGAAAAAAAACCCCTACAACTTGTGAAACACACACTTATCAGACTTTATAAAATGTCATAAATTTTGGAAAAGCTGGATGAAGCCTGCAACTTGCAAGTTTAGAAGGAGAATAAATGTCCTGCTCATCTGCTTTAACTTTGAAAGAACCAGAGAAAAAGTCTAAACAAAATTTAGATAGAACAAGCAAAAACCTCACACATTGTTTATTGCCAGTTTTGTTTTAGAGAATAAATATCTGCATTGCCTTGCTTTCATCCCTTTGGAGCCAGGCAAACATAGTTTTTACCAAAGTTATTGCTTCAAATGCATTGTTAATCTGCCCAATAAACATTTACGTTCCCAGTTAATTGAAGTAACAACCTTTGTCAGAGATGAGAGTTCTCCTTTCACTGAAAGTGATGTACAAGAGGGCGAAGCCCTCAACTTTGGTGTACTTCAGTGCACCTGTGTTCTTTAACCTCCCTTGACTGGTTTCCTGGGACTGTCAATTCCCTTAAAGAGAAAAAAGGTGCTCCCAGATAAAGTCTTCACCACCCCTCCCTGCCAACCCACTGCCTATTACCAAATTTGGTACAAACAGGGGGGAAAGCTTCTTAGCTTCTATAGGAAAGAGAATGAGAATTACTGCCCAGAGTTATAAAGCTTCTTTTTTAATTTCATTGTTTTGCTTCTTTGGGTACCTGTGGACAGAGACATTTCTGTTAGGAATATATGTGACTGAATATAAAATTCAATTTTCACAGGTGATATTTAAATCTGATCATTATTACCAGTTGTGTCAGTAAAATTTAAGTGGTTGGCTATCTATAGAAAAGGAGCACAAAAACATTAGCAATTTAATTCTTGTAAATTGGTTTTAAAAACATTGACTATCTCCTACCTGCTTATCTATATGCTTTCCTCCATATTACTTGGATATATATTGGCAAAAAAAGTAAAAGTGAAATATTGATTGTGTGATTGAAAAAGGGTAACTAAAAATACTGAGTAGATGCAAGGAAATATGAAATTTAAAGGAGGGGAAAACCTAATCAAATGCCAGCTAAAATACTTGTTTGCATTTGGGTATGGCAGGCTATTTTTCCGTACATGTTAAGGTTTTCATGCCCTCCTCCTGCCCCCATGCACTTACACAAAGATGTGGTTTCTGGAATAATGTCATGAGTGACTTCAGACTACGGGTCCAACATTTTTTTTCATTGTTACTGTTGATTGAGTTCAGGCAAACTTCTTTACTCTTTCCAACATGGGAAAAGGTACCTTCCTTACCCTTTCCAACATGTTCTCCCTGCAAGCAAGGAAAGTCTCCATTAAAACTGGCTGAGTCCTATGAATTTGTGTGCGAGTTTTAAAGTTTTCTTACAAAAAATATTTAATGTAATTAGTAACAGAATGACGTTTTGGTTTTGAAATTTGAAAAATTTAAGAGGAGTAAAACTCTGTATGTTTTCACTTAATCTAAGGTAGTCGTATCTTTTTCATTCTTTTCACAATTTTTTCTATGTGAAGAAAGGTTGATTTTGAGAAGTTAGAGAATCTAAGAAAACTAGAATAGCATGGCTAGGAATTCAAAATAAAATACAGCAGATAAGAAATTCAATTTGGTCAAACTAAATCAATTTAATCAAATACAATATAGGGAAGAAGGGGAAAACCAAACATGAACACTTTTATAAACATGAAATAACAAACAATCTCTGGTTTCAAGTGTTTAATTTCAAGCTTTTTTTTTTTTTAAAAAAAAAAAAACCAAAACCCAACATATATCTAATTATATCTGTATTTGACTTCACTGTTTTTTGACAAAGCTAAGGACATTTTAAGAAGTACAACCTTCTCATTTGAAAAACTTGATCCAACTCTCACCTGCTGTAGAGTATCAGTGACTTAAGATGGCTACCAGTTCTCTCATATCATCTGGGGAATTTAACAAAGTTTTCACATTGCTTATTAGAAATGGAGAGTTCATACAGATTATAAATCTTTGAAAAACATTTCAGTTGGGGTTACATGTCTCACTGAAATTTTGCTTCCATGTTTTCAACATGTAGCTTCTGTATTTTAGTTGAAGTAAGAGCTATACGTGCACAAACAAGTAGACTGGCATCGTAGAGTAATATATTGATATTAAGAATAGCTCACACACAAAACCTGTCTCATGGTTGTGCTCCTGGGGCAAAAACTTGTCACATCTTTAAGGAAGATGCATAATAGCTTTGCACTAGGAGGGTGTAACAAATGTTGCCTACTCATTGTCCAACGTGAAGAGAAGCAAGCCAAATGGGAAAGGTATAATCCTGGTGGCAGCAAGGTAGTGCCAGTGGTTACCCAAATTCTTTGCAGAGTCAGAGGCTGCTTTAGCAAGCTGTGCATCTAGAAAGCTTTTTTTGCTGCAGCAGGTGGGAACAGAGTATGTCTAATTAACTAACAATTTGCTTATCAAAAGCTGTGGTAAGTGAAGTACTATATGATTGTATGATAATACATTTGCTTCTCTGTCTGATCTCCACCTGCTCAGAACAGGATGGTACAGATAAATTATTTTTGTCCATGAATATTCTTAGGGGAGTGAGATATTGCTTACTGTACTACTTTTCATTTTATTCCTCTAAGCTGCTATTATTTCTCATGGCAAATATTGAAGTTTTGCATGCATTGTATGTTAAAAGGAGCTACCAAAACTGGCAAACTCTCGACATAGTTTTGTGCCATCATATTTTCTATTGGTTTTAGGCTCCTCTGCAACAGAAACACAGCAAAGCAGTAACAATTCAAATTGTAAAGTCTTCCTATTACTCCTTATGTATGTATAAGAGGGTCATATAGTATGTCCTAATGTGTCTGCTGTAGGTGAAGACTTTTCTATTATTCCCATATACTTTCTCCTGAGAAAAATACTTAGTTTGCTTCTTTTCTTATTTGTTGTGTCACACATCCCCAGAAGCGCAGACAGTCCTTGATTCTCTAAGTGATGTTGCAACATCGCTTAAAGTGATTTCTGCATTTAACTCAATTAAGGTCTTGCTGTTATAATCCCTACAGTTATTCCTGAACATCAGATGGTAGAAGCTAGGTTGTGTTAGCTGGGCCTGGCATGGAGTAACGTGACATCTGGCTTGCCTGAGAGCTCAGGGCAATGAGCAAATAAACTCAGAGCTTATAAGGTTTCTGGTGTCTGGGTATGGTTCTGCTCCCCTTGCACTACTGGAATACCACAGTGGGGCTTTATAGCTGCTCTTTCCATTGGTAGAGTGTTTTTCATAGTGCTCGATGAGATACGGACACTGTTTAAAGTATTTTGCCTGTTTTATTGGTTGTGTGTGATGTAGAGCAAGTGTTTACGCTTGACAGATGTTTTTGATTAGAGGTTTTAGCTCAAAGCTTGTTTAGTAGTTAATTAATAAGCGTGGTTGAGAAAGGTGCAGTTTTAAACTGTTTGGCATAGTGTCCTGCCTGGGACAGAATATAGTTATATATTTGCAAGTGGCGTTTGATACAAAATCAGGCCGGTAGTTGCTTATGCCCTTCTAACTTCTACCAGAAGATAATTGGTTAATCACACTTTAAATGCCTGGATGGGTCAGTGATTGTTTTATATAATGTAAAGTGATTAAATTTTAGCGTATGGTTAAGTAATGCAATCGGATTCCCTGCTGTAAGCTGGAAAGGGAGGAGGAAGGGGGAAGTAGAGAAAGAAGGTGAAAAGGCCAGCAGTGAATATAGAATATGGTGAGAGAATTAACTTTTGTCCTTGAACAGCTGAGCATGCATTTTTTTGTTGAGTATTAAAGATTTGACAGAAAGCTTATTTTTGCTTATGGGAAGTACAGCTTCCCAAATGCTGGGAGAATGCCTGGATTGACCTCAATCTTTGGGATATCATTACATTTTCATATGAATCAAAATGCTTAGACAGTTCTTCAGAATGGAATTTGTATAGGCAATGTTCCTTTTGCCTTATGTACTGTAATAAAATATGTTAAAACAATGTTGTGCTGGTTAGACTGTCCAGGGCAGAGTGCCAGTACTCTACACACTTTTCCTCTGCCTTAGAAGAAAGAATTTAATTTTCTTGAGCTTCTGCGTCTATTTCTACAGGACTACAGATGTCCACAGTCCTTTAGGACAGTTTAAAAGTGTACTTTTTCTCTATTGACACCTGATGAGAGTTTTGTAAAGGTCAGCAGATCCTTTTGTTATAGACCTGCCAGAGTATTTTGTGCCCATACACTCTTTTGTCATCTGTGAGCTGTTACATCAGTGGTAGGGGCTAAGTAAAGCTGATGCATGTTTGAAAGCCACCATCGTGGCTGGTGCCAGACGGTGAATTATGGGCTTTTTCAAGAGTATCAGTTTCAACAACCTTAACTAAAAATCCAGGCTGTTGTGCTGAACGTCTAATGGGATTGCATTATAATGTTTTGACTGAACATGCATGATAATAGATAATTAGAGCCAAGCAGATTCATTTTATTTCATCTCTGGTATAGTATGTTCCTTTGAAAAGTGTGGTTAAAGTTGTCTAGAAGCAGCTAGTAAATTTGGGTTGAGATGGAGGGGGAATGCCCCACCACACGTTTACAGGCAGAATAAGAAATCTATGATTTGAGCAACTAGTGCTCAAACTATATCTCAAAAACCTGTGAAATTACAGCTAGACTGACTTACAGTATGAAATTCAAAATCCTAAGAACTGCATCTCCTAACAAAGTTTTACTCAGAATAGACCCTTTGAGGCAGATTGTGCTCTGCAGAAGACAGCCAACTGCAAAGTCTAACAGAGCTTCACGTCTCTATTGTGCTACTTGGTTTACCAGTTTGCTTCTTGACGCTACTCTGGGTCTAGATGAACATGATACCCAAGTCTGGGACTAGGAGTGGATCCAGCCACACCCAAGGTCCACCAGGAGTTCAGAAAGCAAGGGGGTCTTCTCTGAACCTTGTGACTCCACAGGGGGGGTCTTCCTTACCTTTTTTACATCCCCCATTTCTGTGAAAATCATGAAAAAAAATCAATTCTAACTCAATTTTCCTTTGTATGTTTTTCTCTTACCCTTCAACACCTTGGTCTCTATGAATAATTCTAGTTTGATTCTAACTTAATTTCCTTTGTCCGTTTCATCCATGTATTAAGTAATAGAGTGAACCTTGGCATTGAACTTTGTGAAGTCACACTTTTATAAATTCCTGTTAAATCATTTTTGCTAATACCTTCGTCAGTGATTCTTTAAGAGGTCCAAACCACTCACTTTCGTGACAACATGGAATCACACTTATCAATATACCAGTTAATATATACAACTTGGTTTAAATGTTTAGCTACCATTAGCTATGTCCTTAAAATATATTGTTCAATTCATAAAGGTAAGTATTGTAGAACTAATTCTGTGCTCACTGTGTTTGTCTCTGATAATGGAGTAAGGGTAGCAGCAATTTTTATCATTGGACAACCTACAGAATCATTAGCAACGTCATTCAGGATATGACTTATGAAGGGGACAACTGCATCAGGCAAATTTTTCATTTGTTCCTGCTTTAGGTCTTATTGTTTTGCAATGAGACAATATATCATTAAAGAGAAGAGAATTTGTCCATATACTGTGTTTCATGTATGAGATCTGTCATTGCTTAGGTATGATTGTACTATCTTGATTTGTTCTGATAGCACATTATGCTAACAGTGGTCCTATTAGAACAGAATGAAATCCTTACTGTGTGCCTGAATTCTGAACTTATGGCAGTAAGTATGCGAATTTAATACGAACTTTGAGTTGCTCATTGATGGCAACTACTCCTGGGGTAACGTCACAGGTGTTCTTTCCTGCTGAAGTTTCACGGAGGATGGGGTTAACCTTCTGCATAGCTGTGGGCTGCATTTAGAGGACGCACTACGGATGCAGAGCAGCCCCATGTGTGTCGGGGGACATTTCATACTGTCTTGCACAAGACTGAAATTATGGGCAGAAGTGTCCATGTTCCCACTGCTGTCTAACCTCACGACCTTCTCTCATCTGCCTTTCTCTTACACCAGAATGGAATCCTTTATGTATTGCTGTGATCTTTCCGTAAATCCAAATTGGTCTCAAAACAACTATCACGGAAACAGGGAGAATGACATATAGCATGTGCAACTGCTACTCAGGAAACAAAAATGTTCGATGTTTTCAGATCTCTGAAGAGTAATAAATGTCACTTGAAACACAGATAATATTTATAGTGACATAAAACCACAGCAAAATGTCCTAAAAAAATATATTTGTTTTTAAATTGACACGTACTATATTCTTTTCAGCAAGCAAATACACATCTTTGCTTTCCTCCCCCTCCATTGTGTTTCTGCCTTGCTGCAGCTGTGATTCAAGACACAACAGCTCTTTTCCCGAGTCAAAAAATATTGCAACAATCATCTGGTTAGAAACAGGATGACCTGAAAGGCACACTCTTAATGCTTACTTCTACCCAAACTTTTGTTTCTTCCTGGTGCCTCGCATGTCAAAATTGCCCCCATTCCAATTCACACATTTTGCGTGGTAAAACCAGCTTACAATCAATTTATATAACAGATATGGATGCCAAGTTTGGATAATTCATCTCTGCTATTTTGGACTTGTTGAATGTTCATTAGTGACCTGGAAACCTCAGAAAAATAGGGCATTTGATCAATGGGAGCTGAGATAATAATTATTAAGATCTTCAAATAGCTTTTTGTTAATTACTTTCTCGCCAACAGTAGAAAAAGGAAGTTCATTTACACAGAAATGGCAAATAAATGGAAATAAGGTAGTCTGCACAAAGCTTGTGAAAGTTACCTAAGCTTTTGCTGAAAAGATTTGAAGGGAGAACATTGTACTACACTGTCTCAATGAGTTCATTAATTCCTAGTGGCCATCTAATACAAATCTTCAGGTCCCACACTGAAAGCCGAAAAAATCTCACTGGTGTTTGCGACAAATGTAGGAGTAGCTACTGTTAGAGAAGTGGTTCTTTACTCCATTTAGTCACGTTGGTTTTAGGGGTTCTGAATCTGCTTATTTGAAGCTGTTAGGCTGAATCAGTTCACATTATCTTCCCAGATACCTTTTTTCTTTTTTTTTTTTAAACTAATGCATTAGAAGACCTTGATATTCTACCTTATGCTAAACTGCACGTTATAATTGTGAGAATAATTGGCTGTATATCCCCACTTTACAGTAGGCATTCAATAGCAGATGGTGCTTTGATGTCTCGTTTTTCAAAAATATAGTAGATTACAGTCACTAGTAAGCTATAGAGTATCATCATAAATAATTGCCACTAAAAGAGTTGGCAAATTAAAAACATATATTATGGCATGCATTTCAATAGAATTTGAAATAATTCCTACCTATTCAGAGAGAACTTGTGAAGTGCTGTAGAGTACTTTGAAATATAAGATGTTGCATATTAATAATTACTCTTATAATATTATTGTCTGCTTATTATAGACTGTATTTTTCCTATAACTTGCCTGTCTGATAATCATGTCACACTGCATCTTTAATTCTAGGGCTCTCAGCTGCAGGGTTTAAAAAATTCTTTAAGGTTTATTCATTTGGCTTTGCCTTTAAATTGTATGCTCTTATATTTAATTAAGCTTTTTGTGGCATCTGCTCCAGAATTGCTATATAAATGTTATGTTTCATACATTTATGAGTTAGAAATATTTTGTTTCAGCGAAACTCAACACGCAGAACTACCAACACCTACACATAACTAGGAAAGCCATAAAATGCCTGAAGTTGAAAGTACATACAATTTGGTTTTAATTGTACAACTTTTCCAGACTTTATGAAACAAAGTTAGAAAACAGTGGACCTATTTCTTATTAATTATTTCTCATTATGTCACTCGATTTGTTTTAACATTAACATACTAACTATTTGAAGACGTGGTTCATTGTTTCCCTCTGGAACGTGTAGAAATATCATTTCCTCTTTCAAGTATGCTAGGATTAAACTTTTTTTTGCAAATGATAGTGGTTGAATTGTTTGATTTCCAGACACCTGCGTATCATTTATCAGCCCCAGTGACTGAAATGAGGGCTACACCACTGCTTTCTAGGACTTGGAGCCTCACAGGTAGCATCAGATCTTGCCCTTCTGTAGCAGATTGTGATACCTGACTTCTTTCCCTGATTTTGCTGTGAAGTTCTGGACAGATGTTGACAGCCATGAAGACACCCAATACTTTGTACTGTATTGTCCTGTGTAATCTGGATTTAACATGCCTAACGCTTCTCATGTCAACATCAGCTGCTGTACCCAAACAGTAAGAAAATCAGATAATAGAATGTGAACACTTAATAGACTATTATGTTTGGCATGGGGTCTTCAGCTCACTTCTGGCTGTTCACCTGCGTTAGAAGACTCTCAATGTTATCATACATGGAGGATCACACCTATAGTCTCTGACAGCACCTTCCCCTGACTGCTAATGTACAGCTTGCAGACATACAGCTGAAGTTTTCATGTGTGCCAATCACTTGCTATAATGACAATTGCTTATGAATAGTTTTAAAGAGACTTCCGTGCTGCATTTGACCAAAGATAAGAAAGACAGATACGGGAATGGTTTAACTCTCCTCTACCAAAAAAAACTTGTACTTAATTTTCCTTTTTTAAGTAAGATACATTTGCATTTTCTAACCACTGCTTAACTTATTGGCAGACAGAGTTTTATCTTCAGGATTCCCTAGTTTTACATTCATGCTATCATACTAAACACAACAAATGCTCTAATTTTGATGGTTGACATTCAATATTTATTTGCAAGAGCTTCTTATAGACCAAGAATTAGAATAATTCTGCATAAAGCATACTGGCACAGATCAAAAAGGATTCTATCTGTGAAGCCCTCAGTTGTCTCTGGCGAATAGAAAGGCATGCCTAGGGAGAAACGCCAAGAACTGGGCAAGCATAGCAGCTGGATGTATAATATGTGCATTCGTTAAACACCTGCATTGATTCCACTAAATTGTCCCGTGTCCCCCTGAATCCATGTAAATGCTTAGCAACCTCGGCATGCTTGGGCATAGAGTTCTAAAGTTCAGCCTTCAATTGCACGATAAGTCACCTCCCTTTGTGTCTTTTGGAATTGTCTTCCACTAGCCTCAACTGATAGCTTCTAGCTCTTGCACTGCAAAAGGTGATTCTCATTGCATTCTTATCTATTCCTTCCATGCCCTTTATGCTATATAAATCTTTAGTATATCTTATCCTCAGCCTACTCTTTTCCGAACTGCATAATCCTAGCTAGTTCAGCCATTAATTCCATGGAAGTCATGTACTTCCATAATAACCAGTATGACTAAATTTACTTTGTTAATTTACGAACAAAATAAATTCTTATTTTTATTATTATAAAATAAACTCCTTATTTTTTATTCTTATAAGAAAGGGATGCAATTAAAGAGAAAAGGGATTGAAATACAATCAAGAAATGATTCCTGTGAAAGGAAACAAAACCCAGAGTTAAAATCCATCCTCATCTAACAATAACGGAGTCTTAAGTCTTAATCTATCTTTTAATTTAATATTTAATGATTCAATGTAATTATTTTAATATGTTCATATTCATTATATTACAGAATGTACTAAACCATGGCACAACCTTCTTTCCACAGAGGCTCTTTGGGTACTTTTTATTGTGCATGAAGAAATTTTGCAAGCATAGTACATTGTTTAGGAGCACACAACAATCATTTATTTATTTATGTGCATAGGGAATAGTTAGTAATAACACACTATGAGGTTAAACATTTGCATGCTCGTAATGCAGGCACGTCATAAGTCTCTGCTCTAAGGCGGTCATCCGACGGGAGGTGAAGAGGTGTTCTCTGTTGCTCAAAGTTTTGCTGCATGGCTGTGTCCAGCTGAACAATTTTCCTCCTAGGCTTTTATATCATTTCATAATGATGCTTTTCTCTCAAGTCCTGCAGGTACTAACTATTGCCATCTTTGCTTCTGTCTTTGTTCTTTCTTATCTTGCATAGACTTAGCTTTTGTTCCGCTTACAGCTTAATGAGCCAAGGTCAGAAAGCTGTGTTTTTTTTAAAAAAACAGGGTTTGGATCACACACAGCTGAATATCCAGGCTGAGTTATAGCAGCATTGTCTCTTGATGATGAACCCTTTGAGGCCTGTAGATCCAGCACTAAGTATGAGCAAATGCCCTCCTCCAGAATTTGCAGCACTACTCAGGTCTGAGAATGCTTGGGGTAAAACCCAATTCTCTTGCTCTCTCTCCTTTGCTGTAATTGTCATTTATGCACTAAAGAAGCTTCTGCATTACTTCACTGTAGTTTTGCTGTACAAGTAGAATCTATTACGCAATATGTCAGGAGTGGAAACATCTCCAATAAGAATTATGCTTAATTGCAAATATACAAATATGACATACATATGATTGAATAATAAGCTACCTGGAAGGGAAGTAGTTATATTTGCATCACAAAAAAAAAAAAAAAAAAAAAAAAAAAAAAATTGGAAAATGACTGGAGTTTAGAGCTTACTGTAATTTGAGAAGAGCCATCTAGACAGAAACATTTTTCTAAAATGGACCATTTCATTATTTAGCAAACATTTTTCAGTATGACAATAGCCATCAGACTTTGCAGAACAATGTCTGTACACTCAGCTTCTAAGTTTTTTTGTGCTGATTGCCCCTTCAAATCTGTGGATGTCTGGAAAGAAGTTTAAGTGCTGGAAGGTTTGACAGCAGACTATTTGGCCTTGGGCTTATATTTTCTAGAAACAGAGACAGCTTGGGTTTTAAGCGGAAGTTATATTATTTTAGCTTTTGTTCTGCTTTGGGTTTTGGTAAAGTTGCCATTTGAATTAACAGCCCTCCTTTTTCTTTATAAATGACCTATTTAAAAGAAGCAGGAAGTTATTCTAACAGGGAGTGTAAAGCCTCTTAGCTGAGGTTAGACTTTTGAATCTTGAATATTCATCACATACAATGTACTACATTTTGGGTTGACATCATTACGTTTACGGTGCATTAAAAATATAACAATAATGGTTAAGCAAAAAATCTGGGCTTTTAAAAATAAAATACATTTTTATTAGTAAAGTATCAACTGATCCACAGGCTCACATAATAAGCAGTGCTTGCCTACTCTTGCTTGCCAGTATGAAGTGCTGTAGTAATGCATATTCTAAATGTTAGACATTCTTATGCAAATAGTAAATCCCTAAAAATGATATAAGGACTGTAATTCTAAATGACAGATTCTTTGCATAAACTATTCTCAGATGTTCTAAGTAGACAAGTCGCTGCTCAAATTAATTTACCTTTTACATGTGGCTTATAAGCCCTAGAACAGACCACTGCTTGTTAATTTGTATGATCTGCTATTGCAAATTGTCGTCAGTAATGATTTCCCTCCATAGCGTTCCTCCTGGATATCTGATACCTTTATACTGAACCTATTACTATGTTTCAGGTTAATATCAGGACACTTAAGGGATCAAAGAGCTTTGCAAGAGTTTTCTCCAGTCATGACAACAACAGTTACTTCCTCATTTTGTATCACCGTAATTTGTGTCTTCAGCTATGGTAAAACTTTGCATGAACAAGGTAACTAGAACTATATGAATAGTGACAAATTGACATCAACAAACTTATTTAAAGGGAAATTGTTACTCTGATCTGTGTAATTATGTATCCTTGCATACTTTCAAAAACAAATTCAATGCATGTAAAATATCCTACTGACTACTTTCTTCCATTTGTTGCTGTATTACACCTTTTTCTAGTCCACTCCTCCTTCGGAAAAATGAGTGACTAAATTATTGACAATAATAATACTTGCTAGATATTTCTAAGTTCTGAACAATTTCTTCTTCAAAAAAAAAAAAAAAAAAAAAGAGGACTTGAGGTTTTCATAGCAATTTCTTTTCATTCTTTGCTCTAGCTGTGGTAGGAATGGGGACACAAAACAGAATGCACCCAAACTTCTTCTAACTCTGTAGAAAGTCTGCTTCCAAAGAACACGCTTTTGTGATGTGAACAAGATATGTCTTGCATATTTAATTCTGTAAAGTGTTGTCCTTCGTAAGGCCTCCTTATTTTGATCAGATAAAACCATGAAGTAAGCTTTTGTGATCATTCTACATTTCAATATAAGAAAATAGTTTCCAGAGGTTTCTTTAAAAAGAAGAAATTTTCGGTCTGCCTTAAGCAGGTATTTTGCATAAGCACTGTTTTCCTCCTCCTTGGAAAATACTTATTTATTGAAGGTGCTTATTTTTACAAAATTTGCAACAATCTCTACTGGCACTAAGTAGTTTTCCAGCCTTTGCTCTTCAAAACTGACATCCTCTTTTGTCCTCAGGATGAGGGCCATTTTCTCAACAGGTGTATTAATGCTTGGTGAATGTCAAAAGATGCCTAATGAGAAATCGCATCTTTGAGAAGGGTTGTCATATTTCCAAGCATGATTGAAAGCCCCCTCCACTTTGTCCCTGATATCTTATTTCCCTGCCACTCTCACAGCTTCGTGTTAGTCACACGCTGCTTGACACAACCATATTCATCAAATAGACAATTTTAAGCTATTATCCAGCAGTTTACATTGTCCAAACTTGTCATAAACTTCACAGATATTTTTCCAGCTTCTCACAATAATGAAACAAATAGTAGCGAGGCTTACTGGGACTATAGCCATAGAAAGAAATCTTGCATTCTCAATGAGAAAGGTCAGAGGGTTACAGCTAACTGTTGTAGGAGCAGAGCCTGAATATTTGAAGTTGCAGAGAGGTTGTACCACCAGTTCTCACCAACCCTTTCTTGCTGCACTTTCCCTGTCCATCCCCTGCCCGTCCTCTGTCCCCCTGGCAACATCCCCAATCCCAGTATAAGTACTGCCCTCCGGTAGGTGAGGCAGAGGTGAGCAGGCAAGACTTGACTCAACCTTTGCTGTTTCTGAAACACAGCCACCGTCATTACTGTCCCTCCCTTTCCCTTGGCTTTAAAGCCACCACTCACCCTACTGATCCTGTGGTTAGCATCTGGAAGGTGCTACCCCTGCCACAAAATATTTTCCAAGCAGCAGCAGGTCCTGGTGTCCCTCGCCGCCTGGGTTGAATGGTGTGCTGGTGGTAGTAGCGAAGGTGGCATTAACCTGTCCTAGCCTATGTTTCGTACAGAGACCGAGGCATGGGTACCCTCTGACAATTACTGCGAAAGCAAGTTCTCTATCCTAAAGCAAGTCTTCCCCGCAAAGGATGGTGCTGAGCCATCATCTCTAGAAGCAGAGCTAACGTATTGATCATATTGGCAGCTGTACGCTTTATCTTTCTCCAGTGCTGGTCAGCAATTGCAGTAGGCATTTCATTGAAAAATGCCCTACTTCTAGGTAGAAAAGTTGGAGGGAATCTTGGACAGGAACTACTTCAGATTCTATATAGGCAAAGAGCTACTTGGTACACACTAAAGTTATTGCTGCCAACTTTACTTATAGCTAAAATTTCTTAAAAACAGGTAGACATTTCATTTAATGATGACAGCCCAAAATACACCCACCGGTTACCTATAACGTTCAATTCATATTATAACCTGTTTACTTTGCAATGTATACGAAATCAAGAACAAGCTGCTGGCTCACTGGGCACTCTCGTAGAGGACATCAAAGGACCAGTGCACCTGAAGCTCCTTCAGAAGAGCTTCTTTTTGATGTTATAGGACTAGAATATAATAAAGCCCCTTCTGCTTCTAGACTTGTCCTTTAGTATGTGATATACCTTGGCTCAAGTTACCAACTACTTTCTACAGAATGTTTGAAGTTGAAATAGAATCTTTGTGATGCTATCCCAGGATGAACTTTTACTTTGAAGGACAGAGGGCCCAATCTGCACAAGTGGGAAGAGTGATTATGATTCATTTCAATGCCAGCTGATGCTAAAGTGCTTGGAAGAAGTAGAAGATGACCCTATTCAGAAGACAGTAGTAAAAGGTGTATTCCCAGACTACTGAATTTAATTCTGATACACCAGATTGTAATAGGCTAGTCGTTATTCAATCTTAATTTTTTTGATCAAATTGTTACTAGCTATTAAAATTCAGATATGTTTTGTCCTCTTTTGGGGATTCTGCAGTAAGCATGCAGAAGATGGCATGAACATTCAGAGTTTACTTCCATGTCATTCTTTGTATTTGCTTTAATATTACCAGTACAGAATCTCACAGCTTTTTCTTCAGGTGTAATGCTAGATAAAAAATTGAGTAGACTTACGTGCTCTGGTATATATGCGAGTGAGACTTTTTTGCTGAAGAAATGAGTGAAGTCTATTATTTCTGTGTTACCTTATCCTACACTACTGATTCTTATATTTATTTTCCAGTTGCATAGACATGAGATACCAAGATTGACTGGTTCACTTTAAGTCATTCAGCAAATCTGCAGCAGAGTGGAAAACAGAGTCCAACAGCCCTCTTCTCTAACTGCTAGATAAAATGAATTGACCTAATGTAGGGCTTATGACTAAACAACTGGAGAGTCTCCCTTTCTTGTTTCTGAGGGAGTTATAGTGGCAAATGAAACAAAAGAATGCCCCAAAGCATTTGAGCCCATTCTTGCTGATTGTTTTCTAGCCACATATTAATTTTCATAATGTAAAAATGGGCATAAATAATGTAATTAAAAATAATGGTATGTTAATCTTCTATCCCTAAGCTTCCATTAATTGCTCAAAGGGTGATGCATTTGGATCTGATACTTATTTACCAGGGATGACTGCTTAGCCACTTACCATATTAATATTGACAGATGTCCCAGAGAGATAATAAATGAAAGCATATCAGTAGTTTGCAGTCATTTAATGTTAGCACAGAATGCTGCTTAATACATGTTGACTTCCACATTTAGCTTCTCTGGTGAACAGAAGAACAGCATGAGAGACTTTTCCAGAGTTAATTTCATCAAATAAATATAAAATGACATGGAAATAAACTTGCTCTCTAAAATGACAAATTTTTTTATTCCTCTAATGGGGGGGGGGGGAAATTTACAACATTAAAGGCTAGTTTTTCAGGTGCATTTATAAAATAGATGAGTCCATGTTGTTTTGGAAAAACTTTTGAACACTAATTATGATAGGAATTCTCCTCCCACAGGCTGTATAAAAATTCAGAAAATTAGGGGGACACAAGTTTTTCAACAAAATTTTCCTCCTAAAATTTCATGGGGAAAAGGGGGAAACAAGGACCGATAAACTCATTCATTCCACCCCTACAGGGAGTGCTGTACTCTTCCATGACATATTCTGAAACATGTCATGGTCTAATTATTCAAATATTGAGTGATTAATCTCTACAACTACTCTTGACAGGTTCTCTCACTCTCAGGTGTGTGAAGAATTTTCAATACTTATGTTTGAAGGTCAAGGAAATGCAAATACTAGTAGTAGGAGGAAAAAAAAAATGAAAGGAGTGCATGTTTAATTATTTTTTGAGGATTGTGAAACAGTATTAAAACATGTATTGTAAAGGTGCATGTTTCTGCCACACAGTTCATCTGACATGCAGTAACAAAGCAGTATGAATATGTAAGTCTAATACCTGTCTTAACACGCACCATTAGCAACTCTTCTCATGTAGTAATAGCTAAATTAAAATGAAGTATTCTGAAAGGTGTCCAGGAACTTGATATTTATATCACTCTTCTTTCATTACTATCACATTTGAAAAATGTAACTAACAATGTTTAGAGAAATTGTCTTGTTGCCTGATTGGTGGTGTTCCTGATACACCTTTATTGCAGGGCTTGTCAAGTTTTTATCTTTTCTTAGCCAGGGAATACAGAAAAATATTAAATATATACGTGTATCAGTAAACAAACAGAAAAAAGAACTCTTTATCCAATGGTAGTGATAGTAGTTGACATCATTATTCAGAATTAGGGAATGGATTTGCTTTTGCTTTCTTAATACATATGCCTGTTTTGTTTTATATCATCCCTAGTTTGGCCAACATACTGCCATTGCCTTTTAGAAGGCCATAGACTGTTTCAGTAGGTAGATGCTACTCTGGTTAACTGTATCTTCCTTACAAATTAAAGAATCGTCATAGCTGGACAGTAAATAATAGTCTGGTTTTATTCACTACAGTTCCGCATCTGTTGCTACAAAATCAACGGTGACCCAGGAGCAGCCATAAATCACTGCCATCCTCTGGAGCAAATCTGCATCAAATGGAAAAGTATACTGAATAATGTATCAAAATGTGAATGAGCAGCATGGGGTAAATGCACTGAAGAAGTTGTCTGTAGAGGAAATGGCAAGAAGGCCTGGTTCGGGATAGGTCAATATGTGAACAAATTATTCTGCAAATGGATCCTTTGGGGGTTTTGGACATCAAGCACCGGAACGGGTTGGAGCCCTAACCCAGCGAGCCCAGACAGGAGTACGGACTGGGAGAATTCAGTAACAGTGAGGAAGAGCCTGACTCTTTCTTATTGGACAAGAGCAACATCTGTAAAATAATCACAGATTTTATTCACTAGTTCAAAATATAATCTGATTTAAACCAATCCCAGAAGAAAACCTCTGTGAGTGACTGTTCATTAAGTCAGGGTGACTGGGCAATAGCTATGTGCCGCAAGCGAAGTGTTCTTTTCCCATGTAAGCCCCTTATGTCTGTCAATACTTTTGAGCACCTTTGTTTATCAGGAACAAGAGAAAGAAATGACAATTTTAGAGACAAGATACGAACACAGACATCCTCAGAACACCCTGTTGTTATCCTCCAGCTAAGAAAATAAGTTCTGATAGAAAAATAAAAAAAAAGCGCAGAGGGAGGAACTTCTTTAAATGCTCTCTTCCTGCTGAGAGAATTCAAGGTAGCTGACTTTCTCATGAAGATGAAGAGGTCTCCCAGGGATTAGGGTGCACCTCCGAGAGAGACTTAGGTGTGCTTATAGCAGTACTGATCACTAGGGATGCTGTTAGCTGGGTGGCAGTTTTAGAATCACAAGAATCTTGATTTCTCTGTAGAAACCAGTATTTTTAACAAGATAACCTTCCATTTTATGCTGTGGCAAAGGAACATATCGATACAAACTGTATACAGAGCTAAAAGAAAAAACCTGTGTAAACTAAGATCTATAGTTAGGGTTCTCATGATTGAATTCTCTATAACTTATTCTGTATCCAAGAATAGGTCAACAGACTGTGAACATAGTGATTAAAATATGAAGACAATTTATAATTAAAGGTATCAGCATGTACAATCAGTTTTGTCTTTTCCACTTCTGTCAAGATGTTCAGCCTAGGGATTCTGTATTCACCACCACCCATGGATAACTGCACATTTTGGAAAATGTCCAATTTTATTTATTTATTTTATTTTATTTTATCTTTTTGTTATGGTGTGATGGTTACATCATTTAGTGAGCTGTAGAAAGACTTGCATTTTTAACATGATTGGCAGACAGCCCTGAAAGTCTCAGCCACTGATCTTTGCTCAATGAATGTTGCAGACTCCTAAAAAAAGTGTCTGGGTAAGGCTGAGTTCAAATAGCAACAGCCAGATTTACTTCCTGCTTAAAGAAGAGGAAGAAAAAGGTGAAAGGGTGGGATAAAGTTGGTTTTACATTTATTTCTGCTATTTTGTTCATATTTGGAGACCAAATATGTCTGGTTTAAGGTTTTACATTGGATAGCTTTCTGAGAATACACAGAAACATAGGAAATGCTTGAAAGTGGTGTTCCTCCTGTAATTAAGTAATAAACTTAACAGAAGTGATTCTAAGTTTGGGAACAAAATAGCCATAAACTCTGGGAAAATGGCTACTGATTGACAAAAAAAAGTATTAACTTAAGCTGCCCTTTGTGTCAATTATTCTTTGAGAAGGAAAACTAATCTCAGTCAGCGACAGCCAAGTACTTTTCTGAAAGAGAAGGCTTTAAGTATGTTTTTTCATGCAAGGTATGGAAGTGACTGATGCTTGCAGGTGTATCGCATTAAACTAGATGAATATCAATGCAAACAATTTTGTAAGATTATTACTATTTCACAAAATCGAGTTTCAGCTCCTTTTTCACTTTTCTTCCCCACTTTGAACAGGAAATGGCAAGATTAAGCCAGAAATATTTCAATTTCCTCAAGTGTAATTTATGACTGTGACAATCCTACTGAAGATTAACTTCTCTTTCAATGTTCCTCAGTGCCAGTCATGGAGAAACACTTGATCAGAAGTGCCACAGTATTTTTTTAAAGAAGCTGGAATGTTCCGATCATGTTAAATCTGGTCAGGCTGGTAAGAACAGACTCGATTTGAAGATACCTCCTCTGCTCATTTGTGTTTTCTCATAATTTAATATTGACTTTTAAAAGGTTTAATTTCCACAGTTACTTCACCCTGTTGTACCAGAGCATGATTATCCATGTAATGGGAAGGAATGAGCAGAAGGTAAGTAAAATAGTACGTAGGCAACCAATACCTCCCTTCATATTACATGATTCTTTTCTTTATTCTTTTCTTTTTTTTTTCTTTTTTTTTTTTTAGCAAAGGAGACATTGACAGATTCCTGATTCTTAACACTTCATATGGATAAGGAGCAAATCCCCACCGTCAGAAAATCAGTAGGAAAAAGTAAGTTGAATGTAGTTCTATAAAATTCTTTAAAGCCCCAAAGGCAGGAATGTAATGATTTTTTTAAAAGAATTATACAATTTACAGACACTAAATAGCCAGGTTAAAAAAAAGAAACTAAAGGGTTCGATAAGGCCTAAAGCATCTGTTTAAAGCTCTGGCTGCAGTTCAGTAGAGCATCTGAATGTGTGCCTAACTATTTATTTTCAATTTTTGTTCTGCCTTGGTTGAGGCATATTTAGTTTGAATTGTGAGATGTGTTGCTTGCTGGATGATTAAGCTCAGTAAGGAAGAAAGAGCATGAAGATTACAAACTGCACCCAGGGTAAAAAGAAGCTGAAAGCACTTGTAAAGAAAACTCTGACTTTTAATATATATCTCTTCTAGCTTTGTTCATGACTATTGGAAATACTAATTAGTACCATATATCCCAAGGACTTGGTTATCACTCTTTACCCTAGTAGTTTGTTTATCAGATATAGCAAAGAGGTTGTGCTTGTTGCTTTTGTAGAAAATCTCCTCATGACGTAGAAAAAAACCAACACGAGTGTATGTTTGTGGCCCTGACAAAATATCTGAGGCTACACTATAGGAGTAAATAGTTATTATTAACACCATTTTTCCTCAGACAAGAAAATTATGCTTCAATAAATCAATAGCTAGTTTAGAAAGAGAATTTTGAGATGGTCTGTCCTATTTCACAACTTCAAAAATTTCTTTAGTCAGCTGAACCTTTACCTTTGCTAATTTTTGTCTGTGACCACTGACAATCTTCCTAGCATGCACATTCCCTTGAATATGCTGCTTTTGAACTAGCTTCACCCACATTTGTGTCCCTGCTGTGTCCTTTTGCTACAGACAGCCAAGAAAAGTTTTGGGGGTTAGCTGAGTTCTGCTTTACCAATACTATACTTGTATGTCTCTGCTTAAAATTTCTTCTGTATGTGTGGAACTTCATTTAATTGGTTAGCTTCTGGACTAGGAGTTAACCTCAAATTCGATGATCATTTTGATAATTCTAATGCTGCCATCTGTTCTCATTTTATGTCACAGAGTAATAGTGTTGAAAGTGTGTCTTCAGTTTATTCATGTTTAAACACCTACCTGCCCGTCTGGGGTCTAGCTAGTAAGCCTCAGAAGTTAGTTAGTCAAGTAATTTACAACAACAGTTTCTTTTTAATTTGAATCTTCTCTTTTTGTAGCAGGCTCCACATTCATCTGCTCTCATCTGTAAACCCTAATGTTCAAAACTGGCCAGAGGCTTCCCTTGGTTGATGAAATGTACTTTCCTAGAAATATGGTTCTTTGTTACCAATGAAACTTTTGGAGATGTAACTCAGGAGTGAAACAGATCTCTATCCAGAAAGATACGATTTGTCCCTGAAGACTTGGAATAGTACTTCTGCAGGGGCACTATTTCTGTCAAAAGAACCTTCACTGTGGCTTTAGTAATCTGATCTTGGTCTTCCCTGAAATTTTCTTTCACCTCTGAGGAGGGATGGACCTCCCAGCAGCTGATTGCATTTACATGAGGGCTTATGGGAGTCAGTGAGGCAGCCGGGCCAGTATTTTTGTCTATTGCAAAAGGGTAAAAAGAAAAAACAAAGAAAAAGGTTTATTTTAGCAGTAGAACAGTCAAAGACTGCAGGCCGTGTCCTCTACTTGTGGGTTTTTTGGATCATTCTCTCTCTGGATAACCATCTTGGACCATATCAACCTGACTCTACTACGCAGCTCTGAAAGGGCCAGTATATACTCCCTACAGCTGTTTCCTAGGGAAAACTTACAGCTTCCTGGCATTACCTCTGCCTCTCCTTACTTAAGGTTATTAGGTTTTGTATGGGGGTTTTTGTATGGTTGGTTTTTAAAGTGAATAGTTTGACAAAAAATTTCAAGTCAAGAGAACAATTTCAAAGTAAATCTGCTAATGGTACTAATTGAAGAGAAACAAACACAATTACATCCAAATACTTCCTTTTGATACTGACAAACAGTGTTCTAATAGAAACTTTCCCATGAAAGTTTAGTGACATGTTTTGGGAAATAAATATTTGGGGAAATTTGAAATACATGATTTTCCTCAACCTGAGATGCCATTGTTTCAGTAAACTCAGTGGTTCTTTTGTTTCCAAAGAAATAACCCCCACCTTTACTGCTAGATGCCCTCTGGCTCTTTCCCTTCTGCTTTCCCAGCTGCTTTCCAAGTGATTTTTTTAATTGATAGAAAGTGATATTACAGCTGATACTACAAATAGCACTAATGGATTAGAAAGCTAATTGGGAAAAAACCCAGTAGCTGTCCATGTTATGGGTATATTAAGTGAATGTAATTTCTTAATCCAAAATTCTTAAATATGTAGCCCAAAGCTCACATCAGTCAACTCCACGCTTCTCCGTATTTTCCCGTTAAGACACTTGAAACTTTCATGTTTATTTAATTTTTCTGAACAGAAGGAGTTAAATTCTGCCTAAGAAAGACTGAGAAAGCAAGCAGAAAACCTCCTGGTGTTACAGATACATGAAGTGTGTGCGGTGTAGCGAGAAACTGAGCATATTAAATGAACAGAAATGACTCTTCTATTGTAAAGATGTACTGTATTAAATACAGGCAATTTCATTCAAACAGCTTCATTCCATTGCTTAGGCTTAAATCTGTAGTGGATTAAATGGAAACATTCAAGGTTCTCAAGTCTCAGTTGTTTTACATGTAATGTTGTCATGGAAAACAGCTAACAGGAGACTCACACCGGGAGAAATCAGAGTTCGTAAGCTGTAGCTTGCAGGCTGCATGACTACATTTCTTTTTGAAGTCTGTGTTGCTTTGGGGCACAAGAGTTGTGATCCTCTTACTTTCAGGACACTTGTTTGAGCTTACACCATCACTTAAATTTGGACTTTTCACATGGCTGATCAGGAAAATACAAATGAATCGGTAAAAAGAATATGACTTTATCCCTGAAAAAATTATCCAGACATTCCTGAGATTTTTTTTCCAGTGTACCGTGTACAATTTTGCTGGCTAATGATGGACAACTGTTCAAGTTTATAAAAGCAGATTTAATAAAAAAAAGTAATGCTTATACACTGTTGTATTAAAGAAACAGAAACGTAGACATTGTGTCACAGAGCATGAAGTGGCAAGGAAAATATCTTGATGACTTTTTTTTAAAACAGATAGGAATGGAATAGCCTAGTTGCTTTATAAGGCATTGATGGAGCACTGCTCTTTGTTATTCTATTCACAGAGCTTCCATTAGCAGTTTTACCTTCTTGCAGCAAAAAATAGTCTGAGTATCTGTTGGATAATATGGAATGTAGGATATGTGACTAAATATACTCTCAAGGAAGTTATATTTTATGGCACGAAAACTTTTTCCTATTAAGTGCAGCAGCACTTGTGACTTGCCTGTTGATTCTAAGCACTATACAATCGATTTTTGTAGCATGTGTTAGCAATTAGATTTCATTTTCATATTGCCTTTAACAAAAAATTAAGGCTTTACTCTGTGTACAGTAACATGTTTTAATGGACAATAATTCCTCTGTGTTCATTAACTGAAGACATCAATTCAAGGATTTAACCAGACTTGCTCTGAGAAAACAAAACTATTTAAGGTGCAACTAAGCATATTTGTAAAATTATTTTTCAAAAAAATAACAAGACAAAAAGGAATCAACATCCCCTCTAAATTATTTTATACTTTTTTTCTACAATTTCAAACACCTTGAAAATGATTCATAAAAGCCAATTAAAAGCTATCCTGTTGGCTCAGCAGGAGGGATTCATATATCCCTTCAGCACAATCCCCACCGAGGTATGATGAAATGGGGTGGAGGTAAAGAAATAGTGAGTTTCTAGACTTAAAAGCGACAAAGTATCTAGTTACTCCTCACAGCAACTGAAGGGGAAAAAATCAATTATAATGTCTCTGCATCTAAAAATACAACTCATGCCTCTGTGTGGTGCATGATCATCAGAGCTGAGCAGATGAGAGAGCAAAGAGGGAATGGGAGACTGAGGAAGTGATCACCAGAGGATGCATTAGAAATTCAGCAATCTGAAAGCAATTTCAGTTAGAAAGGAAGAAAGAAAAAAATTTTGATGTTAATCCATTCACGCTTCACCATTTGACTTGCAGTCAGGGCCACCCGCTTTGTAGCTTACTTACTGAGAGCAGGTAAAAAAATTTTTTGGTTGATTCTGATATCTCATCATGCCGAAGCAAACCAGAAATTAATCCAATAAAATCAGCCCAGAAGTATTTAGAAAAGATTAGCGTAGAAATCAGACCCCTTACACTCAGTGGTATTTCGGTGACATAAACCTGTAGGATTTATGGCTGTTTCTTTCAGACACCCATCAATTCTTCAGACAGAACTCATAAATGTCATTCAGAGCAGTTCCTTAAGTAACTGCAAGCAGTTTCATTCTTGGCTACTTCCTCGTCTAAGAGGGGGATGTCCTGGGTTCAGCTGGGCGAGAGTTAATTCTCACAGGAACCTGGGAGGGGGCACAGCCGGGACAGCTGACCTGAACTAGCCAAGGGGATATTCCATACCGTGTGCCACCATGCTCAGTATATATACTGATATATTTATGACTGGGGAGTGGGTTGGGGGAGGCTCTCGGCTTTCGGTGGGGAAGTGGCGGAGCGTCGCGTTCCGGGTGGTGAGCAGTTGCACTGTGCATCACTCGTTTTGTATATTCTTTTATTACTACCGTTGTTGTTGTTGTAACTTCTCTTTTTGTGTCGTCCCAGTAAATTGTCCTTATCTCAACCCACGAGGTTCCATTTTTGTTCTTTTCTCCTTTCTGATTCTCCTCCCCATCCCACCGGAGTGGGGTGGGAGGAGTGAGCGAGCGGCTGCGTGGTCCTTTCTTACCCTCTGGGCTGAAATCACGACAGTCCTTTTTTGGCACCCAACATGAGGCTGCTCTTTTTTGGCTGTGCAACTGCTCGCCACCCAGAACCCAACACTCTGCCACTTTCCTCACCGAGAGCCTCCCCCCTGCCTGCTCCCCATTTCTATACTGAGCATGATGGCTCACGGTATGGAATAGCTCCTTGGCTAGTTCAGGTCAACAGTACCGGCTGTGCCCCCTCCCAGGTTCCTGTGAAAATTAATTCTATCCCAGCTGAACCCACGACAGGGAGTCAGGACTTTACCTTCCCTTCCTGAGGGGAATATATTCATCTTAGACAAACTTTTTCATGAGAAGTGTTTGGTTTGAGTTCTGGATGAAAGGCTCTTGGCTCTTACTGTTGTCCAACCAAGTCTGTCCGTCCAACTAGAGTAGAAAGCTAAAAGCCTGCCCCAATAATCCTACCCACTCTTTCCCTATGATCACTGCAAACACTGACTGCAAAGGAACGGCAGCGCTTCTGCTCTCCCTGTACTGCAGTCAATTACTCTTCGCTACGGTGGTGTTAGGACATCTAATACTCTTTAACTCGCTCTGCAGAAAGCGTGGGCATTTCATATAGAAAATTCAAGGGATGCCATTCTGTGACGGCCAGACAAGGCACAAGCAGTTATTTGAGAGATCGAGACCTTGCCAGTTTAAAGTATACTTTATTTTAAGCACACTGCTAACATAGTAGAAGGTACTGAAGTGCTGCATATCACATCTGGCCACCAGGTCTTGTTCATGCGATTTTGGGTTCTTTAAGAATATCACCCTGCCCGTGTTCCTCTGCAACATAGTTTGTCTCCCCTTTTCACACTTCATTCACCCCCCATCTACAAGAAAAGAAAAGCTTGTTACCTTCAGAAATATAACTCAGAGAAACCCGTTTTCTCTGTGAAGAAAGACAGCTAAGCCAAGGCCATTAAAAGCTTGAGTACAAGGCAGCAAAACTACAGCTCTGAAGAACCAGCAGCTGCCTTGAAATACTGCGCTTGTGGCGAAGTTGCTGCAAATGGCTATTTTTCCACTGACTTAATTGGTACTTCACCCAACCAGAGCAGGATTCATTCTTTCATATTTTTCAGTTCAGTCACTAGGAAAAGACTCTATTAGCTGCTATGATGTATACCAAACCTTTAGTCAGTTAACAGGATCTAGCAATTTGTTCAGTCCATCTAGCCGAGGCAAAATCAGACAAAAACTGTAGTCCCCTTTGGTGCACCAAGTAAGCTGCAGACAGAGCTGTCAGTAGAAAAGAACTGAATCGGTGCATTTGACTTAATATTTTGGAATCCATTACTAGAGCCAGAACTCAAGAGACAGAAGGGTGCCCCCTCCACAGCCACCCTTGTGGTGAGAGGTAACTTCCAACAACATGCTTACAAGAATTTCAATTCTACAACCATTTTTGCCCAAAGTTTGTAATTTTTATATTATAGAAAGATTTAAGTTGGCTTATGATTATAATGTGTAACATTGTGCAGAGACAAGACTTTGACCCATCTGTAGCAATGGTAAAACACCTTGTTAGAATGAAATGAAGATGTAAAGAATGCAAACTTAAAACAAAAGTATGATACAAGGGAGTCTTTTCTCAATTCTGTCTCTTTAAAAAGCAGGGCTTAGTAATTCTACTAGTAATTAATTACAAGAAACAGTATTTTTAAAGGATACAGATATCTGAAAACAGTGTTAAAAAGGTGTATTAAAATACGTCCACCAGGATTAGCCTCGACATTCCTTCACTCTGTCTGATAAAATAACTAAATTATAGAACAGAAAGTGCTAGAAATTACGTGTGAAGATACATTTAAGCAAGATTTCAGGTTTTAAGAGCTCCAGAGAAGTAAGGTCTTCATCTGAGGTCAACTACTGCAGCTTAAAGCCCTATTGGGCTGCACAGCTTAGCATTTAGTATAAAAAGACCGGATAGAGATCCTCTAAAATAAGATGCTTACTTGACCATGGCATCCGAATCATTTGAGTTTTTCCTGTGACAATTTTCTAGCTTATACTTGTCACAGGGGAAAAAATAACTTAAACTGTAAACATTAACAGCTGTGTGTAGGGGTGAATGTCCAAAATTAAACCATTGAACTCTCAAGCAGAGCCTGCTGCTTGCTAGTTGCAACTGATACGGGCTGCTTGTAAATTCTGAGAACACCACGTCTAAACAAAAGTGGCATGTCCCAAATCCTCCAGTTAACAGAGACATGAGCCAGGGGAGGCTGCTTACACATCGTGCTTCTACGTGCAGATTATTCAGGTTGGGAAAATGGAGGGCTTGGGGTTCTGAGAAGAAGAGCAGGTGGTGCAAAAGAAGAGTTCCCTAAATGAAGTAGTCTTCGGAAGAAGAAGGGAACCTGGGAAGAAGAATGTGGTGACCCTGGCTGGAGGAAAGATCCTGGAAGTGGGGGAAGATGCTGAAGATCAGACAGCTGCATGGAGACTGATGCTGGGGGCCACCCAGCGGCCTTGGCTGGTGGTACCCAAGAGAGGGGACGGCGAGCAGCGGCACAGCAGGAGCTGACATGACTTTCTGCCTGACCATGCCGTGCCAGCGGTGACCTCCCTGCCGGGACTTCCAGACCTAGTGAGCTGGGGAAGAGTGAGCGAGTGAGTACGTGAGAACATCAAGCAGAATAAAACCTCGAATCTTTGTTGACTCTTGAATACACCCCAATAACCAGCTCCCCTATGGGCTGTGGTTACTCCGTCCCATCCATAACACAAGTGGTGTCAGAAGCGGGATGCTATCGGTGAGCCTTGGTGTAACGGCTGTAGGGGATCCCTCCGGCTGTAGGGTGCGTGTGTGCCTGCACAGGCAGCACGTGCACAGCTTACTATCTTGTTGGGGTCTATCGAGCTTGGTGGGGGACCTAACTGGGGATTTAGCAAGCCGGTAACCGTGTTGCTTCTGGGGCAGCAAGTACAGTTGTCGGGCATTTAATTCAGTGCATTTGTCTGCATAGAAGGTGGTGAAAAATGGATGCTGGTCTCTAAGATGGTCAAAGAAAGCAAAGCAGAATGAAACTCATGCCCTGATGTCATCCATATTAGTAAGCACATAAGTATTTTAGTTTTCAGTTTCATTAATTTTATTTGGATCTTCGTCCATTGTTGATTTCTCAGGAGGCAAGAGGATGCTTCTCTTAGGTGACCAATTTAATTCTCAAAATAGGACAAAATGTGAGGTAGCCTTACTCTGAATTTATCCGTAGGACTAGATTTTGCCAATTACATACACTTAAACACGGAAAGTAGTGACAGAGAAAATTTGGAATGGTACATGAAATTCCACAATATCCACATGTGGACTGAGTGGAAATGACCTGGTTAAATTCAAGTATTAAAAAAAAAAAAAAAAAAGACAAAAAGGAAGAACAGAGAGAAAGGAAGGAGGGAAGAAGAAAAGCAAGACAGAAAAAAAGAAAGGAGGAACAGAGGAAACATGAAGAATAGGCCACATGGATGAACACAGTAGGATGATAGACCAAGATAAGTGTGTTTTCTTAAATTAGGCAGCAAATATATCCAAAAGCATTTCATGAGCCATAATTCTTTTAAGACCTGTAAAACCAGGTAGTTCAAGTACACTTCTGCTCTGTGGCTTAACATATTTTCTCCATATGCAGGGAAGCATAAGCTTTAATAATTTTTAATGATTAATGATCATTAAATGCTTTAATGTTTTATGTTTTAATGATTTCTTGGTTTCTTTCTAATATTTGGTTCTCTTTGTTGTACATATCCACTTGCTTTTTACTGTAGGGCTACATAAAAGTTATGATTGTGTTGATTTGTAAGTATTCAGCTGTTAAAAAAAAAAAGGTCTTGCTGGCATTTTTGAAGGCTACAATTTTTTTTTAACATGCAAAAAAAGGGACTTGTTTGTTTTGAAAAATGTGCTTGGAATTGGATTAGATTTTGTAAGATATAAAAGCAGATCTGTTAAAACATGGACTGGTCAAACATGACCATTGCCATTTGGGACTCTGCCAAGCTTTTATGTCCATGAATATAGCTTTATGGTATGACCCCAAGATCATTCACTTGAACCCCTCCACAGACTATTGCAGGGAAAGCAAATAAACCCTTTATGTCAGAATCAATGTCATTTAACAGTGAGTTTGGTAATGGCTCCTATTAATATTTTTCTATGCCTCAGAGACTGGGGCTTTGGGTGCATTGCCTTCAGGGAGGATTATTCGATTTTTGGAATGCTAGCATGCATCACAACTCCTTTTTTTCCCCCCTTTTGAGTTATAGGAAGATTGGTGTCCCTGTTCTTAGAAAGGAGGGCAATCTGTTTAAATAATAAGCAGTGGGAAATTAGTTTATGATTCAAAATCAAGTTTGGAATCTGTGCTAGGGAGCCAAAAGCTGATTAGATATATCCTTAATAGGAAATATTGCCATAGAAACTGAGGGAATCCTTGCTAGCTGTTAGAAGCACAGAGACAGGACTTATTTTATTTGGGGGGGGGGGGCGGCTTTTTATTATTTTAAAATCCTTGCAGTTTCAGCAGAAGCAATATCTATAATCCCCTGAGATTTATCCCTTTATTTTAAGTTTCATCCTTCATGATGTACTAACCTCTATAAACCTCCCTGGCCTGCAGAAGCATTCTAACTTCAATTCACTACTTCATCATATTAAAACTTATTTCAAAATGCATTAGGCTTCTCCAGGCAGAACACTAATATGATATGTTTGTTACAAAGAAACAAGCGGAAAAAAAAATGGTGATGGGAGGGACCGACCTCTCATTCAGCTCTCTGTGAGCTGAGACTGTCTCAAAATCTCTACTTGACTTCAGAGTTATTAACTGTGTTGTGCTCTGCCCTCTGCTTTAAATGTATTGAAAGAGTAGGAAGAAAGTGATTCATGTAGTTTTAAGTGCAAGGCTGATGTCAGGAAAATATCTCAAGAAAAAATAAACAATTCAAAAAATAAGAAAAAGGTAACAGGGCAATTCCACCTGGCAGTTTCTAGTTACTCTCCCGGTAATTGCAGGAACATATGGCAGAGCCTTCAAAAGAATATAATATACATAGGCACATACATAACAATAGAGATGATAATCTCCCTTCTGTCTTTTCCCTATATATAGTTTATACAAAAACAAATCTGCCCAGGTCTCCAGTTAACTCCCTGTGTAAATGTATAGTGTATTTTTAACTTGTGGACATAGAAATACAGGTCTCAAAGGCCAACATTTTATCATCTTTATTATAAGAGTCCTTTTTAAGAATTTACAAAAAAAAAAAAAAAAAAAAAAAAAAAAAGAATGGTACCAGATTCTAATCATAGTTGTTTATAGTATAAAGGACATATCTCCTAAGTGAGCTTCTAGAATTTTGTTAAATGACATGATAATTTATAAGCTATGTTTATCCTGAAATACTAGGAAATACAATCTGTTGTTTGAAAGAAATTGAGGAAAATTAGGTTTTCAAACATTTATTTACAAGTTTTTACCTGAAATTGTTCATACATATTAATTGTACATTTGCAAATTATCTGTGCTGATGCAAATTGGAATTTTCATAAAGAACTGGAATATCCAGGTTTTAATCCATCATTTATCTGATCAAAAGATATATGAGCTACAAATTCTGAGATGTGTCTTAAGGTATCTTGCTATGTGTATGTTAAATTAACAGATATTCATGTAAGATAAACTACAAATTTATTTTCCAATATGCATAAAAGGTGCATTTCTAGTTTCACCTACATAACTAAAAGAACAGGTTTTAACTGGCTGTAAAACAACATCTCAAAACTATGTGGTTTTTTTTTTTTTTGTTAATTACTCTGTCTTGCATGACCATTTTGAAAACAGGCTCTGTAAACACTATACAAAAGCCAAAAATCAAAGTAAATTTCTGGCTCAAACATAAAATTTCTGAAGTAGGAGACTTGCATTCAGAAATTGACCCTGGGCCTGCTGGTGTACAATGCCTTTGCTAAACTTTGAGTATAGGAATAATTTACATCAGTCAGTCAAGGTTAACTTCAAATACACAGGAAACTACATTGGATGACACTTTGACATGATTACTTTTCTGATCCAAAATACAAATTTTAAGAGTGCATTAGTACAAAATGAAATGAGGACGTTCTTCCCTCCTATCACACGTAGTTATAAGAGATAGATAGGGAAAATGTTTTTATATTCTTGTTGTGTCAGAGATAAGTAACTTCAATCCATTTGTAAAAATCTTCCCCTTAGTTCATTTTCAGTTTTAGCTTATCAGGAGACAGTTCCTCATGCAAATAAAGACATACTTGTACAAGAAAGTTCCATCTATTAAATCACAGCAGCTCAAACCTAACCCCTTGATCAACTGCCTTAGATCACTGACTTGTTGAGAAAGAAATTAAAAACAACAAAAAAACCCAACCCAAACCAAAACCATGTCCTTTCTACGTTAGCAGTAGAGTAAATAATCCCTTCCCAATCCATAGCCCACCTCTCCTCTTTGTTCTTCACCCTTACAAAAGATGAGGAGCAGGATGACCAAGAACTAAAGCATAGTTACTTGTCAGACTGTTCTTAATTCTTGATTTTATGTGCATGGCAATGCAGAAACCCTTAAAAGAGATACTACTGTCTTTTCTGTATGCTTGGGCAAAGTTTTTGAAGAGTTAATTGTCAATTAAAGAAAGGGGAAAAGAGCTTCAGAAAAAAGCTTGGTTTGCATGTCTCTGTGACTTAAAATTTCATAAGACACTAGGGTCTCATTCTGGAAAAAAATCAGTTTAATATGTGTGAGACACTCGCAAACTGCATCAAGTGAAATACTAGTGAAAAATGTGATTTTATATTTCTCAGAACAATAGCTGTCAGTTTATGGCACACTTGATACCTCATAGCGATAGAGGAAAAGGAGGTAAAAGTTTCCATAATCACCTTCTTAAACAGGTTGCCACCAAGCTGCCCCTGCGGATTGCGTAGAAGACTGGTCGATAGGTGCACTGCCTTCCTTATCTGTGAAATGCAATCTCATCTTTGGTTTAAAAGCAAAACAGATAAACACTTACACAAATCCTCTGGCCATTCACCTCCATTTTTTTTTAATTGAATGCTTATGCGCATTGGTCTCTCAGCACTCTGTACTGATAACAAAACTCCTTTCAACTCTCTAAGCTATGAACTCGCTTTCCAAAGACACTGCGTCTTCACCGGGATTCTTCTTCAAAAACTATCATGGTTTAATTTTTTCCCCCTTTTCTTCTCTAGCCCTGTGCAACGCACCAAAGATTCTTCTTTCAGCTTCCTAAAGAGGCAGAAAGAGGTTTCTCTATTTCTCTCTTTTCTCCCCTGCATTGAGATAAACTTGAGTGGCAGCCAGTTGAGGGGATTAAAATGGGAAGAAAATAACTTCAGATCAAATATTTAGCTGATATCTTTTCTCCTAGATTATCAGCAGGAGATGTGAATACATGTTTTTGGGTAAGTCACTGTTCAGCAAACTGCTTTTGATTGCACAGTGACTGTAAAAATTTTAATAATGTGTAACAGCTAGCAACTGCATTTCAAAAAAATCTGGGAATGACTGACTGCTAGAAATACAGATAAAAAGTAACTAATTTTTATTCAAATTAAAGTTACCTTAAAAACTAAACAGCTATACTTTGCCATTGGTACCATGACTATACAAGCTGTGTAGCGTGCAGAGAAGCCCTGACACGGCTTAGGTCAAGCCACACGGCAGGAGCAGCAGCAGGCTCTCAGACAGGCAGAGACCACTAGGTTTTTGTCCTGAGCTAACTAGTGGAGACACGAAGAGTGGGACCCAAGAAGAAGGATCTCTGACCGCAGCCCTGGCCGTTGTTCCCCCTGAGGATGTGGTCCCACTTTTGTCCCCCACCGGGCAGAAAAACGGCAGCGTTTGGGCAGTGGGACTGCTGGCCGAGACACAACCCACCTGACACCGGTTCCAGCTGCTCCTGAGGGGATGAGAGCAACCACCACCCTCCAAAAACTTCAGCCAGTTGAAGGAGCATGTGGGGTCTTGCACAAACTTATTTACCAAAGGGCGGCGATGGCTGTGTGAGGGCCGCCGGTGGAGGCACGTGCCAGGGGCTGTGGCTTGGGATGGTGGGGGACCGACGCCAGGGTACGTAAAACAGCAGCAGGTGGAGAACACGGGCAATGGTTGGACCGGGCATGGTCTGGGGTTGGAGTAGCCAGGGTGGCCTGGAGACTCCAGAGGGAACCGTCATCCCGGCGCCGGCAGGTCGCGTGGCAGTGGTGGTGTGCCGGCTTGGCGCGGGGGACGGTGCGGTGAGAAACAGGGAGCTTGAGGGGACCCGTGGAGGTGCTGGCCAGGTAGGGAGGTGGTTGGAAAGAGCTGGGACCGGTCTTGCTCTGAGCCCCTGCCCCGGTGGGCCAGAGCCAGGACCCTCACCCTGTGCAGAGCAGCGACCGAGGGCTCCGAGACCCTTACGAGGGCACGTAGCACCGCTGTGGCTTCACCACAACGTGCTGCTAACATAGGTGTTGGCCATTGCCCTGGGCAGTATGGGAATAGCAACCCAGCTGGGAGCAGCCACCCAGGTCTGGGCTGGAATTCCCCAGCCTGGCAGACGGAAAACCAGCTCCAGTTCCAGTGACCAAGCAGATCTATGGAAAGGGGAGCACCGCTCCCCAGTCTGTGACTATTCTGCGGTCGTCTTCTCCTCCATGGTCAAGAACAAGGCCTGAACTCTGTAATAAGAGTTCCAATTATTATGATATTAAACCAATAATCTAGGCTTTAGAGGTAAGGGGTGGAAATTGTAATGGATGTGTTTCTGCTATTGTAACCTTTTTGGGTTTGTTGCAGTGTTAACCCCTATAGCCTGGTCTGAAAGCATGAGGGGATGGAGTTTCTGAGGAGTAAATACTACAGAGTATAAACCCTGATAACCTGTTTACTGGGGCAGGGAGTGCAATTTTGCTGCATGTACGTGCACATAGTACTGATGTCAATTATTGTTTCACAAGAAAGGAAGATTTTGTAACGCATATATGTTAAGCTTGTGATGATGTTAAAAGAACTTACGATGGATAGATATTCAAAGTGTTCTTGAATAATCTGTTTCACAGAGGGATGAAGGCTGGAATGTGTTGGGTACAAATAGCAGGTTTTCAGTAGTGGTGTCTGCAGGGTGTAAAGGCTGTGAACTGCCCTGAGCCAGTCACAGCCAGTTCCAGCCTGAAATAAATGAAAACAACTCATTACGTGCCAAAGATTCCTCCAGTCGGAAGAACTCATGGAGCTGCTCAAATATGTTTAAGAAAGGGCAATAACTGCTCGAGGCAGCAGACAAAGACCCGAGGCCATAAAAAAGGAGAGATGTGAGGAGATGCAAGGAGGCCTGATAGTGAATTTGGATAAAAAAGAGGAAGCAGAGGAGACATGGAAGGGGACACTGTTAGGAGCACAGCTAGAGATGCACTCTTGGAAGGATGTGCTCCATGGCAGAGTCATATGTCTCTGAGAGGACTGCAGCCCAACGGTGACCCATGCCAAAGCAAGGGTATCCCTATGGATAAGCCATGCTGGAGCAGGGACACTCCCAGAGGGGTTGTAGCCCGTAGAGGAACCCATGCTGGAGAAAAGGAGCAGTAAGAGCTGAGAAGCAGTGGAAGGAAAAAGAGGCATGAAGGAATAACAGAAAGAAACCGTTATGCACTGACCCCAACCTCCTGCTTTGTCTGTTCCCTCACCAGTGGAGTTGGAAGGGTCTGAGTTTAATATACAGTGAAAACAAGAGCTGAGACTAGGAAAGGAGAAGAGGTGTTTCCCTAAATGTTTATTTGTTCTCTTTTTTCCTTCAATACCCGCATCAGTAATCAGGTGCTTGTTAATTGACAATAAATAAGTGAAATTAAGTGAAATTCCCAACACTGCCCATGACACATCCATGTTGTGTGATTACAAGGCAGAGTTCAGTTGTGGACTATGTAGACACGTATTGGAGAATGCTGAAGTATAAAATGACCGTGTATCTGTCACGACCCAGACCGGACAGACCAGGGCGTCACGTTAAATTCAGAATTCCCTCGGGCTAAATTAAGGTGAAAAGACACCAAACGATCGGTGAAATGTTTTATTCATGGCAGAAGCAAATGAAACTTGGGAGGCATATAAGTAAGTGGTGGGGTCTCTTAAAACAGGATTTGTCATGGGACTACCTCAGTAAACTGTGTACCCTGGGTAACCATATACATCAATTCAGGGAATAAGGAGATCCCTCCCGTTGAGGCAGGAGGTTCCGAGCAGACCCCCTGGCTTTCTAGACTCCTCCTCAGAGAAGGGCCCAGGGGCAGCTGGATCCGCTCTTAGTCCCAGACTTGGCCAAAGGTTTTATGCTTTAAAGGGATGAGGTGTAGGGGTTATGGGAAAGGAAAAAGAAAGAGAGAACAAGACAGAGAGAGAAAGGAAGAGAGAAAGATTTCACCAGTCCTCGGTCCAGCGTTGGTTCAGTCAGCTGAGGGGTCCAGTCAGCCAAGGAGCCCAATTCCAGTGGGCTTGCACACCCGGGGCTTCTGTTTGTGTCCTGTTATCATCCTTGCCCCTCCTTTGGGTGGGCACTCGAACTTATTAGGCTACTGAGCAGTTTGTGAGCGTTTGGGCTTGGGGGTCGTTTGGGAGGTAACTTCTCCTTGCCTGCAGACCTGGCCATTGTTTGATCTTTGTATCAGAAGAGCTGATCAGAACAGGGAGCTGGGCAGCCTCCAGCACGCCCTCCCCCTCCTGTTGCTGAAATCTGAGCCGATGGGCTTTTCACCTTGGCTCCTCGCTGTGCAGGGTTTGTCTTTAAGCAGAACATGCCCCACCACAATGTTTGAGACATTAACTCTTTCAGTCTCTCACAGGTACCCCCCCAGCAGAAAGCCATGGCCTCCCTAAGCTCTGCGCCCACCACGACTGGCGCCGATGGGGGACGTGTGCCCAGGGAGAGGAACTCCTCCGCTGAGTGACACAGCTCCAGACGGAGGTGAGTAGGTTGAGGTGTCTCAGGGAGTTCGAGGGAGAGGCGGCCTACTGGAATCGCACCCTACCTTCCCTGGGAGAGGCCCAACCGGCAGACACGACGCATGATATGGAGGATTCCCTCTCCTCTCTGCGCCTGGCTGAACGCGGTGACTTAAGGCGTGAGGGGCAACGGTGACAAGTTCCTGCCCGGTGCAGCAGGCACGTCTTCTCTGTGACTACCCCACCTTCCCAGGTGCCCCGGAATAACAGGTACAAGGCTCTGCAAATGGAACCGAATAATGACGATGAAGAGGCTGAGGGGAGACCTTATCGCTCTCTACAACTACCTGAAAGGAGGTTTGTAGCGAGGTGGGGGTCGGTCTCTTTTCCCAAGTAACAAGTGCTAGGATGAGAGGAAATGGCCTCAAGTTGTGCCGGGGCGGGGGTTTGATTGGATATTAGGAAAAATTTCTTCACCAGGCTGTCCAGGGAAGTGGTTGAGTCACCATCCCTGGAAGTATTTAGCGTAGATGCAGCATGTACGGACATGGTTTAGGGGTGGAGTGCTAGGTTTATGTTTGGACCCCATGATCTTAAGTGTCTTTTCCAACCTAAATGATTCTATGACACAGTGCCTGTTCAGCCGTTTTGCAGTGAATGTGACTGCTCTGGGAATCGGGGACTGTGCGAATGCACAAACTAGCAATACTTTGGATGCCTACCTCAAGTTGAAGAAATTACATTGAGAAGTGGCTATTTCTCTCCACTGAGTCTTGACAGTCAGGTCTGTTTTAAACATCTTCACTTGAGCTGTCTGAAAATACCGTATGAATCTCACTCTGGGAGCACTAAGTGTTCTTTGTGTGTCTGTTAGGATACACGCAGCTATCAGGGAGTGCTGCAAACTTCAGTCTGTTTCCTCCCATTGATGAAAAAAGGTTTTGGACATAACCCGAGAAGCCTCTGACAGGTCATAAACCCCTCTCTTCAGAGACCATCAGTAGGGATTTTGCAAGTGACTTTAATGAAGTTCAGATTTTATCCTCTGTCTGTGAAAACAAAGATTATGATGCTTGCGTTATGTGTTTTAGATGCTTATCCAGCAAAGGCTTACTCATATATTTAGTTTTTGCATAGCAGGTACATTCTGACTGTGCTGTAATCAATGGGAGTTTTGCCAGTGTCTTAACTAGGGCTAGGTTTTCACCTTGAAGTCAGCACTATTACTTACAGGGTATAAAGTGAATTACATGAGTAAACCTAAGGAGGACTAGAACCAAATTTATTCATGGTGCCTTATCATACTTTATGGATTGATCTTGAGGTTGCTAGATTTTAGGTAACTGTAAAGCTCGTTTTATCACATCAGTTTGCAAGTTCACAGACTAGTCTAATCCTCAGACTGAAGGTACATTAGCAAAATTCTTTCTTTATTCAACTGTAAGCTCTTAAATTGCCTATAAAATTGCAGTTGCATAAGATGCTGTTCTCACAATTTACTTAAAAAATGGGCAGCTGACAACAGGTTAAAGATTCTAGGTTTCAAGTACATGAGGCTTAGCTTGCTCATTTTTAAACGTAACACCTATAAATACTTCACATTTTAGAAACATGTGGGTAATGTGACCTAATACCACTCATTAACTGTCATTATCCATTTCAGAGGTAAAATCAATTTGCTAGATTTGTGTTCTTCGTAACTCATTTAGGAGATGAAATGTAATTTTTAGGGTAGGTAATACAGGTTTCCTCTGAAGGGAAAAAATACAAATGTGGATCATGAATTAGGTTGTTTGTATACTGAAATATGGTGTAGTAACTCTGTATGACTTTGTGAAAGCGAAATGTCAGATAGTGCCTTTAAAATGAGTGTAAAGCTAAAATAAGTTGAGGTTAATCACCTTTACATGAGAGTAACAGTGGTTAAATCCTGATTATGATTTTCAGGTAATTCTGATTATAAACCATCTAATTGGTGCTAAGTTAGTGCTTTCCATTTGGTTTCTGATTGCCATCTGATCCAGAAGCGCTAACTATGCCCGAGGAGCAAACAAGTGTCCTTTCCTATGCTTTTCAGCACCAATAACCTCTGCTCTCCTTCATCCCTTCCCTCCCCTTCTGCCCTGCTCCACCTTCCCGTGCTGTGGCTCCCTTCTTCCCCCGCTGTCCTGGATCCTGTCCTTCAGCCTCTGTTCTGTACAGAAGCTTTCAGCTAACTACAGAAAGGGGAATGTACAAATGAGGGGAAAAAAGAGTGAAGTTCACAAAACTGGTGACTTCCTACGGTTGCATTATTAACGTTAGCGGCGTCTTCCGTATTAATGACAACTCGATGGCCAGCAGTGGAGATGACTAACAGACCCAATGAAGCCTGTTCCAAGAGCAGAGTGCAGACTGATGGCAAGCTGCAAGCTTGTGTGTCAATGTCAATTTACCATATAAAATTTTAGGCCACACAGTAAAGTGGATTAAGGAACTCGGCCATCAACAAACGCCCTGGCAAATCCACAACCTGTCAGCAGTTTCTCTGCCTCAGCTGAGCTGCAAAGAAAGGAATTGATGGTAAATCGATAGTGCTCAATTGTCATATGCAATACGGTATAATGGCACCACTTAACAGCCAAGCTATTTATGATAGTCTTCTGCTTTGGGGAAAGCATAGAGTAGGTGTACCTTTCTGGAAATAGCTTCTGTTTGTCCATGTGTTTCGCAGTTAAATTGTTCCTTTCTTACTGATTTCCCAATGTGCAGGAGAAGGGGATTGCTCTCTAGTACTATAATGAAATCACAAATGGAGATGTGACGATCTACAGGATTCCCAGTCCATTTTGAGGTACTAAGGCTTTACTAATACATCTCTCATAAGAAAATGCAAACAGATTTAGAGTTCGTGTTTTCTATGGAAATTGTTGTGTACTCTTACCTGAAGCATAGATCATTTTTGAGACTTTATTTTGGTTTGAGTTTTTTCTTCCTTTTGATCATCTTTATCTTCCTGAAATGGTGTATAGTTTTCTTTATCAATTTAGAAATGATACAAGATAACATCCTTCGGCCTGAAGAAGACGGTAACAATGCATCGTTCACCTGAGCGTATGTCTGCAGTGGGATCCTTGAGTTAAGAAGCAGGGCTGGAGTTCCATTATGAATTCCACCCCTAACTGCCAAATGTTAAATGTTTTGTTTACTGTGAAGCTTGAACTACATTGAGGCTGAGGATCTAAAGAGAAAGGATTTTCTTTTTTATACACTGTGAAAAAAATGCCTTGGGCCTGGAAATTTTTTTATGATATGCACAGATTTCTGTGTTCCTTTCTTACTAGAATTCTGTTCAGCTGCACTAGTATCTACAGAGGAAGCTTTTTGATACTTTTCTATTTGTCAGTTTTCAATCAACTTTTGGCAGTGGTCTTGTAGGTTTTCACAGAAGGCACATTAACTGCAGCTATAGTTTCAGTGCCACTTTATGGACATAGGTCTGTCTCTTCCCCGTTGTTTCAAGAGAACTTAAATACTTGGTCTTATATTATCAGATAAAGGAGAACAGGTGTGTATGTTTATATGTGTGGATGTACACACACGTATATATGCACATCTAGCCCTAAGGTTCTTGCTTGTTTCAGGTCTTTTTCATGTTATCAAAATACTTAAGGGTTAGTCATCCTGGGCAAGAGTCAAGTCATTCCAGGCTGTTGGAGACCGTGTCTCTTCCCAGTCTGTCAGTGATACTTTGGAAGAGTCTCTAAAGCGAGCGTAGGTTGTGATCTTGCAACAGCACTTCACGACAGGGAGGTCTGTCTTCATTCCTTTCTGAAAAATAACTGGTCTGTTTATCTTATTATTAAATGCATTATACTAACAGCTGAGGAACCTCATTGCATTAGGCACAGTGTTACAGAGAACGGTCTTTGCCTTTACAAAGTTTTTATTTTGGTGGAATACTGTAGAGGACATTGGTTTATTGAATAGACAAGTGGGTATGCATGTCTATTCTTTTATTCCAGTAGCAAAAGTGATTGAATTTCTTATTTGCTAGCTGTGGAGGCAAGAGGAGCAAATCCAGGCAGGTCAGCTTCAATTATTTTCAGGGTGGTAGGGATTGTAAAAAAGCATGGGTTTTTTTTCCAAAACGTTGTGCTTGCTTTCTTTGTTTGAGGAATGCTATTAAAAACAGTGTACATATAAGAAAATTTTATTAGAAGATAATGTTTTGAATATTCAAAATACTGAATACCTCACTTTGAAAATTATAACTCAAACCAAACCTCATTTAAATGAGAAGAGACTTTATAGCCTCACCTTTTTGACCAAATTATTTACTCATTTCAATATAAATTCAAATTTTGTTTTTGTGAGATCAGAACTACAGACCTAGTGAATAAAATGTGGTCTAGCTCCATTCCCACATATATTTTTCCTGCTGTGGTGTTTGCATTCTAATCTACTTGAATTCAGGACAAAAATTTGTTGAGAATGTGTTTTCACACCACAAAGGCCTTCTGCCTTTGAACTACCTTGGAAGCAGCCTGCTAGCTTTGGTGATAACACTGTGCAAAAAAAGCTTCTCCCTATTTTTCTTCTGCTACCACTTCTTTAATCAGAATGCTGATTTATTACAGAAATACTTTTTATTTAACCCGGGTTACTGTAATCACCTGAGTTAAGATATTTCTCTTTTTCCACTTCTTGGGTTTTTTTTCTGAGTGACAGAATATATAGTAAAGACAAAGTAGCCTTCACTGGCATAGCAAGCATATCATGAAAATGTGTCTGAAAGATGTTTCTCTATCTCTTGGATGAAATTTATATAGATACCAAGATTTTATTGACCTAGTTCATTGTGTTATCTGAAGCAATTTATTGTGGTTCCTCTATGAGATATAAATTCACTGAATTCACCCTTGAGTACCAATACTTTCTATGCAAGATCTAATATATACATCAAATAAGAATTGTTGATGTATAGCTTCCAATTTCTCACATCTCTTCTCTGTTACAACACTGTCCCCTAAGTTTTTTTTCCTACATTCTTCTCACCACTATATATTTGATTTGTTGTCTTGCCTCCTATCTTGAAAAGGGATTTATATTGATAGGCCATATATCCAAATGGGCTTTTGCATAACATGCCATGATCAGTCATTTTTAGCTGCAATTTTCATGTCTTTTTTACAAAACATTTTTTTCTAGATTTCTAGTTAAAGTAGTGCCTTTGTCCAATTCATCCTTGGACTCTGATAAGCACTGAAGAGGAAAACTTAATGAATTTTGGTTTTCTGAGTTATCTGTTGTATACTGACCATAGAAATACAGCCCCACCCCCCAATAATGCTACCATTACCATATTTTTCGAGGATGCTAACGTCCCGATTTTCCACCAGCTTTTCAGAAAGGATACTGAATGTTGGGCTCCATTTCCCTTATTGCCTTTGGTTGTAAAGCTCTCTAATGAACAGGACAATTTGCAGATGTCATGTGGTAGCCAGCAGAACATCATAATTTTACATTGTGCAACATCTTTTTTGCCTGGAGTCACTTTGTACCAATTGACTAGATGAACAAGAAGTCCCTAAAATTTCCTTTCTCTGCATTAGTGCTGTCTCAAATGGGTTATCCATGGTGCTGAGTTGTACCACACTAGAATTTCAGTGCTGATAAAGATCTCGATTCATAAGATCATTGACCTTGTGATTCACAAGACTTCCTCTGCTTAAGGAAACTGCCATATGCCAATGTCTGAAAGTTCAATCATTTCTCATTTTTAAACTTTCTCCTCCCCTAATAAAATGCTTATAGCCTAACTTTTAGCTGTTCACTCATGCAGTGCAACTCTTAAATCGGTGATACTAGACCTTAAATGCTGGAATTGCTTAGTGACCTCTTATTAATAAATTCAAAGTAGCTTTATTTTTGTACTAGCTTAGTCTTATGATTTTTTTCTAAAGCAAAAAAAAATATTTTAATATGTAGACATTGCATATCCCTTTATGCTGTAGTAAAACTCAGGAAGACATTTGCCCATCCTCATCAGTTTCCGTTTACTTAGGTATTCAAATAAACAGATGTGACTGCATTTTCCTTGGCAGTGACGTCCTTTATTTAGTTTTGAATTTACCTTCTAATTGTAGAAAATGAATGTATCAAGGTAACGATACCTTGGTATGTCCTTCTCTACTCATGACTGTGCCACATTAAGTGAGGTGCAGTCCAGTCTGATGTCCTGTTGCCATTGATGTGAAGTGGGACTATAAGCTTCACTCTCGTTTAGCCATTCTATATGTACCATTTGCAAGGGATTTTTCTGGAAGCCTGGGAAGAATTATCTTCTTTAAGAAGAAAAGCATGATGACATCTTTACAGGCAAGATGGAGATAGGGAGATGATTATGTATTTATTAATAAATCCAAACAAAGCTGTCTGAAATAAAAACCTGCTGTACACTATTCTCCCCTTGGGACAAAGAATGAAAAAGGGAATGTACTGTAAATGCTAGTCACATTGTTTAATGCACTATTCAAAGCTATTCAAATATTAGAACAAGGACAGTTAATCTGTGAATAAAACAGGAAGAAGAATATGCACATTCAAATATAGCCTTATGCTCCTACTTTAAATACCGAAATGAGCTAAGTCTAATATGTATTTTATGTATTATATAATTTTATGCATTATGTTTTAAGTCCCTCCTCAATTCTTATACTCAAGCTTACTTGTGAGAAACTTAATTACCTATAACCATACAAGTGTGTTTCTTAAAGAAACAAGCGAAAAACACCAAACCTAGTCAATATGTTGCAGTTTGCATCTGTTCTAATGGCACCCAAAAGCAATTTTCCCCCTAAATAAAACTGAGTTATCTTCATTTTGGATTTACATAAAGGTTAAAATTTTCACCACCAGGCAGAGGTACTGTTTTCAAAGTTCATAATTCTAAAACCATTCTTTGAAGAGACTAATAATGCAGGTAAATTTTAAGGTGCTTTTCAGTGTGAAAAATCCAGGTGCAGCCTGTCTTATTGCAAAGAACATAGAGGAAATTGTGTGAAATATGCGGTACGATAGCTACAGGGAGCAACATTAGAAATATTTTGTGTTGATCTTTTAGATGTTTGGGACTTTTTTCTTTATCCAATGATGTACTTCTATATTCTCTAATATGCTTTTACAGTAATGTAGTTGTTCAGTTTTTCCTAATTGCAGCAGTTTTGACCACTGGTGGCTTGAGCTTTATTCACCAGTTTTCTTTCATTCTACATACCTCTAAGAAATGCACTTCTGTCATTTTGTGGTGAGGACATTGCTGAGTCAGCATAGCAATAAATTGCAAAGAATGTCTCTGCAAATGGGTTATTCTAGCACATACCGCCAGTACTTACATGCTTGAGTGACTACAGCCAAATGCTCTTCCTTAGTCATTATGAAATCCCCATTCCCACCTCTTATGTAATTCTAGCCCAAGCTACTTCTAATTCCTAAGTTTGAGTAATTTCCTTGAAGCAATGACACAAGAACAGCAATGATTCACTCTCTGATATGCCTATGCAACGGCAGAAGCTTGGCAAGTTAGAGAATGAAGTGCCCAAGGTCAGAGACAGTGCAATGTAGAAACTTTCTTTGTGAAACAGGTATAAATGCCTAATTCCAAAAAAGATCAGCAATCAACTGAACTGGATATACTGATTTCTCACAAATTATATTCCCTTATTTTCTGAGTGCTTTATTTTAGAAGTTCTTTAAGGTGCAAGGGATTTCCAGTCTTTCATTCAGAGATGCAGTAAGAAGTACCCAAGTCACAAGAAAAAAGAAATTTGTCTTATTTGGATTTCCCTCCCAGTCTTTGTTTACCTCTGCATTTTTTTTAAGATCTACAGTGCCACACCAAAAATATCCCTTCCCAGGTTGGCGCCTTAACTATAGAAGTATAACATATTTTACCTGCTTTTTCTGTCCCTGTGGTTTGAGTTCTTTTATGCCGTGGCCCAGCTCCAATGGGAAAGGCACGTGATACCATTATCTAAACTGTTCTGTGACTTAGAATTATGGGGGGGAATTGCGCATGGTGCTTTGAAGTACCCCGAGAAAAAAATCAAGTCACGACCTCCCATTTGTCTGGCGGAGGCTCAAATTAGTTTGATGTGCTATGATTCACGTCTTTACATTTTCTTTCAAAGAGAAAACAGTTTGTGAAGAAGAGCTTGTGATCTGAGTCATGAATTTAGAAGAAATCCTGATGTCTAGACAGGAAGAGAAACTGTGATAGACCTCTTCTGCTTAACATTTCCTCCCATCTATACTTTCCCTGCTGCTTCCTATGGGTCAGTTCCTCCCAAATATTTTAAGTTTTCTCAGCTGCTTTTGTACAGTACTTGCCACTTTCTATTGATTGTATAAAAGATTTGGGTATTTCAGCTGAGGCAAGAAAGCCATTCTGCTTGAGTCAGGTACTAATGTTTTGGTAACTTTATTTAATGCATAATACATGTGTTGAAAGTACATATTAAAAATAAGTATTAATAGATTTTGTCCCTCCTAAATAATGATGTCAACAGTAACTATCCAAAGAGGTCTAAAATACTATTAGGAATTATATGTAAACTCTGAAATGACTAAGAGTATTACTGACTTAAGCTGTAAGTGGAAATGTTATGTATTATATGACTCATATTTATGAGTAACAGGACTAAGAATGCAAAGTAACCACAAGAAGTACAAAACTTGGTCTGGGACACCCATTCTGTAGCAATAAAAGGGGTGGGAGTGGGGAAGGGGAGTTTATGAGCTTTCTTTTCAGTATGCTAATAGAATTTCAACTTTTAACAACTTGGATTTTGAGCAGTTTTAAACTTCTCTTTGATTTGATTTGTAATCAGGTACTAAGTAAGCTGCAATAATATTTATAAGATACGAAGGGTAAGCTTTGTGCATTATTACAACTCTTGCAGTTTAGATGTTTGTTAAAGAAATGCTAGTAAAAAATATAACCTAACCTGAGACATTCACTGCAGTGGCTGGGAATCAGCTGTATCTCTGGAAATAAGCAGGTCTTTACAATGTGGAGTTTACTGCCTTATGTGATAGGCTTTCTCCTCTTAAATTCCATGCAATAGGACAAAGTGTCATTAGGTGGTTTTAGGTGCTTTAAATGTAATTACAAATCATTACTCACCTTGGAATAATGCCAGGCATGTAAAGTTTTATGAAAATAGTGATATACAAAATGGCTATTGATACAAATGCTATTCTTGCCTGTTGTTAACAACCAAGTAATTGTTTCCAATTCCTACAAGAATAAAATGGAAGAGGATCTTAAATAGCAGTAGATGGTAAATAATGACCATAATGACATTGCACTTAAGCAGTATTTTAAATTATGGATAATAAGATACAGTTCTACCTCTGGGGATCACAACCTGAAAACAATATACAATGCAGCTCCCCTGTTAACTTCATTTTACTTGGTTCATTGTAAAAGAATATGAGTAAATGGGAAACAAACTGAAACCCAAAAGGTTACAGATACCAGCACTTGAAGCAGAACTCTTTGAACTCTATTACAATTCCATAAAATGTGAAAAATACTCAAGGGATATGATTTACATATCAGTGACAACCAAAATTTCTTTTATGTGATACACCAAAGTAAAGTAAAACTTAGATGGAAAAACTTGCAAAAGAAAGAACAGTATACCATGCACTGATTTCAGAGGTCCACAGAGAAGCTATCAACATATTTCATCAGGTTGATAAATTTAAGAAGACTTGTATGAATAAAACCAAGTTTTTTATATGACTCATGAGAAGTTGAACATTATTGTGCTAAGTCATTAGGCTCTGTTGTAGCCCTTGAAGAACCCAATGTCACATCACCTGGAATAAGGCTTCACCTTAAAACAAAATCTGCATGTGACTGATGTGTGTACACAGAACAGTTCCATTAAAGTTGGTGGCATGTTTAAGTCCCTGAAGATCAGTACCCCAAATATCTTCGGCACAGGAAAACTGAAGCAAAAATGAAAATGAGTCAGTTGCAATACTGAACACGGCTCCAAATGAAGACTGCTTTCTGTAAGTTCAAACAGGTTGGGGGTTACGTTGGTGTTCCTTTGATCGGGGTGCTATGACGGTGCTGGTAAATCTGAACTCTGAAAGAGGAAGGTTGAAGGCTACAGCTCCATAATATCAATTAAGGAGTAGTATGTATCATCGTTATGACATAAAGAATTACATCTGGGCCATGCTCACAAGTGTTATAAATCACTAAGATCGCTACGAGTTAGAATTCCTTACATAGTCACATTTATATACTTTTTAGGACAGCTATATAGAATCAGATCTCCATCACGCAGTGTAAGAGAATCTATTAAAACATGCCTGAGCACAATTTGAATGGGATTTGTTTACCTTGCTTAAGCAAGACTTCCAGTTCCAGAGGGAGTTTTTTCCTGAGCAATGAATGCTTGCATAGCCAGTCTCCAGGGGAGTACTTCATTTTTCCACTATTTTTATTGGCTCAATAGGCTTTCAGAAACTGGAGGAGGATGGAGGAAGCAAAATTTTCAGGAACATAACAGAAGATAAATGCTTCATAAATTCCTAGGAGACTGTGTCTTGTCAGAAAATGCCAATGGGTTTCTAAAGGTACTGTATAAATGTGCTTTGGAAGTGAATGTCTTTTCTATTTCTCTTACACATCTTTAGTCACTGAATTATTTTGGCTATCAAAAATCAGATTTTTTGTATGAATCAGACCTACTAACATATGACAGTACAAACTGAGTAAAATCTTGCAGGTTATAAAGTGAGAGATATGAAAAATTGGAATGAGTGGTGTGAAGTGTGGAAATATACACATCTTTTAGTTGAGATTTGAGATGTAAGATTTTAATGGATTGAAGCTGGAAGGAGAAAAACAAGAACAGCACTACACCCTTCTGTCCAATAGTCTGGAAGAGCATTCTGTGCATTCGTCACTGATAGCATCAGTAAGACTTAAAAAAAAGTCCTCAGTTGTAAGATGGAGCAATTTTAATTCAGAAAGAACTCCATAATATGGAGAAGCTGAATACAGCACTGGTTATTAAGGACCTATATATCTTCACAAAAAATAAAAATAAAAATTGCCTTGGCTTGGAAAGATTATTCATCCCTTTAGTGAGCTCCTATAGGTGACTACTTCAAACCAGTACATAACGCGATACTCCTTCTTGCTTTAAGCATGTTCCTTTTAGCTATGTCTATCTCAGGGCATCCCTTCCTCAGGCAAAAGTTGCTTTTTCAAATAAAGTTCCTATTTTAGTTACTACTCAAATAATACAATAACCAATTACACAATACAGTTCATAGCTGACTCGAAATAAATGCACAATTTGACCCATAAAGCCCTTGTGCGCACACCTGGTGTTTTCAGCGATTCTTTGTATGTGTTCTTTAGTATGCTTTAGTACTATTTTTGCTACAGTAATTATTGTGGCCTTTTAAATATAATTTAATTATGCAGATCTCTGTGCAGGGCTTTTGTGTGTATTTGGTGGGTATGTGGAAGGTAGCTTAATGGATAATAAGTAAATAGAGAATCACATGTTACAGTTCATTAGCTGTTCTACTATTTATGGAAGGAGATTGTTTAAATGCTGATGGGAGAAAAAAGGGCTTCAGGAAGAGGAGGAGAGTTCTGGCTCTAATTTCAGTAAGAATAGGGTAGTTTTGAAGTTTTTTGGTAGAAGGCAGAACCTGATGGGGACTACTGCAGTAAGCAGAGTGTGTGTAGTCACTGAAGGCCAAGAGTTTACTGGCAGAGGAATGGTCTGTTCTGTGACAGTTGGTCTGCCAGCAATTCTGGTTTTAATTTGCTAGTGCGGATATAGCCTCTGAGAATCAGAGATTTAATATGCAGAATTTTATGTAGGAAATTTCCCTGATCCACAAATGATTTAGAGCTAATTGAAGGGTGCTAGACAGTTGTGCTGGTTTGGGCTGGGATAGAGTTAATTTCCTTCCCAGTAGCTGGGATGGGGCTGTGTTCTGGATTGGTGCTGGAACCAGTGTTGGTGACACAGGGATGTTTTGGTTCCCGCTGAGCAGTGCTCACCCAGAGCCAAGGGCTGTTCTGCTTCTCCCCCCACCCCACCAGGAGCAGGCTGGGGGGGCACAAGGGCTTGGAGGGGACACAGCCGGGACAGCCGACCCCGACTGACCAAGGGATATTCCAGACCATAGGACGTCACGCTCAGCGTATAAAACTGGGGGAAGAAGAAGGAAGGGGGGGACGTTTGGAGGGATGGCGTTTGTCTTCCCAAGTCACCGTTCCACGTGCTGGAGCCCTGCTGTCCTGGAGATGGCTGGACACCTGCCTGCCCGGGGGAACTGGGGAATGGAGTCCTTGCTTTGCTTTGCCTGTGTGCACGGCTTTTGATTTCCCTATTAAACCGTCTTTATCTCAGCCCACGAGTTTTCTCACTTTTACCCTTCCGATTCTCTCCCCCATCCCACTGTGAGGGAGGCGAGTGAGCGGCTGCGTGGGGCTGAGCTGTCTCCTGGGGTTAAACCATTACACCAGTCTATTGTTAAAGAACTATTTCCCTGGTTTCTGTTGTGCATTAGTACAACTGGAGAACTTTCTATCAAGACAAAATGCTGCTTTTGAGCCTATTGAGTCATTACAATATTCCTTTTCCTTCCAATCCTACTTTAAAAAAGTGATACTGCTGATGACAAACCCCAAAACCTGACTCAGCACACCTTTATATTACATACTTGCACTGAAGAGGTATGAGGAATAGGAATATGCAGTAAGTGCTGGCAAAGGGATAGCACACTAAATGCCAGTTTATTTAAGTAAGGAACTCAGCCTGAAAACAATTAAAACTCAATTCTATATAGCAATTGGGAAACAAATAGATTTCATTCCTTGCTATAGTCCTGCTTCTTTTACACATTAAATTCTTTACTAATTTTAGATTGTTTACTGATTTACAGTCAAATCTAAACTTACTGTTTCTTGATAAAGATGATCCAAATGTATTCTCAGATAAATAACAGACTATAAGAAGGGAAGGTGTATGAAGGGTGGCAGATGCTCCTCGTGATTATTCTTCATTTCAGAGATCAAAGTCAGGTCACAAGTTTTGTTGGAGTTCTTTTACTTTTTCTGCATCAATACACATGCTTACACTCTTCATATCTCCACCAGCTCTCATACCAAGCATCAGGAGGAAAGGAGGCTTGTGTGTAGTATGGGTTTTGTGTATGTGATTGTACTTGTGCACATGCATTTGTGTTTGCTGAGAGAATAGAAATACATTAGACAAGTCTTATTAGGATAAGATAATTATTTTTTTTTAAAGTGGAAATAGTCAGTGTGGAATGTAGCACACAGGATAGTTAATTTTCTTTTACCTTTATCTAAGAAAAACCAATCTCTTTTATTCACATTAGGAAACAAAATCCTAGACTGTAGGTGTTACTCTCTGCAGCATTTTTAATAGACATTTGTACTGGGTTTGTGTGGCAAGGTTTTGGTAGCAGAGTGGGTTACAGGGGTGGCTTTTGTAAGAAGCTGATATTTGACCTTATGTCCAATAAAGCAAGTGCCAGCCGGCTCCAAGACAGACCTACCACTGGCCAAAGCTGAGCCAATCAACAATGGTGGTTAACGTCTCTGTGATAACATATCTAAGAAGGGGGAAAATAATCCTGCACAATTGCACCTGGAGAGAGGAGTGAGAACATGCAAGATAAACAACCCCGCAGCCCCCCAGGTCAGCGCAGAAGGAGGGGAGGAGATGCTCCAGGCGCCGGAGCAGAGATTCCCCTGCAGCCCGTGGTGATGAAGACCCCGGTGAGGCAGGCTGTCCCCCTGCAGCCCAGGGAGCTCCACGGGGGAGCAGATCTCCGCCTGCAGCCCAGGGAGGACCCCACGCTGGAGCAGGGGGATGACCGAAGGAGGCTGGGACCCCGTGGGAAGCCCACGCTGGAGCAGGCTCCAGGCAGGACCTGGGGACCCCTGGAGAGAGGAGCCCGCGCTGGAGCAGGTTTTCTGGCAGGACTTGTGACCCTGCGGGGGACTCACGCTGGAGCAGGCTGTGCCTGAAGGACGGCAGCCCGTGGGAAGGGACCCACGCTGGAGCAGTTCATGAACTGCAGCCCGTGGGAAGGACCCATGTTGAGGAAGTTTGTGAAGGACTGTCTCCCGTGGGAGGGACCCCACGCTGGAGCTGGAGAAGAGTGTGAGGTGGAAGGAACGGCAGAGACAACATCTGATGAACTGACCCCAAACCCTATTCCCCGTCCCCCTGTGCTGCTCAGGGGGAGGAGGTAGAGAAGGTGGGAATGAGGTTGAGCCTGGGAAGAAGGGAGGAGTGGGGTGGAAGGTGATTTAAGATTTGTTTTTATTTCTCATTACCCTACTCTGGCTTTTGATTGGCAATAAATTAAATTAATTTTCCTGAACCGAGTCTGGTTTGCCCATGATGGTACTTGGTGAATGATCTCTCCCTGTCCTTATCTTGACCCGTGAGCCTTTGGTCATATTTCTTTCCCCCTGTCCAGCTGAGGAGAGGAAGAGATAGGAGCAGCTTGGTGGGCAACCTGGTGCCCAGCCAAGGTCAACCCACCATAAATTGTCTATGAAGTAACGATTACAATTGTCCTCATCACTCTGAATTTCAGTACCACGAATTGTGTGCAGCAGCCAGACGCAGTGGCAGTGCATTTGCAGTTACCCACTCTATAGTAAAAGATTGGGAGAGACTGAAAGAGTTAATGTCTCAAACATTGTGGTGGGGCAAGTTCTGCTTAACGAGGAACTCTGCATAACAACAACCCCAGCCTAGCAAGGAACCCCCGGTGAAAAGAAGCGAGCAGAGCAGCACCCATCACCAACAGGAGGGGGAGGGTGTGCTGGAGGGTGCACAGCTCCCTGTGCTGAGGTGCTGTTCTGGTGTGCTGAGCAGAGCTGCTCACCACGTAGAGAAAAAGATCACGTCTGCAGGGAAGGGGAAGTTACTCCCCAAACGAACCCCAAGCCCAAAGGCTCACTAGCTGACCATGACACCTAATTAGCTTAACGAGTTTGAGTGCCCACCCGAAGGAGGGACAAGGATGATGAAAGGGCACAAACTGAAGCCCCAGGTGTGCAAGCCCACTGGAGCTGGAGCCCTCGGCTGACTGGACCAATGCTGGACTCGGAACTGGTGAAATCTCTTCTCTCCTCTCCTCTCCTCTCCTCTCTCTCTTTTTTTCCTGTAATCCCTCCACCTCATCCCTTTAGACATAAACCATTGACCAAGTCTAGGACTAAGAGCGGATCCAGCCGCCCCTGGGCTCCTCTCTGAGGAGGAGTCCAGAAAGCCAGGGGGTCTGCTCGGAACCTCCTGACTCGACGGGACGGCTCGCCTTACTGTCTTCCCTGAACTGATCCCCAAATAAGCAAGGCCTGTACTATATGTTTGGTGATGTAGGGTTAGCACCTGTTACGCAGTTTACTGACAGTTTCATGCCAATTTTTGTTGTGAGCATACCAATTTTGGTGGTGAGCATGCCAGTTCTTGTTGTGAGCGAATAAAAGTTGAGTTTTGTGAGTTAAAGGATCCCTGGTGCCGTTTCACCTTAATCCTGCCCTGGGAATCAGCAAACCTGAGTCACCGTCCTGAGAAATTGGGATGTGACAAAGATATCTCACTGGTGGCCATTTTCTAGTCCAAATTCATGTCCTGAATGATTCAAGGGAATAAAAAGTTTAAGGTTCAAACATGTAAATATTTGAACTTGTTTTTTAATATAATAAAAACTATCATTTCTGGGTTTGTTTATAGTCTAAACAAGTTTGAGTTATGTTACATTTTATGCAACTTGAACTCCTAAGGACCATCCATCTCTGCCATTTTTATAGGTAAATGTCGGTGGCATCCTGATTTTTCTTATTCTGTTGCAAAATACAATATTGTGGGAAGAGTAGAAACTTATAGCCATGAAAACCTAACCATGAAATTGAATAGAATTAAAATAGAAATCAGTCATGAGATGACCCTTTTCAAATGTGTGTGTTCTTATTCGGTGACATTAAAAATATCATTGGTAATCATCAGCGTTGGCTAACATTTTTAAACATGAATAAATCAAATACAAAAGTAAAAATAAATGAGGAAGTCAGTAGTCCTAATCTATGTTATTACTCACTCATTTCCATTGAGTGAGAATGCAAAAAAGGGTCCAGCTTTTACCTTTTTCTTTTTTTGCATAGATTTTTTAGTACAAGTTATTTCTTGTTGCATTCTGCACGAACTTGGTAATATAGCATATAGCAATGATACGGATTAAATTACCGACCTAGGACTTTTCAAGCCTAGTAATACAGAACCTGTCGGAGTCCTGCAGGGGCTGGGGATTCCCTGGGGTCCAGGGCAGGTCCCGACCCCCACTGAGGGAACAGGGCTGGGGGGCATCCGAGGGCAGCCCCCACCCAGGACGTCAGGGGCCTCTACGCGCGCATGGACGATGAGGCCGGGCTGGGATGCCAGCCTCCGAGTGGGGGGACAGGATCTAGCCTGGTGAGGGGAACCAGGCTCCGACACAACCCCAGGCTGTCTGGGCAGGGCCGTGAGGATGTAGCCGGGTCGAGTTTCTGTTGATCTGCAAGTTCCAGTTCATCCTCTCGTACAATTTAGAGCAGCCAGAGGGTTTTTCTAAGCTATCCTAAGCTGCAGTTACACCCAAATTAGTTTACCTAGTGCTCTGCCAGAGTGCTTCCCCAATACTTTAGATCTGTGGGAAAAGAGAAGCTGGGAAATGAACAGTTCAGCAGGCTCCATCTGTCTATGTATCCTATGGAAGTAGAGGTTACCAGCTAGAAGACAGTGGTATCAGAGGGATATAAAGCCCCAGTGTATTGGACCCGTTGCTTTATTTGCTGCTGTGCCATTGAACTTTGTTTTTTGTTTTTAAATGCTAAAAGATTCCTTTTTATTTCGCTAAGAATAGTTAATTATTAAATAATTTTTGAAATGGTAACCATTTTCCGAGCTTAAGCAGAGGGATCATGGTCAGAAGCTGCAGGTACGTTCAGAAAAGGAATGATTTGAATATACTCTGATTTGCTTTGCCCATGACTAGTAACAGTTACAGAAACAATCCTGCCTGGGCAGAGAAATAAACAGGATGACCTAATAGGTCTTTTCCATCTCTTAGTCCTATGGTTCTGCTATTTCATAAAGTACATTAAAAATAGATTTGCATAACAGACTGGAACAGCTTCAAGCAAGCCATTTCGATCTCTCAGGAACATAATAAATAAGTAATTTACATACTGCCTAAAAACATATTTACTGATCTGTCTGCATTTATTCTTCCATTGGAGGTTACAAAATGCATATTTACCAAAGACCTCTCCCTAAATAAAGTCAAAATCTGTCTTCATTGTCTGAAGTCAGAGGGCTCAGAGGAAAGACTGAGGTTTTGTCCTTAGAGCATATTGCTCATGTGCCTTATTTTTTAAGACCAGTAAGAGCAAGTTTTCAAAGTAGCACCAGTCTCAATTCGTTGATGTATTTCAGCAGGAGTATCTTTGGCAATAGTACCCTGTTTTGCTTTGAACAATGCGTATTATCTGTACTTAGCTAGTGTCAGATGCAACCAGTCCATTGAACAAAAATCAACCACAAACAATGTGCGTTATCTTTAGAAAAACAAGCTGGTTGAATCTCCACTTGAACCCTTTCCTTGATGAACTGAAGGATTAGTCACGTACCCTGGTTGCATCCATTGGAAATGGGACTAAGCGGTCACGAACAGACAGTGAAGGGAACAGACACACTGGTACAAGCCTGCATCCTGGTGGGGATCTGCCTGCATATTGTTATCTTTGCCTCAAGTTTTCCACCTGAGACGTGCCTTCCATGTGAGAGTCTGAAGAATGGTGTTCACATTCCCGCTTAACTTTATTTTAGAGCTGCTTAATTATCCTTTCTCCAGTATATACTGTGCTGGGGATTTATTTGATAAACCAGGTTCACTGGACTCTGGGATACCTCAGAAGCCAAATAATATGGTGAAGACAGACATGATGTGGGTGCCTTTGTACAAGAAACTTTTTCAAAGCTTGTCTTTGGTTTTACCTTCCTCACCTTGCATAGATCTAATATGTACTTTCCTTACAAGGTAGTGATTTTCCTGGGAGTTTGAGTCAAGAATTTGCAGCTGTGGTATATCCCAACTAGAGCTTGGATCCACATAGCTGAGCCACTGAGTTGACTGTTACCTGACCTTAAGTTCAGGCAGTGGCATGACTCCGCATCAGCTTTGCAGAAGTCCTAGGAACATGATGCGCAGATACCCAGGCTGGTCCAGCGGGAAGTCAGCACACGTATAATAGGATTCACTAACTCATATTGTTATTCATACCTTAGGAGAACCACAGTTGTTCTGCCATAAACTACAACTGAGGTATTAAACCTTGTCAGATCCAATCTGAGTCTACTATGCAGCCAGTTCAGGTGTTTCTGAATCTCTGCTGTTAACCCACAGCCTGGATAACCTGTCCATGGATAATTGAAAGGTGCATACTTCATAATATGATGATTATGCAAGCCTTAGTATTTTATTTGGTAATTCTTGAAGAAAGGGCATTAATCTTCCCTGCTTAATATGTGAAAGGGACAGAGGTCAACAACTGGGGGATGAACTACAGGCTATCTTTTAGAAATGTATCGTATCTCTGATAAATGACTTCAAGTCACGATGAAATAACCTTCTCTTATTAAGCTCTAGTACTTTTTGATTCGTCACAACGTTAAGTAATTATTTCCAATTGAAATATTTCTTTATTTCTAATTTAAATGTTTCTAATTAAACACTGGATCTTGTTTGGCTTTATTTATCAGATTAAAGGGCCTCTTCACTGTATTTGTTTTCTGTCAATTTTAAGAAAGAGAAAAGGAGAACTTCTAATAACCAAAAGCTTAATTAGCCAATTACTATTGGAAATATTGGGAGCAGAGATAAAAAAAAAAGGTAAAAATTGTAAATGATGCACTTGCTGAGCCTGTTAGAGGAGGTATATAAAGAGGAAAACTTAATTAGTGAAGCAGACTCAAAATTTGTGTTGGAGTCCATTTGTAATAGCAAACAGGTGTGTCCGGTAAAGTTAAAGTAGGTCATTGCCGTGCTTGTGTGACAGGAAACAAAATCCACAGGCTGCTTCTGGTGGAGCAGTGTGAGAGTGGTGTATGTCAGCGGTCCTTGGTTTGCTCCTTTCTGGGATGAAACAGAGCAATGTACCCTATAGATATGTTAGTCTCATATCGCTTTTAAGCATTTATTTTTTAAGACTTCCCTATTTTTACAACATCCCACACCACTTTAAAATCCCAATGTGGAAAACTTATTCAGCTGAAGGTTTTACCCTGTCTCTTACCAGGTTTCTTTCTGTCCACCAGGTTGTACACAAGCAAAAGTAGAGTTATGATGGCCAAGTAGCACTTAACAGAAGTAAACTGAGGACATTGTGCTTTCTTATTATTTTTTTAAAGAATTGTCACTTCTAAGTGTGGTACTTCTAAAGGTCCAAAACATTTTGAATGAAAATGTGTTCTCAAATGTCACATTAAATAGAATACGGATGAAAAACAAAAGGAGCCTTCAAGAAGGCTACAATAGCATTACACTTTGACCAGATACCGACTCTGCCCCACCAAAACCACAAGCATTGTGTACCTTTCTGTCAGTCTGCCTTGTTCTGTTATGATGGAGAAAGATACTGGTAGTCCTCTTTATCTAAGCATAGAAGAACTTAGTAAAGAGAGTAGTTCTTTTTAATAAAAAGACCAACTCTAACTTTGGCTTTATGTTCTTTAGAATATATGGGAGCTGAAAGAAAGAATCAGAAGAAGAATGAAGGCTAATCCTCAGTTTAGCAGCATGAATTAAAAAGATCGCTTTCAAGGCCTGCTACTTTTCATTCCAAAGATCTGAAAGGTAGCGTCTCTTTCCAAGTGTGACCCTTCTTATCATTGAATAAAGGAGTGTGGGTTTTAAGAAAAAGAAACAGTTATGAGAGCTTCAGTAAAGTCATCAAAGAGCATGCTGTTCTCATACAAATTAGAAGAAAAAGATCTTTTCATACAAATGTGTCTGAAGAAATCAGGATTTTAACAGCAGCTATGGGCTATTGTTTGTACCAGGCCTAATTAACCCGGAGAAACGGTCTGTTTAGGGTTATTTTTAAATTATATATTTATACATAAATATAGTTTCCTGTGTTCCTTCTACTTTGTTCCTTGTTGCGTTTCACAAAATACCAGGCAGCCTACAGATCTGCTGCTGTTGTGCCCATGGCCAGCCGCTGGTTTCAGAGAATAACCGCTGGCAGGCGCGCGGTTCTGCTGCCAGCAGGTCCTTCCTCCTTCCCTCCTCTTCATCCGTGAACTCCAGCAGCTGAAGAGCAGTGGCAGCCATACACTCCAGATAGCTTTGGAAAAGTTGTAATTGTTCCATTGTGCTGTGGTGTTAGAAGTGATCCAGAAGTCCTGCTAACTAATCTTACATTTCCATTCCGTGTTACTTTTGGGCACTGTCAGTTTCCTTCAGGTCCCCAAGATTTAATTTTCACGTTACATTTTTGTCACCTAACAAATGCCGTTGGAAGCTGTTTCTTTAGCAAATCCTAGTTTAGTGAAAAGTAGAAGCAGCATGGAAAGAGATTTCCCCAGACAGCTAAGGCAATAAAAATAGAATGTATCTCTTTAAGGAGAGTTTCATTCTGGATTCCAATAAAACAGACAAATTCATCTTTCTCTTCTTTTTTTTCCCCTTTTTTAAAAGTTTAATAGAGGTTATAGTAGTGTGGTTTCAAATAATATCAGAGGATCTAATTATTTTTGTTAAGAATCGTGAAATACTTCTAAGCTGTACTTTATTACATTCAATTTCAAATCACATTTAATTATTATCTCTTAAATAAAAGGAAGGAATGAAAAATTATGAAGTCCGCACAGACTGAGTATATCTATCTGAATTCACTCCCTAAACCTTGAGCTGCTAATGTGATTATGAATTGAAACATTTGTGGGGACTACTAATTCCATTGCAATCTTCATTTCAAATACCCTGACTGATGGCTCTACTTCTCTGATAACCTTTTGCAGAGTGTATCAGATTCCTTTGGGATTTTTTGTTACTTTTCTTTTTAACAAAGAGAGGAGTACTTTCTGGCTTCAAGTCTGCAGTTAACAAGACAACAGCTGAGAATGCTGAAATCATAATTGTGGCTTTATTTCCTTCTACTGGGTGAATTTCTTCATTTTGGTCGGGTACAGGGCCAGGGAAGTACTATTACAGGCAGAAAGGGAACCACATTATTAGCTGCATCATTTGTATGTGCTTCTGAGTACCTGAAATTAAATTAATTCTGCTTCTCTGTATAAGTGCTTTGGAACATTCCAGCTTCATTTGATAACTGAATTTGAAGGAGTGATTTTTTTTTTTTTTTTTTTTTCTCCTTCCCCTGGTAGATCAATATTCTGTTTTCCATTCATTTTTCAAACCTCTCCCCCCTACTTTGCTTTAAACTGACTGCCAAGTGGGTAAAATGCTGGGATAGAAATATTCAAGAGTTACAGACTAAGAGAGAATATGCTTTTGTCCTGGCTACTCAAAGCCTAGGGAATAATTGAAAAAATTGAATTAGGGGCAGATAAAAGTACTGAAAGGTGCTTATAATTGAAAAATGTTGCTCAGTTCTCCAGTGCAGGTTCGTTGACTTACTAAGAGGCTTGTATTACTAAGATAGCCCAGCAAAAGTTAGAATACTTTACTATGAGATCTGCTTGATATACATAGTGCCTGTAATGATGTTGTACAAAGGACATACAAATGGCACAACATGTCAGGTAAACATTTGTTCTTTTAGTACAGCAGACTCTGCCTAGAGTAGAACATTTTTCCTGCAAGTTTATTGTATTGCAGAGCATGGATTGCATTCTGTGGGCACATGGAAAAGTTACTGGACTTTTCTGTGGGGATGTAGAGCTGGCAGGCATTACTCTGTCCATGGGAGCTCTTTATATGCTGGCTATTTTGAATCACAAGATAACAAAATCATGTTGCTTGAAAATTATCCAAACAACAGAACTGGTAATGTCATAAAAAAGAGGAGCTCTTTGGGGCATGTTGACTTACTGTAAACCAGTCCAAATGAAAGCAGTAAGTTTTGAATATTTATTTGAAGAAAAATAGAATAGGTAGTGATGTTTTGGATAAGACTTTTCGTTGGGACCTCTAATTTGTGTCCTCCCTGTGATAGGTTTGTCCCTTCTCTCTGTGACCGGTGTTTAGTGTGAAGGACATTGCACAAATTCAGCCAATTTTTGCTTTCTCAGGATACTGAGGGAAGAAGGAAGAATCTGTAGTCTATTAAATAACATAGTCAGGTGTGGGTTTCTGTTGGTTATTGGGACTCATGTTCATAGCAGAAGAGAGTTTTGCAACAGAAGATGCTAAGCATATGTCTTGGATCAAGCTGTAAGGAGATCTCTGGTGAAAAGACCGCATTACTCCGCTCCAGCTTTCTCGGGCTGTATTTCTGTGGCACTGCACTGTTGCTAATAAGCCCGCCCTGCTGATTAACAGAAAGATGACTTCATGATCCAGGAAAAATTCTCCACCAGTGCCACTAAACAGCTTTCAGGGATCTGAATCTGTTCAAGTTCCCTTTCCCAGTCTGTACTTGTGACAATCATTACTGCACAAAAAGATTAACAACTTTGTAGGCAACAACCAAAACTGAGGATGCCTCATCAGTAATCTAAACACACACCCTTTGCTTGCTGTCTGCTTGGCTCCATGAATCTTGCAGTATGTTTAGCCCCCAGGCAGTCCATTGCTTAATGTGTCCTCTATTTTGAATCATCATTCTAAGATATAACTCTCCCCAAATCTTTAGAGAAAGCCTTTATCTTTAGACTTGGTTCTGAGAGCCAAAAAGCTAAGAACCGGGTATGACATTTCACTCCTGGGCACATAAGTCACCGCTAAATCTATATTTATGTATCTGTCTTGAACTGGTTTCTGTTAAGCACTCTGACTGAGATTTAGGCATGGCAAAGTTTCACAGTACAGGTTTTTGAGGATGAAGCAGACTCAGAGTTCATGCATTTCCAATAGCAGGTCTGTCTGCAAGGTTTATCAGCTTGTTTTTCTTTCCAAAACAGAGTTTTCGCTTCTGTTTGCACTGTAGAGCCAGAGGAGTTAATGAGCTGGATTCTGTTCTGTCTCAGTACCTACAGAATTAACAGCTAAACTCTCATTTTCGAAACAATTTTGAGAGAATTATATTAAAGGCATTAATAAACAATTTGGTTAGATATTGATGTCCCTATGTGAATTACAAGTACTAAATGTTGACAATCCTTAAGACAATATATTTGAGTCTCGGATCCTAGAAATGCTCCTTGTACTCAAAACCCATAGCTCCCACTTATGTGGGAAAAAACCACCCTCAAGCAACTTCAAAGCAAAGATAGTAGAAGACCTCTAATGGCAGCATACTTGTTGTCTAAAACTGGTTCGTAAATGACATTTCCTAAAGTAGGAAAATGGATTCCACAATCCAAAATTACATTCAAAGGGCAGAGTAAAAAAGAGTTACTGCCTTGCAGAAGAAGACCCAATGATGGCAAAGAAAAATGGCCGCAAATTTGTGTGACTGTCGGGAACTATTTTCTTAATAATTGCTAAATCTGTACAGAAGAAAGCTGGTAGAATCGTTGTTCAAACACAACAATTCTTCAGAATAGCCAGGCAAGACAGTTTTGTCTCCATGAAATACACTGCAAAATCATAATTACTTTTTAATTTGCTCCCTCCAAGCCTTCCTGGCTGCTGTCAATACCTTTACGTATCCATGGCTACACCTGCCTTCTGCTTCGTTGCCAGTTTTAACTTATGCAGTAGCAGCAGTACTTAAAATATTGTTTCCTTCTCTAAAATTTGTTAGTTATGGTTCTTTTTTGGACCAGAAGTTGGTGTGAATCTGAACAGTCTATTCCACCTAAAGAGGGTGGTTGCCGTTTCACAAGCACGCACTGACTGTGTTAATCCATTCCGTTACTCTTATATTATATTCTTATTATAGCACTGGTTATTACTAGACGATGCAATTTGTGTTATTTGGTGAGGCAGGGGTGACTGCCCTGGTGGGACCTCCTGTAAGGATGTATATGGGACCTGCTTTCTTACGTGCTCGGTTCTTTTCGGGCTGTGGTAGAAGGAGGACCGCTAGGAAACGAAGACACAGCCAGAGCTAGCTTCGTTTCTGTCTGATTCCTGTTTTCTTTCTGGTCGGCTTGTTTTAAACCTCTCTATTAGGAGATGGCAGTTGTATTTAAACTTCACAGAATGCAGTTTTGTATCTGAGATTGGGATCAAGGGGCAGAAGGAAAGTTTTGTGTAGATTGCTAAACCTAGCACAGATGTACCATATTATCTTTCCTTTCAGGGCAGATTAAATTTTCTCCTATACGTATGACACCAAGCTAGCACCACACTTGATTTTATTGATAGGTAAACTGCTTTCCTGAGATACTTCTTTTATTTGGTGACAGAGATTAAATTCAAATTTGGGTGTATTTTTGTTATTTTTTCCTTATAACCAGATCCATTTGAGATGCCTTTGCTAAGATATTATCTAAATGCCCTCCTTCTCTTTCCCAGGATCAGTTTTGGTTTTACCCCAAATTCCTCAGAATATTGATAAGAAAAACAGGGATTTTGTTTATGATGGCAAACTTCTCCTTTCACCCAAAGTAGAAACTACACATTTTCTTCCTTCAGCTACTGGTTTATTGTATGTCTGTTCTTAAAGAAAGACTGAATTTGTTTTTGAATACCAAGTCACTCTGTACTTTTGAGAAAATAATGGTGAAATAACAGAAGTGTAGACAGCCACATCACTTCTAAAGTCTTGCTGTTACTGTAGGACTGTTTTCTCTAATGTCTTTTCACTGAAAACGTTTATTTCCAAGAAGCTCATAGAACTTCATGAAAGAAGGAAATAACAAAAATGAAATTCATCAAAATGAATGTTGTCCAACATTTTCTGTGTTGCTATTGTTTGGTGAAATATTGTTATTACTGCAAGGTTAGTCGTTTGACTTTAGTTCACAGTACTCCTTTTAGATCAGTAGCTGCTTTTTTCTGCTGGGATTTATTTAAAATACCTTAGTAGCATTAGAGTCCCTGCAACTTGGGCTAGTACCTTCAGTTTTCCATACCTGAGCTTCAATCATCTCTTAAAAAAAAAAAAGTAAAAAAATATGCAACCTTGATTATTGTCTCTCTGGGTTAAGTAAGAAGAGAACAGACCAGTTAGTTAGAAGTTCTCCACTGCTGGGTAAATGCTGTTCAGAGGTATTCAGCTGAGAAAATACCCGATCATATGATGTTATAATGTGCTTTTAAATTCTGAAACGGAAGGGCTTACTCAAGTACAAAAGCGCATTTTACAAAAATTATAGTAGTATCTTCTCCTGGTTTTCTTCTTTCTTGTAGATGTAAAGGTGATTGTTTTTTCTTTCCTTCTTTTGAAACAGTTTAGTTTTGCAAGTTAGTCTGCCTGTGGTGTGAGCAGATCAAGTGTCTCAAGTTGGAATATCAGAACTATCTTTACTGGTGGTATTGGCACCACTGAGTGCTTTGAACAGAAAATAGCATTGACTGATACAGCAATAGATGTTGGCCTGAAATACCTGAGCCTACACTGTCGATCTGAAAAGCTACTACAACCACAAATTGCACGAGATGAAGCAAGTTCTGGAGTATCCAGGAGCCTTGACTAAGGGAGGAAAATAGCCACAGTCCAAAAAGTGGGGAGAGGCCTATATATATATATATATATGTTCATGTGAAATATCCCTGCTATTTCAGCCTGCAAGTTCAGTGTTTTTTTCCAGCAGTAATATTTTGATAATGGGTTAATGGAGATTGATATGATGGAAAAGAAATTAATGAAATTGATAACGGGAAGGAAGGGGGTGCCTACTCCACCTTATTCATTCAAAAGCGAATAGTCTCTTGTGGATGCTATCTTCATTTACCTCCAACAGTTCAATTAATCTTAATTAGACTTGTTTATTAGGAGATTTGAGTATGTGTATTTAGCACTGAAGCTTTTCAGGTGTTCCTGTTCAAACAGACTGGAAAAGAAGTACAATCAATCGAATGATGTAGGGGAGTAGGAAATGAAGACAGCTTCAGCAGGAGGCAGGCAAGGCGTGATCCTAGAGATGCATTGCACCTCTAAATCTTTACCATTTCTAACAAACCATATGAAATCCCTCCTTGAAGTCACTCTGCAACAGAGGCAATGCAGAGAATATATTAGACCCAGCATCTCCATGACAGCACCTGTATTAAAAACGGACGGACAGCTTCCGAATACCCATTGTTTGCTGTCACCACAGATAGGATTCGGCTAATGAAACAGCTAATTAGATTTTTGTAATCCTGTCGTCATTGTTTGAGAGGTGACACTTTGCTTGAATTTCTCACGTGGATCTCTTCAGTCTAGGAAGGAACACTTTCCTCTGGCCAATTTGGCTCTTGTCACTTTGCTGGAATGGCAGTTCCCTCTGTAGGAGTAATGAAATCACTGCCTTCCCAAACACAACTATGTCACTCAGCATTTAAATAGAAAAGAACAGGAAAATGAGGATCCGATTAGTCAAACAGGCCTGTGTTCAAAATCCATTTCTGAAATCAAATAGTAGAATTGGATTGAGTTCATAATGGAAGAATTACTCAGGTATTATTACAAACTGTATTCCATATTCATCGACTTGCTGAATGTGCATGGATTTGCCAGGCATTCTCGGTTCCCCACTCCTCATTTCCATCCAGTGCAGATGCAGCAAAGGGAAAACAACCAAGTTAAAAGCCATCTAAATTAAGGAGTGATTAAGACAAGTTTGGGTGGATGCTGAGTGTTAATCTCATAGGCCACATTCTTCTGCAACGTAAGAAGGTGCAGCTTTCACTGATAGCTCTCTGACTTCAGCAGTGCGTCGTGATGAGACTAATTTATGAGAGAATGTAGTCCTTGAAGCTTCACTGAGTTGTGTGTCGGGTTTTTTTGAAAGCCTGCTTGTTAATGGTATTTCTGCTAGTATTGATTTCTAATGGGAGTTGGAAGCTTTATTCCCTTAGAGTTTCTTATAAAATCCCTGCAATTAGAGAAACAAAATTACACTGACCAGGAAAGCTGTATTAATTGGTAACTCAATATAGTTTGACCCAGATTGTCTGTGTTTCTGCCTGGGTGGTCCCCTGACATCTGTGGGGCTCTGAGTTCTGTCCGCAAGAAGCTCACTGGGCAGCTCAAATTATACTCAGAAAAGTCTTCGCATTAGGGGTCCGTACAGTTCGTATGTCGAAGTAGCAAAGTTGAGTGAATCAATGTGCAAATCACCAACCTTCAGGGCAGGTACAGTTTGTTGAACAGCCTTGTGATGTCAAACACATTCTCCAGACTCAGATGATATAATAAATACTGTAATGTAACTCAAAGTGTTTAGATGACTCCAGATGGCAGGTGACCTGCACAACTGACCTGATTACAGGGTTACTTGATAAAGTCTCTTGTCCGCTGCTACTCTATTAATATTAACACCACAGGCCAATTTGGTTTAATTGCATAAATGGTATATATGAATGCCCTTTATTTCTTTTGCACTTCTAAACACAGCAACTCAAGGGCTTAATGCATAGCCTGTCTCACGACATCTCTGTTGTAGTAGATGCCATCTCCACAGTGTTCCTAGGCAAAATTCAGCAAAGCAAGTTCAGTCTTGAGTCAAGTCAGAGGCCAAACAGGATTGGAAACTGGATCTCCTAAATTAAGCTCCACCTGTTAGTGACTCTGTCTTATCAGTTACTTTTCATGGTCTCTGGGTCAGACTATTTTGACTCTGGATTTTTTCTTGCATCAGAAGAGCTGTGGTTTTCAGGAACTTGAGTCTAATGTTGAAGCAGGATTGTTATTACTACCTTCAGTTCTTATTTTAAGTGAGAAGACAGCACTTTTCTGTGATCAGATATGAACCACAGAATTAGTACACTTAAAAAAGAGAAGAAAAGACTAATTGCAAAGGACATTTGGAAAATGTTTCAAACTTTTCAGAGGATTCTATTTCTGTAAAATTCCATCAAATTTTAGCTTTACTTTTCATGAATTTTCTTTTCCATTGCCATTCTTTATCTGCCTTATGTATATTTAGAACTCAGCTGAAAAACTGCTTTGGTTTCTTCAGATGCTGTCATCCACATTTTGCGTAACTGAGATGTTCCGTTTTCAGAATACATCTGAAATAGCCTAAATTACATGGGACATAACTGCTTTCACAGAATTGTTGGAAGCTTGCTGCTCTTTTTCCTGGATCTTTACATGTTTAAACATTGTACTTAGAGTGTACATCTAAGAGATTGTGTCTCATACCTTTGAGTTTCTTCTGGTTCTATAAATTGTTGAGAAGTTTTTAGAAAAAAAGCTTTTTTTAAATAAAGCAATATTTACTTTTACAAGAGAAACTGGCAGCTTTTAATCATGAACTTTTAGTGGTTATTTTGAAAAACAATTCTGGTTAGGTACTGAAAAATTTCATTTTCTTTTTTCTGTTACTGAGATTGAAATACTTTTCTTTCTGAAAATAAGAATGGCTCAAGTACCACAAGATTAATTTCTACAAAATATTTTATACTTGTCCTTACCTAAAGGGACTATTTTTAGCATGTATAAGTCATGTCAAGGTTTCAAGGATGCTAAAAAGGACAACTCCTATATTTTTGCTTGGGGACGTTAGTTCATTTTTTAAATATGGACATTTGTCCACTAAGAAGTAGAAGAAAAGTAATTTCACATGCTCCTTGAGTTTTGAGGAATTAATGAGTTTGGTCATTACAGACACAAAGTCAGTCCTCTTAGTAACATAACTGTAATTTAAAACCCTCTGAGTCATGTAGCCTTTCTGTGTAGCTCTTAATTATTAGTGATAATTGCATGAAAAGGAAGTTGTTTGTCTGCTCCTGCTGCTTATTCTCCACCAGAAAGCATAATCCTTTGTTTGCGGACAGCACAATTAGCAGCTTTGAGGATCATAATTATTTCATACCTGGGGCTTAGAAGAAACTGGGGGGGAAAGATACTGTTAAGCCTTGTGTGAAAATATTGAGTTTACTTAGAGTTACTTTTCAAAGTTTCAGTTGTCTGAGACATGAGTTTGTCTGTAAAAGGTGTTAATCTGCTCAATTCACGTGTGTGTGTGTGTGAATGGGCAGTAGTGCTGTTCTAGTTACAGTACACAAAGCAAAACACAGTAATAACAAAAAAAGCAAAGTAATGACACGAGATGTGGCACAAAAGTAAAGACCTAAACAGGATATTATCTTACAATGGAAGTACAACTGACTGACAGAGAATAGATTTGATCTTCCTGGGTACCTCTGAAGCTGATACGAGCCAGCTTGACTGAGAAGTTGGGGAAAGAGAAAACCAAATCCCTGACCAGGTGGACCAAGTAGTGGTAGATTTTTCTTCCCCTCTGGTAACTATTGTCCTTCTTTGTAATAGGTGTTGATATGGTATTCTTGGCCATACTTCCAGTGGAAGTGTGACGGTATGCAAATACATGCTTTTTCCAGTTCATTATCTGATACAAGTTCAAACATATTTACATGCTTCAAAAGATAGGTATTGTATTTTCAAACTTATAACTTCTCTAACTTATCTAAAGTGACAGGGATATTAAGCCTCATATGTAACTGTTTCAGTTCAACTAGGGCACATTTTGGCATTCCTGTTCATACTAGCATGATGCATTCTAGCAGACAGCAGCTAATGATAATTTTGGCTCTGTAAGAAATCACATTTTCTTTTTTTTAAAAGTAGTGATAGATTTCAATCTGTTAATTTATCAATCATTTGTATCACCAGAACTCAGTATAGACAGTGTGCTGAGGGACTAGAAGTTGCTGAGATTAAAAACCAAATAATTTAAAAATGAGAACTTTCTGGTTCAGTTTAATTTCCACATCTATGATTTTGAAAAATATCTGATGACTTTGGTGCCAGGGATGAAATTTAATTTCTCTAGGCCCAACATATCTGTGAAAGAGCAATCTTCATTCTACTTGGTTTTCTTCATTTCTTCAGAAAAATAGCCAGCTAAATTGCAGGTTTTCTCTCAGTGATAGTAATTTGACAAGAATACAGAGCTCAATTTTAAGCTTTGAGCTTAGTTAGTGGCTAAGACAGCAAAAAAATCCTCCATTGAAGCTAGGCATACTTGAGTTGTGGTTGCTGAAATGATAAATGTTAAACCTCATAATACATTTTTCTTAACAGAGTCACTTTAAAGGGTATCAACATTAAAACAATAGTTAAGCATGTCAATTAAAGCATATTAACATCCTTTTTTTTTTTGGCAGACCAATAGTTCATTTCCATTTAATTTTATTTATAACTTATTTAACCTGAATATGCGCAAGTAAGGAGGAAACAGGAAAGTGAGTAGTTTTTGGTTGATATATATATATATATATATATCTCATTATTTGACCTATAAGAACATTTAGTAGTTGCTGTCAAAACTAGAATCCATTGTATTAGCAATAATACGAATAGAAAGGCACTGCAGACTCTGAAGAGTTTGTCTAAACAAAAGTGATATGCAAGAACTGCTAGGGAATGAAAATGACAGCTTTGGAGGTATGAGCACACTACGTAACTTTCAGCATGTGTAGTCTGATGTTTCTGAATAAACTGTTTCATAACGTTAAATATTCTGTGCAGACCTGTACCATCTCGGAGTTCTCTAAGTGTTCTTTCACATGCCACTACCACCAGTTGCTTCTCTTTGCGCAGTTTCAGTTATTTCTTCACTGGTCTGCTTTTTAGTTCGTATATGGCAACCCCCAAATGCGCACGCACTAACCGGCTGTTGAGCAAATGACCCGATTGATGGTGGTACAGACCAAGGCTCTAAGCCAAGTACCAGACGGGACACATATTCTTTGTAATAAAGCCATCCATCATCCAACTCCGAAACAGTGGAGCATGTCTGTTACAGAAAAGATGCCAGCGTTGTGTTGCCTGGGAAGCAGATCTGTTACGAACCTGTGTTTCTGAAAGCTGGCTCTGGAGAACAGTTTCGCTTATTGACATTGCTTAGTGTCCTGGAATCTCCTTACAAAGGCAGTACTTGGAAGGACAGATGTAGAAAGGAGGGGAGACAAGTCCCGGGAACTCCTGCGCTCCCTGTCTGTTATTTCACAGAAAGATAGCAGTGGCTATCATTTAGCCTTCTCCTTTGTTTCCTGGCACTTCTGCAGCTAAATGGAAGAGATTTAATATAACTATTTCGAAATGTATTTAATAGCTACTGACATGTCCTTCAGCAACCAAAGTCAGCGTGGTACATGTCAGCGTGGTCCAAAAAAAGGGTTAGTCCGAAAGCCAACAGTGCTTCAGAGCAGAAATATGACTGAAAACCTGGTAGTAAAATTAACTCGTGTCATATGTGTCACCACTTCCACTAAGGTGCTTAGGGGCCCATTTCAGCCATTAATTTAAAACAAGTAGCTTAGGAGTCCGGATCATTCCCTATTGTGAATTCTCGCTGCAATGGCATAAAGGAGGAAGGAAAAACCAAGCAAACAAAACCAAAAAAACTAGTAGCCTTGAAAATTTGAGGTTTTATAGCGCGAGGTCTGTGGTTGTGCCACCTAGGAAAAAAGGCAGCTGTTGCCCTTATAACCTCCTTCAGAAACTCAGCAAATTCTGTTGAGCTTTAGGCGCTGGTGATGGCTAAATATATTCAGAGTTAGCCCTGTGCTCTCTTCTTCTCAGTTTGCTGGGGCTGTGTGACTTCTTGCTTTCAGGGAGATTTTTGAGGAGTGCTTAGTATCTCTACCTTAAGCATCTGCTGTAGTGATTAATATTTATTTCCCAAGAATTCTCTTAGGAGCGGTTACCAGGATGTGCTTACAATAGCAAATGTACCCAGCTTCAGTCACAAACGATAGCTATCGTGAAATTACATTCTTGTAAAAAATGCTAGAGGCCCAGTCACCCAAACTGCACCTGCTGATCTTCTGTGCGTGCGTGGGATTTGCTTCAGTTGCCTTTTTCTTGATGGAATGTCTTTCGGAGAAGCAGACATTTTATTCTTGTTATATATTCTGGAGAAAATATCACAGGGATCTTTTCCCCAGTGTTTAATACGGAAAAAGGAAACAATATTTTCAAATAGGAAATTGTTTAAGTGTCTAACTTAAGGTGAGGAAAAGAGCCAACTATCTCAACGGAATATTGTAGCATTCTGCTGATCTTGTTTCACATAAATCTATTTATTTTTGTTCGAGCCTTCAGTTATGTGTTAAGGTACTTTCTGAAAACATTGCCTTTCATTCCGTTGGCATACTTATCGGTTGGAATATCTCTGAGGAACGGCAGGCTGTTTACTAAGCATGTTTTAAAGGCAGATGGTTGAATAATTGGCTTTCTCTTATTTCTGGAAATGGACTTTACTTCTGATGGAGAGGGTTTTTAAAAAAAATGTCAGTTTTGCTTTGCATCGCAGCAGAAGAAGCTCTACTTAGATATAATTCCTAACAAGTCAGGCCCTCAGCATTGGGCAGCATTTCACAAGACAGTTTAAAATGTCGATGGAACAACGTAGCCTGCTTGAAAGCGACCATTCGTTGAAGCTGTGAAATTGGGTACTGCACATAAAAATGAGATTTAGGCTTGGGGCTGCTGCTGAAAAGCAGATGTTGGTGCTTGTTGAATAACGAAGGGCACCTAAAGGAATGCAGACATTGAACAAAGGCAGAAAGAGCCCTGTGGGACAGTCCGTGGGAACAGCTGTATCTTACCGCGGCGCAGGCAGCACATTTTGCTGCTCTTATACAGTGAAAATGAATATTGTGAGGAACTGAAAACGGTTTACCAAGGAAACATATTCAGGCTGTGGAAGAAAGCTGCTTTTGTTGCTTACACTGTGAAAGAAATATTTTCATTTTGCCGCTATTTATGCTTATGCAACCCATTGTTTAGATAACATATCTTATGGCAAGTGTACGTCTAATAGGGGAACTGCCAAGTCCTTACATTGTGAGTTTATGAGGAAGGACTCGTAACAGGATTATATCACTGACCAATTGTGATTTTGGAACATTTGCCAAATATGAATGCCTCTTGTCCGTAAAATGGGTATGAAGTCGTGATATAAAGGTACATTGTAAAAAAAAATACTACTGAGAACTTTTCACAAAAAGCTGCTATATAAGTTCTTACTATTAAATATGATCATAATAAAATAATTAAAATCAGTGCCTAACATGGGACAGAGAAAACGTGGAAGCAGTCTCATTCACAAGTATGAACTTTCTTGCTTGCACACTGAGTGAACAATGCCCTCTGCTGATTGTGGGGAGAAAAATTGCTAAAAGCCTGGAAAAATACAGCTGAGACAAAACTTTCAGATACAGTCAACTAGAATAATTCTATTGCTGTTTATCGATATATCTAAGGCTCTGCCTGTGACTTGTTTGCTTACTGCAAATTATATATATATGTGACGCAACATGTTTGAGGAGAGACTTGCAAAGTTTTGTCCATACCAGTATTTGTGTAAATTAAGCCTTTGAATAATCAAAAAGACACCGGTGTCAATGCATTTTTCAGCATAGGCAGGCAGTAGGTCTTTTGCACCTGCCCATCAGTATGATCCTAAAAATGAATGGCTTGTGTTGAAAGTGGAGATCCTGTTGAAATCTAAAGATTAAAAAAAAGAGAACAAGAATTGTCACTGTATTGCTCAGTACCTCCAAAACGGTTTGTGCCTGCCTGAAGTGCTTTCATAAAGGTAAGGAAAAGTTTGGCAAGAACAGCTTGAATCGGGGTTGGGGGTGTCCGTAGGGAGGATTGCCTGATGACAGCAAAGTGCCCGAGTCCTCCTGGCTGCTGCTGCCCTTCTTGGCAAAAGCCATTCAAAAAGAGGTGGTTTTGCTCTGAGATGGAAGATGAGTAGAAGGAGGCAAGAAGCGGAGGAGACTGTAAGGGAAATACTCTAAAAAAGAGGAAGGAGGGGAGCAAAATCTCTTGCAAAAGATGATTCTTTTTAGGTGTCTGACATAATATTGGAGAAAGCAGCAAAAGGCTCGATAACGTGTTAGTACAGTCTTGCTTCCTGGAACCATCCCTTTGTGCCTGGAAGATCTCGACCTGAAACATGTCTGGCTAAAAGGCTAGAGGTGTCCCAGTTAGTTTTCTTGTAGGCTGGTGAATGGAGGTACCTGGTCTGACACCCCCAGGCAGATAGCTATCAGGCATTTTTTGATAGAAACTTGCTTTTAGTAAAAATTAAAAGGGAGACTTGGCAACACAAGTAAACGTGAGTGGTCTTCTCCCTCTGATCTCAAACCTCTCCACAATATTTTGAAATGGGTAAAATATAAAAGCTGTAAGTGTGGGGGTTCTAGACTTCCTGAACAGTTTTTTTTTTTTTTTTTACTTTCTTAAATGTTTTGAGACAGGTTTAAATTTAAATAAGTTGCACTGATTGTCTCTGGATTTTTTCACTGTCACGTCAAATTTATAAGACTTTTTTTGTCACAAGTTTTTAAAAGATTATAAAGGTTATATTCTGTCTAAAATATTAATACATACACATATGCTTATTTTAAAAATATAAGACACATAGTTACGTACATGTAAAGATGCAAAAACTTCACACCAAGAACTGCTATATTGATCATGTCCTAATTAGTATTAGAAATTTATCTATTCCTGAAATCTAAAGATCTGGTTTTTGATGCTGGTAAAGTGGTTCTGTTCTGTTCTTTTTTACCTCTAAAATACCTACCTATCAAAAAGAAACCCCAAACACAAAGAAACCTGCACCCTCCCACATGTTCCACACTTACCACCCTCTGAAACAAGACAGATGTGAAAACAGACATAAATTAAGATTATTTTAGGCCAAACCATTTAGTGATGCATATGCCATGATTTTGGTAGCTACAGGCCTATGAATGCTGCATGCCCCAAGATGGATTGAGGGCTGTAGCATCTGAGGTTTTGTTATTCTTACCTATGAAAATTAATGGACTTTTCTCACCCAAGAATTCTTAGTTTAGGTCATTGCATTTCTATTTATAATAAATGAGATTTTTGTTCCAAATTTATTCTCCTTCATTTACGGTTAATTGACAGGCAATAGTTTATGCCAATCCACCATTCTGGATTAGCTTCGCTTCTAGCATATGGTATATATTTAGCATTTGTTAAGGGTGTGAGATAACAGGCTACTTGTAAGATAAGAAACTAGATGTAATGCCATTTGCTATCATAGCTAGAATCTGAAAGATTCGCCTGTAACGACAGAATATCCTTAAAATGTTCAGCCACATGCCATCCAAGCAAAACATTGTATGTCCTCCCTGAATAAGCCAAAAGGATAATGTGGGTAAGCCTTCTCGGGCATTACAGTGTTTACAGGAAAACAAAAAGCAGGGGGATGTAAGAGTAAAATAACGAAGTTAGATTTAGAAAGAATTAAATCCTTTCAAGACAGTTCTTGCTTTGTGAGCTGATATGACAAGGATTATCAGGTCTCACCCTGAAGGTGTTATCTGATGTTGAATGTGTGTGAAATAAGGTATTTTATGAGAGTTAGAAAGAAAGTTACTATTTCAAAAAAATAAAAAATTTTCTTTTAATCATTTCAGTATTGTTTAGATCCATCACTGCATAAATCACTGCAGTAATTTGTGATGCTGATTAATGTGTGTGTCCCTTGATTCCAGAGGACTTGGGGCTTTTCTGCTACATAATTCTCCAGCTAATCTTTACTGCTCTCTTCCCAACTCTTTCTCTGCCAGAGTGGAGGAACTAGAAGCAACATTCATGAACTCAAAACTGCAGTCCTGCAGACTGGAATTCAGAGGTGGCAAACGTGACTCCGCATGTCTCAGGATGCAATATGACAGCACTTCTCTCAAACCTGCACTTAATTAGCAGCTGGTGTAAAACTGGTGGTGTTAAGTTTATGTAGGTTGATACTTTGGTTCGTACGATGTTGTTCTCTCCAGAAATGTTGGTGTTCTGTATCGACATATTTTTCTTGTTTTCCATGAGAGATGGCTATTTCTTGAATGCCCATGTAACCCTACTTTAGTCTCTGCGTTCCAGAGCACATACCGCCAAAGTGCAATGCCAGAGCGGTCTCAGTTACATCTGATCATTTTAGACTATACGGTAGAAGTTTTACTCCAGATTTGTGATTTGTTTACAACAGGAAAAAAAAAACAACAAAAAAAACAAGCCAAAACAAATCACACGCCACTCCCCCCCTCTGCCCATGATTGTGAACTTTTGGCCTTACTGGTGTTAGTGGGAAAGCTCTTACTGTTTCTAACGACAGGATCCTGCAGACTTACACTGGAGCAGTTACGCGAGTAAAAAGTGCTTGCTCGAATAAGAGAAAAAGATCAGACGTAGATATAAAGTCTCTCTGTACCAAGACCCTTCATTCCTGTCAGAAACATTTATTCCTTGGATATATGTACGGATACCTGCAGCAGAGTCAGCTCCCCCGTTGCTCAGCTGTTGATTGCTGATGTCATACCTGTGTAACGCTTATTTGCTAATGACAAAGGGAGCAGAGAACTGTTACGCATGCCTCTCTCCTGTTACAGATGGTGGTTCAGCCAAACCGGTGCTCTGTTCAGGACAGAAGAATACCCTGGGATGGGTCTGAGAGTGCTTAGCAAACTTCACGGCAATTCTGGAGGTGTTTTCACCACCCGCTTTGCATCAGCTTCTAGCAAGAGCACCAACAGAGTGGGCTCAAAAGCGTGAGGTACAATCTTAAACCTCAGTACAATGAGGAAAACACTGCAACGTAAGAACAAATGAAGCAACGTTGGATTCTTTTTAGGCTACTGTGATGTACTTTTCTATCTGACGTATGTCTCCTGGGTTTGCTTGCTTTCTTTAGGCTTTTAGAAAATGTTTTTGACTCTCTTCTGTAGCTGTTGTTGTTGGGTTCTTTTTGTTGGTTTGTTTTATTTTTCCCTCCAAGTATTAATTAGCTTTCCTTTTTCAACAGGTATAAATGTCCAGAGTGCCGACTGAAATAAGTGAGGAGTGGTAAGGAAAAAAACAGTTAATACATTTTAGTCTTATGTCTCAAAGAAAAATACTCTAGTAAATCTTTCCTGTACTTGAATCTAAAATTGTATTCTTATTGTGTTTCAGTTTTAATAGGAGGGCATAAAAGTAAATGGTTAGTTTATGGATATTTGCGTCAAACAAGTTTTGTGCTTAGGCTGAATATGGTTTGTTTGTTTTGTAACATCGATATTTTAATGGCCAGACTACATCTTGATCCCCATTTCTTTCCAAATTGTTGTATTCTGTCAGTAGAAAGGATGTGGGAAAGTGAATGGAAGAGATTTGTGGGGATTGCATTTGCATGAAACTGGCACAGCTACTTCGTCACTCTTTGCTTCTGCTGCTCTTTGCTGCAGCAGGTGTGGGAGGATTTGCTTTACAGCACTTGCAGAAGGGGCTGTTTGCTTCCAGCTGTTGTCAAAACCTGGGGACATCCCGGGTAGGCTGACAAGCTCATTAAACAGCAACAGCAGTTTCATTGCTTCAGTAAGGGGTTAAATTTGAGTTTGAAGTGCAACATGTTATTCAACCCTTATACTTAGTGATTATAGGCAGCAGGTAAATATTTAAAGATCGATGCCTTGATTGTTCCCTCTGAGACCGAGTGTGCGGTATTGCAGTGTACCACGTCACGCAAGGAGGACTAACGTACTGAACTGCAGGGGAATTTTGTTGAGGCCAAATACATTAACTTCGAAATTGGGGAGGACACTGGGGAGAAATGCCGTAAAATTTCTTAGTACTAATAGCTTCAGGTGAGTATTGCATCTACTGAACTGGCCGAAGAATATCTGCCTATGCAATTTGGTTTCCTAGCCATGATTTTGCTGTTCATCTTTCTTTGGACTTCTGGAAACTGGAAAAGTTTCAGTCTGCCTTTGAGAGAATTAGTCAATATTAGAGCTCTGTGCAGGCTGCATATTAATACTTAATCGCATTTTCAAATTTTCGAGACACACATTTTAGAGACGTTTTATGCCTTGCCTGAGGAACCAAAGCCCAGTTCCTTATTTAGTTTTTGGAAGAAAGCAAATATTGTGCTGATGGAATAATGAAGTTTGCTAACAACATGCAGGTGAATGTCCTATTCTAGGAGATTTAGAACAAAAATGAAACTATTTTTACATGACATGAATTGAGACTAAGCACCACCACTTAAAACCTAATATACCTTACCCCTTGTCCAGTGGATTTCAAAATAAATTATGGACAAAAGAATTTTGTTTTTATTTCAGTCTTGACTGTTTCTGCCCCCAGTGTATGATTACCAGATATATCAAAAAGCCTTAGTGTACATATATAATGATACAAAGAGCTGGAGAATCTGGATTTGAAAAAAAAAAAAAGATGCTAAATACATATTAGCACTATGTTTTGCTAGGTTTTATGAAAGAAACATATCCTACATCAATTAGTGTTCTAAAACTAAACATTATACAAGGAGAAAAAGGAGATATTAATAAATTTATGAATAGACTAAGACTGTTTAAAATGGGTCTATGCTGCAAGATGTACCATGAGTATTATTAATGAACAGTTCATACTGTAGTATACCAATATAATTTGCACTCAAATATTATGGTAGTGAAGATGCTGTAAGTATCTTGAAAAATTCAACATAAAGCTGAATTTATTGCCCAGGTGTAAATCCTATTTCAAAAGAGCTGTCTGATACTGGGGTCTCCATAAGTGCAAGATAAAAATTCTTTTCAGATTGCAGACCTGCCCACTTGTATATTCACATACTCCCTTTGAGATACGCATTCATTTTGCTGTATGCTCTCTTTTCCTTTTAGAACGTAAAACCACGTTCATTGTACTAGAGGCACAGAGAGAGAGGAAAGGTTTCTTAATGTACAGGATTATTAAAGTCCTGAAGATCTTCCAAGATGAAGTTCAATCTTAATACCATGAACAAAACCGATCACTCTAACTTGACTACCTTTTCCCCTACCTGGCTGGAGGATGGGAGTTGCTGCTAAACCAATTCTTCCAAATATTTCTTTTTTGCTAGGAATTTTTGCTAGTGTGTAAATCATTAGAAGACTACAAAAAAGGAAGGAAGGGGAGGGAGGGAGGGCACCACTGGAGAGAAGCCAGAGAAACCTACCTATGGCCAATATTGCCGACCCCTTTGTGAATCACTAATTATTACGTTTCTTTTCTGGATCTGAATGATTACATCTTTCTAACTATTCACACAGTATTTTTAAACTCTTATTGGAACCACCATGCTTAGAGAGAAAACAGTACAGTTGAGAAATCCCTTAATAAGCTGGCACATCGATGTGGTTATCTGGATATAAATATGTAGCACATGAGAATTACAACTCGAAATTTTTGAGACCACGTCAGAGAGTCATTTCATTCTCCATCTTTTATGTTGCAACCACTTGCATTCATGTCCACCTTTTAACCATTCCACTTTTTTCAGAGCAAGTTGGTTTAAAACTTTTTTCTATTATGAAAGCACTTTGGAACATGCTCCCAGACTTGCCACTCTTGCATTTGCATCACCTTCCACAGTTTACCCACTACAAGGTTTGTGATGTTTTTGCAGCATGTTGTTGAAAGCTGTGAAGGAAGTTGGCACCTATGGTACAGCCTTTTTGGGTGTATTTTGTAGACCTTATTTGGTTCTCACTGGCCCAGTTGTAAACCAGTAGAATGTTATGTTAAACTACGTCATCACAGACAAATTTCAATTTGTTCATCTGAAAACATATATATTTTGTTCTATGTTTATATCCTTGTGCTTTCTTTCCATGGTATAATGAATCAATGGAAGTTTTCCAGGATCAGCGGTTTCAGGAGAGTTATAATGAGCAAGCCTAGAAAGAACAAATTTGTGCATTGCTCTGGCTAAGTCACAGGCATCGAAGACCTAGTGTGACAAAAAGAAAGGACATTTCTTAAACTGAAAATATATAATAAATGTAATTTATTAGAGTTGTGGAGAGAGGAACAATTCATCTTATATAGGAGCACTGAGTATTTTTAAATTAATGCATTTATCATTTGGTGCATTGTTTTGGTGTTTGGATCCAAATAATTGCTTGAATTAATAGTGTCTTACAGAGGTTTCGTCCGAATTTTAGGGCATGTATATTTCTTATGCAGCTGCACATGGGGAGTTCTCCACGGGAGTTTAGCTGTGTTGAGGACTGAGTAAAATCCTGTACAAAAACCTTTTTAAGTATCAATATATGACATGTACACTTAAATCAATTCACAGCAATAATGATTCAAAGCAAAGTGCCCAATAAAAGCATAAGCCAGTCTGAAAAGATGAAACATTTATTGCACGTGTCTGCAAACACAGGATGTAGTGTTGTGGAGTAGGAGTACAGAGGAGATATGCCTTTATTTCTAAGGAACATCACAGAAGATCTGGCAATCTAGAGAAACTTTTCACAGATTGCATTGACTCCGCAGGGCATATGAACTGCTGATAGCCATCATATACTCTACTAAGCTTATTTGCTACATTTTCAGAAGTTCTGTGTATCTAAAATTTTATTTTCCATCCCTACCCTTACAGAAGTAATATCAACATTATTGTGCTGTTCATAAAAATGTGTAAATGTGAACTTGTGAAAAAATTTGCTGACATGACACATTGTAAACAATTCTAGTACGCACTGACAAGTACATTGATGCATGTTATTTCATTTTGTGGTACATTTGGAGCAACTTCTATACCTGTTCATGACAATGTCACATTTTGAAAAATAATGTAGTCAGTGAACAGCCCTAAATTTTTAAGAGCACTTTGATGAAATCTTTTGTTGCTAACTGTAGTTTGTCTGAGATATAAATTCTGATATTATGATTACAGCATTTTCTGTGTAATACAGGAATGTCTAACACTTGCAATGATCAGAACGCCTATTTTTTCTTTATATGCTTATTTATTGTCATTTCTACAATTCCTAAAAGTTTAGCAACTGAGGACTTTTCTAACAATTATCAATGGCAAAAGTAGAAACAATATCAATAGCCAAAACTTGCATCTGTTACTCAAAAGAGGCATAATTTTTCTAGAAATTTTAGAATTATTTTAGAATTTTTAAGTAGATGGGATCTTAAAGGTCTTCCTTACCTTATTTTAAATGATAAGAAGTTTTCTTTCTGACACACTAACACACAAGACTTCTGTGAATGGCTTTTCAATTCATTTGCAATTCTGCAAGATAAATTCTATGTGAAAAAAGATCTCTCCAAAAGATACAGTAAACTAAAAAGTAAAAAAAAAAAAATAAAATAAATCAATATCAGTTTAAATGTTCTATTTTTGATTGCCTTTAAAGTAACTTCTACTTTTAATATACAAAATTCTAAATGAAAAATTATTCATGTAAGACCCAAAATATTTAGCATTGTGAAAAGCTGAACGCTTAAAAGTGATTATTATAAGAATGGATTGAATTTCCTTTCAAACTGGACATCAGCTAGCATTAGACATTTTGAGTGAGTGTTATGCTTCTTGTCTTGATTTGAGTAATGGCTGGATGCTTTCTTGATACTACATGGATTGCTCATGCCCTCTAAATTAGGTCATGAAAATTAGTTCTTCTGTACTAAGTATGTATTCTTTTTATCACACTAAGTATTTTTAGAATAACTGATCTTATATGTTATATCACCATGCTGGTGGAAACAAGTGTGGAACAAATGTCTAATTTCTGCTTTAATTAACTAGACATTCTTTAGTGTAGAAAAGCTTCATTTTTGTGCAAATAAAAGGTAAGGCCTATATCACCGAAAGAGGTAAATGATAGACTTGAGAAAACATATTTAATGTAGCTATTGGTTTACTCTAAGGAGCCACATGAAAAAAAAAAAAAAAAAAAAACCAACAAAAAAACCAAAACCAAACCAAAACCCAAAAAAAACCCCAAAAACCAAGAAGAAAGATAAGTTTGAATTTCTGTGGGACCAGATAATTGACTGATAATTGATTGCAGTGGAAGTAGGCCTGTGTACTTCACTCAGGATGTAGCCCAGTGTTATTGTTGTTTCCATTCATATGGAAACTTAGGATTGATTGATTAACAGTGAAAAAGAAATAAATCACTTTTACCTTTATTTGAACGTTGAATTACATAATGATTTTTTTTTGTCTTTTTGTTAGCTGTAGGTCAGTTCTAGGACAGTGAATATGTTTCTTCCATGAACTAAAACTGGATATTTTAGCTATTGGCTTTCTTTGTTACCATTCAACTAGTGAATTCTAATGATTTTTTTTTTTAAAGGTATCTAGTCTTCTAGACATTGGTTGCACAAGCATTCACTGAATGCTAGTTCTGTGACAGTATAAATACTCTTATTGATAATGCCTTTTGATCTGAGATTAAATATTGTTTTATTTATAGCACTTGTTTATTCATATTTATTGGCAAAAAATGGTTTCAGAATACAAGAATGTAGAAAATAATAACTATTAAATATCTACAAACAAAACCTCCTGGGTTTAGCACATTAAAAATACACACATTACTTCTAAGAAACAGTAGGCACAGATTCTATAGCAATAAAATTAGAATGCTGTAATTTTTTTTTTGGGGGGGGGGGAGATTTGCTTTCACAGATTGGAAGCTTGCACATTTATGTGCATATGATTTTTATTAATGCATATGTACTTGTTCCTTTGGTGGCAGCTGGCACAGTTGCATTTCAGGCACTTAAGGAGAGCTTTGCATGCTGATCATGAATGATGCACTGTATATCCAAATTCCCTTTGGGAAAAACAATCCAGCAATAATTCATTGGAGCAAGTGCAGTGGACACATTGTTGGTGCCATATCTAGATTCTTTCCTGAAAAACTACGTATAGACTATGTTATAATAGATAGCCCTTGTCTAGAGGAATACAGCTGGAGTCAGTTTTGTCTTCCTTTTGGTATTATTCACAATGAATTCTCTGATACCTAGTTTTACATTTTTAGGGACAATTAGCTGTCCTTATGAATTCTTCCAATTTGTGAAAAGTTGAAAGGACTTACAACTTCCCAACTTTGTAAATGTCTGTGATAACCATGTTCCTTTGTACACATTTAAATTTTGCCAGCTTTCCTTTGTAAAAACACTACTTCTGTGACAGCTTCTCACAGAAATGTTATTTTTCTGGATGCGTTCCAATTTCCCTGGACACGCATTCCCACTTTCTTTTACACTTGCAAGAAAAAGTACTGCTGAATCCAAGTCCCATTTCAAGGTCAGCTTTCTATTCAGAAAGATTAGAAGTAGTATTACTCATGAAGTCATGAAATCCATGTGAGATAATATAGGTTCTCCACCTGTTAAACTGAGAAGTTAGCTTTCCTCAGAGTTCTTCGTTTAGCTTGAAGCAGAAAGATTCATATGCACTAGAAAGAATTGTTACTTGTCACCCATTCTTTCTCCTTCTGTCTTGTTATCATTCCTTGTGTAAAGTACATGATCAAACTTGGCACACTGTTTGAACCATCATTGAATACTACAGATTGAGGAGGCCACAATCCATTCGTGTCTTGTACTTGTGGTGCCACTTCTCATCTGTAAACTAGATCTACTTTAATGGCTATTTATTTGTGTTTTGTTGATTCCAACTCTCCCTTGGGAAACCATTCCTATTAACAAATTTCTGGACACTTGACAACAGTGTTTACATAGACTAGGGAGATGTTATCTAAACTTTGCTTTCATTTAATGCTCAGTGGCTCAGTGTTTTAGTGTTTTCTTCCAAGAGACTTCACAGGTGTGTGTATACTCTCTTAAGTCTTAGGACAGATATAATCCACAATTAAGAAAATAGTACCTTTGATCAAAATTCAAACAAACCAAAAATCAGACAGTCCTCCTTGGTACCTAGCATTTTAGAATATTTCAAGTATGTGATAGTAATATTATAGTTTTCAACATGGTCATCCTTATTGTCTTCCCTTTGCTATAGAAATGATAGCAGTTGGGGTTAATGGCATAGTGTTGTGAATTATGCTCTCTCGGTTTTTGTTCCTATGTTGGATTAGGAATGCATTTCTGACTATCGTCCCTATGTATTGTGCTTTGCTTCACATCATAGAGCTTTCTTGGAGTATTCAGATGGAATTTAGCTAAAGGATGCATGGTAGTAAACAACACTAGGTATTCAGGAAAAACATTGCAAATACTTAAAGCATAGCTGTTGGATCTTTGGCATCAACTATTTTGTTCGACAGGTCTGATCTTGCTATACCACCTTACTTGCTAATGTAGAAACACTTAAAATGAGAACAGATTTTCAAATTACTGCTTAAGAGACTCGTATATTTTTTTAAAGGTAGACAATCTTCTTGTGTGTGTTTGATTTACTTGGAGTCTCCCTGAGTGATGATCTTTTTTGACACAAGACAGTTCAAATGCTTTCTTATTTTTTATTATAAGCATTCTCAATCATTTCTATGGATACTGAATCACTGATATTTCATCCCAAGTTTTCAGCACCTTCATAAGAAGAATGTGATTTTTAGATCTAAGCAACTTTCAGAAATGTCTGGAGGTGACGTTAGATAGGTATTTGGACCTTCTGAAGTTTTATAAGTTATTGACTCCTGTGTTTATTTGTAGGTTGCCATTTGGCCTTTTTAATCACTTAGCTCCAGGAATTTGACACCTATGCTTCAGCTCTGCAAAACAAGAATTGTATGTTCTCTAAGAGTAAAGGACACCTTCCACCCGCCTCCAAAAAAGTACCCCAAACTATTAGTTGGAATCCTATAAACAAGATCAGTAATAGCACTTATGCAAAGAAAATGGGTGCTGTAGCATTCAGTTTTCATTTTACTGACCATATACCATTTGATTACCAATACGGCATAACAACCTGAAGGTCTATCGTTATCTCTGTTGAATATACACTTCAATATAACAAGTAGAAGCTTTTTCACAACTGCTAACTATGAACTCAACAGTGTTTAATATCATTATTACATACACTGCTGCTCATAGACATTAAGTGTAATATTCCTTTTCAGTAGGTTGGGACATTGCGTAAATCTACCTCATAACTGCAGAACCTTCACGTGTATGTATCTGCCGGTGGGAATTTGACATACCTTCCCTTTTTTGCTTAATCCACAAGGTTGGGAATTTTTTACAATTTTATCTGGAGCACCAGGTTTCTAGTTTTAACTCTGGAGAGTTCATATTCAGACATAGGCTGGAACAGCAGCTGTTACATTAAGAAAAGTGTTAATCCAGTATAGCAGCTGGTATGGATTTTTTATACTTGGGATGAGCTTCCTTTGATCAGTGGACACAAAAGGCCCATGCTTCCCCCTGGAAGCAGAGTTGACTGGAACAAATCTACAATTCTAGCCTACTATTCTCATTTTCTGAAACAATCTTACCAGAATACAGTCATGATTTTTGCCATGTTTTTGAGAACATTTCCTTGCATTCCTACCTTAATGAGGTGACCTTTATATCATGCATCTATTTCTTTGCTTGCTATAGTATACCTGACCTTCTAAGAATTACCACCAAATATATGGCTATTATGAAATGAAGTAAGTTAGACATAACCAGTAACTTCTGTTATCTCCAAGCGAACAGACTGAAATAAAAGAATAAACCAGCATCTCAGAAAGGCTACAGAAGAGGACACAACTTCATAACCAAAAAGATTTAATTACTGCATTTCACTATGAAATGTTATCAGCCACAGCAATTCCACTTAATGGGAAACTGGGAATTAGAATACCTACATGACAGAACTTGATGTGAGGAACTAGCTATTTGCAAAAGTTTTACGTGATAAGTCTAAAGAGCAGAAAAGGAAAATAAGGAGAGGATCCACAACTGCTTTATAATCATCAAATTTTGTTAGGAATGGCAAACAGCAATGTTATCCCCTGCTAATGTCCATCCCTCTCATATGACTCTTCATTTCAAGAGCACAAAGTGTCAAGAAAAGTATTCTTACAGTGTCCACACCTAGGAATTTATTTTAATATCGTTCATTTGTTGGCAGAGGAAAATATGCAAACCAAAAAAACCCCAAGACCTGTCTTTAGGATGGTTTGAAGAGGCCCCTATAAAAATCCTTCTGCCTTGCAGAGACAGTCAGAACTGGTTGCTCAGTACAGAGTAATAAGCACTTTGTGCAAGAAGCAAATGTTGAACGTCATTTTAATGTAACCTTGAAGTCTCAGCTGATTTGCATAGTAGTCATAGTAAGAAAATATTATCGTTCCAATAATGTTTCCCAATCTGGAATGATATCCCCTGTCAGTTGTGGTTTGAATGAAAAATGTTTAACAAAAGCTGTGGCATAACAACCAGAAACTTACTACCTGTATTTGAATTATACCTCTGTTTCGTGAATTTGACCCACAACGTATAAGTGTTTTGACTGAAACAGTTGTAAGTTAACTCTGAACGTTTTGTCCTCCAGACTACTTTTCTGCTCTTGCAGACTTGAATAACCTCACCTGGAAAGCTTCAGGAAAACTTTGTGATGAATGTACTTTCTTGGCAGTATGTTACACAATTACTAGCAATGTTACAAAAGTAGATCATAGAATCATTTAGGTTGAAAAAAGACCCTTAACATCATCGAGTCCAACCTTTAATCTAACACTACCAAGTCCACCACTAAACCATGTCCGTGTCACGTCTACACTAAATACCTCCAGGGATGGTGACTCAACCATTTCCCTGGGCAGCCTGTTTCAATGTTTGACAACCCTTTTGGTGAAGAAATTTTTCCTAATATCTAATCTACCTACCCCCACCACCCCTCCGGCACAACTTGAGGCCATTTCCTCTCATCCTAGCACTTGTTACTTGGGAAAAAAAGACCGACCCCCACCTCACCACAACCTCCTTTCTGGTAGTTGTAGAGAGCGATAAGGTCTCCCCTCAGCCTCCTTTTCTTCCCAGCAACTGTAAGACATTTAGCTCAAACAGATTTCTTTAACTGGTGTATTTTTAACTTGTGGTCATCGTTTGGACTTAAGTTTATGTGCTTTTTAAATGTGTTGGTGACACTTCTACCTTCCTGTGCAGTAGTGCCATTAACTCGAATGGACTTAGGAGAACAGCTGTAGAAAGACAAGACATTGTACACGTTGAAAACAATTTCAGGAAAGCTGAAGGCAACTAACGTGCACATAACCTTTTCCTGTGCTGTTGCTGTGTCTTTCAAGGGAAAGCATCACATTTTCTATACATAAAATCAAACGGTCTTGAAATTTTCTATCAAAACAAAGTCTCACAAGAAAATATGAAATATTTTCTCTATCACCAGTCTGGTGAACTTTCACAAAGCAGAAAAGAGTGTTCTAAAGAAAACAGTTGTGTATGCCTAGCACTATTGCATTACAGAGACTAACGGGAATTTCTTGACCTCTTCAGGATCTGAATTACGTGTTTGTCCTAAGCTTTAAGAATATAGAGGTCAGAGTTAACCACAAAAAGACTGAGTCTGTACTGTGTGAACGATGACTTGAACATGTCCCTAACTGCATGAACTACTGACAAAGTAGTCTGTAGTATCTAAAAGAGTAACATTGTTATTCTATAAACAACATCTTATTTCCCATTTAAGTTCTGCTTGGAGTTACAGTACTTCTGAAAGAAAGAAAATGCAATGGACACTCTTTTTACCAATTCTTTCAGGGTAAGACATTTTCACAACAGTCTGGTTTTTTACTGAACACAGTAGAAATCAATGTAAAAATTTCTCAGTGTGCATATTTAAGTTTTGAGGCAGTCTTTTGGAGATAGCACAGGGGTTAACATTGCTGATGGTGTACAGTGTACAGCCAGTATCTGGACAGCTTAACTGTGTTACCCAAAAATCACTAAAAACTTAAATCTAAGTTTGAACTCGTGGTTCTACTGTAAGGAGATTAAATAATCCAGCACACTTGATGCTATTTTCAGAAAAAAATCCGATTTTGATTAATTTCATCTTTAATATTTACATGGAGTATAGTATTCTTCAAGCAATGTTTGTAAAAATACTGTCTTTCAAATAAGGACAGCATCATGGAGAGTTTACTGAATTGGACTGCAGCTTTTCAGAAGTCAGACTGACGTCATGCACTACACGGAGATATATATGGGGGGGGGGGAAATGTAAAGCGCTTTTTGGTATGACTGACACAAACAGAGGTAGATAGTTGCATTTGTGATGGTTACTATGACAGCAAGTTCAAAAATTTCATTACGGGGTGTCATTAATATTAAAATAGATTTTGGTCTTAAAACTAGCTGGGGCAGACAGTCATTTCCTTGCAGTAAAACTATTTGTATAAAATATCTTTTTAGCAGAATATAATTACAACAGAATGAATAGAAAATATTTAAGCCAAATGTAACTCAGATACAAACCTCACAGGGGTTCATATCATGACATCCTTATTTTCTTGAATGTCTTTGCTTTAGACCATAATGAATCTATGTTTTTAATGAGTGAAGGAAAATTGGATGATACATTGTTAATGTGTTGAAGTCTCAAAGGTGCTCTGGTAGTGAGGAAGCAGTTCAGTGAATGAGCTAAAGGAGTCTGAGCAGAGAAGAGTTGTCTAGGTCTTGCCTGCGGCTTTTTGTGCAAATACCAAATATACAGCATATGTGGTATTCTCTCTGAGTTTTACATGACTTCAGTTTTTGTGACACTCATCTCCAGCCTCAAACAGCCTTGTCCCGGCTGCACTTTCAGAGAGATTGCCCTCCAGAGTCCTTTTCCTATTCTGTCACATTAGAGATAAACTTCAAGGCTTTCAGGCTGTATCCGGTTTGTCACCCATCACTCACTAAAATATCATCTGACCAGCCAAGGACTTTATACTGCTCCCCATGCCGACCATTACATTTAGGAGCTTCTAAGAGATACTCACGGTTTTCCTTCTGTAAGCCTTTCTTGGCCAAGATGTCTACAAAAATCTGAATGGGTAAGGCTGTTAGTGTACTGAGAGTTGTTTTTTGTGCTGACCAATCTTGTCTTGACATCTTTGTGTCTTGTTTTGTATGGAAATTGCAAATATTTTGTGGAAGTAATGCTACTTTTTATCTTGTAGTTGCATAATGTTGTTATGTAGGATGCACAGTTAGAATCGTACACAAGTAAAACAAATTGCATATGAAGACTTAAAATTGTTACATGCATAATTATTAGTCATATTGAATGAAACTGTTATAGGTATGGGACTCTAGTTCCAAAATATAAGGTTAAACAATTCTTAAAGAAGAGAATGTAATTGTCTAGTGTCATTTTGCCAGGGAAATTTGAGGTTACTTGCCAAAGCAGTTTGTAAATTAGCACAACAGAACACAAACAGAGGTTTATTTAGGATATAGCAAGGCAGGATAAAAGAGAATGGTTGCTAGAGGAGAAAGCTGGCTTGCTTACTTAATCAGAGACATGGATTTCTTCTGATAAATAAGCCAAACACATTGACTTGGTGCTAGAATAACGAGTTTTGTTAGTTCTGAATGCTGACAAATCTTCTTGCTATGTTGTACCCCTGAATACGGCAATATGATATATTAATGCAACCCAAGTGCTTAACAGAAAAATATTAAGTATACAATTACTGTTATACTGATCATACTTATTATAGACTGTTAATGAATCAGTAACATTGTTTAAATTTTTTTCTTTTTTCTATATACAAAGAAATATAATGCTTCAAATCTTCGGTAACAAACCCTTATTATTCTTCAGAATGTGAAATTGATAAAAGCAATAATAGAAGTTCATTATAGAAGTGCAGTGAACTCCTCCTCCCCTGGCTTTCATTTCATAAAATATACAAACATGAACTATGAACATATTAAAATCCTGCACTGCGGTTTTAGAGGATGCTGACCCTTCTCTGAATGGTGCTAAAATGTTCATTATTATTATAGTTTCTAGGCCCCATTTTTTTAATGTGTATATTCTCACAAATCCCTCATGAGGAAAGTAGGTACTGTTACTTCCATTTTACAGATAGGCTTAGAGAGAAATGTACTTGCCCATGCCTTTGAAGGGAAAAGGAGCTGAGGTCAATCCTCTTGAGCCTCAGGAACTAATTATTAGTCCATCTTCTGTACAACTCTTGCAAAAGAAATTCTACATTGACATATCTAGGGAATGAGCTCCTGTGTTTATTAACAATAGAGGTATATCTGCACTGGAAGAACATTTATATTCACCTTTATTGATAAGGACACGTTAGTGAGGAAAGACAGAACAGCCTTTGTGTCTATGCAACTTTTTACATCTCTGCTGAGGCTACCAAAAGAGTGCTGGTTAATACTAGTGGATTTTATGATAGATCCTTTGACAGTTATGAAGTTGAAAAGTACGGCCAGTTTATTTCATATAGGTTGCTTATTTCCGATAAAAGACCTCAAAATGGCTTTCCGCTTCACTCAGTAGTTTCGGACAATCATAAAGTTCAAAGACGTAAATACATTTTGAAGGACGCACTGACTTACTAGTCTCAAAGTACCGATTTATCAGTGGCAGACTGGAATTAACATTTGAAATAGAAGTTCTTTAAATATCTGATTGCTTTAGAGATGTTCTGTTTGAGGAAGGGCAAACTGGAAAGATGGAATCCGGTCCACCTCCCAGTTCAATTTTACAATTAGAAAGTTACAACTAGAATGCCTGTCTTTTTGATTTCTAGGTAGATACCAAGCCTTTAAAGCAAGATGAGATTTTTCATACTTCTGCAGCTGAACAGTACTTGATCTGCCCGAGGAATTGACTCCTGTGATCTAGACCTATGTTTATTTAACCAGATAGTAAATAACTTTATAGTAGCATTCTTAAATGAAAAGAAAAATAAGAGCTTTTAGTGAATTAAAATTTAAATGATGATAAAGCTTGGTATTAATTAGAACAAGCCACTTCATCTTTCCAGAAATGCCATCCACAAAAGTCTGTCTCTCAGTGAATTCTAATGAGAAAAACTACCTGAGAAAGCTCTGGGGGTAGCTAAGTCACAAGAATTGTAGATCGTACCTATATCTGTCCTGTTTCGAAGTCTATAAACACTTCACTCGAAGATCTGGTAGCCCTTATGCAAGTAGCTCCTGGGACCCATAAAGAAAATCCTTTTAGAAGAATGGTTAAATTGGCTGTTCAATATTAAATGTCTACCTGTAAGACGGGCTCCTAAGTGCCATAGGGCTTTGAGAGAATTAAAGTTAGTGCTTTCTGAATGCTTGTGTTTCTTACTGGGATTTTAGACAGCCTTTCATCTACTTTGCCGATGTCTTGACGGATGGCCTTAGGGTATGACGAAGTCAGTTAGTGTTAAGGTGCAAGGAAATTCCACCAATTGCTTGTGAAAATCACTCAGTAAGTTCTTGCAGTATATTGTTTGACATTTTGAGACTGTTAAGTAAACTATAACACAGTTAATCACAAGTACAGAATACATCTCTTTTTCATTATGAGACCACATTTATTCTCACTTTCTATCACACATATTTAGGAATCTTCTGGACTACCTAGGGCAGATAACACTAAAATAATTAAAAGTATGTAGAACTGTTCCTGCTGAGTGAAATCACATTTCATGCTTCAGACATAGAGCATTAAGAAAATCAAATACGAAATGCCTGTGACGACAACACAGAGAGATTCTCTACAAAGTGACCACGTTTCAATGACTCTTCCACAGAATTCTGGCATGGAGAGCCTTTCTCTCCTGGGTTACTTCTGGCCAAAGTTAGCACAGCAACACAAAAAAACGTGGGCTGTGCAGCTCATGTGTAGATTCACTACAAGTGAGGGAATGCTGCTTTGCTCTTCTACCTCTCCCTACTATATGCCATAATAAAGGTAAAAGGAAAAAACTAGGGATCATAAACACCAATATTCCCCCCCAGAGAGATATTCTTTGAAGAAAAGCGAGAAGCAGCAATAGTAGTAAAAAGACAAAAAAAAAAAAAAAATCAATGTAAACTAGCATTAAACCTGTACGTGACTTATGCATGGAAGATAATAGTTCTCTTGCATACTTTTGTGGAGAAAAACATATACAGAGTTGCAAGTTTCTCTCTTAAGTGGCTTTACTAATACAAGTTCAGAGTTACCACAGCAAAGTTAAGCTGTTTCATAAGCAAACTATAAAAGTGGTGAGAGGTATGAAGAAATGTAATTAAAGGTGAAATTATAGACAGGCTAGCAGTAGAGGGTGGTGACTTGATAGCTGCATCTACGTTTTAGGGTGCAGACTTGAATGAGGATATTTTTAATGTAAGAAATGAGGAAATAGGCAGGAAAAGTAGAATGAAATTAGAAAGGCAATTTTCTGTTAACCGGAGAATCAGTTTATACAAAATGTTTTGGGAAACGGTGAATTTGGCATGTGGTACATTTTAGCTAGCTTGGTAAATAAAAAACGTAGAAGAGCAGAAAGTTGGCACTGAAAGGAAGTGGTTTGCATAAGCTAGATTGCCTTTTTCATCTTTGGAGTATTTAGTTCTATTTCTCAGCTGAACTGGCTAGTTTGGACAGGCTGTGATTATTTCTATTTTTGCTTATCTGATTTTAACTTTGACCATCTCTAAGCTGCGTCAGCGGAAGCAGCACCGACAAAGAAATGCTCTCTCTTCGGCCTTGTATTTTTAGATCCTGAACGATCAAATGAGAACTGAGCTTTTCTACGGCTTTTCAATAGAGCAGCTGGGCCCGCTCCTGCCTCGCCTTTTACGCCGCCGGCTGTAGATAGAAGCGCGTGCAAGGTCTGAGTCTGGGGACTGGCCGTGCAAGGCGAGCTGCTCTCTGCTGGCCGGGCGCTCGTGTGTCACGAGCTGGATGCAGAACACTCCCACGGTGCCCTCCCAGCAAGCAGCCTTCTACTTACGGTCAGGAGGCATGAGGAGTTTGAAGTGTGTTTCCCAGCAAATATTTGATGGATTGGAAGACTATTATACTCTGAGTACTGCCTAGAGACATGTATTTAACTAGAAGTAAATATCTACGTAACAATTAGCTGCTGTCACTGTTTGCTACAGTCTCGTCAGCTCTCACAGGTTAAGCAGAGTCAAAATAAATAATTAAAATTCTAGCGTCAAAGTTTTTCCTCAACGTTTCCTATGAAAAATAGTGCCAATGCAGAATGCACGTTTTTACTTTATGACACTTTTGTCTTGGCTTGTGCTGTGTGGAGCGGATGCCCCTTGGATGAAACATTCAGGTCCTGTATGCATGTAACTTTGTGTACCTAGAACCCTGCAGGAATATTTGGAGCAACGCCGCTTGTGAGGGGAGGTGGAATATTTTATGTGTGGAAGTTTCTTAAATAAGCACTGTATGGCTGTATGCATACTTGATACCGTCTGGTCACATAAAAGGAAACTTGATTATCCACTATAGAGGTCTCGGAGGACTTTTCACAAAGTACGGAGATGCTGCTTCTAGCGTATTACCTAACTGCCCTAAATTCAGTGGAATTTTATTTTTATAAATTCTCTTCTCTTTGTAGGTCTAGTTGCACACAAAACTCTGATAATCATGCATGATATAACTGGTTGTTCTTATATTATGTTCCACTCATTGTTTCTGTTTAGGAAGAATTTTTTTTTATTTTAAATCCGTGTCTTCACAGGTACCAAACACTCACTTGTCTTCAAAGAAGTGTGCCCGAAGTGTTCTTTGCTTTTCCAGAATGTCCTCGAATTCTGGCAGCCCCATAGGTGAGCAGACAGAAAATCAGGCAGGTTGTTTTCTGCAGCTTTTCTGCATTTTATCAGCAATTCATCAAAACCAATCTGCTTTTGCAAAATGCTTCCATTTGGCAGATGAGCGTTTTGTGACAAAAGCTGAGTTTCATCAGAAAAATCCCGTTTAGTTCTATTCATTATATGGTGGGAGAGAGACAAAATAGATGCATTTCAGTCTACGAATCACACAGTATGACTGATTGACTTTCCTTCTTGTCTCTGTCCTCTTTCTCTTAATTGCTATTATCAATACCAAGATGGGAGCTACAAAGCCTGCAGACTGCATTGCAGCTTCCTTTATTGGCAACTGTCGAACCTGTATTTTCAAAATTAGCGCTGACCGCCTATGTACTTAACATCTCATTCCTGAACACTGTCTTCTGAGCTAATGTTGCTGGAGTGTGCTTTGCAAAGAACATTTGCAGATCACTTAAACTCCAGCTGAATCCTCGGGACACTTATGTTGGTCGATAGCATCTAAAGTACACATGAAAAATAATACATTTGTAAAGGGAATTAAGGCTCTGATTAGGACAGTATTTAGATATGATCTTAACTTAGAAATCAAAATGAATGTAGATATGGGACTACAGTTGGATAAATGTATACAAATCTTTTCTTGAATTAATGGCTGAACACTGAATTGTTAAAGTACAGTCAGCAAAGAATACATCTAAATTGTGCACTGAATCTAATAAATAGGACAGTTCTGACCAAATATGTAGCTTCCCAGTCAGAGTAACTGAACAGAATAAACATCATAATTTCTTTAATATTGAATATTGTTTGGAATACAACTTGCAATAAAATCATTGGTATTCCCAACAGTGACGAGGCCTCAGAATTAACTGTTCTGATGACTTTTTTGGTTTTCTGTGTCATTGCCTTTGTTTTCTTTAATTAGGATGAGTTTTTGTGAGAAAACACCCATCACCAAAATGAAAATTTTCCAAGAAAATATATCAGAAACTTTCTAAGACTGGGGACTCCCTTCCCCGCTTTGTATTTTCTTTTTTTTTTTTTTTTTTTTTTTTTTTTTTTTTTTTTTTTTTCTTAAGGAGAGATCTCTGGAATAGCCAGTAGCTGTATGGTTAGGACACTCTTGAGGGACACAAGAAACTGAAGTTAAACTTATTGCTTTGCCTTGGAAACATCACCACTCTGCAAATGTTCTAGTCACCTTGAGGCACAGCAACGTTACGCTGTTTCTCAAGTATACAGTAAAATGTAGCTAACGTGTTGGTATTACCAGTTTTAAAGCTTTCACTACAAAGAAAATATATGAGAAAATACTAGCTTTTTTAGGAGAGATGCTTGTCCAGCTGGTGTAGAGACACTTGATATAGCCTGAGGGCAGCTTTGCACAATCACAGCTCTGAGTAACTTTCAGCCAGCAGCGCAGAAGAAGCAATAAATGAAGATTCCTTAGTGTTATTATATTCAAATAAGCTGAGAAAAGTAGTATGTAGAGGAATAGCTCTGTGAAACTTGATAATTTGTTATAAGTCAAGAGGTCTGACTAACACATACTTTCCTTCAATCTAAAGCCTGCTTTTTGGTAGTTGTACTAAGAAACAATAAAAAGAGCTTTTCCTCCTGGTCTCTGTTGCTGATTTGTTGGTGTTTCCAGCAAAACCCTGAATTTGTAAGGTCATTTTTTTCCTTAGCCTTAAATTACCAGTGGATGAAACATGAAGAAAGACAAAGGGAAAGGGGGAGAGAAAGACAAGTATAGCTTTACTAAGGCTTATTTTCTTTCTTTGCTTAGATCTGGAACATAAATTTACTTCTAGCTCTTGGCTGAATCATAAAGAATGGAGAAACAGAATAGGTTTTAATCAAACAATTCTCACCCTTCCTACTGAACTTTACGGTATAGGCTTCCATCTTTAATTTCTACTTTATGGTAAAAGCAAACAAAGGTTGTGGTGCTAGGAAATAAAAGCTATTTTCATTTTCCAACTTCGGTTTTAATCCTGGGAGTTCACTTGCATTCCTTTCCCTCTTCTAATTTTGCAACTAAAACACTCAAAGCAAAGTAAGTTGTAGGACTTGGTTATACTAATGAAAGCTATAATGCAAAGGGGTAGGTTAGTTACCTAATACGCCTACATAAGGTACATTAGATGATAGATAAGAGTTCAGGTATATATAATAAACACAGTGTTTAACCATTAAATTAACAGACTCTGTACTATTATTCTTGAGTTCCTCTGAAAGGTATGTAAACTTTGTCTATGTTGCTTAGTAAGAGGAACTTAAATGCTTAAAATATCTAGAAAGAAAAAAAAGATATTATGGTGAACTACAGACCTCTTGCATTTATTCTAAAACTGTGGTTCTCTGCCTGATCTGGGAATCCAAAGGGGAAAAGTAATTTATTTATTTTTATATCCATGAGTGGGAAAGTTCATTAAACTTCAGGCATCCTGGGAAGCAGTTTAGTATTGATTGTGGTTAAGACCAGAGGGCTAAGAACTGGAAGGCTTGGTTTCCATATTAAATTCTCACACAAATTTGCTTTGTGACCCTGGACAAATGAATTACCTTACATTCAATGTAACTCAAATCTAGTCACTTTTTTCGGTCAGTCACTTAAATCAAAAGAAAAAAAAAATAAATCTTGATCTTTTGAGTATAAGTACATCTGGCTAATGAGGATGGGAATTGCTACTGCTGGCTTGTTTCTGTGAAAGTAAATTTTATTTATCAAGAGCCTAAATATGGCTACAGATATTAGTATAAGGCCTCAGTCTTCAAACCACAGAAGTGTGCCATTGCTAGTTAACTGCTTTTTATTTGAGACTGAATATTCTGCATTTTTTTAAATCTTGGCATTAATCAGTTTCCTAAAACAGAATGTTGATAAAGGTTTTCTGACCTTTTCAGAAGTGACTGCAGCTGGCTTAACTAAATTCTGATGAAGGTAGCTGCAATCTTTCTAAAATTTTACAACCACTGTAGCTGTGGCAAAAGCTTTCCTGAGCAGGTTTTGTGTTGGTTTGAGGGTTTTTTTGTTTGCTTTGGGTTGGTGTTTTTTTGTTGTTGTTTTTTGTTTGTTTTTTTTTTTTTTTACTCCTGGGCACTGTAAAACAACTGTCCCATTGCCCTAGTGAAATAATTGTTATTTAATGGTGGGTAACTGTGTTCCTGGGGGATTCCTTTACAGGAGAGGTGAGGTATACATGCATATTATTAATATAACAAGGGCTACGATGAGCCCTGGTTTGCAGCATTTTATAAGGCTCTGCAGTATATAGATAATAAAGGCTTTTGAGAAAGATTTTTTGCTCTCCTTTGTTTACCCTTTTCATGATTTCATCCAATTTTGTGGTAGGTGGTGTCTCTCCAAATGAAACAGGGCCTTCGTGTTTTGTTTTAAATCTCCTCTAACAGTAAGCATGTAAAATCTACTGGTACTGCAACGCAGAAAATTCGTTATATTGAAGTACTTTATTTTAAAATGTCAGAAAAAGGAATGAGAATCAGATCTTACACAGTGATGGAAAGCTGAATATTTGTCTCACAATGACAGCCAGCGTCTTCACTATTTATATTACACAGGAAATATAAGGAACATCAGTTACACGGAAAATTTTGTCCCATTTCTTAAGAAACATATCAGCTCCAGATAAAACCTGAAATAGATAAACCATGCAACACTTATTCAGGCATACTGTTGTGATTGCTGTATAGGATTTGCTTATTATCCACTACTGACCAACATAGTTCTTCACAGATAAGTGTATATAGAGAGATTTTGCAATATAAAGCAAGAAAATATCTTCTGTTTTTAAACAGCTGATAGATGAATTATAAAAACATCCATATATAATTTCTTTCATCCTTAGTCACAGTCTTCTGGAAATCAATCTGGTATTTATGAGATAAAGATTTCAGGGAGTGGGGAGTGTTGAAAAAGCAAAGCTGTGTATCCCTTTTTTGGTATGGTTTTAAGTACGGATGCATGAAAACAGGTACCTCTGCAATTTACTAGTCAATACCAATAAATTAAGAAACATTTAAAACAACAGATTACTTAGTCCAACTGAACTATTGCAAACTTTTCCTTTGATTTTAACGGAGCTGAGATTTCATCTGAAATGCTCAGCTTTCAAGTCCTAATATATTCTCATGTTAACTCAGTCTTCAAAAGATGACTTTGTCAGTGGTTCTTTTATTGCACCTGCCAGTCCCCCAGATGAATGCAAGCAAATATCCTCTATCCTCTGTACACCTGTAGCAAGTACTATTAAACCATCAATATAAAAGCTCTCCTAGCATTCACAATTCATGTAACCCTGTGCCTTGCAGAGTATTTTTGGGAATGATATCATGATAGCATGGACATGATATCCATAAGTCAGGTACCAAGACATAAACTATCCATAAGGTCTGAAGAAGTTCCAATGTTCATGCAAATTTTACAGCTGTGGAGGTTCTTATGTGAATTTGGAATACTGCAGTTGAGGTTCAATGTATTTGGAGTTCAGTGGTGGTAAACTCAGGTTATTCCTGTGTTCAGTCTTCAATAAAGCCTAGTTTGGCTTTCAATTGTAATATGGAATCGGAGGTTTCGTTAGCTTTTGTCCATCGCTAGAGCTTCAGGTAACTGCTATTTTCAATGAGAAAAATGCTAAGTGCTACTCCAGGCTATGTTTTATTAATTCGCTTTCCTGTGGATTTAAAACAAACATTTCCTTTGTTTCAGAAATCTTAGTTGGTTCTCTTGTTTTAATTCTCCACGTTATATATTCAGTGCAATATTTCATATGATGTTCAGTTACATTCATGAGGTGGCTGTTAAACCATCTTACATGTACCCTTCCGTAAAGTTTCTCTCAATTTTGCTGCATAACTCACTTTAAGAGTTCGTTGCATAGCTGCTTCTATTCATTTTAACACCGAGGCATTGCTTCATACAGTGACTACAGCTCAACCATTATGAGTTAATTTCTCATCATCTTTAACTGAATTAGTTTAATTCATGTAGGTATCCATCATAGCATTTTAATTTATTTCCTTTAATCTTGGCCTCACTAGTCTTATTCTCTGCAGTCTCATCCATATGCCTTGGGTCTCTGTCATTTCCAACAGCTCTGAATGGCAATGACATGGCTTGAGATTACAGGTTGCTTGCTTTCAACATTCCCTTTCTATGCTTGACCATTGACTTCACACTGATTTGCCACTGATTATACAGCAGTCACAATACACAGTTTTCGTGTAAGCCCCAATCAGTTCGTGCTATTTTGTGTCCTTTGAACTGACCATTTTTTACTACTCGGTTGTTCTTTAGAATGTTCATTGCAACCTTAGAATTTGCTTATAGTTTATGTTTAATCTCTGCTTCCTCTGTAGACCAGGTCTACTCCTAGTTATGGGAGTATACTTCCATGGATTTATAGTACACAGCCCAAAATAAATATATATTCCACAGTGTACTATGACCTGATATTGTTAAGATTCTCTTAATTTTTTTAAATAAAAGATCATTTAGGCTATTCTATCTGAATTCATGTTTTACAATGTAGATGCCTCAGGGCAGAGATGTCGTGGTTTAACCCCAGCCGGCAACTAAGCACCACGCAGCCGCTCACTCACTTCGTCCCCACACCCAGTGGGATGGGGGAGAGAATCGGGAAAAGAAGGAAAACTCATGGGTTGAGATAAAACCAGTTTAATAGAATATAAAAAGAAGAATCTAATAATGATAATGATAACACTAACAAAATGACAATAGTGATAATAAAAGGATGACAATATACAAATGATGTGCAGGGCAATTGCTCACCACCTGCCGATCGACGCCCAGTTAGTCCCCAGGCAGCAACCCCCCAGCCCCCCCTCCCCCCAGTTTATATACTGGGCATGACGTCCCATGGTCTGGAATACCCCTTTGGCCAGTTTGGGTCAGCTGCCCTGGCTGTGTCCTGGGCCAACTTTTTGTGCCCCTCCAGCTTTCTCGCTGGCTGGGCAGGAGAAACTGAAAAATCCTGGACTTTAGACTAAACACTACTGAGCAACAACTGAAAACATCCGTGTTATCAACATTCTTCCCGTACTGAACCTAAAACATAGCACTGTACCTATAGCTACTAGGAAGACAATTATCTCCATCCCAGCTGAAACCAGGGCAAGAGATTAATTCTTGCTTGGAGTGCGAGTACTTGAATATTAGTTTTATGACTGCAATGGGAGTTTTGGGGTTCTGCTGAAATGAAGCTTCCAGTAATAATATTTTGTGAAATTTTATAATTTTTACAATTTTAAACTTTATTATTTAAATTTAATAGTTTTGCACTCCCAAGTTCAACAGCGTAGCATCATTACTTCAAATGAAGATAATTCTCACTAATGAAGCAGGAAATATCAGCCAGCCAGATTGCAGTTAACAGCTCAGCTTTCTGTATTTTGTTCCAAATAAGATAGTCTGCTTGCCATGTTTTACTCTTTTTACATTAATTCTATTTTATCAAAATGCAACCAATTCTCTAGCTAAGACAAATTCATTCTGAGTTGATGGTATATCAAAATTCAAAGTTCAGATTGCAGAATAATGGATCTTCAAACATTTATATTGCACATGCCACTCAGAAACAAAACCTATTCCTTTGCATTCCCCACATTTGTGAAGAGGTGTTTTAAACATTGCAGAAAAACTTCTAACTTTTGTGACTTGATTTTCATATTGTATATTTGATATTAATTGATTATAGCAATTCCGTTTAAAGCATTATATTGTACATACGCAGGTAAGAAAACATATGACAAAGAGTCAAAGGCTTGTACACCAAAGCAATTATGCCAGTCCTTAATTTATGACATGGGATAATTTTGTGCAAAATTTTGAGTACTGTAAGTAGACTGTGTGCTTCAGTGTTTTAAAGAAAGGTGTGCGTGGGGCAAACTATATTTCAAAGTAGTGAATATTGACAGAAAAGAAATCCTCTTAGGCACATTGCCCGAAGAACAGGGCTAGTGAGTAGAGGTGGTGAAGCCAACTCCTAGCCCCCTGCCCCAAATGCAGCTGAGGTGGTCATTGATTAACATGGGGGAAAGTAGGACAAAACCTAGAAACTTCTTTTCTTGTACTCAGGCTTCCACAACTTAATATATCACTTTTTGTATACATACAGTTGAATCAATTTAGAATTTTTAATAAAAATAGTTGTAAAAAAAAGAAAAATAACAGCATCGCATAATAAAGTAGCCCATACCACATGCAAAAGTATGATTCAGTAAAGTATTTATATGCCTCAAGTGGGTGGAATTGTTGTGTTGCTGCTTGGTTCCTTGGATTATTTTTTTTTTTTGCCACAGTTTTCTTAGACAGCTGTATAAGCAAGAACTTAGAAGGAAATAATTTCATTACCAAAGACACTTGAGCTTAGGCTTTATAAAACTTTTCTATTTTACCTGTCTTCTGAATTTATGACATACCAAATGTGGTTAGGAAAGTAATTTGAAGTAATGCTATGGCCTTAATGCAAAGGAAGTAGTAAAACTTGTAGTAATATCAGAGGCGGTAGATCAATGTGACCTTCTATAATGAGCTAAAAAGTTGTGAAGCATTTGTGAATCACTAAAGTGAATTTCTTCGTTACACTGAAATATTTTTTATTGAGATACTTTAGAGCAGTGATATACCTCTAGCTGATGTTTAACAACTTCTTTTTAGCCACATCTAGCCTTCTCACAGGTTCTTTTAAGGCATATGCCTTCAAAGATAGTTATACAACGCTCAGGTATGTAAATTGACTACGTAGGTACAAGGATGCTTAACAATATGGTAATATCGGTTCTTCTTCTGTACACATTCTTTTAAATGACAATAATAGACAAGAACGTGGGTTAGAGAATAGATGTTATATTTGACGTTGTTAATTAAGAGGCAAAGGTAAAATTCTGCCTCACCGCACCCTGCTTTGTCTTAGTACCGCTGTCACCTTTAAAATGCTTTATACTAAAGCCATATAAAATATCCTCACTGAATCTTGAATGCTATATAAATGGTGTGAGATTTGTTGATATATATATATATATATATATGAAGGTGCTAAATTTTTCTCCTGCTATTTAACTCACAGCCCTGACTTTCAGAATGCTTGAATGCTACTGTTTCGCTATGTACCGTCAGGAAACAGAGATGGCAAAGCACTTGCCCACGATCTGTTCCTCCTGAGTGCTGGTAAGCAGCTTCTCACGGTCTCCATCTTCTTCCTACAGCTCCCCAGCACGTTTCGTATCAAGTGCTCAGTGTCCTATTGTCTCATTTTCTAAAGTATCTGCATAGTTATAGCATTGCATTCCCACATAGTGGCCTATGATGGGAAAAAAATCTTTTTCATTAGGTATAATCTGTTGACCTGTACCCATCATCTTGATTGGGGTTAAGGAGCAGTGGAACTGCTAAACTACCTGTGCAGCTCAAATCAGTGTTCACGTTGTGCTCTTGCCTGAAGATGTCTATCACAACTGAGGTGCAGTCATGCCAAATGCTCTTCAAGTCTTATGTTAGGATACTTTTCATAAGAACTTTGTAAACAAAAAAGTGCTGGACTACTAAGCAGACACAAGGTAATAGCACTTCAGCTATAGGAGGTGACAGTTTCTTCCCTAAATAAATATTTGTTTAATATCATAAATCATCTGCCCAAGGTCCTAATACTGAGAGAACCCCTGAGTAAAAAAAAAAAAAAAAAAAGATGTAAAGTGGAAAGTCAGCTGTAGGAAGGAAACAAATAGGTTTCTATGATTTAGCAGAAGACACTGAGATGTGAAATTAATTTGCATTTTTGTTTCACTTCTGCAAATGAATTGCAGGATTCATTTAACGAGGCCGTTCTGAAACCTGAAGATTTAGCACAGACTTATATTAACAAAAGAAAAAAAAAAACCACAACCCTTTATCCTACCATAACGGCATCCTATTATTAACCTTCTTTCCTAAGCTGACACTTTACTGGATGAAAATGCATACAGGAAAAATGAAGCCTAGCGATGTATTGTGCACAAAGTGATTCCGCTGGATTATTCATAGAACTGATGATTCAATTAGGAGAACATTTTTCTTTTTCAGGTGTGAAATTTCATGCAAGTAGAAAGGGAGCCTTAAAAATAGTAATGGGTGCAATTATATTTGGAATATGTCAGATAATCATGTCATTTCTCAATAATGGATTAATTAGTATAGTAATACCTTTCATATGCACAGTGTAATTGCTTTCCTTTGAGGATCTAAGAATGATACAAACAGTACTTAATTAGGCCTCTAAACACCCATTTGAGGTAATCATTGTCTTTTTCTGCTCATAGAAAACTGAGGTACCAAGACGGGAAGTCATATTCCTGCTAACACACACTGAGTTAGAGGAAAATCAAAATATGTTTTTTTTTCTTCGTGTTAGAACGGAAGATATTTCCATTTGTAATGTTAGTTAAAAATGGGAAAACATGAGTACATAAGAATTCAGTCTCCATCACAGAATAGACAGTGCATCTTTTCTATTAAAAAAGAAAAAAGACTATATTGAACCATGTATAAAAAAGATAACTTCTGGGCTTCGAACAAACTTCTTAAGTTGAACAATCCTAAAAGGAATAATCAGAGAACACAGCTCTATTCTTAACAGAAGTCACTAAGCACTTTCCTTCATCTATAGAACTTATTCAGCTAGCAGTTTCTGATGACCATTTTATTCTTTGCACACAAAGAGATAGCACTTTTTTTTCTTAAGAGGAGGAGGCCATCATTTATGTGATCTGTTTCTTTTTCATGTTGGCTTGGGATGTATCTGAACGGTGATGACCTTGAAAATACAGTTTACTGATTTTAATATGGTGAAAAACAAACTCAAAATTCAAAAGTCTCTATCATAGGACTTATGATCAAGTACATGAGGGGCAAATATCCTTTAGTCATAAAATAGGTATATTTTATGCCAATTATAGGAAGTAGATTGTATTTGCTTAATATTGCTAACAAGATCCAATCAGTCAATTTTCAATTACAGTTTCTCACACCCTAGTAAATTTACCCACTCATGCATTAATAAGGAATCATCCAGTGGTAGAAAAAAACCTGAAAGCTGGGTCCACAATCACTGTTTTGCAGGATGACTAATTAAGACACCTTATTTCCTCATTAGCACGGAGATTCTGCTTGGCTAATATCCCTGCCTGACACATTATTCCAGCCTGATTTTTGTTAGTTCTTCACCAAGATCAGCAGTCCTCAAAGGACTTCCATTCTCCTACTTCAAAACCTCTATTCTGTTATTCTTTTGATTTTCCTTGAGTGTGACCTCTAGGACTGCTATGGTACATGTATCTTAAATGTAATTGTAAGACTTGAGGAAATAAGGCCTACCTATACAAAAGAATTTCTAATTTTTTAGAACAGATTTTTTCTAGTTATTGGATTCTACTATATGACTCTTTATAAGAAGAGACCTACAATACAGATGCTCACACAATTCTCAGTTCTCCAATCCAAGTAAACATAGCAGCATAAAAAAGAAAGATTACAAATAGATTCCTTTCAGCAAAACACCTATAGAAGTGCTAAATTTTAGGTATACTGATGTGTAATGAATTTGAAAAGGTATGTAGGTTCTTCTGCTTGAGAATTCAAATTATGTTCAATGCTCTGGTATATTATCTGTATTCTAACACTTATTTTTGATTGAGGGAAGCACAAATGGTAGGAAAGCTGGGTACTTCTAAGTATCTGCAGCTTTTAAGTACTGCAGGATCTCAAAAAATAGAGGTTGTCTTCCTCTGTCTCAGTCATTTCCCCTATCATTTAAAATGGCATTGAAAAGGACAACTAAAAATACAAATAGGGTTTAAATAGAATACATTCATAGAATCTAGGCAGCCCTAGTATTTATACAGCTAACACCAATTAATAGCATGTTTCACAAACCCAGATGACAGAGTGATGTTTTAAGGCCATGTTTTATGTATACGGTTGGCAATTTTATTCACTATAGTTTATGACTGGCTATTTAGTTTTTCCACAGAAAATAAATCCAAATACATCTTCAGTTATTTTTTAGATTTTCAAATAATCACAAGTAATTTTCAGTTTAAATGGCCAGGAGAACTGAAATAGTTCATAATATTATTAACCCATTCAACAGCTTATTTACACAATTTTACCTCTAGATGCTGACGCTATGTTGTTGATAAAATGCAAGGTGAATCTAGCCTGAGCCAGATGACTTAAGTCGTTCATTAATGTTTTCAGTCCAGTCAATAGACACCAGGTTCAACATTTTTGCAGTGGCTGTGATTTTGGAAAAAAAGAAGGAAAATTTCTTTACAGCACCAGAAAGATGATTTATAATTAAAAATTGAAGTGATAGCAGAAAAAAACTGCAAGAATGATCAGGGGAATAGCCAGCCTGTCTTAGAAAAGGAGACTAAAAGAGTTTGTATGGTTTAAAGTGGGGAAAAAAAAGAATTATACATTTGATTACTCTGTGGAAATAGATGAGTAAACAGTGGGACACACAAAAAATAAACTGAAGGGCAGTGTCGAAACAAGAGCAAATGGGTGAAGTTGACTATAGGTAAACATAGGCTGGAAATTAGATGATTAATTAGCAGAGAAGCAAATTTCTTGGAATAGTCTTTCATTCAGACTATGAAGATCAAAATTGAAGAAAGTTGCAGTTTACAAACCTTTGAAAACAATGATACTGTTGCCCATGATTACAGTACACCAGGGCTTTTGAATATTTTTTAACTTACCAAGTCTCATTTTCTTAATGGTTACTGTGAAAGAATAGAAACAACTCAGAATTTGATTCATTTCTTCTAAATTACGTTAGGTTTGCTATTTGTATTTCATTATGTTATTCTTAGGGTGTGATAATCTTTACAGGGTTTTTTCATACTAAAACAGCTGTAAGTATAGCAAAAGTCAATGAAAGCGTTGAAATATTCTCAGATGACAGTCAATAGGGATTTGGATTATCAGACTGAATTAATTATATATTTTGGTTAACTTAAGGATTTTTAAAAAATCTCAGAAATGTATGTGTATGCAAATGAAACTCCTGAGTTCTGTTAACAAGGAAATGTTTATAGGAATTTCAAATACTAAACAGCATCATCTGGCACCAGGAGACATAAAAACCCACAAATTTTGATTATCGCTTATAGTAAATTACGCTAGTGAAAGTTAAAGCCAAATGGAACAGGTTCCTATGTCTTTTTTTTTCTTTTTAAAATCAAAGTAAACACTGGGACATAGAATTATGCCTTTATCAGTTTCAGAATCATTTGATGGCCCCGGTAAATGCAATAGAATTTGATGTGGATATAGAAACGGCTTAGCTTACCACTCCTCTTTGTGGAATCACAAAGAACCACACTGCCTGTTTGCTTTAACTTCAGACATAGGATATGAGCTGGATGGATTCAAATAAACCACCAACCATGTCGGCTCATCAGAGAATTTCTCAGTGAAAGGTCTGATAAGTACTTGTTTCAGAGACAGCAACTGGGATAGTGAAATAAGTAAAAGTTAAGCAATATCTGCTGTTGCATATACTTTATCCCATTCAAACAAGGCACCATATACAAGTTGTGAAGGAAGAACTTAAAAAAGGAGGTAAGTGACAAAGAGAAAACCTTGATAATGAGTCTCCTACTGAATGTCATTAAAATCAAACTAAGACCCTGCTAAAGGACACCAAGAATAACAAAAAAAACCAATTAATCTAAGCTTTGTTCTCATTAAGATCCCATAATTACACTTCCAAGATGAAATGTGTTTATGTGGGGGTCAAGCTGTTTTATCTGAAGCATTATATCATCCAGATTTGTGTCACTGAAACTATTTTAAGGAAGGTCAGACTGATCAACTTAAATGTTAACAAAAGAAAAACACATTTGCCTGGAAATGAACAAAAAAATCCAAAATTCATAGCACAGCTCCTTTCAAAAGGCTTGCAGCCAAAGATACATTTTTTCCTCTTACAGTGTTGAATTTCACTTGCACCCATTAAATTTGCGACAAAGATTAGAAGGAAAAAATATAAGCAAGAGGAAAAATAGTTTCAGAATGTAACTCGATGTTAATCCTCCCACTATCATAGTGCATCTGAAACCCCCAAGAAGAAAGCCATTGAACTTTCTTGGATCAATTTTGTTGAATGAAAGCTTAGATTCTGTTAGTGGGCAAGAATTACTGAAGGGGCATTGCAGACTTGGTTTGAAGCTGAGGAATGGATCAGCTTCAGAAGAGCCAATCTTATCTTTCATTTTGTCTTAGGAATTTGGAGCATTACGTGTTTGAAATGAAAACACGGGGAAGAGATGCTCTAGTGTTATAAAAGCGTGGTCCTGAACTTAAAATTTCATGGTTCAATTCTAAATAAATAACAGAAAAAAGAGACTAAAATATATAGCTGTGAGAGACTGAAAGAGTTAATGTCTCAGACGTTGCGGTGGAGCCAGTTCTGCATAACAAGGGACCACAGGTGAGAAGGTGATCAGCACCCATCAGCACAGGACATCAGCAATAGGATACGGAGGGTGCGGAGGGTAGAAGTTTCCAGATCCGCTGAGCAGGGCGAGCTCGCTGTGCGTGGCCAAAGATCAAACGATGGTCATACCTGCACGGAAGGAGAAGTTACTCCCCAAGCGACCCCCAAACCCACCGACCCATTCCCAGAAGGTTCTGAAAGCACAAACTGTGCATGACACCTAGTTAGCCTAACGAGTTTGAATGCCCACCTGAAGGAGGGACAAGGAGGCGATGAGACGAATTGAAGCCCCATGTGCGCGTGCCCTCCAGAGCTGGACCTCCAGACTCGCTGGACCCAGGACTGGTGAAATCTTTCTCTTCTCTCTTTCTCTCTCTCCCACACCTCCTGTTTTTCTTTATAACCCCTACACTTCACCCCTTTAGACATAAACCGTTGACCAAGTCTGGGATTAGGAGCGGATCCAGCCACCCCTGGGCTCCTCTCTGAGGAGGAGTCCAGAAAGCCAGGGGGTCTGCTCGGAACCTCCTGACTCAACGGGACGGCTCGCCTTATTGTCGTCCCTGAACCGATCCCCAAATAACCAAGGCCTGTAGTATATGTTTGGTGACGTATGGTTGCCACATGTTATGTGATTTACTGATGTAGTTTCATGCCAATTCTTGTGACAAACCATGCCTCCTACTGTTATGCCTTCCCGGTTCAGGCTGCTTCTACCATAAAGAAAACGTTCAACTGGGTGTTTGGTGTTGCTTCACATTAATTTAGCCCAAGGGAATTCCGAACTCACCATGACCCCTCCCTGGTCTGTCCAGAGCAGGTTGTGACAATAGCTTGTATTTTATTTATCAGATTTAAAAAGATCGGTGTTTTCCTCCACAATTTTATTATTCTGTCGGTACAACGGTGAGATGACAGAAGAAAGAATTTTAAAATAGCAGTTCCTATAAACAATATGTTTCCTATAAAAAATTACTGGTTTCATGGGCTTGACTGCTTTCCAGTGATACAAGTGAAATAACTCTGTGCTCCAGAGTGCACCATGCAGGCAATCGATAAAGGACAGGAATGTCTAATCACCACAGGGGGAACATTTTCCACAGAAAAGCTCTTCCATCTCTGACCTCTCCAGTCCTGAACCTTTATAAAATACTCGCGAAAGATGAACCTGGGAAATGAGGCCTTTATAACTCTGGAAGCTAAAAATCTTGAATTCAATAGAATTAACATCAGGTTTTATATTCCAATACAATTGTCTCTGTGATTCATCTCTGTTACACAAACTCTGAAACCTCTTTTCTGTCTTTTCCAGGTGAGTTAATGATGTATCACTTATCTCCTTGATAACGGATTCCTTTTTTCCAGGGTTGGTCTCCAACCCTTCCTTTCTCATTATGTAACAGAGCAGATTAAGCCAAGAACGATAGTGTCCAATCCTGTATGCAGTCCGGCTTTTTCTCCTTCTTGTCAAACCGGAGAGAAGGACTGTGACCTTGGAAGCTTTTTGTGCTCCAACTGTATAGATGAATCTAAAAAAAAATACAATTTCTTCTGGCAGATTTTGCCTGTCTTATCTGTAGACCGTTGCGGTCGCAAGATCATGACTGTAACAACTGAAAACTAGTATAACTCAAAAATCTTTGCAGATTTATTTAATACCTTAATGCCATCCTAAGTAATATCTGGAATATAACAATGCAAAGGGAATACTGAAATCACCTAAACGTTGCTGTAAGTTCTTTAAGCACTTTCCAATTTTTATTTTTATTCATTGCATGTGCTCGTATCTTGTGCCATTATACAATGTGGAGTCTGGGGATTAAATATTCCTAACATTGATTCCACTGAGAAATTAATTTTACTTCAGAAGTGTTCTTTCTGTTTCACAGAAGAGTATGATCAGTAAAAAGGCCTATGCAAAATATTACTTAATACCAGTAATATTTTTATAATATAGAGTCATAAATCCTTTAGCCATCTCAAAGGCAATCTAGTCCACACCCACTGGGTCTGCCCCAAGGCAGAACAAGGTCTATCTGTGACATCCTGACAGAGGTTTGTCTAACCTGTTCTTAAATTTCTTCACACTGGAGATTCCAGTCCTTTTGTATATCTAATCTACTGCTTTTTTCGCTTTACTCATTTAACAGAAATTAATATGAATGTAGGCATTTTTTTTCTTCTATTGCATTTCTAAAAGGTATTCTCAGATTTACCAAGTCCATAAAAATTTTGATGTGTCCATGTCAATGGAGTGTTAGAAAGGCCATCCCATTTAAAAACAAGTCTCAGAGGGATTTATTTTCAAATGTTGTGAATAGTGGCAGACTTATTTTTGAATACTTAGTTTCAGCCCAGGTAATCTTTTTATTGTTTTATTTCCAACAAATTTAGTTGTGTTGCAACTAGTTTAGTCTCACAAAAGGTATGGCACAGCAGGAAGGAGGGTGAATTGCAATTGAAAAATGGGAGTAAGTTAATGCAGAATAAGTTTCCTGGTTTCATAGGCATTGCTAATATTTCATATAACTGTGTGTATCTGAGATCCAGTTGTGTCTTGAAGTGGTTTGGGTTTTGGGGTTGGGGATTTTTGAGCTGTTAAGTTTTATAATGTATTTTAAGATTAACTAGATACATGTATTCCTGAGAGATAGCTATTACCATTCAGTCACATTATTACATTGCATCCATCACCATCTTATGTACAGCGTCAATCTGGAATTCCGGCTCTTTAAGATTAGGCAGCTGCATACCTCTTTTTACGGAGCTCCGTTAAGTGACTGTGCTATACAATCTTGTCCAGCAGAGACTAACGGTAGTTGTTTTTTTCTAGCTGGCCATATCTAAATTACATTCTGGGGTTGTTTTTTTTGGTTTTTTTTAAGACAACTTGATTATTCCTTAGTATAGTATAAATAGAATTCTCCTATAATATGTGAGGCTATATGGAAGAAGAGGGAGAAGAGAGGATGTGACTGAAAAAAAGGAAGTAATAAAGAAAATGAGAATAAAAGCATAAATAAGGATAATAAAAAGCTGATTAGTCTCTTCTATGTGGAGAGATCATCATCATGATACCCCTGATGTTTGTATGAAGCTAGCTACAATTTCCAGACAAATCTTTCCGTCTTTCATAGATTAAAAAAAAAAAAAAAAAAAATTAGATTGAATGGCTTTGGCTTATTACAATATCACACAATGTGGAAATACTTAAAGAAGAAAAAACAGACAGATGGCCCAGTAAATTAATCTATAAGCAGCAACAGAGCATAAGGTTAGCTGCTGACATTGACTGAATGTTGTGGAAGGTGGTAGAGAGATGACAGTATTAATTAGTAGCAAACATAAGAAGGTGAAAAAGGGTAATGTAAAAGGGGATGAGATGGGTTAGGAACCTGTCATTTAAAGGGAGGTTGGAATTTCACATTTGAGAGTTATAATTGTACTTAAACTTCCCCACAATTTTGTAACATTTTGATTGAAAGCTCCGGTTAAACACACGATGAAAATAGGAACACATCTCCAGTGCTGATCTACATTCTTGACTCCAATTTCAAACTCAGCCTCATTTTGAGACTGTTCTGATTTTTTTTCACCAGTTGTAATCATAATGCAGTAAAATACATCATCTTATTTAGAAAATAGGTCATATGACATTACAAGGTACTTTAATTGTTCTGAAATAGACATTGCCCTGTCCTTCCAGATTACTAGGTGATTTTTTTCTCTTGCAGTGTTTCCAGTTGCAATATATTTTTGGGGTAATATATTAGTATAAGTTTTGAATTGAGTGTGCTCCAAAAACCACACTGTTATTTTTGTGGTAAACTGTATGCTGTGTTCCAAGCTAGACTGAATTCTTACCTTTTTAGCTCTGGAAATCAAAACATCATTGCTCTTTAAACTCTGACATTATTACAGCTATAAAAATGGCATTAGGTATTTTTCATATATTTTAAACAAGATAATCCAAGTTCACTGACTTTTTTTGAGTATAAATTCACACCAGCTGAAGACCAGGCATAGAATGTTTTTAATTTATTTCACTCTTGTTTCTGTGAACTTACTGAACTTGATTCTGAAAAATGTTGAGCATTCCTGCAGGTACTGAGTATTGCTTTCAGTTGAAATGCTGCATTTTAAGCTCTTCTGATAGAGGAACCGGTGTCAAAAACCTACAGCATGAGGATGCAAGACAGTATTTCAATGTATGACTTTAAAAAAAATCTTTCAAAATTCTGCTGGTTTTTTATTCTACAATAATCCATACATAGAGATCAGAAATACATGATACAATGATGCATACATGGTATATTTCCATGATAGAATGGAACCAATGTGCATGTGCATCTGTGTTGTTCATGTCTTTGTTTTATAATTCCTAACCAATGTACTTTTTCCAAATGTATTTTGATAATCAGAAACATAAACCATCCCTTTTACCTGCTTTGGATTTTTTAACCCTGAAGGAGCAGTAATCAGGCTTGATACAGCTACACTAGTGACAAATACTTAAACCATTAACTTGACACTAAATTGGAAACCTCTGCTATTAATAAGTAATCCTGTGGGTTACTATCCTGCTGAGATCTATATCATAGATTTAGAGTTCACAGCTGATGGGATACCTAAGAAGAGTTACTGTAGAGAGAAAGACATCCTGGATAAAAATGTTCTTTCATATAAACAATGCTCTCTGTTTCTGTTGTTTTTTTGTTTGGTTTTTTTTTTTTGTTTTTTTTTTTTTTTTTTAAATTGAAGTATTACACTGCAAATTTTAGGTTCACTGTTCCTGGATATGACAATCATTGCAGTCATTTCATAATAACGTCAGCTTTTTTTTCCCTAGTTTTGCTGTGAGTTTATAAAAATAGTTATCCACACAAACCAAATGATAGAGGTGGTATGGTTGAGGAGAAAGTTTTCCATTGTGCATTGAATCAAGATATTTGTAATAATACTGGTCTCAGTAAACTTTGAAATGAAGAGCCCTTTACTGTAGTTCCTTTAAACAGTTTGCTTGGCAGCCTGGAATGATTTTTAAATTAATTTTCATATTATTCTGAATGTGATTGGGGAAAAAAAAACAGAGGCTACTTGAAGCAAGAGTAGCAATGATTATTTTATGACTCTTCATAATGGATTCTTCATTTAATTAGATAAGTAAACTTTAGAGAAATATTTTTTAACCAGTTCCTCTGAGTGCATGAAGAAGGCTAGTGAAACTTTGCTCGCTTATAATTATCTATTTCAAAAGACCTAGTGGCTAAATCACCATTTAAATGCTGCCTTGAGTCTTTCTAACTCAGCAGAGAGTGACTTTGTCTGTGACTTGAGTCTACAGCTCATGAATAAAGCATACCATGTGTGTGAAAGTTTGTGGGGCGGCAAGTCAACTGGGAAACTCAACCTTTCTTTGATAAAAACATTTTGCTTTTGCAAAAGTGCTGGAGTGAGAGCCCTGGAGTTGGAGACTTCATTTTATCCATTTCATTTTATTCAAAAGGTGGTGTGAGTTTTCCTCCTCTTGTGCTGCCACTCTGCCTCTGCCTTAACCTCAACAAAATAAACTCCTGGGAGATGGGGTTATAAGGACAAAAGTAAAAATTCCAGTCTACAGAGATGTTCCATTGCCTTCAGTAAATGAGTTATCTCTTGCTGTTGTTTGGGAAAGACAGATTCTCTGACTAAAACATCATTGGGACTGGAGTGAAGGTAACAAAAATTCTTATTTTTATATGTTTTCATACACTCCATTCAGAGACATGTCTCTAAACTAGAAGAAATCGTTACAAATACTTTTTTACTCATATTTACTGAGTTGTTAAAAGTGAAATTTGTTAGAAAGCTTAAGGATGTAATTCTCTTCTGCTTTTATCATACTACACCTCACTGTCTCTTATTCCAGATGGCTTATGAGTTGAGTGTATATCTTTGAATGTCTTTCATTAGACCATTTCTGCTTCCACACCAAGATTTTCAAGTTAAAAGATTTTTTCTTTAATGGATAGAAACAAGAAAGTAATTTCCCAGCCTCTTCTGAGATTTGTAGAGACCACTATTGACCATAAGAAAACAAATGCTTGGTTCTTTTTCTGTTTGTCAGCTCTTTTATTTATAAATGATCGTGCCACAAAAAAAAGGAAAGTAAAAGTATGTTTAATTCTGCTAATACATGATAGAGATTTAAATGTAAAACTAATGCTTGAAAAGACAAAAGCATTTGATGCTGGTTCATCAGTGATGTAAAATTTTCAATTTATTTATTCATTTTTCTTAGCTGGCACTTCACTTTAATTCTGTGCCCTTAAATCCAACTTTAAAGCCTCAGAAGAATTTGGCATGGTCCAGAGATCAGACAGACATGAGAGGAATCAATTTGCAGCAGAAGCTAAAGAGTGAGTATTTAGGAGATGAGAAGGGTAGGAGATGATGGACTTCAGGATGTGTTACACCAAAAAATGTTTGATGCTGAAACTCAGGACCTGAAGTGGGATGTGATAGTAAAAAAAGTCATTTATAAAAGACGGGATCGAAGGCATAGTGGTGGATGCTGATAATCAGCCTATAGAATGAATGGTACACCATTGCTCTGATAAAAAATAATTTACACCTCCCAATCCTAGGATATATTTCATTAAATAGTGATTGCTAAACCTTTTAAAAGTGAGAGTGGTTGCGATAAATAAGTATGTGAAAGCTTATGCTTATCTTTACATGTTTCCAGCTTTTTTTTGTTTAGAAAAAGTACTGAATTTAATATTTTACACTGCACTTTTAACCTAAAAGGGTAATAGATGACAAACATCACCAGGTGAAAGTTATTTGTTTGTCCTCTGGAATGGTTTACACAATAGTGAACGTAAAATATATAGCTTGCTTCTATCCACATAAATATCTTTAAAAACCTGAGTTATGCCGAAACAAAATCAGACCATTCTGCCTTTTCCCTAGCCGCTAAATTTCAGATAGCATAAAGAAGATGGAAACAAACATCCCTGAGTCTCAAAAAGACAGCAGGAAAAAATAACGGCCCGTTGTGTCTCGAGCCATGGCTGAGCTCTGCAGGGCTGGGAGTTGGCATAGACATCTACATTTGGGGCCGTGAATGCCAAACCCAAGAGCCGCTTGTGAAGAGCTCCTGAAAAGGAGTCGTGCTGACTTTCAGTGCAAGGCGTTCATAGACATTTCACTCTGTTAGTCCTATTAAAGCGTTGCCCCAGGAACCATGAGAAAAAGTAAGGAATTGCTTATGGCCAAGACGAATAGACCCTCATTTCTATGTGCTCACATAACTGTCATCTACCTGACGTACTGCTTTGTCTGAAAGGGGTTTGTGTTGTGCGTGATACATGCCAACACACAGATCAGAATGAGTGGAATAGTCTTTTAAAATTAATATTGCTCCGTATTTGGAACTCTGTTTCAAGCTTTATGCTATTATTTCATTAATGTTTCACAAATGCATTTTTAAAGCTGTTGCACGTAAATCTAGTTGCGATCTAATGCATGGTTTTGGTTTTCTCTCTCCCCCCCCGCCCCCAGCCACACCCTTGGGTTGGTAGGAATTAAACATCGTTTACAGTATTGCTGAAAATCTTTTATAAATTCATTCCTTCAAATCGTTGTAGTTAGCAATGTTCACCTCATAAAACAAACGCTTTGTATCCTCTGAAGACTAATTTACCCATAAATATACATGTTCCCCAAGCCTAATGTGCATACAGTTCTCTCTGGAGTAAGATACTGTGTGGTAGAAATAAGTATGTCTTAATAAGAGCTGTATTTTCTAATTCTAAAAATTGTTTATAACCTTGAATTTCAAAACTCTATATGACTTTACAGACATAATCTCTACAGATAAAAACTATTACCTTTGCGTTTTTCATTTCATCTTGCTTCAAAATACTCTAAGTTTTAAAAAAGGCCTTCAGGTTTTGTATAAAAGGAAGAAGACACAGTCACACAGACACACACACGTGCGTGCATACACATACACACTTTGATTTTTCATGGACTGTCCTCAAGAATCTGATTTACTGAAGCCCTTAAGGTTTATCTCAAAAGTGCATTGAACACATTCCAAGGATCAAAAGATCTGGAATCTGAATATTGTTGTTTTCCTCTTACACTTTTTTTAAAGAAGAGGAAGCGTTCTATAATAGAACCAGTGTCAGTACAGGGGCTCACAAGCTGTTTCAAGGTCAACTGGTCATCTCTAGCCTACCTGTTCTTTATCGGCAGTTTGTGCTTAAACAAGGCAATTAAACACACTTCTCTCTTTTTTTTTTTTCTTTTCCCCCTGGAAAATACATGAACACAGTATATATTTTTTTCTTAATTCAGTTTGGCATAAGCACGCGTATCAGGTTTATACAGTTAGGTTAGAATAATATATAAAAGAATGGAAGGAATCTAGTTCATTATTTAATAGCATAACTGAACGTGTTGGCTTGGAATACTATGTTATTTTAGAAAAACATCTAATCTTTTAGTTGCAGACTAAGCATATTATTACAAAATTTGTCAATATTTTGGTAAATTCTTTTACTTTTAAATAATTATTGGGAATACTTTGTTCGATTTACTAGATTATTATCCAGATTCCTCAGTAGGTGTTCTTTTTCCTATTTTTTGATATGAGGAGACACACGAAGAATTTACTGACAGTTGTTCATTATGCCTTCAGATGAGGTCCTGTACTATTCAAGTTTTGCTCTCGCCATTTATGGTATCATCAAAAACTCTTGACTGATTTAGGAGCTGGTTATACCTCTATTCCTAGTTACATTCCATTATCTAAAATGCACTGATGGCAAAAAGGCCTTCTCCAAAATTACCAGTGTCACCTTGATTTGCACAGGTGTTATTTAACAGTGATTGTACTTTTCCAGTTTTATTGTAGAACAAATTGCTTGTGATCTTTGATGACATGCAGCAGGTAATGCAGGTGCATTTATAACACAGCCTAAGGAAATAGATTGAATATTTGAAGCAATAAATTTCATTTTGATCTCTGTAAGAAAGATAATGTCAGCTCTTTGTCCTCCCCTTCTTCTCTTCATCTATCAATGAGAATTTATAAATGCAATTATTTCAAAGGCAGTTTAAATTAGAAGAGGAACTAGGGAAAAAAAGGAGCTGACAGGTGACAATGGCATCAGAATTGGAAAATACAGCAAATATACTATTGTTGTAATAAACACTGTGAAAGCTGCCCTGTAAGGAATATTTTGGACCATTCCGGTTTTGCTTTATCTTTTGAGATAATCGCAGGTGAGTCTATTATGTAATTTTTTAGTAGCATTTGGAAAATAATCCAACCGATCTTTTCTCTTAGCTAGTAGTGATTGGTTGCTATTGTTTGCACAACCGATTTTCCTCTGCGCATATGGCTATGTGTGGTCTAACCATTGCAGGGGATGCTGAAGGAAGAGCCGATACCAGAAATCAGGGATGCGGAGCTAACAAACTAGTGGCACGGACAGGCAGCTGCAGGATGGCTCAGCTTCAGTGTTTGGGAGGGCTCTATGGTCAGGAGACCAGTTCACTGACATTGGCCTTCAGCAGCAGAGACAGAATCACGCTAAACATGAGAGTCAAAATGCTAATTGGCGTGCCGGGTTGAATTGGTTGAATTGGAAAACCCTCTTGGTTTACTGGTGTAATACTCCACCAGAGCACTGAAAATGCCCTTCACTGCAGACGCCGTGTTGCGCAAAGAGTGGTTGACGGACAATGTAGCTGAGGCTACAAACAGATTGCCAATTTTTTATAGATGTCTCATTGATCACTCCGAATCTAAGTAAATCAAACACCTTAAATGTTTTTGCATCATTTTATAGCAGGCCTTAAGATAAATTTTTGTTGATGATCACATTTCTATTCAAATTTACCCTTGTTCAGCTTAAGTCCCGAGAACTAAAGATGGGTGGGAGATAGCGCAGTGTGGTCTTTCCTGTCCTCATCACAAAGGATTGGGGAAGGTCTCTCAGCACACAGGGACTAAGGTCAGAGTAACACTTTCCCTTCACTCCTCTCTCAGGAAGTAGTTGCTTTGCTGGTTTTTAACTCCTGTCATACATCAAGAAAAATCTAATGTCATTTTCCTCATTAAATTTTATATTCAGTAAAGACTGACTGTATTAATGAAACTTTGAATCATTATACTCTTTTTTTTAGACATTTTTTTTTCTTTCTAAAGGGGCTATATGAAGATTGAAGTCAATAAAGTCATTATGATATGCAGATATTCTTTTTTCCAAGGATCATCTTTTATTTAGCTTAGCAGCATGCTTTAAGCCACTAAATAACTGACTTTAAAGATGGGTTAGTTTGATACTCAGGGCACTTACAGGTGGAATGCTTTGTGTTACTTTTCTAAAACATGAGCTTTTAGAGATACTCGGGATGGGACATTTTACAGCAGAATCCTTACAATATAATTTAAAGAATAGACTAAGGGAAATGATTTCTAGAGTGGGATTAGTCTCATTTAACCTTAACTTTCTCCAGTTAAGGTTTCTCACTCTCGGTTAATTATCTAAATTCCTAATACATTCATCAGAAATCTAGTCAATTGATGTAACTTAGGAAATTACTCTTCTGAACAAACATATGCATCTACTTTAAGATGAGATGAATTGATGTCTCCAAGTATCTTCTGTAATGCCTAGATTTTAGCTATAGAAACCTTTGGAGTACCAAGCATTTCTGGAGGAAAAAATAAAATAGATAAAGACCACCTTCTAATAGCAAGGCTTTTCTGCTCCAATTATTACCTTTGTGTATTGTTTTCCTTAGATTTGGGGTTTCTGAAAAGAAGAAAACTGAGAGGATTCAGTCGTGTCCTCAGATCCAGGTGGTCACATCGTGTTGTAGTACATGCCGGCCAGGTTAACGGCCTCGTCTTGAGATAAAGATTTGTCTCAGTATGCAAAAATCCAGACAAAACTGCAGCATTTGGCACATCGACTATAAGGCACTAAATGTATTTACTGATTACTTTTACAGTTCAAAAGTGCCTGTTAAACATATGAAAGGTCATAGATGACCTAGCTGGAGCACTTCAGGGAGTTCTTTAGGGAGAGCCCCTCCAGCGTGTTGTCTTTAGGGTAAGCAGGGGAGGTTCTTCAATCTCATATCTTCTATTTATGTGGTATCTTATCTTGCTATGATTTACAAACGTTGCATTCACTCTCTTTGTTTTACTGTTAGGTAACTGAAAAACAAAGAGGATAAACTGTCATAAAGATTGCATAATTAGTGGTAGATCTCAATGACAATTATTTCTCTAAATATCTTTGAGGATCTGGGCCTCACCATCTCATTGTTTGTAATTCTCGCCACTATCATTACTTTAAAGTTATCATTACTTTAAAGTTATCTGATTGCCGTTCATCGCTGCTGCCCCTGAATGTTATTCCCTTAATAGTAACAGAGATGTGCCTCATCTTCACAATCTGTTATTGGATGTACACCAGGACTACTTTGCCAGTTGAGCAATTGCTGTTAAATTCTGAAGTGTTTCTATTCGGGTGAGGTACAGATAATTATCTGCTAAATAGGAACTTCTAAAGAGAGGTAACAAAGCTCTCCAAGTCTCCGAGTGATATGAAGCTGTAAATGGAAAGACTGCTACTGTCAGTTATGATGCTGGACTGAAAATAAGAGTGAAATATATGGTGCCAGCCTAAGATAATGCAATGCATTTCATACATGGCACAGCTTGATACAAAACGAGGAGCAGAGCAGTGTGAGACTTGCTGAAAAAGCTGCTAAGAGAGAAGCATGCAATGTCAGGTGGGAAAAGCACCATCAAGCCGAGTAAGAAAAGCACTACAGTCCATCATTATAGGAAATTGTTGCTTCCTTCCACGTACAGCTCTGTTGTTACAGCATTACCGTCAGTAGAGAAGCAGGAAAAAGAGGTTCGTGGTCTTGTTTTTCATGCTTTTGTGTAACTAGTAAAAGAGACTAGATAAAATAGTTAAAACCACAGAGAGCAGAATTTAAAAAGAATTTCAAACTGGAATCATGATGGCTGAAGTGGATAAAAGAGTGTGAGGTCATAATCATTACTATATTGTCTACCCTGTCAATATTATTATTTACCAGACTTTTCTTCCCATTTCACTCATTTAAAACCTACGATGTATTTGTCAGTGATAGAATTTAACCGTCATGAGATATTCAGAAAATTAGATTAAAAAACTGCTATTTTTTAAAAATTAATTTCTGTAATGACCAGAAGTTTGGATTTAACAGCGTGTTCTGCCAAATGGCACATATTTTAAAATATCCATTGAATCTTTTATCTTTTGTTTCAACATTTGCAATAATTTGCACAATCACTTTGTGGATTTAAATTGATTGCTGAGGTTTGATTATCTCACCAAGTAAACTCACACAACAATATACATTAGAAATATCTTTGAAGGAATATTCTTAGAAATATTTTCAGTCATGAAGAAAACCCACATGTCTAGCAAGATTTAAATTTTCTTCTGTAAGAGTGTTCAGTATCTGGAGACTGAAGGAGGAAAGCTGGATTCACATGGCCAACTATAGCTCTTTGAGGAGCCTCAATAATAACATATGTATATTCATAAGGAAAAACATTCATTTAGTTCATCAGGAGGAGGGTAATCACCTCAGTATGCAGATTTTTGAAAATTTTGTTCAGTCACAAATTAACTTTGTCTATTTTTAGCTCAGATATGATAAATCCACTGAGCTTACCCATACTCATTTATATAACATTTGGGAAAAAAATAAACTTGCAATAGGCAGTTAAACAAAAGGACTATAATTATCCACATGTATTCGGCCAAGGCAAGTCACTAAGAGTAAATCTGGTGGGATATATCACACTTCAGTGTTACTTCTGACTGCTATAGTAATTCATTTAACAAATCTGTACACTTCCAATGTAGTTTTCTATGAAAATCTCTAAACCCAGGAAAGTATTTCAATTTTTTTTTTTTTTTTTAATCCTATTGTACTTCAGATTTGAGGGATTACATTTCTGACAATATTTAGGAAATTCAAAATCTAAATCTAGCTTTAAAAAAGGACTTTTAATTATATAAGGAAACATTTTCTTATGATTCAGTAGAGTCTCACTTGAGCTAGTTATCATAGGTACTGAAAGTAGTTCAGCTGCGCTAAAAAGAAACTAAGAACAAGTGACCTACTCAAACCTTTTCTCACTTGCTTGTGTGGATTTTGTAGCAGTGACTATTGTGAAGACACAAGCTGTAAGCACTTTTTAAAACCTGCTTAGGTTTTCCAGATTTGCCTCTGAAAAATCGGTGCTGAACTATGGTTTATGTTAACATAAATTGTTCAAAATTTCCAGATACAAAGAACAATGCACAGTTGTACATTGCACATTTTATATGTTTTATTTACTAGATTTTCATGATGATGTAGGTGCTTTACTACAATAAATCTTGGAAAGAAATATTATTGATAACTTAGAAAAACAGTAATCTAAAGTAACACAGTTATTCCAGTGCCATCCATTTCACCAGTCATTTTAAATGAAAAATTCAGGCCCAGACCATCAGCTGATAAAACTAGCTCCACCAATTGGTGCTCTGAGCCAGAAGGTGTTAGAGATTGCTCAAAATGTCCCAACAGCATGGCGGTCACAATTTGCAAAGGCATCAAGAGGCTTTTTTTCCCTTCCCTGTTCCCACGTGAACCTTTCATAAGAATATGAGAATTATGTTAATATTACAAAAAATCCTGTTTCATCTCCAGTGTTTGCAATCACAGTCATTACTTGCTCCCACTTTATTGGCTGCTGCACAAAAATATAATAAAAGAAATAGATCTTATAAAGCAAACAGATTACATATGTGTTAACTCTGGTCACATGAGCAGGAATGTCAGCTTTAAAAAAAATACTGCTTTTATGCTTAAAATCAAGATGTGCTTCTGTGCCTGCAATTATGGACAACAATGGAGATAATCTGGTAATGCTGAAGGTACTGAACCCTTTAAAATATTGTAAGTTTTATTCAGTAAATTGTATTAATTATTTATTCACATAACTGTTTGGGTTTTTGGTTTTTTTTGTTTTTTTTTTTTTTTTTTTTTTAACAGTAAAGAAAAAGGCACAAAAGTCCTTAGAACTATTTCAGTGTCTTGGAACATGAATTCTAACAGGTGTACAGATTTTTCATGTTGACTTAAATATTTCTGAGGAGCAACTAGATAAGGATGTATAATGCAATAAAATAACTGTGGCTGCTGAAAAAGAAGGCAGACAAAGAAAGAACAAACATATTTCATCTAAATTGCTCGTAGGGCTTTTTATGCTATCTGTCAAATATGACTGGTATTATTTGACTGATATAAATTACTATTGATTTCCAGGCTCTGAGAAACTTTTTAGGCCCTGAACAAAGATTTTAATCCTTTTTGGTTTTTAAGTCAGATTTTTCCTTTTGGATTATCCTTTACAGGTTTTATGAAGACATTCATTTGATTATCTCATAATAATGGCTGCAGTTGAACAGCACATTTACAGAAGATGAGAAGGAACTGCCTTGTCAGAATTTTTCTTGTAGAGGTAAGGCCCAAATCCATAAAATCTGAACTATATATATTGATGTCAGTAGTAGTAGTTCAATTTCTCACAGACTAAATGAATGAATGCATTTGATGATAGAATTTGTGCCAACAGAATAAACAGTAGCTCTTTGGAGGCAGGAAAATCTAAATAAAGTAACAAAATTAGGTTCATAGACCAACAAATGGTTTATAAAAACGTGTGATGAAGAGGATCTCGAAAGATCAGCTTCCTTAAAGCTTTTTTCATAAGCAGACTCCAATACTCAGGACTCAAGATATCCTTAAGGGGTGGTCGCAGCACGATGTAACACGTCTTTTATTTAATCTGTAATTACTCCAGACATCATACCCTGCTCTAGTAGGCAGTAGTCAGTAAACTAGCAAACATGCAGGCACTAGGCTCTGGATCACTAACATGTGAAGACATGTTAAGCTGCGAGACATTTAAATATTGCTCATTCCTATTTGAAGCCCTGTGGGAGAAGGAGCAAGTTGAAGCGTTGGTGCAAGCATTCCTTCCCAAGGAAAGCCACGAACGCATCTGGTCTGTTACCTTGCAGAACTTGGGAGTTAATCGAACAAATATACACAGAGATTTCGCGTCTTTGAAGAGATAGGGGCCTTAACCTATAAAACTGGCTACCTTTAATTTTACTCCTGCTACAAGAGGACAGTGAGTTGAAGCTCACATGTCACTCTCATGACCTATTAAAATCAATACGAGCCTTTCCATTGACTTCATTGTATTTTGGATGGGTTCAACAGTAACCTCTTATTCTGCTTATTGTGCTGGTGTACACAACATCTTAAACGTTGCTGTGAAGCATCAACTTCTGGACATGAATTCTGTAATAGTAAACCCACCATCTATAGTAGATCTTACAGGCAATGGATGACAGGCCTTCTAACACACATAAGACAAAAAGCCCTGCGGATCAAGAATAAGAATTTCTGAAGAAAATCAGTGCTCCAGAAGGAAATTTGGCCACTGCACTAGAAATCAGCAGAGACGGGGTTAAATACAGTTGATGTTACTATGTGAAACATCAATGCATGACATTTCACAGCAGTCAGTGTGCCCAGATGCCCCCAGAGCCCAGCTCGTTCCTCCTCCATCCTCCGCTGCACTTTGAACAGTAAGACACCGCTAACAGGCAGCTAGCCCATGTGCTTTTGAGCCACTTTGCAGTAAAAAAGAGCAACACGAGCTGGACTTTTGTCAAATCCTTTCTGGAAATCTGAACATGTGGTGTCCATTGAATCCCATTTTTGTCTCCTATGGTAGTCTTGTCTTCAAAGAAACCTAACCAGATGGTGAAGCCTGCCTTTCCTTTCTTAGAGGCCATCAGTCTTTGCTCACACTGTGTATTTCTAAGTGTTTTTCCTGTTTTGATCTCTGGGAAAGACTTTGTAAGACACTTCCTGCAAGTGAAGTTTAACGAGATTCTCAGGTATGTTCCAACTCTTTTGTTAATCCATGTCTCCGCAATAACTACCTGAACCTACTGAGCTTCAGCTAAGACATCTTGCAAAAGTAATACACGCAGAAGCTTCCCTGCAAGTCTGGTCATACAACTCAGCTCACCGTGAGTAAATAATAATGACTTCCATTTATAAGAGCACCTTTTAACCCCTAAGATCCCAAAGGTTTTACAAACTATTGTCCCAATCCTGCAGTCATCTACTTCAATAGACAGAGGACAAAGTTCTACTCCCACAGACAGGTAACTTCAAAAATCACGGAAATCACAAGTGAGGTAAATGTTTTTCTGGTACAAATTAGAAAGAAATAACTGGTTAGAAAGAAATTTATGTTTCCATCATTTCAGAAAACTCAGATGTAATTTGTTCAGCAAGATGAACATTATCACTCAAATTACAGTCTGGCTGAAAAACAGAAGTCAAGATTCCAACATTTAAACTGAAGCCTGGTAGTTTTTGACTGAGCGTGTGTTTTAAATTTAGTCCTTGAACCTATTTTTCTGTATTTTCTATGTTTCACAAATGCATGATCAATACAGACTCAGACTGTTCTCTATTACTGGGTTACTGTTACTATCTCAAAGAGCAATTACATATTCTTGGAAATTTTCCTATTCAGATACTATCCAGGCCAAGCCCTTTTTAGCCTTTAAGAGTGCAAAACAATGCTGAAAGTTATGCTTGATCATGCTATATTCATTCATGACAGCGTAAGAACAATAATAGCAGTGAAATTTCTACCGTCTCCTTACTTTTTTGGAAGGAATAGTCTTTCAGAGCCTCATTTATATTAAAGTCTTTGTTTCTCTTCAGTCAGAAAACAACAATTGTCCATGTGGACTCAAGGCAAAATCAGAATTTTAACCAAGAGATTGTTGAGGAATATGAACCCGTTTTCTTCAGATAATATAAACAAGTCTATATTCTACGTTCATGTTTTATAGTATGCCATAACAATGTAATCTTTTACAGATATACCAGAGAAAATTCTGAAGTAAAGCTCTATTATTTGTTGCTGACACTTACATTGCAACTGAAACAACATTCCACTGTGAGATAGGAAGCACCTAACAGACATCAGTTACTGATAGAACTAGATGAACCATTTGCAATGAATAATTGGTCAGTTATAGCCCTCTGCTGTCTTTAGAATCTATCAATAAATAGAACACAGTATTGTTATTTTTATTTACTGTAATCAGTAATTATTAAAAAAAATAATTGAGTATTAAACTTGTCATGAAAAATGTGATTTCTGTTATTTATCAGGTCACTTAGGATACATGATGGGATTATTTGATGAAAATACAACTAATGACAATACAGAATAAAAGCTGTTTATTCATGCACAAATGTCCTTGTTTGTAGGCAAATACAGGGGATCAGAGTAGTAGTACTGAGAAAAATTTGCCCTAGTCCCCAGAACGACTGTTTGCACAGTACAACTGTAACAGATGGGTAGCAGCTGCTCAGGTAACTGAGGAGAAAGTTGTAAAAAGATTAAGTGAATGACAAGCCAAATTTCAGCTACTACGGTATGTGATTGAGAGGCCTCGTGTTAGCTAACCGGCCTGACTCAGGAACTCTACCTTCAGTTCATGTCTCAGCTATAGAAAGTTTATATATCTTGGAGCTTAGTTCCATTTAGTGAACAATCTTTGATTTCTTATCTGTGAATAAACCACAATCAATAATCTATCTTTTCTTCTAATCTTTGCCTTTGTTGTCTGAATTCTGTGAGACAAAGGCATTGTAATACGTGAAGCATATCTTGTTCAACAGAGTGTTGGTCTTGGTGGAAGAACTTGTATGCAGTAATAAAACTAATGCTAGTTATAAAATATGGTAGAGAAATTTTATGCATTTTGCTCTATTAATGTGCGTCTCCAATTTTAACTGAAGAATTGATTTTGTTTAATTTTTATTCACTGAAAACTGTACACTTTTAGGTAATTTCAGTTCAAAGATTACAACCTGAGGATTAAGAATGTGTACACTGTACTGCAGTTATTAAAACAAACAAACCAACCCACTTTCCATTAATTCTTTTGTCACTATTGTTATGTAGCGGGACAAAAAGGGAGGTAGAATATGAGAGTAAAGAGAGCCTGAACCGTGCAGTATGTATAGTTGCTTTTGGGTTTTCACTTAACAAAAATTTGTGACTTATAATTTCTTTGTGCATCCAGGCCTGGGTTGATGCATGGAAAAACTACATAAAAAAGCCTAATTTAGATATGATCTCGAAGGATGAATAATTTATGTGTTACTAAGAGTTTGTTTAGTTTTGCTACAGAATTATATGTAAGGATGTATGCTTCTTTCACTGCTTCAAATAACCAAAGGAATTAAAAGTTTCAGAAAGAAAATTCCAGAAGGAAAGAGGTTTAAAGTTATATGTTGTTTTACATGCATACATAAAGCTGTAAAAAAGCACTTTTTTTTTTTTTTTTTTTTTTCTAGACAGAGGTTATTGTTGGTTCAGCCGATGCAATTCCTTGCTTCTGTTACTGACCAACTTTTGCTTATTCAAAAGAGGGTAACAACTTTTTACCGTGTACTTAGCCCATTGTGCTTGCCACGTATAGAGAAAAGTATTCCTTGTTGTCTCACAGTGATCAATTTATGTCCTGAATTTATGTTCCCTTATGTCCTGCATCTTCTTTTTGCATAATATGGACAACTGCAAATATTTGATAGAAAATCATAACTGTATATAACTTTCCAAAAATGAAATATTTGGACATAGGAAAGAAAAATGTAAAATGATACTCTGCTTTTCAGCATTAGTTTTGAAACAGCCATGCTTATGGTTAAGGAGAACTTCCTCCTTTATCACATCATCCCTAATTGTACTTCCTTGAAAGTCTGATAAAGCTTATGGTTAAGGAGAACTTCCTCCTTTATCACATCATCCCTAATTGTACTTCCTTGAAAGTCTGATAAAGCTGCTACTCATAACAGATTCCCTAGCAGTTTTTGATGGGGTATTTCCATTTAAATATGATGGAAAATATTAACAGACAAATTGAATACAATTCTAGCTGACCATCAAGTAATTTGGTAGTAGCCATAAGCATAGTCATCTAAAAGTCGGGTTGTCCATTTTCTGTTTTCTTCTTCATCATCCGTCATCAATTCACAGATTGGTTGTATAATAAACGATTGCTTAAATTCTGTTCATTGTAACAGAAATAGTGGGTAGCAGGTATCTCCACTCTTTTCTGTCTTGATTCAGATAGGAATATAAGAATGGCTGTAGTGCGTCTGTCTGCCCCAGCAATGCGTCACACATAGCTGTGAGCAGGTGCTGATAGAATAACAAGAAAAGGGAAATCATGTATTAATACTGTTGTCCAATAATACTCTTCTGACCTCCAAGTATTTTTATCTCAAGACATACTTGAGGGGATTTTCATGTATTTAGTAACCCTCAGTTCAGTTCAGTGTCCCCTGTGTCCATAAAAACTTGCAGAAGCTACACCATCTTTTCTTCAGAGTGAAGCAAAATACAAATAAATCAACCCAAAAGACTCATATAGAAATGTTAATTAACTTGTATACAACAGAAAATGTTTTCCATAACCGAAAATATGCTATCTTATGTGGCTAGTCAAAAAGGCAGTTCCTGTAATTATGACCCAAAGTATAGCACGAGACCAGGTAATATTAATTTCTCAGTACCTCTTAAACAAGCATGCTGTTTTCAGTCAATGGTGCCAATATTTGTATCAGGATGTCTGGAAAACCATATATAGGGAAAAGGAAACTTTTAGCTCATGTAGAAACAGAGTTTTTTCTCTGAGAGAAATGGCAGGGCTCTTGGCCACAGAAAACCGATGTTGGCAAGATGCATCCTTGTGGAGAATTCCTTTCAACTAGGGCCTAAATGGAGACATTATTTGATATCTGTCATCATGGAATAATGTTAATTTGCTGTTCAAACTTATATTCAGTCCATACAGATACACATTTTGAAACCTTGCAGGTGCATCTTTTGAAATCACACATTCATGACAGTATTCAAAGTACTGTAACACATGAGGAGCGTGACTGTCACTTATTCCTTCATCGTGTCACCTTAGCATATGCATATTTCACATGTACATTAGCACATTGGTTCATTTTGACCTGGTTTGATTGACGTTCAGCATAGTAAATTACCCCAGTTCTTGAATATCTTTAACTGAGCGATGAGACACCCTCTGATAAACGGCTGTGTTCTAATTTTCAGTAGCAAAGACTCTGATAATCAAAGGAACCTTATGTTTATGCACTTCTCATCTGGCAGCACCACCAAACTGCTTTTAAATTAGTCCGGGAGCTTTAAAATTTATAGGCTTATAAATACTATTATCTAGTTTCATGTTTGAAGTTATAAATCCTTTTTATTCCATGTCACTTATTTTGTTTTAAGTTTATTCAGATTTCCATATCGTCTGATTGGCTTCTATTCCAAGACAATTCATGGCTTGGAGAAAACCTTTCTTAATATAATTTTGAGAAAGATTTAATTATGACACTCAGATCCAGCTAGTAACTACTTATAAGAGCCATAAATCACCTTTCTCAGGATGATGAGGTGATGAGGAGGCTATAAAGCATTATAGAGTGGTGTGTTCTCTAAAAGCCTCTATCTATGTCAACCACATCTTTCCAAGATTCAGCATAGATTTTAGGGGACACCCAAAACCTTTTCTGAGATGCAGTTGGCACAGAAGTTCTAAGAAGTAATTACCATAGCAATAAGAATGTTGAATTTTATTTATGAGTTAGGGCACAAATCTTGCCAATGATTTCTGATCAGAGTTTGGAAGATCCTTGAATACAATTGAATAGCCTGCTCATTCTAATTATAATTCACAATCCTATTACAAATAAGAGGTTTTGCTGCTCTGGTAGTAGCTTTTGTAGGTCCAGAAATTACATCTTAATTAAATGAATCATAGCTAAAACTTACATAAAACAGAAAAAGACCTAGCTGTGGTGAATTCCCCGTTTCTCATAGAGAAACATTCTGTTGGAAAGAAATTCCTATCAGACCCAAAACCCAGCATCAATATGCAACCAGATGAATATAGGATTGATTTCCCCCCCCCCCCCCCCTTCTTTTTAGTGCATTGATAAAAGCTGGTAAGAAGTTGACATCTTCAGCCTCACAAATGAAAAAGGAGATGCAAAGAGAAAACTGATTCTCCATGGTCTTCCTTTTTAAGCATCAATAATATTTTAATAAAAAAGAAATAGATGACACAGAGAAACAAAACGTAATTTGTGACTCTAGTAACGCTAAATTTGACCTGTTCATTCTATTTGTTATTGTCAAGAAATCATACAAATTTGAATTCCAAATGAATAGGACTGAGTTGACAATAGCAAATTAGGTTGCAACTTTCTTTACTTTCAAAGTGTGTGTGGTGTGGTCACATTAACCTTTACCTCTGCCAGGTAGACTGAAAACTTAATTTTCAGCTCAAGTAACCTTGTACACTTGTTGTAGCAGGTTTCATCTCTAGATTAGGGAGCAATTCACATATGTTAGAAAGCCCTATTTCACTATAACTCATGAAGCTCAGGATCAGAGAAGTTCATCCAGTCCATTATGAAGATCCTTGTGTAATTTAAGCTAGCAATTGTCACTTTCTTTACCAACTATGAACAAGGCCTCCATTTTGTGAAACAAATCTCAGCTGGATGATCCTTCTGGATCTATATGCAATCCTGGAATGCATTTTCACTTTTTAACAAAAATTATGTAGTTTGTTGGTTTATTAAGAACATTTTCAAAGCACTTATAGAACTTTTATAAATGGAGCTTGAAGGGTGCTGTACCGGTTGATTTAACTTTTATGAACATATAGTTAAAATGAACCATGAAGTATTTCAACATAGCACGGTACAGCGCCATTCAGGGATAACCAAGTTAGTTTTAAGCAAAACTATTGTCTAAGAAACAGTGTGAAAATGTTACTGTCATCATGTGTGATCTTGACATATCAAGATAGATTAAATGGTTTCCTTTAGGTCACCTGATCCTCACCTAAACGAAGCAGAACTAATTCCTGGCTTGTTTTGATAAAAACAGTCAGTACTTAACAATGGTACACATATTTTAAAAATCTCAAAAATATACTACAGGATAAATCAAAACCATTTCATCTATTTAATTCATCTATGCCCACAAAAATGAAGGGTTTTTTTATGGCACCTTATGCTTGAAACTGCAAAAAACCCTGGACTGTGGTCTGGACATTTAAGAATGTGCTTCCTTCCTTCTCTGCTCAAAACCAGACAGATCTCACAGTGATTTACAAAGTTCAGTATCCTTAGTCCCATTTTTTTACCAAGAGTGATAGAGTAACTGAGGCTTAGAAATGTTGAAGTGACTTGCAGACGTTCAAAGAGCTTGTGACCTTGCTAGTCAGTCATGGAATAAGAATAGAAGCTAAGAACACTGGTAGCCAGAAATGGCCATAAGCTATGCCTTGCAGCAAGGCTTGCAGTAGAATAAAATCATTCCTCATATGCCTTTAAAGCATGTATTTCAAAGCCCGTGGTATTACAGAATAACTGAATACAGAATTACCATTACAGAGAGAAAGCAAAAAATATTAGGTCGCATAGTCTGTCCTCCAATTAGCATGGGATTTTAAAATTCTTCAACGTTTTGTCAAGTGTGACATTAATTGTTGATCGCAAATAACAAACATTTGAAATTGTAAATGCATCACACAAATAGAGTCCCTTTTTGACACTACAAGTCAGAAAGATTAATTTAGTGACCTCCTTTATGAACCACAAAATACTGTCCTCTCTGACTATAGTTAAGAGTTGGCAGGAGGACTGAAATCCCAGATACTTCTCACTAGATATTGGAAGTTGCTATTAGCTTTGCTGAATTCTGTCTTATTTTTGTTGTTGTTACTGTTCACAGATGACACTTGCTGTTAGCTCCCCAGAGCCTGGCTTTTATCCCTTCCTGTTGAAAACAACAGCAAAGTAAATAAATAAATAATCATATTTTGATCTGTGGTTTGAGAAATAATGACTTCTTCCTTCTGAACACCTTTAAATGAATTTGCATCTTCGATCATATCCAACGTTAGTTTTTCTGCCTTCCTCTGCTCCCCCCCGTCCCTCCCCGAAATTCTGACAGCCTGGGAGGAAAGAAAGCTCAGATTTCAGCACAGTAATTTGAAGTGTTAATTAGGGAATACTGCAGTGACATTGAAATCCCTGATTCTCCCACACTGTGTGTTGGGATAGTTGCAAACTAACCCTATGGTAGAATAAGGGGTTAGGTGAGAAAAGGGAGAAAATTATGTCCCAGGATACTCGCCATTAATCAGAAGCATGACACACATTTGCTTAAAGAAATATATCGGTAATAACATCAGCCTTCAACAGCGACGATTTGTGAGCAGAAAGGTTGCCATGTGAAGCCGCAACAGCTAACACACCTTCCCTGCCTACTTTGGACAAGGTAGTGAAAGAATTCCTTGAGACACAGATAAGAAGGCGGCAACTCTTCTTCCTTTCCTTCCTCAGATATCTTTCTGTGAGACTGAACTTGGACATTTTATTCGTAAAAGTCCTCACAGTTCTGAATCCCAGTGAGACAGTACTTCTTTCTAACTTTCCGAGAGGGGACTGCAGATGCTGATCTCCATAGGACCATTAAAGTCATGTGCCTGAAATTACCACCTGTTCTTATTCAACTACGGTTTTGCGATAATTTCTCATGAAGCTTGCTAAACAATGCAGAGAGAGTTACATTTCTAAGACATAAATTCACAGAAGAGAACATATTTAGAACTAGAGTAGAAGTGACTCTCAGAAGTTAAGCATGGAAATACTGAAGAGTGGGAATATAGTTAAAGCTGCAGTTCCTCAAAGAGGACTTAAAATCTCGGATTAATAAAATTATCAGACTAGAGTCTTTTGGACTATCCATCTGAACTACTCTTGTCTAAATGGCTCATGAAGCAGCTTCTGAATCACTCCAGTCTGTAAAAGTTTTTTAAATTAAACCACAGTTGGCACAATTTTACTGCAATTCAATAATCTGTGAATGGTCAAGCCAGGAACTACTTCACAACAGATACCTGCTTGTGGACCACAGACTCCAGAAAAAAAAAAAAAAAAAAAGTCGCTCGGGCTGGTAACTGCTTCTGCTGTCTCACTCTAGTTTACCTGCGTTCATGTTCTCAAGCATTACACACTTTTGAGACGTTCTCTACGCAACCCTTCTTTCAGCCCAGCCAAAACACACTTCTCAACATTTGCTGGTAATTCATATAGATGAGTCCCTCCTTAGTGTGCTGGCTGTGTCTGCAGTTCTTAGCTTTTGCGTCAGTGAATTATATAGGCAGCCCACATATTTAACGTTGGTCGAGAATTTTAAACCTCATAAACACTAAATAAACACTGTTATTCAAGGCTGATACGTTGCCTAGCTTTATAGTGGTATCAGAGATGGTATTAAAATTAGACCCGGAGCCAAGAAGTTTGGTTGACTTCTAATTTTCAAAGTCAGGTTCAATACCTCATGACAAGAATTGGAAAAATGGAAACTGAGTGATTCTTGTTGCAGAAGAATTTCTCAAATCATTGTACCAGGTATGTTTTGACTTTGTGCCTTAGGGTTTGAAAAACATCCTCAGAGGCATTTTGAATTTTGTTAGTGCTTAGCTGTAGAAGCATGTATTTAAGCATTTCTTTCCCTCTTCTGAGCATTTCAGAACAGATGCTGTAGAATAACTTTTATTGTGAGAGTTCTCACACATCCTATTTACAAAAATGACAGGCTATACTTGAAGATATCCTTATCTAAGATGCAGATACACAGCCCTGGCTTTAACACAGAACTCTAGAAAGCACGTAGCATGGAAAATACTGGTGATAATAGTACTTTCAGCTGTCTACATAAAAGCATTATTGAGGTCAGTTTGAAATCAGAGTTATTGGTCAGCTTTCGTTCTTTGTGACAAGTTCCGATGTCGTCAAAGATAGAGGCAATTTTGCCTTTATATAAAGTTTCATGGGCAACTGTAGTTAGCTCTAGCAGCATTCAAAATTAGTGCCTTGTGTTTACATTATCCTCTAACTATTTTAACATCATCTACTCTCAGTATTTGACACCAGTGGGTAAGGATTTTGATTCAGTGAAAGTTTGACATGTTCTGGAGGTCTGGCTTTTCCCTCAGTTCTGCATTTTCCCATTATTTATCATTTATAAATTGTGGATTTCCTTTATTCTGGATTTATTGCTTAAAACAAATAAATAAACTGTACATTTCTAGCCACCCATCAAACACAAGCAAATGTCTTCTCAAAATCTGGAAGTAAGTTGTGCTGATTTTAAAATAAAATTATCTATAAAAAAGTATATCTGTTGAAGAACTACAACTTCTGTCTTAAGAAGCCTTCCAGGAAGTTTAAATGTAAGTTACATTGACAGAACAGAGACTTAGTTGAGTTTTTCTTTCAGTATATAAAAGAAGGTCTCTGAATCAAAGTGTGGACTCTTGAGAAATGTTCAGTTTTGCCACATTGGTGAATAACTGAATGGAACAGAATGAAAACAGTGAAGTATCACTGCAGGATGATACAACACAAAATATGGTTTATTCAAGTATCTTGACAACTGAACTACAGTTTTAACTATTTATGATAATGCCTTCATAATATAGTAGTAAATATTTTATAATGTATTTTATGAAAATAACAAAGCCTTATAAATTCTGCACTGCACACAATAAAACACTGCAGCATGCTGCTATGAAACCTTTGCCAGGAAGCAGGGAGCATGGAGGCACTTCATGTGTAAATCATAAAGCTTGCAGATTATTAAAATGCAGCCTTTTATATGTAATTTTTGAAGAAATAGCACTGTGAAGTTCCATAGAGAATGAGATCTTGTTTCTAGCCTTTCTAAAAGCATGGTTGTTTAACTAAAGAGTAAAATGCTTCTGGCTTATAATGGAACATGATTTTTTACCTTCAGCTCTGTTTCAGATTTTCTACATACAAACGGAAATTGTGGCAATTGCTTCTGCACAACTCCAGATATATTAATGTTTCTAGTCTCTGTTATACATATGTAATTAGATAAATGTAATGTACAGGCTTGCCAGAAAAGCTTTAAATTAAGGACCTTAACTTAAGCAAGATAGTAATTTGATGTACACTGATTCTCAGGTGCATGAGATTTGCTTATATTTCCAAGATATTGTCATAATAAAGTTGAAAACCTTGAGGCTAGATAAATGCTAGTACTCTGTAGCCTAACTTTTGAATGTAACCTCTCGTTATTTTCCCAGAGTTGCATTTTATAAACATAAATATCAAGAATATGTCCAAATTGTTCTTACAGGCTTGTTCATTTCCTTTACCTAAGTGAACCGATGGTTTTTACCAAGTGAAGCACAAATGCAGTAATGAAAATACCTTACTTCTCCTGTCATTGTAATGGCAATTAGGGCAAGCAGACCGCTATGTAAAGCGAGCTAAACAGGCTTCAGGAAAGAAATAATTTTTACGGAAAAAAAGTCTTTATGTGACTGATTTATCAAAACAAAATAAAATGGAGCAAAAATTAAGCATTTTTAAATTGCTTTTTTATTTGAGACAGAAAGAAGAAAAACTCTCTGCATGACAAGAACTTGAAATAGCATTTTTACTAGCATTTTATTTTAATTCTTTTATTCATAGTAATTGAAATAGGTGTTTAAAATGAAGATATTGTATAGCATTTGGATCTAGCCTTACTGTCAAGAAAATCTGTCAGATCTGTATATAGAGAGGGAGTATGGTCAATAAAGAAAGAAAATCAACACCAGAATCTGCATTAAATATATATATGTGAAGTAATTTTAGAAAACATGAAAAACACTGTTGGCATCCTTTTTAGGAAATCCAGACTGCTCTGAAATATGTGAGCAGTTGAATTTGTTAACCAAGATCGTCACCATATGTCTGTCTTGATCTCCTGTCATGAGTTCTTTCCTCCAGCCTCCCAATTAGTTCTATTATACAAGGTAGTTGTATTTCAAAGCCTCTGTTTGGAGGCTGTATTCCTCAAAACTGCAAAATTGCGTGGTGTAGGAGAGTAGAATTTAATCTCAACAATTTTCAAATACATCTGCTGATTACTATGATTAAATATCACAATAAGTTTTTTGGACACGTATGAAACTGTGAATACAGTCTTACTCTAAAAATAATTTATGGTTGGATAATAAAAAAGCAGAACCTTTGAATTGTTTTTTTATGAATGCTTATATTGATAAAACAAAGATTGTAGCCACAATCTTTGCTTCACTATCATGCAGTTCAGGCAACTTTTAATATCTGAGTCTTCCAGAGCACAAGTGCATAGGCAGCCCTAGTAATTATGCTTACATTTAATTTATTTTAGTCTATTTCAGGAAGTCCATTACCTTGAAGTTTCTGTACCAAGCAGTTGGTATAACATAGCACAGCTGGTACCTCTCATGGTGAATACTATGGCTTAGGTTAAATACTTCCCTTATATTTTTCTTCTTTTTTTCCTTCTTTTTTTTCCCCTGCATTAAGTAGGTCAAAACAGGAGTTTATAGAACAAATTAAATCAATTTCACACATAGAAGAGATTTCCAAATAACCATAACCATTTATTTCTGACTTTCCATTTAGCAGTAATGAAACTGTGTACCTTGCTTTTTTCATTTTTTAAAGCATGCTGGGAAGTCCAGATCTGGCAGCCTCTGTGAAGGATTCCATCTGTTTTTTTTCCCAGTAGAGCCTTTCTTAATCCAACTGCATTTTATTTTGGGAATTTATTTTAGGTTCTGTCTTCAGTGCATGCATTGGCTTGGCCTCCTGTTTCCTCAGCACAGAATTGTTGCTCTTTCCATTTCTAACATATAGATAATTTGCCATTTTCTAACTTTTTTTTTTTTTTTCAATTTTCTCTGTACTTCCTTTTGATATAGCCTCATTTCATTAGGGATAAATATGCATTAGCTGTTATGAAGTCTCTTCTGTTTTTCTTAATAATATAAATGAACCTAAATATTACATTAAAATTCTCACAAAAAACTCCTGCTTGCATCTGTATACATGACTTGGATTAACACCATATTTTTTGCTACAAAAAAGGAAGTAATAGATCTGCCACATAAAAAACCTCCACCTCAAAGGCGGAGGAAATGGACTGCCTCAGAAAACCAAAATTGTCGAGTAAAAGGAAGTAATCAATAACTTGCCAAGTTTCTTTCCTTTGAGAATGGTCCAAAAAGGTCAAAAAAAAGATCCAAACCACCATCATATTTAAACTACTCCTTAAATTATTCCCAAAGGTAAAAAATCGGATTGATTTCTCAGAAAACAAAGATTGTCCTGCTCTACTCAAGGAATAAGCTGATTTAGCAGCCTAAATAGCTCCTAAGGAAAACTATAGTTCATGGTATACAGATAAAGGACTGATAATTTTCCTGCCCAAAATATCAGCTTGGTGTGAAAAATGAGAACTATGGGAGAGGGAGCAAGAAGAAAGAGTAACCTTAATAGCTATGTGTGCAAGAATCTGTTTCCAGAAGCAAGGCTGGAAGGGTCTCCTTATAAATTCTCCAGCTCTCTGCTCTGGGCATACTTCATCACTGGTGTGCCTATAAACCCACCATCGCCTCTCCATAGAGTGAATATTCTAAGCTGCCTAAGGATCTTCATTCAGCAATAGTAGCCTGAGCTGTAATTTCCTCTCTTGAAATTTGTTTGTGTAGTCTTTCTGTTGGAAAAGAAAGATGTAAAAACTAGCAGAAAAGACAATACTAGAGAAAAAAAATGTAACTGTCATATTCATAGCAGCTGGTTCCCCCCCACCACCCCCTTTGTCTTTTAGTCTAATCTTAAGTCACCAAAATAAGAAGACTGAGTATAATCTATCCTCAGCTGAATTTCCTTACTGTGTCACAGTTAGGGAGAGAAACTACACGGAAGAATTTTCTCCTGGTCCTCTGGATGAAATCACAAAGATCAATGACCCCCAGCATCTATTTTTGTTGTTTTTGTTAACACCACAGCAACTCACCGGCTGCTTGTTTGACTAGTAACTCTATTTCTCTCATTCTCAATGAAACAAAAAAACCTCCCAATTATTTTCTAGGTTTCTGATTTAGAGCCACTATCACCTGGTAACCAAAAGCCAAGAAGACACTGTGAGTAGATACTGTCAAAAGACACGATGGAAAATTTCCAGGTATAAAGTGCAAAGTTCTAGCTGTAACTTTGAAATTCTATATCTAAAAAGTCTAATTCAGATGTGAAACTTCCAATTTTTTGTAACAGAATGCAGTGTTATGCTCATAACTAGCTTGCTGAGACAGGCCAGAGAAGATGAGTTCAGCTGGCTCTCCACTGTGTCCATTCACTCTCCCCAGCTTCCCTAGCACTCCACAGTGAGGGATTTACCTTTCCTTCTGGTGACACTAATGAGAATAATTCTTTGATTTCACCAGAGGAAGAGCTGCACCTCTACTGAGGGAATAATTTGGATTATTCCTCCGGTAATCTAGATATATTTAAGATTTAAAGGAAGTAATCCAGAACATAAATCTACTCAAAGGTGGACCATAATAGTAAAGGGCAGTATCAGGGAAAAGTCTGTTCTTGTAGGATAAGAGCAGTAGGCTTTTTACAGCACAAAAAGGTGAAAAATGTGACAGCAATAACAGATCTGCTCATATGTTGAGCAATGCTTTGAACCGTGACCTAAAAGTGTTTAAACTCGATTCACTCATTGCTACTCTGGTCCTTTCATTTTCTACTAGAAAAGACTTAGACAACATTGTGTGCTTTCATAAACATGTGATCAGCTGGGTTTTTAATGGAAGAGCTCAGATGAAAGACCTAACAGCTGTTAATTTGTGTGTAACTAAAGGCTTTAGCTGACAGGAATTTGATGAATACTGTAGGTATTTGGGATAGTGCTTCAAGACTCCCGCGAGTCGTTATTTGTAATAGTGACTGAAGAAATGTTTTACAAACAGTAGATGCCTAGAGATTGAATACAGCTGAAAGATAAGTAGTAGATAACGTCTACTTAGGGATCTGGCACAGAGAAATTACATAACCTGGAGGGTGGTTTGATCATAACCTTTGCGAGTGGGAGTAAAAATGCCGTGTGCCCATTTGACAGCCACAGCCTTGATATTGTAACAACCTGGTTTTTAAGTGGGTAAATGAGACAAGAAAAGTATTGCACAATTTTTTTTGAAAAGTTTCTTAAGTTTTTTTGTGTGTTTAAAGACACCAGATATGTTTATTTTCTCAATATATCTCAATATTTCTTTGAGAGCATGAAACGCACCATGAGTTGCTTGTACCATCCTTTGCTTTACAATACATCCATTTCTCTGCCTCGGGAGAATAGATAATGCAATATAACCAAAAGGAGCCAGTGCTGAGTATAGTAATTCAAAAAGTCTTTTTGACACAATGACCCATAAGGTCATGTCAAAGAGAGCACAGTGGAACATGTTCTTCTTTAGTGTCCATTTTCTTGTGTGCTTTAAAATTTTTTTTAAGCGTGTAGAGTTTAGATCTCATCTTTCAGGAGCCCAAGTCATTTTCCAAACTGTCCATAGCACATGTAGTTTACAGAGGCAAAAGTGCTAAGTGTTTTTCTTCTGCAATTCACATTATGAAGAGCAAAAAAATGAAATCTCTACAGGATAAAAATGGTTTCTTGTTTTCCCTTCCCCCATGCCTTTTTTTCCCCCAGTAGGACGTGTATTGCTGTGCTTCGCTGCTCACTGACACTTCCAGCAAAACCATGAATTCCAAGTACAGGAAAGCAAACGGTCAGGAATCTCTAGATATCATATTCATGCCATGCTGTTTTCCTAGTAGTCTGGAGACTGCTCAAATCACTGCTCAAACAGTAACTAGGTCTTCCTCTAATGCAAGTTATGAGATGAAGATTTGGCTCAATTTAGCTGTGCCGTGAAGACCCCGATCTGCAAATATACAGTTTTCTAAATTGTGGCAGTACAGTATTTTAACGTGTGCTGCAATGCTGTTAATTTATATTTTTTTTAGCATTCCTTCACATTCTAAAGGAAATTTAGTGACAAAGCTTATTTATTGTCTTCACGATTTTTCCTGTGGTAACTGATGTGTATTGAACACTAAGTTCACTTTATCTTTTCAAATGTTGCATCACCAATTGCCTCCATTCACACTTTACATGAAAATGAATGTTCAGAGTAAAAACATTTGGTTTGCTGCCACAATTTATTCTCTATTGGTAAAAAGTAAAGGTCGAAGTTAGAGAGAAAAGCCCTCCAAGGCCACTCTTTTTATGCTTCTTTCACTGTATCCATAATCCTGTTATGAACTGTTTGCCTAGAACAGATCACTAGAAATGAAGTAGTCTCTTAAAAAAATAAAATAAAAAGAAGCTTGAATGATGACTGGTTGTTTAATAGTTACCAACTATAAGCACGGCCCCGTAGAAGAAAATGTGATAAATGTCCATGAGCACTTGAGCTGTGCAACTACCATGGAATTCTTCAGTGTAATACTTTAGGGAATGAAAATAGCAGTAAAAGGAGGAAAAAGTGTAGGAAGAAATGGAACAAATGTACTCTGAATTGCAGAAGAGAGGTCTTTTAATGGAAGAACATCTCTTATTCCTGAAAATTGCTAAAGAATGAAGTGGTGTTTATAAAATGTAGTGAAAACTTCATTGAGTGTGATACTAAAGAACAGAAAAGGCCTTTAATAAAGTGCTCTAATGAACTCAGTGAAAGGAACATGGATTTAATGTAATCTAATATATTTCTAAACTTCAAACTTCTCAGAGGGTAGAAATTAAATAGAAATAGAGATTCTACCTTAATTGTGCAAAATATAATTTTGTTTTGTTCTCTTCTATAGACTGTTAATCAAAAGATGAGAAATATTTTGAACTTTAAATAAGAATGAAACAAATATTCATTCTTTTCGACATGACCGCTGTTCACTCTCTGTTCATATCATTAGCCTGGAAGACAACAGGAAGAGAAAAGGAAAGATAGCTTAACAATCAGCTTGCCTTATCACACTCTTAACTTTTGAAAGAATCCGTTGGCCATGAAAAGGCTAATTGCATTAAACTACTTATTCTGCTTTGGAATGTAAGAGTCACTAGGGCTCTTCCGAAAACCTGCAAAACAGATCTTGAAATATCAGCACCTGAAATTTTACAAGCACCTGATGAACTCGAGCCTGCACTGCTGTAATACAGGTGATCAGTGAAGTATTTAGCTCAGAATTCTGTGTACAGCTGTGGAAAGATGTCTTGAAGGTGACTTGCGGATCAGTGAGATCTCGTCATTTCCCAGCCTATGTTTCTTTACCCATGCTTAAAGTAACCCATTTGTTTGAGATTGCCAAGAATTTAACCGTCAAGAGGCAAAAATCTCCAGGCCTTCCTAATTCTCCTTCTCTCCATTACACTCTTTGCAAGTCACTGATGATATTTCTGGCTTCCAACTATACAGGAGCCTAACCTGATCAGAAACAGTATGCCTTGTCTGCAATGTCTTTGGCTATTTACTACAGTCTGTCACTGCTACAACCACTAATCTTGTTTCCAACAATTACTACTCTTCTTCCTCAATCCCCCCGACATTATCTCAATTATTTCCTTCTCCTTTTCACCAATACTATCTGTCCTGTCCTTCTTCTCCTTGGTTTCCTGTTTTCTTATGCCTTGGCTTACTTTACTGAGTAATCAAACTAGAATATAAGGCGCATGGGAAAAATTCAGAGCTGTTAGAGATCAATGAAGTTACAAGATGGAATCTGTACTACATTTTTCAGACATTGTAAACTTTCAGTTTACCTTATTCTGACTTTCTAGTTTTGCTTATTTTAGACTTCCAAAGTTAGGATAAGATAGAAACATCCATTCTTGCCGTATTTATGGAAAGCAAGATGCCACACTAAGTACAGTACACAAGAAGGCAAGACATCGTTTTGAGTATGCGCTCAAGAATATCAGATAAAGAAAAGCAGCTATGTACTCTGATTAGCAACAACTTTGCCATATCTGCAGGCAGTAATATTCTGTGACAAGTGCTATCTTTAGGATACTCTGTCCTAGAAGCTCCAGTCACTCTTTGATTCCTTTGTAGGCAGCAATACTACTGTACATGACTTTAGTGAACTTAGGTCCTTTGAGAAATATTGTTGGAAATGAGAACAATTCTCACTGTGATTGGAGACGTTTGCAGAATACAAGCAGTAGTGTGACTTCTGTGGTTGCACTTTGGCCCCAGTTTATATTTAACACCTTTGAGCTTATTTTCAAACAGTTCTCTGAATAGGTTTGGCAAAAGTATTTCGGATGAGATGGCTATAACAGAAATATTCTCTCTAAAGTATGATTTCTTCTTTTAAAGTGTAAACCTTCAATTCAGGTCACTTTCATGTGTGTGTACATGCATTTCTGTGTTTTCGTACTTGAAACATGCATACACAGACACCCTCACATACACACACTTGTATGTAAGAATTGTGTTAGTATCACCCTTTAGTATCATGCTGTGGAAGCAATGGAACAGCTCCTTCCATTTGAAAGGCTTTTGAGATCTTTGGAGATAAGGAAGTAAAATATTTAATAGAATTACACAGATCCATGTCCTCAGTAATTGGCTTTTATTGCCATAAAAAATCCTCTTCCCAAAGAGAAAAAGAGAGAGGGTAAAAGGATAATGCACTATTGTCAGCCTCAGAAAAGCCATTTTGGTTCATCAGAGAGCAATGATTATATATGAATAAACATGATGGGATTTTTTTTTTTTTTTTTTAAACATCTAAGAGTGTGACATATAGAGCCAGGGAACCCTGGACTGTGAAAGGAGATGTCATAGTTTGCCTCTAGTAATTATATTACAAAGCCTTTTCCTGATTGAGTAAATAGTGTTCAAAGGCTTCTAGACATGATAACAGAATGTAAGTAATTTGTTAGAATTATAGAAAAGATGTCATTTGAGATGTTACATAGTGATTACTTAGGAATATTGACGGCATGCCTGCAATAAGATAGAAAGCAAAGTGTATCTCATACTTGTCTTTTTAGTCACTGAAGGGGGCAAATTAGAAAAAATGTGATATCTGATTGATTCTACTTTCACAGTTCTCTTCTTTCTGTGAACAAAACAGATGTTTAAAGCAGCAGATTGCTTTGCTTTTCTGGTGCAGACAGCAAAGATGCAAATTTACAAGTATATAGGCAAAAAGACAAACCAGACTTCATAAATTCAGATAATATCCTTTCAAAGAATCACAAAACATACTATTGAAAGGGACCCACTCTTAATATATGTATCATCAGGTCAAATTACAGCTGCTACTATTTCAGAGTGTAATTTATAGCCATGATACGCTCTTATATTGTTTGATAAAAGCTGACACCACCATTGCTACAGCAGCAATGTTTTCTTTTTCATTGTCTCTCATGATGCTACAAAATATATTGCCCATTTGAATTTTGTCTCTTTCACTGATGACTGCAAAGAGTTCCTCTTTCTCTTTTCCTCCCGTTTTTCTCTTTCATTTTTCATTCTCTCATTATTTTATTTTCATGGCAAATATATCTTTTTTTTTGTGGAAGTAAGTATTCCATAAATATTAACATTTCTAGGGGGGTGGTATTTTTAAGAAATATACATGAAGAAAACTCCTTAACAAAACAAGCTGGCAACTCCACTTCTAATATCTCTACCGACAGTGCAATTGTTTAGGGAGCTAGAAATAGGAACCTATGAATTTGACCCTTTTGAGTTAGTCAGATTAGGTATTAAGGAAGCTATAAGTGCTACCATACCTGATGAAGGACCAAAATAGAGGTATACAACAGGAAACATAACTATGTAAAACCTTTAAAAAAGGTACAAGCTGGGGGGGAGGGGTACCATACATCCTATTTCATATTACCACCATTGCTTGCCATGGCTTAGAAGTAAATCTAAGATTATACACCTGTATGGTTGTGTAGCTCTGAGTTAAAGGCCAGGAGCATTTGAGTAGGAATAAATGAAGTAAGGTTTTGGTATTTGATAGCAGAAGTATTCGCATCCACAGTAGGAATAGGAAAGTGGACATATCAACGTTGGAGCTGGCTCGCTTTATCACATGGAGTTCATGAAAAAAATCAGAAAAATCAGTCAGAAATCAATATTTCTAACTAGAATTTACATTCATGCAATGAGGCTGATGAGTCCAAGACAATCCCTACTCCCTCTGTGTTACTGCCTATGCTCTGCAGAGTTGCTCTGGGTGTGAATGTTGACTGTTCACCTGATATTTCTTCCAGCCTGCATACTCACATTGCATGATTCTAATAATCTTATATTTTATTTGATAAAAATATATGTTATATAACAGGCCTTAATCTTCCTGCCTGAGCCTGAGATTACAAACATGAGAAAAAATATAGATATGAATTGAGGAAGAAAACCATAACAGTAAACTTACTGCAATTTTTCCCTGCTCTCCCACCACTTTACACAGTTCCTCAGTATCCATTCTCTGTTCTTACTCCCTCTGAGAAAATTTTACTACTGTGCATAATTACTATTCTGTTTTACTACTTTGTATGTTTCACTAGAGATGTATTGCCTTCTTCCTCTACGTTGCTCATGATAAAATTTAGACCTTCAAAACTACTGTTGAATTTGACTGGTGAATTGCTTTCTTTTTTCCTTTCCTTTCTACATAAGAATGAATCGGCTTTCAAAAAGATAGTAATAAAAATCTTCCACTAATAGCCTGTACTCCTTTACCTGGTATCCTTTCATCTTTTGTCTCCCCTCTTGACAAAATTCAGCCCCTTGAGTATATATTATTTTGTTCTTTTCACTGTTAACAACTGTATCGTAATCAGTTGTTTCATACCTCAGGTAGGCCAACTGGTATATAAACATTTCATTTTTATATAAAAAATTGATGTGTTAACCTGTGCCTTGCAGTTCTGTGAAATCTAGCAGGAAATGTAGCACAACAGTTATTTCTTCAGGTTATTCTTTGCTGTTATCACAACAAAATAATTTTTTACTTAGAGGAACATCAACTTCTCATTACATCAGCTGATTTTGTGATAAAGAATAGTTAAAAGAGGGGGTTTTTTCCGCTGACTCTAAAGACAAAATACTAATTGCTCACAAAACAAACAAATGCCCAATGCCTTTCTCTATCCTTTGTCTACTGTACAGCTGATTGCAAATAATGACATTTTAATTGAAAACTTCTTATATGAATTATGAAGTATGGTTACTTTCAATCTAAAATGTACAGACTGCAGAAGGAGAAAGCCAGAAACGTTCTTTAGAAAACGGAAAAGGACGCTGGAAATGTTAATGATTTAATGTTATTTACTATTGAATTCTGCACCTTTTCAAAGCTTTTCATCCTTTCTTGAAGCTTTGCTATCCTCAGAGATTGTACATTTGCTTTTCTTTTCTCTGTTTTTATTTTTATTTTCTGCTTTCGTAGTGCTGGAAGACTTTGAAGGCTTGTGTCAGTCAGCAGCAGTACATAATCACTGGTTGTTGAGAAAATGCATAAATATTTATATGAATAACTATATGACTAATATTATCTTTCTCCACCTGTTACATGCAGTCATTTAGACATTTTTCTTAATCTTTTGGAATACTGGAATTGTATTATAGATTATGCCAATGTATCAGCACAATATATACTTTTTTTTTTTTTTTTACCTATTACTAATATTTTTTGATTGTTAAGCTAAAATAATTGACTGCTCTTACTGTTTGGTAATTTCTAAATGTATTTGCTTTAGAAAATGAAATTATACTAAGCTGTTTCAGGTATGTCTCATGAATTTGGTCAGTGATTCTGGAATTAGCTTTTGAACATTTCTTTTCAAATATCCGTTTCTAAGCATTATTCACCTGGGTAGGCATTTCCCTGTATGAACAGTTAAACTTACCTGAGGTCAGTCTGGTTTACAATCACTATAATCTAAGTTAATATCCTATCAATATTTTATTTTTTATCACGATAGATTTAACTCAAGTTTTGCATCAAACATATTGGCCATTTAAGAACTGTATTTTTAAATAAGATTGTTTTATAGTTCTTCATTCTGTTGAACCTAACACTAAGAAAAAACGTAGAGTTTAATCTAATCCTTAGAGATCCATTCTAGCCAGGAGGATTAGATGAGAGTTCTCTAATCCTCTAGAGATTGTCCTTTTTGCTGCCATTAGTAGTGTTAGTAAAAGGTTATTCTTCACCTTTTGGCAAAAGGTCACAAACAATTTTGGCATTTCAGACCTTCTCCAAACACCACCAAGTGTTCAAGCATTTAGGAGCTGTTTGGGACTCCACCACAGGCAACCTTGTGATGTCAGAGTAGGAAGTGATTTGTTAGGTCGTAGAAACCCCCCGCTCCAGCAAGTCTGACTTTGCCAAATGCCAGTACAGTGAAGTGCAAAGAAGAGCTGCAGTCCCTAGCAGGACTGCGTAATGTATCCCTTTTTAGTTCTCTTGTGTGAATCTCCATTTCCATGGCTCAGGCCCTAAACTCTCTGTTTCTTATTCTGTCATGTTTCACTCACGATAATATTTATCTTCCTCAAAACATAATTTATGCTTTGCTGATGGTTCTGGACACTAATTTCCTGTCAGCTCCTCTTTCCTTTTTCATGTTAGTACTAGTCTTCTTTCTGTCTACCTTTTCTTCATGGATTACATTTTTCAAATCTTAATCCAGTTTATGTCCTCAAAATAATTACTCCATTTTATTGATAAAGTTTTTGAAATGGAAAGCCCAAAGCTCACTGTAATATTTCTGTGAGACCTACTGTATGATGCATGAAACAGTGTAATTATCTGGCTTATTTTGTGAGTGATGCTACTGTTACCATACCCCATTACAGCATTTTCCTCTTTTTTCATCCACAATCAATTTTTAGACTTAGGAAATTTATCATCTGCTGTGATATTCAGTTCAATTTTTCATAACACTTCATGTTAGTAATTTCAGTTTTCTTTCTTCTCTTTATTATTCTTGCTTATTTAAAATTATTTCTACCAAAGATAAGATCAGAAATGTTTTGTTAAGAATTCTACATTTAGAATAATGCCTGAGCATCCCAACTCAAAGATGAGTCCAACATCAGATTTGGACTGAAGTTGATTTCAGTAGCATTGAACCCTTTGCCAGTGGTTTCATTTCTCATTTGTTCTGTCATGTGGTTCCATGTCCAATTCCAAAGTCTACACAAATTCTTTTTTTTTTTAAATCTTAGTTGTAATACAAATATCAAGAGTTAGCTTAAACTCTGAGAATCTAATTCTAACTTATCTGATGTCAGCTACATGGAAGAAAATTAAATACCTTTAGTTCTCTCTCGTCTCCATTGCCTGTTGTACATTGCCTGTTACCAGGCAACTTCCAATCTTGCTAGAATTTGTCTGGATTGGAAACTAGATGTATGCACAGAGTATAGGCACAGTTCAAAATTAGTAATATATATTGGTACAAATATATTTGTTTCACAAAGTTGCAGCCATTCTCTTATGAGTGATATAACACAGCTCCATGAATTGCATACAGTAGCCAGAGCCGAAATATGATTGATTTATTGAAATACATAGCTGCTGTAACCTTTTCAAGAATTTCCTGTGTTATGCCATTTTTTCCCCCTGAAGTTAATCTTGTTTTTCTATAACAACAGTCCTTCATCACTGCTGGATCTAAACAAAAGAGGGGCAAATTTGCCTCTGGCCCTCTTCTCCCCATATGACAAAATCTGTACACTCTGCCTGTTAATGGTGCTGAACTACCTATCCAATTCATATGCAAAGACTCTATGAAAAATACGACACTATAAAATGCACTCTTTTGATGCTTCCTGTGTGTGCAAGCATGTTATTTAGTCTCACAAAGAAACATCCCCTTTCACTAGATTTCAATCACAGATATTTTGGAAGGCGCTAAACAAAGTGCTGGTGTTGTTTGGATCTAAGCTGAGAAGTTTAGAAAGCAATGTGTGATAGGGAAGCTGTCTCAGTTTCAGAAATGTTATTTGGATAACCCAGGGATACATTGAATTCAAACCTGGGTACATGTAAGAAGCATTGGCAAACCTCCGTCTCTCTGGAACACTGCCTGGGAGTGAAAGGAAAAGCTGTTCAATCCGAAATTGAATCTCATAAGCAATGCCTAACCTAACGGACTCAAGGGCTCAGTTGGACTTCTATGCCGTTACAGAAATGCACGTGGATATTGCGTTTTCAGAGCACTGCACACTTAAAGGTCACAGAGAATAACCAGAGGATTAGACCCACGGGATGTGGGGTGACACTTGCTCAGCACTCCGTAGAGGCGGTGCTGTACAGCCGGGCTTAAACAGAGGGATTTGTTGTTAGGCAGCATCTGTTGGTACCTATGATACCAAACAAGAGAGAGGAAATCATGGCCTCATTCACTCTAACAGATTTTTTTCATTGACTTCATGAAGCGAAAATTATACTTAGTTGTCTAATACGGGCTTTCCTTTCAGAAATGTAATACATATCCAAACTCTATTTCAATCAGTTATTCTCACCCATGTTTTTACTACAGTTTAAAGAAGAAATATTAGGTAGGTACTTCTGTTCTTCTTCAGGCATACATATTTTCTTTGTCAGCAGAGCTGCTTCCATTGTACAGTTCTTTTCAATGTAAGTTAACACAGATCTCTGAACAGAGCTGCAAGAAATTTTTTCTCCCCTTCCCCAGCACCTCAGTTTAACCTTAGAATAAGGATTAGTAAGAGGTAAGCCAGGTGTTTCTGAGGGTTAACCATAGAAAGTTTGAATTTCTGCCCATCAGCTGTAGGTCAGAGCTGCGTCTAAAGAGACTACTGAAATCCCATAGTGGCATCAAGATACCTGGATGGCAATTAGCACCATACGCATAACGATAAAGTTTGTCTTCTGTGATGCTCCCAACACGTTATTTTTAAAATCTTTTTTTATAGACCTTAGTTTTGCAAATATTTCTGTACACATCAAGTTTTATTCATGTGAGTAATGTGAGGCACGTTTGTACCTTATTCAAAGGACTGGGTCATATCTGTTAACAAAGGACAAAAAGACTACTAGCAGGGAGGCTATGGAATGGAGGTTTTATTCTTTCAATAAATACGTATGTTCATAATACAATATCTCTAAAAGACAATGAGTATTTACTGACTGGATAATAATGGCAAAAGTCTTTATTCTCTAGATCTAGAAACATTAGGAAGAAAAGGAAATACTATCAGTTTCAGATACCATTTTATCTGTATTTATATACAAAAAATAAATGCATGTAAAAGGCAATCAGCACAAAAGGCTTCAGTGTTCCACACTGAAAGCATTGAGAGGGAAAGATAAAAAGAAAATCAAACAAATTAAGAAATAGTGGTCAGTTAGAAACAACTTAGTGAAAGCCACAAGATATTTCTGAAAGATGGAGTAGCTCTCCAGTCTTTGATAGCATTATTTTTATATGCCTTCTAGTCACAACTAAAAAAGTCTTTTCTCCTAAATATATGCATCTCTTGAAATATATATTACACAGGAGGACAAAATCAAAGTCACTGTGGTACAAAGCAGCTGGAAGCAAGTAAAGCCTTTTAACAAAGTTAACCTAAGACTCGCTTTAAAAAAATGTGATGACTAACCTCACCTTCAAAATTTTTCCTACAAAAAATATCCACCTGACAGGGGATGGATGGCAGCCTAACATTACTTCTCCTCATCTGCTAACAGATTCATACTGCATATGCAATTGTTTAAAGCAAAGTCATTCTTCCTCCTTCATCCTCTTTTCTCGGGCCCTACTTCTATGTACCTGTTTACATGTTCTGTCTTCTCTTTGAGCCTGTAATATCCTATAGCTGAGATTTTTTTTTTTACTTTGTGTCTAGCAAAACGGGTCCTGATCTAACTAATGCTTCTGGTCACTGCAGAAAAATAAAAGTTATATAATAGTTGTTTCATTTGTATGGATAATTGCAGGACAGCAAAGCAAAAGTCTTCACAGAGTCTGAACTGCCCCCACATGTATAAGATGGATGCCTAAAATATCTAAATTCTAATTCTTCTTGAAATGACAGAAAAATGTCAAGACCGGAAATAGACAAATGGGTGGTAAATCAGGAGTGGGATAAGAGGAAAGATGCAACCCAAATTAACCATTTTAAATGCTACTTATGTTTGATTTAGCATGACCTTTAAGTTTGTTAATAAAACTACAGCTTCTCTGAAAGTGTTGATGTTAGTTTAATATCCCTTATGACAGTAAAAAATGGACTGAGGCTATGGGCTATGTCTTTTGCTGGTGAATTAGATAAATCTTAAAGTTTATTTTCTGACTGTATACTTAGCTTTTGCAGTTACCCCTAAGACATTAATCTATTGAAAAGGAGAAGATATCATCTTTCAGGAGAAACATGTCATAAATATTTTGATAAAGTATTTATAATCCTGAAAAACAGATGGCTGTTCCATGAAGATTGTCAGCTGAGAAGGTTTGCTGACAGGAACATGTTAAACAACTGCAAATTTTTTTGAGGGAAGGACTTGCACCACAAAATCAGATGCATTCTTCTATTAATCAATCACAGCTGGGTGATTTTTTGACAGCAGGAGCATGCTGGACCTAATTTGATTGTCTTGCACTTTTTCTGATTAACAAATCCTGGGTAAGGTGAAACTTGATGGAGAGAGTATAAAAGCAGATCACTTGCAGAAAGTATAGCTAGGATGAAAGGAGAAGAAAATAATTTGATGTGCAGATAAAGGAAAATCCGTGGGATTGTATTCATACATACGAAAATTAGTTTTGTTTTGGCTGAGATACTAATAGCATTTAGACTTTCAGAAGTGTTGTATAAATCCCCCCAAAGAATACATATTACATAAGCAGCATAAAGTAATTGAGATGTCACATGCTCTTTGAGTCTTTTCTGTATGTATTAAGTGCCTTTTTGATGGAAAGACAAATACACGGCAAGACAGGGCTCAGTCAAGTGTCGTATCACCGCATTCATTCCCAGCTGAAGAGGTCAAGAGGGTCATGTAGTCTAGGGTGCAGAACGGTACCGAGAGACTGAGAAACATAATCAGAAGAACAGTTAGTGACAGATATTCCCCTCCTTAACATGTGATTTGGTGAGACTTGATAGTGAAGGGCTTGCCATTCCGAGAACGCTGGCATCTCTGACCTCTTCTCACCAGTTCTTCCCCAGCTCGGCAGTTTCTCAGATGTCACCTTGGCAGATCCCCAATTTTGTATTTGCCATTCATGTTTCTAAAGCGTTTGTGGTCTCTTTTGGGTGGATTAGAGACCTTTCTATCACCATATATTGATGATATGGATGAAAAAGCCAAACCAAAAATACTTAGTCCACATTGGTAATTTCCAAAATACATTGTATAGTTGCTGCTAATTTTTGACAAATTAAGTTTTGATTGTAAAACTAATGCTGTTTTAATTATGATGTCACTGAAGAGGAACAGGCCTATAATGCAGCAAAAGCAGTCAAACAAGAAAGACATTCAGAACTGTAGTCAGATGATTTGGTATCTAAGTTTCTCCCCCTCAAGTTTCTCTGAGGCACTTCCACTGATTTTTGCAAACACCCTGCTGATACCACCAGGAGAAGAGGGAGGAACTGCTGTTAAATGTGGTGAACCAACTTCTGATTTTATCTTGATATAGTTGTGATCATGCCTGAGACTGTCAATTATCTCTGGATTAATTATGGATATGAATCCTAGTTGCTTCGGGTAAGACTGGTAAATTAAATTCTAATGTGATCTGGTTAGATTTTCTCTGCGCCTTGGTGGGACTGCACTGTGTATAACTGAAGAGCTCTGTACTTCTAGAAAACAAATTTCACCAAGAATTTCCTAACTATAAAAGATTTTTGCCTTCCGGATCAGAAATGAATGCGACTAACAAAGGCCAGCCAAGTGTTTGAGAAAGTCTTCTTTGCCAAGCAGTCACTGAATCCACAAAAGATAATAATTTTGGGATTGGTTTTGGAAAAGAAAAAAGTGATCCTACAAAAGTACTTTTGGTTGAGACATCACAAAATGATTTTTAATTTTTCTCTATTGTTTAACAAAATGAAAAAGTATGACTAAGATTTTAGACATTTCAAATTACTTTGTTGATCTGGAAAGAAAAATGCATTTTAGAGATGAATAGTAAAGTCATAAAGTGAAAAATGGCAAAAGCCATGATGTGTTAGACCCTGTAAAGACCTAACCAGAGGTGTGTAAGAGAACAGTGAAAAAAACAGGAGTATCATTCAGTCAGAATGGGGTAAATACTAAAGACATGGTAGCTATGCCTCACAAAATAATTACATATTTTTCATTTGCTTTTAAAACAGATGATGGCAGAGTTTGATGTTAAAGAACAATGAGAAATAAGAAACATTCCACACTGACTTAAGGATGTTCAATGGCGAAGTGCACTCAGGGCAGGTTAGCACTTATCCACAGCTATATTTTTTTCCATTTTGCAACCTGGAGGATGTCTGTAGCCCAGCTGCAGTTGTACCCCTGATTCAGAGCCCATATTGTCTTGTTTCAGCTGACTTCAGGACTATTCCACAAACGTCCTGATGGTGACATCACTTTGCTGTTGTGTGGTCAACAATTAAACTTGGGAAAAACAGTTTATTCAGTTCTAATTTGTGTGCTTATCTTCTGCTCATAGACAAAATAAGTGATATTTTATGTATAATAGTCTAGATTACGGTCACTGAACTAGGCATAATACACTCATTTTGTTCACGCTGCAAATACAGGCATACTTAGACGTATGATAAGGACTACTGCTGACCTGAGTAAGCTATAAACCTCCACTAGAGCATAGTTTCTCAAAGCACGTAGTGCCAGTGAAACTCAAGTTGAACCCAGCATTGACAAAATGCCGTGTAGAAATAGCCTCTGTTGATACACAGGATTCTGCCAGAAAAAACTATGTAATTTTGAAGACTGGAACAACCAAATGTAGTTTAGAGGGAGAGTTTCACAGACTTGTAACAACAACTTCTAGTATTTATTGGCTATTTATCCATTTAAGAAGAGCTGAATGTACTCAGCCACAACATAGAGTTTATGGAAGACAATTGCAGAAATGTAGATATAATAATGAGAGTGTTCAAAGCGATTTGTGAGCCCACGTGTAGAATTCCTACAGACACGACCTCTGCTAAAGAGAACCTCACTGAAATGAGGAATGAAAACTATCACAAACTCTTTTAAAGCCAGTGATGAGAACGGTAGGCATTCGCTCCAATACATTAAGGCTTGATGCCTACCTGTCACTTAACCCATAAATAACTAATAATCAGATGTGTAATACCTTAGCCATGACTAAAAGTTGCTTTGAAATGAGTAGGTAATTTAGATACTCTTTTGTTGTTGTTTGTTGTGGGTTTTTTTAATGTTTGTTTTTCTTCACAAACGTTTTTTATTTTTTTCAGCAGATGTAAAGAGCACCACTGGTAAGCTGTAGAGACACTTTGGGAGTCTGCTAGGAGCAAGATCAAAGATAGGTAGACGAGCAAGCATTTTTGTGTCTGGCCTACCCTTCTTGAGTCTTGCAAGGTAAATATTTGATGTTCCAAATTATAATAAAGTGACTTTTAAAAAAAATAATTATTATAATTAATATTATCTCATGAAAAATGGACTTAATTAAAAGACATTACACAACCCCCAATAGTGTTACAGAAACAGACATTCCTCAGGTCCCCTTATTAATTTCCACTTATCTCGGTACGTGAAGATGAGAATTTTCCATTGTGTGAGGGGGTTGTCTTTCTTTCTGATTTTTACACACCAGAAAATTCAAGGATTACTAAGTCAGATGTCAAAAGTTACTGCATCATGGTGTTTCAAAATTTAGAAAGCAAGCTGAAAAGGATTGGATATTCTTGCAGTAGGGCTGTACAAATCTGAAGGATCTGAAGTCAGAGCTCAGTTTGATCTATTACTGTATGTGCTGGTTTGGGCTGGGGTAGAGTTAATTTTCTTCCCAGTAGCTAGTATGGGGCTGCGTTTTAGATCTGTGCTGGAAACAGTGTTGATAACACAGGGGTGTTTTTGTTACTACTAGGCAGTGCTCACAGTGAGGTTAATATGAATTTTGGCATGAGCTTCCATAGAAGAAGCAGTCGGTACAGTATTTGATATTCCTGCAATAAATGCAAAGGCAAAACCTGTTGTCGCATGCATGCTAAGTCTTTTACGAATGTAGGGGATAGAACTTAATAACTGTTTCATGTACTCAAATATTTATGCAAAGCCACTCTAATGTTTCTGATAGATATTGATATAAGCATATTAAAAAAATATATATATATTTGAGGCACATGAAAGAACTCCAGCCCCCCAAAAAGAAAGAAACCATTATTTTCTGCATTATAGTATAAATTCAGGGAATGAGATATGAATGGACTTCTGTTAGCATGAGAACACTGTATCTGTAGCTGTCAAATACTCACATCAAGACCTAGATGGACTCATTGTCAAGAAGTGCTTGAGTCTTTTTTTACATTTATCTCATGTATTTATGGAACTGTGTGTCCTATTAATTGCATGTTTGCTTTATTTTGAAAGCTCTTTTAGAGCTATGCAATGTCTTTGTAACTTTGGAAGGATGTTTTAAGTAAGGAAGAAAAGGCGATAATGTCTGCGATGTAAGAGTTTTGTCTTTCATTCACCAGTGTTTTTCCTTGTGATAAATGTCTTTCCTCTTGTCACAGCACCATTTTACCTTGCCTTCCATTTTCATAACTCAGGCCACTGCTATTGTCATCTCTGAGTTTGAGTCATGGCCCATACACAGTGCCTGTTTAGTTCTGCACATTATATACATGCCTTAACTTGTTTGACCATGGCAACTGCAATATTTAACAATTATAATGAATTTACTGTGCAGGAGGCATGAAAGTAAGGCAGCCGATTACCTACCTGCACATCAGTATTCAACAAAGGAATGGGAAGTCGTGCTATTCTCTTGCATTTTAGTGTCTTGTATCTTCTTAAACCAAGGAAGTTTAGCACTATTTATTGGAAGTCACTGCTCTTAAATTATTATTTGCTCTTGATTATTTTTTTCTTCTCTGCTTGTGATCTCCAAACATAGGGGTTTTTGTTTCTTTCTGCTCTCTGAAAATATGTGATGACTCATTGAGCAAGTAATGCTTCTCCTATGATTTTAATGTGATACTGTCTGTTTTCTTAATCACTTGCTTAATGTAAGATAGGCCCTAGGAGAAATTAATTATGTGAATACATTACTATCTAGCTGCCTTAAGTAAGGATTATGGACACAAATCTGATCCTGTTACAATCAAAGAGAGTTTTGGCCTGAATTCAGAGTTACACAGTGTTATAAGAGAAAACAGAAATATACCTTAGTAATCTCTGTGTATTGAATCACAGAATATCTCTAATTGGAAGGGACCCAGAAGGATCATGGAGTCCAACTCCCTGTTTCTCACAGGACTACCTAAAACTAAACCATACGACTAAGAGCATCATCCAGATGCTCCTTGAACTCTGACAGGCTTGGTGCCATCACCACTTCCCTGGGGACTCTGTTCCAGTGATCAGCCACCCTCTCAGTGAAGAACCTTTTCCTAATGTCCAACCAGAACTGCCCCTGATGCAGCTCCATTCTGTTTCCTTGTGTCCTATTGCTGGTCATCACCAGCCTGATGTAACCCCATTTCCTGTAACTCCTTGAGTCTGACCCATCAGCCAATTGTTCACCCAACGTACTATGGACCCGTCTAGCTGTGTGCTGGACATTTTGTCCAAAAAGATACTGTGAGAGACAGTATCAAAAGCCTTGCTAAGATCAAAACTCCTCACATCTACTGGCTACTTTTGGTCAACTAGATGGGTGATCCTGTTATAATAGGAAATTAAGTTAGTTAAGCAGGACTTCTCCCTTGTGAACCTGTGCTGGCTATGACCAATGACTGCATTGTCTCTCAAGTGTTTTTCAATAACTCCCAGAAAAACCTTCTCCATAATTTTACCAGGCACTGAAGTGAGACTGACAGGCCGGTAATTACCAGGGTCTTCCTTCTTACCCTTCTTGAAAATTGGGACAAAAGTGTTGTTAATATTGTATTCCAAAGAGAAGCGAGAATAATACTTGGTTGTTGGAGTGGCGGAGGAATGCACATAAGTCGACCCAATATGAGTGATAGAAGTGATTCAACTTTATTTGCACGGCTAGCTCATATTTATAGAGTTTGCGATAATTATGCCTACTAGTCCTAATATGATTGGTACATTGCTAATGTTTATTCATTACTAAAACACACCCACTTGTGGTTGGCAGCTACACGTGTTCAGTAACTTTCTCATGAGAACTTCTTCAAAAGTTACTTGTGAAGTTATGCCAAGGTCACACCGTCCCTGTCTTTCTCCTGATAACAGCGAGACCAGCTGTTGTTTTTCTCCCAATATCAGTAAAGCCAGCTATTTTCAGCCAAGGCCTAGTCTTGTTGCTCAAACTGACATTCTTTCACACAGAACTCTGCTCGCACAACTTTTCCACAGGCCCATGTCCTTTTTCAGCAAGCCACTTCCCAACACTTGGTTGTCTTCATATCTTAATATCCTATTTTACAATGTAAATGGAAAATTATGAAGGATAACATAAAAGCCAACATCAGATACACGATGTTGGAATGGTTAAGAGATTTAATAGCAATGTATCAGTTGGTCAGGTACCTTTATTTTCCTTTGTAACAGGCATGTAAAAATAACATGTGGTGGGTAGGTTTACCCAGAATGTTCACTAAGAGTCAGAGATTTTTCACTTAGACTTGGGGATTCGTAAATGCATCCACTTCTCTTTTGGTTGCCTTTTTTGTTTGCAGCGTAATTGGAGTAAGCTTTTGTCTCATCTCAATATGCCATGCAGATTTACTTTCCCTGATGCCCAAATAGTCATTCACGCCCAATAAGAAGCACCATAATTTTAGTTTTCCAAGAGGACAATAGAATATTAGTCCAAATATATTTTTGTACTCCATAGTCCAAATTTCTAGTGATGGAAATGGTCTCAAGAAAATTAATAACTTATTCAAGTGATTCAAAGTTTAGTTTCACCAAGTATGGAGCTAACGTTCAATGTTGAAACAGCAGCTGTTAATAAAATTATGTGAATTGTTGTTTCTGATGTTTGGTCAAATACTCTTTATGCAAAACTTAAAGAAAATTAATCTACCTCAAATTTGTAATTGACTTGCTTTTTAATGTAATGAGAACTATTATTACTGTTGTTGATGGTATTATTATTATAGTCTTGAATATAACCTTGGCTATCGTTTGGCTGTCTTTTCACTGCTTTGTTCTAATTTTGGTCTAGTATTTTGATCTTATTTATTTGAAAAAGAGCGCACCTCCACAGCAGAACTCATTCACACAGATGCGTTCAGCTTCCTGAAGAAGTGGTAGAAAATAAATGAAACTTCAGTCATTATTTTTTATGACTTAAGTTTGTGTTCTAACCTAAATTTTTAATCTTTGCTTCCTTGAATATTAGAGGAATTTTGTCTTGTGGCAATTACTTTGTTTAACTAGTCATCAGAACTTTAATTACAGTCAAAATCTTGAAGATTTATCAAGAGATGTGTTAATATCTGGCTTACCATTCCTTATTTCTTTAGATAATGTTTAATACATTATAATAAACTAGGACTGTACTCTTAAAAGCCTAAAACAAATCTTATTGTTGTTAATTATCTGCAGCTGAAGTGGTAAAATCTGCATGAGAAAAGTTCCTTCAATCTCTCTTCTGTTCTTCTCAAGCCACCCTGTAGATACTTTTACCCCCTACAAATCTGTTTGAAATTCATATCACTCATCTGTGTTTAGCATTCTGCAACCTAGAGGCTATGCTGGCATGTCATACAAAGTATTTATCAATAACAGTTTATATGCTGTTCCTGGTTAAACTGGTGATATGACTTGCATAATATTTCTTAGCTTCACAAACAGTATTCTGATATTGTATGGGTACCTGAAGAAATGGAGGTAAAGGAAGGAAAAATGTGAAAGGCTGTTTTCTCAACTGAAACCCACTCACTGCTGGTTACTTTCTGCCGCTTTTTACAAGAACTGAATATATAAATTGTCACCCAACAGGAAGCATTAGCTTCCAGGTAAGCTGAGGTCATTGGCATCGTGTTAGCATGCCGTGGATCTGTCCCTAATATCAGGTTCAGTCAGTGAGGAAGATGACATTTCGCCAACGGGAAGCATCTGCATTTTTGCAGAGAGCTGTCAGTATAGAAGCAGCATGGGAAATTAAAGAGAAAAACTGTTATTATGTAGTCATAGCACTAATGATGAACATTCATTTATAATAGTGAACAATTGTGGGGACTACAGACAAGGTTATGTATAGGCTGTGATTTGCAGTGATGACTTTTAATCTGTATTCAGGTTACATTTGGTTGAATGGAGACAGTAGTAGATCAGGGGGGTTGGCTGTGTCTCTGACTGAGAAAGGACTGAAAGACAGACTTGTTTTCATGTAGACACACACACTTTTTGAGAACTACAGAAGTTAAGAGGTAGGAGATCATATCTTTGAAAGTAAATTCATCCCACTGCCAGTGGAGGACTGCTGTGCAACACTTGTTCAGTCCTGCTGCCCAGACAAAACTGTACCACTCCAAGCAACACATCTCCTTCTGCTTCTGGAGACAAAAGTTCTTCTATCCCAACAGGAAGCCTATTGTAAGAAAATTTCTCCTGTTTTTCAAATGTTCCTTCTCTTTAATTAATCCCATTATTTCTACACATAACCCAGATAATTTAAAATAATTCATAACTTTTCTTTTTATTATTGTCCTTCAGATCTCATAAACCTTACCGTCTCTCCTGTAGCTGATACTATGCTAAATTATACTTTGTTATCACCTTTCTTCTCTCAAGTTTTAAGATACATTTTGGTAAAGTTAAAAACAAAAAAACAAAGCACAACATATAGAGCACAGTCACTGATTGCCTTCCAAGTAAGTATTCTTTCATTTTTATGGATCAGGGTAAATAAATAGGTATATATGTGGGGATTGATATCAATAAGTTGATGCACAGAGCTATAAATACTACTAACAAGGTGAAATAGGAACAAGAAATCTCAGTATGAATATCAAGAAAACATAGCAAGATATATGTTCATATGCGAACAGAATTGCTGGAAACTCCATCATCTGAATCAATTGACAATGCAGTGGAAGAATATTAAATAATACGGTGTACAGAATAACTTCAGTGACAGAGGAAGATAGACTAAATGACACAAGACTATTCAGGTCTCTCATTTATGCAATTCACTGCCTGAAAATGAATAATTATCTCATAGCAAAAGACTCCTAATCCACATATCATGCCTCTGTCTTAAATAACAATGTTTTAGCAAAACATTTCTTAAGTAAAACTTTATCTCTTCATCTTAAGTGATTAAAATATAATCAAAATTATAATGTAAGCATAATTTAGCTGTAATAATAATAATAATTAAAAAAAAAAACAACAAACCACAAAAAAACAACAAACCCAAAACAGATCTGGAATTGTAAGCAAAGTCTATGAAACAAGGATGTATTTACCTTGGATTAAAATGGGATATAATATTACTTTAGCAATGACTAGGAGACGATGCGTCATTTCAGACAAATGCCAGCAAATGATATGATCTTATGGCTGCATATGACATATATCAGATTATATGACAAATTATAACATTACTCTTTACAGAAGCCTGCTACTACTGATGGGATAAAATGTTTCCTGTATCCAGTTGGCATCTGCAACAAAGCCGTATGGGTACCTACTTATACTGTTTGTTCCTTCAGAAGATAAGAGATTATGACAGTGTCTTGCTTTTTTTCATTGTGACCCAGGTACCCTCTTTTAGACAAAAATATTCAAAGAGAAATAATAATTTCTAAGATGTAAGAAAACGACCCGCATTCAGACAACCTCTTGCACAAGCATGTGCATGTGTGAGGGTTACAATAGAAAATACCTCCATTAGGACAGTTTTACATTGGCAAGGGAGTATGCTGTATTAACAATGAAATATTTTTTTGTCCTAGAGAGAAATATGCATGTGTTTGCTTTGGTGAGAAGGGAGAGGAGCAATCCATGTATAACTAGATAATGCAAAAAAGTTTGTTACTTTTTTTTTTTTTTTTTTTAATGAAATGTAGTTTATAACTTCAGACCTCAAATATTATCTATACCATTAGATTTAAGGAAATTCACCCAATTTTGGAAACAAAAACCAAGAGGACCAAGGCCAAAGCCAGGTGAGTAAAGAATGGCCAAAGAAATGAGTGCATGTGTAAAATATGATCATGATATTACTACTGGCCACAAATGAAAACAGTGCTGAAAACTGGTAGTGAAGCAGGCTAAAATATCAACCTCTTGTCTGGGATGGATTTTCCATTGGCTTTTACCATTCAGCATATAGATATCATGGAAAAGTTTACATTTTTAAGATGAATTGATTTGAAAAGCTTTTGTTGATCATTACTATGTATGTGGGAACTACAATTTTCCCGAAGTCTGCTTGGCAGACAGCAGTTTGCAGTGCTCTCAAGAGCTGTGATATTGTATGATGTCTGTAAGAAGTGAGCCAATATCATTAACATTTCCAAAATTCCCTTGGCACAAACAGGTGCATTGTGTTTCACAAGAATAACTTTTCTCTTATCCAACAAATATTTGTCATGTATTAAACGAGTCAAGTCTGAAGCTCTTTCCTCACCCCTTGTTACTAAGCCCATGAAGTCTGTTTTCCTCAGATACACTGCCCAAGAAATGAGCTATAGTGATAAAGACGCAATTGAATCCTAAATATTCTTTATTCACCGTATTTGCTCATGTTTTCAGTCATGGTAGTTCACAAAGCAGTGGGTTCATAGAGGCCCCGGTAAAGCCCCAGTCCACTTGAAGAAGAATGGCAGTTTATCCAAGGCACTAACTGATGCCTTTCCGTGCTGCTCCCTGGTGATCATATCCCTTCACATCTGCTGTTACTATTGAAACCGCAAATTGTTTTAACAAGGCAAAGTTCCTAGGGAGAGGTAATATTTCGCTGTATATCCAGAGGTATTTGGGGAAGGAGGGGAAAAACAAAAAGGCAAATATACCCTTCTTCAGGTTTATAGCAATTATACCCGTCATAGTCATTTTCAAGAAGGAGCACATAAGCGCTTGGACAACAAAAGAAAAATTACGATAGATGCTACATTCTCCAAGACTTTCCCAAACCGCAAAAAGCCAAGCAGGCTCTGTCCCTGACAGGCGCTCTCGTGGATGAATTAAAAGCCCTTGTCCCAGCTGAGACAACGCAAAGCCCTGGGCGATAGTTCAGCAATACGCTGGCATTTCACTGGTCAATGGGTGGGCCTGCAGTTCTTGAAACGCTTCCAGTGACAAGATGAGTTGGTGCTTCTTCCACTGTGAGCTGAGTCAGGTGTGGTAAATCATTCCCAAAGCCTGATTTCTCAGGGTTTCTCAGGATTAGTTTCCTTCATATTACTAATTTTGTTTCAGAAAAGTCAAAACATGTTTTGGATACACACAACCATCAGGGATTTTGTAAGCCTTTCTGTGATTTACTGACTTTCCCAGTAAGGTCTTTTAATCTAGCTGATTTGATTAAAATTAAATTCATTTTACAGAGATTATATGTGATAATATTGGTTTCATGTAAATTATCTATCTACCTACCTAGCTTAACCCCTAACACTCCTCTATGTCACACTATCTTTCCAGATCACTGAGTAGTAATAGTTTGTGTGATACTAATGGTATAAATGCTTTAACAACTGAAATGGAAGATAAATGAAATACTTCTGTATTAGGTCTGCATGAGAAGGTTTTGGTAGGAGGGGGGCAACAGGGGTGGCTTCTGTGAGAAGCTGCTGGAAGCTTCCCCCATGTCCAACAGAGCCAACGCCAGCAGCTCCAACATGGACCCACCACCGGCCAAGCCTGAGCCCATCAGTGACGGTGGTAGCGCCTCTGGGAGAACAGATTTAAGAAGGGGAAAAAGGTTGCTGTGGCACAGAAACTGCAGCTGGAGAGAGGAGTGAGAACATGTGAGAGAAAGAACCCTGCAGAGCCCCAGGTCAGTGCAGGAGGGGAGGAGATGCTCCAGGCGCCGGAGCAGAGATTCCCCTGCAGCCCGTGGTGATGAAGACCCCGGTGAGGCAGGCTGTCCCCCTGCAGCCCAGGGAGCTCCACGGGGGAGCAGATCTCCACCTGCAGCCCGGGGAGGACCCCACGCCGGAGCAGGGGGATGCCCGAAGGAGGCTGGGACCCCGTGGGAAGCCCGCGCTGGAGCAGGCTCCAGGCAGGACCTGTAGACCCCTGGAGAGAGGAGCCCGCGCTGGAGCAGGTTTTCTGGCAGGACTTGTGACCCTGCGGGGGACCCACGCTGGAGCAGGCTGTGCCTGAAGGACGGCAGCCCGTGGGAAGGACCCACATTAGAGAAGTTTGTGATGGACTGTCTCCTGTGGGAGGGACTCCACGCTGGAGCAGGGGAAGAGTGAGGAGTCCTCCCCCTGAGGAGGAAGGAGCAGCAGAGACAACGTGTGATGAGCTGACGCCAATCCCCATTCCCCATCCCCCTGCACCGCTGTAGGGGAGGAGGTAGAGAAAATCTGGAGTGAAGTTTTGCCTGGGAAGTAGGGCGGAGTGGAGGGGAGGGTGTTTTAAGTTTGGGGTTTTATTTCTCATTATCCTACTCAGGTTTGATTGGTAATAAATTAAATTAATTTTCCCCAAGCTGAGTCTGTTTTGCCTGTGACGGTAATTGGCGAGTGATCTCTCCTTGTCCTTATCTCAACCCAAGAGCCTTTCATTATATTTTCTCTCCCCTGTCCAGCTGAGGGGGGGGAGTGACAGAGAGGTTTTGGCGGGCCCCTAGCATCCAACCAGGGTCAACTCACCACAACTTCTATCTTCTTTCCTTCATTATCTTAACCCCCTAGCCAAGGGTACATATAATATCCCAGGAAATGGTTTCATTATTTCAATATTTGCTGTCTTTCAACGCTGAAAAGGTTCTCCCCTTCCTTTTCTTGGAAAATAAGTGTAAGACATTCATCTATTTGCAATGCATTTCTATCTTAAAATTAAGTTGGAATGGAAAATGGCTTGCATCTGTTGCAGAAGTCAAAACTACAACAGCTAACACTTCTGTGTCTTATGAAAGCAGATTAATTTCAGATCAGTTTATTTTGAATGCAAAGCCACATAGAATAAAAGGAAAAGCTTGTATAATCAACAGTTGAAATGTTGATGAGGCACTAATCAACACACGATCTTTTCTACCCTCAAGCATTCATGGTACTGTCATGGGTGTTAACAAGATGCTTTGTTCATTCATTACGGAAAAATAAATCCATAGAGCATTAGCAGTCATTATCCCCTATTAGTCCAAAATGAATAATAACGGAAACTAAAACTGCCTTATGCTTTTCTTTTCCCTGAAGTGATGTACAATCTTTGGTAGTAAACACAAGTAATACAGGGGCAACCATGCGTAACCTAATTCAGAATACTAGGTTGTACGTGAGTGTGCTTGTTTTCCTGGTGAGATGTACTTTGTTCTGATTCTACGATCCCACACTGGTCAGGATTTCTGCAAAAACGGTCGGTTAGTTTTCATATCAAATATGCATTGTTTAATTTTGGGAAAGTCTCCTTTGTTATAACCAATGTTGTAAACCCAGTATTTAAAAGTCACCTTCTGTCTGTTGTAAGAAGCAGTTGCTACCTCTGTTAATGTGCAAGAAATTCATATCCACAGAACGAAAACACATAACAACGGGTGCCCAGAGGATGAAAGCTAGAACTGATTTCATGACATACAGATGAGGTTCAGAGATCTTCTAAAACACATATGTATATAGTTTACGTTAATACTGAAGGTGATTAAACAAGGCTATAAGGAAAAACTTACACTTGCATCAGAAAAAAAAAAATACATCAGTATTAAACTCACCATGGAAACAAAAATTATGGTCACTCAAACCTTTAGAAATTATGAACATTTCAGCACTTTCAGCTTCGGCCTTGCCTCTAACAGAATCCTTACGCTGTCGTGATTTTGAGATCCAGGTTGTTCACGGGTGAGTGAAATTTCTTACCCAGGGATCTGGCCCAGAAGGCCTGTCTTTTTTGCTTCTTTTATAATACACTGGGGCAGGCAGGCGGTGTAAGTGCTAAGTAGAGAGTGGTCCCACACAGACTTCTCAATGGTTTTACTCTTTGACCAGCTGCTCTGTTCTGTGAATGTATATCAGAGGCCCAGTTCAGGGCAGCCTAGCTTGTCTAGAGACAAACATCACGATTTATTAACTCTGTAATCTCTAAAAGCCAGTTTGCCTGACTCCATCTTGTCTCCTGCTGTGCTTAGTCCAGCCAAAACCTATCTCCTAGCAAAGGACTGAGTTTGACATTTGCGTATTGGATGAGCCATCACTAGAATGAATGTACTAAAGGCATCCAATTCCTGCTAAAGCTTGTTTTCTCCCGGGAAGGTTACCTATTCATAGAGTAATATTTCCAGTCTTATCCTGCAGTTCTGGGTAAGTGGAATATTGTTGTGCACATGAGCCTCAAGTGTGGTTCAAGTAACTAAATTTACTTCTATTATTATTGCATAGTTCTTGCCTTTTAAGATAGAAGCTGCAGCTCAGGGCAGATCATGAAGGGCAGTAGCAGTAGTTTGAACACCATGCAGCCTGTGCCTGATTACCATAATTAGTCACTGCTATTAGTAGGCTCAGTGTGAGAACCCCTGAGTGAACAGATACACAAGGTTATGAGCAGTTTAGTTCGTTATGAATGGATGATATGAATAGTCTCTAGAATATTATTTTAGATAAACACACGGTATTTACAGAAACTGAAACAAACTTTGCAGGAACTAACATACAGCTAAGAAAAATTTATCTTATTTATCTACTTGAGGAAAAGTTATATTAAGTGTTTAAATGACCTCACTTTATTAAGCGACTTACCTGGCCAGTCATAACTGCCTTGAACCTTGAATATTTGATTGTTTATAGGGTTTTTTCCTAGTTAATTAATCAGAATGGTATTCAAAAATGTATATTTTAATTAAACTTCCATAGTAAAACACAAATCTGTCAAGACTTTTTCCTGGATCAAATTTATCAATTATCATTTTTATTACAGTCAAGTACTAGAATTCATGTTCTTCACCCATCCAAAAGTAGGTTTTTGATCTCAGGTAATCAAGTCTACTCCAACTACAGTCAGCATGACAGAAGAATATTTCCACAGAATGACTTGTCCTGTCCTACAAAAGATACAATAAACTGTCTCTGGTGTGCTTGTTCCCTCCATTGACTGGAAGGGATCTAGACAGTTTGTCTGCATGCTTTTCTACTTTTGAATTCCTTATATTACATGTAATTAATGCCAAGTAAAGTGTTCAGCTTTCTGCACAGTTAAGCATGTTTTTACCACTTTCCTGTTTTCTTTATTAAAGATGTTGTACAGTGCTGGTTGGTGCTCTGCATTTGACTAGAAAGGTCCAGGCAAAAGAAGAGTGTAATTTAGCTAGGAAACTAAATTTCATGTTTTGGAACCCCAGTCCTGAAAAGTTACTCTAATAGAGAGCAAGTGAGCATTCCTATTGCGTCTATATTATGAGTTCAAAAGGCATGCAGTTTTCCAAAATCTGTTTAAAGCTTTTCTTCTACCAGATGAAAAGACTTCTCTGTCTCTTTTTGCCGCAAATAGTTAGAACAAATTGTCTTTCACAACAGGTATACATCCAAGCACTGTAGGAACAGAAAAGAAAACTTGCAGAACCCTGTGGACATTGCACAAGATGTTAGTAAAATAATATAAATTTTACAGTCAGAAAATCTGTGTGAAATAGTCTGAATCTCTAGACAAATTAAAGTGAACATCAGGTATCAGGATTAATGATTTTTGTGAGCATCATTCTGTGCTCATTAACACAAAATCAGATCATTAGTTAGAATTTCTGTACTCCTTGACTAACCTCCTTCTCTTGTGTGAATGGCACTTGTCTTTTCCCAGCAATCTAACTGACACTTAAAGGGGCTTCTTGGGGAATTAAGAGAGCTAAATTAGGAAGTTGTCCTGGAAAATACTCTGTGGAGCATTGCACTCTGAATCCTTTCCAGCCAAAGCGATGATATTTTAACTTTAGGATGGCAAAGAAAGTGTAGGCCACAAGAAGTTCGGAAAAGTCTTCAACTGAACTGTTCAGTCTTGCAGAGGAAGGTGATAAATGCACTCTTGCTGCGTGTATCACCCTGTTAAAATTTATTTTTGTGCTTTAAAGCATGATACCAGGTACACTGAGCCCCAAACCAAATACTTTCTCTAAGCAAACAGAAAGAAACAAACCAACCCTCTGCTAAGTCCAAGATTTGAAATGTATTGATTTTGATTTTTGAAAAATAGAACGCCGTCAAAGAAAAGAAATGGTCAACAGAATAAATGGTCATTTTACTCCTTATTTTTTTAAAAAATGAAGTACTAACTTCACAGGGGATTTTTGATAATTCTTAAGAGTCTAGGAATTCATCCATTTTTTTTTATGACCATTAAATACTGAACAACCTCTTTAAATTAAAAAAAAAGAACCTCTGTTTGGTTTTCTTCCATGTTTTCTGTTTCAGCTACTCTTCCAGATCAAGCTTATGAGGTTTGCTATTAGCTAGTTCACAAGAACTTTTGTCTCAGTATTTAAAAACATGAGAACTGTCAACTAGGAGCATTTTCAGTCTCTGCTTTTCACGGCTGATATCCTCTGGTTCCATAACTTTATTTCCCTGAAACTCCCTGTTGACCAGGTTTCATGCTGTGGTTTGCTTGAAAATTATGGAATATTCGCACTCTGAGGGGGACTCTGGGGACTTGTATTTTTGTGCACACACTCATATCCACTGCAAAGAAAAACCTCCATTGACTCTAGTAATAAATCACCATATTACAACCATCAGGGCATTTAATTTACAACTCAAATCAATTGAGACTTGCTGATGCTAGACAGTAATATACTGTCAGTTTAAAAAACTGGATATTGCAGCTCAATGCAGGATGGGCTGTCAGTCAGCAGAGTGACAAAGCGACAATTTATGGTTTGTAAGATTCCAGCAGATAAATTGCAAGAAAAATGCACTTTGACTGAAGCAGCATGCTGCGTGGAGTATGTTTTTGCTAAAAGGACTGGGTAAGGTGGGAGAAAATCACCTCTGGCGAACTGAAATACTTTGTTCTCTCTCTTTATTATATGTTGCTTTAAAGACCTGGTTAATGCTTGAGACATTTAAAGAAATGTAGTGAAACAAAATGTATATACGAGACATTGTTCTTTGGTGATGGAGCGACTTCTCAGGTAGTCATCTAATGTAGATGTGTATAAGTTCACTAAAGCTCGCCTGAGCGGTCTGGAAGGGTGGTAAGCGCAATGCCGTGGGTGCCAAGTGGAGGGAATCCAGACTGCAGGCCGCTGCTATGGCGAGGAAATAGCCGTGAGTTTGTAAGAACAGGACGCTTCTTAGTGTTACAGAAACATGAAGAAGACAGGCGAGACGGTTCCCTACCTAGACAAAGGTCTAATATCTCCAATGTCATAAAGCCAAAAAGGAGAACGGTCTGTCTGCAGTATCTTCACAGCAAAAAGTGAATTGAGAACCCATTGGGGTCCATCTGAAAAAGGTTGAATTGAGGGAAAAACAGTTTTATAGATATGGCTTCTGCTTCCACTATACCCTAGCTTTTGACAAGAATCATAATTAATTTTCGATTTTCTGATGGGGAAGGAGGGAGGTTGTGTTGGTTTTGGTTATGTTTTTCTTTTTGTTTGTTTGTTTGCTGTTTTTTTAGCCTTTGTGGAAGTTTACAAATAGCTTTTAAAAACTTGCAAGTGTTCTCCACATCAAAACTGGCCAATTCTGAACAAACGGCTGCAGCCGTGAAGTTAGCATGTGAGTTTATTTTCATGAGGTTTGCCACCTTTTCCCTATTCATGAACAATTTTGAAAGAAAAGAATTGATTGGCAAGTACATTCATGACAAGGTAAAATGTTGACAATATTAATATATATGGCATGCAAATTATGAATTATCATGTATAGTTAGTATGAACCATTCTTTAACCTAATTTGCAGAAAAGTCAATTGCTATAAATAATCTAAAAACAGGAAAAGGAGGCAAATTTGTCAATTCCACCTGATCTGTGTACTTTTAAACAGAGTGATACAGTTGACCTGGAAAATCATCAATTATTATATCAGCAATCCAGATTATATAAAGAGAATGGTTTTACCTTACCTCTTGGAATATACGTGATTCGTATCCTAAACACATATTCATCTGTACTGTACACTTGTAGTGCTGTTCTGGTCTACCATGTGCTGTAATTAACATGCGTTGTCTTTTTTAGATTGAATTCTACTGCCTCCAAAAGCTGTTCGAATATGAAGTCCCTTACTACACTCTCCGAACAAAAGAGAATTAAAGACAATTATTGCCTTATGTCCCTTCACTGTAAGTCAATCCTGACCCTAGGGGTATTTAGTTTCTAAATTTGATAGGAAGGTTGTCATTTTGTCCTTATACCCTCTTAAGATTTGGCCATTCTGTTGAAATTCTCAAGGCTGATGACAACAAACATTAATTTTTTTTATATGAATTATTTCTGATATGACTGATGGTCATAGAAAAGTCACCATATAGAAGTTATAAGTGGCATAGGAATTAAATTAATTCCTTCAACCCAAGAATATTGGCATTATTTACACTCTATGACATGACAAACTATCTAGTTGCTCTTCATTCATAACCTTTATGCAATTTTTTGCCCACAGAGGTCATAAATCCTAAAGATATTTTGATTGTTATTCTAACTGCTTATATAGGTACCCAAGGCTCAAGAGATCAAGTAAATTCTTAATAGTCTCACAGTGACTCAAAGTAAAGTGAAAAAACATGTTATCTGACTATTTCTAAGTCCAATAGACATTTTTCTATCATGAAATGGATCGTAATTGTTGGTATTATTCAGTAACGGATAAAAAGACCTTCATTCTTTAAAGAGTTACTTATATAGAAGTCATGATAAAGATGTAATCCTGAAGCTGTTGTAGTCCAGTAATTCTATGTTAAATCTTATAACTTTTTTTTATGCATTTGATATTCCCCAAATTCAGAATTAAATTCTCATATGTGTTCTACCCAGGGGACAGTCTTGTATTTCTAGTGAAGGCAATTCTTGCTGGAAAAATACCCTGATGATGTCAGAATTTATATTTTTGGGTGTATGCATTTATTCCTATTTCTTAAATATATATTCAGTGTTCTATTGCAGAGAAAACAAAAACCCAAACACATTCAACAAACTGAAATTAATCAGAGATACCCAAGATCCTCATTCCATTGTTTGGCTCTTCTATTCTCTGTCTCTCTTTTTTCTTTTTTTTTTTCTTTTCCTTATTCATCTAGGAGAATATTTCTACAGATATAGTGGAATATAGTCATTAAGAGTGAAGATTTAAAAAAATCCAGCTTCACATCAATACTGGTCCTTTCTATTGTGAAATTACTTTTTCCACTTCATTTAATGATGGAAACTTGGCAACCACGATGTACTTTTATTTTTAACTTCACTTCTGATAGATGCATGTGTGAGAGACTTCTTGAAAATTACAAAGATGTTTCTGCTACTTACTATGCAGTAGGCTGCTGCCATTTCGTGTGCAGTAGGAAGCTACTATAATAGAGTATGAAACTTTTGATAATTGACAGGTGAATTCTCAAAAGGTGGGCTCACGGCTGTTCCTGTGCTGGAGATACATTCACACTGTAGTACATTTGTGTCTGTAGCCAGCAGTGATTTTTTTTAAGAGTCAGGATTCCAAATCAGGACCCTGAACCCCTCCCAGGACTTCGGAGTATTTTTCCCAGCCTATGAAGAGCTTTTTGCACACAGCTGGGGCTTCTCAACAATCAGCCAAGCAGGGCAGGTAGCCCAGGTTGGCAGTAACGAGATTATTAAGGGGTGTTATAAAGGGAGCATGAGGAGAGGAGGGGGTAAGGTGTGGGTTGGCTTAGTTTGGAGGTGAGCTGCTGGGTGGCTTTGTGTTTGCAAGCGTACCTGGGAACGTGTCCTCTGGCACGGAGGCCGTGCCATGTGTGAGCAGGTAAGCTATTTGCTTGTAAAGCCTATGGGAAATTCCTGCAGCCTCTGTTGTTAGGCATGTAGATAATCTGTTCTGAACACTTATTGTACTGAGAGCCAGTAAATCTGGACTTTTACTTCTTTTCATTGCTAGAATAGCAAGACAGAAAAGATAAAAACTAATAGTGAATCAACTCACTGTATGTGTTGCCGAGGTGGAGATTTGGGAATGTGCAGTCAGAAAAACCAGAAGCTTGAAGTTCCCAAATAGAGTCTATCTGTCATGGAAATAGCCGATGTGCTGGTTTTTGGTCACTGCGAGCCCAGATTCACGGTTGGGAGGGTGATGTACGCCGCACCAAACTGGTGGGACTGTGGCAGTAACATAGGTCGATGAACTGATGCAAGAGTTTCAAAATGATGAAGAAAACCTGCCTGTGACAGAATATAACGAAAGGTGAAAAGGTCAGTCCTTTGTTTTCTGAAGTAAAGGCGTATCTCCTGTCAATCAGTTGGCTTTTCTCCTGCTCATTTTGTCTACAGCAAGTGTACTGTAACTTTGTCGTGGTTGCATAGCAACTGGACCCTGAATCTATTAGTGGTTAGCAGTAATTATAGTTTTGCTGATATTGTTTCAACAGAAATAAATCTCCTCTGTCTTGCTTCCCCCCCCTCCCCCAGTTTTAGTGTATTTGCCAAGATTATGGCTTTCTCTTGGAGGAAAATTATCTATTGGAAAATGAGTTGAAACAAGCAGTTGTGTATTGCCTCACTGATAAAGCAGGGCTGGTATGCTTCATCTAGAAGAAATCACTGTCTAATGCTTCTCAAAGGATGAGGGTATGGACTCCAGTCACAATATTGGTCTGTACAGAGCCTGTACAGACCAATTAAAAATTACCTGGACGCTTTTGAGGACCACTGTTCCGAGTATCAGAGCATTTGCGTCTCTGGCCTATGAAATGGAAGGTGTTAATAACAGATATTGTTGAATTATCAGCTGTCCCTGGAAACAAAAGGCTTTCTAGTCTCTGTGCATAATGATGAATTTTAAAACAGAAAAGTGCCCTGCTAATATGTATTACACTAGGCTCTAGTTAGATTCTGTAATTTAAAAATTTGCATTGTGGAAGTATAGTCTCTCTCCTAAGTGGATACAACTTCCACTACATTTTGAATTGTAACAATTGGACTCTTAATAAAGCTGTCATGATATGAATGAGACAGTCTCTGCCATGAGCTTTCGTCTCTTCAGCCTTCTACAGCTCAAAACCAGTACATGACAAAGCTTATTTAAACTTTTAACCTGAAGACTTAATTGGCCTGCATTTTTCTCTACATTCCCTGCATTACCTCACTTAAGGTGACCAGCATCTCAATCAGCTAGGTGGAATGCTATCTTTACAATTCCTGTTTACATCTACTCAGAATTTTTTTCACTTATGGAAAAAACAGTATTTAAAACTGTTAGGATCCTTTTGCAGAAAGGAAAAATACATATTTGCTGTAAGTGTTGGCATAATACAAGGAAAACCAAAATGAATGATTTTAGCACCACTTATCTACCTAGTTATCAGTAATGGATTACTTCTTCAAATCAGCCACTAAATAAGCTACAACTTCTTATTTAGGGCATTTTGCCAGCCTTTCAGGTTGTAAGTTACAAAAGGAAATTTTCTACTACTGCCAGAATAAGACAACAGTAGGAGTTTTTTTGTCTGCTTCCAGTTAGCAAACTGTGCTAAATATCTTTATTGCTTTAAAATTGCTTTTCAATGAAATTAGCAACATAATTTGAACTGAAAGAGAATAGTGGTATAACTTACTAATTACTGGAGTGCTTTGTCAAACCACCTTTAGCATGACTTTAGCAAGAAAATAGATTTCCCTTCCTTTGCCCTGCTTTCATTAGGAATGAGCTTGATTAGCACTTAGAAACACAATAAATAATATTTAAGTCAGCTTGTTCATTTCTTTCAGTGATTAGAATTTGAGTAGAAAAAGTGAAGGTGGAAAAAAAAAACTTGGCAACACAGGTCTGGAACCTTTCTTATTACAAAGTTGATTGATAGCGATATGGTAGGGTTGAAAGGATGGAAATGAATGCCGCAATACATTTCAATAAAATGGTGGTGTAACTAATGAATAAGCAACAAAGGAGCTGCAAGGGTGCTCAAGTAAAAACAGACCATCTCTTTTTCTTGATTTATTCATGTGTATATATAAACTTGAAGGAAAATTAAAAATGTTGGTAGCAATAACGCATCACTTTTGTCTTCAGTTCCGGTGTTCTACAACTGTGTAGAAGGGAGTCCTGCTACCTGAGATTTAGAACAATACAGAAAATATGCTGTAAATATCAATTGCAAAATCACCCAATCAAAAAGGCAGTTTTGATGTCTTACTCTATAACCACATCACTTCTGCAAAACCTGCTAAAATGAAGTGTAAACATCAAATCCAGGATTGAACCCGGTTAAAGAACTCCCATAGGAAATACTCTCCAAGAGACTTTCACTCCTTTTAAATAAAAGGCAATATATCACAGTGAACAGCAGACATCAAGATAGGCTAATTAGGGGAGACTATGAAGTGGATTTTGTGGGCTGAGAACAACAATCTCACCTTTGTGTGAACCCTTCAGTTTAAGATTAATGGATACTGGAAAACCACTGTGCTGGGTCCCTTTCTAGAACCTACTTTTGGTTAAGGATTCTGCCTCCCAGTATATTGTACTGAATTTATTTAATAGTATTTTGGTTTAAATGTCAAAATGGAATTGCCTACTGGGGTATACAAGTGTATTGAAATCAGACTACAGGGACACTTCTGATTGGTGTCTTGCTGGACAGTACGAGCGTTATCCGACAAATATCTACATGATGATTTTCTCTCTTCCTCATCAGCGTTTATCTGTTTTAATTTTCTGATAATGATTGCCATCTCTTCTGCTTCTGTTAATTTAAAAGAAAAATGTGTATGAAGTTTGGAGACAAAGACACATGTTCTTTAGTACTCCATGTTCTCAGCCTTGTAAATCCTCTCTAGTGTTTATAATGCCCTTTTTCCATAGGCATTCTTGGAGAAATAACTTAATTTTGGCAATGGGTAAAGCTGCAGGTTGTTCTTTCAGATGCTGTCTTATGCTTAAAATGAGATCCTAAAATAGTTATTTAAGATACATTTATAGGTTGTAGAAATAGTAATATTTCCCTGTAAGCATTGCTAGCCTAGAATGCTTGCTCATCTAATAAATGTATTCCTAAATATTCTACGTTAATCTCCTACTGCTGTAATTATGGTTTAGGTTTGTTTTCTGTGATCAGCATACATCAAAACTTACATTTTCTGAACAAGGAAATACTAAACCATTGATAAAAATCATTTAACAAATCACAGTAGAACTCTGGTCCATCAAGTTCACTCTCTTATTGGACATCAGTAGTAAATTCCTAGAGATTTAAAAACCAAACCACTGTTCTTGGCAAACTGTCTTGTGTTTTGAGGAGAAATGGGTTTTCTTGAAACTTGCAGTAGTCACTTTTCATTCTGAAGTGCAAATCTGAACCTTAGCAATCATAAAGCTTAAGATTCAAAGTTATACAAAATCATAAATGTCAGTACACTTCACATACACCGCCTCTGTTTTATTCTTTACTCCTGTGTCAGACAAAGCCTCATTTTCAGTCCAAAGTGCCAAGTGCTTTTTTCATTATGCACACTATTTGGTTTTTTCCTGTTTTTTTTCTGTCCAGTCTTACAATGATGATCTGCCAAAGCCTTAAACTCTTACTGATTCTGTAGCTGGCAAGCCAAATACATAGAATTCTTGTATACTTCTTAGTGTGGAAAGAATGTTCTGTTTCTCTTAACATTACAACTGTGTAAACTCATCAAAGAGACTGAGTGATAAGGAAGAAATCATTCCACCTTTATTTTGGATATCAAGATAGAGAGCTTTAGGTGATGTACAGTAGGTTTATAATCTTTAAAAACATGATGAGCCTTGCTTGGGTTTCATTTAAATGGGATGTTACCTGGATCCCAGTTAGCTGTTTATTAAATGAGGTGCTTGATGGGATTTGACTGGTGTGTAAGGCTAGAAACATTGATGTTGACTGCTGTAAGTAAGCCTTTTAAAATAAATAATAATAAAAAATTAGCTACGCTTAAAGAATGAATCATATCTGACTGAATGGCAGGTATAGCAAGATAAGTATTGCAACTGGTTGTTATTTAGTGTCTTACTGTGGTAGAAAGTGTTAAACCATATTGTGGGGATAAATCTCTGTAGATTCATGAGATATGATTTATATTCTCCTTTAGAGATGTTCTTAGTATAATTATTTCAACATTAACATGAATTATAAAAACTAACGTCCAATTCAATAGGAAAAATTGAAGTGTACTTTACAGATGAGTTAATGTTTTCCTAGCATCTTTCTTTAAATGTCCAAAAATAGAATGGATTTTTTGTTTATTTTTTATTAAATGTATAGGAAAAGACATACATATGAGAGGTATTAAATTACAAATAGGAAGAAAGCTGTTTGGCTACTCCATTCTTGTCTTTTGATTCCTGATGCAGTAGCCAACTCATTTCAGTGAAAATAGACATTATACAATAATACAAACTGACAAGAGTTGTAATTACATAGGATTTGAAAAGCCTCTCGTTCTCAGAAGACGGGGATATAAAGAAAATTCTACTTCCTGCTACATATCATGGTTTTATATTCAGCATAAATGAATAATTAATGTTGATTGAACAGCTAATGCTGGCATCTTTGACCGCAACAGAAAGAAAATTCCTAATGGTTCCATCTCAGAACCAAATTAGACCAAAGAATGCACCATGCACTAACTCGCACATCAAACTGTTCAACGTGTTACATTTTAATAGGAGCTGTCCAAGTTAGTTACTATGCAAGTTGTAGCTCTCCCTGGTGAATGAACATCTGGTGAAATCTGATGTGCAACAGTTGCAAAGAATTTATTGGCTGTAACTTTTAATTGATATCCACAGTACCTTTCTCTTCTGTAAAGTCCCATAAATGCCTAGATAGAAGGAACAGGACGATCATCTATCTAGGTCTCCACAGCACTGCTGCTGGTACGTGGTCAGTGTTTTTTGGAATTGTTCCTAAATTCTGATGTACACTGTTCAAATATCTCCTGTTGACCTATTATTAACTAATTTTTCAGTTAAAGCTTTTTCCTAATGTGTAGCCTAAATCTCCTTCAAGATTAATTTGATTTTTTTTGTTCTAATGCTGTCTTGTAAATGTAGAGTAGTACAGATGATTGCTGCCTTAACAACCACCTTTCTATGTATGGGGAAGCTTCCTGTGTGTACTACTTGTGGTTTTTCCAACTCTGTTTTATGTATTTATACCTTAGTGTGATAGAAGAATATGAGGATTGTATACCCACTGAGACTTCTTCAGGGCTGAGTAGGCAAAATAAGTCCCTCAAGAATCTGAAACTTGACACATCCATGAACTAAATTTACCTTTTGTCTGGGACAAAACCACTCATTACTTTAATTGGCTTTGCAACCCACTGAAATCTGGAGACTTTTCTTCAACAGTGCATATGATCAGATAGTTATTTTATACTGCTATTTTGGAGTAGTCTTTCAATAGATACAGAACTCTACACTTAATTACATTGCATTTTCTTTATAGACTATTTTAAGTCCATTTTGAATTCCCCTTTTTTTTTTCTTGGAAGTGCTGAAGTTTTGTCAGCTTGATGACATTAACATCTTTCTATTCTGTTATGCAAAACCATTGATAATATAAAAGAATCTGACTAGGAACAAAATTGTAATGGATCCCACTTGAAATGCCTTCCTAGCTTTTGTGAGTTACCAACTACAGCTTGAATCTGGATTTCCAGCCAGCTGCAAATACCTTATTTCACCTAGCTATATTTCTCCCCTTCACTTGGAAAAACACCTTATGAGACAATGTTAAATATCAGATTGATTTGATGGGATTTGTCCTTAAGAAATCTTTTTCACTTCTTAGCTTAATTTCCTAAGGAAATTAGGCTTCTGCCATCACCCTCTGTGTGTCTGTTCTTCCTGATTAATAACCTCTTTTCAACCAAATTTGACATTGACCAGAGGGATAGAAGTCTCAAATATAATTAAATCCCTATGCACTGCAGGGAAGTAGGCAGCTAGGTAAATGAAAAGTGCCTTTTATAAGATAAAGACTGGAGATTCAACTCATCCAGGGACACTAGTGAATCCATCCAGGAAAGGCATTTCTAATTCCCTGACCTTGGAGAAATTTCAATAAGTGCTCTACATATTACTAGACACCACAATCTGTAGGGTACTGTTCCAGATGAGGAACGATGCCTACTTTTGATACTAACCATGTTTGAGTGAAATACCTGATGATTTGCTTTCGTATTTTTTTCAGACATGAAGGTTAGCTGATAGGTTTATAGTTTAAGATGTAATTTTCCAAATTTTATGTATGACCATGCTCACTCTTCTTTCTCTTGAAACTTACCTTGCATGAGTTTTTGAGAAGAGCTGATAATGGCTCAGACTGGTTCAGAAAGTTTGTTGCAAATTCTAAATGTATTTTGACAAGCTGTACCAGTATAAATATACATAACTTATCTAAATATTCCTGTAGTGTTCTTTCCCTGTCTTATCTTTTATTTTCTTCTCCTTTAAAATTAATTTTTCTAACTCTTTGGCTACTTTAATTATTTCTATGAAGTCTACAATTAGGAAATTTTTCAGCTTGCTTCGTATTGTTTGTTATATGCCATAACCTAGCATAGATGGAAAAAATACTCCTCTGGTTTCTTTTTTGTTGCTTTTATCTCTTATGTTCTTCACCCACATTGCAGCCCTTAGTCTTTATACTTTTCCTTTGATACAACTGTATTTCCATTTGTTATAGAAATCTTGACTTTCAGACTAATAATGAACCTCCATAGACATACGTGTTCATTGCAATGCTATGGTGTGTTTAATACAGTCTCTTATCAACTGCAAGCTCTCATTGATGCTATATTCCTCTACTAAAACAGAGCTTGAGATGGAAAATGAAGAAGCAAGTAAGACTTGATATTATACAGAATGAACCATAGGTATTCAAATCTCTTCAGGAGATGTCTTTTTTAAATTTTCTCTAAATGATAAAGCTTCTGAGAAGTTTTGTGAATAGTCTGAATTCAGTTTTCTCCAGTTTATCAGGGTTTATAACTACAGCTATCTCAGGGATCCGTAGAGAGATGTAAATAATGCTTTGCTTATACCTTAACATCTGACTGATTCATTTCAGAACCTATGTACAACAAGATAAATTTAAAAAAAAACCCTTTTGGCTGAAAGAGTTGGGTTTTTGTACAACTCCTCAGATAATGTTTCTGTCATTACTTGTTGTCTATAACAGAAAATGCACATAAGAAAAAGGTATGCTGACCTGTGTGTTCTTGCTAATATTTTGCCAAGCACAAAATTGCAGGCAAACCAAATTTACTGCTTTTTATTTCTGTGCATTTCTGCTCAGTTTGCTTACATCTGAAGAAAGTAGTCTGCATAGCAAAAGGGCAGATGGAGCTGGAAAATTAGTCTGCAGAGCATGGCTAGTAGTGCAAGCTGCAGATCAGAATCGCATGCTGCTAAACTGTCCCCAAGTCCCTTTCTCGCTTTATTTTAGTCTGCTGAAAGATACACAATTCAGGAAGGAGGAGTTCTGGCACATCGAATTAGCATGAGCAGAAACAAAACCTTTAACTTTGCTACGGAGCTGCTTCTGGTAAATATTTTTCTTCCATACCACCAAAATACCTTCAGTTTTGCTCAAAAATTCTTTACTGTATCAGACTACTGCTAAGTACAGTGTAAATATGGGGTGGGGTGGGGGGAAAGCTGCTTAACATTTCCATAAAAGTTTACAATATCAACTCTGTGTAGAAATGTGCTCTAATAAACTGTCTCTAACAGGCAGTCAAAATATATTCCCCAACTCGCATAACTGTACCAGGTCTCTTCCTCTATTAGAAGAAAGCAGTGGGAATCAAACTTTTTTGTGTTTACTTTGGAGGATGAATAACTTGGTTTTCCTTCCCATGTCAGTTTGTATTTCCTAGTGTGTGCCTGTAAATACTAACTCATAGGGTTATTACTGAGGTTCTTCGCTAGGTTGTCACCTAGTGAATGGATGCTCCTGTACTTCAAGGGGCTTGGGCAAAGTAATTCTCTGCTCGTGTAGTCATCGTAGCATATGTAGCATGACCGAGAGGTCAGAAATGGTAGGGATGTTTGAATTTGTCTGCTACGGTTCCATTTTACCACAGGTAACAACATCATGCAATACCTTTCAGAGCCAATAAAGCTTTTTCCAGAATATAGTTCAAATAATGGGAAATCATTGCTCAGGAATGTGAAGAGCTTGAACTGATAGCACTCACTCACCGCAAGACTAGAAATGGTGAATCTGTAAGTCAGTTCTCCAAAGTGAAACATTGTGATTCAGATTGACAAGCGTGTTCAGTTAAGGTTTAGCCCAGCACTAAAGATGTTCTTTAGATTTTCTGACAAGAAAATTGTATAATGGCTGCAAAATCAGCAGTTTTCTACTTTTTCTTTCCCTTTAAAAAGACAAATGTTCTCACATACTATTGACAGCAAATTCCCAAGCAACCCTTCCGCTGATATTTTTATTGTCCTTATTTAATAGCTAGCTAGACAACTGAACATGGTAAAGTTAGATCTAACTACTAATTTAGAGTACATGATGGTATCTTCCTAATTATAGGCTATGAGGCTTTATGCGTTTGAATGTACAAATCAGTTTCTAATATATTATTAAATCCTTAATTATCTAAAAATTCATTAACCCTGTCAGGCTAAAATCAAATGTGCACTCATCAGTAAAAAGAATCCAAGAGCAGGCACAGTCGTTAAAGTTCTGTGCTTGGTGGCCTTCACTGCAACCTCTGAATCTAAACTTTGGGAAACTGGTCAATCTGGTGTATCATACTGCCCCTTTTTCCTCCACTTGTACTACAAGTAGTATTCTATGCTTGAAGATATAACAACCTAGGCAACTACTGATAGAAGACTACTTTGCGCTATCAGACTTTCAGATGGCTGTGAGGATACCTTGTTATCTTGTGTTTTTCCAGATGTAGCTAATATATAGATATTATCTATATTTAGCTGGATCAGTTGCTGTTATGAAAGACTTGCGTGTTAAGTGTTCATGAAAATAAATTTCACTGAAATATGTTTGGAATTTCAATAAAGGTTTATAAAAATCTTTGCTGGATCTACTTGCCTTCCAAATGCAGAATTCACATTACTGAATCTCTCAAAGAAATAGAAAAAAGAATGCATCAATGTTAAAACCCTAGAAGATCTGAGTCTCATTCCTGACAAAGAGCTGCATAAAAAAATATATATATAAGGAAGTGAATGAACATTTTCCTTTTACTGACTGAGGAATGTAATTTCTTAATGCTCATAATGTATGAAGAGTGTTAAATTTGCTTTTACTGCAGCTTTATAAAATGATCTTTTCCGATTATTTACCAGTAGTCATCTGTCAGACTTCAGTGATAACGAGATCTCCAACTGGATACCTAGGCTTCTGGCAAAATGGTATTATAAGTTTGTATAAAAAAAATCACCTACAACAGGACCTTTAAAATTTAGATATTAATCACTAAAACTATTGCTTCCATATACATAGAAAAATGAAATGTAGTTTTATTTGTATTTAATCCCACTTACTGAAGAACCCTAACTTGTTTTGGTTTTAATTTTTTCTATCACTTGATCAATTCTAACTATGAAAGCAAAAATGTTACAAAACATTGCTATTCTTGTTCCTTCCCAGTTTAGTAAACTTGTGTAGTAAAAAAATCATCCTGAAACTACATTCAGCTGGCATAGTTGATGTCTTTATTTACGTAACTTTAGTTACATATATTTCTATGCATATATACTTGTGTAGACATATTATGTGTACTGTATTAAGGTTAAGCTGTATGACCAAGCTGACAGGAATGTGTATTAGCCAGGAATCACGAGTAGGATCCTTTCTCCTCCTCTCTTAGTGGTGCTGCTCAGCATCTGCCAGGTTTCAAGGTGCGGCTGAGCGCGTAGAACGTGCTATGGCTCAGCAGATGCAGCATGTTGTTACTTGGAGTTTAGTATTGGGTTTATTTTTAAAATTAGCAGGTACTCATGGATTTGCTTCCAGCATCTTGTGTCTTAATGTTACCGGGTAGGAAGGATTTGGGATCTAGTTTAGGCAAGGCTAAAAGGTGGAGAAGAGCAAGTCCTTGCCCTCCAACTTGAAAACCTGCCTGCGGAGAATCTCTGCAGCAGCGTTACCTAGTGCCTGCAAAGCCTAGCTGTACAGGATATATAGATTTTGAAGAGCTGAATTAGGTGTAAAATCAGGGAATTTTCACATTCATACAATGCTGTTCCATATTGTATATCAGATGCTTTACGTAAATTTGCTTCACTACATTACTTTAACTGATGTTTGTTAAAATATTACAGTGCATATCTATCTTGGCCCTTTAGTGCAGTAATTAATTCACTTTGAAATTGTAAGTAGGGAGAAAATGCAGGAAGGGAGGATGGGCGTGTATTATTTGTATGAATTCTATCTGGAAGCCTGAATGGATCAGTAAAACAATGTCAACAGCAGAAGACAGAACAAGCTCTAGAACAAGTGTGCTGCAATAATCTGTGTACACAGGAAACAAGGCATTTAATCTTTGCTCACTGTCAGTTATGTCATCTATCATTTAGCTTCTAAATGGGGAATTATAATTTATTTCATTTCCCATATGTATTCAAAATTAATGAATTTTCATTTGATATGGCTTGTGCAACATAAGAATTGTTTATCTCTTACAAAGGAATGAGACAGAAGCCAGAGCTGTAAGGAGAGACTGTTTTAAGACAAACGATTCTCCGATGCTGTGCCTATCTGAAGTATGCCAAATCACCTAATGCTGCAGCTTGGCAACCTTCCCTCAGTAGAAATCTGACTTCATTCAGCTAGCTCATTGTCAGGGTTTTTATATCTGCCTGTGCTTGTTTATTTCCTGCATCAGAAAGAAAATTACCCTTATATTCTCCTTAACAGTTACTTCTGGAAGTAACATAAAATTCACTGGGTATAAGAGGAAGCTAGCCTGACTATGCCTTTAGTTTTGGTGCGTAATAGGTCAGATAGCATTACGATTAATAACACTACTCCCCAAGGAAGATGCCAAACAATTTTAATTGGGTTCTTACAAGACCAGAGGATGTCTACCAGGTATCTTGCAAGTAAAAAACATTCTGTAACATTAGGTGAGGAAATCCTGATAATTAATATTTTACAGGCTGTGTAATATAATCAGCATATATAATTGGAATATGGTTTAATGTTTAAATTACAAAACTAAAAATAGATTCCTTTTCTGAAGAAAGCAAAGGAAAAATAAAAGAAACCAACAATTAACAGTTCCAAGCAATTGCACATGTCTGTGTTAAGCGGCTTTCAGTAGCAATTGTACTTTGTTGGAGTAGAATATTTCATCTCGCAGCATTTTGCAAGGAAATAATCCTTGAGCAACATCCCTCTGCCTGTTGTGACAGAGGTGTCAGCCAGCTCTACAAAAGCTCTGCTTTGAACAGAGTTGGACCAGATGCCCTTCAGAGATGGTTTACAGCTGAAATTGTTGCATCAGTCTATGAAGTCCCATGGCTTTTTGTAAAAAGAGGCACAGAGTAGGGGGAGTGGGACTCTGTGCGCCTTGGGGGAGTGGGACTCTGTGCGCCTTGGGGGAGTGGGACTCTGTGCGCCTTGGGGGATCACAGAGTCCTACTCCCCCAAGGCACACAATTTTCTCTAAAACACACTAAAACTAGTCCTAATAAACACATTATCCCTTATGATTACCATAAAGCTCACATGAAGAGTAAGGAGATTTGAACAAATAATAAATAGAAATTAATCTGAAAAGTGTTTAAATATAAGTAACTAGTAAGAGAAGGTGAATGACTTAATAAATTATGGATTGCGATAGTGAAGGTATTTATTTCAGTGTGTTCCTACACTTAAATTTCTGTAGAGTTGGCTTCAGTCAGCTCTAGGATAATCCAGGAGGACTGTTTTTATGATGTTGACCTGGACTAGTATGTTCTGGGGATGAGTTGCTCCTTTTTCCCCAAAATACTGATGACTGTCAGTGGGTTTTGGATGTAATAAATCAAGTTTACAGGGTGACACAGTAACCTATTGCTTGGTTATCTAATGGTAAATCTTTTTAACTTATACAGATATGCAGATTTGAGGAAAGGAAGGCATTACCAATTAAAAGATATGTCAGTGTATTTGCCCTGTGTATTTCCGCATAGAAGCACTTTACCATCTACGATTTTGTGTGTCCCCCTCATCTAACCCATTGTCAGGCTTTTTTAAGTGTCAATCTTCTCCGCTGTCTGCCTGAAGCAATAACTATTCAAGGACTGATTTTCTTTTGCTTACAACATTTAACTGTAACAGGAGGTGAACAGATGAAATTGTATCATCTGCAAATCATAACTAGTTGATTCAGTTTATTCTTGTCTTGAATTGTATGAAGTCTATAAATACAGCAAAATTTTTCACCAGCTTCTTATTTGCCCTTCTTATATTAACAATTAATTACCAGAAGATGCTACACTTGATTCTTCATGCCAACTTGATATTAAACAGTAATGGTTAGTGTTTTCAAGCAGAATTTTCATGTGCATCAATTTAAGAAAAAAAAAAGATTTTGTTGAAGAGAACACCTTTCATAAACTTTCAAATGTGCTGTACATGTCCCTAACATCCACAGAAAAGAGAGACCATCTGAGTAATGTGTCACACCTAGTTGTTGGAGTTGACTTACAAGAACTACCTTTTTATTTCCATATTGCAAATTACAGGATTTGCAGTATGGTAATCGCGTTGTAAAGCCTGAGAATCTAAATAGATCTCAAAACAGGATGGGGAATGGGGAAAGTTGCGAGCCTCATGCCTCTGCTCTATTTCTTCCTCCTGAAATTCCCTTACTGACAGTTAAGACCATCAGATGTTCTGAAATCTCCTTTTTGGTGCCAGCTGATTGTTTTGCCTGGCACCCTGGGTGAAATTCAGGTCAGCCTGTTTCTTCCACCTGACTGCTCAGCTGGAAAAGCAGCTGAAGAGTGCTTAAGATCTCCAAGAAACCTTGGACTGAACCCCAGGTGACAGTTGTAGCTTGAAAAGAACCAATCTTTATTTTGTCAGTTTAGGAGGGGTTTGTTGTGAAATGCAACTACATTAGGGAGTAAATAATACAGTTTAGAAACTTCAAGTTAAATGTACTAACCCACAAGCTGTTTGACAAAGTGGCCAAATTTATTTTAATTCTGTAATAAATATATTGTGAATGCATTACAAAATTATTTTGTAAAAAATTGAAACCTCACATCATCTAGCTCCTCTTGCAGCATTTCTAGAAATACCTGAGGCAGATCTGTACAATGAAGTCTGTCTAAAAACCTCTCAAGTCTACACAGTTGACGTTTGTCATAATTACAGTTCATGGTATAAACACACCTCTCCAAGGCAAAGCAATGTTGATTGCCCCACAGTCTAATAATGAGGATGAACCAAAAGCAAAGAAATAGAGAGTTGTTTCTTATTAACTTTTCAATTTCTGAAGATGCTGCTGAGAAGATTCCCTTCTTGAGGTACATGCTGTATATCTTCAGGTTGTTCCTAGGGCAGAAACCTGAGCTTCCTATCAACAAACAGAAACAAAAGAGGTGGTGTAAATATAGATAAAATATATGTCCTAATAATGAAAAACATAGGATGCTGTAGCTGAGTTTCTCTGGTTCTGTTGTGGTTCCTCAGTTTGGGCACTGTCTGGGCACCGAAGACAAGCAGCTGCCTTTTTCTTGAGTTTTTAAATCTCCTAAGCACCTTTGATTAGAAATTTTTCTTCAGCACTGTCAAGGAAAATCATATAGTTGTTGCTGTTGCTCAGGGCAGTGAGGGCTGTTTATCCTTGAGTTAAACCATTTGTAGAGACTCCCACGAATTTGCGTAGAGAGGACATACATAAAGTGTTTGTGTGTAACTGTTATACCTACTACATACATATGTATACCTATATGTATAACTTCTGGAAAATTGTATGTATGTCTGTACATCACAAATGTAACTGAAGTCACGTAAATCCTAAGTACTGCGGTGAACTTACGGCAAAATGATAAGTCTACACAGATACTAGTAAATTAGATGTCTAGGAGGTGTCATGGTATAGAAACAATCTGGCAGAAAATGGGCCTGCACCTGTGCTTGTAAATGTGCTAGCCTCCAAAACGAGGCAATTGTCCCACACGTGAACTAGCTGGAATGATGCCTGGCAAGGAACATATCCCAGAGGCTTTTTTGTGCTCAAACACCATACCAGCATTACATTCTCCTCTCTTTTCTGCCTGGCAGAACGTGTCAGCGTTTTTGTAGTGACTGTGAGGGACCACAATACCTGGAGTGGCAGTGTCTGAGTGCTCAGTGCTGATAGCTTTTATTTAACCTCAAGAACTCAAATATTTGAAAGCCCTGCTATTAACTCTTTTGTTGCTAGGTTTCGTGAAAAAACACCTTCCTTGCCTTTTCTAGCCAGTGTTGTTATTTTCAGAAAGGCATGCGTGGTGCAGTGCTGTCGACAAGCATCCTCTACAAACCTCTGCACACCAGCGAAAATGTGCAGCAATAGCAGCAGGAATTACTCCATTCCTTTGCAGACCACTTCTTGGAGGAAATTGGGCCAGAATGGGCCTCCAGAATTTGTTCAGAGAGTATGGCATGACTTTCGGTGTTGTGCCTAGTAGCAAAGGGCTTCTCTGCAGCACAAGGGTTGGACTGGGGAGCTGGAGGAGAAGGAGCTGCACTGACCGTGATACGTTGCTGTGGTTTGATGCTCCCCGACGTGCATTTCGGACTCTTTCGGAGGGGCACCAAGCCTACTGCCTTTGCATGCTCCCCGCAGGAGTTCGTTACTTCTCAGCCATGTCCTCTGACACACCATGTTGCTAAATGTGCTGTCAGCACCATGGGCTGTCCTGTTCCCTTGCCTTTCCCTCGGTTGTTGCCTCTCCTCGTAGAAGTGAGCGTACGTGTTGGAGGCTTACGGGTAAGGGTGAGGATGAGGTGGTTCTTTGAGAATCGATAGCAAAGATGGAGCGAAGATACTAAAAAACGCTTTGAACCACATTACTAACCGTTGGTATGCAACTGCCTCTCTTCTTTCACTAGTTTGAAGAGATTATCCTTTACTTTTCTGTCAGTAGGTTTTTACCGCTTTATAATTTCCTCTTCAGTCTCCTCTGCAAAACTGTTTCATATTATCCTTGAAGCCATTCTGTCCCCAAAGGGTGCTTTCCTTGAGTTTAAATTTGCTCCCAAGTAGATGGCATAAGGTTTTTTATGCAGTTTTGACTCTTTCAAGGGCTGTCTTTACTGCCTTTGAAGCAGTCCCTGAGCCTAGGGGTGAAGGCCCTTGTCTTCTAATGGACACTTTGACTTTGTCAGAATGACTACTTTTATACATTGGTGGGAAAGTTAGTGAAACTGCATTTTAATGCACGCGTTGGGACAAGGCAGTAGAATACATCTACTACAGCAACTTAAGATCTTGTGACTTTCAAAGAAATAGAATCTTTTTTTTTTTCCTGATGCAGCAATGCACTATTTGCTGCGTACAGGTAATTTATCTATGAAACTTCTTGGGGTTACAAAGGATAACATAAGTATGAGGGTACAGAGCAGGAGGGGAGTATGTGCTGTCCTTAAGGAAAGATGCCTTGGTAAATTGAGACAAATGCCAGGATGCAGCACTCTGACACCTCTGCCTTCTAATTTGAAAGCCTTGGTTTGAACCATATTACCCTGTATTATTGAGTCACTAGGAAACGTCTGAGTGTTCCACTGTTTTTTCAAGTTAGAAGATTCCCTTTATTAGGTTATGTGGGCCAGCACTTAAAATGGCTTCTCAAATATATATGTATAACAAGAAACCAGAATCTTGTAGGGAAACAATCAGCAGAATGAATAAAGTTTATAGCCTAAGGAACTGAGCTGGTGCTTGTGTTTTGGAAACAAATTCTTTGCCACTCTTCATTCTCAATATGCTGTTGAATATATTAGCGAGAAGATTTTTCCAACCTGCAGCTTCTAACTCCTGAACAATATCTTGTTATCATGCAGAATTAGATCTTCTACTTTCAGAAGCCCAACAGCAAACAACCTAAAGGTTTGGCATATGTCTTAAGTATTATAAATTCAATGTACCATGGACTTCCACAGTGTAAATGACACAAAAGTCTGTGCAAATTACTCTTAGAAAGTGGCCGCAATGTTATTCAGAGTAGAGATGCACTGTTAAAATGTTGATTAAAATACCTTTGCTTCATGTGAGGATCATTCGTATTTCATAATGAATGACTGAAGATACGACTTCTAGCAAGCTCACTGTTTTGCAACTCATTACCTTAAATCAAAGCATGGATGCAATTTGAGACGGGTGAGGGAGAAAAAGCATTGACTGCATATTTTCATTTTCTCTTCATGTTTGTTTAAAAAAAAATAAAAAAAAAATAAAAGCTTCCCCAAGTTGGGTTTGGATGCCCAGGAGGTGATTTACTGTACTGCATTAATCGCTTCACTGTGACTGTAGGCTATAGGCCTGGGACAAACTGAGTAAGTGAGGCTTTATCTCTTCATTTCTGTACTCGCTTGTCATGAAAACCTTGAAATAATAACAGAAAAAAGGTGGAACTGTTTTGAATGGTAGCAGAGGTGAAAGTCAAGATGTAGAGTCTCTTTTTAAGGTGTCTTTCCCATACTCTGTTCAGCTGGCAGACAAGCACTGTTCAAATGGGGGGCAGCATATCTTAAAAGCTTAATTTATGAAAACATAAGAATTTATGTGCATAGATTTTTGCATTAAGATTCTGGTGGTGTACTGGAGAAGAATATAAGGGAACAAAGGTTAAAAACTCAGTCCAAAGATGCAGTAATGTTTTCGTTGCTGCAACATCAAATTTACATAATATGCAGTCCTCTGTTAGACAGATTCCCAGGACAGGGAATCCAAAAGACTGATTTATAAAAGCTGGCTACAAAGAAAGCAAAAGTCTATTTGTGTGAAACAAATTGAATCTGACCCACAAAATCCAGAGGAATACTCACAATATTGCTGACATCCACATGCTGCATACTTGCAGCTAGTGAATATTTGAGAAGTGGGTAGGATTATGAGCCCCATACATGAGCCCCAGAAGATGCAGAGCTTAATTTAAAGCTTCTGAAAGGGGACTTTCAAGTGTAATTGGTGAAATGTATGTTATAACTCATACCTGAGGCAATCTTCCTTGCGCTGTCCACTAACATCTTTGAGAAGAAGGAAAAGAGAATGGAATACGTGGTTTCAGGAATAAAACAATTTAAGCCAAGGAATGACTCAGGGAGAGAGATGTACATATGCCTTATTTCCAGAAATAGTTACGCCTCTCCGGCTGATAGAATCTGAGAGATGCCTGACATCTCTCTCTTCTGCAGGGTAAAACCAAGATATTTGCAAAGTCACTGATCATCATCATCTCTGCTCAACTGGTTTGGATCCTCATACCTATTTCATCTATGTCAAGCACTTTTTCTACAGCCCTTAGCTCAAATGAGTTTTCCTCCAAAATAAGTGTATCGGCGAAGCTGCTTTGCCTTCTACCTCCCACTCAAACTCTGAGTGCAGGAGCTGTGTTTCCTTCCACAATCTAGCTGATGGGTTCAGTCACTCCCTTCATCCCCTGAAGTGCAATGTGGCTTTCACCTCACACAGAAGAGCTCTAGGGTATGCTGTTATAAACTGCTACCTAATCGTAGCTTTGACTATAGAGATGCGCTGCCATATTGGTATATGCATGTAGTGCAGAAAAATATACAATAAATTCTAGAAAACATGCTATGTGACACTAAGCGCTTTCTCCCAGATCCTGAATGCTCTCAACCCCTATTCACTTCATCTGTATCACATATTTTGGGCTAAAGTATAAAGAAAATCTCAAAGGAGTTTTTCTGGATCTACTTTCCCTACTGTTTTGAGTAATATATGTATTATATGACAATGGTCTTATAATAACGTTATTGCTTATCAGAACACAACATAATTGCAAACCTTTAGCAAAAATAAGATGGTAAGCTTCACTTTGCAATGATCTGGAAATGATTTAAGTTTTTTTAGTTATGGTAATTCAAAAAAGAAATCAATTAAATTTCAAACCCCACAAAAGTCTTTGAAATCTGGGACATGAAAGAGAATAAGATTAGATTCTAAAAGAAACTACATGATTTGCAGAATTTAGCTGATAGGATGTTTTATGTTACAACTCATTCTGTGTCCATAGCTAGTGGTACAAAATTTGTTCACTGTAGAAATGGAATAAGAATCAGACCTAGTTCTTGAGCGAGAAGAATTTTTGTTAAGAAACAGTGAATCTGGGAAGTTCTGGGAAAAATAGTTTCCTCAGGTCAAAACCAGATGCAAAATTCTCCTTCCAAAAACTGAGAAGAAAACTTGTTGAAATGGAATGAAGCACATACTCAGCAGTGTGGTGTTATAACAAATGCTTCATAGAAAAAAGCTTCCAACAATGAATGGTCTAAAGAATGCCTCCTTAATACTAAAAATATTTTTCAAACTAACGAATTCTGACCACGTTACAAGGGTTATGTGGTTTTGGTTTCTCTTGTCCCTTTAACACAGCTAGCAATGCAGTCCTGCAGTTTTATTGCTAACTAGGCTTTCATGGTAACATTTTACCCTCTGTCTTCTCAAGGATATGTTATATGTATTATCTGAGCTCCAACTCCCAGGTAATTTGGGAATGAATAATCAAGCAAGCTGGAAGCATCTGGAAGATAGCAAGGTCATGGGTGATAGATAGTGAGGATATGCCATGAGCAAATCTTGTTAAGCAAGTTGTATTTTCTTCTATGTTGGCTAATAATTTGAATTTATTGAGGCTTTGAAACTATCTCAGAACAGTCTCAAAACTAAGCCAGAGACGGGAAATGTGTTCTCGATGAAATTAGAATGGTTCAGACGCTAACTTGCTGAAGAGAAATGGTGTTTTATTGAAGGTGTGAGGGTCTAAGGACAGATAGACAAATGTCTGTAAATAGAGTTGGTATCTCTTTTTACACCAACTGATATGCTTAAAATAATTAGGCAACGTTTTAGGCAAACATACCTTTTTTTTTTTAAGGTCTGAAACAGAAGAAATAGATTTCAGAAGTCAATACGAACTGAGAAAAATTGCTCATTTTTATTCAGATTTCAGAGTAAGTATCTGGAACAAAGATGGTTGGTGTGTAAGTGCTGTGGTTTAACCCCAGCCCAGCCGGTAACCAAGCACCACGCAGCCGCTCACTCGCTCCTCCCCTGTGGGGAGAGAATCAGAAGAGTAAAAGTGAGAAAACTCGTGGGCTGAGATAAAGACAGTTTAATAGGGAAAGCAAAAGCCGTGCGCACAGGCAAAGCAAAGCAAGGACTCCATTCCCAAGTTCCCCCGGGCAGGCAGGTGTCCAGCCATCTCCAGGACAGCAGGGCTCCGGCACGTGGAACGGTGACTTGGGAAGACAAACACCATCCCTCCAAACGTCCCCCCCTTCCTTCTTCCCCCAGTTTTATACGCTGAGCGTGACGTCCTATGGTCTGGAATATCCCTTGGTCAGTCAGGGTCGGCTGTCCCGGCTGTGTCCCCTCCAACCCCTTGTGCCCCCCCCAGCCTGCTCCTGGTGGGGTGGGGGGAGAAGCAGAACAGCCCTTGGCTCTGGGTGAGCACTGCTCAGCGGGAACCGAAACATCCCTGTGTCACCAACACTGGTTCCAGCACCAATCCAGAACACAGCCCCATGCCAGCTACTGGGAAGAAAATTAACTCTACCCCAGTCCCAACCAGCACAGTAGGGAGCAGAACAGTATTAGGGAGAGAAGTAAGAAATTAATAAACTAAGTAAGGGAGAAGTAAACAACAGTTTATTGCATGCAAAATGGAAAGGGTAGGAGAGGATACAAACACTATAATGTACCAAATTCCTAAAGTCTCATTTTTCTAGTTATGAGAAAAACACAGTAATGAATTATGAATTTAATGTGCAGGTTCTTCTCTTTTAGAAGTTCAAGACTAAAACCATGATGGAATGTGAATTTTGTAGGACATGTTGCTCCATTAGAAGTGTGTGGTTCTATGCAGATTTCTCTATATGATTTATCATTCTTGTATGGAAAGTTGCTTAATTTCACCTCCACAGTTACCATGAGAGTACAGTGTATTGGATGAAGCATGCAGCTGTAAGATTTGTTAGGTACTAATTGTTCTGTGGTTGAGAATATTTATTGTAGCGCAGTAGAGAGATGTTAGCACATTTTCTATTCTTTACTCAAGCAAAACCTATATTCATTTAGTGTGCTTGAGAGCACAAGGAGTTTCCTTTCAGAATGAATTTAGTGAGGCTGCAGGGCTGTTTGCAGAGCAAGATGTTTCTTGTAATACAAGTTGTAATTATTTAATGACACCTTGTATAGGTTCTGGGATAGGATGAGATGTGACAATAGAAGGCGTATGTTCAGTGATGGGTAGAAGTGTCATCTTGTACTAAAAAAATTCTTTACGTAGTGTTTCATGTCTCTTTCAGAAACTCCTATTCTACGCGAGTGAAAATCTTTATTGCTAGGGTGAAGCAGCATGAGTACTCTTCTAGTAGTCAAGGCACAGGCTTCAACTGTATATAAAGGCTTTGGGGGAGCTATTTGATGCCCGCAGATGTGCTGGCCTTCAGTTTTCCACTTATCACACTTGCAAGTTACCACTGCTGATGTTGCTGTAGGAACTGGTGCTCGTGTACAAGTGTTGCAGTGACAGTTTGATGGAGAGTGGTGATTATTGAATTTGTGGTAAAAATCGATAAGGGAGTCCAAATTTCCAATCCAGATAATAAAGATGTCACCTATAAATCTTAGGTGGAGTATCTACTCAGTGATAAAATTATTTAAGAACTGTTCTTCATTGTAGTTCTTGAAAAGAGATTGTCCTAAAGCAGGACTGGAGAGAAGCTATCAAAAGAGAAGGATGTTTCAGTTAAGTTTTGCAGATGGCTGTGGATTGAGTGCTGTTCAGTAATTTCATTGATGGTCTGGATGATGGAATAGAGAGGATGGATGTCCTTTATTTGGTATAGATGTGAATGGTATTAAATTATTAAGACCTGTAAGACTCTTGTACAGGATTGGAATAAAAAATACCCTAATAAAATGGGGAAAATGGCTGGGAAAAAGCAGAATGGAATTTAACAAGAGCAAGTGCAAGGTTTTACACCGAGGAAGAAGCAATAGTTTGCACAAATACAAGATAGGAAAAAGCTGGTTAGGGAATGGACACTGGCAGAAGCATAGCGACTCCCAGTATTGCGCTGTTGCAAAAAGGGGAAATATTGCTCAAGATGAATGAATGAGTTCTTCTGCTTAACAAGAGGTATTACAGTCAGTTACATATACTTTTTAAATTCTTATTGCACAATTTCAGTAAACAGTGAAATGTTGTTATTATAATACATATTACGTATGTTACATATTTCACACTTTGTCCACCCTACTTGTAAATTTGGCATCAATCTGTCACATTGCCTCATTGTGTAAATACATTCAAACAGTTGTCTATAAATTAAAGTTTATTGCTGGGTAGTACTTAACATAACACATCATTTAAAGATCTATACTTCTGAATTTTGTGAATTCTTTGAATGATGATTTACATGTTATAACTCTTGACCTTCTATCCTTGTGAAGTAAAATTATGAGTGCAATCAATCTACAATTATTGTGTAATGGAAACCTCTGGCCCTAATATTACCCCCCATTTCTCACAGCAGAACTTAGATTGCACCAACTGTTCATGTAGATTACTGATTAATCTTTAAATCTCATTCACATGATAAATAATTGTGAGAAATAAGCAGATGATGTATGAGCAATTTACAACAGTAAATAGATTCTTGAAGTGAATTATTTAATTTTGGCATATTTAATAACTTTAAAAAAACATTCATAAACATGAAAAAATGTTTATTGTATTTACACATGAACATATTTTGTAGTTTATTACATCATAATTGCTCCATAATTGCTCACTGACTGTAATATTTATGTTTTCATCTACATCAGATTTATCCTTGCAGATAAAAAGTTCTTGCATAAACTGCATTGTAACTCAATGCAGAATACAGCAGATTGTTTTCATGAAACAGTTATTTTTAATAGAATTTTGGGTGTTCCCTATTTTCTTCTAGGGAAAAAAAATATGGAAATGGTTCTTTATATGTTTTTCTCTACATTTGTTTGCACAGGGCGCTTAGTACTGCATTATAAACTCTCATCACCTCAGATTCCATAAGCTCTTTTTAGCAACATTGACCTGTAGCTGTCTGAAGCCCATTGCCACAAACAACTCCACATGAGCTGAACAGCTAAAGTTGTGGAAAGAGATTTCCTGCTGGTAGACAATAGGGAAATGGAAAGCGTATCTGGGGATAAAAGAGGGGTTTAATAAGTTCTTAATGTTTTAGACTTATAGCCTACCTTCAAAATAGTTGATCTTCCTGTAATTTAGAATTTTGTACCCCTGTGTCCACTGTTGTACACTGGAAACAGGCGAGTTCCTAGAAAAATGCGCCTGACATGATTGCTGGCTAAGAGGTCCTCAAGTGTTAGGGTGTCATGCATTTCTTTCAAAGGTCTTGAGATGATTTTCCATGTTCCTCACGTTGAAGTTTATTACTGAATTTCTTTCCCTCCTGTTTCTCCGCATGAACTCTAGCGCTCTGCAGAGCTGACTCCGTCAGGGGTCTGGGCAGAAGGGGCCCTCCCCGCATCCATGTTCCAGAAGATGGAGTAGGAACTGGTAGGGCAGTCAAGGTGAATGCTTCGGTGCTAAACTCATCACAGAATATAGAGGCGCCTGGACACAAGGATTTGGAAACTGAACAGCTAGAGTTCTCCAAGGGTTCCCAAGGTCAAGCGCAGCTTGACTTGGCAAAGACTGCTTGAGCTGTATTAGGATGTCTATTGCCATCAAAGGCGCAGTGATTTTTGAACTAATGCTGCTACTGCTTTTTCAATTCTGTGTGTGTAGCCAGACTGACCAAGGTAGAGGTGAAGCTTCTTCACTCCCAGGTCACTTCATGCCTCTGTTCCTGATCTCTTTGGCCTGGACATTGTACACCTCTGTCGTTGGCACATGATGTGTTAGAAAAATGAGATACTGCCTTAAAACTCCTTGCAAGGATAACTTTTAAGTGCAGTGCTGGAACCGTATGTTTGCAGGCCCAGGAACATAATGTGGGGAGGCACAAAGGAATATAAGGACATAAACCCCACTATGTAGTTTTAGAGGACTGTGCCTGTGCAGAACAAACCTGCCTGACGCTTGACCATACTGATTATGGGACATGGACTCTTAGGTGATCTTTCCCTAAAGCTATTCAGGGTTTTGTCATAAAGAGAGCTGGTAGGATCTGTCTACAGTAAGGCTCAGGATGATCAGGGGATCTACTCCTTCTAAGTTTTATTTTATTTAGCATGATAGTTACATCCCTATGCCATTTTAGTCCTCCTATTTGCATACAGCATGCAGGATTTAGGATGAATATAAGGTCCATCACAACGTTCAATGTTATAAATAAAAGTACAAACAGATTAAAAAATGTCCAAGAATAATCAAAGGCTTGCAATTAAAAGAAAATTTCTAGCCATCAATAATGAGGTAATGAAATAGTTTCCCAACCAAAGTCATGGTAACAAACGTTGTCCCCCCTACTCCTCAGTTTATGAAAGGTGTTATCTCTAATGCAGTTGCCTCTAGGGGTAGAGAGCTGGCTCAAGAGTTTTGTTTTCTTTCTCCTTTTCCCCTAGGCCTATGTATCTAATTGCATTTGGTTCTCCCATATTCAGAGGAAACAAGATAGGGTTTTTTTTCATTTTGCTACTTTTTAATTTAGAATCTTTTCTAACAGCACCAAAAATGCAGATTCCCGTGACTTCTAATTAAGTTAACAGTGATAGTATCATTTTAGTCTTCCAGGTAGGCAGTGGTTTGTGTTTTAGTCATTACAATGTAAAACAGAAAACTAATTCATTATTCTTTCATTATACTGCCACAACTCATCTCTGAGGGGGGTTTTATGTTTTGCTTTTCCTCATGATACCATGTATTTATCTGCTGCTTCTTTGCCAGATGTTTTATGGCCAGATTGCTACCTAAACTCCTTTCTAAGTAACTGCAGGATTGTCTTTTGATCATGCAGCTCTATGTGTAAATTCAAGTACTTACTCAAAGACCTGCTAAAATGCTCTCACACACACTTAAAGGAAAAGAAAGGAGAGTAAGGGAGAAAAAGGAAAGAGAAAACATCAATGTTTGATAATTCATAGGAAGCGGTGAATTCTTTAAAAAAAGCACTAATGATGTTTCACATCAGAGTAGACTACCTCTTAATATGGAGGTGTGATTCCTTTACCAGCCCTGAAATGTCTGAAAGAAAGACCCAAACACATGGATATCTCCTTGATTTAAAAACAAAACAAAAACCAAAACAAACACAACTATGTAAGAACTCTACTGGTCCTGCAGGCTGTGACATGTTATTTTCATGACAAACACAGTGCCAGTGAATTTTCAGTGTGATTAAAATACCTTTGTTGGATGCAGTGGCACCAATGCAATTGGTGTTCCCTGTAATGAAAAATATAAGATGCTTACAAGCAAAATTTATTCTTACGAGCTGATGCACTCTCCTGTGCTCTCACATCTTCTACCATTGGACAGATGTGAGAACACAGGAAAATCAAATATAGTATTTTTTTCTGTTGCTGTTAGGATTTAGTTGTGTTAAGATTTGTGGGAGCAAAGCATTTAGTGCTTTACATTCTTTTTTTTTGTGTTTTAGTTTGGATTTTTTTGCCAGGTACCAATAGATTTGCATGGCTTCACAGCTCACCAAATAGCTACTGCAGGGAGAAGCCTATTCTGTTCTTGGAGAAGCCAAATTCTTTGCTTTATGCCCTCTGAGGACAGATAACAGGGGCGAGACTGCATGAAGGTCCCCTGGTAAGTCCTGAAAAGTGGGTCAGAAAGTTAATATATACAGATACTGATTATAAATTTACTGTTTGAGTATATGATGAAAACAATCACTTCTCATTTTTTGCAGTGGAAGCAGATAAAGGGAGAGAGAAATCACTACGTTATCTTGCTGAGTACTCTTTGTATTAAAACATGCAATGCTTAAACAGTAGTTATTTCTTGTATTAGGATCCACTTTCACCTTTGCGTTCTGCTGTTTCACTGTATAGAGCTATGTTAACCTTTAAACTAAACATATCATTTGAGAAACTAAGCAGGTGATGATATTCTACCTTTTGAAATCAAGAGAATTTGCATTTGGTTTTAGGATAGTAGGACCCAGCTGATAAAGATGCACGCTTCACCCAGACAAGCGTTACCACTTGTTCTGCTCCTCACTTTACCTTCTGCTCTAACCTTAATTTTAAGATTCTTACTTCAGTTATCATCCATCTTGATAGTACACAGCATTACACATAATTTTGGTGTTCTTGTACTTCTGAAATTTTGTACAACATCCTTGTCTACTTAAGTTATCATAGGATAGTTTTATTGAACTCCAAATCTCAGTGATCCAGTGATTTTCGTTTTCACTTATTTAGACCTTACTTTTGCTAATATTGTATGTCATCTCTTCTAGTTTGGATGCAAGAAAATTATATGCTCAACTTGTAAACTGGAAAAATGGACTTTCTTCCAGTATCCAAGGAATACTTTAAGTATGTCAGATGGGAAAGATTTTCTTCTCCTCTCAATCCTGTTCTCTGTTTAGTTCATTTGTTCTAGCGCAGATTTTTTTCTTACTGTACTAGTCTATGCCATTACTGATTATGTGGATTTTAATTGGCCTAATATACAGGTGACATCCAGTCTCTTAAGAATAGCAGCTATTCCCATACTCTTGGATATATTTTATCCAGAAATATTTTATTCACCTTGGAATTTGTGTTACGGATTTGAATAAAGACTAGTCTTAACAGTTTAGGTTATCAACTCGCAATCCTTGTATCTCAAGTTACTGATACAATGACTGTAGTTGAACACATTTCTAGGAAGTGCATTAGTGTATGCAGTGTAGTTACATAGTTTTAGGTGAAAAACTTCACCTAACAAAATCCAATTTGGTTTTATTTGAATAAAAATAGACTCCTCCTTAGGAAGCTGGTAATGGTATAAATCTATCTCAGAAATGAGATCAACTTTCAAGCTGCGTATTAAAGTTCCATCAACTTTGGAACTTCCTTCCATATTGATGATGCATATAGTGTCCTCTTTCTCTCGGCAAGGACATACAACAATCTAAATGCAAAGAAGGGAAAACATGTGCTTATTTAGTTTTAAAACAAAGAAACTCCAACTTGATTTTAAATTTAACTGAAATCTGCTTGTTTTCAGAAGCTCCTACACTTCGAAACTAAAGTAACTGGCTGATTAAGTCATATTATATGTAATTAAGGAATAAATTAAGCATATGTGTTTCTCGTTATCTTGCAATACAAACAAATGGTGCATATGTGCGTAAGCACAAATGCACAACAAATGGTGCATATGTCAGATAGGTCAATATACATTATGATTTTAAACTAACATTTTTAAAGAAGTTATGGAATATTCAGTTCTGAATCCAGATCTTTAACATTAACTTTTTGATAGACAAGGTCTGTCATCAAACAATAAGTTTTCTCTTAAGATTATTGAAATCTTGCGTATTGCACATGCAATATGTAATTCTTTATAATGAATCATTTCCAAACTTCATACAATGCTGTTAAGTACTGTGACTTTACAAAGAAAGAATTTTGAAAATGCCTGTCTTGGAAGCAAGCTGGAAGATTTTTTTCCCTTTAGTTCTGTCTATTGCTCTAAAGCCTCCAAGTTGTTGCATGCCTATGAAAGACAAATTAAGATTACAGTAGTGTAGTGGGACAAAAACTAGTGATGTAAATAGGAAAACCATGGGGTTTTCTTTGTTGTCCATAATACTGATTAGTAAATATTTTTTCAGAGCCTATTCACTCATTAATTTTAAAGTTCCTCTAGGGTAAGTTTTATGTATAGGACTGAAGTGTAGTATATGGCCAATATTTTAAAGGTTCAAAATGCAACAGATGGGGAAATTGGTTGATTTCAAATTAACCTTAAATTCCATTTCAGATTCCATATCTGTCTCTCGGTATCCTTCTTGTTTGTATATGGTGTTTTGCCCCCCGTTTTCAAAAACATTTTCTCCTGCTTTTATGTGAAATACCTACACAAGCAGAGGAAATAACAAGGAAAATTGTTGGAAAAAAAAAATAAACAAAATGCCTTTTGCTCTGATCTTTTACTTACCACCATGTCAGTAACATATGATTTGCACAGTCAAAGAAAATAAAAGCAAGCTTCAGTAATTTCCATGTATAAATTGACAGCATTCCTTTAAATTAGAACTCATATTAATTAGTTTCTGCTGTCATATAGCCAAAGACAGTTATTTTTCATTCCCTTGGCACATGAAGGTTTAATGAGAGATTGTCTGCTTGAATAAGCATTGCCAAAAGTCATTAAATGTTCCCCAAGTGTCTTTTTTCCCCTGAATAAACCAGCCAAAACACATTCAACAATCTATATAGTATCTTGGTTGTGGATCATCCCATGTATTACAGAACACTGGTTTGTCTTGGGTGTCCTGTTGTCCTTTCAGTGTGAGTAGAAGCAAGCCCTACCAGCCAGCTAACGTAACTATGCTGGAACGTAAAGTGAGTTTGTCTCAGTCTCCTTTCCTTCTCTGTTTTCCAGCTGCCCTCTCCCTTGCTTTTTTGGCAGATTGATTCGCGTATCGGCATAAGGCTACACCAAGCTCATTTTAAGTTATCTTCTCCTAAGTTTGGAAGCAGCAGATATTTGTCCAGTATTCTTTCACATTTTATCACTACTTCTGTGATAATGTCAGTAATTCTAAGAATGTTTTGCAGATGCTTCATTAGGCTTCTTGTTATCGTTGACTTTCAGTTGTCAAGTTTGCCACAGTACGGTAATGCTGAAATTATAGTTGTATCAGATAGTTTTAGCTCATGCTGAAGGATATGTGCATCACTTCTCGGATGTCCAGAACATGTAGGTGCTTTTCATATTCATGTGTTTTGTTCCTCACCTTCTAGTCCATCAGAGTTTGCAGTGGTATTCAAATATATAAGGGGGCAAATGGGTCTCGCTGCTGCTCGCTGAAGAGTTACCTTGGCCTTTTCAGGTTGGAAGTAGATGCTTCTTATGCAAATACCTGGTTTATGCCTTGTCCTGGGCTGTCAGCAGCAAAGACCCATCCTCCAAACTCCAACATAAAAGAAATGTGACTTTCTTCGGGTGCATCTAAGGACAGCAAACCTGGATGTAGTTTTTTCTATATCGCTGTGAGAGGATGCTCACTACAGTTCTGCTACCCTGAAATTGTCCTACCTTTGTCCATGGTTTATAAACTGTTGAGGATTTCACTCTGCATAGAGCCAGAAGGGATCATGCCAACATTGCAACTCATCCCTGAATAATATTGGCTGTTGCAGTTCATTCAATTACCCTTGTGTATAAAAAAAAAAAAAGCCAAAAACCCAACAAAACCTTACATAAGTCCATAGGCTCTTAATTCAACTATATGAAATATGAATATAATTGCAGTTTGCTACATCTGTTTTCTTTGTTTTTTTTCCTAGTAACATTTAGTATCTGATGCCTAATTTTCAAAGGCAGTGGATGAAACATGGATTTTGATTCCAAATATCTATCTTGAAAATACTAGGACTATAGAAGGGATAGAATGCTCCTGTATTGAGAAAGTAAGACTCTTGAAGTCAGTTTCCAGCTATGACGCTGATTTTGGCTAAATACCTTATGGGTTTTCTGTTGCCTCTGCTTGCCCATCTGTAATACCTGAATGAACAGACAAAACTACTTGAATATAAAAGGAAGTGCTAGTAAAACAGGTTTCAATCACTGTGATTTACAGAGCCTTTGGGAATGATCTAAACATCCAACAGATACCCTTCAGAGCCAGAGATGCTGTCTGTGTAATTCCCACATGAAATAGCAGGAACATATTTGAATCATTGTAATATTCTTAAAATTAGAATGAAGAATTGTAAGTATATGCATTATAAAGGTCTTGCCACATTTTTATGGATTTCAAGGAAATGTATACCAGACCTGAGCTCCTTGTTACACTTGGTAATCAAAACAATAGCTCACAGACACAATATTGAACAGGATTAATTTACCTAAACTCTCCTGGCGAGTTTTCAGAATCAGAACTACTCCATCTCTTCAAAGGTTAATGGGCTGTTCTGTAATGTAGTAGTTACAGCGTTAGCTAAGGTTCTTCAGAAAGATCTATTGATTTTAGAGATTTCCAAACCACTTCCCATCTAAATTAATTACAAGAACCTGATTTTTATAAACTGGTGAATATTCACCATCTGATACCAAGACTGCCATTATTATATTTACAGGGAACACATCTCAGTTAAGTCTGGATTTATCTACCACCCACTTAGTGAAACTGGAAGCATATTCTTAAGCTAGAAGGCAGACAGGCTGGCAGATGTGTTGGAGGCAGAATGAAGATAGCCCAGCACCTTTGCATAGGTCTGGGCTCTTCTGCATCTGGGCTGAAACCAAGAAGTTGGTAAGACTAAATGTGTAATTATTCCAAGCTCATGTCACCTGTGAAAACTCTGAGCTGTCCTAGAAGTCAGAAATATGGATAAAAAAATGCAGGATTAAGGCAGCTTTCTTCCAAGGCTGTGCTTTATGTAATGTCATAAATATAAAGAGAACCATATCTCAAACTGAGGTTTCTTCAGAAAGAGCTGCTTTGAACTGCTTCAGAAGTCAGCTAGTACCTCCTAAGATCTTCATAATCCTAGCTTCATTTCATTCAGATAGAAAGTTTCAGACATTTTCATACTGTAGGAAACCTGGTTTGCTTATTTAAATTTTCTTGTGTGGTGTAATAGCATTGAACTATATCGCTCAAAGAGAAAAAGACCTCCAAGTTCAGCAAATGCATTAGCCTTGCCTTGAGAGTTTATTGCATTAGCAACTTAAGCATTCTCCCACTTGTTCATAAATGTTAAACCCAACACAAGGAAAAACAGAAAGCACACCCACTGCGGGGTTTTTTGCCATCGTCTTCTCTTTGTCATTAGAATACACAGTCATTGATGGTAGCTGGGGATTGCACTAGAATGGTGCTTTTTAAGGCTATGATTAACTAGCTGACAGCAGTGTTGGTTTAACTTCTTGTCTGATTGTTAACACAATTCACAACTGAAACTGTGTCATTCAGCCAACATAACTAATAATTTACCCTACAATATTATGTGTGAAGCAGATCTTTCTTCTGTAGTGCAGATTCATGATTCTCAGTTACTTCTTTAGGAAGGTGTTAATATACGTTCCTTAGAGGATATCACAAAGAAGATATATGGGGAAGAAAGAATTTTTAAAAGATAGAGACAAAATGATGAGCATAAACAGCAAAATTGCAGTCCTGCCAACTACCTACCTTCACATTCCCTTGGCATTTAAATTTGAAAAGTGCATTGCTGATCGGTGTTATGTTCTAATTTCAGTTGGGAAATTATGTTTTCCTTCCCCGTTGCAATTTAAAATTCTTTGGTATACTCTGTTCTATTCCTAAATTGGCTGTGTTTTAATAAGAAAGTAAGAGACTCCCTTAAGTACATAATTTTTTTTTTTTCAGTAAAATTATTTGGAATACTCTGTGTGAAAAAATTCTATGGGACAGTAAAACTAATCTCTTGAATTTTCCCTACTTCTCCCTCTTTTCCTACCTTCTAAAAAAGTCCCCAGGTACAATAGGACTTCTGTCACTTGGTCATAGAATTTTTTGTCACTGGTGGACCACCCCAGCTTTATTCGGATTGCTTATGTTGTATTTTTCGTGTCAGGACTGTGCAGTGTTGCAGGTAGGAAAAATGTCAATGGCAATTATGTAATAGTTAGGATCAATTACTGCAAAAATCTAGTAGCAGAGAGAGAAGCTGCTGCCTGAAAAGTTTCATCTGTGTTGTATGGAGCTACTAGCAGAAGTTATATTAAAATCATTAGGTCTTCAAAAGTCTTTATGTTTGAAAGAAAATGAGTAGTGCCATGTAGACCGTGATTTCAAAAATATGTTCATGGTTAAAGGACAGACCTCAGTAGAAATTCCTGAGGGAATCTGGAAAAGGAGTGGCAACTGAGATACCAAAAGTAAGTATTACTGACATATTCAGGATAGTGAAGATGAAAGCTAAGTATAAAGAACTTCAGGAAGTCCAAACAAGACTGAGTGACTAAGCCCTAAAATTGTAGATGGAATTCAAAAGGTTAATACTAAGTGATTAATATGGATGGGGGAAAAAAAAGTAATTATTTTCAACGCAGAATGAAATCTAGGAGCTGTAACACATAATGCTAGGAAAATGTTACCTTGGTGATCAGTAGTGGTCAGTAAGCAAATCAAATGTGGAGAATATTGGGAAAGATGACAAATGCAGACAGTATCATTAGGATGCTATAAAACCTTAGTGTGCCCACAATTTGGATACAATGTGCAGTATTGGTTACCCCACCTCAAAAAGGATAAAGAAGCAGAAAAGATTCAGAAAAACCTCAATAACCTCAATAAAGGTGGTCAAAGATGAGGAACAGCCTGTATAAAAGGAGCAATCGCATAGACTAAGACTCTTCAGGCTGGTAAAGAGATAACAGAAGGGAAAAATGCTGCTGGAAGTCTATAACATCCAGAGTGAAAAAGGGTAAGAAAGGAGTTTTTGTTAACTGTATTTTCAAATACAAGAATTATGCTGTGTTAAATGAAATACAAGGTTCAGAACAAACACAAGGAGAAAGTAAACAGTACAAAATCTCCACTGTTTTTTGTTGTTTTATTTATTAACCAATATGATCACTAACATTCCCTTTTGTCATTTACTCAAATGTCTATCGTTTCCAAAACTATTTCATCTTTTTCTTTTATACCTCATATCTTGTCACGGTGTTTCTCTTTTAAATCCTCCCAATTATTTTTTCTAAATTCCATTCTTTTTGTAAATAATATTTTAGTATTACACGAAGAACAGACTTATTTATCTTGGTGACTTTTACATTTAAGATAAGGGCAAGAACAAACAGGACTTTTTATGCAGGCTTTTCTGCCTCTCAAAAGGTCAGCTGCCTCATCTACAGACAAATATGCAGATATTTCAGAGGTTCAATATGCAGAAAGCAAGATCACAAGAGTTACAAATATATATATATACACATTTGCAGTAGACAACATGGAAGAGAGCAGACTACCAAATGCCTTAGTTTCTTTTTCCCTAAGCGCACTGACTATATTTTCTTACCATTTTAGTGCTGACAAATGTTTAGCATTGAAAAAGGAGAAAAATTTTAACATGTACTGATGGGTTATGTTCTTCTGCGCCTAATGCTGTTCTTTGAATCTATTTGTAGATTTCTAGCACAGAAGTCTTGAATACCTTCATATTAGTAAGGTCAGACACTTGTAAAATCCTGTATTAAAAAAAGAAAAGAAAACGTTCTTCACTATGTATAGTTTGTATATGCTGCAGGTTTTAAAACTGACAGGAAACTGGCTGCTTCTACTCACAAGTACTGATCTGTAGCTGCAGTTTTAGAGGTATTTTTGGCTAACATTTGACAGAAGCTACTTCAGATGTCTCTCAGTTCTGGTTTTTCCTCTCTGTACCCGTATACCTTCTGTTTGAAGACAAGTCACCTGAGTGGCTTAGGGATCAGGGTAAGCCCATCCAAACGGTTGTGATATGATAAATAAATCCTGACCTACTCCTAGCAGACCTAAATCTACATCTGTAGAAAAGCAACTGCTGAGGCAGGGAGTCACTCCACTGCTGAGGCTCCACCAGGAGTGGCCCCATCACAGTTCTCTGATGTACAAGAGCATACCTGGAGGGTGGGAAGGGAAATTTTGTTCTGCTGTGGGGCATTCACTCCTGTTTTATTCCGCTAGGGAGGACACATGTGAACCACTGTTTTGTTTTAGGGTGGGTGAGGTGGAGTCCTTGTCCTGAGGCCACAGCTGCATTCTGGGATGGAGTCAAGGTCCTTGAGACTATAACTGTGCAAATAAACTACCACAGTTCTAAAGAGACGTGGGGCCTGAAATTGTAAAAGTGAATATGGATAGAGGTAAAGGTTATTGCAGCAGCTCTGTGGTAGCATCTGCCATGCAGAAAATTTCTTTTCTTCCTCCCCTGCAGGCCACCTCGGTGAAATTCAGTTCATTTGCCATGGCTGTAACCCTCTAAATCTAGTACTAAATATATGCACAGGCAAGTAATTGAAAATTAAGAAAGTATTTATTCTCTTTCTCCAGAAAGGTACAATACAGACGCTCATTTGTGCTCTTAGAAACTATTAGAGATTTGCTCACTGATTTTATTATGGCATTTATTATTAGCAAGTCTTAAGCCATCTAGGTACAAAATGATCTAGATTAAGTATTTTGAAATGTTTTTCAAGACTGGAAAATTCTAAAAGTTAATACAAGTATGGAATGGTTTTTCCTATTTGTTTTGAAAGATTAGTGGTTCCCTTATTAGATAGTGAAGAGCAACAGTGATTTTTGAAGGCTAAGGATTACCATGTATTTCAGCACAAAATATTTTTTGTACATATTTCCCCAAGTAATTTAAAAATGTACATGTACCATAATAATCTGAACAGTTGAATTCAATGCTTTTCAAATTTCCTCCTTGGACAACATAAATACGTAGTTAGTTTAAAGAGTCATCAATTGCTGTGGTAGTTAACTTTTAAAACATATAGCAGGTTTCTTAGCTTAAAAAGGTTGATTTGCAAGTCTCTTTTTCTTTCTATTTTTAAATTATTAACAATTACTAGCAACCTACATTCATGTCTAGAGAAATGCCTGGAAACTTAGTGAAATATTAACCTAACTGTTATCCAGCAGTCCTACGTGAGTTTTTGTGGGTTTTCATTCTGATATTCCACCTCCATATACTAACTAAAAAGTTCAGGTAGCTGTTTGCTTTGATGAGGGTTATGATACTGAAGAGAACTGAACAGGGAAATAAAGAGGATTATTCTCTCCAAGACATCCAAACCCTTTAGAATTAACAAGAAACCTCTCCTTCTTCCTTGGAGTGAACTGATTCAGTGCCAAGTGAAAAGATCTTAATGTACCCTTTATTACAGATAGTTGTCCTCAACAAAGGGGCCTATTTCACTTTATAGTCAGGAAGCACTATGAACTTGGTGCTTCTATGCTCTAGCCTAATAAGTACTGGTAAAAAAACAAAAAAAAACCCAAACAAACAAAAAAAAACCACCCACAAAACAAACCATAAAAAAAAACAAAAAAAGTTTGTGGTTCTTGCTTTACAGTCAAAAGTTGAATGTTGTTTCTAGGATAAGGATCTTGTTATCTGCTATGTTATGTATACCAGATATAGAGATATCTCCACTCAAAGAATTTAGGAAAATAAGGAAATACTGAAAGTAAGGATACATAGTGGAAAGGAAGTTGTTTAGTGCATAATGAAATAGTAAAGGTGACCCTCAGACAGGAAAGGAGTTGTGAGAAAATATGCAAATATGAGGTAGGAGTGATTAGAAAGAGTAGGGTGACTGAGCTGATGAGTAAAAAACAGAACAAAAGTTTCCTAAAACATTTTGATTAATTTAGTTGTCTGTTGTGTTCTGTTTCTTAGTGCGGTAGAATTTAGTCTTTATGATACTGTATAATAGAAAATAAATTAATATACATGCAATTCATAGAAAATGTAAACAATAGGAGCACATGGCAATGCAAGCCTTTTGCTTTTCCGTGATAAGATAAGGCTTTTGGTCACAATTCATAATCTTTGACAGTGCTATTGCTTATTGACTGCATAACAGACATTACTGATAGCAGAGTGGTTTGGTAAAAATCAATGGGTTACTCTAATATGTGGCTATGAGCTATCCAGGAAGGACATTTAAGGCATGGAGATTGGGAGAGTTTTCATTCATATAAAAGGTTCAGCATCTGAGATCAACTTAGTGAGAGACTGGAGCAGAACACCCATGGTCTAAAAATACAAAGTCTTACAAATGCATGTCCTGGTTTCGGCTGGGATAGGGTTAATTGTCTTCCTAGTAGCTGGTGCAGTGCCATTTTGGGTTCAGTGTGAGAAGAATGTTGATAACATGGATGTTTTCAGTTGTTGCTGAGTAATGTTTAGTCTAAAGTCCAGGATTTTTCAGCTTCTCATGCCCAGCCAGTGAAAAACTGGAGGGACACAAGAAGTTGGGAGGGGACACAGCCAGGGCAGCTGACCCAAACTGGCCAAAGGGGTATTCCAGACCATGGGATGTCATGTCTAGTATATAAACTGGGGGGAGTGGGGGTGGGGAGATCACCGCTTGGGGACTAACTGGGAGTCGATCGGCAGGTGGTGAGCAATTGCACTGCGCATCATTTGTGTATTCCAATCCTTTTATTATTCTTATTATTGCCATTTTATTAGTGTTATCATTATTAGTTTCTTCTTCTCTGTTCTGTTAAACCGTTCGTATCTCAACCCATGACTTTTACTTCTTTTCCTGCTTTTCTCCCCCATCCTACTGGGTGTTGGGGGGGCAGTGAGTGAGTGGATGCGTGGTGCTTAGTTTGCTGGCTGGGGCTAAACCACTAACATGCAAAAATACAAACATCTACTTTCTGCAGTGAAACAGGATACTGACTGCATGATAGGAAGGAAACCAGACTAGATTTCTGGGGCTGGCAATACTTTAACAGCAAGCATGCCAGCGGTTCAGCTGATAATAAAATTACAGAAAAAAATGGTTGGAAAGAGATCTAATCTAATCCACTTTCCCTCACAGTGAAATTATAACTTAAACTAGAGCAGATCAGCCGAGTCCTGAATGTCTATAATTTCCTGGTACTATCAATAAAGCTCTGCATTTTTTGACATGATGTTACAGAAAGGTAGTATTAGCTGCCTCTCATCTATGTATGACAAAAGGCAGAACAGCTGAAAATTTCTGACTGAATACTGGTTTACAGGCAATTGCCTCTCAAAAATTCTGTTTCACTCAAAACTTCAGAAATTTTTCTTGACCTTGACTGAGATTGACTAAATTATTTGGAACCTTAACTTAAAATCCCAAACACCACACATGTAGAATGTTAATATTTCTGGTGTTCATAGGGAATACTTACACTACTGAATATGCATAACTATAGTATGGCTTGAATATTCTGTCATAATGGATTGATCTGGAGAGGTTAATGCACTAAATTTCTAGATCGGAAGATTCCATAGGTTTGGTGTAAATACAAGTATTAAGTCATCAAAACATGACTAAACTGAACATAAATGAGACTGGCTACTTTTGGCCTAGAGAATTTTTGGTACCTAACTCAAAGACATTTTAAAAATGTAAAAGTAATCTATTTACTACAATGGAAGGTTATTAATAAAAATGTATGAAATTTTTCCCACAAGCAACAAATATATTTAAAAATTTAAGGGAAGAGCTAGTAGGATGGGCAACATTATACTCTCAATTTATTGAATTTGCTGAAATAATTCAGACAAATATTGCATGTTTTTTAAAAATAAGTTTTATTTATTAAACTCCACATCAGTTTAACATTTAATCTTAAATTAATGGAAATTAATTTTAGTGTTGAAAATGTAATGTTTCATCTCAGGAATACCCTAACTTTCAAGTCTTTTGAAAATGAAATATTTTCTGCAAAACTGTCATTAAGCAGCATTCCTGCTAGGTGCAACGCTTCCTCTCTGTTTGTCAGGAGATTTTTGCCTTGTAACAGATTTATGGTGGAAACTATAATGAGATTAATGCAATTGATTCAAAAATTATTCTCTCCCCAGCATAAACTGTTTGGCTTCCTAACTTTGCTGTCTGTTATTAGGAGCAAAAAGCATCACCAAAGCGACGTAAGAGAAGTGACAGTGGCATGTGATAGAGAAAGCACAGCTAGACACGTCACAACAGTTGCTGCTTCCAACCCCTTCAGTGATTCCCGTTGCCCGCGTGTCCAGCTTGGATTGGCAGTAGCCTGTCTCTATGCCAGGGCAATGTCAGAAGTCCTTAATAATAACATGCAAAAAATCTCATTGATCTCTACAGAATATTGCTGTTATTTCAAGGTTTATTACTCACGGGAAGAGTGATGGACAATTATTTTAGGCAGTGTATTGTCACAGCATTGGTATCTTGTCCAAAACTGTCAAAATTCTGAGCCTTCAGGAATACCTAGGTTTTAAATATGATTGCATAGGAAAGAGAATAGCTAAAGCAATGTTCTAATGAAGCATAGCTTAATGCTTGACAGAGTTGGTAAGCTTTCCAACATGCTGCTTTGGTCTTTATTTCCGATTGGTAGTGTTGTCCCAGTTTCTTCTGGGCAAGTCCCATCTACTGGAATGATCTCAAGAAAAGAAGGGTCTCTTAATTTAGGCCTGTGCAGAAGGATTGAAGATTCATGTGGCTGAAGCCCTTTATCCATCCTCTTTCCTCATTGTGCCTCCAGAATGCAGCTCAGGACCTGGACTTCGGGGTTTGTAGAGCAGCTTTTCGTGTTAGTCTCTCCCGTTGCCATGGAAATCATCTAATGCATTTTTGGCAGTTTTCATCTGCTGTTAAGCATTCCAATCTGGTTTCATGACATAAAGACAATACTGCTCCCTTCCAAAATACAGGCTTTCCGGTATCACAGCCCTTGTTTCTTTGCTGTCTATATATTGTCAGCCAATGTTCTCTGTATTTTTAGTTTCCCTTTATCGGTATAAATGATCTCTTCCTAAATCTAGCTTGTTCATTGAATCCTAAGATTAAACGGTGTTTGTTTTTACTGTAGGAACCAAAATTTCTTATGTTTATTATGAAATAGGAAAGATATACCAAAGCTACTTCTGTAGCTTGAGTCAAAATTCTGATGGTACTCACTGTATGTGAAATAAGAAAGAAGTATGATGTAAGACTACATGGAAAATAAGCAGTCACTATATGCAAAATAGTATCTAAGGAGATAAACAGCAAATTACTGCTAACAATACAGACTTACTTTGATTTGCACACAAAAAAATGAGACTCAGTTATGTGCTTGGAGGTGAATATCATCTGGCTGAGGGTGAGTACTGTGCACTCACGAATGAAGTGGCAAGAGACCTTGTGTTCCTAGGGCAAGACTCCAGGACTAGATAAGCCGGGATGTAAGCCTGTGTTGCAACATTGAATGAAAAACTACTGTGTTAGAGTACAAAATACTTAGCCATGCTCCTCAAATGAAGCAAAAACAGAGGTTCCTTTTTGTTTTAGCAGAAGATAACCAGTACTGCTGTACTTACTATTCCTGTACTACTCAATCCAGATAAACATACTGTTTTGCTTTCACCTCATTTATGAGCTTTAACATTTCAGGAAATGAACCAAATAACAAGCAGGAAAACCGTCACACAGATGAGGTAACTTTTCTATACAACATACTAGTGAGTCCCCAAACTGAAGTACTGTGTCTAGATCCTGCAATTTAGAAGGTTGTGGACTGATTGAAAAAATTCCAGAAATTACATTAGAAAGCTGGAACACTTATAGAACTAGAAAATATGACCTACATGGAAAGATTGAAAGAGGAAACATTTTCCAAATATATAAACCATAGCTTATGGAGGAAATGAGTTTCCAGAAGGGTAGGAGGGAAGTGATTTAAATTATAATAAGACACTTGGTTAAGGGAGAACACACAAAATATTCCTACCAGCGAAGTTACTAAAATGCTGAAGAGAATTTTCTGGTGAGACTGTGGAGCTGCCATTGATGAGTCTCAATCATTGGAGACTTCTAAGAAGAATTCAGACAATTATTTAGCAGAAATGACACAGGCATAATTAATCTTACCTTCAGGCAAGAGACTGGATCCTTTGCAGTTTGTTCGTTAAAGTTATTTCTATGGTAGATGTCTAAAAAGCTACTGCTTTCTCTTTGATAGTATATCTATTTTGAGCAGACAGCACTTCTGAATCCCAAATTGCTTGCCTTTGACTGTAACACTCCTCGTTGGCAAGTCAAGGATTAATCTTTAATTACAGGTGCTACATCTCATAAAACAGTATCTTTCTGTCTATAGTGGGCCATTTCTGTCTGTAAAAATGCACGATTCAGTCTTTCAGTGCCCAGTTGTGCACATTAACCCTCTTTAAACTGACACAGGGAACCCAGACAGAAAAACCTTGTGTCCCACTCCAATACATGTGTATTTTGGGGGACTGAAAAGCTCGCTTGTGTCCCCAGGAATAGGTTGTTAGTATAGACAGTGCAGATGGTGCCAAGCATCTTCCTGTATCTCCTTAGCAGGTGTTTGCTGTGCCTTGTTTTCTGCAGCACCTTCCTAAGGTTACAGTTGTTTCAGTCATCCCTCTTTTTTCAGGCTGTGGATCTGCCCTCATCCATGCAGGGATCTGCCGCCTCTTCACTTCTCATTGTTATGGATAAAGAGCCCACGGAACTGGGGTTCCAATTAAGTTGCCTTGTAGCCCACTGAAATTTTTGTACCACCTCTGGGTGGTGAGTAGCCCATTGAAAAACCTGAGGCAGTCTAAGCTCTGCCACCTCTCTAGATTGTTCTGGAAGTATTAGTCATCATCTAGGGTTGAGCATCACTTTCTACTATTCATCTGACATTTTAGATCAAACAACTGTGCAGTGACCTACAAAGAGGGGAGCTGTTAGGTGTCCGAGCCAAGGTATCCCAGAATGAATGTAGAAACTTCCCAGATATTCATAGTGCTTCAAACCACAGCCAGGACAACATGACCATATTACTCCTGGACTCTTTAATCCCATAAATACTAAGATGAAGATTTGCAAGTTTTTTTTCCAAGTAGCGAAAGGTACAGGGGTATGAGAGAGAACTGTGAAGGTTTGCAGTAGGAGGAAAAGCCTTGCAGTAGTGCCCGCAGTCCTCTTGCAACTACTAGGATCTAATATACTTTTACCTCTGTTGACATTAAACTCTATGACTACGGCATCCTGTGCTTTTTTTCCTCGAGTGTTAAAAGACATGGTATGCCTTTTGCCTTGAGAGGAACATAGGACACCGAATGCTTGTTAGCAGTTGGAACACAATTCATATGCTCTGGGATCACATTTTTTTTAGTTCACTTTTTCCTGAATGAAATTTAGTTCGTGCACTCCAAGATTTCTCCACAATGTGAATTGAAGCATGGCAAATGGAGTTGATTGGAGATTCACTTCAAAAGCACCTTCCTTCTCCAAACTAAAATGCTAATGTGCACTCACGTTTCAAATTTCACCTATTCTGAATCTTAATTAAACCTGTAAGTCTAATATGTAGTTCTGAAATGTCTTGCGTGAAAAAAATGTTTTAAAAATTTAATGTGTTTTGAGTAATCTTATTACGTGTGTTGGTTGCAAAGACAGGATCTCTGGGGTGGGAACAACTTATAATAAGAAGAAAACCTTTGGTCTGCTAAATAAATCACTTAACCCATCTTTTTAATGAATTGATCAATTCTTTTCTCTGTGTGCATACACTATTATGACCTGACCTGCCCAGATAATTGCACCAAAATGAGTTAAAAACAAAGAAATAAAAAGAAAGTAAAAGTAATTTCCTTTTTGACCTGTGCTACTGGGTGATCTACAGAAACAAAATAAAACAAAAGAAAAGATACCTTGTATTTAAAATTGTTTATTACCTGATTGACTTTCAGAAGTTGTACATACAAAATCTTCAAATTTCGCATCAGCCAATACTATCTGAAAAGGACAACTTTCTCCATTACTGAAATTTAACTTTACCTTTGCTATGTAAATTGTCTGTAAAGACTACTACTTAACGGGAGGAAAAACTGGGGATATAAGTACATCTTATTGCAAGTTTCAAGGAAATTTAAGATACCTGGTATATAACTGTACACTTGACACTCAGCCAAGACACCAGGGCTAATGTTCTAACATTTGCAGAAAGTACTGTGGGGGTGAAAGGATCACTGATTTTAATTAGCTGATGTCTGAACAGCACTTTCAAAAGGTAAAGTGTATTGGTTTATTGTTATTTATTTTATATCTTGACTGAAGGAAATGCATGTGATCGGACAGGGCACTCAGGATACACAACAGAATTAAGACTTTTGGGGTAAACATACAGCTAAAAAGGCTAGAGGCAGGAAAAGTACGACCACTGAGGGATGTGGAAAGACACAAAAACTGAGGATGCTAAAGCAAAGTCATCAGTCTTGATTTGTAAGATGTGTTTTCTGCCTTCTGCTGCACAGACTGAGGGTTACTCAGTTCTCTTCTTGCTGTTAAGCACAGACAGATAAGATTGTTTCTTTAATGTTCATCGTTAAATGCCTGTGTGTTCATCAAAGATCAGAATTCAACTCCTGCTCTTGCTGTGATGCTCCACATGGTGATGCTCTGTAACATAGGATTGCAGAGTATTTGTCAAGCGTCCCCAGTCTTAAAAAGTAGGAATGGGGGGGGGGGGGGGGGAAGTGCTTTTCTCTTTTGAGCACATCATTGCTGCACAAAATTAAATGTTTCAATACTTGTCCCATTTAGACATTTCAGTAGGAGAACATCATGTGATGTTCTATTAACTACTTGGGCCTCTGGTGCCAGCTGAGAGCAGGGAAATCACAAATGTATGAAAACTGATAAGAAAAAAATCAGGTTATGTTGTATTTCTCAAAAGGTTTAATTATTTTTTTAATTTTGTGTAAGGCTTATATTAGCTTCTTTCATTTCACCCATTTTACAACTTGAAAATAAAACAATGTAACTAACACAGACATAATCTTAAATTATTGTCGTCATAAACTCAAAGCTCAGAACAAGCATTACATAGAAGATAGTTGTTGGCTAGTTAAAGGTCTGGTTTGGTTTGGGTTTTTTCACATATAAAGATATCAAAAAATATGATTTAGGATTCCTATAAACCTTAAGCAGTATTAGCTGCCCAAAAACTAGTCATCTAACTTTGTCGGTCAATGAAGACTACGCACCTCCAGGTGGGGCTTTTTTTAATCCTAAAATGTATGGTGTAAAAAGTTAGAAAAGATTAACCCTAATCTATGTTCTATGCCACCACAAATTGCTTATAACATTATGTTTGCTAGATAGATGGGATAGGAACTAAGCTTTGTAAGCATTTGTGACTGGAAAAAAAAAGAAAAATTCTAAAATTATTCTATAAATTTGTCTCGATTATAATGAAATATGTACAACAAAGCTTCCATTATGGCAGGTTCAGTGAAGTAATATCCCTGAAGAAGGAATCAAGAAAACCATAAGTGACTTCCATTTAATTCTAATCTAAAATGGTGACTTTTCTGGGCTTTCAAGGGGTGACCTACTGATAGAGCATTTCAATCGGAGTTAAATGTTTTAAAAACAGAAGGTAGACCTGTATCTTCTATATGTAGCTGTCCTGGTTTCAGCTGGGATAGAGTTAATTTTCTGCTTCATAGCTGGTACGACAGGTTTTGGATTTAGTGTGTGAATAATGGTGATAACACAGTGATGTTGTAGTTGTTGCTAAGTAGCACTTACCCTAAATTAAGGATTTTTTGGTTTCCCATGCTCTGCTAGCAAGCAGGTGCACAAAAAGTTGGGAGGGGCCACAGCCAGGACAGCTGACCCAAACTGGCCAAAGGGGTATTTCAGACCATAGAGTGTCCTGCTCAATATATAAACTGGGGGGAGTTGGCTGGGAGGGGGGGAACACTGCTTGGGCATCGGTAAGTGGGTGGTGAGCAACTGCACTGTGCTTCACTTATCTTTTCTTGGGTCTAATTTCTCTCTTTTTGTTAAATTTCTTTTCATTACTATTCCTATTATTGTTATATATTATTATTGTCATTATATTTTATTACTCTTATTAAACTGTTCTTATCTCAACCCACAAGTTTTACTTTTTTTTCCCCCTGATTTTTCTCCCCATCCCACTGCGATCGGGGAGGAGTGAGTGAGCGGCTGTGTGATGCTTAGCTGCTGGCTGGGGTTAAACCACGACAGAAGATTTTTGAAATGCATCCTAAACGAGAACCCTGGATGGTTTACTGCATCTTTAACAAGCTTAAAAAAGCTTTAAAGTATTGAGCACAGACAAGGGTAAACTTGTTGAGATGGAAATGAGGTCATCTTATTTCCCTAAGATCACTTTCCTGAAAACAGACATTTCTGCCCATCATTTTTTTCAAATATTTTGGGGACAGCTTAATGATCTCAATGTATTCAAGGTAAAGGCTCTTTAAAGATCAGGGTAACTTCCATTTTTGATATTTTTTTCCTTTCGGGTTTTGTTTTTCTCATAGTGCTGGTAACCTTTCCTCTCTAGTTGGATAAGTACTTCCCCTGGCTTTCTGTCATTCACACTGGGAAAACAGATCTTCTCAGTTAAACTCTTTTTTGTTAAAGATTTTGAGCAAGTTCAAAAGCAATTAGTTAATAGAAATCTACAGTTAAAAATGTTTTGGGTAGACTGATGTCTATTTTTTAATTTCAGCATGTTCTTTCCTCACCAGTTTTAGCTGATTTGGAAATTTTTTACAATTATTTTTTCTAACCAAATGTTTTTAACTTCAGAATGGTTATTGGTCCTTCTCCCCTTGTAATCGTGGATGGGAAGGTTTCAGTAGTAATCGTGATTATCTTCGTAGCAGTTTTTTAAATCTCTAATCATATTCATGGTCCTGTTTCTCTAAATCTACCATATATAGAAAAAGCATGCTCTTAATCAAATTCCTAAAAGACAAGATCTATCAACAAACCTAGACAGATAATGACTACCTAAAACGTGAAAAGCGTGGAAAGAATGTTTTGTTTCCCTTGCCCCATTATTTGCAAGGTGGAGCAGGCTAACATACGTGTGAAAAGTAGTGTTGTATGATACCAACAGATTGTGGGTTTTGTGCATAGTGCACTGTCGATTTTTGTCCCCAAGATGTGCAGCACGTGTCCTGTGACCAGTAATGAAAGTCTCTTCTATGTCAGCTGGCGAGGGGAAAGATATAATTTCACTAAGGGTAGGGATATGTGATTTGCCTAAGGTTTCTTTTAGAATTGCACTTACTGTGTTTGTCATTCGTATAAAACTAAATCTACACTGTATCTTCTAATCTTAATTAAATCCTGCTGTTACTAATTGTGCTTCTACCCTAAGATCCCTATGAACTGCTGGGGTTATATAGACCAGGAAGAAGATAGGCAGTCTAGAAAAGAGAGATGGAAAATACTAGTCAGTAGAATATTACTGATACGTAGAGTGCTTTTGCTAAATTACCTTCACACCACAGCTTTTTTTGTTTAGTTTTAGTACCTGCCACATTGCAGTGCCCAAAAAAATAACAAGGTACAAAACTGTAAGGCAATTGCTAACAAATCATTCCAGAAATGGTCCCAGAAGAGAAATTAAAGTTAGCTTTGCCATTTTAATAAAATTATAGTATGAGCATAACTTATGATTAGGAACTATTAGAAATAAATAGGTCTACGTTTCTCGGGGTTTTTGGACTGCTTTTGTGAAAATTTAAATGTGTGTTTAAGAAGCTAAGAATTGCAGCTTCTGTTCAGCTTTCAGCTGCTACTTTCTCTCAAAGAGTGGCAGTGAACAAGTTTTTTCCACTTGAATATGATCATCTGCAAATGCAAAAAGGGCTTTTAGGGATGAAAAGTTACAAGCTATTTCCTTGTCTGATCAAGAGGTGTTCATATAATAATTCATATAGAATATTGTTTGAACATAGAAAACAAAAAGCTTACATCAAGTGTAAAAATATAAATGTTGTATTTATGGCTTGTAGGTTTTTCTGGTGTCTTCTGTCCATATGTCTTTATGTGTCTGCACCTAGTTTGTAAACCCTATGTTACAGTTCTGAAAGTCCAGAGTAATTAAAATAATACTTATACATTTGCCAATGTAATGACACTCTTAGTGACTCCCTTCAGAGCCCGTATATTGTAGCTGAGAGATTAATTTCCCTTTCTCAACACTTCCATTTACAGGTGATTGTCCAAAATTGCTGGGTTTGCGTGATATACTTCTGTATACTGAGATGTTACTAAACAGTTAAGGAGGAATTGCTCTACTTGTACTGACTCGTCACTTCATTTTTTGCATTTGCAGATTGTATCCAGGCTGATCTTTTTTTTAAGGTTTAAACATTTATTATGTTTGAGAGAGTAAAATTTTTTAGAATGTAAGTCTTCTTTAGAGAAGCATCTGAAAATTATTATAAGAATACACCCTGATCCTCCAAAGCAATTTAGAAGTTTAGAATGCTTTGGAAAGTGATCTCAAGTTTAAAAGCAGATGCGAGGAATGATATTTTGTTACTGCCTGTTTCTTAATGAATTGGTAACATTTTACCTGTTTTCACATGTGCACAGTCAGCAGGGACAAATGTGTTTGTAAAGTATCGTTTGTGTGTCATGCTTTTCTCCTTTATCCACCAGAAAGCTGTTCAAAGCAAATCCTCCTAAACAATACTGGATCTGTTGACAGCTAGGTTTATCCTCTTTTGTTTGTATCACGTTATCTTAGGAAACAAAATATTCATTTTAAAACTGCTGTCAAAATTAGGGGTTGATCTTTTTAGGTCTTTGTTGCAGATACTTCCTATTTTGCTAATTATCAATACGTTACCACTTAGACATCCAAAGTCCATCATTCTGAAGAGCCATGGACTGCGCATAACTTCCATTCACATCACCTGATAGGAGAATACAGCTCAGGACATGAGAGGCACTTATTTCTGAAAGACATCTGTGCAAAAAATGTCCTTTGCCACTCTACTCTCTATGTGTCACAGTGCTTCCATTGACTTTCACAGTAAGCCTGAGGTGAAAAACAGGTTTATTGGGACAGAAATACTTCCCTTTTTTTATCCTTTAAAGGATTGTAATCTCCAATATATTTATGTAGCAGCTTTTCATCTCAAATACTTTACTCCAAATTCAGTGATATTTTTAGGAGTCTTTCACTCTCTTCCTAGATTTTTTTACTGAACTTCTTGTTCTCATGAAGATTATGGAACTGCTCTTGTGGTTCTCTTGTAAAAGTATCAGCTAGATACATTCTTTAGTTAGTATATCTAGAGTTGTGTTTCTCACACTATGGTTCATAAGACTTTGATAGTTGATCTGCAAAAAGGAATATTTTTACACATGCAAAAATGAAAAACTGCAAAAAAAAAAGGAGGAAGCAATAGTAAAAAAAAGGAAGTAAAAGTTCAGCTAAATTTCTAGATTGTTCTGTTGTAAATGAAAGCCAATGTTGGAGCAGTACATAGCTCAAGATTTTTTTCAAAAGGTGAAGTAAGTCCTCAATTTAAAATGCTGAGAATCCCTGGACTAGAGCATTCATCACAAAGTCTCTTAATTCTGATTACTTTTCTAATCAGTATGCATCTCACCTAGATTTACTATTGATCAAATGAAATGGGTGGTATAAGATTAAAAAAGAACCACCACAAAATCAAGAACAATAACAAAGAAAAACCAAACGAACAACTCGCTCACAAGCAGCTCCTGCATTCAGACTCAGATCAGTTTCTCAGCTGCTATACTGAAAATCTAACTGAAAGTTACTTAAGTTAGTATTTCATACCTGACTTTTTCCATACATATTTTTCTGCTTAGAGCATTTGCATTCTATACTTCACGTTAAAAAAGGTTGGGATGGGTTATTGCAACACGCCTGTCCTTTGTTCATTCCACCAGAACTGGAAAAAACAGATGTTCTGCATTTTTTATTTATAGACTGGAGCAATGTATGATTCGACATTTTCCTCACACAAGGAAGTTTATAGAGAAGTGGTTCTTTTACGTAGTAAATAGTTTTATGTAGTACCTGTTTCAAATCAAAAATACGCAGAAGATCTGTTTCTTGCTAAAGCATCTTCAAACTCATCAGACTACTATGAATAGATCTCTTTCATTCTTTCTCTCATACCTTCCACTGCTAAATAGAGCAGGGACTTAAATTATCTAGAAAGAGTATCTTAGCAAAGAATGAGTTTAAATAAAAATGGAAACTAAGAGAAGGGAATCTTTTGAAAAGTAAACTTCTGCATGCCTTTCTTGTTCTTTTCTTTCCCTCACTATATTCTTGAGTTTTAGAATACAAGTAGGTTTTTAAAAAGCAGACTAAAAATGTATCTCAAGATCAGATTACCACCTGACCATTCTGGAATCCCAGTTTTCCTTCAGTAGTTCCATATCCATATTCAAAAGTGCCTTGGAAGTAACTAATTTTTAGGAAAATAATGTCACAGGCTGTTCCTCACATAACTTTGCAATTTTTAAGACCAAAAGAAAAATAGTTCCCAGGTATTATTCTGTGCCGAATCTTTGCATCTCCTTCAGTAATACCTGCTTGCTCTGGATAAAACAGCAACAGATCATTCTGAAAATTATTGCTATGCCCTGAAAACCCATTTCCAGTTTGATAATTCTTATTTTCTGTTTGTCCTAAATATAACTATAACCAATTAAATCTATCACACGGATTTAACTAAAACAGAAATGCATCAGGTTTTCACTACAGCTTATTAACTGCTGCCAGTGTCTTCCAAGAGTTTAACTTTTGGGGTTTGCTATTTTAGATGAGGTTCAGATAGAATGTGTCTATGAAGACTTTTTATCCTCTAAGTGACATGTGCAGGAACTATTTAAATAGAAACGTTACATGCCACTGATAAAGACACTTCTCATTTCTTGTCAAACATGCAAACCATTGGAAATAAGAAATCTCTCCTTGAAAAAGTCGGGAGGAAACATATCTTAAAATCACAACTTTACTTCTAATGTAAGTTGAGAACAAGTAGTAACTCTGCAGATGAAAGAGTCCTTGCTCAATAGTATATAAATCTTTCTGGGAAAAAAGTCCAAGATAGAGGCATTTTTTTCCCAAATATTCTTCTGACATAATTTTATCGCACCAAGTAAGACCACGTAAAGATGGTTTTAGAACTCTAGATATTCTGCAACAGCTCTAAGAACAATAGATAAAAAACCAAATTTCACCTTTAACAAGCAGCATTGCAGCATACAGTGTTTTAGCTTTTAAAAAAAAAGAGGTAGTTTTCTACAAGCAAGTTGCTGTGCCTAATTTTAATGAGTAGATCAAACTGGAACTCTTTTGAGGTAAAAGAATTTTGTAGAAATTGGCATTTACCGCATCAGAAACACATCAGCTTCAACAAAATATAGAGGACATTCTGTGTTCCAAAGAGCAAGGAGAGCACAGTGAGAGGGCTAATATAAAAATAGCTTTATTAACACCATAAAGTAACAGACAACTTTAAAAGTTCTGTGCTCTGTATTGCAAAGGAATAAAGATGAATCCATTCCAAGCAAACACTAGGCCCGAGTTGCTCAGAAGACATACCACCAACGTCACACACAGCGTTGCCCATGCAATAGAGCAACCAAAAAGTGCCCAGGTATAGTCGGTCTTCAACCGCCAGCATGCAGAACAGCTCCGTCTATCTAACCCCATCTACCTTCACAGAGCGCATCTCCTTGAACTCTGTTAGTCCTAGTGTTCTCCCCACCACTTTATTATTATTGTGAAAAAATGTTATATGTAATATCCAATCCACCTTTCTCTGTGCCAGATAGACAATTTTTATCAGTGTCTGGGTATCTCTGCTCTTCATACTGAGTTCTGTATCATGATCTGCTGCGTTTTATGTTTTTTGAGCATTTCCCCTGTACTATTTTTTACGAGGTTGTTTCATTCATATATTGAAAGTTCTTGATAATTCATTTACACCAAGCTGTTCAGTATATTACTGCTGGTAAATATCTTATCTCAGAAAATATATTAATCCTTTCCATTTCAAAAGGCACTGATGGAGGGGAGAATAACGTATTTTATGTCTTTGAAACAGTCGTCTTTGTTTCGTGAAGACATAAGACAAAAATCTAACACTTATTAAGAATAGAATTCTTTAAATAATACAAGTAGTACAGTTGATTACAATAATATCAACTGAATACAGGAATATTGAAATAAACTTCAGATTTTCAATACTGAATAGCATTAGTTAAATATTTGCCCCTATTATTCCAGTATGGAAGTTCATACTGCCACATGTAGCATATTAGCATGTCATCTAAATTATCAGGTAATTTAAAATGACAATTTGACTCTGAGAAGAAAACAAAACTTTATTAATTTTCACCACTGAAAGCGAGAGAAAATCTTTTTCTCTGTGGATATATATTTCTCCCTCTGTGCTGTCTTTCAACAACGCACCCGCAATGTGTTACAGGAATATCAGTGTGTATAAAAGGGCTCACCATAGCTTAAAAGCAGACAAGAGACCAAATGAAATTTCCTCCAAGTATATATATGTGTAATGGTATATATAGCTTCCTGTAGTTTACTGGCAGGTTGCCAAACTAGGAATAGAAGAGATTTACACAACCACAGCAGAATTCTCTATGTAATTATTAGGTGTACATGGAAATTGCCTTGGCTTTGCAGCCTAAGCAGGGGTAAGGGAGGACAGATAAAATGTGCTGTGTGGTTTATTTTTAGTCGAACCTGCAGGTTACCATGCTTGGCTGTCAATGGTTGTAGGTAACAGGCTGGAAAAGAAGTGTCCATTAAATAATCTCTAGCAAAAAATATTGCTTGAGATAAATAAGAACTTTCTGGGCACTGTGCATGTTACCGTCTCACTTATCAGGCAGTAAGAGCAGTCCTGGTACTTCTGTTAAACGGGTTGTAAGCTGTTTCAAATCAGTCCCTTTAAATACCTTAAGAGAGAGACTCTTATTTTGGAGAGAAACTCCTGATCAAAAGAGATTGTTGTCTACCTTGTAGTATACTAGCTTCTAGGGAAGATTTTCCCATGCAAAAGTTCATTATGAAATCAGGGCTGTGCCGCCATACGTCTGCTGTTTATTCAAATATTGGTAGTTAATTGAAAGAATGAACTCTTCTCTGTTGTACAATCTATGACAAACTGCATTTTGGAGAATAGGAAATAGAAGTACAGACACAACTTCCCAGACTAGTTCTGGCTACTTCCTCACTTAGCTTAATCTTTGGGCACAATTTTTTAGCTTCAAAGTCCAAATAACTGTTTAGTACTCTATCCTGGTTTCAGCTGGGTAGAGTTAATTTTCTTCCTACTGGCTGGTGTGGTGCGGTGTTTTGGGTTCAGTATGAGAAGAATGTTGATAACACTGTTTTCAGTTGTTGCTGTCGTGGTTTAACCCCAGCCAGCAACTAAGCACCATGCAGCTGCTCACTCACTGCCCCCCAACACCCAGCGGGATGGGGGAGAAAATCGTGGAAAAGAAGTAAAACTCATGGGCTGAGATAAGAATGGTTTAATAGAACAGAGAAGAAGAAACTAATAATGATAATGACAACACTAATAAAATGACAATAATAATAAAATGATTCAAATATACAAATGATGCGTAGTGCAATTGTTCACCACCCGCCGATCAACACCCAGTTAGTCCCCGAGCGGCGAACCCCCCCCTCCCCCCAGTTTATATACTGGGCATGAGGTCCCATGGTCTGGAATACCCCTTTGGCCAGTTTGGGTCAGCTGCCCTGGCTGTGTCCCCTCCCAACTTCTTGTGCCCCTCCAGTTTTTCACTGGCTGGGCATCAAAAGCTGAAAAATCCTTGACTTTAGACTAAACATTACTCAGTAACAACTGAAAATATCAGTGTGTTATCAACATTCTTCTCATACTGAACCCAAAATGGCACTGCACCAGCTACTAGGAAGACAATTAACTGTATCCCAGCTGAAACCAGGACGTTGCTAAGTAGGGTTTAAACTAAAAGTCATGGATTTTTCAGCTTCTCATGCCCAGCCAGTGAAAAAGCTGGAGGGGCACAAGAAGTTGGGAGGGGACACAGCCAGGGCAGCTGACCCAAACTGGCCAAAGGGGTATTCCAGACCATGGGACGTCATGCCCAGTACATAAACTGGGGGGATCACTGCTCAGGAAGTAACTGGGCATTGGTTGGTGAGTGGTGAGCAATTGCTTTGTGCATCACTTGTATATTCCGCTCCTTTCATTATTATATTATTGTCATTTTATTATTATTACTATCATCATTATTACTTTCTTCTTTTCTATTAAATTGTTCTTATCTCAACCCACAAGTTTTACTTGTTTTTCCGATTCTTTCCCCCATCCCACGGGATGGGGGGGAGTGAGTGAGCGGCTGCGTGGTGCTTAGTTGCTGGCTGGGGTTAAACAATCTCCTTGTTCTACTAAATGTATATGTTACACTAAACTCCTACAATCTCCTTCTTATACTAAACTTACATGTTATACTAAACTCCTACAATCTTCTTGTTATACTAAAGACTGGGAGAAACTTCTTTGAGACTGAGGGGCATTCCGGAGGCATTGGGCTTTGGGTTTTTTTTTTTTTTTTAAATAACTGGGGGTTAAGGCAACTGAAAATTTTCACCGTGACCACTTTATACTCTAGTGCTTCCTGAAAAGCAAAGGTGATCTAACCTGTGGATTGTTTATAGTTTATCAGAATAGTTCATCTGGCATAGGTCTGATCCTGAAGGTCTTCCTCTTCAAGGTAATTTAAGAAGGAAGGTAATTTAACCTAGGAAGAAGGTTTCAGGCTGAGCAGCTGCTTATTGCAATGGGATCAGCTTCTTTTCATGGAGTTCCTTAACTGTTTCCCCATCGTGTTGCATCTCCATAGCCCATCAGCACATGGGATCTGTAAACATGCAGTGAATCTGTTTCTTGCAGTTTGCATCAGGCATGGCTGAGTTGAGTTTTTATTTCTTTGATAGTGAAAGGGTGTGAATACACCACTCCCTTGCCACTTGAAAGGTGATGTGGTTGTCCATACCACACAGGGCGGCCACTGCTTATGTAAAGTATTAAATGTTTTTGAAGAGAGATGCAAGAGGCATAAATTTTAATCTTACTGAGATCTATCTGCAGACTTTGCCTCGGTGGTGCCACATTAGGAAAATACACCAATACCATGAAAACCTATGCACTCAGTATTAACGGAAAAAAAAAAACAAAATACCAACTTTTCTGTCTTGAAAAAAATCCTGCTACAAATGAAGCCACATTACAGTGGGTTTTAATTTTTCACTCAGGCATAGTTTCAAATAAGGCATTTATCTTAAATTTACTGTTCCTTCTCAGTTTAGTTCAGCCACTGCTTTAGTTCAGCTGGAAAATATATTGGAACTCACAGGAAAAGCAAAAGCCTAAGAAATTAGAAAAGCTTGCTTAGGGATAATAGACAGTCAGGAAACACCAAGGATAAAGTGGGTATGCAAAGTGACCAACCTAACTGGCTTCTGTTTTGTTGTATTCCATCAGAAATTTTATCCCATGAATTTTGATTTATAAGAGCAGTGCAGGCAACAGGGAATCCGTGGCTTGAAGGAATACATTCATCAGTGCAGAGCCCTATCTTTTCTCTCTAACATGGTAGCCAAATATGGATCCTGTTGGGTTTGATGGCGTGAGAGACGATCTGCTACTATGCACTTATTTTCTTGCCATTATGCCCCTGACATTGCGCTTCCTGGAGTGGCAGCATGTCTGATGAAGTTCATTTGTAATTCCAAAAAGTTCCTTGCAGCCATCAAGCCTAGTCATTTTTATTGATTTGTTTAAAGAAAACGATACCTAAAATTTTGAAGTCTCCTCTTATGATGGGATTTTAATGCCTAAATCTCTGTTGACCCTGCTCAGAGCACACAAAGGAGGACATAAAGAACATTTTAATGTTTGTATTACTCTACCTCATTCTTATGCATTACATGATACAGGACCCAGCATGCACCCTGTCCATGCCTTACTTTATCATATGTAAATGCAACCAATCTCTTTTCACTATGACTTTGAAAATAGCTTTTTAAAAAGAAACAAGCACATGGAGGGTCATTTTGTAATCAGTTCTTTATATTATGTGGTGTGGCTTGGTGCACTCATTAAAAGTGAGATTCAAACAAGTTACAATATGAATAGGCTGCTGTTTTTTTGACAGTACATTTTTGTGCAGCTCAGTTGGATATTTTTTGTTTTGTTTTTCAAAAAACATTTTAAAAGCTAGGCTGAAAAGTAGGCTAATTATATGCAGTGGGATTCTTTTAAAGGGATTTCATAGATTCAAAGACAAAGCTATTGCTCAAATATTAATTTTGTAGTGATTAAAGTGAACATTTAGTGTTTGATCAAAGTACTTTCTATTAGTTCAAGATCTCCCATGAAGTTTTGATGGCACACAAGTATGTTGTATTTTTTGCTTATCCTATTAAACAACTTTATTATAGATCAAGTTTCCCCCCCCCCCCCCCAATGCATTGCTATCAGCCCTCATACTCCTATAACCTTTAATATTGTGCACTACTTATTTTCTGAGTAATTCTACTATTTCTTTTATCACAGTCCAAATCCAGTGGGTAACAGCAAATACCTTAAACCTGTATTTCTTCTGTTTATATAAAACAATATAGAACAGATAGTACCTGATTTTGAATAAAGCGGCTCAAGAAACTCAGTGGTAAAAAGCAATGGGTAAAATTCTTTACTTTTTTGAAATGTGGATTTTTGACAATTCCTTTTAGATTGTTGTTTTCTTCTTTATCTATATCTATTTTAACCATTACTCTCAATCCTATTTTGTCATAAACTTCTGCAGACCAGATATGCAGAGCATATTTTTCTCTATTTTAATATTCTCTACTATTTAAAAATATTACTGACAAATGCTATTGTCTTATAGGAACAAAGCTAAATATCTGTTTTCGTTCATTAAATGTAAATATTGCTAGATTACCCCACTTAATTGTTTTATCTTTCAAGGTTTTCTGAGACACACTGCAGCATCTATTTTTGTAGGTAGGGTGACCATAGTTGAACATGATATTGAGTTAGTTTTGATCTTCTGTTTCTAAGGAAGACATGCTTGGCTCATAAACTTTCTGTTTTCAAATAAAATTTCTGATTTTCTATCAACTTTCTGTTTCAAATTAACATTTTTCTCTTGCTTAAGTAGCCCCTCTGCTGAGAGTAAGGATTTTAATATCAACACTTTTGACTCTAGGATCTTCAGCTTGCTTCATCTTGTTTTTTTAAAACCTACTTGCCAAGCTCTTTTCTACAATTTTAGGGTATGGACTGATAAACAAAGAAGCTTTTCCCATTTTTAGTTTCTGTGATGATCTGATCATTATTCAGAATCTGTTTATACAGCTAGTGAAGCTGAAGTACATGCCAGAAGTGCTCATGATTTGCGTGGCATCATGCTCCACAGCAGAGCTGGGAGTAGGGTGCAGGGGTTCTCAGAAAATACAACCTATGGCTGTCTTTGTGCACTTTCCTGAGAATAGCATTTAAACAGCAGTAAAGTTGAGCACAATGACCTTTTACATTTCTTAAAATGTTTCTTACTCCCACCTACTGGCTGGCTAAGTCTCTTAATGAGAAATTGCTACAAGTGCCGAAAATACTATCATGTGAATCTATTTTTGAAATGCAGTTGTAACAAGAGTGGCAAGTAGAACAAACCAAAACTCTGTGTCGTGTAATCTCTATACTTGTAATTTTGTGGTCTGTTCTGTTATGATCACACTATCCTGCTATCTTACCACTGCATCTGAAATGGCAAATAAATGACATCTCATTTCCCATCAGACTCCCAAATGTCCTAAAGGAAAATGTTCAATCATTACCATCTCTGTAGTCATTTTGTAGACTGTGCTAACAATAAATGTTTTAGAGGGATTTCTTTCTTTCTAAAAAACATTCCTAAAAGCCCTTAACCCCCACTTCTAACCCTGACTCAAAGCAGCTTTACATAGAATATATTGACTTTGTCTCAGTGTTTCAGTAAATTGAGGCATGAGTATCAGGAACGTATGTTTGGCAGATTTTTACACTCACTTTATATGATTTCCCAAAGTTCTGTCATTTACAAATTGAAAGTGTTAGTAATGAAAACATTTGTAAACATAAAGTAAACTAACATTAAATTCATGTGAACTAATGTAATTCATTTTTCCTAAGATGCTGTTCATCGTAATATACAGTAACAATACCGTACGTGTTACTTGCAGTGAAGCACACAGCCACAGAAAACTGGTTTTGAAGCTTTGTTTTCTATCTATTGTATGATTTATACGTTCATATAACAGCCCTACAAAACTATGCATAAGCAATTGTTGACCTTTAAAACCAGCTGACTGTATATTAAAATTCAGATTGTTTCTGGTCTTGTGAATCAGTCCGTTAGAGCCGTGCAAGGATCCGCTTGAAACAGAAGGGTAGACAGTACTCTCACCACAGCATTAGCTCCGGGGTGGTGGTTAGGACATGCTTTAGGACATGCTGAAGATACGGAGTGTGTTTCTTCAGGCTGAAAAAGACACTCAGTGCAAAGGTTTCACATTTCCTGAGTATGTGTTACAGTTGGTCAAGGCGATACGGCCATGACCTCCATGTAAAGCTGGCGTACTTTCTGCTGATTAGCGCCGACAGCATATATTGGCTATGCTCAAACCATACATCTTCCACGTAGGTTCTTCACACTTAGGTATTGGGCAGGACCTGGTTTGTTAACCTGAGTTGGATTTAAGCATGAGTTAGATGCTGAGTTATCCAGCATTATTGAACTGGAAGCGCTTCTGGACATGGAGAGGAAGAGCCATCCACATTTCTACATCTACATGTAACTTCGCTGCAAAAAATTGAAAATTTCCATAACCTCTCAGACATGAAAAAGACAGGAATGTAACTTATTCAACTCTGAGATTTAAGCACATGAATTTCACTGAAGTTGTTCTTGTGCTGTTAAATTACTTCAAGTTCTTTTCTATTTTACCCTTTCTCTCTTCCACAATGAACTATAAGTATCACAAATGGATATTGGCTTTTTTCACTCTGCAAAAGTCTGTTCTTATGGTCTTGCAGGAAGTAAGTCAATGTCAGAGCACTTTCTAGTAGACAGAGGTCTGCATCATGAATATAACTGAGATTTCCATAGAACTCTCTGTAGAAAACCAAACAAGTTCCCAACAAAGAACAAGTTTACCTACTCGGCCTTACAGTGGCAAATTGACATACAAAAATCTTGATACCTTTGATATGACACATAAGAGCAATATTTAGTTCTCTACCTATTTGTATTTGATCTGTAAAAATCTTCAGCCAAATGATGCCACACTCCCAATTTCAATCATCCTTCCTATATGTTAAAAAAGAAACTCCTGAAAAGACAAATAATATAACTTGTTAGCTATGTGCTGAAAAGACAAGAACATGTCCTTTGAGTGGCTTTATATCCCCAAGATGTAAGTATATGATCCCCATGAATAGCTGGTACTTTCTGAGCTTCTGAGATCAAAATAATAGTGTATATTTAAACTAAATATTATAAACAAAGAATTATCTCTGTGTGTAATTCATATATAAAAATTGGAATGCATGTATATATTTACTAATACATATTTAAAGTGCAAAGCCTGAAAAAAATTAATTTGAGGTAGCTAATAAACCTTATTTGTTTGAAATCATTCCCTTTTCGTCTCCAGCCTTTCAGTAGCTGCGTTCTTGCCTCATCACTGCTAACACAAAGAAGAGAAAGGACTAATATGTATTTAAATTGTTACTAGGGGAACAATATTGTCTCTGTATGTAATCTTTAATAGTCACAGCAAGGAAATATTGACGGAATTTATAGGAGGCCTACACTTTTCTTCAGATGTGTTGTATGTTCCTAAATTGAATTAATTTACAAGAGTTAATAATGTATGTACAGTTCTATGTTTTGTGTTGTTATTTTTAATCTACTACAGGAAGCCTAGTACCCATTAATAATTCTGCCTTTTTAAAGTTTATAAATGATCCCCAAATATGTCTTCTCAGTACAAAACAGTAGCCTATGGAAAGACATAAAAATGGTGCAGACTCACCTGATGCTTGTTTCCAATTAGTGTTAGAATGTCCCAGGGCTTTTTTTTGAAAGCATTTTGAACCAATAGCAGAAGAATGTCAAATATTGTACCACTTCTCTCTACTTTACTAGGACATTTTGACAACTCAATTTAATGTGGTCTTCAAAATTCCCCAGCAGAATTGGAGACAGGGGCTATAGAGACATGGCATTCCGTATATCAGTGCTAGTGCTGTTCTTTCTGGAAAAAAGAAGTACTAGTAATAAAAACCTCAAAATGTTGATGCCAAAAAATATACTGATTCTGAGTCATTATTAACTTTTGCAAGCATTTTTGTCACAATTTCTACCACCTAATAGATTTTTTTTAAGGTTTTCATTAAAATCTCACTTTCTGGCCAAAAGTATTACTCAGTTCTGACTGGTTCTGCTGTTTCATTTTTAGGAATCTCTTTCTAATGTAAGACAGCCTGTCTACATGAGAAATAGGAAGGATCGATCTTCAGTAAAGCTGTGGCTATTGTAAGAGTATCTTCATTTATGTGAAAACTTAGGCAAAACGAAGTAACAGTCTTCAGACAGAAGTCAAATAATAATGATTCAGTGTTGCTAAGAATTTTAACAGTGTTTCTATAGTGCTTGTATCCATGATAACAGTTTAAAAAAAAATTAGAAGCAGTAATATCCTGATGTGATAAAACTAGAATGGTTTGTTTTTCTGTATTTACTCTTCTCTGCAGCTGTATTCCTAGCATAACACATTCTGCAACTATTTCATACACACCAAAATGAACTCCATTTCTTCTAGGTGGCACATCATGAAAACTAAGCATAACGAAACCAACAAAATGATAACTTAAAACTGTGACTTATTTATAATCTTCTCATCCAGTAGTACTGTTTGTGGGCCATCAAGATTATGCCAGGCACAAATATATCATATGCCATTGTGTCAACACTACAGTAAGTTAGCTATGCAGCCAGGTGCCAGTACGATTATGCAAATAGCAGTACTTTTGGCTTGTCAGTCAAAACCACTGCCAGAATGCCTGGGAGACAGATTTCATTAAAGGAGATACATTCTGTCTCAGTGAGGCTGACAATAATTTATGATTAATCAGTTTATGGAAACATGTTAACAGCAGAATGTTGTGGAGAGCAAGATGGATGTTTTGCCTCCACTTTCCCCATTTCTTTTCCTCCTACCTGATTCCAAATTTTTTTATGATTAAAATCCACATAGAGGACTCTGTTCTTCAAGAGAGAACAGATTAGCTTATAAAAGAACCATACAGAACTGCTGAGCTGGGGAAGAAGTGATGATAAGTCATCTGACTTCCTATAAGTGGGATTGGAGCTGAGCTGGTGTCAAATTTGCCTCTTAGGTTCCAACAACCAGGCCTATGTCAGGACATGTTACTAAGAGCTGAATTAGTATCTTGTCTAGGCTTTAGCTGTGAAGTATAAAATACCAGAAGTCTAAATATTTGTATATTCCAACATGAACTTCATTGACTCAAAAAGAAATTCATGCAATGTTCCCTCATGAACCATTGCCACAAATGTGTCTTTTTTTGCAGCCCATGCATAAAATAATTAATAAAATGTGAAGTAGCAACTGTGAATACAATCTCTAATCCAGAGAAAGGAAGATCAATGCTTAAGAGAGTCGTAAACATCCACTGCTGAGCTGAGCCTCCAAAATGCTTCTGCAAATTCTTCAGTTAAGGTCCAAGTGCAAAATCATTGAGGAGACCCAATCGGACCTTGATAGCAGGAATCTCTAAGGCTAGAAAAACATGCACAGCATGCATTGACATCGGCATGAAAAGGTTCGTCTTCCACCCTAGCTTGCTTTGAGAAATCTACCAAAATGATCTCTGCTGTTGGGACAGATAGAACAATACCAGATTTGAGCACATACTGGGACTTTTCTGGGTTCTTCTGAAATTAGCCATCAGCATTCAGTTTTGGATGTTGCTAAGCTCATGCTTCAGGAAAAAAAAAAAAAAAAAGAAAGAAAAAAAAAAAAAAAAAAAAACACAACACAAAAAACCAAACCCAAAACCAACCCACAAACAAAATTGAAATAAAAAATAATATTTTCATGTAAATATTCAGGCTGCCTGGAATTTATCTAAGCACAGTTTTTCTTTAATCAGAGAAATGCTAATAAATGTATCCCACAAAAGGATTTTTCCCTTTAGTGTTTAGTATAGTTAAGAGTCATGATACTGCAATCTTTTTTTCAAAACTTGACCTTGTTGTGCATCTTTCTTAGATGTTTGGTGCTCAACAATACACACCACTATGGAGTATCAGAAGAGTGAAAGACATATCAAAGTGCAATAAGTGAGAGTTGAAAAATAAATATATCAGCATCAGGATATGTGTTTCATTATACTCTTCTGCCTTTTTAACATTTGAAAGTTCTAATTTATACTTCCCAATTTTAACCTGCATAGTTTATTATTAACAGCCAGCAACTCCTAGTGCCTTAAAGCCTGTGCTAATAGACTCTGATATAATTAAATTGAGCCACATTGCAACGCAGAATGCTTCTGGAACCATCAGTGACAAAAGTAATTGATAAATCAACCACTAATTGACTTGAGATAATGAAGGCATTTTTAAGGTGCAGTGAGATTGTCACCTAATTAACTTTGTAGAGAAACAAGTAAGATTATGTTTACTACAAGTGTTGTGGGTAAGTCATTGGTTTAAACAAAATCAGATAAATATGCAATATGGTAAAATGGTATATCACACAGATGATGATTCTGTCTTTATAAAGAAACAACTTTAGCAGCCCTCAAGTTCTGTGAATTTTATTTTATTTTCTGATTCAGTCATGTGTATCACCAGGTGCAGTTATATATGATAATGTGATTTTTAGAGGCACCTATAGATTCCTCTGTAGAGAAAATTACAAAATGTGACTGTTTCAGGGTTTCCTAAACAGCTATTTATTTTTTCACATCTAATATCATCTTTTCCTGGAACCGCTTCTGCAGTTAACATGTTCCATGCATTTCAAGGTGATTTAACTTCTACATGAATGTCTGGTCATTGTGGACAGATCTTGCTTATTGTTAATTCTAGAAATGTTAAAACTTATTTGAATATAACTTTTTCTTTTAATAGATTTGAGAAGAATAAGGTTTCAATTGATCCTTTGGAAACCATTTGGAACTGAAGGGATATGTGCAGATACAAGTTTTATGTGATCCCACTTCAATGACTGGAAGTGTCAAATATGCATGTTACTGTTTCTCAAAACCAGTCATCCGATTTTCTTGAAGGATCAACTGAAAATGTCTCAGCTATAGATTAAAACAGACTATTCCTGATAGTAAATAAAGATATTTATTCTTGCTTAGTCTACAAAATGGATTTATTTTAGAGCAGGCTTGACTTCCAGAGAGCAACCACCATGAGAATGAGAAAGCCATCTGGCTGTGCGGCACTGGCAGAGACCAGGTTTTCCTCTGATCTTGAGAAAGAGCATTCCTCAGTGTTGGAGCACCTTCTCCAAATCATTCATGACTCTGAGGGCTTCTTTCATTTCCTGATTATTCATTTGTAAGTAACACACTTTCTCCTTCAATGGGAGCTCTTCTGTGCTTCAACTGCTGCTATTCTTGCCTGTTTCTTGAATGCATGTTAAAAGCTTTGTTACAAAGAGAACAACAATCAACTGTTTTCAAACTGGAGTGTAGCAAGTGGAAGTTGACTTTATTTATAAAAAGTGCATTTAGATGAGATTTAAGAAAAGCATTCCTGATATATGCTGTAGCATTCCTGATACATGTTGTTATGCTTGTGTTGAAATCTATCAAAACAGTGTAGCCAACACCTTGCAGAGATTTTAAAAAACAAGTTTGATGAACATCTTTCAGACACGGTTTAGTTACATTAAGTCTGTCTCAAAGCCTGTAAAAGTAAAAGGATGACCTAGAAATTTATTCAGGAAATTCTTGCAGTCCTATAGTAAGGAATACATAGCTGATAATGTATCATGTCCTGGCAGAAATTACCTTCTCACCAGTTTAAATCTTTCTGTGAAGTCCATAAAATGAATCTACACAAGTGAAAGTGAGCATTTCTTTTCTATTAGTGCCAAAATCTTTAGATCAAATATTGGACTGACTCTACAAGCTCAGCTAAGGATTACATTTATAGCACAGAAATGAAATAAAATTTAAATGCAAAAAAACATTACTCTTTCAATAGGTATGTAACCCACAGCCTCAGATGACTTCATTACGTTCTATTCATTTCACTATCAAGCTACAAATTGTGCTTCTCTCACCGCCGCCCCCCAACACACCTAATACTTTGTCTTAAGCTAACCCATGGTACTTATCTCATATCTGATGGTACGTATCAGAGCAGTAGTTTATTCCATACAGATTGTCTTTCTCTGGATGTCATGAAAAACTTCAAAGCCCTTGGATTAATTAATTTAGTAGCCTCAACAATACATGTTATTGATCGCATTTTCAAGTGTGTTGTGGGTTTGTGGGGCGGAGTTTTGGTAGCAGGGCCGGCTCCTGGGAGAAGCTGCTGGAAGCTTCCCCAGCTCCAAGTCGAACCAGCCGCTGGACCAGGCCGAGCCCCTCAGCGACGGCGGTAGCGACCCTGGGAGAAAAGATTTCAGAAGGGAATCCTGCAGCGAGGGAGGAGATTGGGATGTGAGAGGAGCCCCTTTATGGATACCGAGGTAAGTGAGGAAGGAGGGGAGGTGTTGTGCGGGAGGAGGACGATGCCCCCACAGCCCGCGGTGAGGCGGCAGGCTGTCCCCCCCAGCCCGTGGAGGGGAGCGGGGGAGCAGATGCCCACCTACAGCCCGGGGAGAGAGAAGCCCACGCCGGAGCAGGGGGTTGGATGTCCCATAAGATGGCCGCCGCTCTGTGGGGAAGCCCGCGCTGGAGCAGGCTGGGGCTGAAGGACGGCAGCCCGTGGCCCGTGGAAGGGACCCGCGCTGGAGCAGTTTGTGAGGAACTGCAGCCTGTGGGAAGGACCCACCGTGGAGCAGTTGGTGGAGGGCTGCCTCCCACGGGAGACACCCCACGGCGGAGCAGGGGCCGAGTGTGGAGTCCTCCTCCCCCTGAGGAGGAAGGAGCGGCAGAGACAAGGGGTGAGGAACCGACCCCAGCCCCCGTCCCCTGTTCCCCAGGGAGAGAGAACCAGGAGCGGGGCTGAGGCGGGAAGGTGGGAGGGTGGGGGGAAGGGGTTTTACAATTTGGTTTTACTTCCCATTATCCCTGTTGTGATTGGATTGGTGGTAAATTAAATCGATTTTGTTTCTTCCCCAAGCTGAGCCTGTCTTTTGCCCGTGACCATAAGCAGTGAGTGATCCCTCCCTGTCCTTGTCTCGACCCATGAGAGTTTCTTTCTATTTTCTCCTCCTCATCCCACCAAGGCTGCGGGGAAGGAGTGAGTGAGCGAGCAGTTGTGTGGTGCTTTGTTGCCGGCTGGGCTTAAACCACGACAAAGTGAAAGTCCAAGGACTTTATTTTTCATAGTTGAACACAGAATTTCACCCTGAGTGTCTTTGCCTTATTTAAAGTTTGCATTGCTTGTGGTTCATCTATTGCTATATGACAGATGAGCTCCTTGATTTTCTTCTCTCTCCTCCTCTTCTTTTTTTTTTTTTTTTTTTTTTTTTACCACCTTCCCACTACTTTCTGTCTCAGGTTCTCATCTCAGCTCTTCCTTATCTTTGCATTGAAAAAGAAGAGAACTTTAATTGCACAGCATTCAGTTTGATTGGGTTATAAGTGGAAGGTAGAAAAGACATGTCAGTGGAATTTTTCCACTCCTTCAAAAATGACATGCTCTCTGAAGGTTTTTATTGTTCTTTAAATTTCCCAGCATATGTAAAGATGAAAATCATCTTGATGGTTTTTTTTGAAAAACTCTTATTTTCTATGTTTAGGAAGTGATATGTTGTGGCAGCATGAGTCATACACCATTTTTTTTCTCCCTACAAAAAGTGTTGTAAATCAGTCATCATAAATCTGCACTTTGTTGGTGATTTAGGCAGAGCTTGAGTTGTAGAACTTTCACTGATATGGTACCTGTTTCTTGTAAGAGAAACATATATATGGAGCAATATTCTTTTTTTGCTGATGTTTTCCATCTTCTCAAAAGCCTTAGTTGCCTGAAATATTAAAAAATAATCAGCATTAAACCTGAACCTATCTAACTATAGATTTTTTAGCATTTCTTCTTCACAGGCTTTGCAATGCTTCACAGAGATGCCTCAGTAGTATGAGTAACAACATTTTGCAGGTGCAAAACCAGAAAGAATTTGCTGTGTGTCACCTGAAGATTAATGACAGAACAGACAGTTGGATCCAGATTTCTTGATATTGTCTTTTTCACTATTTCTCTAACTTTTGTCCAGTAATAGTGTTTAGAGTCAGTAACCACAGCATCAGAGCAATTTGCATTTATGTATAGATAATCCTCGTATTTAATATCTGTGTATTATAGAGATACTTTGTTTAACTATGAACTGCATTCTGATTAGTACTTTCAGAAGACTTTTAAAGGCCACCTAAGACAGCAGAAGAATTTGGACTGATTTCAGAAAATTGAGTCAGCCCTTAAATAAACTACTAAAATAATTTTACATTTTGGGGTTATGTGATTCATTCTGTCTCTGAGAATTTTATAAGGCTTCCATGCCACAGCTGAAATTGAGAAGTGAAAGGCAGCTGTCGTAGATGGATTGAGCAATATTCTCAGCTGATCTGAGAACTGATATAATTACATTAATTTCGCAGAGGAATATCAATTTACCCTTGAAAGGATATAAAAATCCTACTTGCAAGACAGCATTTAAATCAACCAATCAATTCTACATTTTAATTACTTAATTTTTCATCTTTGGTTTCTTTAACTACCTACATCGTCAGCATAGCCCAGTGTTTCGTTTCCTGAACCAGTGACTGGATTAAGACTGATATCTGAAACATAAAGAAAGAAAGATCTAGAGAAATAGGTTATGTCAATAGGCTAGGAGCACTACTTCAAGGATCACAGTTTTGGTGTAGTTTCCTTTTACCAAAAAACCCACACTCACTGCTGGTCATGCCATACTTATGCTTAGGAACATTACTGGCTTCTACACTGGTGTGAAGGCTCTGGCATAACGTCTGCTGTGAGTAGTAATTAATATTGTCTTTCTGAACGTGGCATTAGCTGTATGTGCTTTTGTCACTTCTTGAGTATGGAGAAACCTGACTGAAAAAGGTTCAATCTTGGGCAGGGACTTCAGTTAGTACAGAACATTATGAGGAACTTCCTCGCAGGCAGGAGTGTTGTGGACAGACACACAAGTTAATTGTTCTCATTTGTGCCTATACATTGACTTGAAACCTGTTACATCCTTAGCCTGCACTTGGCCAGCTCAGGGGACCACTACTGAAAGTCAACGCTTGTTCGTGTCTTCCTGTAGATAACAGCATCTCTTCATTGTGTATCCAAACAAATAGGAATATGGATAGCATCTGTCCCTGAAAACCTCCACTACAGGTTCAAATACCAAAGCCATTGAATACATGATATCAAGCATTAAGGTCTTTAGCTTAACTTACTGCAGACAAGCTTGACTTTTTTTAATGGCTGTTTCCTTGACTTAAATTATCATAGTCATTGGTTCAGAGTGATGCTTGCCTCAGGTGGTGGTTTTTCTTCTTTTAATCTATTCAACAATATGCTTAGTCTTAAGGACAATTAATAAGCGCTGTTAGTGGTGCCTTGTCACATTACTTCTACTGATGTAATTTTAAGCAGCCAATTGAGCCATTCATCTCAAATGACTAAAGATGTAGTGAAAATACAGCTTACCGATACCAATTACAAATTTATTTTTGTCCCACTCATCTGGGATAGATTCCATAGATGGGTTAAAAATTAATTTTAAAACCTTGGAAAATACCTTAGCCAATGTAGGTGCCTTATAACACTCACACCTCTAGTATCGGAGCACATACATTGTGCTGCTGATTTTTAAAGAAGCCATAATTCAGTTTCCTATTTTGTGTCTGTACTGAGCCTACAAATAAACATGGATGTAGTATGTGCAGGTGCAGTTATCTATTGTAAGCACAGATATGAACAAGTACTAAAAAAATCCTTCTCTGATAGTTAGAAAAAATTAAGTAGTTTCAAATCTGTATTCAATGTCCCAAAAGTTTGGGCATAAAAATCGCATTTGCAATAAATCTTTTCAGGTTTCCTTTTTTTTTTTTTTTTTTTTTTTTTAATTATGTGTCTCACATAAACCATGTTTAGATTAAGTTAGATGTAGTTCATATCAGTAATTTAAGATAAAATATTATACGAGAATGGAGCAGTTGTCTAAAAAAACCCCATAAATTTATTTGATATGGTTAATAACAGCATTGAGAAAAATAAATATGTTGAGGGCATATACATAAATACACCGTGTCAAACATAGCTCTAGTTTAGAAGTTTTCATACTTGGCTACTATAATACTTAAAACAGCACTTTTTCCTCTTTTACTGTCTTATGAATACCTAGCAGGTCCTATAACACATGGCAAAGTTTTAGAGTGAGGCATTAACTTAAATGCTTTGACAAGTCAGAATTTTAGTCTCTGCATGGAGAATGCATGTAGAAAATCTCAGTTCTATCAATATAAAAAAGTTCAGTTGTTCAGCTAAGGAAGGAACTTAGCAAGACGGCATTCTGGAGTGGAGAGAGTTCAATATATCTGATTCTTCTCACACATACGTTCTTATACCATTTCTCCACTAGAATTTGTGCATTTCCAGTAAGTGGAATGAAGAGATTATTAGCAGGAGGAAATGTCTGTTACATAGAGAAAATGCGAACAATTTCTTGTTTTTAACATTTGTATTTAAAGTGTTCAGTACTACAATAATACAGTGTTCTTCATGCTTTTCCATGTAATGTAGTACTTAATTTATCCCTTGTTCATGTCACACTTACCAGCTGAATGATTTGTCTGGGGAATGTAAGGGATGACTGCAGGATTGAAGCAGCATTTACTTTTTGGTGGATGTGATGAACCATATGCAACAAATCTTTTTCTTGACCAGTGTTGACTTCAAGACATCTGTACAGTCAACTGCTCTATCAATACTCTAAATTGCTCTTTTATCATAATCATTTCCTCTCTGGAACCCTGATGACCAAAGACCTCTGTCTTTGAGGTTATGTTTCCAATGTATATTCAAGTCATGGCTTAAGGCTCTAAGTCACCTTCTACTCAAATTGGAAAAGTTATGCAAGATACACAGACTCCACTGAATCTGGAAACTGTGAAAAGGTCTCAGGGTTAGTGTTTTGGAGCAGGCTGGTTTGGTTTTGGTTTTAAGTTTGAAAGGGGACTGACCCTTTTAAACTGCTTCTGGACACTAGTCCAAAATCAGAGAAGAATCTCAGTTGCGAGTCACACTGCTTGTAAGACTAATTATAGGTAAGACTAATTATGCATAAGACTTGGTTCAAGCTGATACAGTGCAAGCATTCTTTATGATGCATTGGTCTTAAAGGTCTTTTTCACTCATTTGGGGCAGGGAGTATTTTTCTCATTTTTTTAATGGTGAGTCAATAGTAGATTAATGATTAAATACAAATGAAAGCCCTAAGGTTGTAGCATCTTCTCAAACACAACTATGATGTCTTCTCCACAGCAGGTGTTGGAATTTCCCTCTTCCTTTACATCTGTAACTGTAAGTTACAGCTTACAGATAAAGGCCAGAACTGTAAATGATGAAGTAAAAGGCTGTATTTATGACACTTTCAAGCTTATTTTGCAAAAGCTACAGGGGTAGAAAAATTAACCTCAGGCAAATTCTGAATCCTGAACTTTGAACTTTCTGATTTTTTTCTTTTTTTCTGTAGATTTAGTTGCCTCTGACATTCAGGCAGAAAAGAAACCAAAACCATGGACAAATTTAAAGTAAAAATTATAATTACCTGTTTGCTATAAGATATTGAGAAGGTGATAACTGAGCTTTTCTCATAACTACTAAAAAATCATGAGTGTAAGCTATAGAATGTTTCTTCTGTATATGTTTATTAAATTTGGACTTCAAAACAACTGCTAAAAATTATTCACTGAAACAGCAGGCAGATATGAAAGAGTTCTAGGATGCTCTTTACCCAGAATCATTATTCCTTTGTCTATAAAGTCAGTCAGTTATTGTAGACTCTTTTGTCTGAGGACATCTTCCCATATTTATTCACTAATCTTTATCTGCTAATTAGCTGAATGGCAGCAAAATTCATTTCCATGTGTGAATCCTACCCCATTCGAAATCAACTAGAACAGTAGCTGTTACAGGATATTTCTGAAGGGATTATTGCAATTATTTTCTTGAAATTTGCCCCTTTTGAAAATAGTTACATAGTTTTTCAGCATCAGAGATGAAAATTAAAGTTGAGAGATCCATAGTTCCACAGCTCAGTTCCACAAAGGGCAAATAAAACGAAACACATTGCCTGAAGTGTTCTGACCTGTTTATTGGTGAAATTGATCTTTTGCATGTTTCCCTAACAGTTCATTCCAGTGTATATTCTAGGCTAACTAGACCACTTATGCTTTTAGGATGAAAAACTTGAATTTGAAGGTACCACAGTAGGCCACCGAGGAAACAATCTGAACTGTTCAATACTGTGAAGCAATATTGCCAAACGTCCCAAAGTGGTGTAGTAGAGGACTTCCCTCAAGTGTGAGCCAGAAGTGTCTTAATTTATCAACACCAGCACTGTGTGCAGAAAAGGGAGTTTATGGTCTGTTGTGAGGAAAATCTTAACTTAAACCTGAAGAAGAAATCAGGATTCTGAATCCATGCACTTTCTTTACATGCTGATGTGTAAGACACCCTAATATGGAAAGGAAGTGGAGGGAGCCATTCTGCTTGTCAGGACAGAGGGTCCCTTGTTTTGGGTTTTCCATATCAGATAGCACATGACCTTGGCAAAATAGGCAAACAAAAATGTGAAGAGTTACAGTCAAACAATATGTTATTTGTCATCTGGAATCTAAAAAAAAAAAACCAAAACCCCCACAACAACAACCTCCCCCATAGAAATCCAAAATAGAAAAATAAAACAGCATAGCAAATAAGTAACTGTTTTCTATGCTTGCACTTCATAAACAAAATTCCTCTGTGATGTTATCAGATTCTTCGCTATGGCTATTACATTTGACATTTCACATTTTATAATATTATTATATGGCTCTGAAGAACCTATAGGTCATTTACATCTCTACAGATTCATTGAGTTGAAGGAAATTTGGTTCTTACATTTGAATCACATCAGAGAGGAAACGAGATAGAAGTCTAACTAAAAAGCACTGCTGTGGGCTAATGGCAAAAGGGGCAATCATTTTTTGATACTTATAAAATAAAATGGTTAGATTTCTCACCTTTACATCTTTTCTTGATTAGTTCCATGACTCTCAATGGCTACCTCTACAGTACTTCTAAATACTGTCTATGATGAAAATGTTTTAAGAAAAATCAGTTTGAAAACTCACAGCTTGTCATAGTTTATTCTAAATTCTGCAGCATCAAATTTCAGAAACTCTTAAAGTACTAACTTTCCTGCTGTGAGCCTCTAGTAAACAATTCTTCACTTTTGGTTAGCACTCTATCTCAGAAATTCAGAGCACATTAATTAAGATTTACAACATTCCACTGAGTCAAATATTTTCACATGCACTAAAATATTTTTGCAGGAGGCTATAATATGATCAGATTCCTCCAGCGGGTCAGTAATGAGACTGGATATAAGCACGGTGTAGTGCAGATTCTTAGTGTCTTTGCATAATTCTCTCTCATTTTAATACTGTAGAAGAATTTTTACATCATAGGAAAACAAAGGAAGCTTTATTCCATTCTAGAAATGCAAAAAAGTCACTGTGAATTTGTACTGGGCTGCAGCTGCAGAGGTTCCTGCCAGGCATACTTGGTAATACATAAATTGTCTCCAGCCAGAGAAATTTAAAGAGGCATTAATAGTCCAGTCACTAATTTTAGGTCAGTACAAAGGCTGCAAAAGAAAAATTGATTCCAAAAAAAGAAGAGTAATTTTGGGTAAAAAACATTCTGTGTTGAACCAGAAGGAATGTGTAGATGCCCTAGGGTGAAAAAAGATCAACAAAAGATTAGCAGATGGGAATATAAAAAAGAGATAGATTGATAAATTATTTTCAGAAATTCAAAAATGAAAACTGGGAAACAACCTAAGCCAAAATTTTAGTAGTTAATATTTGAACGAGATGCAATGAAAACTCTACTCCTGTACTAATTGTGTATAAGTGCGTACATGTTTTTAGGCAAAATTTTAAAATTTTCAGTTATGAGCAAATGAAACTAGAAAGAGAAGGGTATTTCTGAACTCTTCCTCCTATAGAATAAGCTGGCTGAAAACTGTTATTTTAAACAAGCTATCCAGAATATGAAAAATACCCATCTGTATTAACACTTGTTAACAGATTAAATTTACAGACCAGTGATGTGTAGTGATCACTTAAAATATTCATCATTAAAAATGTCAGTGGCATTTACCAACTTCATTGAAGGAGTGATGACTCTGGGTTGAAATTAATGATGAAATGTTTTTTTGCCAGTCTTATGACGATAGCTAGTGCCTAACCAGAACATCCCTTCTGAGTGATAAAAAATTCTTATGTAAACTAAACTAACCCTTCTAAAGTTTCTAAAATTAAGGACCACTGCAAATACAGTGGGTTTGATATTTCCTGATGATTTTCTTGAATTTATTCTGAGTGTGTATGCCACAGCTGGAAGATGTGTTTGGTTTTGTTTTTTTTTAATTTCCTACTGATTCCTAAGCTTGATTACTGAATAAGTTCAGCACATTTCGCTGCTCTAGCAAGTGAACAGGCTTTCTGTTCTTATTGTTTCCACCTAAATAGTCCTTTTTGATCACATTTTTCAACTCTAATAGAAATACATCCTTGCTCTCAGAATCCAGTAGTGTTGCAATCCATTTCCATGGCCTCAGGGAAAGGTTACTTAAACAGCAAGTGGTAGCAATTCTGTTCTTTGCTTTTTTTACTACCTGATTAGACCTAATTGGAACTAGTGTGGATACTGCAAAACATACTGCATTGGGGTTTTGCTTTAGCTTTAGCTAAAAACGCCCTACCAAGTAGATAGTAATGGCTATAAATGCTTTGCTTGCAGCACTAGAAAGCATTCTACTATAAAGATGCTAGGTTGGTTGACTTCCCCTGCTTCAGAAAACAAAAAAATATCATTCTTGACTGATTCTGAACATGAACTGCAAAAATTGCAGTGGTTCAGAAATGCTTTTCTGCCCAGAATATCTCAGTGTTTTGTCTGCCCTAATTGAAGCAGCCACTTTCAGAAAATTCAACCACTCTTCCAGTCTCTCACTATCATAGGAGTTTTACTTTGAACCGTATTCTCTCCTGAGGTATGCACTTGCTGTTCTTACTCTCAGTTCTCACATCAAACATTTGAGGGAATATGGTTGGTATGTGGGAAAATTCACTGGGAAGTCATTCTCTAATTCCAATAATTTTGTCACTCCTGGGCAATCTGTCTACCTACACCTCCAGCTTATTGTCATTTGTTTTTGCTGGAGTGAGCCTAGGATGGCTACAGAGGAGAATAAGAGGGGAAATAGTATGTCAAAAAGCCAAAAATATAGACCAATCAAAGCAAAAAATAAACACTGTGCAACAGAGAGGAAAAACATAAATATTGAGGCTAAGGACATGGTTTTCACAGTCTAACCATGTGAGTGGCACGGTGTGGGTGCCAAAATTGATCCACAGCCTAGATCTGACTTTGTTATTAAATGGAAACAGAAACTGAATCTTTAATTTCATCCCTGAACTTTGTCTTCCTTTCTAATACTCCCTTTCCTTTAGTTTCCCAGTTTCATTTCTTTCTTACTGAAAAGTGGTTCCTCCCTCAAAATGAATGTTATAAAACCTGCCTAAATTAGCTGGTAGGTAGCTAGTTAGTAGATAACACATAACATGGTTCAGCAGGCAGTCTGACAGAAGCTCTTTGGCCAGGGAAACACTGGGATGGAGGAGTTTTCTGACTCCCAAACAGCGGGAGTTTCAGTGACAAACCCAGCTGTAGGGGGAATGTATGGAACCTTATCAGCGGGAGAGGTGACAGTGACGTGGGAAACAGCTATAGGCAGATTTGACAGCAGTTTCTTTAAAAATTAATTAGTTTCTTGAAGGCCTCAGCTAAAAGCTCTTCTCTTTTGTCTTGCAACAGGCAGAGAGGTGACCTCTGCCTTGCTTTGTTTGTGTCTAGAGAAAGAAGAGTGTGCTGTCTCTCGGGGTCACTGCAGGGACCAGCCAAAGCACTGCATCCTGAGGAGGAGCGAGCGGCGCGAGCCATACCTCCAACGCCCTGACAAAGAGGAGGATGCTGCTGTTGTCAAAGTGCTGAGATTCTTGGTAAGGAGAAGGGCCTTGAAGGGTGGGGACGAAACAGGACTGGTATTCATCGAGCAATCATGAGCGTGAACCTGTTCTGTTGCTGAGATTCTAGGTGACATTCAGAAAACAGAGAATATTATTGAAGAACATCTTAGTATGACTGAGTATTGTGCTGTTATTGTATTAGAGAATTAATGCTTCAGACTTGTCCAAAGGCTTACCTGTTGAGGCCAAATTCATGAATCTGTTGCTCTTGTTTTATTCTAGTGCTGTTCTCCCTAAATCACATAACCCTCCATCTCTACACTTACATCTTTTCCTGCTTCAATCTCTCCATGTTTTTGTGCCTGTCACATTTTGGCAGTTACCATTACGATTCCCCTAACCAGAATCTCAAGGTTACGACCTAAATATGGAACGATCAATAACACTTTTTCATTTTAGGAAAAGTCAAGAATGTTAGGATTCAATAATTAATAAGTTGGAGAATATTAAAACAGCTCTGTGAATCTCTAATATGTCCTTACTGGAATCTGGAAACCTAGTGAAAAACTGGCCATTTTACCACACGCACACATATACACACTAAAAATGGAGCAGAGGTAGAAGGACTGCAGACACACAGGCAAGAAAAATGACTAAAAGATTTATTTTAGAAAGAAAATTAAGAATAGAAAGATATACAAAACAATGGTCTGAAATAGGACATCCTGACTCCCCTTTCACATATAAGCTAATAATACAGGGCAGATAGCATATATTAAATTCATATCTTATTTTCCCCCATAGAAACTTATTTGTCTACATAGATGCTAAAATTCCCTGAAAGTGAATCAGCAACAAACCCAGTAAATAGGTTTCCTGTCATTCAGTCCTTTACACTGTCCAATGGACCATGCTGACTTCTTGATGTTTATTCAAGCAGCTAAGCACCTTTCTAAGTTGATGAGGATGCTGTCTGCTGCAAGCCCATTCTGGTAAATATGTAAGGTCTCTTCTAGCTGCAGACAAGCCTACAAAATCACTTTGTATGATTAATAGCGTCAGGGGGAGTGACTTTCTGTTGCCATGCGATGACTAAATTCTTCTAGGTCATTTGAAAAAAATCAAAAGCAGTTTTCTTTCTGAAGGTATTGTAAGTGCTAATTGTTTCCCTGCTGCCACACGCACACAAACACATTTCTGCAGAGTTTATGGGCTGAATTGGTTAGGGAAAAGCATTCCTCTCACAATGGCATTTTGAAGCTGGCATAGCCTCCTTAATTCTTCACACGCAGCAGAGTTTGACACCACCTTTTGGAAGAAATGTATGACAGTTTAAAATGAAAGTAATCTTTCAACAGCTTGAAAGGTTTCTTTTTTTCCTTGAAACAGACTGTGTGCAAAGAGGTAATGACAAAAAGAATTAATTTAAAATCCTTCTAAAATTTCAGCAGTTTAGCTATCCAAAATGTGCAAGTTCAGAAAACCTGAAGGGTAGTTTTCTTGCAGCAAAAGCAATTTAAATAGCTTACTAGAAGCAGCTCAAGTGTGGATATTTCTCTTGTTTATCAGTGCATTATGTACATACAAACAATTTATTTATTTTCTGAGGAAAAAGGCATTCTTTAGGTTTCTAGCAAAAATATATCTATTATGTAGTTCATATCTTTCAGAATTTGGATTTCTTTCTGAATGTTTTTAAAGTTTTAATGAGAAGAGTTGGGTGTGTTTTTTTTTTTTTTTTTTTTAAAAGTAAGTTTTCAGTTGGTACTCTCTTCCCTTCCATCTTACTCCATCCTCCATTTATTCAAAATTGCAGAAGAAATCAGCTGTTTAGCTGACTGTTATGGTCAGGGACTTTAAAGAAGATTAGACTATTTATTTCTCATTAGTTAGAAATCATTACTTATTGTTATATTTCTTAAGCAATTTGAAATAGCAGTATGGGTAGTCTCCCAACTAAATATTTATCTTGGATCCAGTGAAAACAACAAAGTACAAAAATATTTTCTGTAAGTACACTACCCTTCTTGACTTAAACACAGGAGTGGGGTGGGTGCCTGGGGAAACAAATATGGCAAAGACTGGGGTCTATCCCTATTTTTTTTTTCATGGAAAGTAAAAAACAACTGTAAAAACCTTGAAAAGAGGGCTAAATAATCTGATACAGGTAAATGTACTGACCTGCAATATGCCCTGGTGGGATTACGATTTTGAAATACAGCCTCTGAGTGTTTCTAAACCTTATCTTCTTAACATCATACAAGAGAACTTCTACTGAGAGTTTTATCTGCAAGGGGCTGTTATTAAAAAATGGGTAAGATGGTTCTGACTAGGGGAGTTAATAAACAGGCACAGACAGAGTTGTGTCTGTGAGAACAGCATTATAAGGAGGGAAGTCTCACTAGGCAAGTTCAAAACACAACCTTTCCAAATACACACAGTTTTTGCAGGTGGGGGTTTTCCTATAATGGAGAAAAGATAAAATTTTCTCAGTATATGCTTTTGCTCAGCTGTCTTCAAATGAAATATAGTATGCAAGCTGCTTCTGTGATTTTAAACACAGTTTCAATCTATTTTTAATCTTGGTTTAAACAAATCTCTTTTATGTGGGAGGTTTGTGCAAACTGACCTCAGAGAGCTGAAACTGTCTCAGCTGCTAAGGAAGCTCTGAGGGTAGTTCTCCAGGTATTGATCAGACTATGGCAACACAACGTGAGCTACGCTAAGTGAACCTAAAGGCATTGCCATATGGAGGAACCTAAAATTAATTCAGACATCATTCCCCAAACGCCAGTCTGGTGGAGGTCCAAAGCCCTGGAGCAATTCCACTCAGGAAAATCCCTCTCCCGAACATCACCAGTCTTGTGTGACTCTTCTTCGCTGGTGCCGTCAATGGCAATTTTCATCTCTGAGCTCAACCATTTCCCTCTTTGCTTTGCTTCCACTGCTGATGACCCCTCCAGCAGTCTAACTGGTAAATCCATGGGGACCAGGAGTCTGGAAAGACCTCTTTCTAGGCCTTTTCACAAGCCTACAGTCAGCACATCCAGACCAAGAATCACAAAACCACTGGACCGATTTGTCTCTTTTTTAGGATCAGGCTTTGACCATTTTTAGCACAAGCTCTCTCTTTCCAGAACCAAGGTCTGTTATCAAATCAAAGTCCATTTCTGTATTCTCAGGGTGACCCATCATCTCTATGTTCATAAAACATTTTAGGAGCTTAAGGTTTTAAAGGGGCTTTAGTACTTAAGCACCTTTTAATCCTTCAAGCAATTCATGCACAAACATCTTTAAGGAGATAAAAATGGCTTTGTTTCTTAAATGCCACACATTTAAGCTTTCTCACTCTTAAATCTTTTAAAGTGGTTTATATATTAAAACCACTAATACTAGTATTGGTACTCATTCGGTCTGTGGCCTTGGACATACCACTTTCTCTGGGCATTTGTTTCTCTATCTGTGAAATGGGAATAAGATCATTGCAACTATTGTTTTTCATAACCAGTTACTGCCTGAACAGGAATTTAAATGGAAGAAAAAAGCATAAAAATACTTTGTGTTTTTATTAAACACCAGAATATTAGTGGTCAGTAGATTAGTGCTAAATCAGTACATACAAACAGCAGTAGAAACCATTTCCCAGCAACAGTCAAGTAAGTTCAATAATGTAAAATATTTTCTTGCCTTATACAAAGAAATGCTGATCACTGCCAATACTGTGAAATGAAGTTGCCAAGATAAGTTTTCAAAAGACACGATCACACGTACATGCATTCTTGAAAGATCTCTTCCACCTCTAAACCTGTCTTTCATTTGCTCTTTTCATGGGAGAAACCAGCCGATTTTTTTTTAATATAGTTGTCCACCTTTCCTGTGGGATAGGATCATGACATGAAAATGTTTTCCTTAACACAAGAACTTTTCACTGGTATATGTAAAGGACAATATCATTATTGAAGAAACAGATTAACATACATGTCTGAAAGTTTTCATGAGAGTGTTTTTCTAGAAAACTTTACTGGAATTTGGGATGTAAAATAAAGGGGCAAAGTGCCGATTTTTTAAGGTTATGCATACAATTAGAGAAAGATTGACACTTCGTTCAATAACCTTTTGAGAAAGAGAGAGAAGTTAGGACGATGTGATGCTGAGAGACAGATGAAGTGACTTTAGGTAATCAAAGTAAAAATTGCTGCCTGACAGAATCCCAGCAGCAAGGCCCTTGTTTTCTGAGATACCTGATGGATTTTTACAGCGTTATAGCATTTGAGTTTTATGTTGTATGATATTCACCAAGTGACAGTGTGACCCTCTTCTCCCCTAAGATGTTATCACTTCTCTGTGGCAAAGTAATTCTGTTGCTGTCTTACTAGAGATGAACTCATGAATCAGTGATGTGGACAGGGGTGGCAGTCCAGATAGCAATCCATGAAATCTATAAATCCTTTAAAAGAGACTGTTTTTCTGCTGCCAACAGTTATTATTGTGTCACAATCAGGCAATTTCATTCTGAAATGTTGGGCAGCCTGGATTTGAGTACTAAAAGCAGAAAAGCTACCAGGAGATTATGGAATCAGCACATTATATGATCTGAAATCTAGACAGTGAAGTCCACCTATTTTTGTATGCTCTTTTTAGTCAGTAGCGATCACCACTCCATTGAACACTAGAGTATGTTCTCTTTAAACCATAACCTTTAATAATATATAGTAGAAGTTATCATAAAGTTTTAAGAGTAAAATCTGTATTCCCCCCCCCCCCCCCCCATGTCTTGCCATAACCATGGATTCACTTGCAATTTGCTAAATTTCAATAATTAAGCAACACCACATCCATGACAGGTGATTTCAGACATGTAACTTTCAACTCTTTGCATGCTTAAAATTCATGTTGGTCAATAAGTCCTCATGGACTCCCCTGTGCAAGAGTGAGTAATCAAAAACATGCAGTAAATTGTCCACAGTCATATGCTCTGAATCGGGGTATACACAAAGAATGAATAGGTAAAGATTAGTAGGTTTGAACGAAAATATTCTAGCATTTGATACAGCTACTGATGGCATACAGACTGGAAAGATGATGTATAAATAAATTACTTTGTCTTACAAAAGAAAAGCAAGTCTAGTGACTCTTTGAATGCACAGAAAGGTTTCCTGAATCCTAGGCCACTGTCATGCCCGATAGCCTACAGTCCCTTTGACTGCTGTTCTTCTGGATGGGTTTCAGCAGTATTTCTGTCAATTTGAATCTCTCTTCTTGAGCTGAAACTGTTCATAACTATCAAGACCATCTCACAGAAAGCTTTCTTGAACTTTTGTCAACTTTGGACTGTTTTTTTATTAAAATTGAGTACATTGTGAAGTAGTGTAAAAAAACCTGTCAGTTTGTTTTCATGGCAAAATCAAGCACATCTTAAAAACACCTTGAGAATCACAATATAATCTGACTCTTTCTTTAGTGCTTTAATTAGAATGGTTGACTAGCAACAGTAAAATAAGAATAGTAAAAAAAACTATTTGCAGCCTAATTTTGGTTATTTGTTATTCTCAATTAGCATTCAGAGAGTCACTAGTGGTTGAAAGAAACTGGAAGGAATAATAGTTTGTGTGAAGATTCAGGCCAGACACTGTATTTACTCTTCACAATAAAAAATTAAGTCACCAGAAAGCAGAGGACATACTATGGCTCCTTAGGAAAATAAAGGGCTAATACATTCATTTTGTTGTGTAGGATTTGCTGATAGGAGAATTTATAAATTATTTGGCTTAAGGAAGTTTGTAACGTTTCATAGATTCATTGAGAAAAGAGTATGTTTTAGAAACTGGGATTGGTAAGTGAACTACTCAGTGACTTTAACACAGACTCCATTAGGCCACATGTAAGTTAAAGATTTTGTTTTCAAAAAATTCGCAACAAGAATTTGTAGAGTGTATTTGTTTTAGAGAGGAAGTTAACTGTAAGTTCTGTGAATGATTAATATGGTCGTTCATACACTATTTCATATCAGATACAAAAAAAAAAAAAAAAGGAAAGATCAGAAGTTGCACCTAGGGAGAGTAAACAGTGAATCACATAATGCTGTGGTACCCTACTGATGCATTAGCTCGGAGAACAGTCCCACCTCCTGACTCATTTAGTGGTACTTCCTGGGATACAACATTTTGGAGTGGGGTTTGTTGGGGTTTTTTTGTTTGTACCCTTTGGAAATATTCATTTTTAAGTACCCACAAAGTAAGGCCAGTAAAACCTGCTAAGATTACAGAATTTGTTAACACATTTTAATCACGGTTAACCATTCCTAAATTTTGTTAATCAATTTTATTTTGCCTATTATGTTGGGTATTTTAAATATTTAATAATAGAGAATCTAGTGTGTAATGTCTTTATTGAATTTAGGCTTGAGAAATGGAGAGTGAGAGAGGAGATTTTTCCTGCTAAACCAGCTTTGCTTGACAGAATAAATTTGTAAATAAAATATTACACATCAGGAGCTCCCTTTCAGTCACATAAACATTTTGAATAATTAACAAAGCCATAGGATATAATGTCCTAGCATTTAACTTAATGTTTACTCATAAATTGTTATGATTACTTGCCATAGAAGTAAGAAGGGTATGATGCATCACTTCTGGTCACCACTGATATATTATTTGGTGTTAGCTCTTGTTCAAAATCTAAACACTGTAGAATAAGGGAGAACATAAGAATATTTACTGGTGTGTAAATACAATGGAAGGTTCTGCTCATCTTCTGTAGGAACCACAAGCAGCTGTGATGTACAGTCTGCTGCTACTCCATGCAGTAAAGCTGAGCAGGCTCTGAAGTTGTCAGACTTTATTCAGTCCTTCTGAAAGCATGCCAGTGTAAGCAAGAATATTATTCCTAGCACTGATCAAGAAAGAATAAAATACAAGACTTAGCTTAGCTTCTGGTTTTAAGAGTGAAGATGGTAGGGCAGATGCTGTAATCAAGTACAGTTCCATTAAAATCACTTGCAAAATCAATTTCCTAGCTATTAAACATAGGGAAAATTGCTAATATACCATGGATGACTAATGTTTATGAAAAAATTGATTTCTAGCAGCCTAGAAAAGCCTGCTGAACACTGCAAGTGGTACCTCCTGGGAACCAAGCCAGTCTAATCAGCCATATGATTAAATTCTGATTTTAGTAAATTTAAACAAAATTCATTGGTGCTAGGATTGGGCTGGCCCTATTGGAAATTAAAATTTCCTTTGAGTAACAAAAATTCTCAGAAAAATCAGATAAGACTTTGTCTTTATGCACAGACTGTAACTGTAATTAAATACCATTATTACGTAAGGGAACAAATAGAGGGACTCCTGGATGTGTACACGTATAGGTACTTGTGTGCTTACACAAATGCACGTGCACACGCATACACATACATTGGTATAAAGCTGGTTTATACCTTTATAACTGATAGAACTTCTGTGATAACAATTTAAGTATTTTGAAAGAAAAAGTATAACTTTAATGAATACTGCTAAACCTATAATAATCATCTGTATATAGATGAAAAAAACTTCTCCCTGATGCCAGTATTATAGAATCTGAGCCCTTTTTTAAATATGATGGTAATGCATGAGAAAATAAAATCCCAACAATAGTTGGATAATTCATGAACTGCTTTGCACCACAGGAAATCACTTACGGCCATCTCTCCCTCTCTTTCCCACACTTCAATTGTCTTATGAGGTGATACCTTGGACCTTTCAATCTAATTAAGGGTGATATGGTTGACATCTAATAAAGTAGTGCTGTGGTGGTTGTCTGTATGAGTGAGGTGAAAGATTGCATTTCTCTCCCCCTCACACATGAATCTTCCCACATTGAGAATTATTCATTGCTGATATAAAATAATAAGTATCAAAAGGCCAGAAAAGATCTCTGCAATAGGTTAGTCATTTTTCTGCAGTGATTACAAACTAGGCTTTTTCCATGTTATGGGAAATGAAAAGAGAATGAGGGTTCACTGTCTTTCTTAAAGGTTGGGGGAAAAAAAAGAAAAAACCTACCTCTTGTGCTGTGTAAGTTTAAAGCACTACCAGTTAAAGCACTACCTAGTTGTTTTTGGTTTGTGTGGTGGGGTTTTGGTGGCAGGGTAGGGGCCGCAGGGCTGGCTCCTGTGAGAAGCTGCTGGAAGCTTCCCCGGCCCCAAGCCGGACCCGCCGCTGGCCCAGGCCGAGCCCCTCAGCGACGGCGGTAGCGCCTCTGGGGGAGCGGAGTTAAGGGGGGAAACCTGCGGTGAGTCGGGGGATTTGAACGTGAGAGGAACCCCTCTGTGTGTACTGAGGTCGGTGAGGAAGGAGGAGGAGGAGGGACACCTGAGGAGGGGATGCCCCCGCAGCCCGCGGTAGAGCCGGCAGGCTGTCCCCCCCAGCCCGTGGAGGGGAGCGGGGGAGCAGATGCCCACCTGCAGCCCGGGGAGAGAGGAGCCCACGCCGGAGCAGGGGGATGGGTGTCCCCCAAGATGGCCGCCGCTCTGTGGGGAAGCCCGTGCTGGAGCAGGCTGGGGCTGAAGGACTGCGGCCCACAGGAAGGGACCCGCACTGGAGCAGTCTGTGAGGAGCTGCGGCCCGCGGGAAGGACCCACTGTGGAGCAGTTGGTGGAGGGCTGCCTCCCGCGGGAGACACCCCACGGCGGAGCAGGGGCCGAGCGCGGAGTCCTCCTCCCCCTGAGGAGGAGGGAGCGGCAGAGACAAGGGGTGAGGAACCGACCCCAGCCCCCGTCCCCTGTTCCCCAGGGAGAGAGAACCAGGAGCGGGGCTGAGGCGGGAAGGATGGAAGGGCAGGGGGAAGGGGTTCTCAGGTTGGGGTTTACTTCTCGTTATCCTCATTTTGATTTTGTTACCTGATCAGAAAGTAACTCCGAAAACACACAAAGTATGTTCAGAGAGGAGACCCTCTATTCTGTGCAGGGTGCAAGGTGGAAGATTTCCACAAATCAAGCACACCTACTGAGGTTTGCAGTCCATACTTAAATGCTACAGTTAAAACAGCACGCCTATCTAATAGATATGTTCCACCTCCCTATTCGATATTCATAATGTTGAGCAAGCATCCCAGAGTCTTCTTTGCCTGCACAGAGGTCTCTGGTGGTCTTCTGTGGTTGTTTGGGAAGACTACATCTACTTCTTTTGCCTTTTTATGGTCATGTGTAATCTGCGGACACCAGGGTCTTTGTTTCCCTTGCCAACCCCTCATTTCTCAATCTAGAAAGAGGATACATGTCCTTAATTAGCAAGTCTCTGACTCTTTAAGCATCCTCTATTGTAAACAGAATCTTAAACTAGATTAGCTTTACCTTGAATACACATAATCTAAACAGTCCTTGAATAGCAAACATACCACACTTCTCATGTTTTAGGTTTTTTTCTTTAAACTATCACTGCCGACTCATTTGTTAATCAGTCTTTTGAAGGCTTGAGGCAACAATTTGATTGGTAGCAAATTAAATCGATTTTGTTTCTTCCCCAAGCTGAGCCCATCTTTTGCCCATGCCCATAAGCGGGGAGTGATCCCTCCCTGACCTTGTCTCGACCCACGAGCATTTCTTTATAGTTTCTTCTCAACCCACTGGGTCCAGGGTGAAGGAGTGAGTGAGTGGCTTTGTGGTGCTTTGTTACTGGCTGGGCTTAAAGCATGACACTAGTACAAATGGGGAAAAGGAACTTCTCTAGCATAGGGGATATAAAAAGCACAGAAGCATCTGTCTTAAATGAGTCATTTGTTGGAGAGTCTTTTAGAAGAGGGAGCTTTGAAAGACTGTTGCATGATTCTTTTAATACAAAAGGTTTGTTTACAAGGACTTACCCTAGAAGGGCTTCTCACTCAGCACCCTTGAGTTAAATACAGGCTATATTTATTCAAGGGTCAATGTGGCCAATATTTTGCAAATACCATAATTTATGGACCTTGCTTTTAAAGGTTGTATAGCGTGACAGTAAGGATACAAACTGCCTATGCACTGTTCACTGCCAAGAGCTCATGAAAGGAGAAAGGGTGGATTTTGTCTCAAAAAATGAGTCACAAGAGCTGAGGCTGGTTAGCAAACACAGTTTGCAACTGCAATTGGAAGCAATCAGAACATTGAAATTCTACTATTTCCTCTGTCAGCAGTACCCTTCAGAAAGCCAGACTTAGAGCACCTTTCTCAGTCTGGCTTTGTGAAAGGAGTATCTCCCTGGGGTGAATAGCCTTTGCTAATGCAAAGAGATGCCTTTAGGGTTGACTGTGACCCTAAGGCTTTGTTCTGTTTTCATTCTAACACACCATCAAACTCCATGAAATATTTATAAATGCAGAAACTTCCAAATGATGTTCTATTTATAACAGTAATAAAATGACATCTCTCTAAGTACATTTCCTCTAAATTTTTTAGTTGTGTCATACAACCTGGTTAAGATGATAAATTAAAGAGTACTCCGCAACTCAAGGGAAACAATGAATAATGTTCAGCTGAATAACAGTTCTGATTCCTTATAACTTCTTAAAATATTTCTTTCCCCCTTCTATTATTTTAGAGCACTTCTCTGCAAGTGGAATCATATTTGGCTCATATTTTGATTTTTACTGTTTCTCTGTGCTGGTTAAAACCTTCTCCTATTCAGCTTATTGTCTTTCTACTTTTCTTCTAGGTACATATAATGACTCTATAACCATGATTCAATTATTTTCTGGAAGAGTACAAAGAATAACGCATGATCTCTGGGTTTTGGAACACTTCATAGCTTCCAAAAATCAGGGTAGTGAAATGGTGGAAGTCGACCAGTTTCAGCAGTAGCCATCTACCAGTGGAAACCAAAACAAATCTCTAGACCAAGTCATTAGCATTTAAACATTGCAACAGGAAGGAGTGGTGACACCACATTTTATTTGTTGCCTGATTTATGCTAGATGTCAAAGTATATAGTGTTCCAGGTCAACCCAAAGCAGGACAGAATCTTGGTAAAGGTTATATTGTTATAATTCATCCACACTGAACAGCTTCTGCAGGGCAGGACGCTTGTGACTTCTGCTTTTGAGATTAACTTCTTTCTCACAGGCCCTTAGGAACTTGTGGTGGTAGTGCTTATTGCCTTGTTCTGAGATCCCCTGGAGGCCATCTTATACTGCTGAAGGAGAGATGTACAATCTATTAATAGTAAATCCCTCCTTCTCCTTGGATTGCCAAAATACATGCCAATTTGGAATCTGTGATATGAATTTGATTGTGTTTTTTGAACTAGTGAGCTGGAAAACCAAAATTATTTCCATTTACAAATCCCAAAGTTGTCCTAGGTGGGAGCAGTCAGAATTTACCAACAAGGATACCAGAGGACATGCACTGTTAAATATGATGTGCTTTTTATTTTACACAAGATGCAACCATATTAGCTTTAATCTACTTATCTGAGAGAAACAGCATAGTGACAAGTTCTCAGTGAAGCTTAGATCAGTAAACTTTACAATATATTTACAAATATCATGATTCTCAAGAGTATCAAGACCAAAAATGAAAAGACTCTGACATGCCTGTTATGGCTAACACTTCGCCCCACGACGTAGGTAACTGCAGTTTGATTTCTTGTCCTCATGCAAGAGAAGGAGACTCCACTACCATAGGAGTAACATTTAAAATTGACTAAGGACTGTACCTATTAGACTCTACAGGGACTCTCATTTAGATGTGGTTGATGTTCAAACATCCATATTGCTAAGGGAGCAAAATGGGAAGCAAATAACATTCTCCATGAAGTTTTACAGAATGTGAAAAAGCTGCAGGATTTTGCCCAACGCTACTTAACCCTTACTCCCAATGTACACAGAAACATCACTAGTTTACAAAAAGCTTCAGTGTGGAAAGAGAGATGTGAATTAAACAGAGGATTACTTTTCATTTCTGTTGGTATATAGGGCATGCTTACAGAAATAATTATCCAGATTCATCAAGCCCTGTCAGAAAGCTGGGAAACCTTTTTAGCCCCCGCCCCCGCCCCTTTTTTTTTTTTTTTATATAGAATGTCAATAGGTTTTGTTTGAGACCATTTATAGCAAGGGCAGTATTGTGAAAAGAAAAAGAAAAGTCTGACATGCCATACAACTTTATGAACACAGTTGAGTTATCCCTAGTTTGTGTCAATTTCTTCTCACACTATTATAGACTATATAGTCACTATCACATGTCTATTATGGGAATTTTATTCACAAGCAGAATCAAGCAGTATTCGAGCTGCCAAATAGTGGTTTTAGTTTGCTTCTGCTCTGCCAGCTTTCCATGCCAGGACAAACCCTTTTGAACTCAGTGACAGGAAAGTAAATATATGGAAATTGGTTGCTAACAAAGCCACTGTCATCTCTCCTAACAAACCATAGACCGCTGTCCAAAGTTGTACAAACAAAAGCTTTCCCTTGGTTTTTCAAGAGCTGAATTTACACAGGGTTGCACACAAAACACTGTGGAAGTCCATGAGTTTCCTGCCAGCCTTCATTCTAGTTTATGTGGCTTAGTAACCACTGCACCTCACTGTAGTTTTAGCTCAGAGTCAGACATGAGCCCAGACCAAAATATTTTATATGATTTTTCATTGTTGCTGGGCTTTTACAATCTGCCTCAAAACCTGAATTTTGCAGTTAGCTCTTTATTTATAATGACAGAGTCTGTGATGAACACAGCCCTGCTATTTCAGATATGCAAAATGCAGAGGTGGTATTTGCTGAGGTCACTAAATGGCTCAGAATCTGCTAACCATGGTCTTTGAAGTGTGGAAGTTCAGTAATGAAACAACCAAAATTTCCATTTGAAGCTGGCCATTCTTTCCACTGCATAAGGATATTTGAACACATGTCCTACCTCTGAAGTGTGTTATGTAGTGATAGGTCTTTGAAGATGGTTTTGGAGATAGTGTACTATTTTGTACTCATTAGTCAAAAGGTCATTGACATTGTTTCTTTGACCTGGTAGAATATATTAATCTAGTGGGACAGTGTGTTTCTAGCATCATTGAAGATTTTATTCATATATGACTTCCTCTGTGACAGTAGGAAATACTTTTAGTAATCCTTTAGTAATCTCATGGTTAAGGCATGGTATTTTTTGAAATATTGTTCAAACCTGAAGTAGATGAAGGAATTCTTTTAAAAAAATAAATCCAAGTGTTCTAACAAAGTACCTTCTCTAAACTGAGTCAGCTGTTGTGAGTCTTCCTGTTTCAAGAGATTTCTTTCAGCCAGAACTAAATTCAGCTCAATTCCAAGAAGAATTGCAGAACAACTGAAAAACTCTTCCAGGGAATTTACTATACACATATATCTGTCCAGTGCTACTTGCAAAAGCCCGTTCACAGGTCGGTCTTAACAGTAGAAGCCTACCAGATCTGGCTTAATTTTTTCACAGCTCCCACTGAAATCCAACAGGAACTGCATGCATTTGGCACTTCTGAAATCAGTGCTTTACTCAGAAAAAGCAAGTACTACGCCTACATACTTCCTTTACCTAGTGATTGTTGCCTACGCAACATACAGAGAATAGGCTTTCAGCAGCAGCTTTTTCCAGTGAATTATCGTATTCATTTTATTAATGGAAAATTCTGCTAAAGAAACACACCCTCTCTGACCTCCCACAGAGTGTAATGTGCTAGTCCTACTCAGGGTAACGGAAACTCTTAAGCTTTGTCCTGTATGTATTAATGCTAATGAAATTCAACAAATGGCTGGTTTCAGAGAAAGCAATGAAAGCAGAGGAGAGGGTAATGGCAGTAATGAGCCTGTAATTATTTGTAGAAATAAAGGAGGGAGAGTTCTTAGACCAGAAAGAAATCCCATGTAAAGACAATACCAATACAAATGGTAAGACTACATGCAAAGTTTTTTCAAAGTTGTGTAAGGAAGAAAGGGGATTAAAAGAGGAATTAGCAAGAGCTGAAACAGCTGCTATTCATGAGTTAAGAGCATTAACGGAGTCAGTACATTATCTGTGCTACCACCAATCTTTAATGTCATGAAATAGCTTTATCTCATTAAATATCAAGCAAGAGGCTCTCTATCTCTAGTGTACTCTGTGTACTGTAGTAATCCAGCTATTTCAACATGATGCATTAAAGAAGGAATTCATAAAAAGAAAATTTTTAAATGCAAAGTTAAATACTGGCTATGTTAAAACATAAAGCAAAATGGAAAGATAAAGAGTATAAACCAGCTAAAATACAGATGTATGCCTACCTATATTTTTCTTTAGAGAAATGTAAGGGTCTATGTAATAAGTTGCAAGACCTTGTGGAATCACATATTCAGTGAGGGCTTGAATCGCTATTCATCACTTCACCATGAAACTGCCTGGCTTTCTCCTCAGAAAATTTCTCAGCACACCTCTTGCTTTGTTGATTCTGTGATCCTTGATACCTACAGAGTTTGACTGAACAATATGAATAGGTAGAATAGTGCTGTACCTCCATCTAATGTCTGGTATACTGCTGTAATACTTTTAATGACACTAGCAAATGTGTCATTATGCATATTATACGTATTTGCAGTAATAGTGCATGTCTATCCACAGCTATAATTTCACTATTTAAATTCATACAGGATAGACCTGTTTGTTCACCGCTTTGTTATTCGTAGTGCCATTGCCTATTATATTGTTCATCAAAGGGAATCAGATTCAGAATGGAAAGAGTGGTAGTTGTGTGTTTTTTTCCTCAAGTCATAAAATTGTGAAAAAAAAATTGAATCAGCCATGGTATTTTGTTCTAATATTTCATTTAAAATTTCACATTCAAATATATGTATTTGAATAGCAAATAAATATATATTTCAAACTACAGTATTTTAAATTGTCTTGGATACTTCTTTGTAACATTAATTAGTTATAACCTAGCAACTATATAAACTTTGGAGTATTTGTTCAGGATATTTAATTACACATACAACTATTGAACTCAAAAGATCAGAAAGAATGTAAAATTGAACGTGCTTGAAAAAAAGAAAAATCAAAGTACTTTTTGATAATACATCATTCATGAAGAAAAAAATTTACTTCACGTTTTACAAAAAAACCTACTGCCACATCAAAGTACCTCCCTTTCCTTTTACCTAGACAGAGAAGCTTGAAATGTACTGTTAAAACCATTCCTAGCCAAGGTTATGAGGTTGTTTATTATTGTATTGTGTTGTAGTAAGCTGTGATTTTTAATTATTTGTGGATCTATGGTGGTGTCTCTATACTACAATGTTAGATCTCAAGCTGCATCAGTTTCAATAAGAAATGGAGCTGGCAAACAATTTCCAGTGCTGCAGTTTAATATTCCATCTACATATATTCTGACCTGAGCTCTCATGAAGGTCTAACATTTTTCTTTTTTTTTTTTTCCTTTAATGTAATCTCTCCATTGTTGTACTATTCATATGTGTCATGTTGCTTTGACTCTCTTCTGGCTGAGAGAGCTAAAACAAGCTTCTACTAAAGTTAGGTTAATGCCAGTCCTGATCAGCCAGTGCTGTGAAATGATGCAAGGCTAACACCTCCCCTTGGAAGCTGAGGTCACTGCCAAGAGCAATGAGGGGGTTTTTTGTACCTAAAGCAAAACTGACACTTTTTTCCCACTTTTAGCGTTTCCAGCTGGGAGTGAAAAGGGGTTTTCACAAATGAAATAAACCACCTGCTTTCTCTACTCATACACAAATAACCCTTTCACTCAACAGGGACACCAAATCCATTCTGTGTGCTTTGAAGTAATCTGTACAGTATAGCAAATGGAGAAAGCAGGTTAGTGGGACTGGTAACCACATCTCTTTTCTTTCTTTTCCCATAGGAACCTGACTATCTTTAGAATTAATGGGCATGGTTTATTTAATTCCATCTATCTCTGTAAGAATATCAACAAGAGAGCATAATTTAAGGTAGAAAATTAATTTTCTAGTTTTAAGTCTTTTCATACATAGTAATACATTCCATATCACCCTCTACCCATGGTTCTTGGAGCACATTTTAAAACTAGATTGGGATTCCTACCTAGCAGATGGCTGATTATCCCAGCTTTGCATGTAATGCAACAGAAGCAAAAAAGAGATTATGGACCTACCGCAAAGGTATCTGTGGGCTGACAAACAGCAAATTTTCATACTGACAATCATGGATTTTCTTTGGCCTGTCTTGAACAGACCGTTTCCTCCCTGATTACTGCAGTATCATTAAGTATCTTCTCCAAAATTTTGTTCAGAGTTTAGAAACCACCAGAGTTTCTCCAATGAATCTCTGGCAGGATTTATACTGCCTCACACATGATATGACTTTGGAAGTTCAATCAGTTCTGAAATAATACATCTCTTCCTCACTACCAGAAAATCAGTTATTTAATTTTTACTTTTTTAATATCCTGGATTAAAATAAATAAATAAATAAATCTGTCTGTTCTAGAAGGCAATTTGATATCCAGACAAATTTCAGGTCAGAGATTGATGTAGCAGTAAAGGAAGCCATCGACAAGCATTTCCTCTGGAGGAAGACTGAAGTAACAAATATATTCCTCAGGCTTGGTTCTCTGTAATAGTGTCATTGAACTTGTAGCGTTAAACCCTGGTATTCACAAGAGATAACTAAGGTGATGTCTGCTTCAGCAAGTGGTCTGGCACAACAGAAAAGGTCTGCAGAGTAAAAGACTGGGGGCTGAGGACCTAACATGTGCACTCAGACTGAGGGCAGGAGGCTGGGACTTGACTTTGGACTACCATTGCACTCATCCCTCAGGCAAAAAGCCCACTAGCAGCTGGTCCATATCTTTCTTTTTGCTTTCATCAAAAATGACCCAGCTCAGACTACTCTCCAAGGCAAATCCAAGCCTGGGATCTGGTAACTCTGAGATTTACTTTAAAAGCATGTTTTTCACCCTAAACCAGTAATGTAGATACAACATAGGGAAATAAACCAAGCTGTTAAAATTCCCTAAGGTAGGATCAAAACAAGGGATTGCAAACAAAGTTGTAGGGTTGCAAACAAAGTTTAAAACTACTGCGCTAATAACATGATGATACCTTTTCTGAAAAGGCTACTGTGGAGATACAATGGACACAATATTTTTTAAAAAACTTTGTTTAGACAAATGTTATGAAGAATATCACACTTCCAAAGGTTTCTCTTCAGTGTGACTCTGTTTCCAGTGTCTTTCAAGGCTGAAAGGAGATCTTAAATGCAAATTTCAAACTTTGACTTTTTAATACAATATTCTCTAGTCCTGCTGACCTTTGTTCCCTATTTTTACATGGTTGCCTGTTCTGACATAGCTCAACCAGCAAGAAGTCCCTTGCAGAGTGATAAGAGAACATACTTGTTCCTAAGCCAAAGGGTAATGGTTAATGATTGCCTTCACTTTGAGCCTTCTCTTTAAATTTTCATTTGGTTCAACATGCTTTTAAGTGGAATCAGGTTAGTAAGGTGGATAACCTTGGGCAGCTAGCCAAAGGGAAGAAAGATGAAGCAGATGATGGGAACATGGCTGTTCATTTACCCTTGTTAATATGCTAGTGAACTCAACCCACTTCCTAGAAGGCTTTTTGGGGCACACACAGGGCATTTCTAATTTTCACACCATCACACTAAAAAAGGAATAAAATTTGAAAGCTCAGAATCTCATTAAAGCCACAGGTACTTCACCTTGTTCTGGAAGTATAAAGGCAATCTGGATTTCATCTACCTTCTCTTAAAGACTTTTTAGTCTGCTAGAGTAATGCAAAATTGTTTTAAATTCACAAGGACTTGACCTAATGTCTTTATTCTTAAACTATATGTAAAGATTAAGAGAGAATAACTTTTTATGAATTGTGTAGAATAAAAAAAAATCAACCGCCATTATGTTATTCAGTGACAAATAGAGATTTATCGGTGGGGATAATTCCAAAGACTTACACTTCAGGAGTTTATCTTCATTATCCAAGCACAGAGACTGACTGTGAGGGGTACTCCATACAGCAGCCTCCCGTTAAATCGGTGCACTAGTGGGCAGGTGCAAGGTTCCAGTGCATGATGGCTTGTGGGATTGGGGACACCTGTAGCAATTCGTCTGGAAATACATGCATACATATATACTCATACATACATGTGTGTTTAAAAATATATTTTTAAATATATCAAATACGGCCTATTTTTGCATCAGACACAATGAATGAGAGTTCCGCTGACAATATATTCAAAGGCTATTGAAACACATATCAGCTCCTCATCTGCATATGCTTATTAGAGCTGATCAATCAGGTAATAGAGACATAGATTGATCTGGGACCTTAATTGGGGCAAGGGGTACTACAACCCTTCAACTAACAATGTCATCCGAAGACACCATTTTTTCTCAATGCTGGGCTATATATTAATGTTTTCAGGACAGATTGTCAGATTCTGTATTCAGTCAAGATGTGTGGATTTCCTCAGTTAGAGAAAATCCTTTTCTTTCATTTTTCCCCCCACCACCATTTACTCAGGTCTGTAAGGCTCCTCTTAAATGCTGTTTATTATCTTTGTTTCCTAGTAGATTTAAAATATATAGGTGTGTAAGAAATGTAATTGGGATGCTGGTAGAAAAAAAAAATAGAGAATTACCTATCACAATGGAAAATACTAAAATTTAAAATGCCCTGAAGCAAAAAAGCTCACTCTTCCTTTCCTTTGATATTTCATTTTTTCGTTTTATTTATTGAAGTGTTGAATTCCTATTAGTGTTTTAAAGATTTTGCAGCCAGCTGTAGGAAAACATCTGAAGTAAGCTAACACAGATGAGACTGGCTTTTTCTCCTCCATAATTATCCACTGACCTGATTTCTAAAAAAAATGCCACTTCACCTTAGAACATTTGTCAGACAAATTGGTTTGTGCTAGTGCTAGAAACTGCAGTTCTAGCATATGCAGACTAGAAGGTATATTTTAACATTTAAACAATGGTCTAGAGTTATACAGGCTCATTAAAAAAAAAAAAAAAAGTCACCATTTCGACACTTACATGAGAAAGTAGAAAGAAAGGCAATGTGATTGCAGTGGGTTCTGCTTCCTTAAGAGGGAAGGTGTTACTCCTTTTGTGGCTGTGCAGACTGGAACCGGAGCAGGTAGCTCTGTGAAGTCAATGATAGAAGCCAGATTGAGCCTGTTCCATCCTTGTATCCAATATGAAGACTATCTGAACAGACTTCAGAGGCAAAGGGCCCTGTGCACAGGCTTAATTCATATATTTGTGAGTGATTCCACTTTACTTGATGTGTGTCTAAATTATACCTGAACCGTAGTAGACTGTCTGTAAATTGTATACAAGAAATTCCATGCATGGAGAAGTCAAAATCAGCTGTATACTAAATCTGTTGGGGCAAGATGTCACTGAAGAAATTTTCCAGATTGTCACTTAAAGTATCATTGAGAAGTCCTCCGAAGTGGTTGGATGGCATTTAGAGAAAATAATAAAGAGAAATCCAAAGGAGCTCTGATTAATGTGATCCTCAGCTGGGTCAGTACATGGCAGTTTTCATGTAAGAGAAAGCCTACTAAAATAAGTCAGAGAAATTACAGGACTGTAAAATTCTTAGTGGACTTTATATGTTTTTTTGTAGAGGGGGATTTAGAAGAAAGTTTTCATTCATTTATTTTCTTTTGATTTAAGAAGCTGCTTGATGGTACAAGGGCATCTGTGTATAGCAGCTTTGAAACATTTCAGTTTTGCCAGAGAAGTATGCCCATTTTTCTACTGACTTTATGGTTGTTTCTCAGTAACTACTTTCTGAAAAGTTCATCAATTTTCTTTGAAAGGACACGAACTTAAAGCCACTGCTAATGAAATCCCATACTACTGCAATACTCTGGGTGAAAGCTTCCAGTGGTGGCCCTGAATGAGATACTGAGGTGATAATGGCATTTCTGTATTTCCAGAACAGGAACTGCTGTTCTGCACTAACCAGAGACTGCTGGTAGCGACCAGAAACAGCTGTCATCTCACAGCTGTGCCTGTTAACAACTGCCAGAAGAGTCTTTCAAAATTCAGACAGAGGGAAGGTTCAAATGCAGTTCCTCAAATCAACATTATCCTAACAGTTTTGTTTCTAATCCGGACCTAGAAGAACGCTACACATCGGTTTCATTTATCTCAGACTAACACTTTTGCACATAACTTCTCAGTACAAAGGTGCCCACTTGGCGATAGTTCCAAAATAACTCCCAAAGCACGGGAAGGTGTGATGATGTACAGGACCCAGGTTAGTCTCTTATGAAGGAGTCTGCCACAACACTGCAAAGGAACTTCCACAGTAAATACTGAAGGACCTGCGAACTACGGTCAACTGTATTGTACCCCAACCTGCGCATACAAAATTGCCTCTGTTCTACCGGATCACTTTTTTTCTGAATTATTTTTTTACCAGTGCAAAATGTCTTCAGCTTAACAAAGGATTTCATACATCAAGTGAAAGATGTATCATTACACTTATAAAAATGTTTATACATTTACCCTTCAATAGGTATACAGTACAAATTGTAATATTTCATCTGTTTAAAAAACTAACTTTTCATTGTTCCAAAGTCAAGTGCAACTGAATGCTGTCTTGCAGAGAAAAATAAAACATCTAAAAAGCACCTCCTACCGCCCAGCTGCAGATCTGTTCCATAATATCCTTGACAACTGCCTCTTAAAGGAACAACCTTGTGGAAGGAAAATATGGCATCCCCGCAGCAAGGTTGGGTGTTAAACAGGTTATTATTTTCTATTAAGTTGGTTCATTTTGAGAGGCTGTGGAGACTGATTGCCAGTCAGAGACCATTTTCCTAAATAGGTTAAAATGACACCTAATTGAAGAATAGAGTTATGGAAAAAAAAAAATCCAGAGTGTTCCTTCCTCCTTCCAGCACTAATATCTATAATTTCAGTAGTGAATGTTTACATAGCACTTTGAACAAGTAAAGTGCTTTTCATGAAACATTGTTGTTTACTTAACATATACAGAATAACAGCAGAGTTTTCAAAGGGGATATATTTAAAGACTGAATAAGTTAAAATGTGAAAGGAACAAGAGTAGAAGACAGTAAGTTTCTCAATTGAAAAAAGGGACAATTTTTCATTCAAAATTTTCATAAGAAAAGAAAAATCAGCTATTAGATCTAGAGTAACTCTAAAGAAGGGATTTACTTTTTTTTTTTTTTTTTTTTAGAAATGACCAATGCAGGTATGAAAAAAGAATATATGGCCCTCTTTCTTCTACATAAAAACTGTGTAAATAATATATTGCCTTTCCTTCTTTTTCTTTCTTCAGAAAGAATCTGCCTTTCTGCTTTTATTGGTTACAGTGCTGAAATAAACTCAATGAAGTCATGCATGTCAGATTTTTCAGTCTCAGCTAGACCTTAACATGTTCTGTAGCTTGTAAGAAACAGCACTTGCCACCTGATGCAGGGGAATTTCAATAGTAACATTCTACCTATCTGAGTGATGGTACAGGTAAATATTTACATTTCATTAACCACAATGGAGTTTTATCATGAGATGGGATCCATTTCTAGTAACTAGCCTAGCCAAACATTTAAGCTACTTTTCTTTTGAGCAGTTTAATATAGCATAGATGGAAACATGAACTTAAGCATTATTTCAAACTCTTGTTTTTCTCAAAAAAAAAACCCAAACCAACAAACAAGAAATTGGGGAGGTGGGGGTGTTGCTAAAATTTCAAAGCCTTTTTCCTGAGGTTTTTGTGATTTTTTCAAATTTCTTTTGTGGTGTTAAAAAAGTGATGATAACAGATAAAGAATTTTGTTTGTTCGCTGAACTAATAATGTGATTGCAATTTTCTTTGTCTCTGTACTTCTGAGCATCTTATAATCAATCTTCAATCTCAAAACAGAAGCTCTCTTATGAAAATAAATGGGAAAAAATTGGCACTCTTCAAAAGCATAGAAGTGTTATTAACTACTGTATCGTCTTGAGCAAATTCTTATGAGGATAATTACTTTATGCTTTATACTAAGTTCTTGAAGTTCCATCTGGGTGTAATAATCTCCTTCACTTCCTCTCCAAATGTGCTCGCTGGTGCAAGTCATAGGAGGTATTAAACATCTGCCATCTTCCACCCAGTTCCAATATACTTTAGTGTTTCAGGAGTACAGATATAACTGAACTATGGCTGGTTTTTTTCACAAGTGCAACAGAAGTGACAGGTCACAAGGAAGCTTTCCAGTGATAGCTCTTCCCTTCTGGATCTGTTTATTCATGCTTCTTTAGCTGGGTGCAAAGAGACTCTGAAATCAGAATATACAGCACGTAGAAGAATAAAGCAATTATTTACTGGCTAACATACCAAAGATAGCTAGGATTTAGCAATCTGTTAGGCTAAACCTTACTATGCTCACCTCCTTTGACACAGCACCTGAAGAGTCTTTACTGACCAGGGAACCCCAGCCAAGTGGGAGAGGACTGGCTTCTGCAGCTCCTATGAATTAACTCCTCCGTGTTGCTGAGATGTAATTTTCCACCAGCTCATCAGCACAGGTGATGTTGATGACTTGATGTGATCACATCCAATAACCCAACCCCAACCAGGCTCCCAGGTTTTGCCCTATAGATATTTATACCTTCCCATGGGGGAATCTTTCCTTTAACTCCCTGATCAGCTAATGATTTCATCTCAACAGTCTAATTTATCTGATTTCTTACCCCTCTGTGAAATTCCTCATGGCTCTTTTTCAGCAGTTTGAGTCAAGGTTATGGATCTGTGCACTGCCAGAGCTGAGCCCTTGGTTCACAGGCAGCAGGAAGAGGGCAATACGAAGGATATGGCATGTATTAGAGAGAGAGGTTTATCTCAGGAATAACGTGGCTTTTTTTTTCTTCCCTGTACATGAAAGTTAAGTGAAGGTCTTAGTCTCTTGGTGGTGATATAAGTAAATAGAGAAAAAATGTAGATCTTGCTAAGTGTTCCTAGGTAGGAGACTATGGTTGGAGAGCTTTAGGAAAAGAAAAATATGTTATGCATGGTATAAGAGAAAGAATGTTACCTGTTATTCCCCCCTAGGAGATATAGTCCCTGTGGTCTCTTCATTCTGCAGAAGCTCTCAGGTGATCCTTTCCTCAGTGTATTTTTCTGTTCATTCCTCTCAGCAAAATGCCATGGAGTCATTAGTACCCCTCAAGAGACATCTGAGTCTGCAACTGAGAAAAGTGGTTTGGACACAAGAAGTATGAAGAGATTCCAGATTTTGTCTAACTCAACTCTTGCTTGTAGGTTACTGCAAGGAAGTTCTGCATTCATAACTTCTAATGTATGATATCTGGAGGTGTAGCTAATCTGATATTTTGGGTTTGTGTGGCGGGGTTTTAGTAATGGGGGACGGGCCTGCAGGGCTGGCTCCTGTGAGAAGCTGCTGGAAGCTTCCCCGGCCCCAAGCTGGACCCGCCGCTGGCCCAGGCCGAGCCCCTCAGCGACGGCGGTAGCGCCTCTGGGGGAGCGGAGTTAAGGGGGGAAACCTGCGGTGAGTCGGGGGATTTGAACGTGAGAGGAACCCCTCTGTGTGTACTGAGGTCGGTGAGGAAGGAGGAGGAGGAGGGACACCTGAGGAGGGGATGCCCCCGCAGCCCGCGGTGAGGTGGCAGGCTGTCCCCCCCAGCCCGTGGAGGGGAGTGGGGGAGCAGATGCCCACCTGCAGCCCGGGGAGAGAGGAGCCCACGCCGGAGCAGGGGGATGGATGTCCCCCAAGATGGCCGCTGCTCTGTGGGGAAGCCCACACTGAGGCAGCCTGGGACTGAAGGACTGCGGCCCGTGGAAGGGACCCGCGCTGGAGCAGTTCATGAAGATCTGCAGCCCACAGGAAGGGCCCATGTTGGAGAAGTTCAGGAAGGACCCCACGCTGGAGCAGGGCCCGAGTGCGGAGTCCTCCTCCCCCTGAGGAGGAAGGAGCGGCAGAGATGACGTGTAATGAACTGACCCGAACGCCCATTCCCCATCCCCCTGCGCTGCTGTGGGGAGGAGGGAGTGAGAACTGGGAGCGGGGCTGAGGCGGGAAGGTGGGAGGGTGGGGGGAAGGTGTTGTAAGATTTGGTTTTACTCCCCATTATCCCTGTTTGGATTGGATTGGTAGCAAATTAAATTGATTTTGTTTCTTCCCCAAGCTGAGCCTGTCTTTTGCCCGTGACCATAAGCGGTGAGTGATCCCTCCCTGTCCTTGTCTCGACCCATGAGAGTTTCTTTCTATTTTCTTCTCCTCATCCCACTGGGGCCGAGGGGGAGGAGTGAGCGAGCAGTTGTGTGGTGCTTTGTTGCCGGCTGGGCTTAAACCACAACATCTGAGCAATGGCGAAATTTCAGATAGTGTTCAATACCTAAGCTAACACCTGATTTAAAACTGCAGTCCCGTCTACCATTTCCATATTCCTACTACTCTCTTACCCTGCTCCCAGGGTATATGTTTACTGTCCAATGAGGTTGAACTATGAAAAGTTTGTCACATCATTTGTAGAGACTTTGGATGAAGTTCTTGTAAAAAAACATAAAGCCGTATAAAGTTTAGCAAATATTTAAGCCTTCAGTTTAAAGCTTAAGTTTTATCAGGCCTTTCATCATGAGCAAACTGAGATCTTTTCAGGTGAATTTAAGACTTTGCTAGAAGCAACAGGGGCTCAGAGTGCATAGACTTAGTACGTATCTGGTGATAGATTACACGTATAGAAAAATCTTTAGTCCATTCCATTTTCGTTTCCCTGCTATATTTCTTTCCTTACTTTTCTTCCATCCTCCTTTCTTGCATAATAGACATGTTGCAGTAGTTGGAAAACACTGCAGGACTACTTATGTGTTTTACTTCAAGTCCCCTGTACAATATTATTGCTGAAGAAATTGATCCTAAATTTAACATAAATATTTGCCTGAAAATAACTTAATAACTTAATAGGGTTTTTTTTCAGTTCCTAACCAGATCAAATATTATCTCTAGTTAATCTTCAGGGAACTTTTTAAAATAGCAAAGTAGTTGTTATTGTTTATCCAATTTCCAGTTAATTTGCTTATTTTACTTTTAACTTTTTGTTGTCTGATTTTTGCATCTTTTCTTTTTAGACTGTTCTAGTCTTCTAGACATCACTATTATAAAAATAATTTATTTTAATTTCTCTCAAGGACTTAATTTGTCTATTAATATTTTTAATTTTGTTCTATAGTACTGCATATAGGATCATTCAATGCAAATTTTCATCCTAACATGGCATATCCTTTCTTAGGGACAAACATAGCAATTAAGCAATTGTCTCAATATTCAGAGCTTTATTAACACTACGCATTTGTACTTTATTAAATATTTTAAAAATGAAGATGAAAACAAATCATCAAAGAATAAGTTGGCTTGAAAAGCAGTACTGAGCAATTAGAGGAACTAACTCATCGTCCAGTCGGCCCCGGGAGCAAGCACAGTGAAGTGACCCTTCCCATTGCCTGGGCTGATGCTTCAGGACCAATCTAGCTCTTAATAGCACATGTATCCCAGAAGTTTACTTGAAGCACTCAAAAAAGTGTACAGAAATAGCCAAAGGACATCACAGAGAGATTTAAACACTCAGCACCAATTCAGACATTTTTTTTGCAGATCTAGAGGGAACTGCAGATGTGCAATCTTTTCATTAGTCAATGCCTTCCCCACTTGAATTAAACGAAGTCCTGACAGTGGTCCCAATTTAATTATTACATTGTTCATTTGGAAGATATAATTGCACAATTCTAGTTAAAACATCATGTGATCTTTGCCAAGCTCTGTGCTTGTTTTCTCACTAGTCTCATTACATGACACTGGTGTTCCTATGCAATAGCAGCGGCTTCACTTGCTACCTCCAGACATGGCGTGTTAAGCTTCAAATCACATTTTAAAAGTGTGACAAACTCAGAAGCAGGGCTCACCTGAAAGACAAGTGCTCAACCTCCTGGTGAGCTGAAAAGGAAGATCGGCGGTGTTATGAGTAGGAAGCAAGAGGAAGGCATGCAGCAAGACTCAGACTGCACGCTACGGCTGTGCGCTGCGATCTCCACTGGAGAGCAAGTCCTGCATATGATACGTGGAGGTTTAACTTTCTCTATGTGGTGTTGCAGTGGCATTGCATACGCTTAATTTTACTTCAGTCTTGGAATGTAGTAGAATTGCCCTTGCTGTGCTCTGTTGAAGAGGGTAACACAAACAGACAAGCCTGGAGGGAGTATCTATTTCAAATGACCCAAAGTGTGTGATGGGTGCTGGGCACACTAAATTATTCTCTCAAGAGTTACTTGGGCAGCCGCAGCTCTTCACCTGCCAGCTTCTGCCTAACACTCTGACATGGGCTTGTATTGGGCTACTGACAAAGAAGAAACCTACATACAGGATGCCTGAAATTGTATTTTGGGCTTCTTGAAACAGGAAAGTGATCCTTCTTCAGAGTCAGTTGAAGAACTTCCACCTAAATAAGAAGAAATAAAACAGATTTCTAAAACTTCATTTTTAAATGCATTGTTACAAAGGATTTGACATCCCATATGATTTTCCTTAATTCATGTTCTGTTCTGTTTTCTCCAGTAATTTAATTATGCTACTTGCTTGGTTTGTAATCTTGAGTGTTAAGAAAAAAGCCAATCATCACTCTCCTAAGTGTCTTCTCGTGCCTCTGTGCCAACTCTTACAATTTTGTTTCTTAGTTTTGTGACATATGATATCCAAAAAAAATTCTGATCCTGGCTTATTCTTAATCATTTTCCCAGGTGATTCCCACGTCACTTTGTTAAAGCTTTACTGCTACAGAGGTTTTAGTTTTCTGTCACCTCTTTACCCTTTTGGTTTCCAGTTTAACATTTGTTTTAACTCTGTCACTAATTCAAAACATCCTGGTTTTTTTCTTTGGTTCACTCCTACCCAGTAGTCACTGTTTTCATGAAGTTTAATTCATAAATCACTCTCTGTTGTGGTATGCATTACCTTTCTTATGCTGTTAATATGAAAGATCACAATAGATGGTTTAAGGTCAGTAAAGCTAATGTTGGTTAGCACTTATTAAATTATTCATGGCAGAAATATTTTTCCCATCTGCAATCTCCTGGGCTTTGAAACCTGTGGGATTTTCTCTTCGATGCTTGTGTTTCTATAGATAGTGTCATATGCTGTAATATCATCCTGTTTCTACATTTTTTTCCTACCACTGACAGAAATATTTTGTCTTGTCATTTCTTACATTCAGCTGTACCGCCTTCCTTCAGTGTTCAGTTCTGGGAGAGCTTTATTTAGTCATTTGGTACTTCCTGATAATTCCATCTTCATGAATATTAAATAGCCTCTCAGACATTAGTTTCAATTTTACCTTTAATGCCTTTTATATAAGACATTTCAGTGTGTCACTACCACAATATTTGAGCTATAAGACATTTCTGAGGGAGAGGAAGGTTCTAGGCTTCAAGGGCCCTTGGCTTTGGCTGGGCAGTTTTCTCTGCAAGCCTGAATTCACACATTGCTTAGTTCTTTCTCTGCAGCAGTGTGTCTGTGAAGCTTCCCTATGGGAAGAATGTTACGTGTAATTTCCACCTCTTTGCAGAGCTGGAAGCTTTTAGGTGACTGACTGCTTTGTCCTATATATTTCTTTATGAGAAAAAAGGACTTGCTACAGATATCCTTGGGTTTTTGATGGCAAAGTTAACACTAGTCTATAGGCAAAACTGTATGTTATACCCAGCAGAACAAGAATTTTTTTAAGTAATTTTCCCTTTTAAGATGAAAAGCATGAACCTTGAAACTGTGGTGTGAATATACTAGTTTTCAGCTATAGGGGTAAGATATAGGTGTGTGTTGCTGTAAAAGTATATGTATTTCTGTACAAAGATGGAGAAACAACAATTCCTACTACATAAAAATGTATGATATCCTCAAGTTTCCCTGCGTCTACAAATCTTTCCTAATGGTTTAAGTGAAGGTCTGAGACCTGCATGTGCGTGGGTCTCACAGTACATATGAACTGCACATTTTCTGTGTCACACCAAGGAGAAGGCAGGCACAGAACTAGACAAGAAATTCTGAGTCATCATTACAATCCTTGGAAACTGCAGGCAACAGTGCAACTGCTGATGACAAATAGCAGTAGTTCCTTCTTATAACTAATTACATTTTTTCCACAGTTATTCTTGTTCAAAGGCTTTTTTTCAGAACACCAACTCCTTAATGGTTAGAAACCTTCCTCTAATATCTACCTTAAATGTACTCATAGTCTATTTATACTCATTTATTCTTTTGCCAAAATCATCCTTAAACTTTAATAGCTCTTTGCTTTCCCTGCTGTTTATTCACTTGATGAACTGATAGAGAACAATAAACACTCCTCTCCTCTTTCTGGACTAAACAGGCCAAATGTTTTTGCATCTTAAATCAGACTCTCCAATTACCTGTTGCCATGGTTTAACCCCAGCCAACAACTAAGCACCACGCAGCCACTCACACACTCCCCCACCCCCCACCCCCGCAGTGGAATGGGGATAAAGTCAGGGAAAAGAAGTAAAACTTGTGGGTTGAGATAACGGTGTAATAGAACAGAAAAGAAGAAACTAATAATGATAATAATAGCACTAATAAAGTGACAGCAGTAATGGTAAAAGGATTGGAATATACAAATGATGCGCAGGGGAATTGCTCACAGCCTGCTAATTGATGCCCAGTTAGTCCCCAAGCGGCGATGCCCCTGTCCCCACTCCCCCCAGTTTATATACTGGGCATGACATCACATGGTATGGAATATCCCTTTGGCCAGTTTGGGTCAGCTGCCCTGGCTGTGTCCCCTCCCAACTTCTTGTGCCCCTCCAGCTTTCGCGCTGGCTGGGCAGGAGAAGCTGAAAAATCCTTGACTATAGTCTAAACACTACTGAGCAACAACTGAAAACATCCGTGTGTTATCAACATTCTTCCCATACTGAACTCAAAACATAGCACTGTACCAGCTACTAGGAAGACAATTAACTCCATCCCTGCTGAAACCAGGACAACTGTTTATCTTTGTAGTGTTTTTTGCAGGTGTTCCTTTCCAAATTGATCTTTCTTGAATGACATATCAGGTTGAATATCAACAAATAGGAATTCCAGAGACTCTCACTTGCAGCACACATGGGTATTTGTTTAAATTAAAGATGAAAGCTGCCGTCTTCAGTGGTAATGTTGCAGGATTAAAATAAACCAATCCTCAAATATTTTGAGACATGGGGATCAGAGTCTTAAAAGGTAGGAGAGAAGTTAGATGGTGGTTTCTGCTCATTTGCTTAAATCTCAATCATATCCATTTACTTATTTTTAATAATAAACATTTGGAAAAGCTTTTGAGGCATAACTCTGTCTCTTTTTTACATGGTTTCACACTATAATCATGCAGCTTTTTTCTACCTTTAATTTTCTAACTCAACAAAAGATAACACCATGTTTGTTAAAAAAGCAGGCTCCTAAAATGCATATATTACATTGCTTCTGAAATACAATTTTAAAGCAACCAACTCATCTTTTGTAGATGGAAATAGAGACTCCAACAATTGCTATACAGGAAGAAAAGAAAGACTTAACAATTGTTATACAGGCCTTTCTGAGTCTCCCCTGCCTGTTGATGCTGAAGGCACTTCAGTGTACTAAACCCCCTGATTACAATATTCATCCATTACTTTTTTAGTTCAGGTTTTACATAAATGTCAGTATTTCCTTTCAGGACAATGTTATATCAGTAGCGGGGATCAACATACAGGGATCTGAATGCAAACTTTATACACCATATTGGTGTGAAATCAGACAGGTAATTATCATATTCAGGAATAAGATAGAGAATTCAAAGTCCCAACAGCCTTGTTTTTGACAAGGCTGCACAGTTAAAGTCAGTATCAGTGTTTTGACAATTTCTGCACAGTTACATATAACACAGTGGAGAATCTACCCTACAAAGCCAAAACACTGCTCCAGTGCAGCAGCAGAAGGGACAATTTGATAATCTTTGCAACATACAGAAAGATTTGAAGCTCCTAAGTCAGTTTTCGTAAAAACATTGTCTTACTGTAATCTATTTGAGCAATAAAATTATGCTCTGATCTTCTATTTCCAGTTGTAGACATAGAGCTTATTCAGTGTGTAAATATGAAAACCCACTGAAAAAAGAGTTCTGAGCACAAGAAATGCCAAATCTTTTATTTTCCAGAGCTTGAGACACAGACGCACAAAAGAGCACATAACTCTTCAGGACTGACAAATCTGAAGGAGACAACACAAATGGGGAAAAAAAGGTTCTTTATAATTTTTTTCTTTTGAGCTTTCATTTTCATTTTTTTCTATTATTCTATTGTCAAGTAATGAATGTGCATTGCAGAAATGGAATCTATTTTTCACCAATGCATTTGTATAGTTACATTGCTGATACTTCCTATTCAGCTGAAAGTGGAGGTTTTCTGAAGACGTTTCTCTTGAATAGAAAATCTTCTAGTTTGAGAGGGTGGAAAATCAAGTTGTTTCATCTTTTTCACCAAAAAAAAAGTTAATTAATGCAATTTTTTTAATCAGAACCAGACAATTTTCACAATATATTCCACCCTTCTCAGTGGCATCACTAGTTTTTGTCTATTTCTTTCTCAAAAAAAGATACACAGTCATGTTGAAAACTCTTGTTACAAATTTTATTCCTAACCCTGTTTGGCTGTTACCAAAATTTGAACATATGGGCTGTCATTAATAGACGCCATCCTCCAGAAATAAATATGTACATCTGTATACTTACTAACTTTGCCTTCTCTTTTTAAGAGGCAGGAGCCAGATGAGTCGTGAAGGCTCTGGGGAAGTTCTCATAGAACTAAAGACAGAGATATGTCCTTAAATCACTTAGAAGTATTAATTACTTCATGGCTTTTTAGAAGCTGAGTGTGTCTAATACACCCACCAGAGATCTCACCGTGACAAAATCAATACAGTTCTCCCTTTATTTTCATTTTACATGTGGAACGACTAAGATCTTCAGACAGATAAATACTAAAACAGTACAGTTCATATGCCATAACTGAAGCTGTTGACCCTTAAGAGATGGAGGAAAACCAGGGAATTTACGAAGTCTTGCTGCTACTTACCAAAGCTGTGAAACCAAGAGAAAACATGGTGAATCATGATGAACTGTCTCTTCAATGCAGACATTGTTATACTGTAGATAGTGTATATGCTCTGTGGCGCACATGTGTATATGCAAGTGTGTAATTATATTTGCAGTAAATTAAAGCAAGAGAAAAGTTAGTAACAAAAATTCAAATAAGTTTTAAACATTGAGATCAACCTAGAGGAAAAAAGAAAAGCGGTGTGTGAAAGATCCCTATGGTACTATCATCAGGAAAATATATGTCACATTAGCATCAGCAACGAAACGAAACACTACTAAAATAATAAAGAAATTCAACATGTTGAGACAGACAGCAGAAGTAGCTTAAACTATATAGAAGATAAACTGAAGCAAAATAATATTCAAAAAATCTATACTGACTGAGCTACCCCATATGGATGGCTGGCCCAAATCCAACTTCAATTTCCACCTTTCCAAGAGAAGACAAGCTAAGAGGGTGTTATCAGACAGAGGAGATCTTTTAAGCCTTCCCTTGGTGCTCCTTCCCCTTTTCTTCGGCTCCCTGGAGACAGGATCAGCAACCAGGTGAGCTGCCCAAGTACCGTTCGCTGCTTTCACATCAACTCCTCATCTCTTCCTGGGGAAGGACAGCAAGCAAGGTGGAGTGACACACAGGTCTGAATCTCATTTATGCACTGCCAGTGGCCTCACACGGAACTGTATGCAGAAACTAGATGCAAGAAAAGCTCCAAGAAATGCTGTATTATAGCAAAGAGTACAAAAACCCCATGGAAGGAAAATGAAAACTTGCAGAGCTAGAAGTAGCAAAAATACATTCATGTACAAAGTTTGAGGACCAGCTTGTTACAAGAACAGTTTTGACATTTTGTGATACTGGTGAATGTAATTTCTTTATTTGAATTCAAACCTATTCATGTATCTGTTGTTTCAACTTCAAATGTAACCAGGTATATTCCTAAGATAATTACTAGGGAATTTGGTAAAAGTCCACATCAAATTTTTGAGCTTTGTGTGACATCCTAAAAGAAAATGCTTTCCAGCGGTTGTAATAGCCTCTCATAGTAATATATAGATAATACATATATATCTATAACTTAAGATAAAAGCCATACAAATGATATAATTTTGTTGAAAGCAGTGTAAAGAAAAGATCACTAAGTATGTACATGTTCTCTCACTGAAGTCCAACATTTGGGGCCAGGCTAAATGTAAACATTTTTTCAGCTAGCTATAAGGTCTGGTTGTTACTAATATTTGTTTCTGTGACAATTCTTAGATGATAATTACTACTTTTACTATCTTCCACATAAGTATGATTTTGTGATTCATCTCTGCATCATATACAGACAACGGTAGAGGAAAGGCATGTTTAAAGGAATAATTTATATGGAATTGTAAGAGAATTTTTATGAATAGCCCCATTACCAAATGCATCTTTACTGTCAGCAGGACCTACGATTATCACATCAATTTAATCCTAAGGCAAGTAATCCAGAGAAAGATAGAAATGGATTTGACAGTGAATAACAAAAGCTTGCACACAAAACCAAGAAACTTTGAAATTGTTTAACAGTCCATAGAATATCATGCCCAACAAATCCATAAATTTTCATGATCTGGGAATTTTAACCAACAGATTCACCTCCACTTCACCCAGGGGGATTCATTGTATTTTCATTATAGCTTAGAATCAGGATTTATTACAGAAAGTACAATGCAGAGATGAAGAGGTGCAAACCTGTGGAGTGGCAGCAAGCTGGCTATCAGAAACCTGACCCACAAAAAGAACTGAGAGCTTCTCTCAGGAGAACATCATTATTTGGAGAAAGGCCTATACAGAGCTCAGAAATGAAATTGTTGTCGTGACCCAGATGGAAACTGGTAGCCTAGATCTCTGAGGAGGCAGTAACAGGCTGCTCAAATGTTTTAGTGCTTACCTCAGCATACCAGCCCCTGTACCAGCTTACATTTTTGGAACCTAAACAACACACCATTCTGGCCCCGAGACTGTAATGAGTGAAAAGAAAGAAAATCTGCACCAGCTGTCCAGTTGGTGCCATACACAGCTCACAGGGACAATGTGCAAATCTAATGTGGCTTGTGGGGAGGGAAGATGCAATTTGGCTCTTAGATTTGAATGGTTATGCTCTCTTCAACCACATACCAAAAGCTTTGAGTGTAATGGGTGTTTTCTCCATGTTTGCCCAATCTGTTACTGGAAGGAAACTCCAGTTCTGTGACAAAAGGGACATATGGCCATTTGCACAATCAGGAAGGTGGAATATTTTTCTCAGACAGAAAGGATATGAAATCAAAACAGGCAGTTTAACAGGGACTTAACAAGGAAAATATTTGAGAGCTTACATATTATCGGAGCTAGTGATATCTTATGGTTTTTGTTATGGAAATAGGGCCTTTGGGGAGCAAAAGATGAATGTTTGAATTACAAACCCCAAACTAAGACAAGTATAAATATACAAGTCCATGTTCCTTCATCGCTAGATGATATGCCTTCTTAATTAACCTGGCATTATTTATGAGACCAGTGAGGAACTTAATAATTTGAGTTGGTTCAGACTAAATTATAACTATTCCCTAAAGTCTGCCTCTGCCTCATCCTACCAACTTTTTGTCTTACTTTATGGAAACGAACCCTACAGGAACTTGTGCATTCAAAAGCAAACAAAAAAACTGTTAAATGTTATATGACATATGAAATGGAAATTTAGATAAACTTTCTAGGGAAGTTAAAATTTTGGTCAAATATACATGGGACAGTTTCAAAGTATATGGATTGATAAAACAAAAAAGCTTCCGTGTTATACCAGCAGCTGTAAGAATGAAAGAAAACAAGAGAACATGGCAGTTTACTGTTAGAAAGACTGCCCATGATATTACTGAAATTAAATATCCACGAACAGTATGAAGAAACAATCTTCCGATCTGTACTTAAAATTTCTTATATTTAGACAGCAGACAAGCCAGTGTGGTAAAGGCCTCAATATACTTTTTCTTTATTTTTCCCACTTACAATATGGGTTTCTTCACATTTTTTTGAAAATGAAATGGCTCTGCTGTACTGTACACACACAAAAACATTCAACCTATTAATCCTCCTATCTAGTTTATCATAGTCTAACCCATTGCTGAATGCTATAATTTGACAGTCTTTCAAGACATTTATATCACAATACAAAAGCTGTATTTTTTGTGAGCAAAAGGGGAACTGGTTCCTGCCCCTGGGGGCTGTATCACATGGATGTGCAGATTATTCCTGCATGAACATATCCCAGACCTTACACTGAGTAGGCCAAAAACTTATTTGTAGAAACACCAAGGGAGTAACAACATCAGTAGAAACATGAAATAGGGACTTATTAATGTTAACAACCAGTCAAGAATAAACATAGAGATTTATAATTCCCAGAAGAAAGTCCATCTTGATCCAGCAGTCAACCATTTTGACAAGTGTTCAATAGAAATCAACATACTGAAAAAACCCTGAAGGTCATCAACAGCAACCTTTATCTCTATTGGGAGGTGTTAAATGTTCCTTCAGGTTTTAACTGCACAGATGCCTTGTATGTGGACACATTTTCCTACATCATCAATCAAATAGAGTCCAGCGTCAAAAGTCAATTCATAAAAAAACATATCCAGAGAATGGAAAGAATATTATCACACATGCCTGAATATAGAAATGGTGACAGGGGTTTTGGTGACATTTTTACAAAAATTATAAAAATCTCCAAATGAAATTGAGGGGGGAGGCGGGGGGCTTGTTATTTTCAGCAATGTATCCACTTAGTGGAGCAGACTCAATTATTACTGGTGAATTGTTGACTTCTGTTTATCAAAAGGGTAAGCTCAAGAAGCCTTTTCTGCAGGTACTCTTACAAAACTGAATTCTATTTCTCAAGCTTAATTATATATATTCTTCGAAATGTGGGGGGTTTTGAGTGAAAAATAATTGTACTGTACTGCAGGGATAGGTCTATGATATTTTGAAAAGGTCTGAAACAACTACACTCAACCACTGTGATAAAACGTACTGTAATATGATTGCAGAGCATTCCTGTGTGCAATTGCTGGAGCAGGTCGCTCTCTCACTGGTTAACTGTGACCCTCGTGCCAAAACCATTGTGCATGATCTTATTTCTGCAATGATAATGAGTCAGATATTAACTTGGATTTCTAGTTTTAATCAACAAAGAACAATCTGAACGCACTTGATGAGATGAGCAGTTGAAACAAGCAGCACACTTCTAATAATACATAAATCACCCGTAGCAGCAGCTGCCGTCTCTCGCTTGGGCTGGACATCTGAGCGGCATGGGTGTTTCCAGCACCAGCTCTCTAACTTCTTATGTACCTTATAAAGGGTATTGTAGTAGTTAACAGTGAGGGTTTCTGTTGATATTTGCCAATAAAAACAACATTGTTAGCAAATCCCAGTTTAATCACTCCCAGCTGTGGTGCCGGGTAAGGTGTATCCTTGCCTATCTGGCAGTTCAGTAGGTTCCATGGCCCTGGCCACCACAGGGCCTTATCTTGGCCCATGACCACATCTACCATGACTTCAGTGTCTCTAGTAAACCTGCAGTGTGACAGCGGTTGATGGCATCTTCCATATACAATCAAAAGAAAATGGGTACCGTGAACGCAAACATCCCACCAATGTTATTTTTCCAGTATTACTCAGAAAACTGTCACTGTCGAAAAGGACTGAGGAAATCCAATTTTTTGCTCACAGAAATTAAGATATCCACTAAATTGCCTGTATTTGCCAGTCTGTTTTTTCTCTTCACAGTGTCTCCCAAGACTATCATTAAGGACCAAACTATAAATTATGTAGCAAAAGTAGTGATAAAATTTCTACTGAAGATAAGACTTCTGTCAAATGAGACATGCATACTCATAATTGTCACATCCATCAATCATTTTGATATGTGCCACATGCCACATCTGTTTGAAAAAATGGTCTCTGTTTACACTTTAAGAGGATTGAGGTGTTTCATTTCCTAGCATTTTAAATTCTTAGGCCTTGCTTCTACATGTAATACATGGTCTTATTCGGGAAAGCGCTTTGTTAATTATTATGTCCTGATTTGGAGCCATGAGACTTGTAACACTTTGAATAGTTTCACACTGACTTAGAACTTTTCAATGTACTTGGCTCACTACCATGTGGTTTTTTAGGTTTGAGTTTCTAAGTATTTTCTTCACGTATCATTTGCTGCAATGAAAATGTAGATATATTCCATAAAATTACAGAAAGGAAACTTGATAAAAACAAATTCAATATATAACACTTCTCCTAAATGCTTTGATATGGCTTTTATTTTAGATTTTTCAAGACAGCCACTACAGAACAGAAATATGGGTCAGTGTATCCAAAACATCCCATATGTTTCTACTTATCTCTCAGATTCATTACCAGGTATCTTAGGTGAAAATATTCAGTTAATACCTAGAAAATTACATAAACTAAAGTTTATCTTGGGACTGGAGAGTTTTGTGTTTACTCCTCTGCTCTGAAACAAAATTCCCTGGATGACCTTCAGTTCTCCTTTGTAAAATGACTGTTACTGTATTTCTTCACCTCAAGTAGTTTTTGACAATCAGTTTGTTAAAGATTTAAGCTCCTTAACCAAAAGAAGGCAACACATAATAACGATATTGTTATTAAATCAATGTGTAACAACCAATCAACACCAAGGCTTCTTTGTTTTAGGCAGGATAATACTCAATATCTGAGTCACTGACCCCAAAAGGTACAATAATATTTGTATTTCAGTTGCAATTTAAAAGTTCACAGAAGTGCGACACCTTAAAAATTCTCCTCAGAAAATCTTGCTGTGCACCTGAGAAAGAATAACAGTATGGCTTTTGCTAAAGAAACTAACAGTGAACCTTATTTTTCTGAATCAAGATTTTCCATTTCCTTTAGAAATGTTGTGTTAGAAACCACAAATTGAGCACCATAACTCTGAAGAAGATAATTTTATTTAAAAGAACATGAGATTTTTGAAGATTCATTTTATTCTGAATCAAACCAAATTTTGAACAGTTTCATGTATAATCTAAGGAATTTAGTAATTTATGTCTATAGGACATTTTTATTTTAATATTTTAAGATGTTGCTCAAATTGATCATGTAGTATCCTATAATTTAAAAAAAAACTGAAAGAAAATCTTTTAAGGGGGAAAACAATAAACTGTTAATTCTGTTTCTAAGTAAGATGTTTCAGTACTGTCAAACTTATTTCTTGTTTCCTCCTCAGAAAGCAAAGTGACTGTAGTCAAAGACAGATTTCCATCTTTCTGTTTTACCTTTTTATCAGTAGGTCCATCTTCAATTTTGTTACAACATGATGAAAATTTGAAAAGTTATATTAGTTTTCAAATTTTCACTGATAAAAGCTTATATATAGAAAACTTGTTCTTTGATTTCTACACAGAGTATATGTGGGGTTTTTACCCCAGATTGCTGTATTTCTTATTCTCTATCAGTCTGAAATGTCATATGTTCATTAAAGAAAAAGAGTATTTCATATTAATATAATAGTATATCTTGTACATCTTGGACATCTTTGGATTTAAACAAGTCTACTTCTGTCACAATTTGGCTGCTTTACGTAGATATGTTTTTGTAGAACAGCAATGACGCCAAAGATTGTGAAACCCAGATAACAAGAAGCGTGGGCCCTGATGTGGCCAGAGGTACTGTGTTTCTGACCTGATTTTAAGTAAACTGGATTTTCTGATTTAGACAGTAGGCAATGTAGGCAATTTAATGATGAAAAGGAGCAGTACAAATTAGACCTCTTAACCTTTCTTCTTACCTATGGGGGAAAAAAAAAAAAAAAAGCATCTGTTCCAAATGCAATAAAATTTTCCCAGCTTATTACTTATTTGTTCAGAGTTAAGGAAAGTTATAAAGACAACTGATTTCCCTCTGTTATTCTAAATTAGCCATAATCTCTATCTACCCTCTTCTTTTTTAAGTCTTTTAACTAATATTGTTTCAAGGATTTTTTTCTGAAGTCCTATGATAAACACTCTAGAAGTTCCACATAAAAAAACAATGTAGTTTGGAATAGCATAGAAATGAAGCTTATAGACAGAAAACAGACTGTTAGAAGTGATGCATTGACATTACCGATAATTTCATATAGGTCAGCATATCTGGAGGTTTCTTATGCAGAACTTTCAATTAACCCGTATTTTTGTTGTATATCATAATGTTTGAATGCTTTGTATACATCCAGACTAACCTAGCATATTTTCTAGGTATTTTTTAAATTTTTTAGAGAGATCAATTACCGACTACTGAGATTTCTTTTCTCCTTTTTTGCCTTGGAATTCAAACTATAAACTGCGCAGTTTGTTTTCACATAAAAACTTATTTTGAAGGAAGTGCAATTTCACCAGAGTCCTCCTTATCCTCACCATTTCTTTTAACTTTGTCTGAGATTCACATAAGCTTATTATACACTGCAGTTCTACTATCAGACAAGATTAAAGTGGTTTGCTTTGTTCTGACCACTACTTCACATAATCACCTTTCACTGTAACATTTCCTTTGCAGTAGTTAAATACGTATTTGTTTATTCCATTCTGTAACACAGAAAATTAATGCATGCAAACAAATACAGATTATGACTGACATGAATTCTTAGTTCCAGAAATATTATTTACAAAAAGTTCCTATCAGTCATAATAAGTATCAGTAGTGTACAAAGCAACTTCTTCTGCAGACAAAAAGAATAATTAAAAGGAGATAATACATATAAGCGCCTGCTATTTCAACAGCTTTTGATTATAATTTAATCATAATTTGCATTTACTGAATTATACAGTAGATTGTTACTATATTTCATAGTGATTTTTTCTATTGAATTGCCAGGATATGTGGAAGCTGGGCAAAGGCTGGCAAAGAGTCTGGATAATGCCAGTCCTGTCGAGGGGAAAAAGAAAGATCCATGGAGTGAAAGTGCACATTTCCCAGAAAGAGACTGAGAGAAAAAATCAGAGGAACACTCTGAAAGCTCCTAGAGGATAACAAGGAGATTACTGACAGCTACCATGTATCTATCAAGAAGAAATCATGCCAAAGCAATCAAACTCCCTGTGGTGGCAACAGAGGCTCAGACCTCGTGGACAGGGAAAAGCAGCCAGTGCCCCATGTCCTCCGAAAAGTTTTTGATACTATCTTATATAACATTACGAGAAGCAAGCAAAGGAAACGGCTGAGATGACGAAATTTTGTTTGGAAAACTCGGTGCGGGTCGGCAGTGAGCGCTCAGTGCCAGGGTGGGAGGGCGAGCAGAGGGCGGCTCTCGTGGCAGTTGGGCTCCTCCTCGCTCTCCTTTTCTATTCGTGGTGAACAGAGAGCAGCTTATTAAATTTGCATGTGGCGCAAAGCTGAGGGAGACTGCAAGTACAGAAAAGAGAGGGTTTGAGTTTAACATGACCTTGACAAATTGGAGGAATAGTACAAGATAAACAGTGTGTAATTAAATAAGATATGTGCGAGGTATTTTTAAGGGGGAAGGCCTGTGATTCTGTTCCTCCGTCTGAATCGACCTTATGACCATCCTGGCACAGCATAGTTCAGATAATGTTTCTCCAGGTGGGGTTATATGCCATACATTTCAAAATAAACTGGGCTGCTTAGTTGTGTCTGATCAGGCACTACTACATCTGGTGTCTGGTCGCTCATTCACTGAACTGCCTCAGTGATCACCTGCTTTATTTGGTAAATTGGAATCTGGTGCTCACAGGTCTTAAAACTGAGCCATAATCCAGAAAAATGTTTGACATCAAATCTTTGAATCTCTTAGGATGAAATAAAACACTCCAAGAGAAAAATGCACTGGATTATGGAATTTTAAATTTCAGTATTTTTCTCTGTTCTAAACAATGTATGTATAATATCTATAGAAATGCACCGCTATGAGGACGTGGGCATGCAAATACTCTGGAGGCATCCAAGCTCACTTTCTGCAGGCTGGGCTGGAATAACGTTGGTGTGCCATGCTGCGCAGGAGCACCCCGAAAACTTTGCACATCTGCAAAGTCACTGTGCGATCTTTACCATGTGGTGGCTGAGTCCGGGCTCAAAAACGCCCAAATAGCAGGGAGCAAATTTCACATCTGTTTGTTATCACTTGCTGCTCACAGATAAAAAACGCAATTGTCGTCCAGTTTGTAGTCCAATTTGGCTGTAGCTCGTTGAAGTCGAGGGCAGGCAGAGCGGGGGAACAGCTCGCCTCTTCGTGTGGAACAGTGCCCTCTCCTGCTCCGCCAGGCGCTGTCTCGCCCTGCAAAAAGCATTCCTTCTTTTGCACATACTTTATATGAACAGTCAGATGGGCAAAGCTCAGTCACACACGCCTTCAGCAGCAGAATACATTAAAAAAACCACCTTTGAACCGCCAAATTTATCACCAAATTGAGATTATTTACAGGTTGCTCGTAGTTATGTTCATTACCAATACGATAATATTTAGAGGTCATTTCCTATTCACCATCCTATCCCCCACAGGGGCTTTGGATCATGAGTTTTAGCTTGCAAAGATGATATCTCTTTCAATAAAAAACAGTATAATCCTACAAATTGCAATTGTCTTTGTAATGCTTTTGTTGTGTTTTGATGCTTTGATGACAAGTTTAAAAGCCTTGGCTGCTGTGCTTTTTCCGCAAAGCAGTAGTCGCACTTCTGGAATTCTTGAGCACTCGCAGGACTAGCAGTTGATAGACTCTCTTTTATCTTTTCATTGAGTCTCTGACATTGCTTGTTGGTACTGTTCCTTCAAAATGCTTTTGATGTTAGCCTCAACAACAGCAACCAAAAAGCTCTAGTAAAAATGGCTGCGGGGAGAGGTTGGTAAGGGTCAGAGAGAAAGAGAGATTACTGTCTACTCAGTGTAGTAATGTTCTGACTCCAGCTCTGAAAACAAAGGAATACATTTATCAAAAACCCCAAACCACATTAGTGAAATTTTCACCCAAATAACTTGCATTTCCTGTGGTGTTTAATTTCTCAGTTCTGCAGATTCATACAGCAAAGTGAATATTGTGTGGCTGGTGCAGCGGAGAAAACCTAGAGACTTTGAAGTCGAGCTCTTGAAAAATGCAAAAACCTGTAAATTCAGAGCACATGCACACAATACAAAGGCAAGCTGATTCTGGGAGACCCTAGTTTTACAAATCTTTAGCTGCAGCCATTCTTTGACTGTTAACCGGAAAATGAGCTGCATGTCCCAACAATAACTTTAATGTCAGGGCAGCTTGCCAAACTATCACAAGTGCGGGTTTGATTTCAAAGGAGAGAATATTTTGAATGAATCTTGGGACAGCTCTCCTCATTTCTTGATGTTTCATCCTTTGCTCTGTCAGCTGTGCCTTCTTAGTCTTGTTGATTTTAGTTGACTGTCTTAATATATTTGCCTCAAGGCAGGTCTCACCATCTTGAGCTATAGACAAGAATATAACATAGCATAGCAAAGATGGAAAAGAATCTCTTGCCCTGTGTACCAACCATAGCTACCAGGAGTCCCAGCCATTCTTGAATAGAAAGGCTTTAAAAATGGGATTATAGTGCATTCTTGTTAAAAAGATCTATTTTAACTCTTATATTGTTCTGACCCTGTGTACGTATGCAGTGAAAATCCTTCTTTAGGTATTAGACATAATCGGAACAGCTCAAATGGGTCATAGGTCCAACAGTGGCAAAAATTCAGTGCAAGCAAAGTGGTTTTTTTGTTGCTAGTTTGTTTTCCTTGGTGACATTTTTTTGATTGTTGTTTGTTTTAAGGGCAATTAGCTACACTTTAAAGCAAGTAGTCACTGATTTCTAACCTCAGTTCTGTGGCAGTGAATTCTGAGTCCTTCTGACCAGACTGTGCTACATTCAGCAAAATTCTCAGTGGACTAACTGATAAGATGTCTGATAATTTCTGAGCAGCTGTCTTGTGAAAATTGACAGGTGACCTTCAAGACAATTCTGCAGCTTCTTTCTTCATTTATGTTGATAGATATATATTTAGGCTTTCATTCTTCTATTTTCTCCAGAAGTTTTCTGTTACTTTTTGCTTCTTTTTTTTTTTTCTTTTTTTTTTTTTTCTCTTTTTCTTATGCTTATTTTCTGTTGAAGGTTTTTCATGCTTGGTGTTCATCATTACGTTTCATTACTATTTAGTATTTTTTTCATTCTAAGTGAATTAAAAAAAAAGCATAGGACTGTTCAGACTACAAATATTTGAACAGTAAATGTGTGATATGAAAATAGGCCATCACAGGAGCCTAAAGTCATGTTAAAATATTCATGTATCTGCATGTATGTGAACACAAAAACTTGTTTTTCACAATTTATAATAAGGTGAATCAGTACATTCAAGTAATGTACACTACATTTAATTAACTCCCAGTCTCCTATACAGAAAATGAATCAATAGGGTTTCTTCTAGTTTAGTTTGAATTATTCAAATACTCATACAATTTTTTGTTTTCTACCACTGAGAGTCAGTAAGCAGTGGTAGTGGAATCATTTACACCAAAGCCAACCTGTAGACTGAAATGAGGTTACTTTTAAGGCCTTTTTCCTCCGACTGACTGAAAAATGAGAAATATTGAAAATTATATGTTCCAGTACAGGCTATAATGAAGTCTGAGTCTGCAATTCTTCTGTCTCTAAGAGGTAGCAGGTTTATTTTTAAGACATTGAACACTTGGTAGAACTGTCCACAGATGTCACTTTCCAAAGACCCATCCTTAAATCAATGCAATGTCTACTAAAGCTCAATCTTAAACTCAATCTTTAAAGAAAAAAAATGTCTTAAAATGCCTTGAAAAGGCAGAAAAATAATAGACAGCAATTCAGCACTCTATTATACAATTCTGTTTTCTTGATTATGCTTTCAAGTATCTATCTAATTATTGAAAAGGAAGGAAAAAAATCTCATGCCGTGTGGAAAACACTGTTAAATTAAGATGTGATATTGAGATAGAACTGAAAAGCCCTTCACTTAAATCAGATTTATTGCTTCCACCTTGTTAACCTTTGTCCTCAGTCACTGACCATTTTGTTACACAAGGGGGCCACAGATTTCACATTTATGGCTTTTCTAAAGTGCACTTGTCAGCTTCCGCTATAAATCCTGACATTCACATCATCTCAGAAGCTTGATAACAAAGTGCTGTGAGTACCCAACATGATGTCACAAACATAAAAATGGATTTCACAACACTAAGGGGCCGCCGTGAGTGTCCTTTTCTAATTATCAGGAGAACAAATGGCCTTAATGTGGCACAAAGCAAACATTGCAGGCTTCCTAGACTGGAAAAATAAATAGGGTTTTAAAAGGCTAGTTATCTGGAGATACTCTTAGAGTAACCCTGGCAGCATTATTTTTAAGCAAAACAAAAGAATGAAAAGAAAAGGCTGGTTCTGCCATTGTCCATTGAGGAGAAAGTGGGGTTTTTTATGGAGCTTAAGACAAGAACTATGCTCCTCAGTGAAAATGGTCAGCCCAGAACCCATCATTTTATATGTGAAACTAGAATGTTTTTTTTTCTCATGAACATCACTTTACAATTCTCTACACTATGTTTCATATGCTATTTTCATTACTTAAGCAGTCTCCTATAGTCCCTTTGCAGTTCTTCACCATCTGCCCTTATCCTTCCTACCTGGAATAAATATGTATCAGAAGCAAGCTTTGTCTCCTTCCTGCTCACCCACTTTTCCAAAACTTTTATGAATGTGTTAAGCAGCACAGACACCAAGGCAACACCCCACCAAACTCCACTGGTGACCTCCCTCCATTCAAAAAGTTGGCTAACGATGCTTGTTTTCTAACTCCTATCTTTGGAGCTGTGATTTACCTATGACAGAGTTTTCTGTCTTACCCCATCATTGCCTAGTTTCGTTAAAGGCACTGAAGAGTCACTGTAAAAAGTCACCTGAGCTAGAGGTGTCAAGGTATGAAAGAACTGAGGAATGAAGGCAGGAGGCAAGCACCTCTCTCAGGTTTTAGGAAGGGAATCCCCCGCCCTGGTTGTCCTAGCCTTTGAAATTTATTGTTTGGCTTTTCCATAAAATTTGCCATAGAAAAGATGATTTAACCCCAGGGCACTCAGAGGGGGGAGATGGGAGAAGTGACAAAATACATACAGTTGAAAAATAAACATAGCATAGAGTGTTTGCTTTCTGTTACTGCTTTGGCAGTGATCTGTGATGTCTGAGAATTCTGCACTCCGGACTGTCTTTGAACACGTCTCCTTTAGTTGGGAAGTAACTGATTTCATAGTGCAGGTTTTTCAAGTCTTCTGCAAAAGATTCTGCTCTAATTTTTTCTCACACTCTCATTTTCACCCATTCCCATGATTTGGCAATTCATGCTGCTTCCTGTATTTATCTTTTCTCCTGCATAGCAAGGGTTTTCCAATTTCTTCTTCAGCTTTCTTAAAGCTTCCTGGTTTTATGTCTCTGATTTTCCTACCAGCTATAACCATCTAATTTAGTCTCCTCAGTGCAATGTACTAAGCAATTCAGTATTCCTTATAACAAGCAACGGAATCGAGTGTATACTTGTCACGAGTGTAGCCACAGGACTCTTCTGAGTGCATTTAAGGATGTTCCTCTTCCTGTTCCTCAGAAGACTGTGCTGGCAGCTATTTAGGAAGTTGTCACTGAAGACTGAACACTGCATTCACTGGTATCAGACTAAGATATTGCATTCTAGGAAAAGCCTAGGGAGTTCAAAGCTAAGTCCATATTCATTTACTTGAGCATCAAAACCAGTCTTTGTTCTCAAGAACCTTCTTGCTTTAAAGGAAATAAAATGTTGAGGCTTCCAAGAAAATTCATATATATTTTGATTGTTCTTAAGACATGTGGAGAAGTTTCTAAACAGCCTTGAGCTTCTATTAACCACTTAATTGGACAAAAGAAAGGCAATGGCAGTATAAATCACAACTGCTATGATACTGAACATTCTGTACATATCAGATGCAATGGCACCAGTAAATGCCATAAGATAAGAGAGAATCAGGTGTGTTGCTTTTCCTCGGAAATGTACACAGTATACTATTACTCATTTTCAACAAGCTCCACAATTACAAATCTGTTCGTTTTGTCCCGTTGAAAGGAACAATTTTTAGTTTCAAGAAAAGGTTTTTATTTCCTAAGGCAACCTCGCACCCTTATAAAACAATGTAAATGCAACATAGGTAGTATCAGGATGGGGTTGTTATTAATCCAACATTTAAATATCACAGTATTAAGAGCTGCCCCCATAGCTCAGCTGAATAAGTTCAGGAGAAATTAAATCCTTTAAGTTCACCCTCAAAATTCTCATATTTGGGTGCAGTATAGCCCTTCATGATAACAAGCCTGCAATCAGGGTCACCGCACTGAGAATAAACTGCTGCTCACCCACGTGAAAAGAGGCTGATGAATCCCCGTTAAATACAGACACCTAACTGAAATGCGGAGGTCTTTGGCATCAAGAGAGCTTAACCTATTTAAGGTTTTATAGCTAAGCACTGTGACCTTCAAATGGATGTAGATTTGAAGTGAATATTAATTTAATAATGAAGTAATGAATTCACATGGTAGAGAGTGTTTTTTCTTTCTCAGAGCGGCCAGGATTTTATATTATCTTTACTATCTGGATATTATTATACGCATTTAAGGATGGACTTGCCTAGGGGTTATCAAATATACTGCTTTCCTGCTGTTTCAGGCTTCAAGTGGGGTTTTTCCCAGATATGCTGTTAAAAAATCTAAAATGTTAATATCAGATTTTGCTAGTTTCAAACAAAAGTGGATTTTTTTGAGACAATTATTGTTTTTAAATAATTTCTATTGTATTAAAATACTCAGATGATAAAAATATTATGGGTAAAAAATGATCAGGCATATGTTTATTTTGCAACTTTATGTCATGCTCCATGTTAATGTGGAGCTTTCTGTTGTTCATCTGTCTACTCAGGTACCCATAACTCTTTTCATACGTTTAACACTGAAATTGGAGTTGTAATGTCAGTCCCAACCAGAACAGCTCTCAGCAGATCTATATGCTGTAAGTTCCAAGATGGGATGGCAAAAAGGTGTCTTCAACATAGTCTTGCTTTGAAAGTATGAAAGTGTGGTGCTGTAGGGCTGGTTTCAGGCTTTCCTGTCCCATTCAGCTGTAACTGGACATGATTTATTAGCAGTTTTCTTCTCTGATTTGCTGTCCATCAGGAATACCTTTGCAGGTTAATGAAAAGATTATGCTTAGCTGACATTTATAAAGTCTAAAATCAGAAGCCAAAGAATTCAAAGAGAATGTGAAAGCCAAGCAAAAGAACTTGAATTGCTTATAACTTTCTTGGCACATGAAGTTCTGCAGTATGAGAACTATTTCTTAATGAAGAGCTTTCCCTCCCAGAGACTTGCTGTCATGCATACAAAAGCATTACGCTTGCTTTGACATTAAACAGTGTTAACAGCCTATACTTCCTTCCAGGGTTTTTTCTTAAAAAAAAAAAAAAAAGTATATAAATCGTGCCGCTTAGCTTCCTTGTCCTCTGTATCTCTGTATGGGAATCCATGCTGTGTTTAAAATCGGCTTGTAATTGATTCATATATAGCCACAGGTGTCAACAGAAAACACTGAGACAATATAAGTTTTCATTTTCTATATGCAAGGATAAGAATATAAGAAATACCAAAGAACACAAAATTTCATGCTGAAAAAAAAATCAGTGTGAACCAAGAGATATTACTACACATTAAAAAGATGAAATAATTAAATTTTAGAATTAAGCTAATTAATAGTCAGAATCTGTTCTTAATTTTGACCATCACATTACATATATGTCTTCTAACAGCTACAGAGACTTAAGGTCTTGATTATTATTGAAGCCTTTTATACCTTTTGTCTGAGAAGAAAAAAAACCACCGACCTTCTCTTGTCTGAGGGACCTTCATCTTTGCTTTCTCCTCCGCCCCCGCTGTGATCAGACACAATTTCATTTTCAGTCCTCCTTAACCTCAATGGCGCTGTACAAAGGTCTGAGGAAAACGCCTTGGAAGAAGGCTTTTAAGCTACTAAAATACAATGCACTCGCATTTGAGCCACATGATGGAGGAAACATGCGAGTAGAGGCTGGCCAGGATTTCCATCCTTGTGTGGCGATAGCCAGGGTTTCCTACTGATGTCATGGTAACACTGACTTGACGAGTTCAGCACATAAACTTAAATAAGATGATTCTTGTCTTTTGAAAGTATAATTGCTGTGTTGGCAATCATCATCAATTCCACGTGAAGAGCTTGAGTAGGCTGTTGCTCCCAATGACTTTCTGAAACAAGTATACAGCTAACCAGTTGCGTAAAATGAGTAATACTTGTGCGACCAATATTCATTTCAAGGCATCTGATTAAATTTCCCTGGATCATAAAGCAAAGGATAAAAGTAATCTTAAATAGTTATCACAGTTATAAACATTTTGCATTAATTTCTAGTCTCTCATATGTATGAAAAGCCAGGTTTTTAAATAAAAAATCAAGTGTGTGAGAAAATGGGTGTGTACTACTAATATACCTAAGTTCTCAAAAATATTTTTCCAAATCTGAAAACTAGTCAGCCTAAAACACTTTTTCTTGCAGTTTTGGAAAATAAGTTTTGGAAGGATTTTTTTACCTGGAAAATAATATGCTTTTTAAATTTTTTATTTTTATTTTAAATACTTGAAATAGGCAGAGGAGGTAATAAGAGTTTAAGGGTATTCCAGTGTTTCTGATAAATTTGGAGGAAATGCCTTATTCTCACAAAAAAAAGTTGCTAAATAAAAAAGGAAAAATTCAGAAACATTTCAAGGACTTAAAGATTATGGTCTGCTTACTTCTAATTCATTTATTAGGCTTTACTCCTTCATATGAGCTGGTTTTATTATCAGAAGCTTAAAATTAGGAAAATATTTTAGTGCAGTTTAAGATTTTATTATAGTACAAGATAAAAAGAAGAAAAATCATAATTAGAAATTTAACATTCTAGGTTTCTAGTAAATATTCAGTATATGTTAAAATTAGGATGCATTTAAAAACTGCTGGCTACTTAAGATTACCTTTTAAAATGACTGCTGAGTGATTGCATCGGCTTCTCACTGGCTACAAAAACTTGCCATGATCCCTAATCAAATTTTAGAATACGTTAATGTGCACGACTGTGACAGCACATTTGCAATAAGTGTGTTTGTGTGATACAAAAGGTCCGTGATCTGTTCTGCATTATCCGATTAAAGGCATCTTTGCTGGAAACTCTTAAAAATGAAGCTGTGTAAAACATTTTAAAATAACTACAAATCATAAGGATCAAAATTAATTGCAAAAAACTGCAAGCAAAATAAAAATGCATATAATCTAGTCCCACTTCATCCAAAGGATTTGCTGTAACCCAGGAGATATCCAGAAATGTTTCATATTCTGCAAACCAGATCTTGTTTACATTTAGAAGAACTGTCAGCAAAATATACAGATAACTATTTTCATTGCATTTTTCCCATTTATTTTATTTTAAAACATATGCATAGTACCATAAATTTAGAGGAAACATCAGAAACAGAGAGATAAAACTTGTTTCCTCCCAGTCCTAATCATATTATATGATTAGCAACCAAATATTTTACCGTTTGCCACTGTTAGCACTCAGCGTGCTCACGTCTATGTAACCGGAGGCAGCTTGCAAGTTGGTGTGCTGGTTTTCAGGGCTCCCACAGACCAAGCAAGGAACTGCCCACATGAACAGAAAAAGTGACTCCCAGGATATATGTTCCCCAAATGCTGTCCATCTGCTCTTTAATATCATAATCGGTGCTGGAAGGAAGGTCATGCGATCCATTCATGGACCCAGGGCATGGAACTTTCCCTCTTCTGATGATAGTCACCAAGGAACAATTTTTTTTTTTTTTTTTTTTTTTTCTCGGCAAGAGGATCTGGCACATACTGAAGCTCCTGTTGTAAGCCAAAGTTCTGTGTTCATTATACACTACTTGTTATGCCATTTATTGAAGTGTGGCACAGGGAAATTATTCGACAGCCCAAAGAAAAAGGAACAAAAAGTTAGCCTGTCATTGAACAATCTTTTTGATCATTTGAAAGTATATATCAATGTATATCTGTCGTTAGGTTGCACATCACGGAGTTCCAAAATGGAGGTATTTTAGAAAAAAAAAAATTTAAGGAAGGATGGAAGAATTAAGTTAGATACAAGAGAAAATATTACAAAATTTTCTGATGATACTCTTCTAGGAAAGCACATAACTGATCTTCAGCATCTCTGGTTCAACAGAATAGCCCTGAATGTTTAGCAGAGTTCAAACAGAAACAAAATCTCAGCTAAAACCTGGAGTGGGCTTTATAAACTTCAGCCTGACCTCTATTTAGCATTGAATATTTTAATGTTCATTTTTAATATTTTTTAAGATCTATATGCCTCATCCAGCCTGCTGCCCAGTACTACTAAAAACTCCACAGATAACCAGCCAAATGATTCTACGGCAGCGATGAGAAAAGTAAACAGTGTGATTTGATTACCTTTTCAACAAAGGCATACTGAATGAAGCATACCAAAAAAAAATAGGAAAAAATATTGCAAAGTCATTTTTCATTTAATAGATAATAATTATTAAGGGCTGGAGCCCTGTTTGCATCCCAAGCTAATTTTTTTTTTTTTTTTTTTTTTAATGGTGGAAATAATTAGTGACAGCCAAAAGAATACATGGATTCTGTAACTGTCTACATATGAAGGCAGGATCCCTTTCTGAAAGATAAACTTCCGTCAGAGAAGAGTCACATCTTAGCCAAAACCAATATATTGAGTTGATTAGAGGAGTACATGGATCAAATTTAAGGATTGCTGAAACAGAATAGTTCTGATTAGGTGACAGATATTTCCAAATATAAACTTCATGAATTGAAGAACTCAATATATCTTTTAAAATTTTTCTTAATTATTTTTGTTTGTGGGTTTTTTTCCACTACAGATATATCCCTAGCCTTTTACAATAAATCAATTGCCATTAGATAAATCTTTAAAATAGATATTACTTTTGTTCATGTCTTTGAAGATAAGGCTGTTCACACCAGCAGGTTTTTTAGACTTTGTTCCTTGTCCCCATTATGCATTTATAACTTCAGAGGGTAAGTAATACTGCTGCATTACTTGCTACAACTATTTAAATGATTTATCCTCATGTGTATTGATACAATCTCCTTTTAGACTTCCTCACAGTATTTGTCAGATTTGTCTACCAGACCTGCTATCAAGGTCTCATTTATCCGTACACTGCATTTGCAATTCTTCGTAAAATTGCCTAATTTTTCAATGCCACTTTATTGCTGTTATAATTCTTCTAGGCTGAAATTCATCCTATTTCAAAACTTTTCTCCAAGACTTGTGTACCACAGAAGTACCGCCTGTGCTTTCAAAATAAGGCTTTGAGCTGGGCTCATTGATGAAGTAGGATTCCAGCCTCTAAGGCTATTTGTCAAATGTTTGTAATTATTTATGGGTGGCCAATTTAAAAAACTTGGGGGAAAAGATCTCTGTATCTTGTTAATTAAAAAATTGCTCCACTGTCTGAAATTATCCTGTTGTTATTCAGAAGTTAAATATGTATGTCAAGACCTGTTAAACTGGTTGTATAAAACTGATATTAATGGAAAGGCGTGGAGAACTGATTTGCTAAAATAAAAGCCCTTTAGAGCTGGAAGAGCCCAGCCAGTACTGAATCCATGGTGTAAGCATTTTTCAGTAGGAGCTAAAAAGGGGCTCTGCGTAAGTGACTAAATACCCCTTTTTTCCTAATGCACAATATTTGGGTTTTGGTTGGGACTTTGGGGGGGGGGTGGGGTGGGGGTGGTGTTGTTGTTTTGGGGGGTTTGTTTGGGTTTTTTTAAATGAAATTTACCTAACACAGAAGGATTAAATAAAGCTTTTGGACCACATAAGTAGAATTTTTTAATCCCATTAATAAAGACTATAATAGAAATACCTTTGAAAACGTATGTAAACATTTCTCCAGAGCTGTGATTAAATGTCTGTTTTGACAGTCTCTTGCTCTCTGGCCTTCAGTTACGAAGTCATTCAGAGTGAAACTGGAGCTGAGATTTCCACTTATCTACCCTGAGACTCAGAGACTGAGTATTCAGTTATTCTGAGATCACACAGAAAACATACACAGAGATTTAATTTTCAATTAGCTGTCTCACATTATTGTGAGATATATCATTCCTGTTTATACCCATGGATTTTGTCTCCTGCACCCAGCCAACAGACTACTGAGAAGAGGGGTCATAAAGAACCCATTAGATGGACAAGAATAAAGCAAAATTGTTATTTAAAAAGAATATATTGCATTTTATCAAAGCACAATTGCTATTTTTCCAAAGTCCATCCCTCCCGCTTTCATCCCCTTATTTCTGGAGGAATCCAAGTTAACAACTGGGGAGTTTAGTAGTATAGTCTTCTTAGGGAATAGATTTTGACTGTGCAGAGAAATAGTGCTTCATTTTAAAAAACATTTCTTCCACATGTTGAGTTAAAAATTGGATACCTATGTTTCATTTCTTGTTTTAAAATAGGTAAACTTGACCAATTTCCCATGTATTTGCCAGCATAAGGCAATACATTATATTTTACCTTGTTACAAATACAACCTTATAGTTAATGTGTTATGTATGCATATGTGTTGAAGTGTTTAATGTATTAGAGAAATCAAACAAGTTCACCGTGCATACACTTACTAGAATAAGTGTTTGATACATCATTAAAGAGGAATAAATACTTAGATACATTAAGTAATTATCATTAGCTACTTTGACAGTAATGTTCAGCCGCTTGGAACATACCCTAAATATACTGTAATATTCACTGTATGTATAAAGATCATACTTAATGTTATATACCTCATATTTAATACCTCATCCTTCTTCTTGGCTTAGATTGCTATATAATCTTCTCAGGAAAAAGAAAAAGTTAGAGAGAGGCAACTAAATAAGTAGTAGTGATAGTTCAGAAGTCTGTTACTTCACTTAGCCTAAAACACAAACACAGTTCTCGCTATCTAACTAACCTACCAGGAAACCCTTTAGAGGACGGTGAAGTGCATTACTTCACATTCAGTAGCAGAGCCAAAACCAGACTACTGACAAGAAATATTCTATTGAGTTGTTCACTACATTTGATTTAAAAAAAAAAAAAAAAAAAAAGGAGGAAAAAGAAGAAAAAACAGAAAACTATTTCAGACGCAATGTATTTTTACCTGTATTGCAATAACAAAAGAGATGGAAATGCTCATAGAGTTGTTATAGTAGTGATCGTCATAACTGCTGGTCGTGCTACAGAGGACAGTTCCACTCAAAATTAAAGCACACTGAAAAGGTAAGAGAAGAGAACAATTTCTATCTTACATGCACACATACCACACAGACACACATGTAGAATATTGTTCCAATGCCACATGGAAAATAAGAGATAGCACTTTTTAGATGCAAATACTTAGTGTTTTGAAATGTTGGACGTGCTGTCAGGACCAAATCCTCAAAGATAGAAATGTCTCAGGATTTCTGAATTTCAGCTGATTGTCAGAACCTAAATACCATCACCTGGAGGTATTAGTGAATTCAATTACTGTAAAAATAAAGATGTAGGGAAAGTACTTTTCCCCTAATTATTGTATTACCACTAATATAATCCAGCTAAAGAAAACCCTCCATGACCCCAAGTAATTGTTCTAACACACTTTGGGAGCTTTCAAGATCAATTTTTATTTAACGCATGATCTTGTTCTTATTCTCTGTGTAATACTATAGATTCTTGAAAATGGAAAATCATCATGTATCTAGACAAGGTGGCAGAATGCCACAAGTTTCTCTTTTAAAGCACTGAAGATTCAAAAGAAACACTTCAGTGATAGCAGAACATATTAGATGTAGCCTTTTTTAAAAGTGCTAGTGAAGAGATTGAATTATTGTTTCTTAACAATATGTTTCTTTTCTTATGTAATTTTAGAATCTATGGAATCTGGAAATTGTCCTAAAATTATATGATTCCTACATGTACAGTATAGATGGCTTACAGGAAAATGGGGTTTAACTGCAATCTCAGTAGTGCAGTAGAAAAGACATGATGTTGGAAAGTCAAAGCAAGCTCTCAGAAGAGTAAAGAGAAAACTCATTAACAATAAATAATGAGGGAAAACATGTAAACACTTTTATAAGATGCGACAGTAGAAAAGGATTGTGAAACTACTTCTGTAGGACAGACTATTTAATACAGGGACAACCATGTAAACAAAGGTATGGCTTTTTCAAGTACTGTTCCTCTCACCCAAGTCCTTTTTTCATCTTTGAATGAAAAATGAATGTATAAAATAGATCAGCAGATTACTTTCCTTTGCATGGCATGCATGTTTATATATTTTGCATAGTGACATTTGCAAGCTAATGTGCTTTGCAGAATAATGTGAATTGTTGCTTTTAAAGGGGAAGTTTTTGTAAACTTATGTGAAGTCAGGTTGATATAGCAATTGTATTAACAAGGACAGAATATCTTAAACACTAAGGAAATGAATGTAAAATTTATCTGGGTGATACATATTTATAAGGCACATACAGATGCATATCATGAGCTATACTTCTTTAATTTAATAAGAAATGAGCAATTTGCTTCAGCATAAATACATTTCTCAGACTCACTTTATTGAAGGACATTCACCTGAAGCCTCTTCTGGTTGCTGCATAAAATATTTACAGAATGTTTTTATCATTAATTCTTTTAGAATACTTGAAATTCTTTTTTTTTTTTTTTTCTGGCTAGTATACAGAATCAGAAATATAAATCTAGCTAAAATAAAAGCTGTTGCTGAAAACGTAATGCCAAAGATGGCAAATGATAACCAGTTTTTCCATGTCACACCTTGTATCAGTACCTTTTATCTTCAGCATCTTGTATCTTTATACTTTTCTTTGGGATCCTGGTAGGGTGTTATTAAGTAAAGAGATGAAATACCATATTACATCATTGAGGCTACTCTTATTCTGGATCTAAGATTCAGCAATAATCTCAAAAAATTCTTTAGTCTGCTTCATCGTCCCATTGCAAAGGCAAGTTAGAGGTACACAAGATAAGCACATGCACACTTGATTTTGCCCAAAAGCTGCAGTTAAGTTCCCAAACTTTCAAATTCTCTGTGAACCAAGTCCAAACGCAGAGTCTTTTAGTATTGGTTCCAAGCCTACAATAAATAATTGCTTTTCTCACACAATATGTGCTTGACATTTCCTGCAGTGCCAATTTTTGGTACCCAAAATGATTTCAGAGAAAAGGATAAAGGAACCGTAGCTCATTTATGTCTGTATGTAATTTTGCTCTCTCCTTTCCAAAGTTCTCAAAGGCTGTTTCAGACATCCCTGGGGGGGCTAGCCTTGAGGAAAAGTGACCCCTTTGTTGTACCTGGTTTTTCCAAGCTGTGTTTTACATCTTGTGGTGTCATCAACCACTATATCAAGAGCATTACTGCACTTGACTTTCCTTATTTTCTCCTGACAATATCCTCAGGGTTGATAAATGGTCTTGCTTTCATGTAGAAGGCAATGTATTTATTTGGATCCAACACATAAGTTTATGAAATCATGACATTCTGCAACAGTGACTGGAACAACAAGCAAAGGCAATAGCTTTATGAGTTAACCCTTAGGGGACAATTGCTGGCATCTGTTCTCTTGTCTTTAACTCCTTGAGGTCTGAAAATATATATTATTAATAATAATAAGATGCAGTTCAACAGGTTCCAGAGGAGAATCAAGTTTACTGCTGTGCAAGCTAAAAAATAGCAATATTTATATTTGGCCTGTATTTTTAATGAGTCTGAAATGAGGTACATGTTTCTGGAAGCAAATACAGAAGACGTTGCTTATAGGTAGTGTGAGGAGAGAGAATTGAAAGCATAGAAATGAAATATAATCTTTCTGTCTTGCTCGCTTGTATGCTGTACAATTCTGTTTCAGCTTGATTCAGCTTGGTAATGTTTATTCAACGAATCACAAGGTGAGTTTCAGGGAGTGCAAAGGCTGGACTGCTCGCGGTAGTCTTTAAAACACTTTTAACTGCAATTCTCAGTTCTACCTTGCACACAAAAAGAACTAAATTGATAAGGCACATAAGGAGAAGCTGAAGTAAACAGCAAAGAGAGGAGCATTATTTCAAAGCTGTAAGAAAATGGATTCCAATTAGCCTAACTCCCCACACAGCCCTGCGCCAGGGCTGCTATATACCCCACAGCCAGGCTTTCTGACTGCCTCTGCTACTTGAGAGTCAGGCAAGCACTCTTTGGCACATCTCTCCACTTCAGTTCTTCCACAGCTCAAATGTCCATTTCATACCACTGTCGGTCCTTTCAATGGTCCTCTAGAAACCAGCTATAAAATACATGTATTGTAAGCTCTTTGAAACAGGAAACAGCTCTGCTTAAATCAGTTTCTAGAGTCAGTAGACAAGAAATCACTAACCTATCTTGCATTACAATAGAAACGACAAGTGCTCCCAATAAATGGAAGCACATTTATTTTACAGATGCCAAACCTGCATCTGCATGTCCCAAACAGATGGGTTCACAAATCAATTGGCTGCAATTTTAGAGGAACGCTGGAAATTTTTCCTATGGAGAGCTGGTGTAGAGCCCAGACCTGTCACAGGAGTGCCCCAAGGAGCTGCTCCGTAGCAGCACTCACTTGGCCTACTGCAACCAGTGGGCCAGCAGCAAGAAGCAAATGGGCCGGGAACCAACATGGGCTCCTCATCCCCTTCTGCTCCTACCAGGGATCATATGCTTTAGATTATTCCATAACCGAGGAAGTGGTGCTGATTACTGACTCGGTGCCAAATGTACGTTTACCAACCATTCATCTCTGAGTATAACTGAATTAGGAAATACATTTGTATTTCTGGTGTCATTTTATTATGTGCAGTAATTGGGTTTCATATCATATGTCACACAAGGGATTATTTGTACATAAAAGGAGAGATGTTGAGCTCAATCTCTCTTATCGTGTCTGTTAATGAAATTAAACCACTGCAAATAAATTGCACACACAGATTTCCATATCTGCGTTGCTGAAGAGCGGATCGTGCTAACATGTACAGTTAAAAAATGATCAGGTATTATGTTTTTTGGGTGGCCTAGGAGGAAGTACAAGTAATTAAGCAGAGCCTTACATTACTTTTGAAATACTTTGGGGAAGCTGCTACATTATACCTAATGTAGATATATTCCTTACAAAATTCACTTCAATTATTACTTCCAGAGTTGTTGTCACTTCGGAGCATACACCAGTAGTTCAGGTAATTCATACCAAAGAAGCTGTTATGGCATATTCCTTCAGCAGCCATCTGTATCATATGATAAGTTGATCCTCAGTTTTGCTTCTGTAACACAAGTGGCAGCATCAGTAAATTTGCTGGGAAAAATTCCCTGTGGCCATAGATTTGTTCAACCAAACAAATGGCCCTGCTGGAGGCAGCCAGCAGATGCTGTCATCTGTACAACATAACGATCTTTTTCTCTACTCTAGCCCCCACTGATTGCGACTCTGAATATTTTAAATACATATAGACTAGGTATAATGTAGCTATATAATCCATCCATGTAAGCGCCAGCTGTATGTGACTATTAGTCCTTTTCTTCTGTTCTATCCTTTTACTTCTCCTGGTCCACAGTTTTGCTTCACTCCACTCAGAATACGTCTATGCTACATGCTGGCGGATGTTTACTTATTTGGTTATTTTGCTAGCGATTTGCTGCTGTTGAATAATTTACACAGCACATTGTTGTAGTTTTGCAAAGGTCTAGTTTGGCTGGAGTTTTACATCAACGCCTATGGCTTCCCTTTACAACTACACAGGCTCTGTCCTGACCCAGCTGCTGGAATTTTAAATATTAAATGAATAGTATGCCAAATCTTAAATGGCCGTGGTTGTAGAATAATGGTTGTCACTGTTAGAAGTAAATAGTGGCGTCTGTTCGTTCCTGTAGCCTTCTTTCCCTTTTTCTTATAAACTTCTCTACCTGCACTGAATGCATCTAGCTGGCTGATTTTGCAAATATTAATAAAGCTTCACAGAGGAAAAGAGACTTTTAGTTTTGTTAGGTTTCTGGTTTTGGGTTTTTTTTTTATCAACCCTGTTGGCGGTTGTTTCATAACAGAAAAGAAACTGTAATTCACCTCTCGGTGACATAAATCTCCTGCCAATACAACATAAATTCCCCTTTCACTGTCCACAAAGGAAACATGCTCCCCACACCCGATGTGGCTGTGCCCTTGATTCATTGCATGTTGTGGCTTATCTGTTGCCTGGATAGCCCAGATGCTTGGTCATTCCTCTCTGGCAAACGTAAGCCTTTGGGAAACTGCCTTAGCTGTTCCAAAACCTATTTGCCAGCCAGCACTTGTGTACAGTCTTTTCCCTATATATAATCTCACTCATTGGAGTCAAGCACTGAGATGAATGCATTTTAGTACACACAATAAAGTTGGTAGCTGTTAGGGATAACATGCACTGGCATGTACATTTCAGTTTTACATTGTAAAACACAAGCAGTCAAATTCACATATATTATAAATTGAAGTTTGAGCTGGAAGTCGAATTTAAGGGTACCTAAATGACCATAATATATATTGATACAGAGCTGAAAGAATTCATAGATTACGCTAATTAAGCACATGAACCAAGAACCAATGAGTGGATGAAAGGTTTTCTTGAATTAAGTTGACTTGGCATCAGCCTCTAAGAATATCTTGGATCAGAGGGAAAATGTAAAGATCTGGGCATGTAGCTCTATTTTCAAATAGAAATCAAAGGAAATACCTCATGGTATTTGACTACTTAGTCAACAGAACAGTGTCAGAAAGGAAGCAAAGCCTTGTGCTGCCAGGGCTGCAGATGAACACATTTTACCTGAGAAACTATGGTATGAAAATGCCAGCTACTCGTTTGATTGTCAGCAACATTGGCCAAACTCCCTTCTGCATGCTCAGAAGTAGGAAAATGGATAGCAGAGATTAAGCATTCATAGAACTGGTGCTAACAGCACATGCCAGACCTACATGGAAGACTGTAGTATGCTTAACAGCTCAAATATGACTTTCTAAGACATTACTTGGGGTTTCTACAGGTGCCAAACAAACCTGCCATTACATAGTAATGTGGTTGTGAGAAGGCATTGTATTGTTGTACTGGAAGAGTATGTACATTTTCAACTGCACTAAGCAATTAAAAAAATGTTCATTAATACTTCCAACTGCAGGCATATTATGATGACCTGACATCTAGTTCTGACAGTCTTTCTCTTTTAGTAACTAATGCTATATTATATACACATAAAAAAATGGCACCACTTTTATGTTTGAGACTGATCTTTTGCAGTAAAAATAGCATTTCCTTTGCTGAGAGCTTCACATATAAAACCCTTATCCAATTTATCTTATGCACACACACACAACTTGGGTATGGTTTTAACAGATAAAAAATTGCTTGATGAGGTAAGCTCCGGAAATGGAGTCACAAAAGCCTTTGGTGCAGACAATTAAACGGGAGGGAATATTTTGTACAGTTCCTCAACTCTTGGCTTTCACAATTTGAATCCTTGTCAGATTAGCATATATGTTTCAACAGGTATTTAATTTGAGTTACAGGTTTAAAATACAATTAAAAACATTTTACAGGTTTAAAATACAAGAAATAAACTGTTAACAACATAGAGTTTCATTAGTCAAACTGTGAGTGTGGGGCAAATGTACACATCCTTTAGAAATCCCATAAGAAAATTTATTTTTCCTTATGGTCTTCTGATTCTCATTGCTTGTGCCAGTCGAAACATCAGAGAATAGACTTGTTCCACAAAGGCTAGCATACGTTTCCTGTAAGTGCTGACATTGCTTAATTCTGAAAAATGCAGGGATACTGGGAAAAGAGAGTGAAACAATGCATCTTTGCCCAAACTCCACAAATGTTTCCAGTTGGATTTTGCTAGAATATGGAAGAGATTCTCTTTATTGTCACAAAAAAATCTTTCCATTAAAGCTCTGATGTTTTGATGAATTGAAAAGAAGAAGAGTTTATTATACCGACCTTTAAATCTTTCTTAAATGATCACCCAAAGAATCAACTCCAGTTGCTTAAAATATGTTGTGGTTTCAGCCCAGCTGGTAACAAAGCACCATGCAGCCACTCGCTCACTCCCCTCCCTTCCCGGCCCTGGTGGGATGAGGAGAAAATGTAAAGAAAACCTCATGGGTCGAGACAAGGACAGGGAGGGATCACTCCCCAATTACAGTCATGGGCAAAAGACAGTCTCAGCTTGGGGAAGAAACAAAATCGATTTAATTTGCTACCAATCCAATCAAAACAGGGATAATGGGGAGTAAACCCCAACCTGAGAAGAGCTTCCCCTCAGCCCCTCCGCCTTCCCGCCTCAGCCCCGCTCCCGGTTCTCTCTCCCTGGGGAACAGGGGACGGGGACGGGGGCTGGGGTCGGTTCCTCACCCCTTGTCTCTGCCGCTCCTTCCTCCTCAGGGGGAGGAGGACTCCGCGCTCGGCCCCTGCTCCGCCGTGGAGTGTCTCCTACAGGAGACAGTCCTCCATGAACTTCTCCAACATGGGTCTTTCCCACAGGCTGCAGATCTTCACCAACTGCTCCAGCGCGGGTCCCTTCCACGGGCTGCCGTCCTTCAGCCCCAGCCTGCTCCAGTGCGGGCTTCCCCACAGAGCGGCGGCCATCTTGGGGGACATCCATCCCCCTGCTCCAGCGTGGGCTCCTCTCTCCCCGGGCTGCAGGTGGGCATCTGCTCCCCCGCTCCCCTCCACGGGCTGGGGGGGACAGCCTGCTGCCTCACCGCGGCCTGCGGGGGCATCATCCTCCTCCTCCCCGTTCCTCACTGACCTCGGTACCCACAGAGGGGTTCCCCTCACATCCCAATCCCCCAACTCACTGGGGGTTCCCCCTGCTCTGAAATCTGCTCCCCCAGAGGCGCTACCGCCGTCGCTGAGGGGCTCGGCCTGGGTCAGCGGCGGGTCCGGCTTGGGGCCGGGGAAGCTTCTAGAAGCTCCTCACAGCAGCCGGCCCTGCAGCCCCTACCCCGCTACCAAAAAAAACCCTGCGCCACACAAACCCGTAACAAAATAGAAATGCTTTTAAGCAAGACCAAACATAAGTACAGTGTAATGAGTCACTCACTGGCTTTTTACTGCTGCTAACAGGAAACACAAAGTGCAAAAAGTCTTCTCCACTGGCTACGAATATGCAGTTAAACTGATCCTTTTGACTTGTTTTCATTCTCAAATAAGGCTGGCATAGCGACAGGGAAAGTCATAACAGAACATGTGCAACAAATTTTACAGACAGCTGAAAGCCTGTATTTTTCATCATATGTCTAAACTATAAATAGCTGGGGGCTTGTTACCAGCCTAGCCAAGTATATATGATCTCATGCACAACCTTTTGTTTGGGGAGGGAGAGAAGGTGTATATTCACACATATATATGTATATGTGCACATATACACAGATAGGATATCAGATAGGAATGAAATTAAGAAATATTTTCTATAACTGTTTCTATGTACAAACTCCCTGTTAACATGGACATCATAATTAATGATGCAGCACAAGCAAAATTCAAATAATAAAAATTTTGAAGTGTTGCAACTAAGCACCTCTTATTTATCTTTAATGAATAACATCTTGATTGTGTAAAAAGGCACATCTGTGCAAAGAGAGGACCTAAGCTGCATGTGAAATTAGCCACAGTTTGTCCTCTACTGATTACAATGAGCAAGTGTGTTTCAATGCTAGAAAAATATCTGTATCCACCTCAAGCAAACTGCAGGCAACATCTGCAGCACTGTACTCTATACTGTCTATAAAGGGATACCTGAGACATGAACAGCAGTGATGTTAGACAAATGTTTCAGTAACAGCAGGCCAAGTGGTAGAACCAAGAGGCACAGGCTGTAAATTGAAGCATTAAAAAGACATACAGCAACAAAATATGTAACTGCATTGCTACATGTCAAATAGCATATATTCACACAGTTCATAAATATAGGTTAATAATATTGGCATTCCATCACTTCTTAAAGCATGAGATTATCATTGGGGTAAATCACGGCAAATACTTTTTAAGAGTTGAAGAAAGAAAAATTATTTTCAAGAGATACAATTACCGATATTACAATTATTGAATTACAAAAATGCTACATTTTATCCTTCTCTACTACCACAATGTGATGAGAGTATGTTTGTGTGCTTGTCACACTGTGTTAATTCTATAGATTCATTTAGGACCTTGTGTGCCTTTGGCTATGCATCGATTAACTTCCAAAAGCATTCACAGTCTTTAATGGACTTTCCTTCTTACCCCTTGACAAAACACTGACTGTCCAGTTCAGGTTAGTATCTGAACACCTCACAACAATTTGTGTGTTTTGTCTTTACAACTGCTCTGCTAGGTAAGGAAATAATATCTTCACTTTAATGAAGCAAGAGATATCTATGTGCCTTGTGAACACTCACACAAGAATTCTATGGTAGACCCACCTTTAGCACCCAGGCACCTTTCAAAATGCACAAAACAGAAGAGTAGTAAATTGTATTTGTGAGATATTGACTCCTATTCTTACTCATTAGTCAGTCTAAATAAAATGTAGGGATACATTCAGATTTCTGGTTCTAAACCAGACATAAGCTATGACAGGTATGTCTAGGGACCAAATAGCAAGCAGCATGTTGCAATACAGAGAATATCTGAAATTTTTAGCTGTGGTAAGCCCTGGCTCTATATGTCATTACTACACAAAAAAAAAAAAAAAAAAAAAACAAAACAAAAAACCAAATTATCATCAGACTGTCAAAATTCCAGCTGCTGGGAAATTGTTAAAATAAGCCAGTTTTGGTAGCATGGCGATCACACCTGGCTAATTAGAGCTTCTGACCCCAGAACTTACAGTCAGACATCATCAGATCTTTCTTCCTATCTTTTATTCAGCAGAAAATACTCTTTCATTAACTGACAGCGGTTTGTTCTCTTAGTCAATTTTGTGCCTGATTAGGGCAGAAGAGGGGCGCACATTAGCTCATTGTCACATGTATACAGGTCAGAGGCTGAAACATCAGAACGTGTGCATCTTCTGTAGCCAGACTGCCATTTGTGCTGGGCTCCAGATATTAGGAATTCACTACAAATATGTTTTACCCACTACACTACACACACTCTAAGATGGAGAGAAATTTATATCAAGCCTATTTTTTCCTTCCCCATCTAGAATAATGTTCCATAATTTATTCCAGAGATATGAAAGTGTTGAAAAAAATTTGGCACAAAATATACTATCATTATTTACACACTGGGCTCTTGAAGAAAATATTTAAATTAAGTAAAAGATAAAATGGAGGCACTGATTTATGACAAAGCTATTTCACACATTAAACTTGTAAAGCATTAGCATCAATGTGAAACTAAAAGCAAGTAAGCTTTTAAAAGCGAGCTGAGTGTTTGAGTAAGAATTTTTTTCTGCCCATCATGTATGACGAGAATAAATAAATGGCAAAAGACATTTTTCTGTATCCATTAAAAAATGGCATAGTTCCTTAATGACAAGGTATGGCAAAAGGAAGCTGTTTAGTGCAAAGATTAGGATTTTGCCTTCTATTTCGAGCCAGTATATGACATGCATATTAAAAATACTTAATATGAAATAATAAACAGTACATTTATACCGAGTCATCCCTCAAACAGATGTGGGAGAGTCATTTATCAGATAGCCCATCACTGGCTGCTGCTTGCACAGTCCTGTCCCTCCCTGCCAAGCTCAGCTCTTTTAGGCAGTAACTGGAAAAACTCGCCTGCTAAACTGCTTCAGGCTGCAGTCCTGGCTTGGACTTGCTTCTGGACCTCATACTCAGCTTTTGATCCTACTTCCCCAATTGCAGATCAGCTCATCCAGCCTTGATCCACCCTGCCTGCTTCTTTCCTCAGATTCTGTTGTTGTTGTAGAAATTGTCCATCATGACCTCAGCTTGATCCTAATCACTCTCCTGCCTATGTCTTGGCATACAAAGACACTCTGCTTTTTTGACCCTCTCCTCAAAGTCCAGGCAAATTCTTGTTCTTTCCCTTGAACAAAACATCTGCCAGCTTTTCTGGCTGCTAGCACTGGTGGTCATTACTATGGCATCTGGGTTTGGCCTACACAGTGGTGATTTCTATGTCCTTAAAGACTTCCTTGAAACATCAGGATTTAAATTGTGCATTTATAAAAATCTGCTTCCAGAAAAGCCAAATGAGTTTAGGCCTGTAAAAATGAGCTGGGCTGGGCTGCTTCCCTCTGCCAGGAAGGAGGAAGGGTACTCTGTGATAGACTATGACATAGCCAGAACCTAGGGTAAGAAAAACAAATTTTTCATTAGATACATGCTAGGAAAGGCAACGTATTAATGAATAATTTTCTTGTGAAGCTTTCTTTGGTATGCATATGCTTAGACATCCTGTGGGTCACTGCTATCAAGGGGATCAAGAAATAACAGGCTACTTTGGGAACAGAAATTTCAGAGAGACACAGAATAATTGTAGAAGGATCTGCCCTTTTGTATAACAGTTTGTCAATTCATTTTATGTCAAGTCAGTGGGTGAATAATAAAGGGTGAAGATCAGAGATTTCAGAGCTTGTTCTCCACTAAGTTGGAGATTGCACTCCACTGGAGATGTCCTTGAAGGTATAGTAAACAAACAGACACTGCCAAATGCAAATGTTAATTGAGATGTAAGGAAGTAACAAAGTCTTTGGTACTGTATACAAACAAATATGGACATTTATGTATTTAGAATCCACTTTGGTTAAATTGAGCAAGTCATATAACACGTTCTCTCTCTCTTTCTTACCACTTCTATAGCTGTAGCATAAGACGCAAAACCACTTAAACCCTTGAGTGTTGTGAATAGCACACAATAAATACACAGGTGTGACACACTGTAAAATAAACGTAAAAGTTATACTATGACAAACAGGAAAGAGAATATCTGTGACTAAAATGTTTAAATATAATCAATTAGATTTAACAATATTTCAGTTTGAAAATAAAAACCAATAAAAAGAGAAGCAGAGTATAGTGGAGGTGAGACCTGCAAGCTGAAGAACCTCTCTATTTTTTATAGGAAGTCTTCTTGGCTTGTAACCCAGACATTGGTCAGAAAGGTCAATAACAAAAGGCTATTCATCTCATGCATAACATATATTTCTTTATTAACTTATTTTATTTAATCTGTCAATAATTGAATACCCCTAATACCCTTAATACCGTTATATACTACAGTGATCTGGGATCTCAACTACTATTATGCTTTTCCACCCGTAACTGTTCTTATCACAGCTGTGACAGGAACAAAACAAAAAATCAACAACTCTCCCAACTGAAAAAAAACCCCTCTATTGTATTTTGAGAAGGACATACGTATTAATTAAGCTCAGGCTAATGGAATCTGACCTTTTTTGCAAGACGAAGATGGGATTTTCAAGCAGGTGAATGAATATTGTTAACTGAAATGTATTGAATCCTGCTTACATAGACCCTCTGTGAGAATTACTATGGTCTTTAACTGTTTTTTTCACTGTCTTATGAAATTGCAAAAGAATAGGAATACACAGTTTTCTTTCCAGGATTTTGATTTTCACTGAATCATAGAGTAAGGACATCTTCCATGCTCTGTAATGTGGCACTGCTGTACCATACATCAAGTGACTGGAATGGTGTCTGTGTGCTGACATAGGTATAGGCATCCTCCATAATATTAGCAGATACACACCCATCAGAAAACAGGAAATACCTGGATTTTTTTTCCTATGGCAGACGCATTTCTGATTCTGGGATAAAGGAAGGGGCCAGATTAGATGGAGTTCCTACTTCCGTGGCTTTTACTGTCCTTCCCACTGCACCTGGAGGATGCTGAAGTGGGGACATCACGCTTGCATGATCCCAAGCTGTGATGGAGTCTCCTGTGTGTGAATTGCACATGGCATCCATACCTTGAAACTTATGAGCCAAATGGAAGGTAGCAAAGATACCAAAGAAAAGGCTGAAATCAAGAGGCTATTAGATAATATACATGGTAAGAAAGATTTTGGATGCTGCATCGAGCTGCACATTACTGCTGTCGTCACAGTTATAAAATGTCCTGCACCTTACAGCCCTCCTTATCTAACACTCTGGACTTGACGGGGAGTTATTTTCCTTAGAGCTATTTCTTTCACTTAAGGCTCTTGATATTTCCTAATCGTGCTAAGGAGACGGGCCCAGCACTATGAGGTCCTGTAAACCCTTTCTTTGCTGAGACCTGCGAGCTGATTAAAGTGGCTCAAGGACATCTTCAAAATGGAGCAGTTTGATTTCTTTCCTCTGAGATTTGAAGCATGGATAGCAAAAAACTGAAAACAATTAAGATCTATTTGCTTGATCTTAGGTTTTCAATTTTTCTGCTAGCTTTGTCAATCTATCTAACATCCCTCTCTGGCTGAAGACAGTTGTGCTGTTTACATCGTGACCTCTTTCTGGCTGCAGAATTTGTTGACGAGTGCAGATTCCTCAGCTCTCTTGCTTTAAAGATATCTAGAACATTTTAAAAATTTCAGCTTTGTTGTTTCATCTAACCCTTTCAGTCTAACATGGTAGCAAGTCCCCTGTCACCAACCCAACTCACGCAGCACATTTATACAATGAATGTACCCTCACTCTAGCATTTCTCACTTCCTCACTCTAGTCTAGTACCAGGCACTTTAATACCCTTAAACAGGAGTGAATAAGAATCCTCTTAAACTTTGCATGAAGATTCAGGGTGGCTGATATTCAATATAAATGCTTTGTCCTTTTCTAATTGAAAAGCCAGTTTCCAAGAAACTTGATTGTTACACTCCAGGAAATGTTTGTATTCCACAGACTTAGAATATTTGTTTTATTAAACACATCCCTAATACATACATGCTGCTAGTACTTTTTAACTTTCAAAAGTCACATGATTCAGCTCAGGACTGACATCCCCTCTCCTCTAGAAATTGTTTATCACTAAGTAAACATCATATTATTTCATCTGGAAGGCAGTTTTACCAGGGTGAAGATTTGCTATTTCTAAATGAGAGCGATAAACTGTTCATACAAAAACAGAAGCAGCATGTCTTAGAGTTTCATTTTAAGTAAATAGAACTTACATCCCCATAGTGAGATGAATAAGCTTTTTGCTTTATTGCCTTTTGACAAAGCTGTAGATACAAACAGACATTTGCTGAGGCAGCAGAAAATGTTACAATATATTATATTGCATTTGGTGCAATACACACGACATGTAATATTGCTTTCTTGTATTAAATATACACTGTAATTTTAACTAAAATGTTCAGATGAGTCCTGTCATGCCTGAGCAAGCCTTAGAAATCTTGGTGACTTACTAAATTCCTGTTATATTGTCACATACTTGTGTTATGCTCCTTTCACATTGATATTTATTATCAGGACTTGAACTCCAAACATGAGCTTTCAGTTATAAATTCTTCTCCCCTTGCCAGCCCTAACCAGTAATATCAATATCCGCTGCTCAAGACCACAACCAAATGAGAAACTTTCGGCTTGGCGGTTCAGTAAGGTATTAGTCCAAAAATTGCAATAAGGAACAATTTTAATACAAGTAATTTGTCAGACTGGCCAAATGGGGAAAAAAAACCAAAACAAAACCAAAAACAAACAAACAAAAAAAAACCAGGAAACCTGTAGGTGCTTATATGAGTTTTGATGGAGAAATATGAATTGAAGTGTTCCTAAGATCCAAAACTAGAGGCACAAATGATGACCGCAACCAATAAAAGCTGAAAACCTGCCTCTCCTGAATTTGTTGAAGTATTTTCTATCATCCTGTTACCCTGATGGCAGATCTGGTGCTGGTGTACATGTAGAAAAAGGTATGAACGTTGTAGGCAGTCAGCGGGTGGCATAACCATTTCTCTTCTCCCATGCTCCTTGGGCCTTTTGCTATGAGACTGATGCAACCAAGTGTAAGGTAAGAGTGGAAACAGACAAGAAGGTTTTGCTACTGGAGCCCCTATGCCCTGCAGTCTTCAAGGAGTTTCTACATCATGGGACAAAGGTGGAGATCTCTACCCCTTTTCATTTCTTTTTCAAGCCTCTTCAAGGTTTATGCATTGTTATAAAGTTAAAATGGTTTATGAGTTACTGCACTTCCTCTGATGTAAGCAAGAGTGTTTTGGTCTGTGTATTTTTAGTAATAATTAAAAGGGAAAATATTTCTGTCATTTAAAGATGCATTATTTCTATTTTTCACCTGGCTGACAGCTTTCTGAATGTCTAGATCTGCTGTTTTTCTCAAAGCAATTGCTTCTAGTGCCAGAGGATTGTGCAAATCTTATTTTACATTTTCTGTGAATTTCTAACCTTCTTAATTATGGACAGAAGTTTAAATTGTGTCAAAAGCTACACTTAAATATTCAGAAACTCAAAAGAAACAGAAATAATCTAAAAACATACAGACTTTTAAATGTTATTAGTTGTAAACCAACTTTGATTTCAGGTTTAATCTCCATTCTAGTTAGCTTTATTCCATTGTATAAAGCCACCTTCAGAATTATGCTGTTTCTGAGTAAGCACAGTTAAATATATGATAACCTATCTGCATACACATCCATATATATAAGTAAGCACACTCTTTTAACAAGCAGTGAAAAATCCATTAATTTTAATTGTATGAATTAAAATACCTTTTAATGTATTCTATTCCTACCCCAGAATGACAGCATTTGGAGACTATTTTCTACAGTAAATACTGTAGAAAATTAATATTAGTCAGGGTTTTCTTGTACAACAGACTTGCCAAACTGCTGCAATTTTCATAAACTAATAAAAGACATTAATTGTATACTATAAAATTAGAGTAGATTTTTGAGTAACTTGTGAAAAACTCATAAGATATTTAAAGGTTTGATAATTACTAAACGCTGGAGTACTTTCCTGTAAATCTTCACAGAAAAATATATTACTGATCTACTGAGAGATCAGGCCAGTAAAAACGGTGAAGTAGTCGTGTCTTAAAGCGAAAAGTCTTGCTCAATGTAGAAAACAGTAACTCTTCTTGGCTGTCTTCACTATTGCTACCAAAGGCACAGTGTCATTATTGCATGCAGGGCTGACAGCTTTGCTGTGAATGAGCAATGTCCCTGTGGTACTTCAGGTATGCATCTCTAAGAAAGGAGAGATGCTGAAGGTCCTTGCTCACTCAATTGTACTGCAGGAAGAGTTATATGCCTGATTTATTATATTGCAAGTGGATGTAATGGTTGTAAATGTTATCTTTTCCACTCCCGTTTTCCTCTTCATGTATGGCCCTCACTGTCATCAACGTGAAACCATGCCTGTTTGTAATGGAAGTGATCAGGATTGATACACTAATTACCCTTCATGAATTATAATGAAAACTATGCTGAAATTCTCATGTCTCTTCAATACTAATGATTGTCATCAGACGCTGACATCACAGATGTAAGGGTCATTCTCACCTTTCACAGGCTGCCCTCCTAGCTTGCCTAGTGCACCTCCACCTGCAGAAAAAATTATGCATTGAGGCTCTTTTATCAAGAATCAATATTAAACAACCTTTTTTTTTTTTCTTTCTTGGCAGTATCAGCTGATTATCAAATGCTGTTAATTGTTCAAATGATAAGTGTTGGAATGGTGTTTGTCACATCTGGTTAAGAGTGGTAATGAAGTTCTTACAGGATCCCTAACTTTTAATGACAACATACTTGTCTTCTCACTCACATAGTAGCATACCGCTATTGTGAGAAACCTACTGCAGTAAGGTAGCAATGTGCATACATTATTTAGGAAACTTGATTAGGTTCTGCATTCTGACTTCTATTGTCCAACCCATGCAGTTATTTCAATCAGCTTTTTGGGGATGAATCAAACAAAGATAATTTGAGAAGGGCTATCACTGATGGTCAAGGATAAGTCATAAACCACAGTATTAGTCTACTATAATGAATATTATATAACATGGTCTTGGAAGGTTAGGGTTCTTCTTTTCTTCATTAACTTTCAGCAAACTATCCATATTTGATGAAATGTAGAGCTGGCAGGACTATATTTTTAAGGATTTAAGTGCTACATTGCCATCCTTCTTGCCCACTGCATAGACAGATTGAAACTAATACATTCCTATTTGGAAAATAAAGTTTAACGTTATCGATACTATTGTAATCTCACATTTATCATATGTGAAAGATCTTTTTGCATGGTTTTGTTTGTTTAGGAGTTTTTGAAGTAGTTGTAAGCTTTGTCTTTGTTTACAGAAATGCTGACCTTTTTTCATTTCATTGACTACCTGGAAGAATAATGTTGACCAATAAAGACTTATATGGCAAGGGAGCAGACAACAGAAAAACACTGGGTGGATCCTAAAGCTGGGGCATGCAATGGACTTAAGGAACTTCAGCATTTCACATCACACAGTCTATCTGGAATGCTGACATTATTCAGCTAGAAAGAAATATATGCCCTGCAATGGGCTTTTAACTCTTAACCATTGAAGTGGTAGAAAAGGTACAGATGAGAATTAGAGTTTCTTAGCACTATTTATATCCACTCTTCCCAAACAATGTTGAGTATTTAAGGTAAACACTGGTATCCATATATGCTGACATTTGTCAATGTGTTAAAGAGGCTCCAAAAGACTGAAGACATTTAGATTCTATTGGTGTAAAATAGAATTCAAAAGCTGTGTATTTCAGAGTATACATTTGCCTGCTTGCTTTCCCTATCCCCAATCTGAACACTTGTAAATATTCCACTTGTACATCCTTTTAAAACATGAAGGTTTACTTTTTTTGTCTCTGAACCGTAAAGGCTCTTAAGCAAATTGTTTGCCTTCTGACGCAACAAAAATTACATCAAAGAAACGTTTTCTGGAGGAAGGATCATCCCAAACCTGCCTTCAAGTGTTTAATCTGTCTTCCATTTGGGGTTCTGTAACACCTATGGTAAATGACATTTCCACATGGTATTCTGTGATCAGAAAGCCAAAACAAGCTGGAAGACCAACCTGTCCGATGACTTATCAGATTCCAAATAAAGAGGAATCAAAGCAGCCAGAAGAATCATAACAGATGTCCTGCTTCCCTGTGAGAAATACAGGAATGGGATCAATGGCAAAACTGTTGGGAAAACGAATTAGATACTATTTGTGTCACATTAACAATGCAAAGTATTCCCATAATTTTTCTCTGGGTGCAAAACACCTCAGATTCAGGTTCTGTTTTGTTTCCTTCTTCTTCAGACTGAAAAACAAAATCTCATTCTAAATGCTTAGAAGGTGATTTAAGGTAATTTGGGTTTTTAAGGCTGTTCTCCATTTTATGTGTAGCATTTATTCAAATCTTAGGTCCCGTTAGGAATCCAAAATTACCAGAATGTGAAGGCTTTAAGATGTTATTCATAAGTTTTACTTTTTAATATATACTTATTGCACATATATATGATAAAGCCACCAGATGGACCTAAACTGAACTGATTCCCTGAAAACATCTTCAGCTATTTGAAGCCATGTTTTCATACGTGACAAAATTTCAGACTCTGTGATATATATACATTGTTATTTTGGGCACTGAAACCTCGACACTGATTTTGCTGAAGGGGGGGAGGGGGCTCAAAATCTAACAGTAGGACTCAGATTTTTCAAAAAGTGATGCCTTATGTTACATGCACAATTCTTCAGTATTCCTATAGGAAAGTGGTCTTTTTCTCCGAGATGAAGGTATAGTGTCTATTAATATGTGGGTTCTGAGCTCCTTTGAAAATTATGCTGCTTTATTTAGATGCTTAAATAAAGATTCATGCTTTTAATATTAGCCATGTATGGTGGAAAATGTAAAGCACCTCATTTACAAAAAGCATCACTACAACAGGCTTTAATTGGCTATCAGCGTCAGCTCAGGGATACAGGATTGAATGCCTGTTCTTAGTGATAATCTGCTTCCCCAAATGAAAAATGAAAACTTTTTGGATACTGGCAGAAAGAACTCACTACCTCATTCTGCCTATAATCCTTTTGCAGAGGTGCTTGCATGAAATGAAATTTTGTAATATTATTTTCAAAGAAGACAATAAATATGTTTATTCAGTGGCAAAATCAGCCTTTAATCCTTCAGTACAACCTTTGACCCAGGAAGCCACTTTCTAACCTTAAACCCTTAGCTTTGGAAATCTTTTACCAAGACTAACTCCAATTTAATTTCATTCATCACTGTAAGACTGATGAAATGAATGATAACTCAGGCTCATTATTCAGAACTTGTTTATTTTCTTGTCACTTTCATTTTTTCTCTTTGATTCCTCTCTTTATTTTTGCTTTCTCCTATTCCAACAGTTTAGGTGGAGAATACCTACTACACTAATGTTTACATTGAACACAGCAATCAGTGCACTCACTTGGAGACCTGTGTGATGAAGAGCTGGGAATATTATCCCCCCAAAACCAAGCTATTCATTGACTAGAAAAGAGCAATCAAAATTAATGTGGTTTTAGTGCTCAATGTGTTAAAAATATTGCTACATCATCATATAGTCTACAAAACTGTCCAAGCTAACAAGCTGTTGCATAGGACGCTTTACATTCAGTTCAGTGTCTTATAGGATTCCTAAAATTTTTAAAGAATTGGTGCTCAACAAAGTGCCTTGAAACATTGATACCTGATTAATGATCGTGTTATTGAAACTAATCTAAATGCATGCTTCATGGTACCTTTGAAGGAAAGGTAAGTTTTTATCTAGGAAAGCAAGGAGAAATTAAAAACACGGTTTATGTGTAATAGATACGTTTGTTGGCTTGTAGCTCAAATATTTTGTAATGATGTGTCTTGGTAGCTGTAAATAGCAGGAATTTTCTCATGGAAGGTGTTAGCCACCTAAAATATTTCCCTGTTTCATTGGTCTCATTATACTATTAAGATCAATAAACCCTCTCTGACTCGAAGGTCAATGTAGGAATAGCAATCTAATGACTTCACTAGAGCTGATAAACATTTTGCAAACAGGTAGTCAGATTGCTCCTTTTGGGAATAAGTAGTTCCAAAAGGAAAGTTATAATCATGGAGGTGTAAAAAGGTCAGATATTCTGTAATTCTTCCTGACTAGCCACATACGTGCTGCTGATGCTAATAAAATTTTTCTACTCTGTAAAAGAAGCTGTATTGCTAGTTTTTTAACTACATGAATTATATATAACAAGTAGAAATTTTCTTCAAATCCACCTGAAATAAGTTTACAGCTGTGACCCAAGACTACTTAGTAAACAGGCTTTTTATTGCTTTCATGTCTCTCATTTTCATAAGCTGCCATATTAGTTCATCTAAAAGCCTCCTCAAAATTAAAATTTCATTAGCTACACAAAAAAAAAAAACAACACAACAACCCCACAACAGGATAAAACTTCCTTTTAAGCTCAAACTTATTTCACATAAGGCTTCTCCATTCTTACTCAACAAATTCCTAGACTTACAGGAATGTTTGTTTGCCATCATAGAACAGCTACAGGTGTGATTTTGCATCATTTTTTGTATGAATAGTTTTCTCCTTATATAGAATATTTTTATTCTGGAGCACATTGTTTTGTTTTGAGCAGAGAAACAAGTCTGAACTCAAATTTTCTTAGTCTTTCTCTGATCTGGCCTTCTAGCCAGAAACATGGTTCCAGCAACCAGCGGAAAAAAAGTCATGTGGATAGATTTGTACAAAGTGGAGCATTTTCTGACAAATCAGTGATAGTTAGAAGTTTTGTTATGTCACAGAATTTCAGATAAGTACCCACTTAAGATTAACACACATTTTTGAATGCTAGTATTATCTATCCTCTTCACGTAGAAAATAGCTGCAGTTATAAAACCTTTTTTATGTTACAGGATGCAGCGTATCATTGATTTTCAGTTCCAAAGTGAGTTCATGGATTCAGCAATGAGAAAAATCATTATTTGACTTGTAAACAGAGTACTAGTTAATCAAGGAATTATTTAAAATAATAAATACAGTATTCCACAATTTCATATTGGAAGATACACACTTAATGTTAGATCTGTTTCTTTCAATTCTGGTGCTATAGCTGCCATTTAATTCTTAGTTTCTTTGCCAAGATTTGAATGCTTGTGGTTCCCTAAAGAATGTTTTTTGCAAAATAATGTTTCCCTGGCTACCATAATAATTTCCTAACCTCTTAAATGTCTTTGGTACTGCTAGATATCAAGAATTTTAAAAAAATCCAGGTGTAATAACTCAGCATACTGCTTTTATGTGTGCTCTACTTAAATTCAGTGTGTAAGGAAATAAGAGGAAAGGTTTCTAGTGATTTTGGATGATCCCACAAAGCCATATGTCACAGTGGTCCCCCTTGCCTTTGCGGTACTCTGTTCCATATTGTGTACACACACATATTCTAGAAAAGGTTTCTCCATTTGTGACACTTCTAAAAATTTAGGAAGTTGTATTACTTGGTTGCACTGCAACAAAATTGTATGAGCAGTAGAACAGTAGAAATTTCTGTTCTCACTTTGTGCTTCATTTCCCTAAACTGGAACAGTTTCAGAATTCATGTTTCAAAATTGCATCTCGGTTGGCTTCATAAAGCAATGCCCACTGTAATTTAGTGCATTGCACCGCACACTGAGTCTCTACTTAAAGGATACAACACAACCAAATACTTTTTCACTGCTGCTCACATGAAAAAAAATGTGTCTTAAGTTATCACAGCCAAAGACCCATTTTGTCTTCTCCCCTGCAGCAAACCCCTTTCTAGCAGTGTCCTCGGCGCACATGGCCCTGCCACAGCATGTGATTATCTGTACATGCTAGAAAGATCCAGCTGTGAAAGGTATTTTGCTCTGGGTAACATATGGGTCTGCGGAGAGTCCCACCTGCCGTGGCTTTAGCAACTGCAGGCTGTCACATGAAAGGCTTCCAAGTGGCTCAGCGGCTTTGAGACAGCATCCCCCTTTCTCGTGTCCCTTCATCCTGCTGTTTTCATCCAGCTTGGATTCAAAGTACTCTGTATTCTTTGTCACAATCCATTCAGCAACAGCAAAGCAGGCACTTAGAAAATGGTACCTATATTTATTCTGAATGAAGATGAAATTGCTCAAAACTCTGCCTTAAAAATCTACTCATATTTTGTCTTTCACTATTACATTTCACACCTTTCATTTTTGACACAAACAATTTCAGGTGCCTATTCATAAGGAAATGTAATGACTCCCTCACCTGTGAAATTATAAGGCAAACAGTCTTGTCAATAGAAGATAGTTTGTGGGCACAAAGACTAGAAGATGTGCCTAAGTTTACCTGGACCTCGAAATTACTATGAAAAATAGAAGTTTCCAGCTGAAAGGCAGGACGGGGGTCCCCTCACTGGCAATTGTTCAATGCAGCCAATTCTCTCTTGCTCAGTTCTTGTTTGCACTCAAGAGCTAGACCATGGCACTGGCACATCAGTGGTACTAGTGAGGGACAGCTTGTTCTTGCTTTTCCTGCCAAAACATTACTCATGTCTTCTCTGAAAGCTCGTTATGGTTGATTTTCACACATACGAGGTATTTACTGTACTTTCTCATTAGTAGCCAATCTCATAAATGAAATAATGAATAATTATGAATAATGACTCTCCATCCTCTCTATCCTTTTCCAGTGCTGAAGCAGACTTTGTTTGCTAGGGAAGCTAAGCTGTACTGTTTTCTATCCCCAGCTTCTCTTACCGAAGAAGCGAAACTGGACTACGACTGTCTGAAAGACAGACTGGCCAGCATTCAAAATCACCCTTCATTCCTTGTCAGAGCCAGAGACCTGCAAGGCAATTATGGGGGATTTGGAGAGCATTTCTGGCTCTAAGGATTCCTCAGAGCTTTCATTTGCCTCTTTCTCTCTTTACTTTTTCCCTTCCTTTTGGTGTATTTTTTTTGTGTAGGGTTTTTGGGGTTTTTTTTTTTGCATTTTGCTGTTTAACACTTTTAAAAAAGGATGTCTTCTTGACCACACTGACTGAGGTACAGCTTGATTTCCTATAGAAATATTCTCTCAAGGGAGACAACAGTTCTACCTGTTTAAAATATTTTTAGCCCTTTTTATCTGCAATATTTTATTATTTGAAGTAGAATTGGTTTATGCTGAGACAGAAATTGGTGTAGTATCTTTCAACATACAGAACTAAGTTTAGTATCTTTCAAAATTCCATGTGCACTTTAAAGATGTCACATCATAATGTGCAAGTGAAACAGAATAAGCTGTATTAATACAGCTTTATTTTAAATACAGAACAATTTTTAATGTTTTTATTGAAGGGAGTAATGGCAGGACAGTAAAGTTACAGGGCAACAATATTATGTAATTTCTGCATGTAGTTGCTTGGCCTTTTAATATCTTATTTATAAACAGTAGATGTTGAATTGTAAACATCATCAAACTACAGGTTTAAAAACCCAACAATTTCCATCCTCACTGGACAGATTTTTATTTTTTTTCAAAGTTAAATCAGACACTATGACTAGGACGAATGCTTTCAAGCTCTTTAAAATTTGCCATTGTCTCTGGCAAAAAAAAATATGATGCTGTGCAATTGTAGCTCAAAGCAGGAAGTAAAAACTTGTATCTGTAAGCACACGCTGCTAGCACTGAGTATTTGCAATGTAATAAACCTAAACATGTCTCTACTCAGAATGCTTTTTTCCTTGTACAGAAATATATGGCTTTATTAAGTGGATAAATTGTGCTGTAGTAAATACACTAGACTCCATTTCCTTCTGATCCTAGGGGTTTTTCACCTTCTATTAGGATTAACTAATCCTCTTGGAAAGCTTAGTACACCTAATTAAAAAGAAAGGGGTAAAAGGCTTCCGAAATAGACTTTTTTTCTTCCCACATTATCCAGTGACCCAGGCCAATAAAGTACCTCTCCAAACCCATTTGCAGTAAGCTTCTACTCATCTATAAAAATTAAAGCACACCCAGTTACATACTGTTTCCCTCCACAGGTCTCAGGCTGATAGAACTTAGCTGAGATCTCTGTTGGAGATCAAGTCTCTCCCCAATGTGGGGAGGCAACTGCAGGTGTCTCTGTCCCTGTAAAGAAAGAGAATAAGGGAGGAAGAGGAAGAGGAAGAGGAAGAGGAAGAGGAAGAGAGAAAGAGAGAAAGAGAAAGCATGGAAGGCAGGACAGGGGTTGGCTCCCTAGCAATACTGTGCGCAAAGCAGCGATGGAGTCAGCAGGTCTGGGGCTGTGCAGATCCAATGGCTTGAGAACACTCTTGTGAGTCCTGACCAGGAGTAAAGGACTCAGAAAAATGAACAAGAAAATCCCTGGAAATGCATTCCCCTGTCACACTTGGCATTCTGCGTGCCGGGGAGGAATCTGAGATTTTGAGAGAAGTCTGTTTCATCTGAATAAAGATGCAGATATGCAGATAATGGTCAATGAATCTCTTTGTCCTACATCTCTGTAAGGAGTTTTGGGTTCTGCAGCCCCAGGGTACAGGGATATATATGCAAGCTAAACCATCAATATGCAAGCAGTGCAGCTCTACTCCATAAGCTTTACTATAGCCCATGGCTACACCACCAGCTGCTGCCACAGTAATCCTTCCTACACAGCTACTTTTTCCCATGGCTATGGATGTTATTGGACTATTGTTCATATCAGTATCTAATCCAGGCATTTTTTTCAGCTTACACGCTGATGCTGAGAGAACTGCCCTGCAAAGCATAACACACAGCACCCTCCGAGAGACTGACACATGTTTTTAATGCTCAACTATGTGATATCTCTGAACCTTTAATTTAAAAGGCTCAGCTACAAGTATAGTTGGAAGTTGTATTCATCAAACAGCCATGGACTCTATGTTCCTACCATGCTGCAACAAATCAATAGGCAGGCTTGCTTTCTCTGAGCTGAATCTCTTGCTCCTTCCCCTGCTTAGCTCTTCAGGGCTCATGTAGTTTTGCAGATGCAAGAGTACAATAGCATTAATTCTTATTCTCGGTTGGCTAGTCACCTGTAGAGGTAACTACCCTACCTATCTCCTTACTATCACATTCCAACTTGACTGCTCCTTCTCCTTTGCTTTTCACCTCCCCTGCCTTTAGCTTTTTCAGCTTCAGCCTGTGTAGTAATCTTGCCTGGATTTAAAAGGGCTGAATAGTAAATGGAAGATCCCAACATTATTCACAGTAGTGTGTATGAAATGAAGCTCCATCAAATCATATGCAGCATCAAAATTGTGCTTTGTGTTAGTTCCATCAGGTTTATCAGAGAAAAAGCCAGGAAAGGAAAGAAGAGGTTGAAAAGATACAGCCAACTAATTAAACAGTTGTTTTCTGGAATGACTGTAGAACAGATTGACTTCAGGCACTGCAAGATGAAAATAATGTATAAAAAGGCCTGAAACAAAACAGACTGCAAATGAAGCAAACTGTAACGGAACATGGCAAGTTAGTAAATACAAATGAAATATTAAAGCTTGGCAAAAAATATGAATAGATTTTAATGAGTGTTATAGAATAACCAGAAACAAATCCTGTTTGCTTTTAAAATGAGAAATACATGGTCATGGTGCAGGCTTATATCTTGCTGTTTATAGATTTCCCTCTTGGTCGTTATTTCTCTCTTCTCTCTGCCACTGTTCCAGTAACTTTTACACTCATTAGCAAATGTTGGACAAATTTGATATAGCAATAATGTTCCCCAAAGATAAGTTAGTCGTATCTGTTTCCTGAAATGGATGTATAGATACAAATTAGATATTTTGATTTCCTCATGTAAATGTTTCAGGTAATACCAAAAAAAGTTGCAGTGCAAATTCATACAATATTAAGCACTGGAGAGTACACAGGGGAGAGAGGGAGAGAACTTGTAAATAGTCAATTATGGAAGAAGTTTCAGCAGGGTCTACCAAGCAACTGCAAGGCACACTTGAATGAAATCAGGATTGATTAGCAAGTTCCACATTGAGACAAGACTGTCAAAAAGAGTAAAGAGTAGAAAGAGATGAAGGGAACTGTTGCATCAGTGGAAATAAGGTGAGATGCTATCAGGCTTCTTAACAATGAACCATGAGGGAAAAAACAAAATCAGAGCTGAAGGTATAAAAACAAAGAAAGAATAAGAAAGATTTTGGCATTGTTATAGTGACTGCACTAGAAATTAGCTGTGTTGATTAATAATGTAGCTGCAGGCAGCACAAAACAACAAGCTACTTGAAAGAGGACTAAAGATCAGAGTTATGAACTTCAGGTTTAAGATGTCATGCAAAGAGACAAATGCAAGTAAGTGGACTATAAAAGTCCTAAAGGTGAGAGACATTCCCAAGGGGCCCAGGGAGAAAGATTAGGACAGTAGCACCGCGTACTGGGCAGCTAAAACATAGATATGGATGTTGACCCAACTAAACATGTCCTGCATTTTGTGATCTAACAGGTGTCTTCCATAATATCATTATAGAGTCTGGGAATGACATTTAAATTACATCAAACCCCAGAAAACAGTTTTAAGGATTTTATAAATATTCCTTACCATTATTAATTCACAAAAACTAAAAAAGCAGTTTTTAAGTAAGACACTCATGTTACTAATTGGCAAGTTTCAAAAGCACAGAGCCACTATTTAATGTAGAAAACAGCATCCCCTTCACTTGGTATGGCTGAGAAACTTCAAATGCATGTGAGCAGAGCATAGTCAGCCTAAAATGACACACTGAGACAGAAAGACAGCGAGGAAACAAGACCACTCTTTGATTTACAAATGCTTCTCAGCAATGAATTCGTTTCAGGAACAGAAGGCAATCTCTTCTGGAGAAACAAATAAGCAAAAAGCAAAACAGAATAAAGAGCCAGAATGTAAACTAAACACTTGGCTGGCTCAAAGCCTCCAATTTGACGTCTTGGGTTATAAATAATCGAGGGTACTTGTATTATCCATGTTGTAGAGCACTGGTATTCATGAATACTTAAAAATCCTCTGACAACTGGTAATGTTTCATCAACCAGAAAGTACAAAAGGCAAATTAGTGTTGTTTTTTCATCACCCTTTGTGGGTAAAAAGATCAAAGAAGAGATTTTCATACTGGCAAAGACCTTGTCAGTCTTTTTCTCTGCTTATACATAAAGATGTGTTTCTGCAATATGACAATGAAGGCTGGCAGATGTTAAAAGGAAAGTCACCCCCTACAGAAATTGAGCAACTTCAGGATATGAAGTGTCTTATGAGTATTTTATAAAAGGATTTACTCTTATTTCATGTTTATTTAATTATTTTATACCGAGAACTGGACAAGTCAATTTTTTTTAAGTCTTGCTTCTGGCGTATTTGAATTTTCCTTTTTAAGTGAAGAACAGGAAATCACTAGCTCTGTCACAGAATTTCCCAGAATTATATATGTAATGTTTAACATAATTACATTACTAATTTAATGGCAATATCCAGTTTAGTAAAATTGCAATAGTATTGCAATATTATATTATATTAAATACTCTATATAATATCATGTACTATTATATTACATACTAAAATTTAAAATATAAATTCTTCAATAGTACAGATTCCCTTGATGGGACAAAGATCTGTGTGAAATATTTCAGAGAAGCCTTTTGTCACTGGAACTCTAGAGCAATGTCAGCAGAGTCTGAGAATTTTCCCTTTACCCTTAAATGTCCATCTTTGGATAAAATCGTATCTTAAAACTGTGGTTCTGCGTATGATTGTGCTGCCTGTGCGAAGTACTACACAATGTAATTTCTATCCTAAATATATTATGTGCACACATTTCTTTAACTCAGATTTTCAGAATTACGTTTTAGTGGTTATTCTGAAGACAAGGGGGGAATTTAAAATCGCACCAACTGTGCATTTTCCGTTGTTTGACAATCGTTTCCTCTCCTCCCAGTCTACGCGCTTTCCTCAGATGCTGTCTCAAAATATGCACATACCAATGCATTCATGCCTGAAAGAATGAAACGGAAAGAGTGACCTTCACTTTTCTTTTGTAACAGCCCAGAGGTGAACGTGGCCCAGAAGCGATCCCTGTCTCCATCCCCGGTTTGGGGCCACGGCTCTGGCTAACAGCACCTTTCCTTCCAGCCATTTATATAGGATACTTGTACGCCGGGGGCTGGAGGTGGCTAGCCTGGGGTGCCAGGACCGTGCCCCCCAGGGCTACAGCTGGCCTGATCCTGCTCCACCAGGAGCGTCCAGGTAGACTTCACGATCGTGGCAGGGAGAGCCGGCCGCTCTTGGACTCGTGTCACCCTCCAAAAGCGAAGCTGCGCTCCGCCTGGCCCAGTACTGCGGCAAGAACCATAAGGCGCACTTGGACCAGTTGCTCATCGAAACCGGAGGCAGACCGTACGACAAAACAGGATGAGATGCTGCATCAGGGGTTTCGTGAAAGCAGTCAGATAAGTATCCACTCCACCTCGTGTTTAACATTCATCTGATGAGTTTAATCAAGGCTATAGCCTCTCTTTGTGGGGCAAATTGGCTCTGGTTAGCCTTGCCTTTCATCTCTCCGAGAAGAAAGGGCATTAAAATGAAAATCCAGTTTCATAAGGACTGTAATTCTAAAGGAATACAATGTACTCAAAGCCCAGTGAAAGGCGCAATGCTAAAAATAAAAATGGCTACAGAAAGAAATTGCCTTTCAGATTTCAGCCATATAAAGATTACTCACTGCCAGTGATATGCGGCCACTTCTGAGTAATTTGCAAGATAACTCTGTGCCACATAATGTCTTCAGAAATGTTTTTTCTTTGATTTTGGAAAGGGGAATTGAAGAATGGTCCCTATTTTCCCCCAGCTGACAGGATTTGAGATAGATGGAAAGCTGGGGAGAAGTTAGCAAAATTAACCTCCATATTTTTGCAAAACAAAATGCTTGGAAGACCTTTAACTTAAAAAAAAAAAAGGCGGAAACCACCTTTCTCACTAAAGACTGTTTTGACATATTAGTGTTCTTAATGGTAAAAGTTAATATACCATTAAAAGTTAATATACCAAAGTTTATTAATTTTAGTGTCTGACTTTTTAGTGTCCCATGTACAATTCTGCTAGAATGCATACTTAAAACACTAATTTTATAGAATAGGAGCTTCCATTTAAAAAAAAAAAAAAAAAAAAAAAAAAAGGCAAAAACCTTCTCTTGGTCTACTGTGGTGTAAGGAGGTAATATTTTTGAAAATAAACTACTCAAGAAATCAGATATAAATGGAAAAATCTTGCAAGACACCAGGGTATTTGCTGTACATCTATTGTAAAAAAATATTAAGATTCTCTGATGCATCTAAGATATTTGGCAAAATGTATGGCAATGTTTAAGGTTACAGCACATCAGTCTGAAAATATTTGAGATTCTTTTCCTTGCAGAAGACACAATATTCAGCAGATCACATTTCAGAAGAAAACTAGATTGGAGGTAAAGCGTGAGGATCTGAGCCACAGATTATTTACCTAACTCTGCCACAGGCTTGCAGTGTAACCTTCAAGAAGTCTGAAAGTTTTTGATCCAAAACTTTTTGAAGCCCATCAATTTTCTGACCTGTTCTCTTAGCCCCAGATTTCCATGATGGAAGCCAACAATACAGACTGTAGTCCTTTTGTCCTACTGCTACATAAGAAGGATTTCCCTGTGGTTTTTATGTGTTTCCTGGAAAAAATCTAGAACATTTTAAATCTATTTCTTAAAAGTTATGGATCTCACCTATACCCAGGGAAAAGGTCTATTCACGTTCTGTGTGTTCATTTTAAATAAGAGAATGAAAATTGTTCTTCGCTCAAGTAGAATGAAAAATAAATTCTTTATGGCCAGAGTAACTGGCTAGATAGAGTGCATGACAAATTCAATAATTTCAACACGGATTTTGCAACAGTTTTTGTCATTTTAACCTTTTTTTCTACCAGAGTATTCCATTATCTGTCAAGGTACCTACACAGTCCTGGAGGGCTTTACAGTCTCCTGAGATTTATTGATTTAATTTTTTTTTTCCTTGTATGTTCTTACTATTTCTACCAAAATGTAGCTATTTAACTGGGAAGAGCTTAGCAAGCCCCATACAACATTTTGCTTAGCTGAAGATCAAACCCAGTGTGGCAGGTGAAGAACCTTGTGTTTACATCATCTGGATCATACCTATCCTTTTGGTTAAGGAATATTAATTCAGGTGCAAGGAAAAAAAAACCAAAACAACCGTGGCTTAGTAAGAACAGATAAAGAACCAACTGGCACTTGACTTTCTGGTTTGCTTTGCCTTTCAACTGAAGTTGTAAGCGGAATACAGTTGAAGAGCAAGCAAATGCCCCTTAAGGCTTGGGACATGCTTCAAAACAGTTCTTTGGTGGGTTTAGCTGCTTTAATTTTTGTTTAAACAAATGGAGACTCTTGAAAGGGCTTTATTTTCAAAACACGTTTTCTCAGTAATTTGATTAAAACTCAGTTCAAAGAAGGAGTCTACAGTTGGACATCCAGAAATGAGGCACCCACTACCTACAATGAGATTGGAAGCTCTTGGCCAGGAAACTAGTATTCATTTTCATTAATATCTCACTAATCTAACAAACTTCCCACTTCAATAAAACACTGTATCATTCTGAAGAAGAAGGAAGAATAGATCAGTTCCAAATATTACTGTTGTTTCATTGTCAGTATTGCACAGTATATCTGCTATTCATTACTGAGATTGCGCTCTTACAGTTTTATTGTATTTAGTTGCATTTATTGTTTCACTGTCAACTGCTGTTTTGTTCTTCACACTTGCTCTATTGTTCTCTTCTATGAAAGATTCCTTTCTAGGTGTTTTTTCTTCTGTGATGCTTTTCAGATTTTGGTTTTACAACGTAAAAACCCAGCTCTACAAATACTATTGTAATTTATCTGCCCAGGAAAAGAACAGAAATGTATTTTCTCTCTTGTGACTGGTAAACTAACTAGAGAATAAGTGGTCATGCTCATCTGCAGCTAACAAGCTGGGGAAGAGAGGCATTTTTTAGGCTGTTTGTACGCAGCTAGGACCAAGACGTGGCTATCCAGCATCTCAATGAAAAGACTCAGTCTGCAAGGGGTTGGGCTGCTCTCCTCGTGGAGTTGATGGAGGACGGAGGCAGCTCGATCTCCTGGGGTCACTCATCCTCTTGCAGCACTGAGATCTTAACCTTTCAGGCAAGATGCTCTGCTTCTGTGTGATCTTACTTGTTTGAGCAGAACCCATTGACACAAAACATGTGTCTGCAGAGCGCTGGAGGAAATAATAGGATACAGCCAGTTTGCTGGAAACCCGATTTCAGAAATTCTCTCAGGTGGGTAATTACTCCTTGTACTGGTCTTATAGAGAAAGCCTTATCCAAGATGTACCAGCAAAACACTAAAGCTTTCTTTATCCATACAAAAATATGTCAGAACTGTTTCAGCATCACCTGCTCTTTTACTAGTTACTAGCTGAAGATGTACATGTACAGCATAGGAGAAATTACGCAAAAAAAGGCAAACATCATGAGACCCTTGACCAGGACTTCAGGTGTATTACACCAATAATGTATGTTAGTTCTTTGTTAATTTAAGCTTGCTTTACTTGGATGAAATTTTTTAGAAATTTACAGTTTTCAAAATTAACATTCTTAACGGCTTATTTTTAGGGCCTCAGATTTAGAACTGTTGGGCCTAAACTATGACAACTAAAAATGAGTATGCATAAAAGAAACATTTGCGCCTGCAAAATAAGTAATCCCTATTACAAGAATTTATACATCTGGTTTCATTTTACTTTATCTATTTCAAATAAGGCTAAATGAGAACTATCTCATTGCACAAAATGTCTTTTTAATCTATGACTAAACATTTTACAATCATAATTTTACTGGTCATTTTTTACCATTTATTCCTATAACAGTCATGAAAAACATGTAATCAAACTATACACAGAATTACATCAGTACAAATCTCACTATCATTTGTGAGAACTGAGGCAATGTAACTGAAAGCAAATTGTGGAATAGCATCACCATTTCTGCAACGATTAGGACCTAGAAACCTGTAACAGGATTTTAAAATCCCACGTGGCCACAGAAGAGTTAAGTTCAAGGACATTCACAAAACACCTGAAATCAGACTAGGTACAGGGAAAGGCTGGGAAAGGAGGTAGAAGCAAGCATTAGAATTGCTAAGGAAGGCTAAATCTGGGGAAGGCAGAGCAGTGGGAGAGCTTGCCTTAGCCATCTATTGATTTTCTGATGTACCGAGTAGCACAGAGGAGAAAGGATATGGAATTGAGCTTGAGAGAATGGTGGTGTTCATTCAGCAGTAATTAGAGGTGAATTATCAGGCTGTAGAGAGGGGAATACCTGTGGATAAAAGTCCCAGGCTTATAGAAATTATTATTTGTAGGACCAGTGAAGAGCAGTCTAGCTCCTGAATGGTCCATTAAGCTCTGAGCTGTGAGGGGAATTGACGGGGAGGCTTATGGATAGAGATGGAGCTTCATCAGGTTAAGGTGAACGCAAAGCATGAAATCCACTTACACCATCACTAATGGAGAGCTCTCATTTCAGACAAGTTAGTCCTCATCTTTCTGAGGCTCAGGGAATGACAGTATTTTAAGACCATATCAGCTGTTCTATTTCAGGTCCTTCATTTTAAAAAAGGAGGAAACTTCTTTCTTGTAAGTGGAGCTATATTCCACTGTGGGAGTCACAACTTAATGGATTGCAGTGTTACTGCTGGGAACATATCACTCCTGTTTCACAGGTGTGGGGAGGGAACCCAGCACAAGTGAGGCAAGCCGAGAATGACTAATTTGAGCAAGGTTAGAAAGAAAACTTGTATTACAAGTTGGCTTTTAATATCCTAATCCTAGCACCTTTTGGTTGGATTTTGTGGCTTCTTAAAATCAAACAAACAAACCAAAATTGTGCATTTTATAGGCTTGCTACATCTGATCAATATTCTGTTTAACCCTATGCTAAACTTCAGTGAGGTTCAAAATATTAACCAAAGAAAAAATTCAATCCAAGCTTTTACTTGGATTGAATTAGGAAAGAACTTTGCACTGACTTCAGTGATTGCTGTAGCATCTCCAAGCATCACTTAAAAAAGACAAAACCAAAAATGCTTAGTGATGATCTGCAGACTCCACATTTGTTGGTTTTTAATGTTATCGGTAAACTGTCTTTAAAATGTCCATAGCTGAGTCAATTAAGTGAGTAAATTTGAACCATGAAAAAGTTTCTTGCGATTAAAGCCACGTGACATCTATTTTTCCTCTGTGGGGTTTTCATCGTTCCCTGCAAGCCATCAAACTTTTTGAATTGTTTCCATGCCATTAGGAATCAAATAGTAGATTTCTACAGCATGTGAGACACAGGCTGGTCAGATGTAGATGTAAGGTCTGCATATCTTGACTACTACTGTCATGCTTATTCTAAAGTGTATGTGCATACAGTGCCATGAAGGAGTAGGATCTTGAATTAAGCTCATATACGCCCATGAGAAAGCACTAGGGACTAAGATAAAGAAGTCAGAGAAAAGAACATGAATCAAAGTTCAAAGGGGATAGGGACCTACCTTTTCCCTCTACACCATAGGAAAAGCAAAAGTATTTTGTCCTTTGATCAATCTCAAAATAATAATAATGATTTTTCTGTATTTTTTTAATCAACTTGTTCAGTATATTGTGGTGGGTTGGCGCTGGCTGAATGCCGGGTGCCCACCAAAGCCTCTTTGTCACTTCCCTCTTCAGCTGGACAAGGGAGAGAAAATATAATGAAAGGTTCATGGGTCAAGATAAGGGCAGGGAGAGATCACTCACCAGTTACTGTCACAGGCAAAACAGACTCCACTTGGGAAAATTAGTTTAATTTATTACCAATCAAATCACCTTTCCCCCACCCCTCTCTCCTTTCCAGTTCAACTCCAGTCCCAATTTTCTCACCCTCCTCCCCCCAGCAGCGCAGGGTGACGGGGAATGGGGGTTGGGGTCAGTTCATCACACCTCATCTCTGCTGCTCCTTCCTCCTCAGGAGGAGGACTCCTCACTCTTCCCCTGCTCCAGCGTGGGGCCCCTCCCACGGGAGACAGTCCTTCACGAACTTCTCTGACGTGGGTCCTTCCCACGGGCTGCAGTTCTTCACGAACTGCTCCAGTGTGGGTCCCTTCCCTGGGCTGCAGTCCTTCAGGCACAGACTGCTCCAGCGTGGGCTTCCCACGGGGTCCCAGCCTCCTTCGGGCATCCCCCTGCTCCGGCGTGGGGTCCTCCCCGGGCTGCAGGCGGAGATCTGCTCCCCCGTGGAGCTCCCTGGGCTGCAGGGGGACAGCCTGCCTCACCGGGGTCTTCATCACCACGGGCTGCAGGGGAATCTCTGCTCCGGCGCCTGGAGCATCTCCTCCCCTCCTTCTGCGCTGCCCTGGGTGTTTCCCTGCAGGGTTGGTTTTTTCACATGTTCTCACTCCTCTCTCCAGCTGCAGTTTCTGTGCCGCAGCAACTTTTTTTCCCTTCTTAAATACATTATCCCAGTGGCACTACCACCATCCCTGATGGGCTCAGCCTTGGCCAGTGGTGAGTCCGTCTTGGAGCCGGCTGGCACTGGCTCTGTTGGACTTGGGGAAGCTTCTGGCAGCTTCTCACAGAAGCCACCCCTGTAGCCCCACGCTACCAAAACCTTGTGACGCAGACCCAATACATATATGAAGCTGTAGAATTGAAAGAAGGTGCTGTCATTCTGGTTTATGGGTAGCATATTTTAACCATATAGGACTCTTCCTACTTGCCTGAATGTATCACTGGGAGACAGCTGGTTTTTTGTTTTCTGTTCAGAAACAGAATGTTATCAAGCAAGTTATTATGATACCTCTTATGAAAACAAGCTGTTTTCCTAAGCTTAAAATAAAAATTAGTTCCCTGAAAACTCAGACCTCATTGAACTGGAGACAAAGACAGTATAAACCAACTTTCTACAAATGGGGGTATAGTTAAGAAACAAAAGTACATTTAACATATGGAATAGAAATCAAACTGGTTTTGAGATGTATTTTAATATCCCTAGAAGAATGACTGTACCCTGCCAGCACATTATACTGCCTGGAGGGTATCTGCCTTTCTTGGTTTAGATTTTGCTATTATGATATTCCATAGTTTAAATTTTTTTCATTCCTGTGTTTCATTCGCAGTCACTGTTGCAGTGGACTCTAAGAGTAGTCATTTTTTTGACACTCGTTGCCCATATTTCATATTGATTTAAAACATGAGCAGTAAAATTTTGTTGCCAAAGTGGTGGACTGAACTTGGCTGGACACCAGGTGCCCACCAAGCCGCTCTATCGCTGCCCTCCTCAGCAGGACAGGGGTGGAGAAAATAAGATGGAAAGAAACTCATGGGTCAAGATAGAAGCAGTTTACTAGAGCAAAAGCAAAGGCCACAGGAAGAAGCAAAGTGAAAGAAAAGATTTATTGTCTACTTCCCATCAGCATGCAATGTTCAGCCACTTCCTGGGAAGCAGGGCTTCAGTATGCATAGCAGTTGCTCCAGAAGACAAACATAAATAAAGAATGCCCCCCTTCCTCCTCCTTTCTCCTGGCTTTTATTGCTGAGAATGACATCATATGGTCTGGACTATCCCTTGGGTCAGTCTGGGTCGGCTGTCCTGGCCACGTCCCCTCCCAAGATCCTGCCCAGCCCCAGCCTGCTGGTGAGGGGGGGAGATGTTGGAGAGCCAGCCTTGATGCTGTGCCAGCACTGCTCGCCAGTAGCCGAAACGCTGGTGTGTGACCAACACCTTTCCAGCTACCGAGACAGAGCACAGCACTAGGAGGGCTGCTGTAAGGAAAATTTACTCCTCTCAGCCACACCCAATACACAACATTAAAGAGAATTATGATCAGAAGACAGAGCTGCTTTGAACCACAATTCTTCTTGTCAACCTTTCAATGAAATAGTTGCTTGAATAAAAATATCTCCAGAAATGTGGTGTGAAAGATACACTTCTGAAGCATAAAGAGCTTTTAAAAATGTTTATTAAATCCTATGCTTCTTGGGAGAGAGAATTAAAATGTGATTCATCTTTTTTAGACAAACAATCAGCAAGGAAGGGTTTATAAAGAGAAAACATGCAGCATATCACCCTGTTGAAATGTGTACAAACAAGATCGAAACCTACAGCAAGACAGTGAAATGCAGATGCCATGCGAAAGGACTTCTTCACATGACGTGTAAGAAAACTTGATTCTTGACTCAGAACCTTTAATGTCATGGAAGTCATGGAAAATGAAATGTGTGTGGGGGGGGGGAAAGACAATCCTCTCTTCCTGATAATAGCCTAGAATTAGAACTATAAATGGATATAAACCTGCAATTTAGAAAGGAAGCAACATGAGTTTCCTTGTTGCATTGCTCTTTCAGCAAAAAAGCATCCACTTAGCAGCAGCGGTACAGCTCTAAGCAAAGCATTAAACCTTTTAAAGTGTCACTTTTTTTCAGCATTAATCTAATGATAAGAGAGAGAGGCAATTGCGAAAGTCATTCTTTATTGCAACACTTAGCTCCCAGAAACTTCATCAAAATCAGGAGGGACCCCTTTTTGCTCTGATTGCCTGACCCAGAATCTTTAATCCCCTTTCATTAAAACCATGCCGCTTTGTTTCCTCATGAATTGCCTTCTGAGCTTTTGGAAATCACCAGGCACAGACACAGAACGAGCTGAAGGCTAGGCCAGAGCATAGCTCTGACACCTGAATAGCAGCATTCTGCACTGAGGCAACAGTCATTTGGATGTGAGACATAAAACTGACATCCTATTAATGAATGATAGCATTAAAAGTGCCACCATACTTGATTAAAACATCTGCTTAGACTTCAAATCAGGTAAGCAGTTTTCTTCAATATTTCAACAGCCTTTAATAGCATGTCACTCTGATTCAAAACTGATAAAAGAGGCACTTGTATCAATGGATTTGTTTTTACATTCTCTCCTTCCCTGTGAAGTTTTTCCATTGGGGTGGGATTTTTTTTAAACAACATAAAATTTTCATGTTAATATTTGGGAAATACTGGCAATGGTAAAGGCTTTTTAACATTTTAAACCTGTCCTAATGCCAAAATTTACTTTATTTCCATTCCTCCTTTTCCCACCCACAAAAAAAAAGCAGTGTTTGTTATTTTACAGAACAACTGCAACGAAAAGGGAGGTTGGTGCAGGGCCACGTTTTTATAGGAGAGAGTTAAATACATCCATATAGCTCTAGCTGGTAGAAGAGAAGACAAAGTTAAAACTGAGTATAAGAGATTAACAGTGATGATGCAATGGATGAGAAACGAGGGTTTCCCTATTGTCCTGGTTTCATCTGTGATAGAGTTAATTGTCTTTCTAGTATCTGGTACAGTGCTATGTTTTTGAGTTTGGTATGAGAAGAATGTTGATAACACACTGATGTTTTCAGTTGCTGCTGAGTAATGTTTAGTCTAAACTCAAGAATTTTTCAGCTTCTGATGTCCAGCCAGTGAAAAACTGGAGGGGCACAAGAAGTTGGCCCAGGACACAGCTGGGACAGCTGACCCAAACTGGCCAAAGGGCTATTCCATACCATGGGACGTCATGCCCACTATATAGACTGGGGGAAGTGGGGCCAGGGGGATCTCTGCCTGGGGACTAACTGGACGTCAATCAGCAGGTGGTGAGCAATTGCGTCGTGCATCACTTGTATATTCTAATCCTTTTATTATTACTATTGTCATTTTATTAGTGTTATCATTATCACTATTAGTTTCCTCTTTCTTCTGTTCTATTAAGCTGTTCTTATCTCAACCCACGAGTTTTACTTCTTTTCCCAATTTTCTCCCCCATCCCACTGGGTGTTGGGGGGGCAGTGATTGAGTAGCTGCGTGGTGCTTAGTTGCTGACTGGGGTTAAACCACGACAGTCCATTTTGGTGCCCAACGTGGGGCACGAAGGATTGAGATAATGACAAACCTGACCAGAGCTTGTTAAAACATCTTTGTTACAAGCATTTATTATATTGGTCTAATAGTCGCTGGTCACTATGTTGATTTATGTGTTCTTAGAGTTGTTGCTCTCGTTTTTAAAGTTCTGTTATGTATCACCTCACTTGCTGTATGTAGTCCCTGTGCTGCTGCTTATCATCTGTGGGAGGTGGATTAAGGTTTTCGCTTTGATGTATTGTGTAACACTGGTTTATGGTATGATAAAGTTATCGGTTGCAGGATTAATCCTGTATCTGCACTCAGCATTGTCGTCACTGCTATACTTCGGGAGCCATCTGTGGGAAACTGTTATAATTACAGCATTTACCTTTCCTCTTTGGAGAGCCAATCTGTGGCTGGGGTACCTTTCTTCCCCTCTCCTTCAGTCCAGTTACAATGGTGTTTGAGAATTTTGAAAAATTTGAATACTCTTGGGATGTTGAGACCAGCACGGTCCTAGCCCTACTGCTAGGAACTATCATGCTCCTGAATGTGGTTCAGGTCTTGTTTAAGGTTAAACAACTATTTAAGATCACTCAGAGCTCTGCCCCGAGGCTGGATAATTATGAGTGGCAGGGTGTGGGGGGTAGTATGGGCAAGTACCTAGAACAGTGGACACCTCTAATGTTCTGGAACTTCACCCCTGAACAAGTGCAGAATATGGAAGAACTAGTAAAATATTTGGAAAAGGTATGCTGTCACCCCGGCAGCTCCAGAGAGATACAAATCACTGCAACGTGCTGGGGCCTGGCCCATGCCTATCAAGCCCTGTTCGACACCACTCAGCACCCTCAAGGGGAAGAGAAGGTCTCTGGATCTAACAACAAGACAATGAGCACTGCAGTCACCCAAACCTCAGCAACAGGCACTGCGATCCCTCCGGCCCCGGCAGCAGACACTGTGGTTACCCAAAACCCAGCGAGCGGTACTGTAACTGGACCAGCGGACCAATCCACACCAATATCAGTTGCCCCCATACACAAGAAGAAATATACAAAAAAAATCAGTTGACTTAGCGAAGGATGAAGGTGAACCAGGGTCATCACGGGAACCGGAGGAAGAGGCACAACCAGAGGTAATAACCCGGTCCCTATCCTTGAGTGAGCTGCGGGATATGCAAAAAGATTTTGGCCGCCGTGTAGGTGAGCATATAATCACCTGGCTCCTCCGATGCTGGGACAATGGGGCTAATAGCTTGGAATTAGAAGGTAGGGAAGCCAAGCTGCTGGGATCGCTTGCCAGGGAAGGTGGCATTGACAAGGCAGTTGGAAAAGGGACACAAGTGATCAGCCTTTGGAGGTGACTCCTGTCAAGCGTCAAGGAAAGGTACCCCTTTAAGGAAGATGTTATATGTCAATCAAGCAAGTGGACCACCATGGAGAGAGGTATCCAATACCTCAGGGAATTAGCCATGCTAGAGACGATTCATTATGACCCTGACAACCCACAATTACCCAAAGATCTAGACAAAGTCCCATGCACACAGCCCTCGTGGCGGAAGTTTGTACAGAGCGCACCATCCTCCTGTGCCAACTCACTGGTGATAATGACCTAGAAAGACAAAGAGGCACCGACAGTGGATGAAGTGGCTCGCCAACTCTGTCAATATGAAGAAAATCTCTCTTCCTCCATACAAGCCTGCATTTCAGCTGTGCAGAAGCTGTCCCAGGATTTCCAGCAATTCAAAGAGGATATGTCCTACTCCCCACCTGTAAGGACCAATGTCTCAGCTATTAGGAGTGAGCATTCCTGTGCCCAAGAGAGGCAATATAGAAGGTACACACCATGATGTGCCCTATGGTTTTACCCATGTGATCGTGGAGAGGACATAAGGAAATGGGGTGGAAAACGTACCTCGGTCCTAAACGCACAGGTACGTGAGTTGCGAGGAAAAACCACCACAACAGGGAATTTTCCCAGGAAAAATGCCACTCCAGTTTCCCAACACAGTAGAAGGGCTGGTCTTATTTCTGATCCTCTTGAAAGGACTTCTGAGCCAATTTTATAAGGAGTACTGGATACTCTGACCAGAATTAGAGGGGCCCTGCCTCCAGCCAGGTGGAGGAAAGGGATAACCGGGTCTATTGGGCTGTGGATTCAACGACCTGGCACGTCAGACCCACAGGAGTAGTAAGGCTCTAGTAGACACCGGTGCACAGTGCACTCTAATGCCATCAAGTTATAAAGGGACAGAACCCATTTGTATTTCTGGTGTGACAGGGGGATCCCAAGAGCTAACTGTATTGGAAGCTGAAGTAAGCCTAACTGGGAATGAATGACAGAAACACCCCATTGTGACTGGTCCAGAGGCTCCGTGTATCCTTGCCATAGACTATCTCAGGAGGGGGTATTTTAAGGACCCGAAGGGGTATAAATGGGCTTTCGGTATAGCTGCCTTGGAGACAGAGGGCACTGAACAGCTGTCTCCCCTGTCTGGTCTCTCTCAAGTCCCTTCGGCTGTGGGGTTGCTGAGGGTTGAAGAACAACAGATGCCAATTGCTACTACGACGGTGCACCGGCGGCAATATCGCACCAACCGAGACTCCCTGATTCCCATCCACAAGTTGATTCGCCAACTGGACAGCCAAGGAGTGATCAGCAAAACTCACTCACCCTTTAATAGTCCCATATGGCCCGTGTGGAAATCTAATGGGGAGTAGAGACTAACAGTTGACTATTGCAGCCTGAATGAAGTTACGCCACTGCTGAGTGCTGCCGTTCCAGATATGCTAGAACTTCAATATGAACTAGAGTCAAAGGCAGCCAGGTGGTATGCCACAATTGACATTGCTAATGCATTTTTCTCAATCCCTCTGGCAGCAGAGTGCTGTCCACAATTTGCTTTTAGTTGGAGGGACATCCAATACACTTGGAATCGATTGCTCCAGGGGTGGAAACACAGCCCCACCATTTGCCATGGACTAATCCAGACTGCACTGGGAAAAGATGAAGCTCCAGAACACCTGCAGTACATTCATGGCATCATTGTACAGGGCAACACAGCAGAAGAAGTCTTTGAGAAAGGGAAGAAAATAATCCAAATCCTCCTAAAAGCTGGTTTTGCCATAAAAGAAAGTAAGGTCAAGGGACCCACACAGGAGATCCAGTTTTTAGGAATAAAAAAGCAAAATGGACGTCATCAGATCCCAATGGATGTAATAAACAAAATGGCAGCTATGTCTCCCCCGACTAATAAAAAGGAAACACAGGCTTTCTTAGGTATTGTGGCTTTTGGAGAATGCATATTGCAAATTACAGTCTAATTGCAAACCCTCTCTATCAAGTTACCCGGAAGAATGATTTTAAATGGGGCCCTGAACAACAACAAGCCTTTGAACAAATCAAGCGGGAGATTGTTCATGCAATACAGTGGGACTTGGGCCAGTCTGGGCAGGACAAGATGTTAAAAATGTGCTCTACACTGCAGCTGGGGTGAATGGCCCTACCTGGAGCCTCTGGCAGAAAGCACCTGGGGAAACCCGAGGCCGACCCCTGGGGTTTTGGAGTCGGGGATATCGAGGATCCGAGGCTCTCTATACTCCAACCAAAAAGGAGATATTGGCAGCATGTGAAGGAGTTTGAGCCGCCTCAGAAGTGGTTGGTACTGAGACACAGCTCCTCTTAGCACCCCGACTGCCGGTGCTGGGCTGGATGTTCAAAGGGAGGGTCTCCTCTACACATCACACGACTGACGCCACGTAGAGTAAGTGGGTCGCACTGATTACACAACGGGCTTGCATAGGAAACCCCCATTGCCCAGGAATTTTGGAATTGATCATGGACTGGCCAGAAGGCAAAGATTTTGGAATGTCACCAGAGGAGGAGGTGACACGGGCTGAAGAGGCCCCGCTGTATAATAAACTGCCAGAAAATGAGAGGCAGTATGCCCTGTTCACTGATGGGTCCTGTCGCATTGTGGGAAAACATCGGAGGTGGAAAGTTGCTGTATGTATACACGACAAGTCACAGAAACTGCTGAAGGAGAAGGTGAATCAAGTCAGTTTGCAGAGGTGAAAGCCATCCAGCTAGCGTTAGACATTGCTGAAAGAGAAAAGTGGCCAGTGCTCTATCTCTATACTGACTCATGGATGGTGGCAAATGCCCTGTGGGGGTGGCTACAGCAATGGAAGAAGGGCGACTGGCAGAGCAGAGGTAAACTCATCTGGGCTGCTGCACTGTGGCAAGGTATTTCATCCTGACTAGAGAATCTGGTTGTAAAAGTACGTCATGTAGATGCTCACGTACCCAAGAGTCAGGCCCCTGAAGAACATCAAATAACCAACAGGTGGATCAGGCTGTCAAGACTGAAGTGTCTCAGGTGGATCTGGACTGGCAACATAAGGGTGAGCTATTTATAGCTCGGTGGGCCCATGACACCTCAGGCCATCAAGGAAGAGATGCAACGTATAGATGGGCTTGAGATCGAGAGGCGGACTTGACCATAGATACTATCACACAAGTTATCCATGAATGTGAAACGTGCTGCAATTAAGCAAGCCAAGTGGTTAAACCCCCTGTGGTATGGAGGGTGATGGCTGAAATATAAATTTGGGGAAGCCTGGCAGATTGACTATATCACACTCTCACAAACTCGCCAAGGCAAGCGCTATGTGCTGACAATGGTGGAAGCAACCACCGGATGGCTGGAAACATGTTCTATGCCCCATGCCACTGCGCGGAACACTATCCTGGGCCTTGAGAAGCAGGTCGTGTGGCGACATGGCACCCCAGAAAGAATCGAGTCAGACAATGGGACTCATTTCTGAAACAACCTCATAGACACCTGGGCCAAAGAGCATGGCATTGAGTGGGTGTATCATATCCCCTATCATGCACCAGCCCCTGGGAAAATCAAATGATACAACGGACTGTTAAAGACTACATGGAGAGCAATGGGGAATGGAACCTTCAAACATTGGGATACATGTTTAGCAAAAGCCACCTGGCTGGTCAACACCAGAGGATCTGCCAATTGGGGTGGACCTGCCCATTCAGAACTTTTACGTACTGTAGAAGGGGGTAAAGTCCCTGTAGTACACATAAAAAATACATTAGGGAAGACAGTCTGGGTTACTCCTGCCTCAGGCAAAGGTAAACCCATTCGTGGGATTGCTTTTGCTCAAGGGCCTGGGTGCACTTGGTGGGTGATGCAAAAAGATGGGGAAGTCCATTGTGTGCCTCAAGGGGATTTGATTTTAGGTGGAAATAGCCAGAATTAAACTGCATGATATTAGTTGCTATATAACCCTGCTACTATATGTTATCATTACTATAATTGTTATATGCTATATCCATAGTACTACAGTAATATTCACTTAGATCAAGCAAGAATGAACTGTGATAAAACTGAGTGAAGCACAGCAGTGATGGAACCAGAACTGACTCCAGCGTGCAACAATCCAACGGTGCACACCATCCTCCTGCTGCGTCCAATGTCACCTGCTCGCCACACCGCACTGAAGCCCAATCCTGCTCTGCTGACTGAGAGGACTTTGCACCATCCCTACTGCCCAGGAAGACTGGTATGACAGATGGAGCCCAAAGTCAGGAACTAAATGAACTCAACAAACATTTTGTGAATACGACCCATAAACTAACGGAATGATATCTCTGTGTGTGTATACATATATATATATATATCTCATTGTTTATATATCTCAAAGGGATTGAAAAGGTGATGATGATTGACTGGGTTGTAACTGAAGGTATGGGAACTGAGCATGACATCAACAGTAAAGAATAAGGGGTGGATACTGTCCTGGTTGCAGCTGGGATAGAGTTAATTGTCTTCCTAGCAGCTGGTACAGTTCTATGGTTTTGCGCTAGGTATGAGAAGAATGTTGATAACACTGATGTTCTCAGTTGTTGCTGAGTAATGTTTAGTCTAAGGTCAAGGATTTTTCAGCTTCTGATGCCCAGCCAGCGAGAAAACTGGAGGGGCACAAGAAGTTGGCCCAGGACACAGCCAGGGCAGCTGACCCAAACTGGCCAAAGGGGTATTCCAGACCATGGGACGTCATGCCCAGTATATAAACTGGGGGAGTGGGAGTATCACCGCTTGGGGACTAACTGGGCGTCGATCAGCAGGTGGTGAGCAATTGCCCTGCACATCATTTGTGTATTCTAATCCTTTTATTATTACTATTGTCATTTTATTAGTGTTATCATTATCACTATTAGTTTCCTCTTTTTTCTGTTCTATTAAACTGTTCTTATCTCAACCCACAGGTTTTACTTCTTTTCCCAATTTTCTCCCCCATCCCACTGGGTGTTGGGGGGGAAGTGACTGAGCGGCTGCGTGGTGCTTAGTTGCTGACTGGGGTTAAACCATGATGCCTATTTGACCAGCTGATGCTCTCCCATCCAGCATGACCCTCTGGAGGACCCACAGAAGAGGTAGATATATTTGAGTGCAGGACTGTCCCTCTAGGAGCGGGGGTGACAGACCTTGCTCTCATCTGTTAGAACAGGTAGTTCAGCTGAGACATGCTGGTAGGAAGCCAGCTGAAGGTGTACATTTTGCAAGTGCTGCTGGTGGTGAACTGGTAGGCTAAACCACGTTTGAGTCATAGCTTGACCACCGGATGATAAGCTAATTACGCTGCGCGGTTTCCCAATCCTGCCGTAGCAGCACACTGATTCAGTTTATCTTAGAAATCAGGATCATCTGAAGATTTGCCATCTGGAAGTGTCTAGAGCACAAAATGTCTGAGGCTCTCCCTGCCCACATGGGAGAGGGTGTGTTACATCCATTGCCAGAAGGTTATCAACATTTGCATTCCATTTCAAAGCCAGAAGTGCTCAGAGCCATAACACTACTATCACTCAAAAAACTGTTGGAAGCTGGGTAACACTGTTGGATTCAGCGGTGAAATGAAGGAAAGCAGGGATGGTGCCAATCTGTGCTGTGTAGAAGATCCAGGGCCTTTATGATTTTCTCCTAAGCTGAACCTTTTATGGTGTTTTTCTGTGTGATTGTCATCCATGGGTTTGCAGCGTGCCTGATGTTTCTTCTCAGTCCAGTCACTACTCAGGATAATTTCAAATCTCCAGAACTGGCAGAGGGCAAGGCTGCTGCCCCAGCACTGATTCCAGCTTTCCAAACTGTGAAGCCTGTTTGCCTCGGCAGGAAAAATCAGGGGGTTGCAATTGGTTGTGATTGCTCTCTGGTTAAAGACAGTGTGCAAGACAATGCCTGAATTTACCAGGGAAAACATATTCAGCAGAATAAGTGATCCTATCTTATTTTTCATCACTGTTTCTCTTATGAAAACTACCTAAAACCCAGAAGAGAAAATGTCAGACAGATTTTAGAGTGAGTTGTTGGACCGTGCAATCCTGTTTGAGGTTAACGGTCCATTCACAGTGGTGTCCTGTTCATAACAAGGGACGGTATTGTTGCTTCGGAGCTAGCTTAAGTCTGTCAGGCACAGAATATTAACAATCACTGTTTCTTATCCCATAAAACTCAGGGCATGTTTTGCTGCATAGATTTCAAATACCCAGATTTACTACACAATTACTTCTGTGTAGAAACATATATAAAACCAGTTTGAACAATCAGGACTTTAGTGTATCCACTTTCTTGCTTATTGGTTTTTCTTTTTTCCTTTCCTGCTCCCTTGGCACAGATAGAGCAATGGATGCTTCAGCAGTCTAAGCATACCGTAAGCAAAAGCTGGAAGGAGGATTACCTCACACCTCCTACCTGCCATCCAAAATTCAGAGTAAAGGAAATAGTGGAAGTCAAGTGTGTAGCTAACCAGAGCTCTTTAACTCCAAAGAGACTAGCCAAGACTCTACAAAACATGCTATTTGTAAAGAATTGGAAATGATCTTGCATGCTATTTGATCATTCCTGAGAATAACGCAGTCTCTCAGTCAGAATGCTTTGAACTCTTTGAACATTACCAGAGCCCTTTTCTCATTGTTCTTTTAGCAGAGACAGTTACAGCATTCCTGGTAAATATATGTGAATACATGATTGTTTACAGGAGACAGAGGTTGTTAAAGCTGCATTCCAGAGGAAGGCTGACTCGCAGAAATGTAACATCTTGGTATGATTCGATACAGTAAATGAAAAGTTATCTTGTGACATGTCCTAAGAGAAACATTTTGTATTGCTATTCTGATGTACTGTGATGTTGGAGAATGTAATTACACTCTCTATGGCATTCTTGGCATTTAACAGGTTATTGTTGCAAATCACTCTCTTGACATCCTGGGACCCATTACCCATATGGAATGATCATACTAGAAAGAAAAATCAGATTTTAATTAAATTTACCAAGTAGCATGCACTGAGATGTATTTCTCTTGGTGTGACCTTTCATATCCTGAAAGTTCACAGCTTTCAGTGGTGGGAGATTAACTTGATCACAGAGATCACTTAGGGAAAGACTTTATCATACATGAAGATTTTAACTGACACTATAAAATGATCTAGCTTTCTAGCCCTGTAAGATACTGGGTTGATTAGCTATGACATAGAGAAATGTGTTTGATCTAACATTCAAATCAGAAGCACTTAAGAATAGAATTTTGATTCAGCTTATCCTGCTTTTAAAATTTGAAGCCTGCTTTTCCTGTCATACCAAACACAAACGGGATTAGCATCAAACAATTCAATAGTACTTCAAGTGTGCAGCTGTGTTCCTGTATTCTGAGACTGAGTTACGGATGGTTTATTGGAGACTGCCAGTATATTACAGTAGGTCTAAAAGAAGTTGCCTGAGAAACATGTTGGTTTGGGGGTTTCTCCATTGTTATAACGATCCATGCCAAGTGATCCAAGAGAAGAGTAAAAACTCACATGGCGTTTCGTTTATGCACTATGAGTCAATAGATTTAGGAAGGAAGCTGTAAAATACAATATGTCTGAGCATTATGACTCTATGAAGAAGAACACGGCAGCAGTCTTCTCACATAATATTTAACATATTTTCTACCATTATTTTATTCTTGATTTTTCAGTGCAATGAACTATTTTTGTAATGCGGAACTTAAAGAAAATACTGTCTCCTTTGATTAAGATGAGTGAAAAGAAAAGCTATCCTGAAGCGAAGGTGTTAGAGACGGCAATATATTAACAACAACAAGGAAATATATGACATAAAAAGAATTTATGGAACTGAAAGGATGAGTACTCCTTTATCTGTCATATAAACTAAAGGCTCTCTTCGATGTATGAACACCTTTTTACATAGTTTAAGAGTGCTTTGATAGACCTTCTCCTGCTGAACCTTTGATAAGAAAAGCAAATCTTCACATACAATCTAACTGAAAAATAAAAGACAACTTTCAGTACTATCGCAGATCATCTTTGATGTTCTCTCACTTCCACATTGCCATTAACAAATTCTGCCTCTGAAAAGTTCTCTGTGTGTTACATTTGGTGACCTGTGAGAGGGAAATTGTTTGCTACATTCTTCAGGAAGGCATAAACATGATCAGGTTTAGGATCCAGGTCAGGAAGGTCTATTCCTGCAAAGCCTTGATGTTGTCAGCCCTGTTAGTTTCTGCCATCCTCATTTTCAGTATAAAGTTAAAGCTGTAAAGAGATGGACTTCAGAAAGTGAAAATACTCTGTGTACCATATAAAAGTCATAAATTAATAATTTTTAATTTATCCTCAGGTGAATATCATGTGAAGTCTTTACGCACTAGAGCTTTATCACAGTTGCTTTTGGAATGATTTAGGATGATCGTCAATAGTGTGATTGTACCATATGAATAGTGTATGATGTTTTCACAGACACAGCTATGATTCATTATTTTTGTTTACTTTGATCTATACTGGTGTTTTTCCTTGGTTTCATTAATATAAGGTAGTTTTTCCTCTCAGTTTCTTTTGATAAACCAGTAGTCCACTATTATGTTTCCTGTTTAGTTTTTACAGTGTTTCTTTGATTAGTCGAATTTAAAGCCCTGTAATATCCTTCTCTATGTCAGAAGACAGCATTAGTGCTGTATTGACACCAGTTAATTTTTGTTTGTCAGCACCGTACCCTTCCAGAAAGGCATTCCATCTTGATTTCCAAATTTAACGTAAGGTTCATAAAAACTTTATTTTCTTTTGCTGTCACTAGTGTGTACTAGTAGGTAATGCAGAAGCTAATTATTATGAAACTGAGAAAGTAGGACAGTCCTCAGAAGATTAACTAAAATCAATTAGCAGAGGGAATGAAGTCACCAGTGGCTTTCAATGCTCATCCCCAAAAATACAGCCATTCCGCATCCAGGATATGGAGGGATTATTTTAATGGAAAAGAATAGCTGGCTTCTGGGCTTTGACTGCCAACAGGAGAGTCAGTTAATTTTGAAAGCCACAAAGGATTTTCTCGTTTGAACATTTCTCTCTGAGGGAGCACAGTGAAATAACTGAAGTATTCCATATTTTAAAATGAAATTGTTCAAATATTGATAGGTTTGTTGCTTTCATTTTTTTTCACCATAGAATTTGTTTATTCATCATTTTGAGAAAGGTGTATAGTGATGAGCATTTTGATCCAAATGTTGCTTTCAATGTAATCAGAGTGCAAAGTGATTGTAAAGGCAGTATTATGTGATGTTCTGCTGAGCTGGTAGCAATGAAAACCCATATTGCATTTAGTTAGAGTTCTGCAGTAAAATAAATGACTGCTTAAGAGTTTATGGGAAATAGGTAATCAAATCCATACATTTTCATAGGACTTTTGCTTGAGAAGGACCTTAGACTATGCCCAGTTTTGGCTTCCTTCAATCATGCTTTCATTTTCTTTTCCCCTTTTTCTTACCCTTTATCTTGGGTACTGTTTTTATTTCTATCTTCTGAATGATGGAAAAATAAAAACCTAGCAAAGTATCACTCGCCTCATATCATACCGTTCATGTTTTAGTTACTTCCTGTGTTTTAATCAGATTACACTCTTGTTTTCATGTGTAGTTTTTAAGAGCATAAGGAGGGCCCAGACATGAGAAGGTCGTTCAAGTTATTTCCAATGCACTGTCAGCCCACACAGCATACTGTATGTCCATGTGGTAGTATAAATAGCATTCCTTGGACAGATACCACATATGCTAAGATACTGAGTAAATTAATGTGTGTTTCACATTTATTTCCATTTCCCCACAGATTTCCATGCAGTCGTGAGAGACTAAGAACATCTTTCCACCCATTAGTTCATGTAAGCTGTGACTGATATATAGCATAAGACCTAAACAGAAACTAGTTTGAAGATAAAAACTTCTTTCTCTTGTTATTTTATTTTTTCAGTGTTCCATGTATGTTTGTTGGAACATGATTTTTGTATTACGCTAATATAGATATAACACTGACAGTAACTACTTAAGGGTAAATACTCAATCTACTTCCTTTTACTGAGTGAACACTGGAGAAATGCATCAAGAAGCATAGAAAATTTCTCTGAGATTCAGATGTCCCTATTTCATTTACAGTGAGACTGCCTTGCAGTCTTTCCCACATGTTCTTCCATATTCTTTTAATGCAGATTAATTGATTAATTTGGCTACCATATTGACTCCATTCATACTTGGATACAGGAGATTGAATTGCTTCCTACATTATTTCCAAGGAGAAAAAAAATAGCTATGGTCAGCTGAACAGAAAGCAGCCACATTACTGAGGCTTTGAATTGGTGCACTGAATTGTCTAGATACATCTTCTCCTAATTGCCCTCAAAATTATTTTCAGCAGCTCGCAGTGCAAAGGAAGTTCAGCTGTAGCTGGAAACCTTGGTCCAGCTGTCTGGTCACTACCATCCATCTGGCAGTCCATGAACAAATATAGCTAAAAACACAGGAGATAACAGCTTTGGGAGTCACGATGACTTTAATAAAACCTCAAAAACTTTCTGACTCACTTTGCCATATGTAGAATTGATGCATAACAGTCGTTGTGTCATAATAACTCTAACACTATCTATGATGGTATCATTAAATCTGTGGGATCAATCTGGAACTTTGGCATTGTTTAAGGTTAAAAGGAAACTCCTATCACTCCATGATATCGTAAATCCTAAGGCATTGCCGACATCTGGAAGGGTGTATTTTAAGCTCTTGTAAAATCAACTTCTGGTTTCGTAGACGCAAGAATGTGTGGCATAGGGGCATAATACTAAACACAATGCTACATTCACATATTCTTGTATCTTATGCAAGCATAAAATTCTTCAACAAAGAGTTCATGTTAATTTGTGTGTATATATTTTCCTACCCCTAAGCCTTGTTTCTAGTTCTCAGTATTATTGTGTTCAGATTGAAAAACAACACCAAATTATGATGATAGCTACTAATCTGATATACAGAGCATGAATATTCAGAGTTCTGAATATTCTTAAAGAATTGTCTGTGATTTATCAATGTTGGGTAAAGAAATTTACAGCAGTTAAAAGTCATACTAAGGAATAACTTGTGAAGGTATATATTTATGAATACAGCTTCATTTAAACCCTGAGCAGACATTTAGCTACTGCTACTTGTAAATTTTTTACGTGACTTTAATTCTTATTACTTTCATTTAATCTTCCAGACTATAAGAGAAAGGTAATAACACCACTACTTCTGTATAACAAAGGAGTGGAAATTTTAGCTTAGGATAACTCAATAACTTTTTTCCTGTTATAGAAAATTTAAGAAACAAAATTCCAAAGAAAACTTTTAAAGATTGCACAGTTTGTTCTTTCTTTCTCTCTTGTGCTTCTCCTGTCTGATTTTACCCTATCAAGCCAAAGCGTTTCTCTCTTTCTCTCTCCTTCATACACTAATCCTCTTCTAATTTCAACTATTACTGCAAAATGGAAATCAAAGCTGCTTTGCCATGTTTAAAATGTATTATTAATGCGTGCAGGTAGAGGAAAAATGTCCGGAGGATATCATCATTTGAACATCTATTTTACTGTCCTCTGCCAGGCAATGAATCAAAAAAGTCTCAACCATCTTGAAAAGGTTATCATGTGGGAAGAGAATTCTATTACTGTTGTTGGAACTCTTTGTATGATGTCACTAAGTGAAGCAATAAATCTATTTAAACCAAAGAACTCATAGGCGTATACCATAATCTTGCGCTTCCTGGATTTGTGTTGTCAAACCAAAAATATTAAAGCTGTTGATATACACACCTCAAGGACAAAGATAGAGGGAAGGACATGCTGTTACTGTAATCTGATAGAATGAAAATTGCCAGGCTCTTCAGTGGCTCTATAGAAAGTAGTGCATCCCAGATTCAGTGATGGAACAGGAGCAAAACCGGCATATATTGGAGCTATATGGCCTTGGTGTCTAGTTTTCAAAAATAGATGCTGCCTTTAGCCTTACTTACAAAATCTGATATTGAATTACTGACGTAAATGACTCCCCTTCCCTCAGAGTCTTAACAAGCATTCAAGCCTTGCTGGTTTAAACAATAAAAGAGAACAAATGATTGATCTGGATTATATGATTCAGCCCTATAATAAAATATACCTGTCACTAATAGATCCAGGCACATTTCACAATTTTTGCTTTAGCCAAAGGCATTATTAGAACAGAATATTTATCTGTTGCAATTTAGCTTAGGTGCTTTTACACTTCCTCCAGAGTTATGATCTGACTATTTAAATCAACTAATTTTTTTCTGCTTAGTTCAGTACCGAGCATTTTTCCAACAACAAAAAAGTCATATTCATTCCTCTTGCTGTTCATCTACTTCATCTTCACGCAAAAGAAAGGTAAAGATAAGCAGTGATAATCCAGCACCTAAAACACAGAAGCAGGGTCAGGAAATAGGAGCTTTTGCCCTTGCTTTACCATTTCCCACAAACGCTATTCAGCTGCTAGAACAGGCCAAAGCACTTTCCTCTATGCTGATACCTGTGCACACACCCATCGACTCTCAGCTTTCTTCAGAAGGTCTTTGGAGGTAGTCATTTGGGTGCAACATTTGGTAGGACAGAAGCCCGACCTCCCTGTGGCTCTGTGTTCCTTCTTTGAGAGCCCTTAACTCCACCGTTCACTCTGGGCCTCCTGGGCCTCTCTGCGGGAGCTCTGTCCACTGTCTAAGCACAATTCCAGCCTTAGTGCTGGGACGCAGCATCTCCCATAGTCCTCAGCAGTGTAACACTGAAAAATGACCCAAGTGACCTTTTAAAGATTTATGTTTGTCTGTTGCAATTTCCAAAGGAAAAGTCCTATTTAGAACCCGGTTTACACAACCGTTGAGGGCACATGTTTCTTTTGATTCCACTCTTCTTTTTAAATATATTTTTGTTTGTATTCAGGACTCATTATCATATAATCATTCAACAGAGAAATATTTTAGCCAGATGTTTACAGCAGATTGTGACTGCAGAACTAATCAGATAAGATGAGAACAGTTTATAAGGAGGGTAGGATAAAGTACAATATCAGTTTGTATAACTCTGGGCTGTGTAAGAACACAGTTAAGAATTTTGCCTAAATTTGGAAAGAGAAGATAACAATGAACCATTTCTGAACAGCACATTAACGATTCGTAATTGGTTATTGTCGTGGTTTCAGCCCGGCCGGTAACAAAGGACCACGCAGCCGCTCGCTCACTCCTCCGCCCCCCTCCGGTGGGATGGGGAGGAGACGGAGGAGAGAAAAGGAAAAGAAACTGGAACCTCGAGGGTTGAGATAAAGGCAGTTTACTGGGACAAACACAAAAGAGATTACAACAACAACAACGGCACTAATGAAAAAAGGTATACAAAAAAAGAGTGATGCACAGTGCAACTGCTCACCACCCGGGACCCGACGCTCCGCCACTTCCCCCACCGAAAAAAACAGAGACCACCCCCCGGCCCGCTCCCCATTTATATACTGGGCAGGATGTCACATGGTATGGAATAGCTCCTTGGCTAGTTCAGGTCAGCTGCCCCGGCTATGCCCCCACCTCCCAGGTTCCTGTAAAAATTAACTCTATCCCAGCTGAACCCAGGACATTATCCACCCCTTATTCTATACCATCTACATCATGCCCAGATCTTACTTTTTTTTATTTTTTTTCCAATCAACCACTACAACTTTCCTTGTCTTATATATAAGTATATGGACTCCACCCCCTGACCTCGCACACACACACACGGTGTTCCTTTAGCCTATGGGCTATCCCTCTAATGTGTCCATCAATTTTGGGGCTCTATCTGTTGTAACAGTTCTTCAGGATAAGAGAGAGATGGTGTGAGATGTTGGGTTGTTGTACGCTGCCTCTGGAACTTGTGGCTAGTACATTTGGTGCAACTCATGCCCCTGGTCTGCAGGTCGAAGATGTTGATCTTGAGGAAATTGGTGGGTGCCAGTTCAAGTTCTATCGCTGTTGTACTTGGCTCAGTTTCAAAAGTCCATCCTGTAGTCATTTGGATAATTCTCACAATAATACCCTTGATATGGCATATAGACACTATAGATACAATGACATGCATTGGCAGGTTATTTAGCAGTTAAATATCATACAGCCCAATTCACTGGCTATTCTCTCCCAAAATCAAATCTCCCTGAGGTACACATCGAACCTCCCCATCCTTCTGCATCACCCACCAGGTGTACCCAGGTCCTTGAGCAAAAACAACCCCTTGAATGGGTTTGCTTCTGCTTGAGGGAGGACTAACCCAGACTGTCTTTCCTAACATACTCCTCATGCGCACTACAGGGACTTTATCCCCTTCTACAGTATGTGGATCTCTTGGTTGGGCGGGGCCAGCCCGATTGGCGGATCCTCTAGTATTAACTAACCAGGTGGCTTTTGTTAAATGTGTATCCCAATGCTTGAAAGTTCCACCCCCCATCGCTCTCAATGTAGTTTTCAGCAGTCCATTGTACCGTTCAATTTTTCCGGAGGCTGGTGCGTGATAAGGGATGTGATACACCCACTCAATGCCATGTTCTTTGGCCCAGGTGTCTACGAGGTTGTTTCGGAAGTGAGTCCCGTTGTCCGACTCGATTCTTTCTGGGGTGCCGTGTTGCCATAAAATTTTCTCTTCAAGGCCCAGGATAGTGTTCTGGGCAGTGGCATGGGACACAGGGTATGTTTCCAGCCACCCAGTGGTTGCTTCCACCATTGTAAGCACATGGCACTTGCCTTGGCGTGTTCGTGGGAGTGTGATATAGTCAATCTGCCAGGCCTCCCACTGTTTATATTTCAGCCATCGTCCTCCATGTGACAGGGGTTTTTGCCGCTTGGCTTGCTTAATTGCAGCACATGTTTCACATTCATGGATGACCTGTGAGATAGTGTCCATGGTCAAGTCCACCCCTCGATCTCGAGCCCATCTATATGTTGCATCTCTTCCCTGATGGCCTGAGGTATCGTGGGCCCACTGAGCCATAAATAGCTCACCTCTACGTTGCCAGTCCAGGTCCACCTGAGACACTTCAATCTTGGCGGCCTGATCTGCCTGGTGGTTGTTTTGATGTTCTTCAGTGGCTCGACTCTTGGGTACATGAGCATCTACGTGACGTACTTTTACCACTAGCTTCTCTATCCGAACAGCGATATCTTGCCACAGTGCGGCAGCCCAGATGGGTTTACCTCTGCGCTGCCAGTTGCCCTTCTTCCATTGCTGTAGCCACCCCCATAGGGCATTTGCCACCATCCACGAGTCAGTATAGAGATAGAGCACTGGCCACTTTTCTCTTTCAGCAATGTCTAACGCTAGCTGGATGGCTTTCACCTCTGCAAACTGACTCGATTCACCTTCTCCTTCAGCAGTTTCTGCGACTAGTCGTGTAGGACTCCATACAGCAGCCTTCCACCTTCGATGTTTTCCCACAATGCGACAGGACCCATCAGTGAACAGGGCATATTGCCTCTCATTTTCTGGCAGTTTATTATACAGCGGGGCTTCTTCGGCCCGTGTCACCTCTTTCTCTGGCGACATTCCAAAATCTTTGCCTTCTGGCCAGTCCGTAATCACTTCTAACATTCCTGGGCGACCGGGGTTTCCTATGCGAGCTCGCTGTGTGATCAGTGCGATCCACTTACTCCACGTGGCGTCAGTCGCGTGATGCGTAGAGGAAACTTTCCCTTTGAACATCCAGCCCAGCACTGGCAGTCGAGGTGCTAAGAAGAGCTGTGTTTCAGTACCAACCACTTCTGAGGCGGCTCGAACTCCTTCATATGCTGCCAAGATCTCTTTTTCAGTTGGAGTATAGCGAGCCTCGGACCCTCGATATCCCCGACTCCAAAACCCCAGAGGTCGGCCACGGGTCTCCCCAGGTGCTTTCTGCCAAAGGCTCCAGGTAGGGCCATTCTCCCCAGCTGCAGTGTAGAGCATATTTTTAATATCTTGTCCTGTCCGGACTGGCCCAAGAGCTACTGCGTGAACAATCTCCTGCTTAATCTGTTCAAAGGCTTGTCGTTGCTCAGGCCCCCATTTAAAATCGTTCTTCTTCCGAGTAACTTGGTAGAGAGGGCTTACAATTTGACTGTAATTTGGAATATGCATTCTCCAAAAACCCACAACACCTAAGAAAGCCTGTGTTTCCTTTTTATTAGTCGGTGAGGACATAGCTGCTATTTTGTTGATGACGTCCACAGGGATCTGACGACGCCCATCTTGCCATTTTACTCCTAAGAACTGGATCTCCTGCGCAGGTCCCTTGACCTTACTTTCTTTTATGGCAAAACCAGCCTTCAAAAGGATTTGGATTATTTTCTTCCCTTTCTCAAAAACTTCTTCTGCCGTGTTGCCCCATACGATGATGTCATCAATATATTGCAGGTGCTCTGGAGCTTCACCTTTTTCTAGTGCAGCCTGGATCAGTCCATGACAAATGGTGGGGCTGTGTTTCCACCCCTGGGGCAGTCGATTCCAGGTGTACTGGACGCCCCTCCAAGTGAAAGCAAACTGAGGCCTGCACTCCGCTGCCAAGGGAATGGAGAAAAATGCATTAGCAATGTCAATTGTGGCATACCACTTAGCTGCCTTTGATTCCAGTTCATATTGAAGCTCTAACATATCTGGCACAGCAGCGCTTAGCGGTGGCGTGACTTCATTCAGCCCACGATAATCTACTGTTAGTCGCCATTCCCCATTGGATTTCTGCACGGGCCATATGGGACTATTAAAGGGTGAGTGAGTCTTGCTGATCACTCCTTGGCTCTCCAGTTGGCAAATCAGCTTATGGATTGGGATCAGGGAGTCTCGGTTGGTGCGATATTGTCGCCGGTGCACCGTCGTGGTAGCAATTGGCACCTGTTGTTCTTCAACCTTCAGCAACCCCACAACCGAAGGGTCTTGGGAGAGACCCGGCAGGGTAGACAGCTGTTCAATCTCCTCCGTCTCCAATGCAGCTATACCAAAGGCCCAACGGTACCCTTTTGGGTCCTTGAAATACCCCCTCCTGAGATAATCTATACCAAGGATGCACGGGGCCTCTGGGCCAGTCGCAATGGGGTGTTTATGCCACTCATTCCCGGTTAGACTCATTTCAGCTTCCAATACGGTTAGCTCTTGGGATCCCCCTGTCACACCAGAGATACAGATGGGTTCTGCCCCTTTATAACTAGATGGCATTAGGGTACATTGTGCACCAGTGTCCACTAGAGCCTTATATTCCTGTGGGTCTGATGTGCCAGGCCATCGAATCCACACTGTCCAGTAGACTCGGTTGTCCCTCTCCTCCACCTGGCTGGAGGCAGGGCCCCTCTAATCCTGGTTAGAACATCCGTTACTCACTTTCTGCACACGTAAATCGGAAGTCCCTTCAAGGGGATCGGAAATGAGATCAGCCCATCTACTGCGTCTGGGGGACTGCTCACGGGAAACTGGAGCAGCAGTTTTCCAAGAATTCTCTTTTCTGGTTGCTTTTTCTCGCAACTCCTGTACCCGTGCATCCAAGACTGAAGTGGGTTTTCCATCCCACTTCCTCATGTCCTCTCCATGGTCACGCAGGTAAAACCACAGGTTAGCCCGTCGAGTGTACTTTCTCTCTCCTCTCTCTTGGGCAGAGGAACGCTTACTCCCAATAACTGCGATGCGGGCCTGTACAGGTGAGGAGGAGGACAGATCCACTTTGAATTGCTGGAACTCTCGGGACAACTCCTCCACAGCTGAGACACAGGCCCGTAGGGAGGAAGAGAGACTCCCTTCGTATTGCCGGAGTTGGACAGCCAATTCATCCACCGTTTGTCCATAGCCTTCTCTCCAGGACATTACTGCCAATGAGTTGGCATAGGTTGGTGGTGCACTTCGTAGAAACTTCCGCCACATGGGTTGTGTGCATTGGACTTCATCTGGATCTGTGGGTGACTGTGCATTTTCTGGATCATTGTAAATCACCTCCAGCACGGCTAATTCTCTCAGGTACTGAATACCTCTCTCCATGGTGGTCCACTTGCCTTGGTGACATGTAACTTCATCCCTGAAGGGGTATCTTTCCTTTACACCTAACAGAAGTCGCCTCCAGAGGCTGAGGACTTGTGTTTTTCTCCCAATTGCCTTGTCGATGCCCCCTTCCCTAGACAGAGATCCCAGCTGCTTGGCTTCCTTACCCTCTAATTCCACACTACTAGCCCCGCTATCCCAGCATCGGAGCAGCCAGGTAACAATGTGCTCACCTGGGTGGCGGCTAAAATCTTTTCGCATGTCACGCAACTCACTCATGGATAGAGATCGGGTAATTATTTCAGGTTCTGCCTCTACCTCCTGTTCTCGCGATGACCCTGGTTCATCTTCATCTCTCGCTAAGCGAACTGATTTCTTTGTGTGTTTCTTTTTCTGTACAGGGGCGACTGATACTGGCACAGGCTGGTTCTCTGGTTCAGCTGCAGTGTCTGTCACCGGGGTAGGGGTAGTCATGGTACCTGTTGTCGTGGTAGGGGCAGCCACGGTGCTTGTTGTCGGGGTAGGGGCAGCCACGGTGTCTGTTGTCAGGGTTTGGGTAGCCACGGTACATGTTGTCCTGTTTTCCATCTTTTCCCCCTTTTCCCCCCGAGGGTGCTGCATAATATCAAGCAGTGTTTGGTAGATATTGGCCAGAGCCCAGCACAGTGCAGCGAGTTGTATGTCTTTGGAATAGCCACAGCATTTTTCTTTCAAATATTCTGTCACTTCATAAGGGTTCTGTAGTTGTTCGGGAGTGAACTTCCAAGTCACTGGCGGTGAGAAGTTCTCTAGATACTTGCCCATATGCTCCCACATGCCGTGCCACCCATGAGTCTCCAGCTTTGGGGGAGATCTCTGAGTGGTACTCTTAAAGAGCGTTTTTGTAGCCCTAAACAAGACCTGAAACATATTCAGGAGGCATAGCACTAACAGCACACTGGCTTGCGCATCCCAAGGATATTCAAAATTCTCAAAAGCTGTTGTAATTAGTCGGAAGGAGAAGAGGGAGGTGAACGGACGGGGGGAGGTATCCCCCCCTAATTTCCCCATGGATTGGGTGTAATTACCAATAAAATCCGACAGAAGGCGCCCAAAGTATGGAAATGATATCACTGCCTCATACAGATACCAGCTTAACCTCATGACCAGTGATGTAATCATTTCATAAGTCGACATTGCCCAGTACAGCAAAATGATAATCCCAATCACTCTCCCAGAGATGAGATACGCAACTACAGGCAATACATAGAGCATATAAGAGCTTACAAAACGCCACCATGTAAACAAATGAAACAACATTGTGACTAACATCTATATATCTAAGAAATGCGTTTGGCAAATTTGTTTCAACACGCTCTGGCCAGATCTGTCGTTATCTCAACCCTTGTGCCCCACGTTGGGCGCCAAAAAGGACTGTCGTGGTTTCAGCCCGGCCGGTAACAAAGGACCACGCAGCCGCTCGCTCACTCCTCCGCCCCCCTCCGGTGGGATGGGGAGGAGACGGAGGAGAGAAAAGGAAAAGAAACTGGAACCTCGAGGGTTGAGATAAAGGCAGTTTACTGGGACAAACACAAAAGAGATTACAACAACAACAACGGCACTAATGAAAAAAGGTATACAAAAAAAGAGTGATGCACAGTGCAACTGCTCACCACCCGGGACCCGACGCTCCGCCACTTCCCCCACCGAAAAAAACAGAGACCACCCCCCGGCCCGCTCCCCATTTATATACTGGGCAGGATGTCACATGGTATGGAATAGCTCCTTGGCTAGTTCAGGTCAGCTGCCCCGGCTATGCCCCCACCTCCCAGGTTCCTGTAAAAATTAACTCTATCCCAGCTGAACCCAGGACAGTTATGAAGTAAAAGGCAATGTTACATATCAAGGAGCAGCATTTTCAGGTGGAAGTTGTAGAGATCAGGAAAGACTATCTTTTTTTCAAAGGATTGCTAGTAGTAAAGTTTAGTTTTATGTTTTATTTTATGTTTTGTAGAGGTTTTTTAAAGGCAGCATATATTTTATAAGAAAATTGCTTCTGAATCTCACTTTCTGCTTACTTCCAGAACTAAAGATGTGGTCGAAGGCTTCAGGATGACCAGTAACTCGAAAGACCAGTAGAGCACGTTAGTCTCTTTCAGTCAATGAGGATCAAACTTAGAAAAGTTAACTCTTTTCACCAGGCTATCTCTAAGCTGATTCTCTTTACACTCCACTCCTGAATTCTGTTTCTTTCTGATGACTATTCCTCAGAAGTCCAAAATTCAATTTATGAGACTCAGAACTGAAGTCATTAGTTATTCTTCCCAAGCAAATAAAAGAAAGGATAAGCCTACAAGCACCTTGAAAAATGCCTGTAATTTTCAATGACACAATCACTTTGAATTTTTTGGATTATGTACTGTGCAAAAATATTCTGTTGAGAACCAGAAATTTACCTCTTTCTGTGAGGCAAGTCACTTCTCAGATGTACAGTGATGGCCAATTTGTGTTTGACTTCTTAGGTTCTAAGGGAATAAATTTAAGATGACTTAACTTTGTTTTTATTAAAGTCTTTCTGTACACATATAATTCCTGTCCACTGACTGGTAGAAAGTGTCACAGTTCTACAGTCTCCACCAATTCTATGTTGATTTACTTATGCTGAAGTTTGGTCAGCAACATACATGCTCCTAAATAGCTTTGCCTTTTTTCTGCAGCTTGTTTTTCCCATTCAGGCCAATGACACGTGACTATGGGATAGCATGTTTGTCACCATCTATTTGTGATGCCAGAACGGAAAGACTCTCATAGTATATTTTACTTGTCTGCTTCATTTTGATTTGATTTTTGAAATAGTTAAGTGTCCTGGTTTCAGCTGGGATAGAGTTAATTTTAGCAGGTACAGTGCTGTGTTTTTGAGCTAGGTATGAGAAGAACGTTGACAACGCTGATGTTTTCAGTTGTTGCTGAGTAATGTTTAGACTAAAGTCAAGGATTTTTTAGCTTCTGATGGCCAGACAGTGAAAAACTGGAGGGGCACAAGAAGTTGGGAGGGGACACAGCCAGGGCAGCTGACCCAAACTGGCCAATGGGGTATTCCACACCATGTGACGCCATGCCCAGTATATAAACTGGGCGGAGTGGGGGTGGACGGATTGCCGCTCAGGGACTCACTGGGCGTCAATTGGCGGGTGGTGAGCAATTGCATTGTGCATCACTTGTGTATTCTAATCCTTTTATTATTACTTTTGTCATTTTATTAGTGTTATCATTATCACTATTAGTTTCTTCTTTTCTATTCTATTAAACTGTTCTTATCTCAACCCATGAGTTTTACTTTTTTTCCCAGTTTTCTCCCCCATCCCACTGGGTGTTGGGGGGGAAGTGAGTGAGCGGCTGCGTGGTGCTTAGTTGCTGGCAGGAGTTAAACCACAACATTAAGCAAACTGAATTTAAATAAATTTCATTAGGTTTCTGAAGGGAGAATAAAAACCTGTTCATACCTCTGGTTACTTTTCAAACATCAGAACAGGCCGATTAAGCCTTTTCAGTCAATACTCTTTTTTTGTCTCTATTTCAGCATGAAAGCTTCTGTTTCTTGGAGTTCTAGACTGGAGCACAAGTTTTAGCTTTCAGGTTTGACTGTTCTAAATCAATTAAACAAATACATGGAAGATAAATCCATCTGTGCGTTGTTAAACACAATTATCCATGCGTACTATTAAGCTCAAGGAGTCCCTGACTTAAACTGATATAATAATTACTAGCTGGAAAATAAGTGTAAGGTTTTCATTCTACATATCCTGTTATTTTTCCTACATTTCTCGCAAGCATCCATTGACAGACACCAAATTTTTGGCTAAATGAATCTTTTGTCTGAGCTACATACTCTGTGCTTCAGATCAAAGAGCATTGCAGTCTCCTCTTATCCCAGGCTGGAAACTAACCCATGAGCACTGCTCAGAAGTCTCAGAATCAGAGAAATAAACAAAGAGAAGCAATATTAAGTCGATCCTTGCCTGCAAGACGAATTCATACACATCTGTGTCACTTCTGAAAAATATTCATCTAATCTACTCCCTACAAATTTTCACTGGCTAAAGCTTCTTAGCCATTGCAAACTTTATTATAGCACTTCCAAGTGCTTCAGACTCCTTTTTGCTTTTCCCCAAGTATCTAACTTGAATCTTCCTTTCGGCAATTTAAGGCCACTATTTCCTGGCCTGTTCAGCAGGGACAGGAGAGTGGATTATTCAACTTTGGCAGAAGGCAGTATATATTTGAAGTCTGTTACTGTGTCTCCCCCTAAATTTTCTTTTTTTGTGAGCTTAATAACCCCAGCGTGTTCTCTCCTTCTCCAAAAGTCATAACTTTCAGATGTTTGATCAATCTTTTTGCTGTCCAAATGGTCCACTTCATTCTTGAATTGTAGTGCCCAAAATGAACACAGAACATCACCTAAGGCATCACCCATACTGAAAACAGTAATTACTGTATGTGTCTTGCAGTCTGTATGCCTGTTTATACATCCCAGTGTGATGCTTTTTCACAACAGCATGACATTGTCGACTGTAATGTGTTTGTCCTCCACAGAGATTTTATTATTTGATAAATTACATAGTAACGTGTATACATACATATAATTGGGACTGGAGTTTCCAGAGGGTCTTTTAATTTTTCAGTAGAAAACATAGAGTATATAGTTATCAAAAGCAAGTTAAAGTTTTATTGACTCCTGCACAGCAACTTTACTATTCTAATTATGCAGGAGATCTGGTGATAGTCTTGTGTATTTTCCTCTAATTAATTACACACATTTTATTTTGTCAATATGCTTTGAGTCTTCTTGTAGGAGTAAAACAATTTATGCAGCCTGAACACAGTACATATACACACATAATGGCAAATAAAATCAAGAACTCTTCTAAATTCAAGTCATATACTTTTCAGAAAAGTAGGAGCTTCCTTTCCCTGGTTTCCCCAGATCGCACTCGACTCCCCATCCAGTTCATCCAGAACAGAGAAGCAGCCTAACAGCTACACCTTCCCTCACAGCGAAAGAAAGAAAACACACTTTCAGCACCCTCTACAGCTTGGGCTCCACCTGCATCGTCGCTCCTGCTTCTCTGAATGTACCTTTCTCTTGCGGGCCTCGGGGGGAAGATTCTGTCCTCAGCTGAGACATTCAAGATGAATAACTAAAGGTTTTGCAGTGCAGCTGCTTAAACTTTGGCTTCCTGAAGCAGTGGGTGTTAAGCGGTGTAATCACCTTTATATCTCACTGGGATCACTGGGCTCAGTCCACTGTCTCTGACGCAGCAAACTATCTTGGTCAGCTTTGATTTCAACATATATTTATATGTTGAAGAATGTATTTGTTCTTTCAGAAACATATGAAGGATTGCTGGAAATCTGAGTACCTTCACCAGCTATTATTTCTCTTGCAAATTGTGCAGACGACCAGTTCGAATGGAAGTATGATTTCAATGGTAACCTCTACCTTTGTCCAGGACGGATAGCACGTCATCAGCGTGGACTCTCAGTTTTTTGTGCTTGAATGGAACACAACTAAGAACGATACCCGAGATCAAACTGTAGAGAAAACATACTGGGTTTAGCATATCTTGTCTCTTCCTCCCTTTTCCACACTGTGTTTGTTGTCTCTACTTCCAAGTAGTGAAAAAGTAGGTTCTTCATTTAAATCACTCTTATTAATCTACAATTTTCCTTAGATCCTATGTGTATTAATCCATCTTAGTATTAGGTCCCTCAGTCTCCCAACTGCAAAAGGTCACATAGAGCAGGGAAAAGGTGAGTGAGTCTGCCTGCCAAAGTTTTTCTTCCTGGAAAGAAAGGCTCTGGTCCACAGAGGTCACTGAAGCAACGCGGTGCCTCAGCCCTGATTGCTAATGGGTTGAAGGGCATGGTGCTTAGTTTCTGTCTTGTTTTATTCTGGCAAAACTGTACGCTTTGCCAAAAATTGGCATGTGTAGGTGCTGGGTCATTACTTAGTGTTTCACTGCTTTTCAGGGAAAAATAAACCAGTAAAATATGTAAAAATATTTCAGATGCATGTAATTATTAAATGAAAACTTGCATTTTCTGGTTCTGATAACCACGGGATGTTGACATAGGGACATTCACGTAGTTCTGTTCACACAAGGTCCTATTTAACTAGTTACTGTTACATGGACAGGTCCGCTCACCACCTTCCATTCAGCCATTAGTATACTTCTGACTAAATATAGGACTGAAGATAAAGATGACTAGCCTAATCTTTAAAAGCTTGCTTTTAAAGACTGTTCAATGGTAAATTGCTCCATCATTGCCAGGGCTCACACCTGAGATTTAGGGATGAAGATGAGTTCCCAGCTTGTTCAGGAACAGGTTGGGCAGCCTCACTTGGCAGGGAGTTGGAGGTTTCCAGTTCTAGAAAGAAAACATTTTCCATCTCAGGGGACAACAGAAAGCCTTTTTCAAGGCACTGGCTGGGAAGGGGGACTCAGTGATGCTAGTCCATACATTAGTCCAAACTCTCATTTTTTTTAATTGATATTGATGTGGTACTTAGGACGATGTATCGAGCTCTAATCTATATTCAGTGCTGCAGAATTGTTAGCCCCAAGAAGTCATCTACTTCTCATTTTTTGTTTTCCTTTGTTTCATTGTAACAATCAAGTTTAGAATAATGGAAGAGGTTAAGCAGATGTTCAAATAAGACTGAAACATTTGTTTGCTGACTATTACGCACTGATGGTGCAGTATAAATAACAAATAATGCAGCCAAGAATCACAACAGCATGTCCCCAGGGAACAAATAATGATATTTAAGCCCTATTCCAGCAAAATACTTGAACGCACACATACTTTTCTAAAATCCACGTTTAATCTATTAAATCAAGACAGTCGTCAGTGTGGTAAGTGACTTGCCATGTGCAGAGCCCAGGAGATGGGGAAGCAGAGATGGCTCGTGACGCCACGGATTAACCTGGCATCTGCAAGAAGACCTGTGGAGGCTCTGTGGAAGGGTGTTCCTGCTCCTCGGGGCTGCCCTTTGCGGGAACCAGGAGGAGGACGAGGATGTGGAGCGGTCACTGCTGCGTACCTGGGCTCCCGCTGCATCTTCCCCACGAGGACTGGGGGAAGGGACAGGAGAAGGAGGGGCAGAGCAGCGGTATGAGTTCCAGTTACAGCCTCAGCATCGGTGTCAGCATATTTTTTCTTTTGGCAATTAACACGTCTCCAAGTGGCATTTTAATAAAATTATTAAGTTAATTAATTTTCATCGAGTCACTGGACACTGGGCTTATCCCTGTTAGCATAAATAAAGATTAATCAGCCAAGAAAACATACTTTCAAACCACATGGCTTGTAAATGCAATAAATTTTTAGTGTGAAGATGAAAGAACTGTACATAATGCTGACAATTCACTCTCTGGACCTTCTTTACTCCCTGCTTTAGTAATGATCTAAACCTCACTTTAAATCTGTGCCTGGAAGTATAGGCAGCTGATGGTTTTGAAGGCTGTTATTCCTATCCTTCTGAATGGAAGAAGTTATTAATTTAGTTGTTCCTCAAAAGTAACAACTAGTATAGTTCTCTGCTTCATTCTTCATTGAAATCCAATTTAGCTCTACTCTACAGAGGTCTCACTTTTTTTTTTTTTCCATTGATTGGTAAATTAAATGAAAAATTCTTCATTTCATAACCCAGTATGGAAACTATTAGTGGGAATGATATACAGCATTTTATCACTCATTTACTTTTCTGTCTTATATTATTTAGTGTTTGTGTGGAGATTTGCCATTTTATTTTACTCTTCTTGTAAGATTTCAGAGCAAACTGTATATCAGGGTAATAGATGCACACCCCAGTGCCGATATTCTGTGGGACGGTAAGTAACTCTGGAAGCACTTTAAACTCTAAGTGGAAAAAGTATAGGAATCGTATTCAATGGTCTGAATAGTATTCCTTACATCACAGGTAGGTGACGTGTATGATCGGTACAATATAAATAACAGCAGAAGACAATGTGTCTTCTGCACCTGCAATATGAAGCCCATTCTCGTATGAAATCCCACTTTCTTCAAAGCTCAGAAAGCTCCAAATCAGCATTTTGAATCAGCGTCATCAATGCCATCTTTGTTTTCAAAGTAGAGACATACTGTAGGTTATTCTCACACAGAGTGATAGTAAAATACTTTTTTTTTTTTTAATGTAGGCACATTTTATTCATTTTAATGAACATGGATGTTTGTCAGTTTAATTTATCAATTAATATGGCTAACTACCTACTATTTTAGCAAGTAAGAAGAACAAAATTAGTTGCTCACAATGACAAAGTGCAATCATTGCAACAGAATTGGTGCTAGACTTACATTTCTGGCTTTTTATTTAGTTGGTGAATAGTTCTTCACCGTAAGATTGAATGTTAGTATTTGTCTAGGCACTGCAGGTATCATTCAGCTCTTCTAACTCTAGCTATGTAAGCAGTATACAGCTTATATTGTCTCCTGAGTTTTCTTTTTAGTCAATGGATAAGGACACATATGTCAAAATACATCTTTCCATTTTAAGGATTTGTTTAATGTGAGTAGGTTAAGCCTATGGACTCTCTTCTTTCCTGTGATTAGCCATAGTTAAAATTAGGTGAGATCCGTCCTAACCTGTGTGTCTTTGTCATCCCGTAAGAAGGTCTATTGTATCAGATCGGGCATTCAAAACTTTCCAGTCATTCCCTTGAAGCCCAGTAATGATACGCCATCAGCAAAAGATTTTAATAACACGACTAGTTCCTCATAATGAGCAGATCTAGACCACAAAAGCAAAGCGCCTTTCCACTTAAGGCAAAGCTGTAGATTCAAAGAGGCAATGTCAGAGATATTATTAATAAAAATACTTTATACAAGACATGGGATAAGATAGAAAGCATCAGATGTAATGGGATTTATCCTTCAATATCTTGATTAATTAAAAGTGATTTGAGATTGTGGAAGATAGATGGGCTTTGCTAATAATAGCAGTGGTGGTAACTCTGGACCTGATTTTTTGCTGCATAAGAATTGATTTTTTAAAAAATATTTAATTCTATTCTTGAAAATTGGGTTGGAAATGATTTATATTACAATGTAAGATTCAGAGTTAATGAACCTGAAGAGGTATAACCTGGTTTTCAGAATTTCTTCCACCAGACATGGATAATTTGTCTTATGAAATGTTCAAGCATTTAAATGACAAATGTTTGAAGGTAATTGTTAAATTGTTTAATTTCACTTTGGAATAAATGTTGGATCTCAGCCTTTTAGAGAAATATAAAAGAGAATATGTATCTACTGCTACCCCTTTGGTTCTTTGCATACTTTTTATCTGTCAAACTAACTATTCTACTTGGACGAGGTAATCTTAGAAATTCATTGAATCTTTTTTTCTGACCATGAATTATCTGCAATGATTTTGATTTCCATAAACAAGCACCTTCAAGCAGAATGAAAACTTTTTACAAACACAAAGCAGGAGGCAGCTCAACCTTGTGATCTTTTAAATGCTACTTGGCTCTTATATGGCTTGCAGGCCCCTTAGGCCTTATGTTGCTTCTTTCATTCTGTGACTTGATTTTTGATAATTTCTTCTTCTTTTCTGGAGTCAAATCCTTTCCTGCCATTTTTGTGTCATCTGGACGATTGAGAATTTATAAGCAGGTGAAGGACAGCCAGGAAAAATGCATATGACTATAAAATAATCTGGCAAAATCTTTCCTAAATAAGTGTTCATAGGAGTTTTGTTTTGTGTTGAAAAAATAACATTTCAAGACAATAAGAGTATTTTTGTTTGATGGCTGTTCTGTTGCCAATGTGATATGAATGGATTGCACCAGTGTATTTTCCAGCAGAAAGTTATGTTTTATCATAAAATGCACCAACAACACAGTTCCTTTGATGTCTCTGTGGTCTGTCTCTTCTGAATATACTGTTGGGGGCAGCATACAAGACTATAAAAACTGAACTCAACTTTGATCATAAAACAGTCTCTCCAAAAGAAATCAGGAATAGATAGAAGGAACTTATAATATCACCATCTATATTGGATTAATTTTAAGTAAAACAATAAAGCTTATTTTTCCCTTTCTGCTAATTTGGTGTTTTTCAAAATTACCAGATTCTCTTAAAGAAACTTAATTTCTCATTAATATTTTTAAAAAGCTAACCCAACTGAATGCAAATTCATGCTGTAGACGTCTTAATCTTTCAGTCTGAATAGATTGAAAAATAAGTCCGACCTCCCTTGATTTGACACAAACTAGCTATTCTGTTGGTAGACAAATTACTGATAAAAAAATGTTCACAGCTGAAAGTGATGCTGAGTATTATATTAACTAATGAGAAAGCTTACTCTTGCCTTAAAGCTATGAACAGTAGCTTGGAATAAAGAAAAGGAGTTTATCAGAATCCAGCATCGGTACTTCCCTTTATCAGTGGGCACTGTTGGTAGATGCAAGGAAGAACCATCTCTACCAGACAAATGCACGGTGTTAGGGGCATGGCCTGCCAAACATCCTCTGTGACATAAAAAGAGGGAAGCGGAGCAGTGGACTTTGCCCAGAGACAGTAAAATACATTACCCAAACATTGTCTACGGTCTCCAAACTTTGGTCCAGAATCAGGTCTGAAACCCAATCCCTGGTTACGATCGATCATTGTATGCAACCTTCCACAAAAGTTCGCTTGCCAAGTCACCATCCAGAACCACCGGAATATTTGGTGTTTCTCCTCCTGCCAAGGTTTCTCCAAGACTGGCTACTTTACATGTTGTCCACTATGTCACCAAGGTTGGATTTCCTATTTCTTACTGCAACACTCTTTGTGCATCACTTATTTTCTCTATCACATGCTAAATGTTTTAATATCATAGTGATATATACTTGGCAAGAAGATGGCAAGGGGGAGGGGAGTAGCACATCCTTCCTTTTCACATTTATTATTGGTGCTTCATCCAGAACACATTTAATGAGGCTCCAGATGAAATATGTGAGTCTCATCCCTTTGAGCACAATTTGCAAGCACAGAAATATAAAGGAATAGATTACACAGTACTGGTTGTTAAAGCATGTATAATGGCTTGTGTTTTTAATAAACAAATAAATGTGAGAATAAATTATGTTTCTTACAGTATGATATTCTGATCATTCAAGCATAACAAGAGAAACTGTTCATGCACACATTATTACAATGCAGAGAAACAATTTGTATGCATTGACTGTATTTACAGTACTATCCTTAACTTTTGTGACCACAAAACCAAATTGCATGTATTACTGCTCACAGAAGCAGTGTATGTATTGTAATGTATTATTTATGTTATATTTGAAGGAAAACCAGAGGTCGGGATGCAAATTGGTGATTTTACAACATCTTTAAATAAGAATTGTTTGAATATGTATAGATTTAAGGCTTGAGTGCACGTGGCATTTAAGGGGCACTACTTAATCCTGGGTGGCCCAGTATTTCCAGGGTGTGCAAAATCATCTAAGCACTAGGTCACTGTCTGCCTTTGCAAATATTTTACTGGGTTTTAATGAAGCATCCCAGGCACGAGGAGTGGAATTTGTAACTGCCGCGGAACAGGCATATATCCTGCCCACACGGGGATACCCGGCGTGAGGTCTGAAGCAAGGATATGGCCCTAAGAGATTTAGAGGACTTTTTCAGCCCTATCGCTCATCATACTGAGCTCCCTGGTTAACTCGTATTCCGAAGCAGAGGTGCTGAGCAAGAGAGCAAGGCTCTGCCAGTCCAGTGATGGCAGGAATCAATCACTGCAGGATTCCCATGAGGAGACCTGGATACACTTTGCCTCCCCACTGAGAGCTCTGCCAATTCCACCCCCTGGGGACGTTTAGAATTGTTGTCTCTGGAGCCTTCTAAACCTAGACGGGACTAAAACAGGAGAAAATATTTTGTGGAAACTATGCTAGAAAGATGGAAAGGATGAGCTAAGCAGGCTATTCCCTATGTGAACTTCTAAAACTGCTTGCAGATTCAAATAGTATACATTCAGGGGTTTGAGTTTCAGAAAGGAAACAGGCTTCTCAAATCATCCTACTTCTAAAGATCTAAATCATTCTGACTATATTTTGCAGAATTGCACATGTCCACAAAGTCTTCCTACCTGAAAACAGTTTTTTTGCTACAGTCAGGGGAAAAAAAACCCACAAGTGGACAAATTAAAAATGTATATTTTTCAATGAAATATTTTACAAATAATTTTAAGTAATTTTAAAGCTTTATATTACAAAATGTAAAAGATCTGAATAAAAACAGATACATAAAAGAACAATATTTTGGAACAACAGAAATAAAATATGTTCCAATTATAAGAAAACAGACCTCTTTAAGACTAAAATGCAATCCAAACAACGTGTTGTCAAAAAAAAAAAAAAAAGCTTTGCTTCCTCCCTCCCCCTGTGGAGAACATTTAAACCCAAAATTTTCAATTACCACTTAATAAACTTTAAGGTACACTTTCCTGAACAACAAATCCATTAAGTTTCAGCCAGTCTTTGTTGCAGAAATCAGTGCATTAAAGAAAGTAGGAGCTCTACTTTGTACCTATATAAAGTAAGTTTTGTTTGCATTGTTACCTTGTCATGTGCGTATTTAAAAGCCACTTTTCTTTTTCACTAATTTCTGTGATTTACGATTTACATATGTGAAATACCATATTCGTCATTTAGTCTGAAAGTTTTCTGTAGTAGGCCTTGGCCTATAGGTACTTTCTTAAGAGCTTAGCTGATTTTCAAATAACTGTAGTTTAGTCTTACTATGGCCAGACAGTCTAGAAAAACATAATAACATGGGGTTTTATGCGTTAGGCAAAAGACCGCAACATACTGATAATATAAATTACAAGTATTCAACATTTATAATGAAAGCGTTCAGGATGAATGATACATGCAGTGAAGCAACAATACTTATTCTTCTCTTAATTTTCTGAAAGACTGATCTGAATACGTAGGCAACCACTGCCCAGTCAAATACCTTCCAGAAATCAGCCTAGTACTATTAATCAGAACTTTCAGTGAAGTGTGTTGTATTATATAACACCATGAAGCTGTCGCCATATCCCAATGAGCAACACTAAGCACTGCTCAGACATGACTTGCTCCAGTGGAATTCTTCAGTTTCCTGCAGTAAAGATAATGAAGTCCATGTGCATAGTTTGGACCACCTGGCAACTATTTAAATTAGATAGGCATGAGCTACTTATAAGATTGGACACTCCTCCAGATGCTGCCACAATTAAAAACAAAATGGTTTTTCTTATACTGAGACACCCACATAATTTCTGGCTGTCAGGAGATTGGCATATTTTGACAATTTAACTAAAATAGATGCTTTCAGAGAAAAACATAAAGGCTGTAACTTTTCTTGTCAAGGAACTTTGTTTTTCCCCTAAAATGTGTTGCACAAAAAAAAAAAAAAAAAACCCTAACCCCCCCAAAACCAACCAAAAAAAACCCCAAGAAAAATAAAAACCAGCAAAACCTAGATGTGCTGTGAGAACTTAAATAGAGATTATTCAACTTGCTCAGAAACTAACACTGATGAGAAGCTCTCTTCCCTAGATATGTGGACATGTGAGGGCATTAAAATACCCATCATCTGCTTTTGCTTGTGCTTTGTTTATTGTGCAGAGTAGTGACAAGGAAAATTCATAAGACTCCCAGATTTTATTTCTTTTTTCACTATGGGTACAATTTGTCTGGCTGAAAGTGGTAGTCCAAAATTAGGTGAGACACCATGTCCGGACTAGATGCTTGCGTTTAGTCATCTTTCAGCTGCTCAAGGGCAAACATCTTTCTCCTTTGCTTACACAAAATAAAGCACTCTACGATGACAGATGGAGAAATGACATTCCTGCAAATCTTTTCAGGTCATTGCACCAGTGTGAAAGAAATGTTTTTCCAAAGTAGATATGCAACACCACCCTTCAATCTCCTTCTTGCATAACTCTACACGTGTAGGCTAACTCCTTCATTACAACTCTCAGTATGTACTTCTTTAGAAAGACCTTTAAGGCTCATACTCGTCTCTATATCACCAAGACCTTTGCAAAACACAAGACGCAGCAGGACTACCCTGCACGGAAATCAGGGGACCTGTGAGAGACCTGAAAGTGGAGCCAAGGCTGGATCCTCCGTCATGAGGAGGGCAAACATGGCATTGTGTCCACCTCACCGCCTCTCTCAGGAAACTAGACTTGTTCCTCGACTAGGTCCAGAAGAGACAGTTCTTACAAAATCATACATCAGATCTACCACCAATCAGTCTGTCAGCCACGCACCCTCGGGACCTCTCCAGAATGCAGCTGTAATGTACTCCAACTTGTTGCCAAGAGAGAGGCATCCTGTTGGGAGTCAAGGGGGTTGAAAGGGGACAAAGAAGGAGAGGCAATGGTAATGTTCAGAAAACATCAGTAAGTTACTTCAGGTTGTTAAAAGCTGGCATGAACTTATCTGCATTGTGGTGAGTCAGTAATCATGAATTTTAACATCCTATACCTCTATGAATTTCTGCTATATACTAATTAGTATTGTAGCGTTATTAAAGAACATTAATATACCTAGTGTAGCATAGTGTCTGTCTGCGGGATTCCATGCCATGCATGCGGAATTTATCCTGCAATATTACTCCGTCCAAGTCAGTTGGTCAAGTCCAGCATGAAAGAACGGCATCAGTCCATAACTGTGACCAGCTTGACAAAAATTCCGTGCCTTTAGCACAGCGTAGTGACGCATCCCCAAATACTTCCCTGCAAAAGAACAGCTGTTCTCACTCTTTGGAAGAAAAACGTGCCCTGTCTGGTGTCATCCGTCTTGCAGCTTTTCTAATACCAGAAGATGAATGAAAAGAAGTATTTGCTTTTAAAAGCAAAGATTGACGTAACAGCTTGAATTTCATTGAATAAGTCTATCTTTGCTGATATAGCAGCAAAGACGAGGTTAAATATATTCAACAGACAGCTGAAGTCACTAGTGTAGCTAATCAATTGGAGAGAGACTGCAAGACATTGTTATTATCTGCTGTAAATAAACAGGATTTAATGCTGAGAAACTGACATCTGTTAAACAGAAAATAATTCTGTCCTTGTGGTTCACATTTATGTGAACATTACATAAATGTTCATCAGCTTTTAAAACCAACAAAACAAGTGAAGTCTTGGCAAAGCTAGACTAACAAGTTCCTGTAGGTGAAACAGACCGTCAAGATCACCATTATTTTCTTTCAGTGTATGTTTGATTTCAGATAAAAAAACGTCTTATCAAAACAAACAGGCAAACAAATCACATGCATGCTGATCTTAATTTTGCAGCCTATTTCTAATTAGCATTCTAAGCTTTTTAGAAGACTTCAAAAAAAAGAATCTCCACTTTTTAAAGTATATTTTTCATTGTTGAATAATTCAGCTGCAAGATAAAACTATTAATCAAACTCTGAGTCAGCATCTGCATTTTATGAACTCAACAAAGATAACTCTGTGATAGCTTCAAAGTCAGTAAACATGATCATCTCTTCACCAGTTAATTCCCTACAACTCAGAAGTGTCAGTCATTCCACAGAGCCATTTAATATGTCTCTCCACACATTCACTGTCTGCTTTTAATGTTCACAACATCTGCTGTCAACAAACTAAAATAAAGGGAAATGAGTTTTGATTTGCATCCTTTTATGATAAGGTATTCCAGGCACATATTGTCGGTATTCCTGTTACAGATGGTGTTTGGAAGTATGCCTTTATCGATAATTTCTTTTTGTTCAGTTTATTTGATTGTTTTATCTTTTTTTACTTCTCTCTTTTCTTTTTTCCTTTTTTTTTTTTTTTTTTTTTTTCCTAAATGGCAGAGTCCTTTGTGTTTCTTGAAGGGTAGTAACTGAGACAACTTAGGTGAAGGTGAAAACCAGAGTATTGCTCCTTGAAGAACTACTAGTGACTGTAAAAAAAGGATATGCTTCAGGTCTGAGAAAGGAGGGAACTATATAGGGAGGCACTTGTCATCTTAGCCAAGGAATCAGATCATTTTCAGCTTAGAAAGTGACTACAAACGGTGGCAAAATGAAAGTAATGGTACCACACACTTCTGCTGCAGGCCTGTCTATCCGAGCACGCAGAGAGAAAGCAAGCCCTACGTCAGCAGCATTCAGCACTCAGTCCAACATTCAAGATGACTGCGGTGAGGCAGGTCCAAGACCAAGCCAAGACTTTAAGTCAGCAGGTCGGGACCAGGGTCAGCATCGCGGTGGTGGGAGACTGAGCGCAGGCATAGCTGCGGTGCAACCGAGTGGGGCACCACGGCGAGAAGGTGGGCTCTCGCTCCCACCTCACTCGCAGCAGCTCTAGCAGCAAAGGAGCCGACCCTGGACACAGCCGTCTTACTTCTCCAAGGGTGGCGTGTAATGCTCTCATCCCACTTTCCTGAGCTCAGGAATCTGGCTTCCTCCCAGCTTATGGCAATCAGTAATATAAGCAAAAAAACCAGTGAGCGAATACAAGAAATAAATGGAGAAAATTAGTGTCCTGGTTTTGGTTGGGATAGAGTTAATTTTCTTTCTGGTAGCTGGTGTAGTGTTATGTCTTACGTTCAGTATGAGAAGACCGTTGATAACACTGATGTTTTCAGTTGTTGCTAAGTCGTGTTTAGTCTAAAGTCCAGGATTTTTCAGCTTCTCATGCCCAGACAGCGAGAAGGCTGGAGGGGCACAAGAAGTTGGGAGGGGACACAGCCAGGGCAGCTGACCCAAACTGGCCAAAGGGGTATTCCAGACCATGGGACGTCATGCCCAGTATATAAACTGGGGGGAGTTGGCCTGGGGGAATCGCTGCTCAGGAGCTAACTGGGTGAGTGGTGAGCAATTGCATTGTGCATCACTTGTTTTTTATATTCCAATCCTTTTATTAGTTTTGTCATGTTATTATTGTTATTATTATCATTATTATTTTCTTCCTTTCTGTTCTGTTAAACTGTTCTTATCTCAACCCACAAGTTTCACCTTTTCTTTCTGATTCTTTCCCCCATCCCACTGCGGGGGGGAGTGAGTGAGTGGCTGTGTGGTGCTAAGCTGCTGGCTGGGGTTCAACCATGACAATTAGTAAGATAACAAGGGTACAATACTAACTTGCAAGATAAGCACTGCTCACAGCCCTCTAAGAGTGTTTCTGAGCACTAAAATAAAACCACAGGGCAACATGGGGAGTTGTTTGTTGTTTTTTTTTTGAAGGGAGCTTCCCTCAAGCAGTGAAGGCTCAGAAAAAGTTCAAAAGTACTCATTTGAAGTTTTACTGGAGTCAAACGATTAATCCACAGTACGTTTAGCTTCATGGTGAGTTTGCATGGAGGGTCAGTGAAAGTAATGGTCCTGCTGAAATCCTTCATATGAAACCGACTGCCTGTCCCCAGAATCTAAAGGTGGTTTTCCCATCCCAAAGTATACAGCTCACTGCAGTATCGTGCTCCACTGTGAGTATAGTCCATGGACTAGCAAAATCCTGATGGTTCTGCAGTAAGGAAAAAAAAACCTTTAAAAAGCTAAATTTAGATTCATGAACAAATGGGTATAGTGACACAGGCACAGAAAGTCGTGTAAGGTGACCCCATTTTTTGAGAAAGGAGTTAGAATAATTGGTTTCCAAGATCTTTTGGAGGTTTTACAATTGAAGTTGTATGTCATTTGTCATGTAGTTTGGATTTCTCATAACGCACACAAGGTTTTTCTATTGTCACTTGGTTATCATGATTTGTCCCTTCAGTTATGAAGTATTTAGTGTCATTTATGTCTTTTAAAGTTCATTCTGCATGTCTGTAAATTATAATCCTTTATTAGGGTTGGCAATGAGCTGGAATTTCAGTAATGACTTCAAAAATGATATGTCTACGCTTCCAACCTCTTCGTATCAGTGCCAAATTTGGAAAATTAATTATTCTTCTTTACACCAGCTGTCTGTGCCAGAAGACAGTTGAACAAATGACAGTGTGGGGAGAAGAGAACAGAGAACAGAAAAGCGGAGAAATGGGATTGAAATTAATTTGATTGTCAGTCTGAGAAGGGAGCACTTTTATGATGCTAGACTACTTACTGCATGCCAAGAATCATTAAAGATAACTCCAATTAAGAGGTCTTAAACCCAGACAGAAATCAGAAGTAACCACCACTGTTTATTGCCTAAGACTAACTCTAAGGGGAAACTGAAGTTCAGGGCCACATTTTATCAAAGTGTATTTTCTACTAGATTGAGCTGAACATGTAGGCCATCAACTGGCACCCATGAAAAATTACATCTCTAATAAAAAGATGATAGGAAGATCATCCTCCAAGGAGTCAGAAAGACTATTTTAAACACTTAATCCTAGATCTACATTGACATGTTTTGTAACAGCAAGTCAGATAGCACTCTTTATGGTATAGCTCTCAAACAGAAGTCAAGGTCCTTCCTCCTGATGAACAATAAAATACACCCTGGCGTATTTATCTTTACTTTGTTTTCCCATTTCAGCTCGTACTTCTGTATGCAAAGCAAGCAAATTCACATAACCTCTTCTATCAAGAACCATTTTTCAGTTTTCAACTTTACTGTTCAAAGCCAGAAACAGATGAGGAGGAATGTCTTTGTAAGGGCAGTATACTTAGCATGAAAACTTGTGGTTGGTGTTCAGGCAATGAACAAAACCAGTTAGATGGAAGGATTTCTCATTTCATATCAGATAATATGAAATGCCTTCCAATTTGAAGTTGTACTTTCTTGTTTCTAAAACAGTATGAAACTTTAGCTATAGCTAGTAGCTATAACCCTGTTTGTCTTTCACTGGCAATGGCACATTTTGTTATTCTGAGAATTTTGGATGGAGTGTTAAATTTAGTCGATTAGAAATTCTGATTTACAGGCAGAATAAAAAAAAAAAAAAGAAAAAAAGAAAAAATCCTAGCTTTTATCCCTACTTTCGTTTGCCCCTCTTTTCTTTTTTTAACTTCTCTCTGCCACCACCCCAGATATGCTTAATGAACAATCTTCTAGGGTGCAGGAATAAATTTTCTTCATGAGCACCACATGGAATTTTATACCTCCTATTTGCATATCTTGTTCTAACTGTCCACTATGAAAAGCTTCCAAGCAAGCTATAATCATCCATAATGGTATATTGTATAGTCCCACACTTTATTATTCTAAACCCATCATCGGTAAAGAATTTATCAGTCTAATAGAAATATTTACTGTTATTCCTGGTTATGGTAATCAGACAATCTCAGTCCTCATCACTTGAGAATTGCCTGATCGTTTCAAAGCGAAGCCTAAACAAGAGCATGACCTTTTCGGTTCATTTTACCACATGAAGATTTGGAGAATAAGCATAGGTGTATCACAGGGTAGTCCCTGCAGATACTCAATCTTTAGGCCTTTCTGCATTAAATTAATTTTTAAAACTATTTCAAATATTTTAATATTGGTTTGGCTGACTCATACTTTCTTCAGTATCTATTTTTATCAATTTTAATGAAAGGATTACAATTTTCAGGCTTGAAAACTCAAGGCTAGCCTGATAAATGGCTCTGGAAAGTTCATTTATCAGATTCAAAACTGAAAATAGAATTAATTTGGAAGAAAATTTCAGCTGAGCACCTCACAGCAACTAAATGTTTCTGTGGTTGGGTCAGTTTGTTGGGATACTTATGAGTACGTACACATTGCTGCCTCTTGTTTGTAACAACTAACCTACAGAATTGTAACAAAAGTTGGGACAGCAATAAGAGGCCAAACCTCCTGACAAATATAAGACAGATAAATGGGGGGGAAAGTGAAGGTAATTGCCAAAAAAATCAAGACTTTGTTATTTCATGAATGAGAATCCTGGAGATAGTCCACTTCAAAAACTCCAAATTGGTCCCTGGATTTTACGATTTAGAATCATGGTTTTATAATTATTTTATCCCACTTCAGAGGTCGAGTATTGTAAGTGTGGGTAAACCATAGTTAGATCCAAACCTCAGAAAAATGGTGGAATTAATTTTTAGTATTAATGCATTTTATATGCATAATAGACCTTTATAGACTGTAAAAATCATCAGCCCTTTAGACATAGGTTTCGCTCAGTGAAATTGAAGATACGAGTTAACATATGACATGACAGGATAAGTTTTGGAACATTACTTTATAGTCCACGTGGCAATTTTTTTTAAAGTATTTAGGTGGATTTAATAACCCACATAGCCCTGAAAGTTATGAAAACTTCGCAGAGCATAGAACACATTCCAACAAAGTTAATCCTCATGACTCTCTGCCATTGAGTGTTTCCTTCCCCTTTTCCTCAAGTCATACTAGAATTTGACCAGAGCATTTTACAGAAGCAGCATACACACAGGTTTCCTTGGTGCTATCAGACTATTTTGAAGCTATTTCATGGTCAGCACTGTAACAAAAGACTGACAACTTAAGCTCCCTTATGAGCCCTTTCTTGCTGTACTCTAACCATATTGCACTACTAATCTTCCACTTGTAAGCATCTGCATCATAAACTACCCAAAAGAAACCAAGTAGAATATGATCTATATAATTCAGATAAATAAAAAGAGCCTCTAGCCCAAGACACTTCTCTTTGGTCTTTGCAGTCCTTGGCAAAATAAAATTGGATGCTGCCGATGAGCTAATGAGACGGAAGGAACACTGTTAATGACCACAGATGAATGAAATGAGAATCTGATTGTGATTACATGTTCCTGCAGCTGGTGTATGAGTTAGGTTGTGCTACTTTCTCTCCTTCATACGAGGAAAAAGACTGTGTTGTCTACAGCTGCTATTTCACTGGGTATGCCAGAAGTTTTGTACGTCATGTTTCCCCAGATGGATTGAATACTGATGTTTCTGCCACCATTTTAAAACTTACTTCTGCTTCTACAGATCTACTCATCTGTACTGTCTGCCTCTTGTTATATTTTTTTTTCTCTTTGACTGAAGTACTTAATTTTCTATAGCTGCAGTGTTTGTTGTTTCTATGTCACTTGCCTATAGCCTGGCAATTTTAAGAGCTCTCCATTCCTATGGTGTTTCCATCAAGCCGCATTTTCAACAGGCTTCACTCTGCTCACTCTTTTAAGCAGATAAAAAACCAAGCCTTGGGGTGTGAGGATTTTTTCTGTGTTAAAGGAAGGAGTATACGTTTTCCCATGGCTTTTGTTTTTCCAAGATGTTTACAAAAACTCTTGCTAGAGGCAGATAAACCTGTACAGCTGACACCTACAATCTCATCCCTCCTTTTTACTTCTCTTTCTTTTAGATATTTGTCATAACTACAATGCTAACTTATTAGTTGAAACCATGACCTTATACACTTGGTATTTACTAAATTTGTCTTAATTCCAAATAGGATTGATTATAGCACTCATTATTGGCACAGAAATCTATTTCTTTCCACCATACACCAGCTCTTGAAATGTCCCTTATGTTCAAACCTCATAAAAACTGCCTCTTGACAGAAATCACTTTGGAACATGTGAAATTCATGTCTCTAAAAAGTCTGAGAAAGGAATAGGGAAACATGCTTTGTGATGACAGTCCCCCAGGGGTAAAATAAACAAGGTTACATCTTGGAAATAAGTCTTTTCCCCAACAGTGGTTTGTAGGCTCTATAAAAAATGTGTGAGATCTCATCCAATTCCTTTATCCTACACTAGTCAGTTAACTTGTTCCCATTTATATTCTAGGTCTTTTTTTCTGTCATCAGTTTCAGTGAACTCAATGTCAGAATGTTTATCATAATCTCATTGAGGGGAAGAAGTAGAAGGAACCTAAAAATCTGGTTTCTGGAAATTAGAAGTCTGTTGAAGGGAAAAGAGGACTTTAAATGTGCTCTGAATTTGTAAAATTTTCCTTCCATACATCCCTGATGAGTCTTTTTACCCTTACTGGAAACTTACTGGCTTTGCAGATTACAGGGGCTGCAATGGTCCTTTGGTCTGATCCAGTTTGCTAAATTTTCCATCCTCAGAACTATCAAAGATCAGTCTAACAGGACCCAATGTAGACATCTGAAGGCATTTTGGATAAAAATGCTTTCAGGTGCTGAACAAGTGTATTCAGATAGCAGATGGCAAGTTCCTTAATCTTGGTGTTAAATTTGTCCCAAATTGACAATAGTCACCATTACAAATTTGTTTGGTATTTTTATGTGACTAGAATGTGCTTGTTAAATTAATCTTTTCTTCAAAAAAAGAATGAATTTGCAACTCAAGTGAATCTTTCTGGAGTTTTTCATGTTGGCAATGGGCAAACTGAGATCCTGTTTATCACTAGTCATTTAGAAAGATCGTATTCCACTTTCTGTTATTGTTTGCTATTTGATAAAGTAGCTACTCACCAGTTGAGGTTCTTAAAGTTTAATCACCTCCATGAAGCTTTGCTATCAATTCTACAGCTCTTATACAAGTCTGTAAATGTTAATTTCTTCTACCACAGGCGAGTCATTACTGTGCTTCTCACTTCAATCTTTTATCTACTAAAAATTTAAACCATTCCAGAAGTTTACCTATGAGTGCATGGAAGCCAGACATAACTCTGAGGAAAATGGAAACCATGTATAATATCTGGATTTTATGCTTCAGCTACTAGTTCCCTTAACTCATCTTCCTACTGCTTTTTCCTTTCATTGTTGTTTGAGGATAGTGAAAATAACATCCATAAACTTCGCATTTATTTTCTTTGCCTATCATATTTTGTTAAAACAATTAACATCTGCAAGAATTTCTACTCTGTGTAACAGGAGGAAAGAGGTACCTTTCTGTGCTCATCAGCAAAAGTTAATGAGACTCATTAGTTAATTCCTTTTTGGCTTAGTTATGATGATGAATCCCAATTAACTGCCTCATCTTCAATAACTTCGTAGTATTATGTATGTTCAGAATTAATGTTTTCGGAACTTGTAGACATCATGAACACAAAAGTAAAAATAATTTCCAAAATATTGTGGGAGGCATTGGCCTTCTTATAGTCACTTTTCACAAAACTAAGGTACAGAAGGATTTTCCGATTGGCTAACACAATATTCTGTGAAAGATATTAAAAGTCCAGTGACAAGCCTAACATCATAAAAGAAGGTACGTAGCAAAGGAGCAAGGAAATTGACCCTGAAAGTGAAACTTAACTTTCTCTGGAGAAGTATACAGTTTTATGACTAGTGATGTCCAAACGGCCCATTTACTTAGATTGCTTTCTGTCTTTACAGAACAGTTAATTCCTTGTTGGTGAGCAGGGCTGCTACACGCTCCCCAGCACAATTAGTATCTATATACCAGATTATTTTTTTTTTAACCTGCTAATGGGTATGCCTCTGTGACTTGGGGTATTTTGGAGGAATGCATTTTGACTTTTTTCAGTCTAGTCTTCTTCTATTGCCTTCTTGAATACCTCCCTTTCTTAAACAGGACTGCTTATTCCATGAATATATAAGTGTCTTCACAGCACTTCTCTATAACTACCTTTTTAGCCCTTTTATGGATATCTTTTCAATTTGGAAAGTCTTAAAGTAAAAAAAAAGTCTGTAGGTTTATATGCATCACATGACGATGCAATAAATTCTAAATTAATTTATATTCTTTTGCTTCTAGGAACAAAGAATCTGCACAGGAGCACTAAATAACACACAAAATTTTTAAGAAAGATTGAAGAACTTCAAGAGAAAATGGCACATATCTTTCAATGGAGTAATAAGCATTCTAAAACTCTATAGGCTTTTCTCTTTTATTGAATCTTAATATGAAAAGTATATTCCTCTGATTAAAAAAAAAAAAAAAAAGACAGCAGAGAAATTAACAGAGAGCTTTTGATTGTCAGTATACCATGGACTTAGCATGATCCAAGAGATTATTTGCTCTCATTCTTCAATTTCCTTACAGTAAGTAATTATCCTCTGATCATTTCTCTTACTTGATTAATGCTCCACATTTTTATGAAAAGCTGTTTCTGACAAACAAAAGTAAGGCCTGACATTCACTAACTTATTTCAGTTTTGAAACAGAAAAATCTGCAACAAATTATTGGATCACTGTTTTAAAATTGAAGAATGGCAGAAGTTCAAAAAGGGATTCTAAACCAGTATTTTCATTGTTATCCTTTATCAGTGATTTTTTTTTTTTTTTCTTCAGGTTCATTTCACATCCTATCATCAACAATAACATAAGAATTTAATATATGTTTCTGAGCAGCACATCACCTCTTAGATTTACCTAGTTTCTGAAAGTAACTGAAAATTTATCTTTTATCATTTTCTGAAGCATGAGGTTTTGACCACTTCAGAGAGATGAATTTGTTGATCTAAGTTTTATGCTGTTTAGAAACCCCTACATTATAAATACTAAACATGAGATAAGATTCGCTTAACAAGAGGTGTCATGTATTTCCTTTTAGACAATGAATGCATTTGGGACCTGAGAAAGCCATTCCTCTTTAGGTTATTAAGAAGTGGAACACATCACTAAGAATATTTATTTTAGTTACCACTTACTAAACAAATGTGTTATTTCAGCTTGTTTTATTTGCATGTCTGAGTGGAAAAATAAAGGAATCTGCATCTCATTTTTGTTTCAAATAGTTACCAAACAGTACTCATTAGTTAGGATAATGCAGAGTAACAAGAGTATTAATTTGGCTCTTATCAAAGTTATTTTAGCCCTTGATAAACATCCTTAGAGAGGCGATCACACACTTCCTTAGGGGACACTGCTGTTATTAAAAGAAATCCCAGTCTAAACTGTTTCCTTATGCCTTTGTGTAAGATGCTTTTGGTTAATTCCCTTTGGTGCAAGAGAACATAGTGTTAATTTGCAGAACGTGAAATAGATCATTCAAAAGCTCAAATACATAAAAAATACAACATTCCACATACAGATTGACTTTGCTAGTATGAATATAATCACTTACCCTCATCATTCATCTACCTCAACTCCTTTCTGACTGAAAGTAATCAGACTATTGTGAGTATTCTTGTCCTAAAATTTCATTCATATTAAGTAGCCTGTCTTGCATGCCCAGTGTCCTTCCTCTGCATTGACTCTTTCAACTTCTGCTATCTTGCCATTAAGGACAGTCACTAATACAAACAATATGGCTCTGGAGAAATTAATTGGAAATCCTACAAGTATAAATTTTCAAAAAACTGAACTTCCCAGTTACTGTGTAACGTGAGCGGGGGGAGGGAGTTAGGAACAGAGGAGATTAAAAACTTGCTTTACGCTTCTTATTTTTCCAGTTCTACTTTTTATATGTACTAGCAAAGTCTCACAATTTATATGCCATTTTGGAATTTATGAATTGCTTTTATAATTAGAGTGGCACTCCTTGTTGGGACAAATTAGATGCAGTTGAGCCAAATTAGATTAACAGATTTAAACAGGCTGAGTTAGAAAAGAAAGGCTTTTCATTCTTTATAGGCAAAGCAATGTTATAGGTAGGTTCTGTTGGGCTCCATTAGTTTATTCTTAGAACTCAGGGGTATTTTTTTCATTACAGTTAAGAAATGAATTAGATCGAAAGACTTATGTTTTGGCTGTGGTAGACTATAGTGCAGGCAGGCTAGTTTAATCCATTATGAAAAATATCTGAAATGTATTGTACTAGCTCAATCAAAAAAGTAAGCAAGTTCTAGCCTGGTGAAGGTATAATAGGAATACTGTTTTACTCAGAAATAGTTCATCTGACAGCATAATCTTGACTTCTCATTTTCCTCTTTAAAATTAGTTTAGGAGGAAATAAGATAAGTAGTAAATTGATTATTTTTTTTTTTTAAATATGCATTATGAAGAGCAAGTTAGACAGTACTTAAGTCAGATGCTCTCAAGTCACCTAATGAAATTTAACCTCTAGCGTTTCTAACAACCCCAGGATCATTAGCAGTTATATTTCTGAACTAAAAAATACTAGTTGAAAACTATTTCAAATGACTGAGATGAAAGGAAATGTACCTGTCTTACAAAAGATCTGAGGAATTACAGACTAACTGGTTTAGCTTAATTTCCCAGAGGAAACAGAGCAAATAATCAATTTGTAAAAGCCTTTAGGAAAACACATAATTGTCATCAGATGTTTGACCAAAATATACTGCGTCAATAGCAACTTCTACCTGACAAAGGTGCAATTCCTGTAAGTGAGAGTGGCAATAATCTTGACTTCTGTAAGGCTTTGATATTGCCTCACAGAGTGTTCTTGTGAGCAAACTAAGCAGCTACAACCTATGTGAATATGATCTATTCGAATATGAGATAGTAGGAATATGAGAAAGTTTTCCCAACAGTTCTTCTGTTACCCTCAAACAGCTACCAATGGATCTTTGTCAGATCGAGAAGGATGTATACAGTGGATTTCTACAAGACCTTTCCTGAGTCTGATAGTGTCCGTTCTCCATCTGAGCCTTATGGAGAATGTATTCTCTGTCATGAAATGGTGAGGAAAAGAGAGAAGGAAGCGAGTAGAGCTGGAGTTGGTGGACTGGGCTCTGTGTGAGGTTTGTACATGCAGTGGCTACTACCAGCCTTCTCCGTGTGGCATGGCAGGGAAATAAAACATAGCACCTCATCTGCTGAGGAGACAGGACTGTTGCTTATTTTCAAAGAGTTCACAGGAAGGCTAAGGCAGGTGGGGAGTTTGACTTGTATGAAGGAGTGGAGTAAGTCCTCCAGAAGATACTTGTTTAGGAGGGAAGGGATGGGTTGAAATGACAAGGGCTGGAGATAACAAAGGGGGGACTGAGATCATGACTAGTAGGGTGGGAGAAGATGTATTGGCTAGAGGGTACAGGGAGTCATGCCAGAAAATGAGGTGCAGTGTAATCAAATTGGACAAGGGGAGTCTAATCTAAAAAAATAAAAGAAAATAAAACCCCAAGAACTTTCAAGGATGAAGAACAGGGGTATTAATATTGCCAATGACACTAAGCAGGCAAAACTGCAAACGCTCAGCAGGACAGGATTAGGATACAAAATAATCTTGATAAACTGAAGAAAGGGTCTGAGAAAATTAGTTAGTCAATATAGGAAAGCACTGTATGTGAACAGGAACAAAGAATGACTTAAGCACAAGTGCGTCCAGAGGACGGCTATGAAAATGATCAAAGGGTTGTTGCATCTCTCTTATGAAGACAGGCTGAGAGAGTTGGGGTTGTTCAGCCTGGAGAAGAGAAGGCTCTGGGGACACCTTAGAGCAGCCTGCCAGTACCTAAAGGGGGCCTACAAGAAGGCCAGAGAGGGACTTTTTGCAAGGGCATGTAGTGAGAGGACACGGGGTAATGGCTTTAAACTGAAAGAGGGTACATTTAGATTAGATGTAAGGAAGAAGTTCTTCACTGTGAGGGTGGTGAGGCACTGGAAGAGGCTGTGGCTGCCCCATCCCTGGCAGTGTTCAAGGCCAGGTCGGATGGGGCTTGGAGCAACCTGGTGTAGTGGAAGATGTCCCTGCCCATGGCAGGGGAATTGGAACTTTAAGGTCCTTTCCAACCCAAACCATGCTGTGATTCTAATACAGAGAGTTGTGGGACATACAACAGTTCTGCAGTTATGATTAGATTTTTATTTTTAAGTCATGTGAAGTAAATATTCTGCTTCATCAGAAGTACTATGTCCATTTTTACCACAAAATGCCTGTACATTTGCAGGCCCACCTCCATTTTTGACCTAATAAAAAGTCAGATTTGGTTAGTTTAGAAAAAAAGAAGACCATGGCAAGACAAAGCAATCTCCTAATACATTGTATATTGCTTTAAAAAAGAAGGAAATGAAGTTGTTCTGTGTTCACTGAGAGTAGGACAAGAAAGGATGTATTTAAACTGCAGCATCACTTGGTTAAACACAAGTAAGGTCTTTTTAATTATAAAAGTAGACGAGCACCAGAGTTGACTGCTATAAGGATCAGGAATCTCTTGTTTGGAGATCTTCAGCTATAGATCAAGCTGGCATCTTCCAGAAATGCTTTTGTTATCTCTTTTAGGATTTTGCCTTGGAGGGTGACTAATGACATCTGAAAACCCCTTTCAGCTCTCCAGCCTTCCATTTCCTAATGATAAATCTAAAAGAAGCTCACAAAGGTAACATTATAAAGAACAATTTGCTCAAAAAAAATACTTGGTTTTACACATTTTATTAAATAAGTGGCTTGGCCGGGGAGCATTCATACAGTGTTTTCTATGGATTCTGTCACTATGAGGTTCATTCTCAGAGTACTCTGTGCCATGTTACCAAGTTTTTCTTCACAAGCGTTTTCTATTGTTTGGCCTATGGGGGCTGTAACATAAAATTAGCTTTTACAATTTTTTTTTTTTGGTCTAATTAGACTGCAATAAAATTCCCTCAAGAAACAGAGAAGTTGAACAAACTACACATTAAAAGTTCTTCCACGGCCAAAACTGATGTAGATTGTCTTATTTTCTATCATCAGTACAGAATTTATTAGTCACACAGAGAGTTTCATTACATTAATGCTTAATTTGTTCTTTAGTCAGTATTTGGAACAGATTTTCTTTTTCCTGCTGTTCTTGACCTTTAGATGATGGCAGTATTAACAAAAGACAACTGAGACCAAAGAGGGACATAACACATGATCTCTCTGAATTTTTGTGTCTTCAGAATTTATGCTCTTGCAAATCATAAACCACAAAACTTAACTTACACATGCCTAGCGGAGGAATTGCTGTGATTTATTAGGCAGTCTGAAGGGTCTGATTCCATCTTCCATCATTTGGTACCCAAACATTTTCATAGTTCTATTTTCACTTTCAGTTCACCTACACAACTCAAGAAACTACACAAACACAGCTGTTTATAGCCTTCACTTCCATGCCTATGTACTGCGTACTTCAGTTTTCATCTGGTGTTTTGTACCCTCAGTCAGCTGCTCAGTGGTAGGGTGCTTCCTACTCCATGTCTTTGGTCTCGTCGTCTACACACACACAGATAAGTGTTGTGGTTATCAGTTGATTTAAGTGCTTCCTGGTTCGTTTGTCCAGGTTTTTCTTGTCAGAAAAGAGTTAGCTATCCTATCTATCTACATGCTGATTTCTATTGAGCTCCATCCATCCCAAATGAAATAGAATACAAGACTAAATGCAAGCACTAGAAGCATATTTCACCTTAACAATAGTAAAAAAGTACTTCACCCTGATGTAATATGGACACAAACACAAAGGACAGTTGTGATCAGTTCTTCACACCTGAATTTCAACATAACGTAAACACAATGCGTTTTGTTGATGGCTCTGCCTATGCTATCAGCTGTGGGCAATTTTCTTAAGCTCTTGCACTTTTTGATATATGGTTGGGTTATGTCACCCCAAATAGAAGTCTCCTGTGTTTCCTTTCCATTCTGAGATATATAGTTTCCTCCAAATAGGAGTTTCCTGTTTTGGGTTTTTTCCCTCAACACGCTTCAGTATATACTGTTCTGATAGTATAACTAAAGACTACATTAAACAACTAAGTCACATTTCATATTCTGTATTCTAAAGCTAGTTCCTCTCCCACTTGAATTTAGATTTATTCCGAAGAGGTCACCTATAGATATAGGGTCTCTGAGTCAATCTGTTCACTTGACATACACAGGATTAAAACCATACATGGATATAATACTTTTGCAACTTATTGTTATTAACATTTTAACACCTATCTAATTACAGTAGTGTTGACGTTTATTAAACTTGTCTACTTATATTTGCTTGATTCTCTTCAGACTACACCACTTCCTTTTGACTACAGATCAAACAGAGCATTTTGCTCTTTACCGTTACGAAGTCTAGAAAAAGAATGGTATCTGCCTACCTACTATCTGCTTCTACCTGCTTCTCCATCTGGTGCCAATGAAATATTCTGACAACAATTATGTTACGGATTCTAAACATTGCAAGCATCTAATAAGAAGGATGTGGAACGTTTTTCAGAGCAGTTGGTATTCCCAGAAGTGTATGAATAAAGTGATATGTTTTTAAACGTCATTACAGAAGTGCAGTCATTAGGCATACCTTTGGTAACTGTGCAAAAAGAATGGGATACATTTTATTCACTGATGTCGCTCAGCTGAAAAAAAAGGTTTGAATATGCAGTTAAAATGCAGAAAATTTAGGTAGAGAGACAGTGGTTTTTTGGAAATCAAGAGCTCAAAGAGTTTTAAAGTTAAACTCAGTTGACAGATATCGCTTTTAACAGAATAGCCCTCCTTTGTATCTTTCCAGGATGTGTAATTTGGAAAGAATTCCCCATCTGTTGCATCACGAATTACAGTAGAACTGAAGTTTGCCTATAGCACTATTTCAGTCAAAAACCTACCACAGCGCTCACTGTTTAGCTTTATGGAGAGAGTCACAATATGTTTTCTAACCTTAGTATATTTTTATTAGTTAGGAATATTAAATGTCTAAAGAAAAAGAAACACCAGCTTACATGAGGATCTTATACTAGGCCCTGTTCACTTGTAAAAGACAAGCATTATCCCAGCATTACAGACTAAAACATCATATATGGACATTCTTGAAGACAGTAGCTCAGAATCAGAGAGGAAAAATAAAAGGTCTTCGGTTACACTGCAAAATTTTTATGAGATCCCAGCTGCATAATTCTAGCTTGTCAGTAAGAATATACAACTTTCAGAAAGCAAATTCAGTTTTGTGGCTAATGGTCTGAGTATCATGTATAAGATTTGATTGCAAGCAACCAAGATATAATTTAGATTAAACAGAAAGTATTCCTGTTAGCTAAAATAATTCATTTCCTCTAAACAAAGAGCAGACGACCACTGTTACAGCATATTGTTAGCAGCAATTCTAGAAACAAAACTATAAATGGCTTTTTCAAGAAAGAACTGTTCAAATGTGGCAGTTGTTACATAAAAAAGTAAAACACATAGGCAATCAGTAAATGTTATGCAGAATGTGATATGAAGTATAAACTGTCGAGATATTAAGGTTGAAACAAGAAGTTGATAGGGCTGTAGAGGTTTATATTTCCCAAAGAATGTTCTGGGCTAGCCCGTACCAGGAATGGCTCTGCTAGAAATTCTTGCACTCTGCATATGCCTCAGCACATGTCTGCAACTGAGAAGGGCAAATGCTGATGCTTAAATATAAAGTGACCTACCTCTCTGCCTTCATACCTCCATCGCGAGAGAGACCTTCCGTAGCTCCCGTGTCCCCACCAAGCAATGAACTTCTGCACACTGTGTTAGTGCTTCCAGTGATACCCAAGAGAAATGCTCACATGCCACCACTGGATATGGGAATTTGTGATTCAAACAACCGCCATCTCTGCTAGAGCAAAGGTACTGCCTGTGAAAACTACCGCCTCTTGATACCTGCTGTTTACTTCCATGTTTTGTGGGAAAACAAGAATCTCACCCGCCTCTTCCTAATTTAAGATGAAGTACCAAAGAAATAATAGCCTTTGGTACCTCTGTTGGATTCCTCCATTTTAACAGGTGCAACTACATAGAACAAAAATACAGCTGCCACAAAGGAATAAATGTGTGTCACTATATATAACCATACATATCATATATAAGCATACATATGATATCAATATCAATAGTGGGATTAGAGATTGCTGCAATGGGAGAGTTTAGAAGACTGATAGATTAAACCCGATTCAAATTTTAAGCAACGCTGGGCTAGACTGACATTCATTAACAACATACTTCGTGCTAATGGTTAGTTCTTACCTAGTAAGATCTTAGCGCTTAATTAAATAAGTTGTGACTATATGGTACCGCAGAGATGATGTTAGATAGTTAGCACTGGTGGCTGAGGTCCTTGATGTCTCTCAGTCCCTGAGGTCAAGGTGACCATGTTTCAGAGCTCTTCCAAAAGGAAAGTCAGAGCTGAAGACAGTGACTTCTTTTTTTACCCATCTGTCCTCACTCACGTCTGGTATCTTTATGTTGCTTTCCCCTGTCCCAAAAGGAGGTTCTCATGCGTTCCTGATGCTGCTTACCTCGTTTCTGGCTTTGTCACTTGTCCTTCTTGTGTGTTCAGCAGAATGTCCTGCTCATTTGCAGTCCCTTGTGCTTATTTTATTCTTTATTCTTGGTCTTGAAGATTGTTTTACTTGTAGTGCTGTTTACGTACTTTCCTATGCCATCTGAGCGTAGCTACGCAAGTCTTTGTTTGCCTTCTTTGGAGACCACATCGCTCACACAGTTAGGCAAAGTGCTTATACATTGTGCCTGGCCGTGCAATCCCAGCATTACAACATATGGTGGTTACAGTATTTTTGTATGCTTATATTTGGGTTCTAGACAAGCTAATACTGATTCTACCCTGATTAATGCACTTCTCAGGTATAGCCATTACAGGCCTCTGTTTTGACTACACAGCTGTAAAAATAGGCTGCTTATTGGACAGAGATGTATTTGCTGCTTATAAGAAAAAGTTATTCAGTACAGGGATCTGCATTTATATTATCTGTGAAAACAGCTGCAGAGCTTCTTTACCAGCTTAGAAGCCACGTGTTTTACCCTTAATAAATTAATTGAATGGTAGTACAATGCAGAAATCAGTACTGGAATACCAGTCCCTAGTCCTTAATGCCACTGAGTTCATGGAATTCCAGTTCATGATGGATGCTGATCCTGAGTAAAATAATGATGTTCTGCAAGTATTTGCTGGACAAAACACTTTATCTCTTCACAGGTAATAGTAATAGTATAGGTGGAACAAAACTTATCGTAGGCTGTATCCCACATGCAGAACTTCCTTCAGAAATAGAAAATGTGGCCTACTAAATCCATAATATGCTTCTCCTCACTTAGAGGATTATATCTACCCTAAGGATCTCTGTATCCAACAGGTCTGACCAATGCCCTCCTGCTTTTGGTGAGGTATTCAGAGAGATCGGTTCAATATAGTCTTTTTAACAAGATTCTATGGGACTAATCTCAAATCTACTACAAATATTAGGATGATATTTTTGGCAACGAGAATATCTTTGAATGATATCACAAACAGCCTGTTAACTTATATGAAGTACTCTCCTATTGACGTGGGAATAGGATACACTTTTAGATTCAGTTTCTGAGTCATCTGTGAAACATTTCTCCTCCCTCTTCCAGGAGTGTTTTCCTTGGCTCATTTGGCCATATTTGTTCAACGGAAATTCTCCCTAACTTTAAGAATTTTGTGGATCACTTCACAGTCAATGGAATCCATCTAGGTAGGAAAAAAGATTCACATTTCCCAGCAGTGGGAAGACACTTGGGGTTTTTGCTGAAAAGTTCCACTGCAAGGTGATGGGCGTTGAAATACAAAATGAAGTTTATTGTTTTGAATTGGAGAGATCAGCTTTCTAGCAAGTATAATCTGGGGGCCATATTCATAGTTACGATGACAGGCTTCAAAGCTCTTCAATTTTAATCTTCTGCTGCAACTTCAAGTTTATTGGTTCATTATGACACTTAAGATACTCAGGAAACCCATAGCAGTGGTTTCTAAGTAGGTGACGGCCTCCACATTTCTCCTGTAAGCAATCTCAATGGGAAGCAGATGATATTCGTGTTCCCATAATAACATCGCAGATCTCATGGAAATACCTGAGACCTAATAACTTATTTCAGATGCATTCAGAATACATAACTTGAATGTCTATGAGACTCTCTGCAGCGGTACCCACTAGTATAAAGTCCTGACAAGGCATGACAGGTTGCTTCAACCCCACTTCTAAAGGCAGTATAGTCCTAGCTCCAGGTCTGCTTTTGAAAATAGCCTTAAAGCTAGTCTCATGAGACAGAGTTGCCTTTTGCAAAATGGTTTGCTAATAGCCCAGAGAAAGACAAAAATGTTTATTCACTAGGATGGTTTTTATCCCTCATTTCTGCTGCACGGTTTTAGCACACACAGGAGCACATTTCTGGGGAGCAGAAAAAATAGTTAAGACAATCTGTGCAGCAAACATAGTTTTATTAGCCTGGAGCCATTTCTGATACTTTTCCACATGCATTAAAACTATCTAACTGTGCATTGATTATCAAGGCCAAAGTTAGAGGACATCTATAGTTTATATACTACCAGCACTTTGATTTCTGTCTTTCTGTTTCATGTTGATTAGACTTTTCAGGCAGGCTGCAGCTTTTTATTAAATTTAGAGAATGTCAGTCAAACAAAAGGTGTTTTATCTGCTTCCTGTGTGAAAAGAACGTAAATGGGAACATTAGATTTAAAAGAAAAAAAGATGACAAGAAACTGCTCAGCTCCAACCATTTGATATCATCTGCAGTTTAGAACTGGAATATATATATTTCAGATAAAAGAGTACCTTTTATTGCCTTTACCCTAAGCCATGGAACGCTACATACAAATATATAGCAAATTTTGAGTCCTCAGAGGAAAAGTTTTAACCTGTCTCCAGCAGAGCTTGGATACTCTATGTTTTGATATGTAAGGTGATATGAATATAGCTAACCTTGAATATGAATTAGTATATTTGACTGTACAGTAAAATATTTGTGATAATAACACCATTGGCTGAAAGGTTGATAGTGCTGGGTTATCTCATCATCCTTTAGATACTAATCAAGGCCATTTTCCATAGTGTCTGATAACAGATTTCATGCCAGTACTGATATTCCAACATAATCCGATATTCCTAGAGTAAATTCAGAGGAACAAAGCTCCCAATGAGCAGGAGACCATTTGTGTCATCGCTGTCTATGGCTATATTAGCAAGTAATATGGCAAAAAAGGAGAAGGTGTGTAGGGTCTTATTATGGAGGACTGGATGTGTTAGGAGGGAGAAGGGAGGCTGCTTTGGACTAGCTTTACTCTGGTCCCAGGAACGGAACGTGGATTAATTACTGGAGTACATCAGGTGTGTACTGTGTGCACATCTTTCAGTTTAGTTTCACCCAAAAGAAATACAGCTCATATGCTCCGAGGCTATTCTATGACTGGGCTCAATCAGGTTTGTTTTAAAACTGCACCCTTGATTCTCACTAAAACACTATTGTACTCATTGCACTATTTTAGTTTATCAAGGAAGATTCAGCTTCATTTGTCCCTAAACACAGCATACAGACAGTTTATCCAAACAAAACCTCCATTTGCTTATTTTACTAATTGCCATAAACTGAATTGGAGGCATCAGCTTTGTAGCAAGTATAATCTGGGGGCCATATTCATAGTTAAGGTGACAGGCTACAAAGCTCTTCAATTTTAATTTTCTGCTGCAACTTCAATTTCAGCTGGAAGTAACTTACCATAGTAGCACTTGGTAGTAGCTCTTTTACTCAATAATTAAAAAAACTAAATAGGGTAAACAAACCTTCTATCACCTATCAACCCTCCTTATAGTTCACCAAATCAAATTTAGGGACACAATGTAGGGTGAACTTGTATTGCAGAAAGACCCTCGGCACCCTGGTCTAAGTTGGCCTGCTCTTAGGAGGCAGTCAGAGCAGATGACCTCCATAGGTCCCTCCAACCAAAATTATTCTAAGATTCCACGACTACTATGTTCTCAGAGCTGCCTGATTTGGCAATAATTGTGTGTTTTCAACATGTGAAAACATATGTGTGTTTTTATCAAATCAGATCTTTTAGTTGGTACTAAATTAACCTAACAGCATTTTTAAGAATGTATTTTACTTTCTTAGATTATCTCTGGAAAATTCAGGACTGTTAGTGAGTAGAGAATTAATGCTCTCATGCCTTGACAATTAAAAAGAAAGGGCTAAATATTATTAAATATAAACCTTCTGTACCATTACCTGCCAGCAGACTGATGAAAAGTATTGAAGTAGAGGAAGCCTATAAACTAAATTTGTTACTTTCTAAGGGTTTGGTTTTCAATGTGTGTCACTACTAAAAAAACTTGAAAATTTTGTTTTCAAGGATCATTACTTATCTATATAACATTTTTTTCTCTCCCCTCTCACCTCCTACCCCTGAATAATTTACAGGAAAATAAAGCCATTTGTACTTTATAGAAAATTATAGAATCACAGAATGGTTTGGGTTGGAAGGGACCTTAAAGGTCACCTAGTTCCAACTCCCTGCCATGGGCAGGGCCACCTTCCACTAGACCAGGGTGCTCCAAGCCCCATCCGACCTGGCCTTGAACACTGCCAGGGATGGGGCAGCCACAGCCTCTTCCAGTGCCTCACCACCCTCACAGGGAAGAACTTCCTTACATCTAATCTCAATCTACCCTCTTTCAGTTTAAAACCATTACCCCGTGTCCTCTCACTACATGCCCTTGTGAAAAGTCCCTCTCTGGCTTTCCTGTAGCCCCCTTTAGGGACTGGCAGGCTGCTCTAAGGTGTCCCTGGAGCCTTCTCTTCTCCAGGCTGAACAACCCCAGCTCTCTCAGCCTGTCCTCACAGGAGAGGGGCTCCAGCCCTCTGACCATCTTCATGGCCCTACTCTGGACTCGCTCCAACAGGTCCATGTCTTTCTTATGCTGGGGGCCCCAGAGCTGAACACAGTACTGCAGGGGGGTCTCACCAGAGCAGAGCAGAGGGGCAGAATCCCCTCCCTCAACCTGCTGGTCATGCTTCTTTTGACGCAGCCCAGGATGCGATTGGCTTTCTGGGCTTCCAGTGCACATTGCTGGCCCGTATTCAGTTTCTCATCCACCAGTACCCTCAAGTCCTGCTCTGCAGGGCTGTTCTCGGTCCATTCATCGCCCAGCCTGTACTTGTGCTTGGGATTGCCCCGACCGATGTGCAGAACCTTGCACGTGGCCCTGTTAAACTTCATGAGGTTCACAAGGGCCCACCTCTCTAGCCTGTCAAGGCCTACGGATAGAATGAAATCTCTCTAGAGTGTCATTTATGGGACAAAGTTAGGACTTGAACACAGACTCTTGATTCTTCATCCTTCAGGCTACCTTATTCTGTAAGCATATGAGTTGCAAATAAAAATAAATACATTTCTTCTTTGTAAAGCCCATATAAACCTTCCCGGATGACAATGGCTGCTGAGAAATGAGGAAAATAGTCCTTTTCACTAAAAAGAAGCAAGAACATAGAGCAATAGGCAGGAATACATTCAGGCAAACTAGTCATTTTGCCTAGCCTTGTCATAAATAGTTGGGTCATACAGCACCAGGTGTTGATGATTTACTAATCATGTTTAGGTTGTGAAAAATTATATACAATTATGAGGAAAGTGTTCACTATAATTGCAGCATTAGCTTCATAGTCTTGATGTCTGTCCCAGGAAAGCTAAACACAGTGATGAATTTTCACAGCTTTTCACATTTCTGCAACAACTCATCTAATACGCTTACAGGTATAATAAGCAACCAAACAACTGGAATGGCTTGAAACTCACTAACCCACCAGCTGTGGAGATCACTTCAGGCTTGCAATCGCAATTAGTTAGCCTTGGTTTGATTTAGTGAATTACCATTTCCAGCAGGTTACTTGTACAGTTCCTCTGTCATTATTTCTATTTCTTTGTTTTCTTTTGACTCACCTTTTGAATTTCATCCTGGGAAAACTGGTTCACAACCATTCATTCACTAGAAACGTCTGTTTAAAGGTGGACAATTTCTGTTGGAGTTTGAGTTTTGATTAATTTTATTTTTTTTGTAGTATGATTAGACATGCTTAATTGCTTACGGTATCTTTGTTTTTCTCAGTTTATCCATGTTTTAAAAGGAATAGTGTTTCCTTGCTCCATTGAGACCTTAAGAGACCACTCCTTGGTACAGGTTAACCTTTTTGGGTACTATTTTGATTGTTAGGACAAACGGGTATCTTTTCTGAAACATCCATATTATATCTTCCACTGAAAAATAAATCGCAACATATGTTATTTCTCATATCCATCTTATGAGACCTTTACTGTTACCCATACCCATTGTATATCAATCTCAGCTCAAGCAAGTGAACCAAAAGGTATTTGGAGTGTAGCAGTCATTTAGAGATTCAAATGCGACTGTAAAATAGTTTTGAAATGCAGTTTCCTTTTGGATCTAAAACATGTCACCTTCTTCCTGTAAGCACAAGTAATTCTGCTGTTTGGATGTCTGGTTTAATCTCTGAGGAAATTTAAATAGATAGCTAATTTACGTCAGGTGCCCTTCTAAGTTGCAGAAAACAATACTCCACTAACTTAACTCTTGGAGTTGTGAAGGAGTAAAATTGGTGATTGGCTGAAGCTCATTCTTAATGCTTATTGAATGAAGGTTTACTGATCTGCTTCATCTATTTCTTTGTTGTTAACATCCATTTCTGAGTATATGCTAAACAAGTTTTCTCAATAAAATCACCATTAGAGCATGAGAATTTTTGTTTAATACAACAACATATACAAAGCTTGATTTGTTTAAAGAAATAAGCTCTTTTTTAAAAGTTCAGATTTTGGTTTTATGTTGTTAATGACAGTGTGGTTGCATTTTGCTGATCTAGAGCTCTGTGTATGTGTGAAATTATTCAGAGTAATTATACATTTTTAAACAGTTACCCATCTTACTCCGTAAGGACTAGTGGTTTGACTCCTGCAGTTCCTAATCATTTGAGTAGCAGTAAAAGTAAAATCAACATGAAGTGTTTCAGAGGGGAATCCACTTGGATTTCAGCAGTGATAAACAGAGAAATTTTCAGAGTAAAATGCTAGTTGCCATTAAGAACAGAAGTTCACTGCAGATTACAGTGAGCAAGAAATCTCTTCAAATAATTTATCTGATGCTATTTTTCTTTATAATGTGAATCCAGCCACAGTAGTTATATTAAATGGTGTAAATTTACGTTTACATGCTTTGTAAAGGAAGAAATATGGGGCAACTTTTCCTTCCTATAATCTTCAGGGTCAGTCTCTACTATGGAAGGGTAGACAGAGTCTGACTCTTCCAATGTTAATGAAACAATATCACCAGACTGAATACAGATGGTCAGAGGTGGAAGGAACTTTAGCTTAACTTCTATATTTTAATCTATAAATGTGCATTTAACTTAAAATAACTCATTGAAGAGAGATAAGTAGATACTGAGTATAGAAAAAGACTAACATAGGATGATGTGGCTCTTAATTTTGGATTTGATTACAGGTATCACTGTGATCAAATACTCTCTTTCGCAGGCAGGAGAGTTACAGTTAAGCCCTGTAATGTACTTACCTGGTTGTATGGAACAGAAACTGCCTAATAGGATGCTACCATACACTTTAAAGTTAAATGTTACATGGAGAAACATTTTCAGCTGCCAGTTAAGGAGCAGGAGGCATAAAGTCCTAGTGGAGGAGACAGGAGATGGGTGAAGGAGTGGTGGATCCTCTTCTGTGTGAGCTGTATGCCCTGCCCTGCACTGCTCCAAACAATTCTGGTCCTCTTCTCCTTCACCGTGACACTGAGAGGAAGGGTACCACCAGAATTACAAATTGGGTTTTTTAAGATGTGAAATTATCTTCTTTCTTAGCTCAGGAACAGGGCTTAACGTAAGAAGGTAGTGTTTACAGAAAATTTTGAAGACTCCTTCCAAGAACAAAAATAGTGCCTTAGAAGAACCAGAAAGACTATCTGTTCCCATTCCAAAGCCTTGGCCTGCACTGACAAATATATTTCTGAGTTGGAGGAAAACATTTTTTTTTTACTCATCAAGTTTTGCCCAAGATCAATACAATTTTGTCTTAAATACATTTACCGCCAGATGATTTAGGTTTTTTTCTTCACACAAGTATATCTGTTGAAATGTGTTTCCCAAGTGAAGTCATCAAAACTGCAAGTGGGTTAGGTCTGCCATTACTCAAGACTTAGGTCTATGTCACTGATCCAGCTGGCAAAAAAGCTTCCTACCTTGGCACTTCCATTTATTACTGAGTATCACTGAAGTAGAGAATAATCATGGGATTTGGGTGCAGGAATTTTATCTCCTCTAACTGATCGGTTTTGCCAATAAACATCAGGATATTTCTTGCCACCTGAAGTTGTGCCTGGCTGGTTCTGTGTTACACTGCCTATTGAAGTTCATTGTATCTTGTCAGAAGTTATAGAACTTTCTAAAAACTTGAAAAATGTTTTGTCTGCACTTTTTCAAAAATCTAAAGAGAGTTATGAGTCTAACTTTCAGTAGGATCTGGACTCTTCTATTCACTTGATGTCTTAAAGAATACTGCAAATGTATTTTTCTTCCTTTTTTAATGTGTGTGAAACTTTGCTTTTATTGCTAAATATATTTGCATAAAGACAGGATTTATGTTGCATACTTCATTCACTCCTGCTGCCTTTTCCTCTCCGAAAGTCATAATCCTCTGAATGTGACTCCCAGACTTCTCCACTGCTAATTGTGATGTGGCAGACAGAGGATTATGACTCCGAGTGAAGAATAAGCAGCTGGAACAGATGAACGCTTACAAAACAAAAGTCATCTGTGCATGAAAACATATCATTTATTTTCTTTTCCATTTGTTTTTTTAAAGAGAAGCAAAGGGGGGGGGGGGGGATGCAAACAGGGAAAACGGGTGTCTCCTCACAGAGAGAAGATATGATCATAAATTGAAGGTTCTTACTCGTTTTAATACAAAAAATATTAGAGTGTTGGTTCCCATGGCAAAACACTGAAAGGGACAGAGAATGTCCAGCACTTGAATGATATCTTTGCATGGTTCAGGACACCAACTTCTATAACAATCTAAGGCTTCAGACACAGTTCACCAGTCAGAATTGACTAAAATGTATTTCTTAAGTTATATTCCAAACTGTATTCAACAACTTCATCCATTTCGTCGTTCTGCTTTTATATACAGAGAACACAACCATAGGTCACAGAAACATGAAGAGAAATACAAGTGTTAAAAAACTTCCACCTTCATATCTGCCAATCCATTATACAGTCCATGAAGAAGTATTTCAAGGCTGTGACATGCCTGAGTTTCATTTTATTCTGTGCAACAAGGAAAATTGTTTTTCATGTACTTTCTCGCTGCATGCGTTAAACAAACTGGTATTGTAGAGAGGAAATAAAGGCAGATGAATCACGACCAGTTTTTTCAGGAACGTATTTTGGTAGAGTGTTCATTTGTGAATTACTCAGGTCAAAGTTGGGAAGTATAATGAAACCACGATTGCCTCCTTCTACTCAAAACCAGTTACTATATAATTTTCCAGGGAGTTGCTTTACCCTTGATAGAATATCAGGGTATGTACTGTCTATAAAATTAATTTCATTCATGTAAGTTTCAACTAACGCTACCTCCTGCAGGGACCTACAGCTGATGTCCCTAGAAACATCTTCTTTATTGCTCTTTTTAATGACTTTTAGGGTAATTTTTGCTCTCTGGTTCCCAGTGCTGCTCAAATCAGGAGCTTGTATATCTGGATATTCCTGGATATAATCTATTTTTTTTCCAAAAAGGAAGGGATTTTCAAGTTAACGACCAAGTCCTGCAATGCCTTTTAGAGGAAGGATAAGGAAAGAGAGCAAATGTTTGCTACATACAGTAGCTTTTAGTAGCTTCGACCTCCTCCTCTTCTGCTCTTTCTTCATTTTCTGTAAAAGAAATGCAAAATATCTGCTTCCCCTTCAAATGCAAGAGGCTGGAGTGCTCCCTCTTTCCTCTCTGAGGAGAGAGTCGGAAAGAAGAATGCTACAAAAACTTCTCTGAGAAGTCTTATTAGTGACAAATAACTGCCATCCACATGGAAAGAAGTGCAATACAAAATAAGAAGGCAGAATGGGATGAAATATAAAATGTGCAAGGCAGCATTTGGAGAGGTCTGACAGACACGTCAGCGAATTGGTCTAAGTTATAGGATTTTGCTTTATCTTATAGGCTCAGAGCTGGATTCACCTCTTGCCAGTGATGAGTTTGGCAAAGGGACTAAGGAATTAGGCACAGTGGCTGCTTTTGGGTGTCAACAGCTTATTTTAGGAGTCAGAAATACATGGAGCATGAAAAATGACCCAACAGGACACGGACCAAGAATCTGCCTGGCATGTCCCCTACACGGAAACCTTCTGGGGTGGCAATGAGCCGTGTTGGCCATTCTAAGCCTGTAAAGATTTTGTGAGACTTTTAAGAGATTCAATATGGATCAAGCACAGAGGACCCAGTTCTTTTTTACACTTATTTTGGGTTATAAACTTTGTTACTAATATTGTAATTTTTAAGTAGAAAAAAATTAATGGAGACCAGGAAAAGAAGTGATTGTAGCTAATTTTGTAGCTTTATAGTGTGAAGGATTTGTGGTCTTTCTTGTGTTCTCCACTTGGTCAGTCCTCATTGTACGCTCCCACCTTTAGTTCCTGAGCACTTAGGTTACATTCTGGACATTTGATTACAAAAGTTAGTAAGGCCAGCTTACCTTACTCCTGGTAAACCATACTTATCCAGAAGTGACATGCCTCATTTGTGAACTCAGAATGTAAACTGAAACTTGTCAGCTCTTAAATATTACAAGCAAGAACTTGACATCATTTGCAAATGTTTACAAACCACTGTATATTATCTCCTTGGAACAAGAGCCAAAATTCTGTTTGCATTTTTAAACTCCCTAAAGAATGGGGCTCTTGTCCAACAATATGGTCCTCATGAGTGCTGAAAAATAAATAACAAATACTAGAAAAACATGAGAAAGACAGATAAAGTCCCCCAAAATCTTCCTTTTTCCCTGTTTTGCAGGCGGGAAGGCATTAGGCCCTCAAGTGCTACTCCTAGCCTTTCCCAAACTCAGGCAAGACACTGTTTTAGTTAAAATTCCAGTACGCCTTATTCCTTGTTTATTTTTCCCCATCATTTTGCAACAATGCTTTTGGCAGATGGAAATGACTCCAACAAAAAGCCAGGTGCATGCACTGGCAGCTTCCCTGCTAAAAGGGATTTAGTCAGATGTTCCTTCCACCTGTGAATTGGCTGCCCAGTCTCAGCCAGCTCCTATGAATGTAATTATTATGCTCTATTTCAAAAAGCCAAAGCAAGTTCAAGTTGGTTCTGTCAAAAAAAATCTGATACCATTACCATTTCTCTCTATTTTCAGGGCCTCGTTGTCAATGAAATAATTTCACTGACTACCAGTTTCATTTTCAGTTTGAGGGCATATCCTGATCTGAATTTCCATAAAGTTACTTCAGATTTACACCCAAGTAATTGCAATCAGTATCTATTCTGCACTCTTTACAGGATAAACAGCTATTTATATTCACATCTTCAACTCTGTTCCCAAACAGTAAAATCCCCTGTCTTTTTCTGTGAAGAGATGAGTCATATTCAGCCAGTAATGAGAGACTGTGTGAGAGCATACATGGCTTGACGTGGAGCTCTGCTACCTGGAGGGAAGGCTGCCAATATGTGGCTTCTGTGGGATTTTAAGATCCTTGGGCTTTGAGATGTCCCTTTCTTTTATGAGGAGCGAACCCATTTTCTCAAAAGGACAAATCAAAGCAAGATTTATTCCTTTCCCTGCATTCTTTAGCCTGACATGAAGAGGCCCATTAAGCAGCATGAAAAGTTCAAAATGAAATGACGTTCTATACTAAAAGATTTAAAAAAAAAAAAAAAAAAAAAAAAATCAGAGAAAGAAATGTGAGATAGATTCCACATTAATGGACTGAATCACAAAACTTCGTGCATAGCAACAATGCAAACAGCATAGCCATCTTTATTACTGATAAAAGCACTTGGGTAGAAGCAGCAGTCTTCACAGAGACATACTCCAAGACAGATTTGTGGGAGTTACAAATTGAGAGCAGAAAAAAGCAGCAGCCCAGCATGAGCAAAGAAAACTCACAGCCAAAGCACTAGGCAAACTGCCTAGGGTGAGGCTTTTCTGATGGCTGGTTGCCCAGTCCTGTGCAGAGAGAGATGGAATCCTGATATTACACAGATTCCCAAGACAAAAAGCCAAATAGGACCACAGTTCACTGAGTTGTGTGATACGGGCTGTAGAACTTCCTTGAATTAAATCCCATTCAAGTTACTGTGTAATAGTTAGAAAAAATGGCCAAACTTGTTTTTAAACCCCGCAGCCATAATATAACAACCACCACAATGTTTTGTGTGTTCCAGTAGCCAATTTTCTACAATCCAGATAATAGGCACCTTGTCCAGTCTATTGTAGTCTCATTTTGTGTAGCTTCACATTTCAGCTATAAATGTATTTTTTTGTCTACTAGGCTGTTGATTAGCTTCCATACTTTTCCAAATGTTGCCCATGTTAGTATTTTTAAAATAACCACACCAGGGTTTTTTGTGGGGGATAAATTAAATACATTTAGGTGTTTGTCTGTTATGGAAAGTCATGGTGCCCAGTTCTTTAATCATTCCCATGATACCTTGAAACCTTTCTGTGCATAAATATCTGTGCCTGTTCTGTGACCTACCTCCAAATTTCACCAACACTGTGTTTTAGATTTGCTAAAAGTCATTGGTAAACATTGTTGAAAGTGTAAGGTCATGACCACATTATCAACTTACAAATGGTTTGGGTTTTTTACAGTTGTATTTTCATGCTATTAATCTATTTGTCATGAAGACTTTGTGTTATTCTAATGTGTCATCGAAGTGTGGTCTGAAATTGAATCAACTTTTTAAAGAACTCAATGTCTACTATACATACAGAATTTGAAAACTATTTTTTATTACTTTATATTTGTAGTATTGTTTGTATTATTTGAATATTTTGGAAAATCTAGGGCATACTGTTCACAAGCCCATGTTGATAATACAGATTGATCACACAAAGAAATAACAGAAGCATTTTACATAAAGAAAAGCAAGGAGGGTTTTATTTTCTCCTTTCAATTTCTTTCATTTTTGATTGTTATTAGTGTAGAGGGTTGTCCTGAGGTGACTGTGCAATAGCAGTATGTACTGGTAAGCAACAATGAAAAAACTGAGTCATTCCAAATATAATAGCTATAGTCAGTGGAAAAGGAAAACATGAAAACAAACATACTTCCAAAATGCATGAGTCTGTGTTCTGCACTGTGTCACTGTGTGCTTCAGGCCAAGGGATCTGCTATTCGGTCATGAGTCAGTGTAAAGACTATGATTAAAATCTCAGGCTTATGAGTATCCAAAGCTATATTGAAAGAAAGAAAGAAAGAAAGAAAGAAAGAAAGAAAGGAAGGAAGGAAGAAAGAAAGAAGGAAAGAAAGAAAAAAAGGAAGGAAGGAAGGAAAGGCATAAGGTATATAAAGAAAAAGAAAGAAAAGGCATAAGGTATACCTGATAACTCTTGCCTAGTGTGCAAAGACATGTGCGTGCCACTAATAGGAAGCAAGTTGCTTAGTGACCTGGAAGTAAAAGGGATTGTTTATGATTTTGCCATTGGAATAGCAGTCTGAGCATTTTTTCCTTTTCTGACATAAGAATAAATTGCTTAACCCTCTATGCCTCACTTTCCTCATATTTTTTTTTAACTGAGGATAGTTAACTTTTGTTTTATCTCAGAAATAAGATAATGCAACATTCAGAATTTGTTTCAAAGCTCATTGCTGTCTTTTTTAAATGTAACTTTCACATATATGTGGAAGTATTATGTCCATGTGGTCAGCTGAGGGTGGTCACAGCTAAACAATGTTTTCTCTCTAGCAAGAAAAATTAAACGTTAAAACCATTGCTCTCAGTAACTCAGGCAAAAGTGACTCATCTTTGCAGTAGAGAACAGAAGCAATATCTGAATTAACAAACCAGGGATAGAGCTTTTGTGATATTCACTAGTCAACACAGATTTATAATCTGACTCAGGTTTCTGCTAATATATGTGTTGTTCATAAGCATTCTTCCAGGAATTTGCATGAACAAATGTCAGCCTGTGGGATATTTGGGAACTGTTCGCTTTAACTATTTGCTATGTGATTGCTTAATTTGCCTATCTGGCTGTATGACTAAAACATTTTAAACAGATGAATATGTGATGAAGAACAAGCAGCAAACACTGCACCTCCTAATGTAAATGTGCAGGTAAAGCAATAGCTTCATTAAAATGCACAAAACTTTTGGAAAATTGTGACATTTTTGTGAGTACTTTGTACCCCGTGTTCGTCCTTTCATGCATGGAACAGTACAACACAGTAACATGGAGGCCAATTGGTTTATTTTACTTGATAAAGTAACAGTTACACAGATTCCTATCAAACTGCCAAGTAATAGCAACCTGAAATTCTGTATGAAACCTAATGGGAAACCTCCCACTCACTGCAATAGGAAGCAGGGTTTATTTTGTGAAGTATTTAGCTGTAATAAGCAGAATGTGGCAAAACGTGCTGCACTGTATTGTACTACTATTCAGGGCTACTTCCAGAGGGTAAAAAGCAAAACAACATCACCAATCTTTTTTGGTTTTTTTATATATTACATCTAGATTGGTGATGTTTACAATGATCGTATTTTCTCATAAGAGGATTTTAGAAGAAAAAAAATACAGTATTATTTGGAACATAAAAATAACACCAGTTATTTCCATGAAAATATCATAATACCTCTTTCATGCTGTATCTTGCATGTGCCTGCTTTTCAAAGGTAACAGAAGTAATCCAAGCTTAAACTCCTTGTAATTTCTAGTAACTTCTTCCATTGTTGATTTCCACAGGTAGTGAAACTAAACTACGCTTTATTGTTACATATTCTAATTGGGCTAGCCAATACAGACTGATCTTGTTGGTTCTTTTTTTTTAACACACACACCCCACCACCACCCCCCCCAGAAAAAGGAAAGAAAAAAAGTTTGGCAACATTAGACAATTCTTATTACTTATTAAAGCAGACCCTGAACTTCAGCTGAATTACAGTCAGGTCGTCACACTGTAGTTACGCTGATGTAGCAAAGTACATCTGATATGTACCGACATAAACCACTAGCAAAACCAGGGGTTTATCTCCTAAAGCTTGTTTTGAAGATGTCTACAAGCTGTCAGGAATATTCCATAAGACGTAAACCTTTAAACATTATCTCAACCTGAATCTGATATCAGCCCAATAATAATTTTCCATTTGTCATAAACATGCATACTGACCAGATTACGGACTGATACTTTTTTCTATTTGAATAGCTTGAGCTAACACTGGTATATTTTCTTGGAGATATATGAAATATAAGAGGGCATTTTTTTAGATTTGTTTTAAAAGGCAGTGAAGTTATATAAGCTACAAAGCATCTTTAGGAAGAGGCAGTATTTTTTCTTAGACTATCTGATGTTGTGTCTCTATCTACAAACGTTAGAGCTTCATGGTTACAGCATCACAGCTGCTAAAAGGAAAGATTAAGTGAAACAGTACACAACTATAGGGCACTCACATGTCTCATCTCAAGATTTTGGACTTCGTTATAGAGGTAGAAGTATTTACAGTGATACTTTGCATCTCTCCTTGTGCACTGGCTTGTAAAATGCCTGATGTCTTCCAACAGTTAATTTAGTTTAAAAAAAAGCTTCTCAAGGAGTGGATAGGTGCTATTAACTCCATGCTGTAGATGGGAAATTCAAAGAAAAGTGACTAAACTTATTACTCTACAAGCCAGGCAACAGCACAGATTCTCTAATGTTGTCTAGATTGGGATTTGGGATGTAGGTAAAGCTGCTTTAACACTTTATTGTTGAAGAAAATATGCAGGATCGTGTCTCTACCCCTTCCAGGCACCACAGCACAGGCCCTTTAGAGCGGTTATCCAAGGAGCAGCTTTCCCAGGTGAGAAGAAAGGCACAATGGAGCTGTTTCAAACACAGCATCCCATGAGGAAACGCGGATTGGTTTGTTGACTCAGCCTAGTCCAACAAGATTGTTTCATTTGTTGAGGATCAAAAGAGTCTATGTGGGAAGTAAAAGCTTTCTCCTACATTTTACTTAGGATCTCCTACTACACTGCTTACCAGGGCTGAGCAATTTGACCCCTAACAAAATCACAAGATCGTTCTTCCTTAATCTGTTTGCTGCCAGTGTCTACGCTTCAATCTCCACATTTTTCAGGGAGGTAGACTAGCGCAAGGCAAGGGACGCAACTCTTTCCCAGATAACCAGTCATGGCACCAGCAAAAAAACAGCACTGTCTTGCAGTGTTGTAGCAGTCATTTTTATTTGTTTTACTAGTATAAAAAAAGAGCAGATTATTAGTCCTAAGAGCAGATAGAAAGAAATTATTAGGAACTCTACAAAATACATCAGATAAAATTCCCATACCCTCCTCAAATTTGCTGGTATTATAGTCCATACACTCTGTTTCCATACATCTAATCCACCTTGAACAAATACAGTTTCTTGTGTTACATACTTCTAAAAGAAATCCACACTCAGTCTAAATTTATAGCCAGATATAAAACCCAAAGGATATCAACATAAGTATATCTGCATGTATAAAATCTGGGGTTTGAGTCCTGTCATCTGTAGACAGCTAGAACCCCCTCCAAAAAAGCTGCAAGAGATTTGTCAGTAGAAGTTGTTGATCTCAGGAAACAATCATTAGCAAATATGTTTACTTTTTACTTTCAGATCTTTGTACTTACCTGGCATTTCTCAAGAAATAGCGCATGACTTCCTTCCATTTAGAATTTGTTGAAAAAATAATTCATATAGGTAATTCTTGTGCTGCAGTTTGGTTGTAGGGAGATCAGTCAAACATTTTGGCATTTGAAATTTAAGCAGTGTTCGCTGGACCTATACTAGAAGGTCAGAGCATGTGTTTCTGTTTGCAGTTTGAAGGTGTATAATTACTGGAACTAAGTTTCTGGAGCAAATACTTACAACTCTATATACTAAATTTCCCTTAAAGCTTATAAGTACTTCACAGTGTTTGCATAAAATTGTTTCAATATCCATAGCAAATAGGGTACATATTCATTAGTGTATTCATAGGTAATGTATATAACAGTTGGAGACAGAGTACACTCATTAATTTTTATAAATGGGCATGACAGCTAAGTTATTTACAGTATTCTCTCAGTTCTGGTAAGTGTGGGTTCACCCATATACTAGATGAATATTATATGAATTAATTGGACACAAATAAATCAGGTATGCTGGTTGTCTAAAACACAGTCAGCTATTTCTGCTTTGGCCAAAAATCATCCTGATTTCCTTTATATTATTTTGTTGATTCTAAAAGATCAACCAAACATCATCAGTCCAATCCTGCAGGTGTCTTCTTATGTTCTCTATGTTGTTTGGAGCATCAAGGGACTACTTTGACCTTTCTCCAGTTATGATTACTGCCCACTTTCTGCCAATAAATGAGACCTGTCTGTTTCCAGAGTGAACAATGCTTTCTAAATGGAAGAAGAGAGAGAGATTGATATTTGTGCATGGACCATTTGATGGTATATGACGATGAGCCATATCATTCAGGGAAAGAAAAAACGAATCCTGTCTCTGATGGTATTTATCTGATATGTGGCATGAAAGCCTGTCCTGAAAGAATAAAGGGTAACAAAATGAAATGACCATGCTTCAGTTGATGATAACCGCAGTAATAAGAATCCCAGCTGCCTCAGACCATAATGTAAATGTTTTGGGTTTGTTGGGTTTTGGGTTTTTGGTTTTTAAATCACCCGCGCAGGTGTGTGCCACAAATACAAAAAACAAACATCCTTTTGGCAGCTGGTGCTTTGGGTGGTAATTTTTGAAACAACAAGCGTCAACTGGAGCTTGCCATTTAATTGGCAAGAGGCTGAGAATGAGGGAATTTGGAGTCATTCTGTCCAAATCTCATTCTGATAACCAGCCACCCTCAGGGCCAGTGTTACATGAAATGTAATAAATGTTGGTGAGGTACCATTACTGCTGTTATTCATGCTTGCTACATCAATTGCAAGAACTATGTATTTGCAAATAATAAATATTTTATCCTTGCTACTTATAGCTGAGCAATAAATCTAATGTTGGTAAGTTATCTGTCGTAAACCATAAGTCAGCAGTGCGGCACTCATAGTTCTTAAGAATATATTACGCTAAACCCAAAACTTTTTAATTTCATTGTACTGATCAAGGCAGCCCAAAACTTTACAGAGTTCTGGATCATTACTCGTACTGTGTAACTCATAGTCCATGTTTTGCTTGCTTCAGACTTGGCTTGGAGATTGTGATCTGTTAATTTTTTTTACTTTGGTTTGTGGGTAAGACTAAAGGTAATAGGCTATTGATTGTATTACATGTACAGCATTTCGAATAGGTTATTACGTAGAATTTGGCCTCCTATACCGTACTGCATCTCTGGGATTTACTTATGATGGATGGTTTCCATGAAGATAGTGTTCATCCTGAATCTCTGTAGGCTTATTTTTCCCTGATGAAAGATGTAAAAATGAAATAAAGAGTGGAAATGAAGCATTTTGATCTGTGCACTGTTTTTTCCTAGTCATTTAACTTTCTAGATATTAATTTGTCTACTGAGACTGTAGCCATTGGTAATGACATACACACTGCTCTCATGCTTAAAGTTAGTGCTGTCCAGAGATGCTGAGCCAAATACTGCTTCCAATAATAGCAAAATAAATCAAGGTACCTTGTCTGGGCCTATTCTATCCAAAATGCAACACGAATTTCAGTGTCCTTATTCTAGATATACTCCAATAAAGTTTTGAACAGAACTTGTCTTTTACAGCTTAAATATTGCAATGCTATAAACGGTAACATAGCTTACATATGTGGTGTGATTAAGTCATAAAACAGAATTATAAAACATTTGCCTCGGTTAAAAAACACCCAGTAGTGTTCTTAAATGCTCAAACGTTGGGAGGGAGGGCATAAGTGGATATGGTAGGTTATTCAGTCAAAAAAAGGTCAGATCAGTGGTTCCTCAGTGGAATCCTACAGCGATGCAAACTCTGAAAAGGTGCCTGGTGAACAGCACCAGCAAAACTGCCTTCCAGTGCATGTATAATTAATGCTTATTCTTATTAACTGTGTTTCATGTGGCTGTGACTCCACATCTTCTTTGGAAAAACACAAATCTACTGGTACAGCAATGGTTTCTATCACATATCAGAGGAAGCTGGATCCTTGTAACTTATCTGAGTCACTGCAGTGTGCCAGCACTTCAGCAATGTACCTGACGTATTCCACGGGACTCTGCTAATAGGAAGTAAGCAGCTTTTTTTTCCATGCAAATGAAAGTCTTGAGTGGATTTTAGATGCTGTTTCTACAGGGTTGTTTTTCCTCTTCTCTTCATTACTTAGCATTCAACTCTTGTGCCATAAATACTGTATTCTGTGAGTCATTTTCCCCCCACTTAGATCATATTTCAAGTGTCTCAATACCACAAGTCCAACATTTACCTTGTCTCTCTAATTTTTCATGGATTTCCAATAGTTAAACGTGAACAGCAATAACACTTGCATGGAAAGCATACGCCTTTCTTTCAGAATATATAGTTTCTTGGAATATAGTTGATAATCTTGGCTTATCACCTTCAGTTTTACTGCTGTTCAAGAACTAAGCCATGTTTCTCATTTGAGTTGTCTTTAAAAATGGAAGAACATGGAACACTGTACGGGAACTATTAGTTGACCGGTGAGCAAGCCAAACAGGGAAAGCAAAACTGGTTTTTATTCATGTGATTCACTTCAGTAGAAAAGAAGTTGACTAACCTGAAATAACAAAGATTGAGTTAATTGAGCTTTGGGGCCTGTTTGCAGTAAAGTTTATCATGATCATGATTGAGAATTAAAATAATGGGTTGGTCTTTCTCTGCATTCAATTTTTAACCTCTGTCATATTGTGTATCTCTAGATTGCAATTTGGATTTACAATTTAGGAAACAAAAGGATAGTTCCTAGGTGTCACCCAACTGAAATAAGTAGCTCTTGTCTCTCCTCACATGATGGATCCCTCACCAAATGCCTCTGTGCTGGCAGTAAGTTAGGTAGCCACTGTGACTGCTCCCCGCTCTCATCCTTCCTTCTTCCTTCCCTGTGTGTGCTAACCTTAACCCATCATAAGTTTCCATAACTACATTTCTATCATCCATCCTTTTCTTAACTGTGGCTGGAATTCTCTGGAAACTGAAAAATTCAACTTAATAATCACTTTAAAATACGTACTACCAGTTTGAGAAAGTTAAGGGAACATACAGTTGCTTTTCTCCTACCCCCTTTAATCTGGGTGGTAATCTGTAGTAGTCAGTAACCAAAAATTATGATATTCTCCTACTTTGTGCTAGACCAGCTGTTCTGTGCAGTATGTTGGATGAACGGTCTAAAAAAAAAGCTGTACGTGTTGGGTGCTTTTCAGTCTTGCGCTTGGGTAGAGGTATGGGTAAGCAGGTAAAATCTGTCTGCTCCTTGGAAATGTTAATGTCTGAAGGCTGTGAAACCAAGCAAAAAGCTTGAGACATTTCTCACCATTATGATGAGACACCAATGATAACATTAATTTGCTGGCTTTCCTATTTCATTAAATATAAGGAATCATGTTTTCATGAGATGGCTTTAAATTGCATTACAATAATAACCATGAGAAGGTGAGTGTAAAAACTTTTCTTTGCAGTGTTGGAACCATGAACACAACCTTGTATTTGACAAGACAATTGAAAATTTAGATGTGAAAATTACAGTGATAAAGCAGGTGAAATATTTAAGTTAAACAACTGAAGCTAACTATTGCTTTGCAATATTTTTTTTCATCTGCTGGAAGTTATTTATTACAGAAAATGAAGCAGAGTCTGACCAAGCAAAGCATGCACATGCTTCTCACAACTGAAGAGAATTAATATCACTGGCCTTGGTCATGTGCTTCATGGTAAGGAGAAAAAAATCTTAAAATCTATATTACAGCCTGTGCAACTTTTGCACTGTTAGTTAGTTCTGATTGTTAGAAAGAAGTATGTGGTCTAAGTAGATTAATTCTACAGTCTAGAGGAAATAAAAAATCTAGTTTTGTAGTTGATTTTTACTAATTTCATTTGATTTTATAGTCAGGTATTAATATACATTGTGCTCCCAGATGAGCTTGAATGAGAATTAGGCTATTTTTTGATGGGGCTGATTAATAGATATCTTGCGCTATTTCTTCAGATGAAATTTTCTATTTAAACTGCTTATGAGTTCTTGTTTAAGTAAAGAGGATACTAATTGAATTGCTGTAGTTTAATTATGTCCCCAATGGAATGAGAGAGACAGTCTTAAGACCTTTGCATTTTCTTTACATGAGTATACTCTGAATGAACCTTTCTATTACATTTAGTACCTGTTCATTTCCCTTTGTAAGAATAAAGAGTAGAGTCTGGAATATTAAATAGAAAGGAGGTATTTTTAACAGCAGAGATCAATGTTTTCAAATGTGGCTATTAGCTGTGAGATGTCTCAAAGATCTGCTTTTCAGACAGTGCTTAGGAACAGTCTTCTGAGAATTGGAAGTTTTAGAGTGTAACACAAAATATGGGGCATGCTCACAACCTTACTTAGCTTTTTTGAAAGTGTCAGTCATGATCTACGTTTCTGCAGGAAAACAGCTGAAAGTGTGCTGTTATAAGAGTCATATACAGAAAAAATAGTGTGCGAGTACACGAGTGAGAGCAGTTGATATAGAATGGTTCTCCACTTCTAACAGCCATCACCTGAAACTTTTAAAACTAGAGGGAGCAAAGCACTAAAAACTTAATCCAAGAAGCAAGCCTTTACTGGGAACAGAAATAAGTCATTAATATGTTTTCCCTATCTCTTACTTTCACAACTGATACCACTCCTAGAGAAACAAGGAGGGTCTTTGCCATCTAGACTCATCTCTCTGCAACCCGGTCGTACCAGCTGTCATGCTTGTAGATATTGCCATTACATTCCCCCATCCGAGAGCTGTTATGTGTCTCTCTGTTTTTCTATATTTTAAAGTATTTTCTCCAGAGCATCTAGCTGCAGAGGAAAGCTTGGAAACACAATTTAAATGGAACAGAGGTCTCAAAAGGCCAATAAAATGGGATTATAATAAAGTAAGCCATGACTTGAAATCAGTCTCATATTTGTGGGGTTGTCTTTTGGTCTTTGAATTCTTGGGTTTAGCAAGACTGAAGTGTCCTTTTACTCGCTGCTAGTCACTTTAAGATACAAATTCAGAAGTGTATTTCTTATGAGAAGCACTCTGCCAGTTCTTCGTATAATGCTGCACTTAAATCCTGATCTGTCTCGCTTCTGTTCTTCCCTTCTCTCTACTGGAATCAATGTGGATTTTTGCAGTCAATGTGAATGACGGCTCCAAAACAGTTTAAACCTGCTTTATTTATGCTTTATCAGGAAAAGGTTATCATAAAGGTTAGCACAATGCAAAAATACTGAACCTCCAGAGTTATTTCTTCCACAAAAATAAATACATTTCAGGCAGGCAACAGAAAGTAATTATTACAGAATTTCTTTGAATGAAAGCTACCCTCTAATCACGCAATCATCAATAAAATAAGGCCATGAAAGGACACCGTAGACCTCTGTTAAAGGTGGCCTTATGTGAGAATGTCTTTTCCATTAGGCAGTGTTTTCATGTCCCAGAGGAGGAAGTGAAAGGTGCCAATCACATAGAAGTAAAGGACATTTATGGTATGTAAATATTAATCTTCAGTAGTGATGAAAAGACAGCGTGTAAGATTTATAATCAAGACAATGATGGAGAAACTGGGGTGGGGAGGTGTGCAGCAGGGAGGGGAAGGCACAAACTGCTATATCCATTTCAGCTGGGGGAGTTTTAATGTACTCGGTTATAGAATGAATGAGCAGTGTTTGGTTAACAGTCAAGTGCTATTACGGACTGCTTCCGATTAATACAGGTATTTTTTGCCTGTTACTGGTCCTTAGCACTTAATATTCAAAAGTGTCTTTAAAACAATCGTAAACACACCCAAAGGCTTACACAATGGGCACAAGAGTTGTAAATGCAGATATAATAACCATAATCAACATCCACAATACTACATTTCAGAGCTGATCTAAACAGAATACAGCTTTAGCCACAGTTGTAGCACTATGTCAACAAGAAAATAATCCCATAATGATCAACAAACACATTTTTCTACAGCACATACTTATTTTTGGCCATCCCAGTTCAGGACTCACCAGCCTTCCTGCTGCTTAGGTGCTGACAGACCCATTGAACAAATTCCATCATTTAATAACAGAGAACATCCTAAAATCATATTTCATACCATGAACAATAAATATGCTAACATGAGTATTTCTTCAACAGGAATAGAAAAATATCCTTAAGGAAAACAAAATTTGACTTTTTAGCTTTACTGCTAGACGTGTTTCATCACATCAGCACAATACAGAGAGGACCATTTCTACTATGAACTGTGATTGAATGCAAGATGGCATTGGCTCTTGACAGGGTTGTTGGACACAACTGATGTGCAAACCATAAATGTAAAGAATGAGTGATGCATTTGATGAATTTACATTTTTAAATACAAGTTCGTTTGTTTTCAACGATGTGTATGCATGAACTCCTTCACATTTATAGGGAGGGGTATTTGAAATACTGTGATAGATAACGGAGTCAGGACCTGCCAGCAGGAAATAGGCCTTGCAGGATCTGGATAACGACTTTTTTACACTAGGAAATAATATTACACCATATGTCAGTTCTATTTATTTGCTTACCCATATGGGAATTTCTTTCTTTTTTTTGCATACTTGTTAGCTTGTCATGACACTGTTTATGTGAAACATGCCTGTGTGCTTGCTTCCTACCTTCTGTAACATGAAATAACTCTTCTAGATCGATTCCCACCCACTTAAACTTCAAGGGTTTCCCAGAGAGTTTTCTGTAGCTTTATATGTGCAGTTGTGCCCTATGCGAGGACTTGTGGGAGAAATCTGTTCCTTCAAGAGGTATCAGACGCCACTCTTCTTTAACGTGCTTTCGGAAAGATAACACTGGGGTCAAGAAAGTCCTGCCAGCAAAGAGCCAGCGTCGAGGCACAATCGGGACCTGCATGGCCGCCTGCAGCCCAGGCTGTCAGATTTGTCCCCAGGCTGGCACCGGACTTTGAGGGGAGAGACAAAAACTGCCTTTATCCTATCAAAGCCGTACAAAGCTCTGTTCTGTTTTCCCTTCTGCAAAATCTTTTAAAAGTAATTTTTCTATTCATGTAGAAAAGCTCTCCCCATACGCGCGGCACGGCTGTACACACACCATCAGTGCCTGAGAGCCGCTTTATGTTCCCTTTTCAGGGGGCACAGGGCTGGCTTGACCTTCCACAATGCCTTTAGAGCTTCTCACCGTAACCTTGCCATAAAGCCTTCTCACTAGGACCTTGTGACATGAAGATAAAAACGAACCGGGAGGTTTCAGTACTGTGAGGCTGTGCGTTTTGTGCAACTCTCCTGTCTTTGCTCATTTCTTATAAATGCAAGATTAAATCAGTTTCAGAGAGCTAACTCGGAATTTCTACCTAACTGCTCTGATGACAAACACTTTGCAAATAAAGACCCCCTTGCTTTCACTGTTGGTCTTCTCTACTTTTTACTGGGCTGGTATTAAGTCTTGACAGCAGCTGGTAAATACAGCCCAGCCTTACAAGGAATTGCAAGGGTTAAAGAACTGCAGTAACTGTGGACAAAGGAGAGAAAATCCAAATTAGAGGTTGCTGCAGATCCTTTCTGAAAAACATGATTTTACTCCACAGACTCTCCCAATGACATATCCATTAGCACCACCAAGTTTTGTAAATCTCTGTACAATAATTTCACTCGACTACATGATTACTTGCAGTCAATTGTAAAAATAATGGTATGGTCATTTTTCCACTAAACCTTTTAACAAACTTGATTGTTTATTTATTATCCTTTTCAGAACATGAACAGAAGTAAGATTAGTATGGAAATATAATTAAGAAAGTTAATACTAAAAATTGTGAATGTTTAAAATTGATTAAACATTGCTAAAGCCTATGTATCTCATTTAATTCAGTATGAGGAAATCTGGAGACTACATTCCTGTGTTTTCAGGCAGGATTTTCCACAGAATCTCCTTGAGCAAGGCAGATGCCATGTATCGGTCCTAGATCAAACTCATCACCATTATTATCTTCCTTCATGTACAGGAATTCATCCATCTAGTGACAGCAGCAATTTCACAGATAAACATGTCATCTGGGCCTTTATTAAGGTCGGCAAAATGTAATGGGAATCTTCACACTGATTTCAAGGATCCGCTTCTTTATCACTGACTACCTGTTTCTAGTGCTGGAAATAACCATAGGCGCAGGTGTATTTAAATTGTCCGAGGTTTCACCTGTACTGCCAAAGAAAAGAGGATCATGGGGCAATTCTTGTTGCTGAAGCCAAATGGCTCAAACTGATTCACAGCCATGCTACATCGAGGTGGTCCTCTACAGCAGGCTGCTATATCCATATGTACGTAGCACTTAGTCTATACTAAAAGGTCTATATATACCACATAGGTATTATATACCTATACACGTGAGGTGTCCTGCTGATCCTCGGACAGTATTTCCTATGCTTTCTTAATACTAAATATCTTAAATAAAACAGAGGTTTTGCTGTAGATCATCAGAGTGGTATTTTTATAGCATGAAAACTGAGGATGGATAAAAGTGCAGCTGAACGTTGTATGAACTGGCCACGTAGATCCATCTGGGTTGGCATGGGAACCCTAACTTCTCTGTGGTCACCTCCAAGTATCTAAATGACTTGGAAAAAGCATGCTGTATCACGTATCATTTGGGAGTAGGACTTACAAGGCATTTTCCTGATCCAAGAATGATATAGCTGATCAATGCAAAGAAAGCATGAAAGATTAATTTTTATCCCCTAAGAAAAAAAATGACCAGTTCAGTCTACATTTTGAACAGAAGAGAGACCTTGCCTATATCTGAAGCACAGTTGGTCCAGTCCTATAACCTTGAGTTAGATCAGAAGTGCATAGGTGCAGATGCACATAGATGCTAGCAAATGTAAAAAAAAAAACAAAAAAAAAACAAACAAACAAAAAAATTCTAAAATCTCTGAAAAAAGTTGGCTACCAAACTGCTCTTTTCCATCATTGCTATTTCTCTCCCTAAAAATTAAATTTATAAATAGTTGGTAATGGATAAACCAAAAACATGCATACAGAAGACTAAAATCAGCTTACATTGACATGGACAGACTGTAAAGAGAATCAGCTGAAAACCAGCATTATGGGAATTAGTCCTGAGAGTCTCTTAACTCTGTTATTTAGCAAACATGTTTCTTTCAGTGATGCTGGTGTGAAATTGGTCAAAGACAGAGGTATCAACCTTTTTTTCAGTCTTTGTATCAGTTTTTTTGCTGGCCTTTACCTTGCGTGGTAATGGTTGTGTAAAGCAGTAACAAAATATTACCGCACACAAAGTTTTTTTTCTATTAATATAACAATTTTCTCTCTCTAAGTAGGAGGAAGCAGTTATTCAAAAAGAATGCATTTTGTACATGGGAATTACAGCTGCATTGCTGCTGCGAAATGGAACAACGTTAATCCATTCCTTGGCAACACTCACAGCAAGAATAAGAAATGATGCAGTAAACATATGTAACCTATTCCTCTTACAAACTAAAGTATGTCTCCTTAGAGTACTCCTTGGATGCTGCAATGCAAAGACATTTCAGCAATCCTGTCCTTTGCAAAATATTGCAGGAGAAAGAAACAAAATCAAAGGACTTCCATATTTAAGTTTCAAATAGGTTGGCTATTCTATCACTGTACTCATTCCAAATAATTTGAGTAGCTTGAGGACAACAAAGCATTGTTTGGATGTACGGCTTTGAAATACCTCCGACTGCACACACTGTAGCCTATCAAAACCAAACAACGTGCTTGTTGCCAGACCTCGCCTTGATTGTTTTTCCTTTCAATTTGGCCATAAAATGCTAGGGCAGAGAAATGGGAGAGCGTGAAGCAGTAATTCCGTTCCCAGCTCTGCTCTGTCCCCCTGGGTTGTCCTGCTCACTCCAAGCACGATGGTCAACGGTGGGTAAGTCTGACCGGTCTCTGCACAGAATACCTTTAAGCTGTCCTCAAAACCCGATTTACTGCCCTTACGAGCAATAAACGTGGATGTAGAGGCCGAGGCGTTTAGACTAATGTGGGATGCACTTCACCCCTCGTGGATTACCGCAACCCCAGAAGTTGACTTGGGTGTCGTTATGGCATGTCCTGATTTAGCAAAGCATCAGAGGGAAGCAGGCAGGCAAAGAGCAGCTGGGGCTCCTTCTCTGCTGTCCCAGGCACAGCTCTTCAACTGAAATACAAACACAGCTAAGGAGCAAAACCCAGAGACAATTAAAAAAAAAAAAATCCATAGATTTCAATGAAGACAGGATTCTGTCTTTAAAATTGATATAAATTTATAAAATGAGACAGAGCTACCACTCTTCAGCTGTTTTAACATTGCAGGTAATTGAATTAATGTGCAAGCATCAAGTGATATGAGTCACTCAAGATAATAAGCAAATCCATGACGATTTAAATGAATTAGTTTGTAAATACTTACGTTTAGCAAAACAAAAATGCCCGAAATTAAAAACTGATTCTAGAATGATTTACTAACCAAAATAATAACTTTTCTATGTATGTGGACACCATTCCTGTGGTTTCACTGGATCACTCTCGTACTTAGAGTTAAATGTATATTTAAGCTTGATCAGGACCAAAATATCTTAAGGCCTTTAACACATTTTATGTTTAAAAACAAAATTTTGAAATTATTTATTATTCCTAAATTCAAAAAGCGTACTGAACAATGTTCCTTACACTAAAATAAACTGATTATATAACCATATTACAACAATTTCATTTTTCAAGTTATAGCAAGTAAATGCCTTAGAAAAATTGTAATAGCAATAACTCATTTTCAGACTGGCATTGTGAATAACAAGTTCTGTCCTAAATTAAATGATAAAAAAAAAGTTAACTAGGCAAACTTTAATTATTTTTTTTATTTTTTTCTTAATTTAAAGCAAATTGAATTAGAGCATTACAGACAGTGAAATAAGATTCGTGTTTGGGGTACTAAATTTGAAGTTCAGTATATTATTTTGAGCAGTATTTTTTGCCTTTATCTGAACAGGAACTTTTAAATTGCTAATTCCGTGGCAGCATTCTCATTTGACAGAATCCAGAATTAAACCTGGATGAAAATGAAGAAATCTGCCTTCATTAACAGATATCCAATTAAACTGTCCAGTTTCATAGGATCCTGAGTGATGATAGCACATTAAGGCCGAAATTATTCACTGCGACTGATTCTGACTAATGCCATCCTCGGGAACATGTCTCTCTGCCACCGCTCCGTGGGAGTGACGTCCCTTGTTGCTCAGGGTTTTTGTCGCCCATCCCAAACTCCCAGCTTATCCTGCGTATCGTGGCAGCTTCCCAGGCGCTGCTTCTCGGATGTGTCCGTACCTTTCCCTGGTGCAGGGCGGCAATTCTTCTTAATGAAGAGAATTAAATATAGATTTCCAGTCACACTGAATGGGAACATGAGGTGAACATACAGCTCGGAAGACTCCAGATATTTATGTACTGTATGTATTATGGAAACATTTGAGGTCAGTTGCTGAGGCTTGAGCTAAATAGCTTTTTGTGCGAGAAACAGTAAAAAGAGAATGAGGCAAAAAGTCATGCTGCAAACCCACGGGAACCTTTGGGAAACGGGGAGCGGATGAGAGGCTGTTTTACCCAGGAAATAAGTCAGCGTGGCATTCAGGTGGGAGAGGGGGGAGGCAGCAAGAGAAATGGGGCACCTCGCCTAATACTTCAGCCACATTGGAACAAAACTAAAGCTTACTTGTAATACACGGATACTAAATTCCTTAAATTCTAATTGAAGTATGTTGCTGGTGTGATCCTTCCAAAACAATTAAGTGTTTTAGGAGCACAAGTTCCGTTGTAATTCAGGCATGAGCCTGATCATGCTTTTATAAATCCGAAGTCCTGTTATTCCAAGCAAAATGTAGTTACAGTACTGTAAAAATTGTACGAGAAAAGAACCAGCTTCTGACATTTTTCTGTGAACTCCGACATGATTCCTTGCTTATGTACTACCTGTTAATTGTCTTAATTCTCTTTTCATTAGGTACATCCCTCCACATGCCAATCATACTCTTTCCACTTTCCACCCCACATTTTGCTTCAGAAGCATTAACGCGGAAAAAAGAAGTGAGGTTTAAAACACGGTTTTGTATTCATACAAGGATCGTTGCAGGAAATTCCGTGGCTGAAGTTGAACAAGAGAGCAGGCCGAAGGATTGCAACGGTCACCTCTGACGCCAGGCACTCAGCTGAGCTCCCGGTGTCGGTGTGGTGTTAACCCCAGCGTTGCATACGGTGGTGTGCGCGTATGAGATGAGAACAAAAATCTAATGCTTGGTGGTCAGCCTCCTGGCTTTTCTTCAGTGTTTTTGAAAGCAGAATCTCTGTAAACTGGTGTGTAAAGAGCTATGCCTCCTATGGGAGAAGCTTCCTAAGTTGTTTCAGGATAAGACACTGACGCAAGAAAAACCACCTTCTGTTTGTTGAGGCCATTGTGGATTTTGCCTACAAGGTTATTTCCTGAGGCAAAAGGAAGCGGCTGTCAGGAGCTGGTACACAGCATCTTTTTATTTTTCTGACACTGCTGGGAAAACATAAGGGAGTTCTTGGGGCAGGGAAAGTGTTCCCAGAGCGGTGTAGAGGGAGATCGTCAGCACGTCCCAGCACACACAAGGGAAGATGGCTCAGCATCTGCTCTGGAGCTCCGCGGTGTGCAAGCCAAGAGTCCGGGGTACTGGCAATCAGGCATGGAGATGGATCACAGTGTGCATGCCAAGAGTCTCGGATACTGGTAATCAAGCACGGAGATGGATATTTTGATTGGAGGGCACATATGAATAGCAGTAAAATTAAGCGTGTTTCTTTCCAGTGCTTTGAATGTGAACAGACTAAAGAGTCTACTTACATTTTTGCTAGCTTGAATACTGCACATAGCAGAAATGAGGCAGAAATAGAGTAGAACTTTTAAATGAGAGGAATTATTTTTTTTAAAATATATGTTCCACTCAACTCATCTAATCTATTTGTGCCTTGATTCTCCATAAAAGTTTTAAAAGCAGAAATGTACGATAGAGATTCAGACCTTATATATTCAGACAGAAATACATGCTCACATAAGCAATGTCACTGAAGCCAATGAACTTAAAATGATGTAAAAAAATAAATTAACCACATTCCCCTGAATGCAAAGGTATTTTAGACTCCATAGCAAGGTTTTCCTATAGGACACAAACTGCTACTCTAATTGTAAAAACAGAAATGTTTTTTCAAAGGAGAAGCAGGGGTGTATGTTAGGGTCTCACTTCTACAGCGACTGTGCTAGCTCTCCTTTTGAGCTATACCAACGTGTTTGCATTGAAATCCACAGGGTGGCACCAGTGCATGCTAAATTAGCTACAAGGAATACTTGACCTGCGGTATTTACATCGTCAGCTCCTGATTGTGTAGGCTTTGGGCCAACAAGTGACTTGCCTTAGCAGTTTGAGGCAGACAGCACTGTTCAGGTAGGTAACAGTGATTCAGATGTATTTGTGATAAGGGCGGCTTCCATGGATTTTGAAAACTGAATGAGGAATGGTCCATTTTCCTGGGGCTGTTTGATTTATAGGCATTAAACGGTAATTGCACTTAAGTAATTCATTAACATATTTTCACTGAGTCAGATGCTGGAGTAAAAGGGATAAGGTAGAGGCCAAGCGAAGATGTCGTCTAATACTCGTTGGGCTGTGAATATTTCTAGCAGCTTGTACTATACGTTCAAATACTTTTAAAATAGGAATTGTCCACCCTAATGCTGGAAAGATGAAGATGTGTTGAGCTGATCAATGTACACCAAGCCTTAAGTCTTGGCAGGAGCGAGCTGCTGTCAGGAGACGCTTGTGTATTTCACTCTGCTGCTGCAGTACTTCACAGCACACAATTTTGCTTATTATGTGGCTAATTAATTGTTTCTGTTATTATGTTATCACCTGAAAATCCTGCTGCTAGACGAAGTGCCAGCCTTGTGCAACTGAAGTGTATTGGTGTCAACTAAAGGATGGTTGGGTTAAAAAAGTCATTTTACAGCAGATATAATTTACCTGCATAGGGTTATCCCCCACTGCTCTTGCTCAGCAGAAGAGCGACAGCAGGTCTCCCTACATCACTGTCGGGTCTGTTGGTGCTCAACAGAACCCACCATCTCCTGCCAGGAGTCTTTGAGGAGTCAGAGACGTACGGACATCCCTGCATCAGCTTTTGGCCAACAGACGGACTGGGAAATGATGGCAGTCTGAGCACATAAAGCAAATGGAAGAAAGGAAGGTATTAGCACAGTAGCTAGAGATCAAGGAACTTCAGAATGGGATTGGAGATGTTATCTAATTTATATTTTGTAAGAAAATCATGAGTCATCAGACTATTCAGTGAATTATCAAAGTAATCCTGTTTCTTCATTGCATCAGATAGGAAATTTCAAACAAAACACACCCTTTCAAAAAGCCCCAAACAAATAATTTTTAGCTTTTAGTGGCAATGATAAGAATTTTTTGATATCATTCATAGTGAATTGGTTGAATTCAGAATGACAGATTTCAGTAGATACCTGTGGTTCTTGTTGTGTATCACTTTACCATCGCCTGAGCTTCCTCACAGTCTCTGTATGGCCCTGTGTTTTACCTTTGAAATACCTTTAACTCTGCTATTAAATTTCTTGGGGCCTTGATCCAATCATTCGTTCTCTCACTCCTTTGGTTTTCTTGCCTACAAAATGCATGTGATACTTATTATTTTCTTAAGTGCTTTGAGGTCCTTACATGAAAAGCAATTAAGTGCAAAATACTACTGCAGAATGCCAGAAATGCCAGATAGGAGTCATCGGTAAGCACCATACAGATGAAAAACCACCAATGATCATCCCAGAGTTAAAAAGTTACCTGAAATATCAGGAGAATTTCTGAAATTGTTAATATATTTGAATTATGAGTTATTTTTGTCTTCAATATTGCCTATCTCCAGTGGTACCCTTATTTTCGTGCTTAATCTGGTATTTTAAAAGGTCAGAGCAAACAAACAAAAAGCTATGCTAGGACCTTGCAGGGAAAGAAAAAGGATAGAAGAGATTTGTGCCACATTTTCTACTTATAGAGGAAGTCCTGAATAGTCCAATGATAGGGACAGAAAAGAAAAGAAAGCCCATTTCAAGACTGTTAAATTTATCATCCTCTTAAAAGAATGCTGAAGATTGGGTAATACAGCAACAACTTTCCAGGAACAAAGGCACAGTAAGTATCGTGTTAGGTAAAGACTACCATGATTCAAAATCATTTGGTCACATCAACAATGGAGCACAGAAATACTCAGAGGAAACACAGCTATCCTAAACCCCTTACAAGCCACGGACAATAGCAACTGCTTATAAATGAACAAGGCAGAATAATCAGTCAGAAGGAAATTTCCACTGCTTTGATGTTCTGACACAGCAACATCTTTTCATCTGTGGACAAAGACCCCAGTCGTACATCTTGCTGGGCTTCAGAGCCGTTGTGGGCTGGGCCTTCACAACAGCGAGAATTTTCTTTCACAAATTACCTCCCTGAAACTACGGGGTGATTCACTGTGGCTCTCATAAGAAAGCTCCTACAAATAGAGAGAAGTGATACAATGTGATGGAAATCGTTATAATTCAGAGATTATCTGGGAGAAGGGGAAGGTTGTAAAGAATTCTTGACTGCCTTTCCTAGTTTACATTTTGCATAATCTACACTTGCATAATTTTTTCAAATCAGTGAAATATTTTATTGGATGTCTTACCTGTTTAATGGGACACCAGAATTAATTTCCTTACGTGAAGCTGTATGCCACATTCTTCTATGCCTTTTGCTGATTTTCTTCCAGCTTTTAGTGTGAAAAATAATAAATGGCAATATAATAGGGGCCAAACATAATAAGAATAAAAATAGAATCATTTTAATCTTCAAACCAAAAGCTTGGATCAAAATACCAAAAGAACAACTCATGAGATTCCAAGCCTGTGAACATCATGCTATCATTAGAATCCAGGGTAGACAGTGTAGCTACATCTTAGACATTTAAACCCGATATAAACATCTTCTCAGTCATTGCTATTTTGGTGTACATTGTTGACAAGAATCACAATAGTGAGGAATTTCAAAATTAGAAAAAATCAAAATTTTTCAAAATTAAAAAAAAAAAAGAAATTTCTATTGGACCTATAAGGTATGCCTTCAAGTTGGAATGCATCAACTATGTTTAGTTATCTAAAATTAAGTGCATGATCTTTTCTTGGGCAGCTAACGGGGGAACTACAACCTGCTGGTAGTAGTACATCACATTTTCTTTAGGCATCTCTTGTACCTCTTCTTGCACGTAGCACTGACCAGTACGTCTCGTCCACTAACCATGCAGCCTCTTCTCCATGCTCTAATTCAATCCCCCCTAATAATGGACTTACCTTGTATCAGACAGTATCTACTATGATGCTACGTCATAAGAGAGAGTGGGGGGTTCTGGTTTTCCTAATTCTAAAGATATTGGATGTCTTGAATTCAGAAACAAATATCTTTCTCCTTTCTTGCTAGAAGTGCCAGAATTTCTTGCTAATTTTGCTATAGATCACAAACTAAAGTGCCAATACATGAAATAGGTATGGCTTTCAATCATGAGAATTTACCTTTGTCTGTGCTATGCAAAGTGCTTTCTTTCACAGTGAAGCATTTCTGACTGTATGACCTCCATGAAAGAATGTGTCATTTATTTCAGTGGGCTTTGGGTATTCATTACTGGATGTCTACGTCCGGAAGAATATCGCCAAGCGATTTTTCTGATTTTCTCTCTCGTCTTTTGTACAGGTAGAAAAACAATACAGCTTTTATCCCAGCATAATGGTTTGCATATCTAGTATTCTTATCCATCCTGATTAGTTATAAGCTGACTTGCTTTTGCTTATGTCCCTGCCCTCCTCCTCAAGCCCCCACAGATCCTTGCCTAATTGTGTGTAACGCTTCATATTCTATTCTGCAGTTCCTAAAATAATCACCTCTCTGATTTTATCAATCCCTTCCTTTTAGAGGATGATAATTAGGCCTGATTTTCAGAAATATTAGGTAGCCAGAACTCTAATTTACCACAGCAAGAGTGACAGGAATTCATTGTCAAACCTTAGACATCTCATGGCACACACACAATATTAAAGAATGAAAAGCAATGGATGTTAATGAAAATATACATCTTAATGCAATATGTATTTCTCTAAGGTTTAGAGTTTTCACAGTGATAATCTGTAAAAGTGTCGCTGAATAAATATACATTTACATTTAGAAATTCTGTTTAGGGTTATTTAAAGTTTGTTAAGCTTATGTAATTCCTGTGTGTAGGAGTCATTATATGCTGACAGCTATGTTACTTGTCTCTTAGATCAAGGATAATTGGGAAGTGATGAACATTGCTAGTGCCTTGCTGAAGAGCATTCTCTAGCTAAAACCAGTCTTCTTCAGCTTTTTCTCTAGCTAAAACCAGTTCTTTTCTGTGGCGGTTAGAAAATGGCTGAGCAAGTAAATAAAAAAAAACAACAAACAAACCAAACAAACACCAAGTGTTAACATTTAGTCTTACAACCTACCAAACCTAGGAAACTTGAATTCAAAATAAATCATAGGAAAAGGATGGATGGGTAGGCAGAAGTAATGCAGCACCTATTTCACAGAAAACCAGTGAGTCTATCTTGCCAGACCAGCTTCCTCGTCTCTTTTATGCCCAACGATTGGCGAAGGCCGCAGGTGCTACCATTGCCCCGCGCTGCTCCCACTCACTGGTAAACTCTCCGACCACGGGCTCGGCTCTAGGCTTTAGACAAACCAAGAGGAAGATAAAAGGCAGTTTGTCTGCCTCTCCTAGCAACAAAGTACACTGCAAGTATTAAGCAGATAAGAAAAAAAGGTTCAAGTATTTTATAGTGTTAGTTGCATATTTTAAATTAACAATCAGCAATAGACAATATATAAGTGATTGTAGGACAAAATATTCCTGTTCTAGCCTGAGACAGTTTAATGTAATGTAAGGAGAGTAGTGCCAAGGTGGTAATTTACAGTGCTATTCAGAAACAAATATTGTATGCACCTTCACATAATACATACCGTTGTCCATCTCTTATGAAAGCCTTAGAGAAAAATCCTTGATGTTTCATATTAATATTGCTCACGTGAGTTTAAAACACATGGAATAGCCTGTTACACTTTTGTGCCCCTCAACACACTCTGCATAAAATTTGAACATAACATCTTACTATCTCATTTCTATTGAAACCAAAGTAAAAGAACGCATCCAGACCAAGTATTTGAATATACTCACTGTTTATTTAAAATCATTAATCTAGTACTATCGGTACCCTGCTTTGATTTTCCAAACCCCGAAACTTCCCCATGTCAGAAACCCTCACTTCAAGTAATTTAAATAGGAATACCTGTCTACCTCTCTGCTAAGTAACGCTACAGGACTTACATTTCCCCTATGCTGAAGAAAACCTTCCATCTAGCTTCATTTATTTCTAGTTATAATCTTACATAAAAGGAAAGGACCCCTATAAAATTTAATTAGAGGGTTTTATATCATTTCAATCAGATCAAGATACTGGGCACAACATTCAGCTGGCAGGTGTTATTGTAGCTACAGCTGCTTGATGACCTGGCCCAATTTGTATCTCAACTGCAGTTTTTGTTCAATCAGCCACGATAGTGGTGGCCAAAAGTATTCATGGCCAAACAGACGTTTTTAATGCCATCCATCGGTTAACATTATGCCAGCTAAACAAAGCAAATAGCAGGAATTATAACCATCTTTCTTTTCTTTGTTTCTTAACTCTAGAAAGTCAAATGATAGAGAATGTTTTATCTCCATACAGGTTTGTTCCCAAAGTCGTTTTTTTTCTGCTATAAATTCAGCTGCAAAAGCAGGTGGGTGGTCTTCTGATACAACAGCTAGTTTCTGGGTTTGGCTCTTCTTAGTTCCAACATCCCTAACTTTTTTCTTCCCATGGAAATTAGATTAAAAATATCAAAATTCTTAGAAACCTAATACATACGTGTAAAAGGCTGCTTCAGGTCAGAAACCAACCTGTAAATAACGGGATTTAGAAAAAAGCATTTCCAATGGGCCACTTATTTGCCTCTTTACTCTAAAATCTGTTTTTTAGATAGAGGCTATTAAATGAAATAGCTAATAGATTTGGTTGAAGAAACATCTGTTCTCTTTCTTAAAGGAAAACTACAGAACACACTGTTCGGTCAACTGGGAGCCTGTTTTTGAAGAAAGTGCTTAAAACAACAAAATGCCTTTCCAAAAAATTTGAGTCTGCTTCTGAGCTGAAGCCTCATTGAAGCTGATAAGAGAACCCATAGGGACAGTAATGTTCTGGGACTTCAGCCCTGCCTCTTACGACTCTTCGGGGGACCTCCAAAAGCTGTTAGTTTAATTGTAGGGGGCTTGTGCCATTGTACGCAAGATAATAGTTTTTCTTGTGTTCCAAACCTACTTTCTTGCCAAGTCATGTCCCTTTTAATTCTAGAGGTAGCAGAACTCCGTTACTTCTGAAACAGGACAAGATCTACCACCTTTTTAAAGATTTTATGGAAGAACTCTTTGAGCGTCCTACATTTTATTAGCTACCGCCCTATACCTCGCCAGTCCCTCTGTTTCAGCATGATCTTTTATCTTTTCTGTGTAGAGTGATAGACTATCACTATCCTAAATATTTAGGTTTATGAGATCATTAGCTGTAATAGTGAAATGACAGTTAAAAATCTTGCAGCCTTGCCTGAGTATTGGATGGTTAGGTCTAGTTTTAACACTTTAAGCGATAACAACATGTCAGGTGAGAGGCTGGGTTTTGGTTTTGCTGTGCTCTCTAATCTATATGAATCTACAGGGTTTCTACCAGCATTCAAAACCAGACAGGTATTTGCAGAATGAGGGAGGTATTCCAACCAGATTAAAATTGTGACTGGCCTCTCTCAGGGTAGAAAAATGACAAGGTTTTTTACTGAAGCAATGTTTGTGCTATATGCTTCAGTTAATTACAAGTCATCCAAAAGACTAAAAATACAGTAGTTATGAAACTCTTCTTAATCCCTCGGAACTATGCTGAAGAATGCAGTGCTTACTCCCTTGCTAGATTACTGGAAGGCAAATATTAAATTCCAGTGAAGAAGCAATTACTAAATCCAAGTTTGTAATTAATTCACTACTGATTAGTTCTGACATGCGAGCAGTCTGACTGGGTCTAAAGAGGCAGCTGAAATAGAAGAGAAGACAGAAATGTCTGTGGCTAGTGTAAAATGACATTTGTTTCTGTTATGAGCAAAAACAATGCCATAAAATGAATGCTGATCATTTTCTGAGATGGCAAGATTTGGAAGTTTGCCCTTCTCCCATCCTGAACATTTCAGAGAGACATCTTGCATTACTTTCAATGCTTTCATTATAGATATCATACTGTATATCAGATCCTAGCCTGGTGAAAATCATTACAGACCTATTGAAGATTATTCTTTTCTTCATATTACAGCAGCCATAGATGTGATTTTTTGTTTATTGACAGATTTATTAGGAGTAATCATTCAAAAATATGTTCTGTTGTTCACCATCCTTTCTCAGCAAGAGCACTAATTAAAACGTTTAAGTAATCCAGTTGTACAGCTTGTGTTTTTAAGTGACTGACAAAATGTCTGTAAGTGCTACTACTGGAAATGAACAGCTGTAAATGTTCTCTGTGTTAGCATAAATTACCTGGTGAATATTAATGAATGCATCTGCAGAAATAAGATTGCTGCAGAGATATTTTAGTAGCTCACACTAATCAATTAAAAAAAAAAAAAAAAAGTAAACAGCTCCAAAATTAGACTCTGTAAATCGGAGCACCTCAGTGAGAAATAAAGTATGAGTTCCAGTTTTTCATTGGGAGGGACTGAAAAGATACATTTTAATTTCCTTTAACACCGTCACTCGTCTTGCTTCTTCTTCTGAAACCTTCCTGCTCATTGAAACCACTTTGTGATCTTTGTGTAAGAATAAACTGCTCCTGAGGCAGAGACAAAGAGTCAGCACGGGTATGTGGTTTTACATATCCTATTTGCTTTCGTCTAGCAGCATCAAAGACATTCAGCACCCAGGTATGCTTGCTTTCTTTTGTCATTGGCCCCCGTGTCTCTCAGCATGGCCCCAGTTTGACTTTGGATCTGTGGCATTCAAAAGCAAAGAAATAGAACAGCAGCACAGAGAGAATTAGAAACAAGATCACTGACTACTGATCAGCCGCTCTGTTAAAAGTAAGGTACTCCTCCATTTGGAATTAAACCACCGAACGTGCGTTGCAACAAGGTGAAAGATCTGACCCAAGCACAGAAAAGGTATAGAAATTTTGAGTTCAAGATGTACAAGAGAGGACAAAGGAACCTTGAGTTCAGTTAGGAAAAACTGTGAATGTGAAAGAGAGAGAGCACAAAAAGTCTGCAGACCCGTTTCTGATGGTTATCGTCTCTACCACCATCACGCTTGCCGTCCTAACCTCCAGCAGGACTCAAGAGATGGAGCTCTTTTTTGAAAACTTAACTGCTGATAGAGAGTGGTGTCGTCATTTTGATGCTGAAGGGAGTGCAGCTCTTGGGTGGGGAAGATAGTGGTAAGTATTCATGTTCAAGGCAATGGAGAAAGGGAAACTAGAGGGGAAATTACAAAAGGAGGCAAGGTTTTGGCAAAGGAACTAAAGAGAAGAATAATTCTTACAGCATCAGCACTCTGAATGAGGATTAATAGGGTAAGACTGTATTTGTCAGCCAAAATATAAAGCGGTAATCAGAAGGCAAAGCACAGATAAAGGGACAAGCCTGGATCTTTGAGCATCTGTGGACAATGAATACACAAGTTTTAGGCAAAGTTTGATGGTGACAATCTGGAGGATGGGCCTGAAGACGTGACCAGATTACTGATGTGAGAGGCAGACACCACAGCGGCAACTTCGCTGTTTGCCCACTGCAAATGAGAAGGAATGAAGACGTAGCGGAGAGCTTTGCTACAACCTCCGGCTGTCCAGTAAGCACCACGGGCAGACCAAGGGCAGGCTCAGTAGCGGAGCTGTCAGAGGACACACAGCTTTTCCATGTGCTTTGCCACATGAAATGCCCATTTGTCGATGAGGCCATGTCTCTGCACAGTATAATACCCATGCCAGTTCTGGAAGTCATCTTTCCTGTCTGGACTGCTTACTAAATACATCTTTCATGATGCCATCATGAAGTGAGTTAATGCTAGTTTTAAAAAAATGTTAGTGACTGTAACTTACAAGATTATTTCTGTGTCCTTTCTTTTCAGCATCTGCCTTTTAGACAGTAAGCTCTTAAAATGAATATTTCTCTTATTTTGAACAATGTAAAGGAGAAATATTGTCATATAAGCTGTCATTTAAATAATAAGATTTAATAATCTGTTCCTTCTTCGAGAAATAAAAAAAATTTCTGTGGTGAAAATCTCACCTGCAATTATTTTTCTTATAGATACTGCCTCTTCATAGCCAGCTCTAAAAAAAGCACTGTTTCCTCCATCAGTGGTCAAATAAAATGATGTGAAAAGGTACCACTAGGGATGCATCGAGTATAATAAAGCTATCTGTAAAAAGCAAGAGCAACAGCATCTTACTATTCAGCTCATCACAGCTTGCCTGTGCATGGTCCATGTGCTGCACCTAAAACTACTGTATGATTTAAAGTTGATCTGAGATAGTAATGAAATAGCTTCTCTATATCTTTCCTCCCCACTGTCTATTTATATAAATAGAAAATTAAATATGGTAAATAGTGCTGTGTTGGAATCGCTGTATTCATGTATGAATCTTCACTTTTTAGATCATGCTAAACACTTGAATATTCAAGTTGGAAGTCATTAGAATTAGAAAGTCAGGAAGAAATACTTTCTGTGAATACAAACCTAACTTCATTGAAAGCATTTCTTAATTAATATTCCATCCAGCTGTTTGATGGTAACTTGTAAGCTAAATTAGCTGACCTGGGTGTAATTAAACCTTTGTAAATGGAATGCGCCTGTACACTGTCATGACTGTCTCTACAAGAAGGAGTCACTACAACAATGCACAAGAAAATACACTTCATTCTCACTCCTATGTTCTCTCAGTTGGGTTCTCTTTCGAAGTAATGAATAGTTAAAATAAAATAATGATTATTTTATTATATTCTTATGTGGACAGGGTCTGTTCATTAGGGTGACATGTAAGTGGTCTGGCTCTGCATTAAATATTGACTAAAATTGACAAAAAAATATTGTGCAAAAAAAATTGTAAAACAGTGGAGACTTCTGGGTCTGTTTTCCATTGGGAAATAAATAAAATAGTAGCTTTCTCATCGAATAGAAGAAATATTTCCTAATATCCAACCTAAACCTCCCCTGGTGCAACTTGAGGCCGTTTCCTCTCGTCCTATCTCCAGCCACCTGACAGAAGAGACCAGCACCCACCTCACTACACCCTCCTTTCAGGTGGTTGTAGAGAGCGATCAGGTCTCCCCTCAGCCTCCTCTTCTCCAGACTAAACAGCCCCAGTTCCCTCAACCGCTCCGTCTAAGACTTGTGCTCTGGACCCTTCACCAGCTTCGTTACTCTTCTCTGGACACGCTCCAGCACCTCCATGTCTTTCCTGCAGTGAGGGGCCCAAAACTGAACACAGGACTCGAGGTGCAGCCTCACCAGTGCTGAGTACGGGGGGACGATCACCTCCCTGCTCCTGCTGGCCACACCATTTCTGGTGCAGGCCAGGATGCCGTTGTCCTTCTTGGCCACCTGGGCACACTGCTGGCTCATATTCAGCTGGCTGTCAACCAGCACCCCCAGGTCTTTCTCCACCAGGCAGCTTTCCAGCCACTCTTCCCCTGTAGCGCTGCGTGGGGTAGTTGTGACCCAAGTGCAGGACCCGGCACTTGGCCTTGTTGAACCTCATACAATTGGCCTTGGCCAATTTCTCAGTCCTACACTGGTATGTTATACATCACCAGAAACAAAGGACAAATATTTTTCCTTTACAAGAACATAGCATCATTTTCTATTTAAAATTATAGATGCTTTGTAGCTCTAACCATCAACTATTCACCCCCACTCAACTGGGTAGATGGCTCATCTGTCAGGCTACTAAACTGCTGCAAATTACAGGAAATAAGATGCTGCAAATTATATGTTGAGGAAAACAGAGGTAGATGCTGCATTACTAGACTCGGTGTGTAGCTTGTAATGGCTCTGCTGGCCTCTATAAACAGTGAAGTTATCCCTTCAGTGGCCACAGTGACTTCTGAGAGGGATTTCTTGACAACTAAGATAATACCAGCTGCTGTTAAGCTGAGATCTATGCATGTCAATCGTAACTTTTTTCTTTTATTTTTTGATGTTCAAAAAAAAAATCCAACATTTTGCAACAGCAGGATTCATAGCAGAGATCACAAACTGGGGTCATCGTTCCGTATTAACTGACACATCCTTCTGACCGTGTTTTACAATTTTATACAGCATCGCTCCTATTGTGCAGAAACAGACTGGGTTTACGCCTCATACATCTGCTTAATATCAACTGCAGCTCAGAACAAGAAAGAGCCTTAGGTCTTGCCATGAATTCTCCGTGTTGACCAGAAATTAAACAGTGCATTAGTGAAACAAAGGGAAGCAGCAGAAGTCCAATACATCAATGAGAAATTCAGGGTGACCTTGGGAGGTTTCGATTCATTGCTGAAAACCAACGCTAGATAATACTGCAAATATTTTTCTGTGAACTTTTTCTTATTTTTTTCTCCATTTTTTGCCATTACTTTCCCTTTAGTGCTACTTTCTGCAAATCCGACAGTCGATGAGATTACTATGGTGAGTGCAACCAACAAGAGGAAAGAAGACATTGAAGGATATTTTCAGAAACTTCATTTTGAAATTAGTATTAATGTGACAATCTGCATATGAAACTTGACTCACAAAGATTGTACCAGTAAGTTATATGAATCCTGTGCACAGTGACACTGCTCACCTTTTGCATACCAAACACTCACATGCAATTGACTGGAAATTATCTATAAACTGACATTCTTTTCCAGAATGCATTTAGAAAATAGTAAATCTCTTCATATAGTTTGCAAACAGAAAAGAACAGTTTTTTTTAACAACCTTGTTTTACTCAGGAGGGAGCGCAAATGAGCTGCTCCTATGAAGTACTGCGAGGACATGGCTGTGTGCCCTCCAGTCATGAGAATTCAGGGCATGTAGGTATCAATCTGTCAAAAATGCTTAAAGAGCATAATTTCCCTGGCCATCCAGCTATCATTTCACAGGTATGGTCCCTGCTTTACAGTTTACTGTATGTGCCACATACAGAGTTACAGAGAGGGTTTTTTTCTCTCTTTCTGTTGGTAGGTAAGGAACAGTGATGGGAAAATCAACCCTGACTTCAGTGAGTGATAGCTACAGTCCCTTGGGGTGGGCAGGAATGGGGTAACTGTACTACATGGACTGCTAAACTCAGAGAGAACAAGAAAATAAGGCATGAAAGTGAAATCTGTCCTTGTTACCATAAACAGTACCAGAAATGGCAAACTGCAAGAAAGGAAACATTTAGGAAGGAAGTAACAAAGTACCTGCATGGCCCCGGGGTGTTCCCATGGAGCATGAGGTCAATGGGCCAGCTACCACTGACCTCAATAACTTTGAATCAGACCTATAAGTGGGAGCTGTGCTGAAAGGCAGTGTATAGAATCATATTTCTTCTTTAACCACAAAGGCAGTGTATAGAATCATATTTCTTCTTTTACCACAATTCTCTGGTTTGATACTTTCAACAATATTGAATTATTCTCGGCATAGAAGATAGGAATCTATATCATCTCCAAGAAGAAATAAAATCTGGTCTTTGGGATACTAGCAGAGAAGTCATTAAGTACCTGCAGAAGTGGTTTTTTGGTTTTGGTTTGGGGTTTTTTTTCCAGATAGCATTGTAGGGATCATTTACATAGTGTGACTGTAGTTTTTTTACAAAGTGCTAAGACTAGTTTATAAATGTGAAGTTTATAGCATGTTACCAGAGGAAATGTTCATTCTGACAAAATAACAAAAATTAACAGAAAGTATATATTCCCCCTTCTAAATAACAAACCTGTGAGAGGTACTTTGGTATGGGTCTGAATGAACAAGAGAGATTTGAAGTAAATTACTTTGTTCAACAGAATCAGTAAAAACCCATGTATATCTTATTTCTTATAAGCATAAGAACTGTCACAGTTATAAGTAAATATACCATCTGTACTACCCTGTGTTTGCTTCTTCAAATCCCTGTATTTTACTCTAGAATCCTTATTAATTCTGATAGGACTGTTGATCTTGTAAGTATATTGGTATGTTTATCCTTATTTAACATCCCTCCCACCTCTCCACTTATTTATATCAGATTTGTTGCTTTGTATGTTGAAAGCTGCTAAATTATCAGTTTCAGTTCTGTAGTGAAGAACAACTTTGGTTTCTGCAGTTCTTTCTTAAAGGACCAAGAGGATTTTAAAAGCACTTGTTGATAGCCAAGAAGATAAAATCATGCATGAGTTATCAATCTGCAATTTCTTTCTGAAGCTGACTGTATACTCACTGATTTGCCGGTATACTTGGCTCAGAGAAGGTTTAAGTTATTCATTGAAACAGAGAAAGTACAGTTAAAAAGTTAATTCCAGCTATATATATAAACATATATATATATAGTTACTTAAAGTTTTATATATTTATGAGAGTACAGTAGTATTAACTTGGTAATCAAAAGAAACTTGTGCAGTGTACTCGCTCTAGAAATCATTTGATGGGTTTTATTCTTTACTTTCCGTTCATAAATTAACTGTATTTCTGCACTGGATAAATAATTTTGAGTTTGCCAGGCTCTTGCAGTTCATCATTTGAACTAGCAGACTGACCATTAACTTGCAGAATACCATTTTTGATCTGTGTTCAAATAAATAGAACTTCTGAAAGGAGTGGTTAAGAAGCAAATAATGAGAAATACAAATAATGAATAGTACACCACAGATGTCTCTTCACAAATTAATATTCTTCTGAAAATGTGTTTACAATATTCTTGTCTCAGGTGGCTGTAGGAGGATGTACAGTTTTTCTAGTAAGTTCTTGCTGGCGGACAAAAGAAACATCCAGCTATTCTGCTATAGTTCATTCTTCTGAAATAGTTTCAGGAAACAAATAAATTATTGAATTATAAACAGTTTCATAAAGCAAGAAAGGCCTGTCTCCCTGCTTCTGTTGAAGATGGACCTTTCTCGTTCTCCAAAGCTTGGTAGCTCAAACTCATCCTTCATAGTTTAGTTTATTTAATATCAGTAATAATTACTAGTTTGAGTAAATGCTTTTCTTCTGCATGCAAAAAGGGAGCTTAAATACTGTCATTATTAGCTGATGAGTAATACCATTATGTTCTAGAAAAATTAAGAACAGTTTCGTATTTCATTGCCTCTATATTACTAAAAGCTGATGCACTCCTTAAGCTACAGGAACAGAGGCCAGTCCTTCCCTTGCAGGAGGAGCTGAGCTCCATCCATGCAATCGGATTTGTAATACTCACACAGCGACAAGCAATTATCCTGCGACAGGGGTCGCAGCGGGAGATAAGAGTTCAGGCAGCAGAACACACCCGCACCTTTTAGAAAATGAGATAAGGGATAGTTCCAGTGAGCAGATTACGAAGCCAGTCTGTTAGGTTTCTTGATTTTAACAAGAGAAAAAGAGAGCAGTGCGTTCCCGTCTGCCTGCCTTCTATAACTCCTCGGTAGGTACCTGGAGATGTCCGCTGTGCCCGTGTTACGGCAAGTATTTAACACCTACACTACAAGCCCCCGGGGTGGTGGCTGGGGAGAGGGAAAGGTGCTTCACAGGAATTAGAATTTAAGAGTTACAGGTTTCATAGGAGAGATCTGCTAGCTGGAAAATTAGAAATGTGTTTTCATTTTCTCTTTTCTTTTTCTATCTGAGCAAGTTGTCTACCCAACTAAGATTGATGGGCTGCGTGGCTGACATCTGCTGAGGAAATCAGTAGAGACTTGCTACTTGTAAGTGACAGGTAACCACATCAAGAGCACTCCTTAGGCCAAGCGGAGCTGTCAAAACCAAATTTCTCACGGTGAATTGTAAAACTAAACCTGGCGCACTTCTTAAAGATCTACCCAAAACAAAAAAATCCAAATTGCTCATATTTTCACGTGTTAAACAGACCCTGGCTTTGCATTGGAAATCACAACAAATAGACTTCACTAGCATTTTCATGCTCTACAGGTTTCTAGGATATGTATTTCATAAACAGAACTGGGTCTTGGAAATGGACCTAAACCTCACCTTTTCAATCTGTTTTTCTAAAAGCTGATCCACTGTCCTCCCTCTTTGCACCGAGTTTTAGCTGATGAATTCTAACTACAAAGTGTCACAAGAAATCAAAGTACACTGGAAGATCAGAATAGTGCAAATACATTTTGGCCATGAAGCCTTTTAAAAAAAACTTTACCCTAGAAACTCTGAGAGTGGCATAAAAGCCCCATCATTATATAGCATTGAAGGAATATCCTTTAATCTGGGATGAAAAGAAGCACCAAAAACAAGCATTCAAATGTCACAGGTCAAGCCTTCTAAGTCATTGATTTTTTTTTATTTGAGGGGGAATGGAAGAGAGGTTAAGTTTTAAAAGGAGATTTAAAATAATAACGTCTTTATGATTCCCTTTAGATTATGGTTCTGGAGACTTCAAGTTCATTGGGATTACATTTTTTTTCAGGATTTTTTTCTGCAACCACAATGAAAAGATAAAAGAAAAAAAAGACATGATAGTCTCAAGCAATTGTTGGATTTGGATCTTTCAGTGACACTGGCTATTAGGAGGTTCATTATAAAATAACAAAAGTTGGTAACATTTTTCTTTCTGCTCCATGTAAACTACCTTTCAGTCCCATTCAGCTACTGCAAAAAATGTCCTCTCTGACTGGGGCCACTCAGCCATCCTGCTGACCTCTTCACATTCAACCTCAGAGACCTGCAAAATCCAAGGAAGACCTTCCTTGATACAATAGTAACAGGAATGTCTTGGAGAGAGGTAGACTATACACCCATGCACTGATATTAGACCAACAGTTTAATTTTTCAGATAGCAGATGGACATCCAAATCCTTGGGAGTAGGTCTACTGGGCCCATCATTTTGAAGAGTAAATAGCTTATTTTTCTTCCTGAGGTTTCAGATGTTTAAAGGATTTTGGATGTGCAGTTCTCCAAGGAAGCTGGTCTAGGAAGTATGGAATTTATTATGTTAGAAAGCAAGCAAGCTGTGACCACCTGACAAATGAAAATTCTACCCTGTACTCACTGCATTCACTTGTCCCACCCGCTTCAGGCACTGTTCAGCACAGCATCAGCCAAGCCCAGCAAGACAGGAGATACCTGAGAAACACTCACCAAGTCTCCAGCACAAAAATTGAGACTTCCTGCCAGACATGACATCTTTACTTGACAATAAAGTTTGAAAATAAAAAGGCAATTTTTAGTACAAAGAATCTGGTTCAGTAAACTGTGACAGATATTCAGATACTCAGCTCATCAAATTCAGTTTGACTCCATTAGAGTCAATGATATTACATCAATTTACACCACCTGAGCATTTAACCTGGAAGCTGGAATCATGAAAAGTCACTTCAGAGGCAAAACTGGGGACTTTTGAGAATACTTTTGCTTAATCATTCATATTTGAGTCCGCATTTAGAGGTTCACTCTGACTAATGTGCTTTTTGTGATCAAATTATGGCTGCTAATAAGGAGATGACAGTGAGATGAGTGCCATCTTTTAAAACCCTTCTTTTCCACTTCTCAGTAGAAACAAAATCAGGTGCCTTTCTTTTGCCTCTTTTCTTCAGATGCAAAATAGAAAGAGCAGCAGAGGCATCATGGAAAATTAAACATGGGATTTTAAAAATCTTCCAGCCTTCAGGTTTAAGTGCAGTTTTGGAGGAAGCATCCATGGGTAATTAAGATCTTCCCAGATCTAGGAAAACGCAATTTTAGACTTGCTTAGCACTGGGGAAAGGAATTAGCTTTATGATAAGGTAATAAAGACACATTGACACATCTTGCATCTGTAGGAAGAAATCGAAAGTGATTATTTAAAAGTAAAGAAGACAAAGGGTGAAGTAAACATAGATTCAATAACTGCTGCTTTAAATGATTGGCTGAAAAGGGGGGAAAAATCAAATTAACTTTAATATGATAATCATCTATAATTGAACACTATTTATGCAGTGTCGATGGAACAGTGTGGAATTCAGATGGCCAAATCCACATTAGCCGGAGCTCAGTTGCACGGAGAGCAGGGATAAACAGCTTTTATGGGATTCTTGGTTGAGTTGCTCTATTAATTTAACAGCAGGCTCTGGCATTATTATAGTAAATAACATATTCATTAACATGTTTAAACTCTCAAGAAGGGATGAAGAAGACATTAATAACTGGCAAAGTGTTTGAAAAATTACAGTAAGCCAGGAGTGTGTGCTGAACTGGTAACTTTGGTGCATTCTTGCATTGTATACATAGTGTGAAGGTGCCTGATCAAAGCAGCCATGAAAAGAGTGGGATCTAACTGGAGTCTGGCATAGGAGTGACTGAAGTCCATTTAGAAAGCGAGGCAGAAGTTCCTATTCTGGTAAAACTTTGCAAGAAGTATGAATTATATACCTGTGTGGCAGGACGGCGCTATAGTTCAGATGTTCACTGATGTAGCTATGGCTGATTGGTTTCCATTGCTGTATTTTCCTTTATGATTTTTTTTTTTTCATTAAATCTATATAAGTCATCACTGAATCATTGACCTACATTTTTAGAACTGTATCTCAGATATACTCAAAGTCAAAGGCCAGGTCCCTCTGTCCATCAGGACACCATGAAAGCCACCTGCTAATGGAACCATCCTCAAAGAAATCCTCAAATGACTGAGAGTCTGTAAAGCTTCTTATATATTAGCAACATATATATTTATGTCACACATGTATACATAACATACATATGTTACAACACCCAAAGTATAGAAGAATGGGTCTAGAGAGTTGTTTCATATTTTCCTGTGCCCCACCAATTCAAGACTCTCAGAATAATTGATGGGCGCTGTGGTGGAGTATGTGGTATAGATTAGCCTTCACGCTACTGTGATGCCTGTAATTAGACCCACTGGTCTTGAATCAGTCAAAGAAGTGATCTAAAACCACACTGACTCTTTTACAGTTACCAGTTAAGGTAGTATAGGAGCTCTTCAGACCTCTGCTTGTGCTCCTTTCCTGTGCCACCGCTAGTTCCCACGTGGGCTTCCAGATACGATGGGTGAGGTGGACATCTTTTCTCAGCAGATTGGGTAATAACGAAAAGCACCTTTCTTCTTCCCATTAGTGTTAAGTAGGAGAATGGAAAAAGTAACACTAGATCTTCTCCACTACAATCAAGGTTACAAACACGCATTACTGGGTCCCCAGCAGAAGAAAGACATGGACCTGTTAGAGTGGATTGGGAGAGGGCCACAAAAATGATCAGAAAGCTGAAACATGTCTTCTATGAAGAAGGGCTGAGACAGTTCTTCTATGAAGAAAGGCTGAGACAGTTGGGGTTGTTTAGCCTGGAGAAGAGAAGGCTCTGGGAAGACCATATTGTGGCCTTTCAATATAAAAAGGAGGCTTATAAGAAAGATGGAGAAAGACATTTTACCAAGGCCTGTAGTGACAGGACAAGTGGCAATGGTTTTAAACTGAGAGAGGGTCTATTTAGGTTGGATATAAAGAAGAATTTTTTTATGATAAAGGTGGTGAGACACTGGAAGAGGTTGCCCAGAGAGGCTGTGGCTGCCCCATCCCTGGCAGTGTTCAATTCCGGGTTGGATGGGGCTTTGAGCAACCTGGTCTAGTGGAAGGTGTCCCTGCCCATGGCAGGGGGGGTGGACCTAGATGATCTTTAACGTCCTTTCCAACCCAGACCACTGTATGAATCTGTGCTTAGACTATCCCACCTGTGCAGAACGCAAATTATATGGGGCTCTCTGCATTAAGGGAGAAGGAGAATACTGTACACGAGGCTATACCCTGGTTTGTGCCTGCAGTAGCCATACAGACAGCTTTCAGCAGGAGGAGCGCTTGCCTACCAGATATATCTTGTTAAAAATCACTAGCTAGATCTTCAGCGCGACAATATCATTCTAGCCCTCAGCATGTAATACAGGTTGCTCTTCAGGGGACATCCCACATCCAGAGGATTTCACACACAGAAGAAACCTCCAGTTCATCTGCATTCTGGCCCTTCAAAAGATTTATTTTTTTTTTCTGACAGATTTTTCTAAAACTGGATTAGATGTCATTTCTGTTGTCTGAACACTGTTGCCTGTCTGAACAGGCTATGCCTGAACATTGCCTCCAGGAACACAGGAGCCGAGAAAAGGCTGATTGGGGAATTCATGGCCAGAGATGCACATCAGAGACTTAGTCTATAATTGAACCTCTACATGTATTTGGGTGGAAAAATATTGTTCTTCTGTTTTCTAGCTTCAGGTCCCATCCCATTTGACCAGTGCCAACATGAAGTATATGGACACACTAATAATTAATAAATTACTAGAAACAAGGAGATTATAACAGGAGACTGAAGTCATTCTCTGTCACGCTCAGAAGCAATGATTTTATTCTTAAAATTTTCTTCATAAGGATTTGTCAATCAGGAGTATGAAAAAATTCCAGGCCAACACTGATTTAGCTCTGTGGCTAAAACTGAACAGCAGAGACAATTATAGATTTGAAAAAGCCCTTATGAAGTTACCATTTGTTTGCTTTAGGGGAACTGTAATAAATTATACCAACTACATAATTATATGGCTAGTCTCTCTAATAACAATTTTGCTGGCAAAGTCCTCAGAACAGCAAGCCTTTCCTCGACACTTACTTCATTGCTTCTTGTACTCCTCATCTGCACCTACACACATTCAGATTATAAATTCAATGGGATGGCAACAATTATTTTCTTGGGTATTTGTACAATACAAGGGTATTTCTTGTTTATTCTGTGCTTTTTCACAAGACGTAATAATAACATGATGTCCCTGCCTCAATGTTAATTCTCTAGTTTCTGTAATTCTAATTTTCTTCTCTGAGACAGAAATCAAATAAACAGAGGCTGCTTTACATCCCATTAGTCACTGGTACACGCATGTAACCTTATGTATGTTGCCAGTGCACGTTTGAAATAGGGTCCCCTTTGAGTGATTTACAAGTATTAATTATCAATGTGTCCATATACATAAATTTTATTATCACTTGCATGAATATGCTATCCAGCCTAGTTTTAAATCATTTCTACTTTTATTTTGTATAAATTTATTGCTCCTCACACACTGCAGTGAATTTTAATTAAGTAAGGGTCTGCATCTTGATTACCATAATTACTATGCATTATGATAGCAGCTCGTTCACAGTAGCAGTGTTAAGTGGCTGGTAGGGTTTCTCTCCTCAGTTCTCCTACTTTAGGGGCTCACAGACATTACCCAGTCAGAATCTTTCCTAGCAGATATTTAATAACCAAGGACTCGATCCTGTTTCCGTAGCTCATTCTCTTTCCTTCAGATGAATATCAATTTTGAGAAATGCAGGATGAAAGCTATATATATCAACATGAAACTGTTTTTTTGTTTTTTTTCTCTCAGATTTGAAAGAGCTTTTTATTTTGCTTTCTTTTATTCTATTTTATGAGGGTAAGGTTTCTTTCTTTTTTCAGGCTGCAAGTAAAATAGATGTTAAGATGTTTTTCAGCATCACTCTGGAGGGGAAAGCAAGTGATTAATTCAAAGCATAATAGCAATAGCTTATATTTCTGTACTACCTTTCATCTTGAAGGATACCTATCCCAAAGCACTTTACAACCTAAATAAAGCAGGAATCATTAAAATTCAACATTTGCCATTCCACGGGGATTGTTGCACTGTACCTTTAGTGTTATGTGTACAACAGTACCATGGTTACTGCAGCTACCTAGAGCAGAGAATAGTGTGCTTTTAATGATACCTTCTTTTTCTGTGGGTGTTTAACAGGTCAATTTTCTATAACTGAAATGTAGCCCTGTTTGAGGTAGAATGCATTACTTATTCCATAGTACGCAGAAACACTAGTCAACAGCTTAGAGGATATTTGAAAAAATACCACAACCGTTGGAAAACATATATTAAATTGGAAGAAAATGGAAAATGATTGTCTGTGTTGGAACAATACCACTACATTGAGAGTCACCACTGTCTTATATATGAAAAGTGATAACTCATCTTCCATATTGACAAGTGGTCAAGGCTTTTGTTTTAAAAGTAATTTGGCAAACGTCAGTTACAAGAGCACAAATACTCATTTTAATTGCGTATTAAAACATTGATTCTATTCTGAATAGCATTAATACAGCAACCTTAATAAGTCACACACACCCCACACCCCCTAAAGTTTTCCTTCCAAGCAGGGACAGGTCAAATCCTTCATAGAATAAGATCTGGTAAGATCATTGTCCATCATAGCCCAGCTGCCAAACTGACTGGAACCATCAGGTGTCTTCCAGTAAAAGAACTAAGTTTGCTAAGATGAAGGAAGTTTATTAAAAATTGGTTTAAGGTATTGTCAGGAAAAACATATTGGATCTTGTAAAAATGTTATATGTATATTTATACAATCAACTGCTTAAGCAAGTTTCAGAAAGAATAATTGTCCTGAAAAGACCCCTTAAAAGCATCAGAAAATGCATAATGTTATCTTGAGAGATTGAAGAACATTTTAGAAATCCACTGGAAGAAAGACTCAGAACTACTGGACGATCCTGAGATCACCTTTCATTTGTTCGTGTTGTTTTAAAGGACATGAATAACATCTGTGGAACGGACCAGCTGTTGTCACTGGTGCATGATGAAAGACAACTGTCAGAACTTTATGAGCAAAGATCTATTCATACGATAATCATAGTCAGGAACAGCATCACATGATGCAGCTTTGACATCATCAAAAATGATACTAATGCTTTTCCCCCTTAATGACCCACCGTAGCGTGGGGAGGATCCATAACGTCAGCTGGTTTTCACATAGCTTCACGATCCAGTAAGCCGAACAGCAAAGTGGTCTGGAAAAGGCCAAAGGGAATAGTTTTACCTCCCACAAAAAAAAACCAAAACAACCTTGGATGTTTAAAAAGTTCCATTAGATCTCAATGGAATAAGAAAAAAAGCTCTTATCAATAGTCAACATGCTTACACTAAAAGGTACTGAAAGATGAAACTTCAGAGCGCACTGATCAGTTTTACTAAACCAACATCATTCCTAAGGGACAGAAATATACCTACCACTCCAGAAGTGAGAATAAAGCCGATGTCTTGTGTGCTCCTTTCAGCTGATTCTAAGCCTCTAAAGCTTCTGTTAAATTCACTGGAGGTGTTAACAGAAGGTGTATAGCACCTGGCTTTCTGGTTAGTTTACTGCTGTAGTAAATTTGTGATGCTCAAATGTGTTGGTTTAAGACAACTGAAATTAATTGTTGCCTTCTGGTAGGTAACCTAGTCTTAGTTGTAAAGGTTATTTCCCTTGTCACACGGCCTGGCTTAGGACTCTTCTACAGTATTCATAATTTTCATTTTTTTGTCATTTGTATTGTCATTATTTTTGTCTCTTCCTGAAATTTCCCATTTGCACAAAATAAGTTGACATATGCAGTAATAGATTTAAATAATACTTTGGAACATGTGACATGCTTTGCCCAGATCTGACAGTAATTACTGCTTTGTCATACATTTGTAATAAGCTACTTGGAGGAAAGAATAAATCAGGGCTTCAGAAACATGCAATACAAGTTACACAAAATACTGTCTTTAAATAAAAAAAGGACACACATTTATAGACAAGTGAGGAAAAATAGCAATTAGACATCCTGTTATTAATCATAACTACATTAATTATCATTCCAACCAGAGCAAGCAAGAAACTAATAAGATTAATTAAGGTTTGTAACATATCAACTGTGTCGCTAATATCTGGTTTGGTTCAGTTTGAAGCTTAAGCCCTAATTCCACCAGCATTGCCAAATTCTGACACTCATCAACATGATGAATGACTCTGCTGATTGGCTGTTTTAATCTTTGCTTGCTGTTTAGTATTCTGGGAGGAGACGTTTTAATAAAGGACAGCAACTTGCCAAGAAATTTTGTGGAGATGGATTTAAAAAAAAAATCTGAATCAATAAAGACTTACTTCAAAACTGTTCTTGAACTGAAATACTGCAGCTTGCTGGGAGAAAAATGCTTTTGCTCACACCTTAACTCAGTGACAACAGCCCCAGAATCTGGAAAGAAATGTGTTTATTCGACTTTCTGTAAGCACTTGAAAACCTCTTTGCTTCTTTTCTTTGTCTCCAGTTTTCAGAAATCAGGTTGAAGAGAACAAAGATTAATGCTCTTGGATGATCTGTGGTAGCTCTGGTTTTAGACAGCTCAAAGCGAATAAATCTCTGTTATTAATAAAGAAAACAAAAGATTAAAGGTAAGCTGATTACTGTGGCTGCAAATGAGATACACTTGTTTCAGCAAATCCTTAAAGGAGCACAGATAAACCTCTGCCTCTGCTGAAAAGTGAATATAACTAGTTACCTTGTTTATCTCGTAGAATGGTTGAAGCTAGTGCTTAGCTATAGTCATTTGTCTTGAGAAAGATGGTATGCACTAAGATTCAAAACATAATTCAGAATTTTAATAATGCAGCAAGCACTGACTCCTCTCTCCTCTATAAACAACCCAATTGCATCTGAAATTTATGAGAAGAAAAGGAAAACATGCCACCTTCTAATGATGCCCCTGCTTGTCTAATTACTCCTTGGTTCCTCAGTCTGCAAAATTAGCACTGATATGGGTCGTGCCTCCAGGCAAACGTATTACACTCCATCAACTATTCTTCACAAGAGTGTAGATATCTGAGTGGATACATCATGCTGGGCACCCCTGCGAGTCCTGTGAAATTGTACAGAGGTTTCTAATTTGGCTTCTCTGGATTTCATTAGGAAACAGCCCTTTTCAGTTTTATCTTGCATTGTGAAGTGCTTCACAAGGTTGTTTCCTTTTGCATGAAGTGAAAAGTAGGCTTATTTTCCAAGAATGTTAACACAAGAGCTTTCCTTCACATAGCATTTAATAGAATTTTTAGGCAGTTTACCACATCTCTCAGAAATCATCCCAGAAGGTTGTTCTCTTGTGTGATCTGGGCTAAATCCTGCCTTGTTCAGTGCTTCAGAATTGTGTGGTATGAAAATGGAGGGTAAAAAACAGGTTATAAATTGTAAAAATGGTTTCTCATATGTCACATTCTCAAGACCATTTTTACAATTACATTGTTTTAAATTTAGTGGTGTCTGTGTGACTTTTCACTTCTGAATATTGGCCATCCAGGGTGGAAGCTAGAAGGAGAAGATTTGCAGTTCTTGGTTCATTGTTGGTTCATTTCTACCAGCAGGAGCAAAACACTGCAAAACACATGCGCAAACACATAGAGCACTTTATTTCACTGCTGCCCCAATGGTTTCTGGATTCCTCTGAGGATGAAGGGATCTGGGCTTCCTCAGGTGTTCATCTGGCAAGGAATGTTTGCCTGCTACTGGTAAAAGCTGTCAAGCAAAGGGGGAAAGGGAGCAACCAGCCCTCCCTTTCAAGGGGTAGGGAAGGCAGACAAAAAAAAGGTACAGCAGCAAGGGGGATGCCGTATGTGTTCCAAGCACTTCTGATTCACACCAAAGTCATTCTTCTGGCTCCAGGGGAAAGCATGGGATACCTCTCCACAGAGCATTCAAAACCTCTGTTGAAGACTGTCCAGAAAAGCCTAAGACTGTCTATTTTCATTTCGTAGTCACAATCTTTTAGAAGAGATGTCCACAATGGCCATCTTCCAGAGCTTTGAGGTCCAGATGTGGCCAGGGGGTATACTTCTCAGAGTGCTGTCACAAATGAGTGGCTCAGGCCACTTAAAGAATCACCATCAAAGGTATTAGCAAAAGAGATTTAATAGGAATTTATAAAAGCACAACCTCACAAAGTTCAATGGCGAGGTTCACTCTATTACTTAATACATGGATGAAGTGTACAAAGAAAAATTAAGTTAGAATCAAACTAGAATGATTTATACAGAGACCAAAGACACAAAAGGATAAGGGAGAAAAATACAAAGGAAAATCGAGTTAGAATTGATTTTTCATGATTTGTACAAAGATAAGAGATGTATAAAGGTAAGAGACACCCTCCCATTGAGTCACAAGGTTCAGAGAAGACCCCCTTGCTTTCTAAACTCCTGGTGGAGCTTGCGTGTGGCTGGGTCTACTCCTAGTCCCAGACTTGGGCAACGGTTTGTGTCTCAAGGGATTATGTGTGTAGCAGCAGTCTAAGGTTCATCTACCACTTGAGGTAAACCACAAGATTTAGCAGAACTTAATCACTAATTTAACATTTACCAAGTGATTCAATAGAATTTACTACAATGGCAACAGCAACTTAATTATGGATTCGAAAAGGCTATATTTATACTGTATTTTCTGTCGGATGCCTAGGTGAATTCACACACACACGCATACAGGCACAGAGACATGTATATATATGAACCAAAGTACACCTGTTAAAAATTCTCCTCAAGTTCAGTGAAATATTCATGTCAAATGTCTCAGCATTTCTCAATAGGCAAAAGGTTGAGCTTCAAGGAGTGAAGGGTATCAGCCCAGGTCCCATCGTCAGCTTTCGGCAACGGTCCTCTGCTTTTTACAAACTGGAAAGTTTTCAAGCTCTGAGAGGTGTCCCCCTCAGAGGGAGATGCTGATTGCAGCCTGCTGTGGTCCAGGAGAGCTCAAAGGGCCTCTCTTAATAGTGCTGTTTATAGGTTCACAAGACGATTGACTTTGGTCAGTGTAATTTCATTCCAGCCATAACTCTTGTCAGGCCACCACCAAAGTGAGCCATGATCCAAGCAGCAGAAGTTTCAGGTACAGTTAGGGAGTGCCTCATCGTCCTGACTCACTGTACCATAGCCAGGATAAGAAAGTATCGGTTTGTCCCAAGTCATGGACCAGAACACAATGGCTGGTCCCGACATCACAACGTGGCACCGAGGGGTTGCACCTCCACAAGTGCTCTACGATGGACGAATATACAGTCATGTCTACACGATCCGTGTTACACACACACTTCATGTGCTGCATAATTGCATATCAATACATATTTGAGATCTCTCTGCAGGTTACATTCACAGATGGTACATTTCAAAATTCAGGTAAATTTAGAGCACTGCATTCAATTTTTTAAAAGAAGAGACAAAAACATCACTGGTGTTATATTCTCACTTCAACAACTTCTATCAGGTTTTTCTGTTGCTTACTAGTGTTCAAGACTGGTTACAATATGGACTAAGAAGAAAACATCTGTCTGTCTGATTCTGGGGTTTTTATGTTTCTCTTTTTAATGTTTATGCCACATTCATCACCATTACAGTACACATACATCCTCATCACCTAGGAATAGTAACTGAAATAGTATCTCAGCTTTGTCGGTTGAACAAAGCAACATCATATGTTATCCTATTGTAAACTTCATAAAGTACTTTAACACCTGGATATTATGAGATCTACTTCAACTTATTTAAAGACATGCAAAATGCTCACAAATAACTACCACAACAGATGACTGATAACCAATCTTGGAAATTCTGTATTCCAAGACCAGATGGCTAGTCCCTTTTTGACAGGCCAGAAGACTTTGCTTCCTCACAGGGAGGAATTCATATTGCTCCTGTGCTGTCCTATACTACCAGGGCTTGAGACAAATGGGCAGGGAGCTCTCTCCAGCACGGCGACCCACAGCTAATGTATACGGTCTCACAGGTGATGTTCATATTGGGTGTAACAATCGTGCACTGCAGACAGTGAGAATAGTGCTTATGGGAGTGAATGATATTCGTATCCAAATGTAGGCAAAGAGCTCACATCTGGATAAATACCGTTATTCTAGGTCAGATAAATTTATAGTATTCATAAAGATCACAGATTCACAGAAGTTCATTTAATATTTCTGCAGATGCTTTAGCTCTTTCTCAAGACCTATACAAAAATTTCCATCCACAGATCTTAAAGAACTTTCACAATTAACTAATTTCTGTGAAAATACACACATATATATGTAATTATATGTATATTTCTATTTCCTGTATTAATGGTGGCGAATTTCAGAAATAACCAGATTAAGTTTGTGGAGGGGCCAGTCATAAACATCCATTATTGCTGGCTGCTAGACTGGTGTTCTGACCAGTGGAAAGTGCCTGCTAATATCTAGGTCAGCATTTGAAAAATATATCTGTTTACCTCTGAGATTATTACAGTCATGGCAAGTTAATGATACTCAATTGTGTTCATAATGCACCTAAAGGGAATGGACATTCTGCTAACTAATTGGCATTTGCTAATGATGAACAGACAAGACAATTGAGTATCACAAGAGATTTTGTTCCCATTTGGCATCATGTAACTTCTTCTCAAAATGATATGTTTAGCATCTTTGCTGTTTTATCAAGTAATTTTTTTTTTCTCTTTAATATAACAACACGAGAGATTTCAGGCTTTTGAAACAGCTACCTACTTTGACTTCCCAGGTGGTTTTGAGGTGAATACATTAAAAATGCAACTTATTAAAACACACACACATTAATAGAGACTGCTCTGTAAACTGCAAAGCTGCTATTATCACATAGTACAATTAAGTTCCTATTTAATTCATTTAGATCTTCCTCATTTTGCACACCAAGCATTTCTGGAAGTTAATTGGCATGAAAGGCAGGGTAAACTATGCACAACAAATTAAGTGTGAAACAAAGTTAATTTAGATAAAACCCATTGTGCAAAACTGCTGGTTCAGCAATATTTGCAAAGGAGAGGAGTCACCAGCTCTGCTTTAATGTCTTTGACTCTTTACACTGTGTCATAGCTGAGATTTCATGCAGGATTGCATTTATTTAAGCCCTAGTTTGAATGCAAGAGTCTCTCTTGTGCTCATTAGATAAGAAGCTATGGAAACTACTTCACAGAGTGCTACTGACATCAGAGAAAAAAATTATTGAATATTAGCTAGAGAAATAGTTTTCATTTAATGGATAGTTTGTAGGAGTGATCTAGCCTTGTTGAATCCTGACAGCCTCCTGAAGTCAGTGTTAACTTTGTTATTTTCAGCCTATGCATTTGCATAATAATTATCATAAAGGTAATTCAGTCATAGATTTGAATACATCTAAGTAATGCCATAATTCCTCTAGAAAAGACACTCCAGACAACTGAGGGGGGCAGGGCAAGAAGAAGAAAAAGGTATAATATTATGATTCAGGTTTGAAACAAATGAAAGAAAGGCCTGAATACATCCAGAGTCAGAACTAAGAGTACAAGGCGATGAATACTACAAGTAACTTTGCAAGTGGAAGTACAGCCATTCATATTCTATTACAGAGGATGAAAAGTCACTCCATAACACTTAATGTATTTAAGCCAATTTTCTAATATAAATATTAAAAGACACAAGATTGGTTGGAAAAGGAATAAAAGCAAACAACGGAGGATTACATGCAACTAGGTATTTAGATGAATTTCCTAACCTCTAATTTTTTACTTCTTTTTTATGATGTAGAAAACAGTTTGTGGTAGCACAGTGTTTGGCTCCTTAGCTGAAATCTGTGTACACGCTTCTAGTCTTTAATTTATTATGTCTCGCCATATCTTTCCTCTGCATTTTTCATTATCATTCTATTTTCAGTAGCAAAATGCAAAACAGCATTCTTAGTTTTTATTCCGGAAGAGAGAAGCATCTTCAAACTGTTCGATTTCAAATAAAATGGATAGTATAATAGAAGAAATTTTGATATTGCCCTTCCAAGGGATTTGAAGATCCACCTGTTAGGAATGACAATGGATAAGAGGATTAGTGAGGTTAGTCTGAAATGCCTCATGTATATATCAGTCATGGAGAAAAATGTGTTTTAAAGTACTGGACTGCAGAAGGTAAATGTGCATATATTGTGTAGCCCATGACTACAAAGTATCTTCTACATATGAAGACATTACTCTCTATATATAGTGGACTTCATAAGGCAGAGAAACACTTGAAGATAAATCAGTGAAAGTATTAAGACTGTATGTGTTACCGAGAAATGAAACACATTCATATTATAGGCTACTTTGTAGTTATTATTATACTGAAATTTATGGAGCCAGATTAGCTGGTCTGAATTTTTTGCTGTCCTTTTTCCAGCTGGATAATTGATCATAACTGGAGTGCAATATTTTTGTAAAATCAAGTTTTATGCTGACTGAGATGGTCTTGCTTAGGCTTGCCTATCTGTTAGGAAAAATCATATTTCCTCCTATATGAAACTTGTTCCACGTAATTTTTCCCAGTTAGATGGAATTCAGCATGAATCATGGCTTAATAAAGATGCAGAACCTGTAGGATGTTAAGCACTTTGAGAATGGGATTGGAGACCACATCCCTGAAAAAGGACTATCAAGATTCCTCTAAAGTGTCCCAATAAATCTATTGTTTGTTGAAATAATATCACCAATGCACAAACTACTGCTTGCAGATTTGCAGTTGGTAATCAAGCAGAAGTTATTTTCATTGCTTCAGTCACTGGAGTCAGTTTATATGTCCGTATTCAAGACCTTTTTCAGCAGGTCATAAAACTCTGAAGGAATTCAGGCCATAGTTGGTAGAAATTAAATTCCTCTCATCCGTCACTGAAAGATTGTTTATCAAGATGCTGCAGATGAATTAGTGTAATCCTTATCACTTAATGTAGCCTGACTTGATACCTTTACTGGAATTAGTTCTCAGAATTAATCAGCTTAAGAAATGTTAGGGAAGAGGAATGTCAGCTATTAATTTGCAATTTCAAAAAAAAATAAAATTGCCCATCTAATAAAAGAAGAAGGAAACAAGCTGCTCTCTACAAGTGCAATCCTGTGATTTCTATCTGTACTGCATACATCAAATGTCACTGATTTAAATACCATGCTAAAGAAGTATGCACTCGGACTGTTTGTTCGGCCGCTTTTATTTTGGTGTAGGCAGCATGCTGCACCAATGTCCTTCTTAAATGGGAGTAGATGTGTCCAGGATTTCAACTGTACCATGTAGCATCTTCTTTTGAAACACTGATATTCTCTTTGTAGAAAAGCAGTTTGTCCAGAAAGGTATTAACTTCAAATGTTAGACTTTAATTAAACTTTAGGACAAACTACAAAGTAGCAGCATCTGGTTTCCAGTCAGGTTTTAAACTATGCCTTATATCATCTGCAGGAGGTACAGGTTTGCGTGTCATACTGCTTATGTACCTTCAAAAGATTTTACTAATGTGCTTTGGAAAAGATTACTTCCCCACTCAGCAGTGTGTTAGGATGTAAGGAACAGCCACGTCAAGCTCATCATTGGGGTAAAGAAAAATCCTGTAAATAGATGTTCATAAAACTTTCCTTTTTTAGCTCACAGCTAAAGCTGGGCAGCCCGTTTACATCCTTACTGCTGGAATGAAAAAAAAGGAAATGTGCTAGTACTATTTCTTGTTAGGTTGCTACTGATAATTTCCAGAAGAGCTCATGTGTGTAACTTCTTTGGTATTCCTATTGTATGCTGAGTGAAACAGTCCCCTGCACAAACACCCCACTATTAGAGCAGAGTTAGAGTGAGATTTTAAAGTATTGCTTACATCAATCACCAGAAGGAGATTTTTAAAAACTTTGGGTGTGGCTTAATTGGTGTGAGAACTAGGATTTCATTAAAAACATCTCTAAGGAACCATTACCAGGACCTAATCAGTTGTATTCTGAAGGAAAGTGCTTGGGGAATGATGAACACCTCAGAAAACCCTAGAAAGAACCAAAATAAGTTGTTGTATTTTCTCCTGGCCACTGTCGGGTGGGCAACTGGGGTTCCTCTACCTCTGCTACGTGTGGCAGGCGTCATTCAGACAGTGGGAGCAGAGGATGAGAGTGCAAAATGTATCTGAGCAGGGATGCAAACACAAATTTGGGAACATCTACTTTCTCAGTGGTTTGCTGGGAAAATTTTTCTAACAGGACCTCTTTTAATTATTTTTGTTTTGATTGAATTTTGAATTCCACCTTGCATTCTTGGGGGAGATAAAAATGGACCTCTTCCTTATTTATTTAAAGTTCTCAAGCTCCAGAAGACCTTTCTTCATTCTTGCCTTCTGGGTAGGAGGAGGAACCTTCAAGCTTTTCCTTTGCTACTGTACTTTTAAGGGAATGATGACCTTTATTTTACACCTATATAGTTGAATTGTTTTCTTAGTGGAATAGAGTGCAGTACTATGTGTTGTCCCAGATGATACCAAAGTTATTTCTTGAGAAAATGTAATTATCCTAGTTTGGGACCAAACATATCCTGACATTGTTTGGAATTCAGGTGGAGAATGTTGATGTTACTTTGCAGTCACGTTTTCCATCGCAGTATTTAAAATGCCTGTGAGCTTTGGGTTTTCCTACTGTTCATACCCTCACTATAGGCTAAAAAAGAACTATGGCAAGACATTTTGTCACTCTTCTGAAGGAATGAGTCTAACAGATTATGAGTTTTCCCCAGTTTATGCTTTTCTGGAGATATTGCATGTTCATTCTCTTTGACCAGATCTTGTGTCAGTGTCACTGGCCCTGCAAAGAGGGGCCATGTGCAGCTGCAGCGTTCAGATCACACAGAGCCTTAGATAGGCAATCTAACAAACTCTGTTAGTTCAGAGTCCGCAATTAGGCCAAGAGATGAGGGAATCGATACTTAAGCAAAACATTGCAGAAAGGAGGGATTGATTCAGGACATTGCAAATCCAGTGATGTATAAAGGCATAAGTGTGCAAAGGAGTTATTTGCTAAAGTGACTGGGAACACAGCCTTCAGGAAAGGCTTTCCAAACTATTTCTCCCTCTTGGAGGTATATGCAGGTACATGGTTATCCAGCTGTCCTGACTTGTTAAGCTCACCCCTGTTAGAACAATTGCACGGTGACATCAGAGAAGACTCCTGTTAGAACAATTTCATGAGGACATCAGAGAAGTTATGAAGTACAGAGGATGTTATAATAATTAGAGGAAATTTAAGGAAATGAAGTCCAGGAAATTATACAAAATCCTCCATTTGTAGTTAATTATCTGAATGCAGACTCCACAGCTGCCTTGCAGGAAATGAGTGTTTGCTTGAAGAGCTTTACCCAGTTTTGTCCAAGAAAATGACCAAGAGCAGCAGAAAGTTTGGAGCAAGGCCCATGACAAGCCTTCATCCCCTCTAGCCAGGGCTTTTGCAGTATCTGAGACTGAACAGGTTAAAAGCAAAAATGACTATTTTTTTGAAAGCACAGGAACTTTCATTTATCTGGTATAGGCTATGTATTCAAAATGTGTGAGATGGCTGTGAATGTTAACAGGCTTTATGCTATAAGGAAATAATATCCGTTTCTGTTTACAGTTATATTTCCCAGGAGTGGGCAGCAGATTAAATATGTGAACCCATGTTCTGAAGGCACATTGATCCATGTTTAGCAATAATTTTCATGATTGCCTTATCAGTGTAGAAGAAACATCTGTTAAGACTTCACAACTTTATTATGATAACCTTAATGATGCATTTTGCTCTCTCAATATGATTGCCCACATACAAATAGCTGCACTCCAGAAGCTATGGAATTCTTTGGGCATTGGGCAATTGTCTTCAAGGCTGCGTGTGGGCTGTTGGAGCAGACATCAAGACAAAGCACCAGAGGGGAGTAATTTTCATACAAATGTTTTCTGTCCATTGACCTCCCCCCACAAAAAAATCATTCCAGGTAAAACAGACTGGACAAACTGCATCTGTAACTCTGCCTGCTGGGACATTAGCAATGATTTAGGAGCTTTCACCTCCTCCTGCATCTGGACTCTCCAAAAAAGCTAAACCTGAAACAAACCCCTTGGCCATCAGGGCCACTAGCAGGGGGAGCACCATGTCTGCACCAGCACAGGCTGTACCAGCAGATCGATCATGGGCTGCGCACACAACAGACGAGCAGGTTTCAGGGGAACCCAGCAGTCACCAGGGAGACCCATACGAGATAGGCAGTGGCCCTGAATTTGGCTCTAGTGAACCGAAGTGCAAGAGCCACGAGCAAATTAGGGCCAGCGGTGCAAATGTAAGTCAGCCCGGAGGAGGTGAGCGTAAGCACAGCAACTGGAGGTAGCACAGCTGACTACAGCTCCAGAGCTGAAGGACATGTCAAGATCAGCTCCTCACAACTCCTACTGCTGTCTTAGCCTAATATAACTTCAAGTCAGACCTATTCAGTCTGATCGTATTAGTAGTCACTGTGCTTTCAGTGATTTTTAATTATCCTGCTGTATGTTTACTCAAAGACACAGAAACAGAAGAGCAGGGGAAAAAAATTATACCAAATATTTGAGCTCAACTATCTTTCATTTCCTTCTGTTTTTAGAGATGCGTCTGCAGGGGGGGCGGCTCATGGAAATTGGAAGGGAAAAGAGGCCCTGGTGACAGTAGGACATCTAATGTGTCACTCCTCTTGTACAGCCATTTACTGTCACCTGCCTCCTATTGTTTTGGCCAGCCCAAGTTATGGGTTTTCTAGTATTTCTCACGGGAGATTATTCTAAAGGTTCCTATAACTGCTATGAGAAGATTTTTAGCAAAGACTATATTTTTCTTGTCTTAATTTCAATCTATTATCTCTATTCACCTATTTTTAACGATGCCAATTATGCTTCTACTTCCATGTTAACAATTTGGCTTTTAACTTTGCCCACGGTGTTTCCTCCGTGTATGGTTACAGACCATTGCCTTCTTCACCATGTTGGCTTTTATAACTCACCCTTAACTCCTTTAGTCTGCCTACCTCTATAGCATAAAATGTACAGAAATTGAATACAGTATTGGACCTGCAGTAAATTGGTTTTGCTGCAGACAGAGAACAGCTTCTAACACTGAGCTGTGTCATGGTTCACTACTTAGTCAATTTGTTTCCCTCTCTTCCTCTAATTATGCATGTCATGTTTACAGTCCACTGTGATACACACATATATTATAAAAACTAGACCATTCTAAAATAATTTCCCCATGTAATCACAGGTTTAAGATCGCATTACTGACAGAAAGGTTCTAATAAAGCAATATTTTTTTTTATTTTGTGCTGTTCTCCAAAAATGCTTTGCAATAATCATTTCACATTCCAAATTATCCTGCTATGCACACACGTTAATTGACTGGCTCATCTCTTCTCTCACGAGAGACTTTATTTTGGCTTAAGGGACTGACTGCTGTGTTTGCTGTAAAATACTTGTGGAAACGTTGTGAATTTCATATCTAAGATATAAGATTCAGGTGAGTAATATCAGTTGATTGTTATGATCAAATGAAAATGGAAATCACAGAGAGGAGGATATATTTGGTTTACAATGCATCTCTGTTTTAAATGCTATTTCAAATTACGTAAAGCTAGGACTGTTAATTAATCACTCCTGAAATAAATACCTTTAGCATCTCTGCAAGCTGCCTGTGGTTGTGAGTGGGAGATTCATACAGCAGAGCAGTGCAAAAGCTTTTCTTATTCTGAGTTGTTAGTGTCAGAGGAACTAGAATCTCTGACAGAAAGGAGTGGAAATAAACTAGGCTTGTCACTTGGGCTACTCAGTTGCTGAGAATTTTCTAAGTTCCATTAAATATATTTAACAAAAATATTTATGACATGAATATTTTTGACAGCCTGATAAGTGGTATTAAGTTAATGAATGAAAATAAAATTCAAAATTAATGAATCAAAATAAATGAATTAGAATGGTCTTTTTTTTTTTACCACAATATGAGGGTGATTCTCAGTTGGTACTGAGTTTGAAACCCACTTAAATCCATTGACTTAAGTTCATTAGAGCTATGTCAGGCAAAATTAGGCAAAGCTTCTTTTTGGTAGTAGAGAAACAATAATGAATGTTTTTAAAATTTGTGGTTTACTGGTGTCTAACCTAGCTCTATAAGGTGAAAGGCCCCTGTAAAATGACAGCACACAGCAGACTGTATTGACAAACACTGTAATGGCTAAGCAGGCAGAATTTGGGGGCAGATTTAATGGAAAAATGAGATTTAACTGAGATGCTTAGAGTAACACTTTCACTCTTCATTCAAGTGCTTTTGTACCTCTCGGATTCTGGGTTTATGTCTCAGCTGAAAACAGCACCAGTGCCTGTTCGAGGCTAGGATTTTAAGTCAGTGCTCATTCTGAAGGAAGAATGACCCTTACAGTGCTTAATCGACCACAGCATTTCTCAAGAATGACCTGGGGTGGTCTCGGGGGTCTCCCATGCAAGTAGGAGCAATAATCATTGCTCACTGATGAAACCGAGTGCATCATCATAGAGTGCAGTGGCCCTAGCCCTAATAGGCTAAGTACAAAAGGGAGGAGGAGTCTTAATTTGAAGTTTCACTGTATTTATCAAAACCAAAACAATTTAAGTTGTTCTGATGTTGTTTTCAAGATGAATTTCTATTGTGGAACTCTTTTTGCTTTAGCCACCTATTTGGGTTCACAGACTTGCTCTTGCTACCACAGATAACACCAAGATCACATGAACCCACCCCGTGTAAATCCTAAACTTAACCCTTGTTTGATCCTCTACTCTGCAAAGACCCCTCTGGCAGTGTATGCTGTTCTGAGCCTGCAATTATTGTACCGCCCACATCAATTTATTGTATATCACCCCAGTCTATATGTCGTTAATCAGTAGATCTGAATTATGTACAGTGACCTCCACAGAAAAGTCATGCCCCTGATTAAAACAATATTCCATCTATTTTCTGTTCAATTTCTCCTTCCTTATTCCCTCACTGGAGCATATTTGCCTTAATTCAATTGGACGCTCAATCTCTCTGTAGCAGGCTGCCATCAGACGACCAAGGGCCCCACCGTAATTACAAGTAATCCTACAAAGAAATGAATAAAGACTCAATTATGGAGCATTTTAAATGCAGGCTGCACCATGGCTCTGCTAATACGTCACCCCCTACAAGCACTGTGCAATGAGATTGGAGATTGGGTCTCTAATATCTATTAGATTTTAGCAAGATCACTTGCAGGTCCATTTTTCCCCTTTAAACCAGCCCCTGTGAAAATTATCTGCTCCCCTCACCCTCCACTCCCATTTAATTTGATTCTTTTTAAATACCTAAGTGCCTTAGACATTTTCTGTAGATTATTCTTTAGCAAACTGAAGAGGTAATTTTGGCTTTTTGGCAGACATGTTAGTAACATATCATTTTTGGTGAAAATAGAACCCTGCCCATTTTTCTGGACTTTACTCCCTAGTAATTTGGATAGCACTAACAGTAGCAGGCAGAGATATTTGGTTTGAACAAGCTTGTAATTACCTTTATGGAATGAACAGAAAAAGGGGTTCAAATGCCATTTTTCTTCCCTTTCCCAAGATCCCCTCTCTGAGCAGGAAGGGCATATTCTTCCCAGCTAAGATGTGGAATTAGGACTCAAGAGATGTTATCTATGGATGTATTTTCATGCATGGCTTTGGACTTGGTCATTGACCAAGTGTTTAATATCTTATTTACAAATTTGTACTCTTTCAAATGGACATAGTACTGATCATATTCATTTGCCCTTACCTGTCATGTTTACTTTCTCATCTTACCTATCCAAGCTTAATTTTTTAGGGTAAATACTAACAATTACAAACTGTAAATCATCGTACAACAAATTTCCTGATATATTTATTTCATATCTGTCTGTTCCAGAATGTACTGCTGCCCAGAAATTTGCTCATTAAATATTTGTTTTAAGTTAATATAGGTAAAAGAAAGATGGACTTATTTAAAATCCTGAAAAAAAATAATAGATTTCGTGGTTTTGTTGTATGCTTGTCCATTTAACTTAATCATATGTATTGTATTTTGTTGGATTTATATTTTAATGTATTTATACTTGCCAAGAATGTACATCTTTAAAGTACTGAAAAAAGTGAATGCTCCATAACTCAGCTGTGTAAATACATTAAATTCCACTGATTTCATGGCCTAACTATCAAGCCCACGGCATCTTTTCACTTCTTAGTTTTTAACCATCTTACATTCACCAAAGTTTGAGTTCAGGCTTTACTTGAAATTTTACTGTTCTCTGCGTGAAATGGAATTACAGCTGACTTGTGAGTAATATTCTTGATTCAAAGCCTTTTTATTTCCTTTCTTTTTATTTCAAAAACTGTTGTTTCATGTACAAGAGGATAATTAATACTGTGACAGCAATTTCTATTAGAAGGGGGAAAAATCATTATTATTGCATCTTATCTTGTTATCAAGTTGAATCTTGGGATAACTAACTCCCTGGCAAGAAGTATTTCATTATTTCATCTCAAGTGCCCCCAAATCTGTTCTTGCTACTACCTTAATGATCTAGTCCTTAACTCAGAAGAGAAACAAATACACTTAGTCCTTTAAATAAGTAGGTCAGCTGCTCGCAAAAGGCACCATTAGTTTAGCAGGATCCAAAATGGGGCAAAACTCAAAACTCCTACCTGACTTCTCAAGCTGACTGTCAAGGTCTGTTTGAAGATCTGTGCCACTCTCCAACCACTGTCTGGGTGATCTAAGCGGTTCCTGAGCACGTGTGTAGTCAGTGGATTTTTCTTGTTTGTTTTAGTGCTATTCTCTTATCATGAGCCAACTAAAGGACTTCCTTCTCCATTTTTTAAAACATAATGTTCTGGTATAATTGTCGGCGTTTTATTTCCTTTTTACCTTTGTACTTTTTACCTCTTCACTCCTTGCATATTTTCCACACCCTCACCTGTCTTATCTTGTTTCATGTAGATACGTTAGAAATAAATACTGAAGCTGGTGTGATGTCATTATCATGACAATGAGTACACCCTAGCCTGGAGTTCAGATCGTGTATAGATCTTATTCAAAAAACACACAGCTGCACTTAGAGGAGATGGTCAGTTTATACAGACAAGGACCAATGTATGGACAAGGTGAATGTAAAAATGTATGGTCTGTTTAGTTTTGTGAGTAAAGCAAGTAAGGTGAGATACGGTAGAGACATGCCAAATGACAAGTGACTGTAGTGGATTCTGTTTGCTCTTCCTGAGAATGTAAGAGCTCTCATTAAAAAAGTAGTTGATCTATAAGAAACTGATAAAAAAATAAATACCTTTTCAAACAATGTAAAACCGTTGACTCTAACTCATAGCCACAGGCAACTTTGGAAATAAGATTTTACAAGATGCTTAAAGAAAATTGAGCATTTATATGCCCAGTGAGAACACGTGCAGTTACATTGCATAGGAAGGCGATGTAATCAGAAAAAAATGTAAACCCTTGACTTATGCCATGAACTAATCTCTAACTAAAAGCAGTTAGAAACATCCTCTATGGACAGTTTATGCCATAATTGTTCAAAAATATGTTTTGTCATCTTCCTCTGAAGCATCTGGTACTAGTCACTGTCAGAAAAGGGATATTGGGCTTGGCAGACTGTTAGTTCGATTCGGTAAGGTAATTGTTATGATGCTGATGCTTTGTTCGAACTGCTAGATAATATGTTTCTTAACCGCACTGTGGCTTTCTGTAAAAATGGTCATTGTCATGGCAACAGAAGTAGAAGGACCATTTTCCTTTTTGAGGATTTTAGCAAGAGCAGCCACATGACAGACTGTACCCTTTCTTTGTGTTTTTTTTAGTGTAGGCACTATGCTCCTTAAAACGGGAGTTAGAGATCATATATAAGACTCTGGAGGATGAGGGAGAATGTTCTTTGGTAGGAATTGCACAGACGCAGAGATTTTTAGGCATTAGAGTTGCAAGGAAGAAGGGCTACAAGAAGGACATCAAGGAGAAGAGAGCATGCAGCTCCGAAAGCAACCAAGATATTGCTCAGAGAAACAGGAACTGGTGACGCTGCTGGGCCTAAGGCACTGCAAAAAGGTGTCCGGAGGGGTTGTGCAGAGTTTGCTGTACTTCAGAAAGCCACTGAGCTGGCTGAGACAATGGTCTGCCTGCAAGGATACAGTGGATGAGGAGAAGTTGGTTTAGAATCCCTTTCTGGTAATATTCCATCTTAGTTTTCTGTATTTAAAAAGTTAATTAACCTATTTTATAGTCTATTAAAACTGGGATTAGGGGTTTTTTGTTTGTATAAAAGCTTTTGGGTATTGTTTAGGGAACTCACTGCAAGGGTCTGGATTCCCTGCAGGGCTGTGGCTTACTTGAGGTCACGTCCAACCCCTTTCCTCTTCCCTTCCTTGCGGTCAGATCTCAAGCCTCTAACCAAAATAGAAATCTGCCATTAATCTGCTCTCAGACCATAGCTGGTCACCTGGGTACCAGCTACTACTAATCCTTCAGCAGCTCCAGCCGGGTTAGATGCTGCAAATATCTCCAGCTGGGGACACATGACAGAAGTTGACTAAACTGATGCCTAAGCAGCTCCCTCAAAAACTTACTGTGGTTTATCCATCCCTCAAAGGCGCAACACCTTCAGATTAATGCATAAACATGGCAAAGGGCTTACATTCAGGGTATTCTTTCCCTCAGCTAAGCGATCTTCTGCGTTGACACAATGAAGCAGCTTGATTTCTGCACAGACTTCTGTCTGTAACTTCCCTGTCAGTTCCTCTCCACTGTCTCCTCTTTGTCTGGGCTCTGGAAGCCCACGGCCCTCCTTTGGCAAATACCTTATTCTTTGAGAAAGGAAAACCACCGAACCCAGACAAAAGCAGATAGGCACTTTCTCCTTTCAATTAATAACACAGCTACTGCTGTCATAACTCCTTTGATGGCTGGTGCAGGAGGTTTCCCTTGAATCCTCGATGCTGTGTGCTAATACTGAACCTACAAAGAAAAATAAGACACCAGTTTTCATTAACAATGCAGTGCTTTCAGACAGGGTTGCACTTAAAAATCATAAAGGTTAGACAGGCAGTTTTTCACAAATATGAATACTCATGCATTCATTTACGAAGCTTGTTATTTTCTATGCTAGAATGAAATCTCGATCCCACCAAAATAGATGAGACCTTTTCAGTTATCGTGCACAGAGCTGGGGTTTCAGATTGGAGAATTAGAATTACATGAGAATGTTTTAGTACATTAATGTTTCAGTAAAAAAAATCCTAATAAGGGAATGAAAGGAATTACCAGGTTAGTATCAGCAAATTCAAAACTGGAGAACAGTTAATTTAATAAACAACGAATATTCCTTTAAAAGAGATAAAAATCGGGGATTATAGCAACTAGCTACTTCTCAGCAGCTTAATTAAACTATGATGAAGACAGGCTTTTTTCAGCACACTTACTTGTGCTGTGTATATTTTAAATACCAAAAATAATTATTGACTTCCAACTAGATTAAATTTTGTCATTATTTTTAAGAAAGTAATTAACCTGAAACAGCCTCTAAAATCAACTTACTAATTATTAATCAGTAATATAATAGGTTAGTGAAACATACTTACCAAAACAGAAACTAGGATTAGAGGTAATGTTTTGGCTGTAAGGCTTTTGTGGTCTGAGGAAGAAAGCAGAAGTCTATATACTTTATTTTTTTCTACTGCCAGAAGAAGCTTCGGCAGCCAAGCACCATCTTTAATCTTTTATTTCTTGTGTCAGTTTTAGTTAATTTTCTTTTAGCCTTCATTCCATGCATTCATTTAAGAGTATCCCTGTTATTCCACACTAAGACTGAATCATAAAATTCATGCAGATCCACTGACTTTGAATTGCTTCACTGACTTACAGCCCTAGGGCAGATCTGGTTACAGAGTGGAGCCACTTCTCTGAGACAGTGTCACCCAGTCCATCTTAGTCTGGGATTGCTGAAATGGTATCACTTATATGGAATGGTAGTTCTTTTAAATTTCTTTCTTTCGAAGTTCCTACTTCTGCTTCTTTGGAGGCTCTTTTCAAGGCTTTATGACTTATCCTAATCCTTAACAAACACAAATCTGTAAGGTATAAATCGGAAGACATGACTGAAAAGAATTTTGTGTGGTTTGTCTGTTTAAAGTGAGGGAGAAATAAGGCAAGGCATATTTATGTCCTGGGTTCAAATAATTTCTTGCTTCCGAATAGGTAAAATAAAACACCCTTTTCCATCAGGAGAGCGAGTAATCCAGTCAGTTCCTCTCCCTGCCATCTATGACATGCAAGAACCATCAATTTTCCTCCTTACAGGGGAAGATCTTGGTCCAAAAAGAAACCACAGCATGACATACCACCTTCTTGCATGAGACCGTAGCTCTGCTGCAGACCCTCTCCATAAATAGACTCTCAATAAAAAGGTAAATCTGGAACAAAGGCAAAGAAAAAAGCACAGAGTAGCTGTTGGGGTCACAGGCTTCTTTCTATCCAGTATCCCAAAATACAAGGCATATAAAGTCCTGCTGCCACTATTCAGCACAAACAATGCTACTGCTCTTGCATGTTTCATTGAGTTCTCCTCTTGTTGCACTATTCAAACTCTGGAGCACATTCTTCATATTTTTTTTTCTCTCGCAGTCTTCCATACTTTTTTTCTCTCGCAGTCTTCCATACTTTTTTCACGCAAATGGCTTTTTCACTTATTTAAGACTTATTTTTGTTCATGAAGTTCAGACTCATACAACTTGTGTCCTGAGACCATGAAAACACGCAAAAAAAATGAAGATGTCCACAGTTTGAAGAACTAAGATCTTCTGTCCTTTGCCAGAAAATGTGCTTTCACAGAGGTCAATGACTTCATTTGGTTACAACAGTGTTAAGACCTGCTTCTTTCCTTGTTTCTGTTGTCTCCAGCTAGGACAGTAAGACTAAACTCAAGCAGAGAGTAAATTATGAGCCTAAGACACTGATATAAATAAGAAGTAAAGCTCAAGAAGTCAACACATTTAGACTTTCATTAAATGGGGTGAGATAACAAATACACCTTTACCAGGAAGTGTTCTCAGCACACTGAAAATATATGAATAATGTATAATAATATAGATTGAGAGCTGAATGAATAGACCAGCTCCTTTTCAGAGGATATTCTGTCCCTGAATGTGACATGCTATTATTTCACAAGGCCAAAAGTCCTTGAAATGGATGAGGCAATGACCGGGTTCAGAGACCATTCAGACAAATTGCAAGAAAAGGGTTGCTGTAGAAATAGTCATTATTTGGATGGATTTATATAATTTTAAGCAGAGTATATTTTATAGTTTTCTGAGAAGCATTGACTGCATGAGGCCAATGCTTGTGTTGTGCATTAATTGTCTCTGTCATAGAGATGTCTTTCAGGGCTCTTCTGGCAATTCTGGGCACTGCAGTTATCCCAAAGGGACCTCCTCAACTCTGTGATAGCAAATACTCTGATCCACTCATACTGATTTCTCTGTGACATTTGCCTTTGCCAGAGTGCTTGAAAAGTACAGCATAGAATGAGCTACATCCTTCCATCATCAAGCAATTTGAAAAAATAAATATGTAGCGTTTGGGAAATTCTATAACCCTTTCACACTACCAAAGTGGGTGGGAGAGCAACACTCTGATTCTTTACTATGCATCATGGATTTTTGTTTCTTGAAAGTGTACAATGACACTGTATTTCTTAGTAAGACTTTTGCAAACCTATGGCTTTATTGTTTCTTCTTAATGACTAGAGTTGTGAAAGATTTAGCATTTCATGTTACCTTGGTCTTTTAGGTAAGGTTATTTTAATGTCTGATGGCACAGCTGAGATGATCACTTAAATGATGATCACTACAGGGTGATTTAGACTAGGCAGGAATTTAGAAAGGAAATAAACCCAACAGCCTGCCAAGCTAAGTCTTCACCACTGAAAAAGTCTTCAGAAAATTTGTTTTGGGTTCAAAGTGCAGTTTACTTGCAGACTTGTTTCCCTCAGTACAAAGAAGGAAATTCTTCTCCTTCTTAGGCAAAAAGTATAGCTATTAAACTGGGTAACAAGGCGATGAAGTAGGCTGCAGTCACCAGAACCCACAGATATTCCACGGACTTTTGCCAGTGGAGCTTTATCCCACTGGACGTTACAGCTGATGCTAGTAAGTTGAGGGTACCTGTTCTACTACAGCTGTACCATGACCAGTTCCATTCCTGCTGAAGTCAGCCAGTTTCAGTGGGAGCAGAGATGTGTCCTCTTCCAGTTGCTTCTAAGCTGAGCCTTAGCCCATGGATTACAGCAGGCAAATATAATAACCAAGAAAACTACTTACATCAGTAAGTGCTCAAAACACAAGAACAGAGAAAGAAAAGTGAATGAAAAACTGGACTAAAATAGGATATTTAGCAGATTCTTAAGATTCTTCATTGCTTAGCATTAATTCTCATTTCTTTTTTTTTTTACTCACAGAATACATATCACTTTTTTATCTTTACAGCAATCCTATAGATGTAACCATAGAGTTTTTTCAGGGTATCACAGACTAGGTAGAGCTACCTAGTTTAATAGTATCAGTTTGTATGTAATAAATGTTGATCTTGCATTAAATGCTTGTAGGGTAACTTGTGACATGCCCCATTTAGCACCATGTCACAGGATTTCAGCTGATTAAACCTTATTTCTGATATATAAGAAATCTATATTATACATTATTCTTATTACTGCGATCCTTTTTCTTTACAAAGCCTCTAAGAATCCTTAATGATTTTAATGATTTAAAAACCTGGTTATTCAAAACAGAGAGTGTGTGATGATTGTCATTGCTGCAGATCCATTGCAAAGAATGCAGTTACAATCAGCTGCATTTTTGAGAAATGGATTGGTAATATCATAAAACTTACACAGCACAGTTTTATCTTTCATGTGGAGATTTACAAGGCCAAAAATACCTCATGAAGGCATCACCATTTATGCCTATCATGAATTGTGTGAATAAAGTATAAAAAGAACTAATTTAGATACGTAAACTGAAGCCAGTATAAGCTTGGCATGGCTGAGGAAAGGAGGAAAAAACAAGGTGGCTATAAATCATATTTGTTGTTCTTCAGTCTCCAGTGCAATTTAGAAAAGCCTTGGGGCTCCTTAAATTACGCTCAGCTGTCTACAGCCCTACAGGGTAAGTCCTGCACCTGGAAAGTGCCACAGCAGAAAGTTGTCATGGCTCCTCTCTCCAGGATCAGATCAGGAAGAGACGAGACTCTTAGCTCCATGATGCCTCACCTTGGGAAAAAGAAATTAATGTGGGAAACTCTGCATTATGTGTGTGTGTGCACACACACACGTGTTTTGTAGCATGCAGTAGCGTGTTCATTAAGTAGTCAGCTACATCTGACTTGGCTTCTCAGCCTGCGTTGGGGTTATTCACAGTACTGCTGTCATTATTTTCCAATTACACATTTGTTATCCCATCCGGGGGAGAAGGAGGGATGGAATCAGCACATAATAATAGACAGGTAGGACTGCAGTCTGTAGTCAGAGGAAAACAGAAATCCATATGTATGGAGATGTAATTAGAAAGATCGCTATTTAAATATGACCAGAACTCTAGGTAAAGGTCAACAGTGCCATTGTTGACTGTACCTGATTTTTAGTGTGAACAATGGGTCCAAAATTACTATTATGATTGGCACAGATGGTTAAAGTTACATGTTTTTACAAGTTTCCACATGTTTTTTTCTACAGTGGGAAAACTTTCATCCATATAGGTTGGGGTTTTTTTTGTATGGAGAGTATTATACAACACAACAGAACAAAACATTTCATATAGCTTCACAAGGGACTAACTCTCTTTCATTTCATTTCCTTTCATTTCATTTCATTTCATTTTCCTAAGCTTGAAAAGTCACCTTGCAGGAGAAAACAAAATAACTGTGTTGTAATCTTCACTTAGAAACTTCCAGGAAACCTCTTGGAAAAGCTGCATGTAACTGAAGAGTTGTAAACTGAGGACCTCTGGGCCACCATAAGAATCTCTGCACCATGTTTAGAGTCTGCTTGAAAATCAAATAGGAATGGCATTAACCTAACTGCCTGGAAAACAGTGCAGGATAGGGAGTGTCTGCTGCTATAAACTTCAGGCACTTCCTTAGACAAGATTGGACAGAACAATTTTTGCTTTCAAAGCTTGATAACTGCTCCTCTTTAGGGATTCTCATTGTTTAAAGATTTAAAGGTGACCTAGATATTTGGCTATACTGAGGGTGTTTATGCAGGCAGATAGTTCCGAGGAAAAAAAAACACAAAGGAAACATTGCTGTTAGTGCCACCAGGTGTAGAATCACCTCCCTCCACCCACATTAATTTATCACAGTGGGAGGTAACTAATTTCTCTGAGGAGGTTTTGAATTGTAATTTCTTGGATGAACTAAGCATTCTATATCTATGTGTATATATATAGGTATACATATAGGTAGATACACACACTAAAGTCCTATTCATTGTTCCATGTGCGTTTGAATTTTTTTCTCTAGAATATGTATGATATACCATGTATTATATACAGATGCTGTCATAACACCTAGGTAAAGATCACACAAAGTGTTAATTTCAAATTCTTTACAGATTTCTTGTTGTAAACATACTTTTTTTTCCCACTGGAAGTCTTATTAATGGAAATGTTAAGAAAGATGTAATCAGTATTTGAGATTTCAAATTTCCTCATTTTTCATCTTTGTTACTGTTCTTAAGTCTAACCGTGCCTTTAGTACACTGCTCAACTCTTTCTTGGAGTCACAAGCATCACCTCTGTCTTGGGACACTTATAGGAGATTTCCCAAGACACAAAGGGTAGCACTTTCAGGTGTAAGTTACTGTTTAACTTTTCATTCAAGTCCATATTGGCTAGACATTTCCATCATATGATGGTTGTAGCCAACTGTATGAATGTGTGTGTTCTAAATCTCACCCACACTGAATATCTATTCACCTAATGAAAAGAAAACACTCGTCTGGCTCTTATCAACATGCCCACTAATCTCCCAGCAAAGTCATGAAAGAAGGTAAAAGTTGCAATAATTTCTTTAGGACAGAGTTGCACTTGAGGCATATTAGTGCTAGAAAGCTGGTACTACCACTATTTGTTTTGAAAATAAAGGATTTTCACCTCTGTGGCCATCAGCATGGAGCCTTTCAAAAGTCATAAATTCACTAAGAAAAGAAAATAATTGAAAATCACTGAAATAGATCTCTATAGCTGTTGTGGTTTCAGTCCAGTCAGTAACAAAGCACCACGCGGCCACTCGCTCATTCCTCACCCACCCCCCTCTGGCCCTGGTGGGATGAGGAGAAAATATAAAGTCAGGCTAGTGGGTCGAGACAAGGACAGGGAGGGATCACTCCCCAGTTACGGTCACGGGCAAAAGACAGGCTCAACTTGGGGAAGAAACAAAATCAATATAATCTGCTACCAATCCAATCAAAGCAAGGATATTAGGAAGTAAAACCAAACCTTAGAACACCTCCCCTCCACCCCTCCCTCCTTCCCAGCTCAACCCCACTCCCGGTTCTCTCTCCCTCGTCCCCACAGCAGCGCGGGGGGACGGGGGATGGCGGTTGGGGTCAGTTCGTCACCCCTTGTCTCTGCCGCTCCTTCCTCCTCACTATTCTTCTGCTTCAGCATGGGATCCCTCCCACAGTCCTCCATAGACTTCTCCAACGTGAGTCCTTCCCATGGGCTGCAGATCTTCACCAACTGCTCCAGCGCGGGTCCCTTCCACGGGCTGCCGTCCTTCAGCCCCAGCCTGCTCCAGCGCGGGCTTCCCCACAGAGCGGCGGCCATCTTGTGGGACATCCATCCCCCTGCTCCGGCGTGGGCTCCTCTCTCCCCGGGCTGCAGGTGGGCATCTGCTCCCCCGCTCCCCTCCACGGGCTGGGGGGGACAGCCTGCCGCCTCACCGCGGGCTGCGGGGGCATCCCCTCCTCAGGTGTCCCTCCTCCTCCTCCTTCCTCACCGACCTCAGTACACACAGAGGGGTTCCTCTCACGTTCAAATCCCCCGACTCACCGCAGGTTTCCCCCCTTAACTCCGCTCCCCCAGAGGCGCTACCGCCGTCGCTGAGGGGCTCGGCCTGGGCCAGTGGCAGGTCTGGCTTGGGGCCGGGGAAGCTTCCAGCAGCTTCTCACAGGAGCCGGCCCTGCAGCCCCTACCCCGCTACCAAAAAAAAACCCATGCCACACAAATCCATAACAATAGCCAAAGTGTTGAATTGTGCAAACCCCATGTACAGCTCTACAGCCCTCCTTAAGCTGATTCTTCTGAGCTCTGCCAGTATTTGATGTACTTTGTTTTCAATTACCCTGTGGTGACTGCCACCACCTGCATTTTTCAAACAGCAAGTAATGTGTTACTGCCATTGATATTAGGCTCCATAGGGCAGTTACAGAAGAAGCCATGCCGCAGGATTGCCAAATTAAGCCTTGCAGGTTAGGCTGTGACAGCAAATCCACAGAAACTCTGCAGCTGTTGGGCAGGA